>NC_089513.1:68610043-70000043 GCF_036850995.1 Saccopteryx leptura
AGTTCAGTGTCTTGGGGACCCAGGATCTTAGTCCTGATGCGGGCTCCTGGAAACCCACCTTAGAACCAACTGCATTTGGTCCACCACCCAAAAGTCCCTCTGAACAGCCCGTCACGTGTCCCAAATGGCAGAAGTGCTGAAATTCTAACCCCATCTTCAAGACGATGATGCTAGATTTCTGAGGCCCTACTGTGTGCCTGGCACAATGCCAGGCCTGCTCTCCTGGGGCTCCCCGACTAGTGGGTAGAAAGACATTCATCAGACAGTGGTAAGTGCCACACCACAGGGTCTGTGAGGACACAGTCACCATCCCTGTAAGGAGATGTGACTCCTGGTTTTACAGCAGAAGGAGATCAGGTGCTAAGTCACTGGCCCGAAGTAGCGCAGGCAGAGAGAGAAGCAGGTTGACAATCCAAAGCCCAAGTCCTTTGCATTAGACGTGACTTTCATAGCCGCCCTGCCAGGTAGGTCTTCGCAGTGCCATTTCAGAAGGGTAAACTGAGGCCCAGGAAACTCATGTCTTAAGCGCCAGTCTGTCTGACACCAAGGACTATGGAGGGACTGCCTCAGAGGTAGAGCAGAGGCTAAAAGGCCACCGTGGAGAGGACTCCGTGCCCTGTCGGGCTGGGCTTGTCACCCGGGCAGCCCCTTCAAGACCCTGTCCGAGTGTGAGACTCTGAGACAACAGGGAGTCCCGTGCAGTTCAGGTAGGGCTTAGTGGAAAAGGGAGACCGTCTCTGGCCTGGGGAGGAGGTGGAGGGGAGGAGGAGGGAGGGGGTACCTGACAGGGAGCAGGGCCCGATCCGACCGGGAAGGGCAGTTGGTGCAGACTGGATCTGCCCACGGGGCAGCAGAGGGCAGAGTGCTATGGTGACAGCACTCGCCCCCTGGTCTGTAGCAGCCTGCTTGCTCTCTGCCCCCCACCCCCGGCCCCATCTCCCTTTGTAAGCTGGTGACAGGAGGGGTCACCTCCGTGTCTTCGGAGCCGAGTAAAGCACCTGCCAGGTACATGGGTTCGTGCCATATTTTATGAAGAAGAGCCTCGTTATCTGGTTCTCTCTTAGCCACCCCTGGGCCCTCACGTCCACCCTGTTCCTGCCAACCTTGCATAGGCTGGGTTGCTAGAATCAGTTAGGATAGTTCCGCGGTGATTAAAAGTCACTCTGAGGGCTGTCGGGGAAGACAGGACAGGTAGGTGTGACAGGACAGCAGCAGTGCAGGACAAAGGGCAGGTGGAGCCGGGGTGTGTGCCTCAGGAGCCGGGGGGAGGGCAGAGGGACAGACATCCTCGGGGGCTCCCCAGGGCAGAGCTGGGGCTCAAGGTGCAAGTTTCAGGTAAACTGACCATGTGCGTAGCCCTCCCCCCACCCAGGTTGTTTTATGCAGAATAACAGTAACAACTAAGGTCCCAGTTATAACTAGTTATACATAGTTAGAGAATTATAACAAGTTTTATATATAACTATAGCTCATTATATATATGTAGAACTAGGGTTTACACACATATAGTAACTATAAACTATATATAAACTATGGCATCATTTACATATAGTTTACATATAAAGCTAGTTGTAACTAAGCCCATCTCAGAGTTTATAAAAAGCTTTCACAGACGTGACTTTCATAGCCGCCCTGCCAGGTAGGTCTTCGCAGTGCCATTTTCAGAAGGGTAAACTGAGGCCCAGGAAGCGCCGGTCTGTCTGACACCAAGGACTGTGGAGGGACCTTCTCAGGGGTAGAGCAGAGGCTAAAAGGCCACCGTGGAGAGGACTCCGTGCCCTGTCGGGCTGGGCTTGTCACCCCGGCAGCCCCTTCGAGACCCTGTCCGAGTGTGAGACTCTGAGACAACAGGGAGTCCCGTGCAGTTCAGGTAGGGCTTAGAGGAAAAGGGAGACTGTCTCCCGGCCTGGGGAGGGGGAGGGAGGGGGTACTGGACGGCACAGGGTAGGGAGCAGGGGCCGATCCGACCGGGAAGGGCAGTTGGTGCAGACTGGATCTGCCCACGGGGCAGCGGAGCACAGAGTGCTATGGTGAGTGGGGACACCTGGTGGCCGTGGGCAGGACCAAGTAGCCAAGTCACTTAGCACCTCCATCTGTCTGGCGAGGGCGAACTCCTCTCTGCCCTCTCTTTGCCTCTTGCCCGCTCGTCTCTCACCGTGTCTGTGGCCCTCCCAGCTGGGCCTCGGGAGAACCGGAGGTGCCGGCAGGGTCCGGGCTGGACCTTCCAAAAAGCCTGCACCACCAGCAAACACTGTCCAGGAGGCCTTGTCTTGTGTGCACGTGTGTAAAGCCAGAAGTCACGGCCAGGGCAACCATCACAGCAGCCACCTGGCCCATGAAGGTTCGCATTGGATTCGGACAGTCGGTAAAGAAACAGCAGAGCCAAAAACTGATGGGCCATAGTCTTTAATCCTAGCTTGCACCCGGCAGGCAAGTAAAAATACACACTGGGCTCCAAAACCCAGTCACATTCAGTGCTCACAAAGCCACTGACTTATCCGAGTTTCCTAGAATCAAAGGTTTCTAGCTCACCAGACTTATTCACCTCTGTTCCCCATCTCTTTCCTTATCCTAATTACAAACTCTACACAAACTGGCATCTCACTCAGCACTCCACCATCTTGGCTGCTTCTCCTGGCCTCCTCCACGTGGCCTTTCTCCCGCTGCTGGCTCTACTCTCTCTGCTCTCTCATGCTAACCTCAGGAACCAAGAGCACAAACTCTCGTTCCGTCCCCATTTTATAGTGTAGAAATCCAAACTCTTAATCCAATATACAAAATAGGGAAGTCTCTAATACAAAGTCACTTCTCTGAGGTATGATTGGATTGTACCTCCCCACATCAAAAAAGGGTGGGAAAGGCTTAATCCCAAAACCAAGCCCCAGGCTACAACGATTCTCAACACACATTAATATCACCTGGGCGACGGCCTCCTCGTGGGCAGCGCTGTCTTTGACAAAGTGAGCATAATATATTTTATCTGCCCCAACAACGTGCCCACCCAGCTTCTGCGCCCTGACTTGCTGGCCTCTCCGCGGCTGTGACCTGAACGTCCATCCCCTTTGGGAGCTCCGCTGGACCGCCCCCGCTCACGCCCACCTCTGCTCTGTAGACCTTATGGGCCCTTCCCACTTTCTCCCGAGACCCAGCCCACCCTTCTGCAGTTCGAGCCCACGACAGCTCGAACCAACCAAAGGCTTGTCACGGCCCGTGCTCCGTTCCAGTGAGGCGGCCCGTCCTGTGTGAGAAGCGCTTGCTGGCCCGGGGCGGCAGAGGGCTGAGAACCAGCCCAGGAGAGGGGCTGTCCTGGTGGCCATATGGAGAAAGTGGCAGACAGGACAGGCCTGGGGACAAGGTCTCTGAGGGAGCACCGTCGTTCGACCAGACATATGTGCTGTTCCTCACGGCTTTCTTGTCAAATGGGGACAAGTCTCCCGGGGACCGAGACCGGGAAGGATGGACGCGAAGGCCCAGTTTCTAGAAGTGCATGCCTTTCCCGACTAGGGCCGTCTCCTCGGCTGAGCTGGGAGCAGCTGGGCCCTGCGGGGCCACGCCCGGACCTCTGGGCCAGAACGGACCCCACGCCTCCGGCAGAATCAGACAAGGAACCTGGCCGCCACTTATCTCTCGGCACCTGGAGGAGGAAGTCAAGGCAGCAGTTAATTGTACGAGGCGGGTGGTTTGTGCAGCTTAAGTTCAGATAAAAAGTTTAATTATCCTTAAGCCCTCATACAAATTAATTAGCCTTCTATATTAGGAGGGTAAGCTTCCCTGCTCTTGCCACAGCCCAGACATCACTGCGGATTGTCGAGGGTGCTGGGGGAGAGGTGGTCGGGAAGCTCGGAGTTCCCGAGTCCCGCCTGGCCGGGGACAGGCAGCTGCCTCCCCGTGGCCCTGGGGCAAAGCCTGGGCGTGAGCCTGATGTCTGGGGCGGTCACCGCAGCCCACCCATACCTGCGGTGTCACCTCCAGGAAGAGCTTTCTTGCCCCTTCCTTTCCCACGGGCACAGAGCCGGGAAAGGGTGGGAGAAGAGAGTCCTTATTTGCATGAGAGGAGTAAGACAAGAAGGAAATAAGGGTAGAGCTTCAAATTTGTTTCCAGGCCAGGGCGGTTTCTGTTTTTCCTTTCCTCACCCCTCGCTTTCCTCCAAGTTCCACAAAGAAAATAGGCCGTCGATGCATTAGGACTGTCCAGGGTGGGGGGCCCGGGGGAGTCACTGCCCATTGCGTAGTGACCATTATCATCGGCCGCTGGTTACTGCATGTCTGCAGTGTAGCAGGCCTGTCAGCCTTGCAACAGCGTCGCGAGGCAGGTGTCAGTCATTCACTCACATGCTGAACCCACATTTGTCAGAGCGCTTTGAGCAGGGGGGGTGGCATGCCTTTAAGAAGACGCTGCTTTGTAAATTAAAGGGGAATAAAAGTGAAAGCGAGAAGTCAGGTTAAGAGGCTTTGCCGAAGTCCAGTCTAGAAACAATGGTGGTCTAAGTCCAGGATTTATTCAATAAAGACTTATAAAGTTCTCATTCTGAGCCAGGAGTCACTGTTTTACAAATAGCAACTCGTTTAATCCCTCACAATAACCCTGTAAAGTGGGTACCATTATTTTATCAATCCCAGGAAACTGAGGACAAAGAAGTCGAGTAGTGTGTCCAAAGTCACCCAGCTAATGAAACGTGGCAGAGCCGGGGGCTTTGCTCCGGGAGTGTGACTCTCAGGGTCCACACCTTTAACTGGGGTGCTGTGCTTCTGCCGCGGAGGCGGGGGGGCAGGAGAAGGGGTGAGCTCCAGCCGACTCCGCAGAGCCCTCTCTGACCCCATCCTCTCCCCCGACCCTGGCGGAGCAGGATGGGGGGGGGGGGGGCCTGAGCAGGGCGATGGAAACAGCCCAGCCTGGGCTTTAACCCGGACAGTCTGTCCCTTCCTGCTGAATGATCTTGAACGGGTCGCTGTCCTCCCTGGACTGGGGCTCCTCATCCCTACAGAGGGCTCACCCTCCTCGAGGGGTCACTGAACGACCCCCTGATACACGTGAATTTCCTCAGCACAGGTCCTGTCCACGGTTCCCTCCATCCCTCCATTACTGCCCCTCTTCTTCAGGCCAAATGTCCCCATTCCTTCGCTTCCCTTTCCAGAGAGTGCGCCATGCCCACCTCCCTTCTCTGGACACAGGCCAGCTCATCAGTGTAGACTATATGGTGGCCAGGACCCCACGCAGCAGCCTAGAAGTGGTCTGCCCAAGGAGCCGAGGATGAACGCCCACTCCCTGTTTCTGGAAACTGTACCCTCACCCATCGAGCCTCAGGTGCCCGTGGGTTTTTTTCTCATCAGGTGCGCCAGCCGGCGGCCGTGTTGAAGTTCTACGGCTTTTAAGCCGGTCTGTCCCCTGACTGTACTAGTCATTGATTATGTGAATCAAAATGCTGGTGTTGTCATCTGTCTTTGTTAAAATTAATCTGGTTGGTTTCACCCTCAATTACCACCTGTTAAAGTCCTTTTGACTCCTCAAGACCTCAATTCATAGTGCATAGCTCTGTCCCTTAGAATGTGAAGAGCTTGCTTAAAAATAATCAGCAGTGGCCTTGCCTTCACCATCGTGTCATCATCATGGCATCCAAATGGAAGAAGGTTGAACAAAAATAATAATTTGTCGCTATGCAGTCAAAGGAAGGATGGAACAGCTAAGCCACAGGATGGGCAAAAGTGGAGCTGTCCCCAGGAAGAGTTAGGGCGGGAACTTGAACTCCATCAGTTCCCGTTCCCTCCCCCAGCTCTTTCTACGTGTCCGCCGGCTTCCTCTCTAAGCGAGAGCCTGGCTCTTCCCCAGGGCAGAAAGTATGGCCGCAAACAGCTCCTGACCTTTGTTTGTTGGCAGCTTCAACTTCTTTGAAAGAGATTGATCTGGTCTCAAAAAAATCCAGGAGAAGGGAAAAGGTTGCTTTAGCCAAGAAGGGAAATTCACAGCCAGGAGAATGGCTGGGATCAAGAGGCAAATAGTAACAATAGTGAAGATATGGAGAAACCAGAACCCTAATTTATTGCTGGTGTGATTGTAAAATGGTGCAAGCACTTTAGAAAACAGTCTGACGGTTCCTCTGATTGTTACAGAGTTACCATACAACTCCTAGAGAAATGAGAATGTGTGTCTGCACAAAAACTTGTACACATATATTTTTTTAATTTATTTGTATTTTTCTTAAGTGAGAAGCGGGGAGGCAGAGAGATAGACTCCCGCGTGTGCCGTGTGCCAGACCGGGATCCACTGGGCATGCCCACCAGGGGGCGATGCTCTGCCCATCTGGGGCATTGCTCCTTTGCAACCAGAACCATTCTAATGCCTGAGGTGAAGGCCATGGAGCCATCCACAATACCCAAGCCAACTTGCTTCAATGGAGCCTTGACTGTAGGAGGGGAAGAGAGAGACAGAGCGGGGAAGGGTGGAGAAGCAGATGGTCGCTTCTCCTGTGAGCCCTGGCCGGAAATCAAACCCAGGACATGCACATGCCGGGCCCATGTGTACACATATTTTAATAGCAGAATTTATTTATAATAGCCAAAAGGTGAAAATGACCCAAATGTCCATCAACTGATGAATGAATAAACACCAGAGGCCTGTCCACACAATGGGACAACATTCATCCTCGAAAAGAAATGAAGTCTGGTCCGTGATGCCACACGGACCAACCTTGAACCTGAGCACATTGCGCTAAGTGAGCAAAGCCAGACACACAAAGTCATACACTCTACTATTTCATTTCTAGAAATGTCTAGAAGAGTGAAATCCAGGGAGACAGAAAGTGGATTAGGGGTTGCCTAGGGCTGAGGGGGGTGGTGTAGAGAGATCACTGACTGCTAATGGGTGTGAGGTTTCTTCTTTGGGGTGACCAAAGTGTTCTAAAATTAGACTGTGGTGACGGTAGCACAACTCTGTAAACACACTAAACCACTGAATTGTACAATTCGAATGGCTGAACGTTAGCGCGTATAAATTATGTCTCAATAAAGCCGTTAAGAAATGAAGCCAGGAAAGGAACTCGCTGACCCAGCTTGAGTCAGGTGCCTTATTTGGAACTGACTGTGACCAGTGGGAGAAGGGGCAGCGGGGAAGTTCTGTGAGGACGTGGGGGCCCCTCTGACAGTGCTCGGGGCTGAGTCTGCCTCACAGCGGTGGGGGCGGGGCGCCGTCCTGCTCGGGGAGGCAATCAGCAGACCCCAGGCTGCGTACCCACCACACCGGCTATTGGTAGAGAACTTATATTTCCCCAGACATGCGCCTTCTGAATTACCTCGCAAGGATCTCCACCCTCTCAGTTAGGCAAATGATACCCATTTTATACTGGGAGAGGCTCAGGTTAAATAACTTTGCCAAAGTCACTCAACTACTAGTTAGCAAGTCACGTGGGGCCAAGACCCCACCCCGAACCTGACCCTGTCTCTTTGCGGAGTCCGGAGGCCACCCCGCCTCCCTCTGGCTTTGTGGAAGTGGTGGAGGAATTCTGGGACACACCACTGGACACCTGACTCCAGGTCCACCCTTTCTTCCATGGACTCGTTTACTCTTTCCCTGAGGGACGGACCCTTCTAACATGGAAATATGAACTTCCTTGGCTGGCAGGGGGCCCACGGTTGGTAATCTTAGAGAAGGGCCAGAAGGCTAAAGACGGCTGTCTGGACCCTACCAGCCACACTGCCGTCCCCACCACTTCCCCCGGCTCACGGCTCGCCAAGGACATAAAAAACTGGGCCAAGAACAGGTCTTGCAAAAACTCACAACGCAGTGGGTCCGTAGCAGTCCTCCGATCCACCAGCCAGTTAACCCTCTCCAAACCAGGAGCGAGGTGCGTTTGGCAAGATCCACACTTAGCGCACCAACACGGCTCGTTTTCCAATGCTCTCCAGCTCTCCGCGTAATAGTCTGCTCTCAGATGCGGCCAGCAGCAGTTTGATGGCGGCACTGATGGACGTCACACCTGTTGGTCTCTGGCTTCTTAGACCTGCCCTTCCCTTCCTTACAAATATCAACACAACCGTTTCCATCTTGGTTTTGTTCTCGGCGGCACCGAGACTGCTCCCTGGGCAGTGGTCCCACCACTGCATCCGCATTCTCTCCGTCTCTGGGGTGGGATCCAGGTGGGCCTGGGATTGGAGCCCACCGAGGACGGCTGGGCACATGCCTGCTCTCCCGTCCCCTCCCTCGAGCTCCGGGTCCTTTTTTTTTTTTTTTTTTTTTTTGTATTTTTTTCTGAAGCTGGAAACGGGGAGAGACAGTCAGACAGACTCCCGCATGCGCCCGACCGGGATCCACCCGGCATGCCCACCAGGGGCGATGCTCTGCCAACCTGGGGGCGATGCTCTGCCTCTCCGGGGCGTCGCTCTGCCGCGACCAGAGCCACTCTAGTGCCTGGGGCAGAGGCCAAGGAGCCATCCCCAGCGCCCGGGCCATCTTTGCTCCAATGGAGCCTTGGCTGCGGGAGGGGAAGAGAGAGACAGAGAGGAAGGAGGGGGGGGGGTGGAGAAGCAAATGGGCGCTTCTCCTATGTGCCCTGGCTGGGAATCGAACCCGGGTCCCCCGCACGCCAGGCCGACGCTCTACCGCTGAGCCAACCGGCCAGGGCCCGGATCCTTTTCACGCACATTTGTCCCAGCCTTTCCCAGAGGAAGCCCGTTCTCCTCTGTGGAGAAGGCACGGCGGGCCCAGAGGTCGCGCTGTTCTGTTTCTCTCTCTCCTCCGTTGTCAGCAGACTGTCCGCCCCGGGCCGGAGGCACCGCCGTCCCTGTGGGTGAGCCCAGCTTTCTGTTGTCCTTAGCACTTTTCCCACAGCCCCGATCGCTCTGAAGTGGAGCCTTCTGGACACTTGCTTTTTTTTTTTTTTTTTTTTTTTTAAGATTTTACTTATTAATTGTATAGATGGAGGAGGCAAGTAGGGAGTGAGAAGCACTAACTCATAGACGCTTCACTAGTTGTTCACTGCTTGCTACTTGCTTGTCATATGTGCCTTGACCGGGCAAGCCCAGGGATTTGAACCTGTGACCATGGCGTCCCAGGTCGATGCGCTATCCACTGCGCCATCAGGCCAGGCCCAGACGCTTTCTTACACATTCCTGCCATGCTTAGTCTTCATCTGCCTTTCCATCGCCTTCTGAAAATCCCAACTCACAGAAGGCACCGCCGTGGGGCAGCCCCCTTTTCTTCGTCACTGGGAGTATTTGAACTTGGGCCAGTCGGCTGTCTGTTTAGAGCTTCCCAGCAACAGAGAGCATGGTTACCAGAATGCCTAGGTAGAAGGAATAGCATCTATGGTCTATAGAGCTGCATATGTCACAATAGGCTTGTGACCGAGGCTACTCTTGCCGTCTTCCTGTTATATAGACAAGGAAACTGAGGTCTAAAGGTACTGTCCCCCAGAGTTTCGCAGTTAATTTTATGTTGGGGCTGGGTGGGCCTTGAACCCAGGTTGTCTGACTCTGGAAGCCAAGTCCTCGACCACCTCACTGGCGCCCGCTCCTGAGCATGGCGGCCGAGAAGGCACACCTAGCATCAAGTTCCCAGAAGGAGCCGCCGCAGGTCTTAACGTCAGTGGCACGGCCGAGACACCTTGGACCAGGACAAAGGGCCTGACGCTGAGGGAGAAGGGAGACAGTTTTTAAGACAGGAGCCAACTTCAGAGGTTGTGAGGGGCTTAAACCAGACCATTCATTCACTCCCCGAATACACGCCGACCACCAACCGCCAACCACCAACCACCGACCACGGCTTACCGTCCCCCCAAAGCCTTCAGCTGCTCAGGAGGTGTTGTGGGCTCTGCTTCTGAATTGGCTCACCCCGTCCCCTTCCTCCTCCTCTTGGGGACCCAGGACACTGCCCTGCCCTCGGGACAAGTGACTTTGAGCCTCACAATTTCAGCAGCGATTCCTGGTCATCCTCAGCCTGTGTTCTGCTCCGATGCCCAGAGGCACAGAGGGGGGAGAGCTGGTGTTTCTGCCTTTGGCCAAAGGAGTTGGCACCTGCTCTTTGCTTAATAAGACCTTTAAATTATCTCAGTAAAGAAGAGGCTAAACACTTCACCCTGTGGAGAGTATTTTATTGATTGAAGGAGCCAGACTCCAGCCCGCCTGCCCAGGGCTGAGGGGGACCCAGGCCAAGCCCGTCCCAGGGCAGCTGACAGAGTGTATCTTGGAGCTGGGGCTTCGGCACCGTCCCAAAGTGGTGTCCTGGCTCGCGGGACTGCGTGTCAGAGCGCTGGTCCCCCCTCGCTCAGTGTTTATGGGAAAGAGACAACAGCCAGAGCAGTGGGTTTTAATCCCAGCGCACCCGAAGAAGGGCAGTATCCTCCCTGCCTCTGAGCCTCAGTGGCTGCGTCTGTACAATGGGGACAAGGACGCCATGTTCACAGGGTTCATGGGGCTTCTGTGAGGTCAGTGTATAAGAGTGCTTTGTAAACTATAAATCTCTACGTTAGCAGGTGGGTTTCGTGTATGTTATTTTATCGTCATAAATGAGATCGTGTTTTCTGTTTAGAGCTCACCCATGACTTTTCACTGCACTTGGGATGAAATCTACACCCCTCCTCATGGCCCATGGACTCTGCGTCGTCTGTGCCAGCCCCTCACCCCCCCCCCCCCGCCTGCCACCGCCACCGCCACCCCCTTTTGTATAACTCAGTCCTCGCTCCAGCCCTGCTGGCTCTTTGACCTAGTCTAGAACAGGCGAAGCTCCGTCCACCTCAGGACCTCCGTACTGTCTGTTCCCTCTGCCTGGCACACCCTTCCCCAGGGGTGCTGCATGGCTAGATGCTTTACTTTCAGATCTCAGTTTGTGTTCTCTCCTGAGAGAGGCTTTTCCTGACCACACTTCCCTACCTGGCATGGCACCTGTGTCTGTTCCCTTCGGAGAGGTAACCATGAGTCACGATGTTTTTACAAATTCATTTACCTGTGGGTGGTCTTCCCCTTATAGGATGGTGGCTCCATGAACATAAGGTTCATGCCTGTTTTGTTCATTCCCTATATACATCAGGTCTTGTCACAGTACCTAAACAGGCACTCGAAACAGTTGTTGGATGGACGGATGGATGGACGGATGGATGGATGGATGGATGGATGGATGGATGGATGGATGGATGGATGGATGGATGGACGGGTGATTGTCAGGAGAGTCTGACTTGTTTCTCAAATGGCCCCTCTTCCTTACACCTGTTTCTCTCTCTCCCTCAGATACGGAGACATGGTGCCCAAGACGATCGCCGGGAAGATCTTTGGGTCCATCTGCTCCCTGAGCGGCGTCCTGGTCATCGCCCTGCCAGTCCCTGTGATCGTTTCCAACTTCAGCCGGATTTACCACCAGAACCAGAGAGCTGATAAACGCAGGGCACAGAAGGTAAGCCCGGGAGCCAGGGCGGGGAGGGGGCTGCTGGACCAGAGAGGGCCCTGGCCCTTGACCTGGGCACCTGGCACAGTCCAGTCACCGGGCCTGGAGCCCCCGGGCGAGCCCGGCACCTGGCACAGTCCGGTCACCGGGCCTGGAGCCCCCGGGCGGGCCCGGCACCTGGCACAGCCCGGTCACCGGGCCTGGAGCCCCCGGGCGGGCCCGGCACCTGGCACAGCCCGGTCACCGGGCCTGGAGCCGCCGGGCGGGCCCGGCACCTGGCACAGCCCGGTCACCGGTCCTGGAGCCGCCGGGCGGGCCCGGCACCTGGCACAGCCCGGTCACCGGGCCTGGAGCCCCCGGGCGGGCCCGGCACCTGGCACAGCCCGGTCACCGGGCCTGGAGCCCCCGGGCGGGCCCGGCACCTGGCACAGCCCGGTCACCGGGCCTGGAGCCCCCGGCGAGCCCGGCCCAGACGGGAGGGTGGCCCCCTGCCCGCCCGCGCCCACGCTCCAGCCCTGCCGGCCAGCCGCAGCCTGCACGGGCCCTCGGCTCTCCGAGAGCAGTCCTCTCCCTTCCGGATATTCTGTGCCCTTTCCTTGGCTCCCCTCCCGTGACCTCGGCCGCCACGACTCGGCAGTGCCCTGGCCGCCTCCCTCGTCCAGCCAGGAGCTTCCCGGGGGGACACCACCGCTTTTCAGTACCCTACAATAGCCTATAGAAGCCACTGGGACAAAAATAAACCTGCTGAAAAGGAAAAGGAGCCCTCTGAAAGGAGGACACTCTGAAGCCATTGAGTTCAGGGGCAGACGGCACAGCGGTCCCCGCAGGCGTCTCAGGACCAAGGCACAGACCTGCCATCGAGGGTCAGCAGCATGACCAGGGGGCCCGGGCAAGGGCGGCGGTGACCAGTGCACCCTGCCGGTGAAGGCAAGGCCGGGAGCGCCCCCATCCGCCCACAGGGCGGGGAGAAATGGCAGGAGGCTCGGGTGCAGGGCCGAAGCCACCTCTTCCGACCGCCCCCCCCCTTCCCTCAGCCCTCAGCCCTCACTCAGCCCTCACTCAGCCCCCACTCAGCCCTCACTCAGCCCTCACTCAGCCCTCACTCAGCCCCCAGCCCTCACTCAGCCCTCAGCCCTCACTCAGCCCTCACTCAGCCCTCAGCCCTCACTCAGCCCTCACTCAGCCCTCAGCCCTCACTCAGCCCTCACTCAGCCCTCACTCAGCCCTCACTCAGCCCCCAGCCCTCACTCAGCCCTCACTCAGCCCCCAGCCCTCAGCCCTCACTCAGCCCTCAGCCCTCATTCAGCCCTCACTCAGCCCCCAGCCCTCAGCCCTCACTCAGCCCTCACTCAGCCCTCAGCCCTCACTCAGCCCTCACTCAGCCCCCAGCCCTCAGCCCTCACTCAGCCCTCACTCAGCCCCCAGCCCTCACTCAGCCCTCACTCAGCCCCCAGCCCTCAGCCCTCACTCAGCCCTCAGCCCTCACTCAGCCCTCACTCAGCCCCCAGCCCTCAGCCCTCACTCAGCCCTCACTCAGCCCTCAGCCCTCACTCAGCCCTCACTCAGCCCTCAGCCCTCACTCAGCCCTCAGCCCTCACTCAGCCCTCAGCCCTCACTCAGCCCTCAGCCCTCACTCAGCCCCCAGCCCTCAGCCCTCACTCAGCCCTCAGCCCTCACTCAGCCCTCACTCAGCCCTCAGCCCTCACTCAGCCCTCAGCCCTCACTCAGCCCCCAGCCCTCAGCCCTCACTCAGCCCTCAGCCCTCACTCAGCCCTCACTCAGCCCTCAGCCCTCACTCAGCCCTCAGCCCTCAGCCCTCAGCCCCCCCTCAGCCCTCAGCCCTCAGCCCCCCCCTCAGCCCCCCCTCAGCCCTCAGCCCTCAGCCCCCCCCTCAGCCCCCAGCCCTCAGCCCTCACTCAGCCCTCACTCAGCCCTCACTCAGCCCTCACTCAGCCCTCAGCCCTCAGCCCTCAGCCCCCCCTCAGCCCTCAGCCCTCAGCCCCCCCCTCAGCCCCCCCTCAGCCCTCAGCCCTCAGCCCCCCCCTCAGCCCCCAGCCCTCAGCCCTCAGCCCCCGGCCCGGCCTTCGCCTGCAGTGAGGGCCCCCGAGGGTTCCCGGATCCTGACTTTTAGGAGGAGAGGGGAGGACCAGGACTGAGGGTCCATTTTATGCCTTCAGGGCATCTTGCCCTCCAGGGGGTACTTCCGGGGACAGTGGACACGGGGGACCTCATTGAAAGGGTCAGTTATGGTGGCCGGAGGTTTTGTGTCCTTTATTCTTTCTTTCGTTTATTCACTCCACAAACACTTCCTGAGCACCTACTGTGTGGCAGGCCCTACGCGCTGCAGCTGGGCTGCTTCCTCCCCCCGCGGCCCCTGCTGCTGGCCGTCCATCCGTCCGTCCGTCCACGCACAGGGTAGCCGCCCAGTGGCAGGGTCCCTGACGTAGCGGAGGATCGCAGACTTCCAGAACAATCTGTGAGCGCTGGCTGAAATGAAGCCGCAGCGTCCACGGCAGCTAGCTCTGGGACGCATGCCACTTCACACGCAGCAATACTTAATAATAGACTGTACGTTAAGCAATTATAGAGAAACCCCAGCATGTCCCCTGTTGGGTGACCTCGTAGCCCCCTCTGTGCCCTGTTGTCTCCCCCTCCCTCTGTGCTGACATATGTATATATTTGGGCTTATCTCGGCCCGGGTCGGGGCTGGCCAGCTGCCCGAGCTGCTCTGAGCTGCCCCCTCCGTCTCCCAGTGCCCATTTCCTACCCCTCTCCCAAGGTCAGGGCTCCCCCGCCCCCTCCCCTGCCAGCCACCCCAGAAATAGAAGTCTTATCTCTTCCCTGTTCCTGTCAGCGGGCCAGCACAGCCAGGCTCTGAATTCATTATGCCGTCCTGAGCAAGGGGCAGGGAACACTGGGTCGACTTCCAGCCCAGGACTCCGACCCGCCAGGACTAGGGCTGGCACAGGGATCTAGCCAAGCAGGTGAGGTTCAGAGGAATCCTCAGCTCACACAGGAAGGAGCCCAGGCTGTGCCCACGACAGCGCCACCCCCACCCAGGCTGGGCTCTGGGCACCCACACCACCCCTACTGCTTCCTAGAGTGCCTCACCCGTGCACAGAACGGCACGGTGGCCATTTCCCTGCGAGACTTTACAGAGGGCATCATCCTGTGTGACTAAAATCCAGAAGGAATCCGCTTTGGCACATCCCTCCCTCTGCCACACAGCTGAAGGGGGGACTCCCTCCCTCTGCCCACCCCTGTCACCCTCCTGCTCCCCTTCCAGGCTCCCTTTGAAGTCAGAATGAATACGGACAGGACAGTGTTTTCACTCTGCCCGGACCTGTCTCCTCCAGGACGCTCAGCTGTGCCTTCCCCTGCCCTCCCTGAGAGCGGGGAAGGGGCGCAAGAATCCTGCCTGCTTCTAGAATCTGTCACCGTGAGGCGAGGAAGGGGGGCCTAGGGGCTGAGTGGGGTGTGGAGAGATGGGCGAGGAGGCCAGGGAAGCTGGTGACAGTTCTCAGTCCAGACCGCGTGTTCAGGAGCTACACAGCCGTGACGCCAAGTAGACTCAAGCCCACGTGCCTCGAGTGTCAAGGCTGAGGAAGTCAGCAACCTCCCCTTCCCCGCTGGCTCACTTGGGATAGTAACCGAAATCTTTCTGTGACTGTTGGCTTCAGAGGCTGCTCTCTGAGCCACGTGACCTAAAGATCAGCTGAGGTGAGGGGGTGAGCAGTGGACAGATGGGGCATTTGGAGTGGGGATTTGGTCTCCATCTCTACGTCTGGTGCCTGCCCATCCTTTTGTTTGTTTTTGAAAGATTTCGTTTATTTATTTAGAGAGAAAGAAAGGCAGGGGGTAGAGCAGAAACCATCAACTCAAAGTTGTTGCTTCTCGTATGTGCCTTGACCAGGCAAGCCCGGGGTTTCGAACCGACGACCTCAGCATTCCAGGTAGATGCTTTATCCACTGCGCCACCACAGGCCAGGCTCATCCTTTTATTTTAATGAAAATGTTCATTGAGATCATCATAGATTCACACACAATTGTAAGATGATCACAACCAGGGTTTGGGCATTCCTCTTCAGATTTCCCCAGTTTTAGTTGGTGTGTGTGTGTGTGTGTGTGAAGTTTTCTACACTTATCACCTCTTATAGGTTCATGCTCTCACCACCACAGTCAAGTTACTTAACAGTCTCATCCCGCCCCCTTTTATAACCACACCCTCCTGTCCTACGCCAGCCCATCCCGAACTTCACAGCCCTGTGTCCTCCGCGTATAAAATGCTTTCCTTTCAAACACGCGGTGTGAATGGACTCGTGTGGCGGGGCCACCCTCGGAGGCTGACTCCATTCCGTGTCACTCCTTCTCCTGGCTGAGCGGTGTCCCGGGGGCGGGGGTGGCTGTGGCACAGGGTGTTTACCCGTTCGCCCGTTGAGGGACACCTGGGGTGACTCCACTCTGGGGTTCTCGTGAATAAAGCTGCTGTGAACATTCACGCACAGGCTCCCACGTGAACACAAGTTTTCATTTCTCTGGGATTCATGCCCGATCGTGTGACTGCCCCTGTTTTCCATTGGCTTTTCCATTTCTTCCTCATTTTTCTCCCTCTGCCTCCCCCCCAGGGCAAGTGGTGCCAACACTTAGAGCCACAGGGCACCCGCAGCCAGACAGCTAGGAAGGGCTCGATCGGGAGGGTTTTCCGGGCACTGGCAGCTACCTGAGCGGAGACCAGTCCCGGAACTGTCCCAGGGTGGCGGCGTCCTCCATCCGGGCCTCTCCTCCAACCCTGGCTTCTCCGCACCTGCTGAAAATGCAACTTCCCGGGCTTGGTGCATCAGGCTTAGAAACTTGCCCGACGGGAGCTGAAATTCAGGGGAGGAGGTAGGGGTGTTATGGAAGCGGTGGCGTTTGGCCTGGAAGTCGGCTGACCTGAGCTGAATGAGGTCTTGCTCGTTCACCACCTCACCCCGGATCAGTCACTTGCCCTTACGTCCTCCCTGTCTTATCTTTAAAAGAGCCTAGACAGTCTCAAATTCTCTAGGAACTCTCATGTTGTACGTACGGCCACGGATGAGAGGGAAGCTGGCCGGCCGGCACAGAGACCGAGCCCCCTGCAGCGGCCTTATTGCCGTGGATTTCTGCCCCACTGTGCGCATCTTCCTTCCCGAGCCGTCGCAAGCCCTGCTCAGTGCAAGCTCTGTTCTGTTCGTGCCGAAGATAAAAGTGCGAACGAGCCCCAGACTCTGGCCATCGGGAGCTCAAAACCAAGCCCGAGAGCCTCACCAGATTTCATACGCTGGGTTTGGTTCCGTAAACACGTCGCGAACCTCTCTACCCTGCGTGGGAAATGATTAAACGATACCGTGCATTTGATATGACAGTCTGCTGCTGTAACAGGGCCCAGGGTAAGATAAGATTAAAAGAAGTGCCACAAAGGGGAACAGGAGACTCCTTCATCTCTGGGCAGCGAGGAAGACAAACCCCAGACATGAGAAAGGCCGGGCGCTAAGTGGTGCAGTCAGGTTATATAAGGCTGTAATGAGCTTGACACGATCGGGTTTCCATATGCAGCGCTCAACACCCAGTTGCCATCCAAAGCAATAACAGCCACCTCCCCTATGATGAGGGACTTGTTTAAACATAGACCGCTAGCTGAGAGGCGGGCTGGAGCAGGACCCCCGGGGCGGAGACTTGCCCTGGACTTGACGGAATGTGCTTTGCTCAGAGGATAAGGCTTACTCTCCACCCTGCCCTCCTCCCCACTAGGAGAGTGTTCTTTCTCAGAAACTGCAGGCAGATCTTCCAAGTTCAAACCCGGGCCTCCCCCGGGATTTACCAGGGAAGGGAGTTGAACTGTCCCTGCAGGGACATGTTGGTCACAGGGCAGCTTGCCAGGAAACAAGAGGTAGAAATTGTCCTTTGTGCCTCTGCTGACAGCCAGCCTGAGTCAGACTCCCTGGCTCCCTCTTAGTGGATGAACCAGCCCAGCTGGACGCTTGAAGGGGACACGTTCCCTTGTTGAGGAGAGGGAGACGAAGAAATGGCAACAGCCACAACCTTCCAAGGACTCCTCCCCTGTTCGGAGGCCATGCTGAAGTGACACGTGCTCTTTCCCAGAGGGAGGAGGAGGCACGCTCTGCCCCAGGAAGGGTCTGAGTCCCCGTGGGCTCTGCTCCCAGTGGTAAGCGCCTGGGCGGGGTCTGCAGGGACGCAGGCCTCCAGCCGCCTGTGTTTACTCAAACCAGCAGGAACCTGTCTCCTGGTCCCTTCTCCCTCTCTCCCAAACGCTCTCTCCTCTTTGGCCTCAGTCTGTGGTTGGTTCAGCTGCTGACACAATGACACTGATTGTGACCATTAGGAAGAAGAGCAGCCAGCAGGTGCGGTGTGTCCAGACCCACCCACTTCCTCTGCAAATAAGAGGGTTGGGGGTGGGGGTGTCGCATTGACAGCTTCCCAGGTGGGAGCTGGGACATTTTCACTTGTGCTAGCTGAAGCCAAAGTGCCATGTGGTAACGTGTCCCGGCCTGCCTTCCATCACACACACGTGCTTGCACACTCGCCCCCACGGATATGCACGTGTGTGTGTGTGTGTGTGTGTGTGTGTGTGTGTGTGTGTGTGTATTTTAGCACGTCCGTGCACACATACACTCCCAAAGACAGATGTGCGATTGCAGATTCATTTATGTAGTAAAACACCGCTGGGCACTGGGGACACAGCAGTGAACAAGCACTCCTGCCCTCACCAAGCTGCCGTTCTGGAGGGAGAGAGTCACTCAGTGCACAGAGCGTGCGCCGCCTTCGTTAACGAGCGCTGGGGAAGCGAGCGGAGGAGTTAGGAAGTGTTGAGGGGCCACACGCACATGTCTTTGCTTTTCTCATGATTAACCAATACCTGGGCACCTGCCGTATGCAAGGAAGTGCACTGGACACTTGCGGAGGACGGCAGGAGGGCTGGGACGTGCTCCTGAGGGACATCCCCAGCCCAGTTAGGGATGAGAGGCGGCCAACAGGACAGACTCCACCGACTCCACAAAGGTCAGGAGACTGCTGGAGGGAGGAGGACTTGGACGAGTGCCGTTTCTCCTGCCGGGATAGTTCCCGGCTGGAGAGGTGAGAGTGAACCCCTAGGACTGAGCTATACAAAGAGGGGACACAGCTCCTCAGACCGAGCCCCAGGTCCGTGGTCAGAGCCGTGAGGCTGGGGAAAAGCAGCCTCCTTCCTCCCTTGCATCTGCAATCATGGAACCTCAGCCTCATGAGGAAAGCCCGCGGGCCCTGGGTGTGCCAGGCTCGCGACCCTTAGACCTCACTCTTTGGTTATCTCTGCCAATCACAGAAGGCCCGCCTTGCCAGGATCCGTGTGGCCAAAACAGGCAGCTCCAACGCCTACCTGCACAGCAAGCGCAACGGGCTCCTCAACGAGGCACTGGAGCTGATGGTGGGTGCCTAGGGGACCTGGGCAGGGGGGACAGAACTGATGGTGGGTTTCTAGTGGGGCTGGTGGTGGGTGCCTAGGGGACCTGGGCAGGGGGGACAGAACTGATGGTGGGTTTCTAGTGGGGCTGATGGTGGGTGCCTAGGGGACCTGGGCAGGGGGGACAGAACTGATGGTGGGTTTCTAGTGGGGCTGGTGGTGGGTGCCTAGGGGACCTGGGCAGGGGGGACAGAACTGATGGTGGGTTTCTAGTGGAGTTGGTGGTAGGTGAGGGCACCTGAGCTGGGGGGGGCTGGTGGTAGGTGAGGGGCTCTGTGCTGGAGGGGTGGAGCTTTTAGGTGCAGAAAAGGGGAGCTGGGCTGGGGGGATGGGGCTGGTGCTGGGCGCTAGGGGGGCTGGGCTGGGGGCATGGGGCTGGTGCTGGGTGCTAGGGGGGCTGGGCTGGGGGCATGGGGCTGGTGCTGGGCACTAGGGGAGCTGGGCTGTGTGGGATGGTGCTGGTGCTGGGCGCTAGGGGGGCTGGGCTGTGTGGGATGGTGCTGGTGCTGGGCGCTAGGGGGGCTGGGCTGGGGGGTGGGGCTGGTGCTGGGCGCTAGGGGAGCTGGGCTGGGGGCATGGGGCTGGTGCTGGGGGATGGGGCTGGTGCTGGGCGCTAGGGGGGCTGGGCTGGGGGGATGGGGCTGGTGCTGGGCGCTAGGGGGGCTGGGCTGGGGGCATGGGGCTGGTGCTGGGCACTAGGGGAGCTGGGCTGGGGGCATGGGGCTGGTGCTGGGCGCTAGGGGGGCTGGGCTGGGGGCATGGGGCTGGTGCTGGGCGCTAGGGGGGCTGGGCTGGGGGCTAGGGGGGCTAGGCTGGGGGATGGGGCTGGTGCTGGGCGCTAGGGGGGCTGGGCTGGGGGCATGGGGCTGGTGCTGGGCGCTAGGGGGGCTGGGCTGGGGGCTAGGGGGGCTAGGCTGGGGGATGGGGCTGGTGCTGGGCGCTAGGGGGGCTGGTGCTGGGCGCTAGGAGAGCTGGGCTGGGGGCATGGGGCTGGTGCTGGGCGCTAGGGGAGCTGGGCTGGGGGCATGGGGCTGGTGCTGGGCGCTAGGGGAGCTGGGCTGGGGGCATGGGGCTGGGGCTGGGCGCTAGGGGGGCTGGGCTGGGGGCATGGGGCTGGTGCTGGGCGCTAGGGGAGCTGGGCTGGGGGATGGGGCTGGTGCTGGCGCTAGGGGGGCTGGGCTGGGGGCATGGGGCTGGTGCTGGGCGCTAGGGGAGCTGGGCTGGGGGATGGGGCTGGTGCTGGGCGCTAGGGGGGCTGGGCTGGGGGATGGGGCTGGTGCTGGGCGCTAGGGGGGCTGGGCTGGGGGCATGGGGCTGGTGCTGGGCGCTAGGGGGGCTAGGCTGGGGGCATGGGGCTGGTGCTGGGCGCTAGGGGAGCTGGGCTGGGGGCATGGGGCTGGTGCTGGGCGCTAGGGGAGCTGGGCTGTGTGGGAGCGGTGGAGATAATGGTGGTGCTAGGGGAGCTGGGCTGGGGTGGGGGGGGTGATGGAAGAGATGGTGGGCTCTTTTCTCTTCTGGGCGCACCAGCACTGCCTGGCCTGTGCCCCAGTGTAACTTCCCCAGGGAGCAGCCAGTTCTCTCCCCTCTCCCATGGGACTGCCCCTGTTCCTCATACCATCCTTAGACGAAGGACCGAGGACCCTCAGCTCACAGGCTGGCATGTTGAGCCCCTAATATTTGGCTCACACAGACCTCTCGTGTCCTAACTTCCGTGGAGAAATGAAGCGGGCGGCGGGCGGAAGGGCTACCCGCTCTCACCCGGCCTCCTCTCCTGTCTCCCCAGGGCACCCCGGAGGAGGAGCACATGGGCAAGGCCACCTCCCTCATCGAGAGCCAGCACCACCACCTGCTGCACTGCCTGGAGAAAACCACTGTGAGTCCCAGCCACCGCGGCCCGCCTCCCCGCCCTGCCCTTCTGTGAGGGTCAGGACTCCACTCCCGTCCTCATGGTGGCCCAGCCTCAGCAGTCCACGTCTGTCCTCCTCAGGTCCAAAAGTAGAGCTGAGGCCTCGGTCCACCTCAGGAAGACCCAGGGAGTGGGCAAAGCCCGCCAAGCGGGGCCAGCTCTGCCCTGCACGCAGCACAGAGGCCGTCACCGCAGCCTCGCCACGCCCCCGGCCCCTGGCCACGGCCCAGTTCTTGGTTTCTGAGAGCCAAGGGCTCTGCCTGTCGGTTCCCCAGTTCTGATGGGCATCCCTCTTCAAACCCAGGGCTGAACTGATGCTAGATTGCTACGGGACAGTAGCAACAAGCCTTGTCCTGTCCCCGGGGCTAGGTTGGTGCACTCCGTGTGTCCCCTGTGCCCCCGCCATTCCTCTTGATCAGTGAGTGAAGGAGACAGTGCAGAGACTTCCCTCCGCTGGGACTTCACTGTTACCTCCTCCTCTTAGTCACCTGCCCTTCCAGGGAGTTGAGACTCTGAAAGGCTGGTGGTTAAGACAGAGCCATGGCTTAGGGCGTCCTGGTCAGAATGTGGAATGATGTCTGTGCTTCACCAACAGACTGACAGGAAGGGCAGCGTGCCGGCCCTGGACCCTTGGCAAAAAGTGCCAGGAACAGTAGAGAGACGTCAGCATGGACCAGGGACCAAGTGAAATCCTTTCCTGGTCCTTTCTAGCACCTCCCACCCCAAAGAGCCTGCAGTCGGGGCTCAACACACTTTGGAAGAACTCTCTAGTTCCGAATATCCCATACGCTGGCCTCCCCAGTGCGGGTGATGGACCTTAGGTGACTCTTGCTATGAGTCAAACGTGGCGGCCCCGTGAGGACTCCCAAAGTGGCGAGGTCCTCTGCAAACCCCGGTCCCCAGACGTACGACGTGTTTTAGTGTCGAGAACCGTATCTGCGTATCCGGAATTTCTCCGGAAGACTCAGAGCTTGCCAAAGGGATGGGACCGGCCCCGACTGCCCTTTCCAAACTGCATGTGCGGGGCGGAATGGGCGGGGACATCTGGGTTTGAAGGGCTGGAATGCTGGCGTTGGAGAAGTGGGGTCCGGCACTGCGGCTGGAATGCTGGCGCTGAGGGGCGGAATGCGGAGTCTGAGGGAGAGAATGTCGGACTGTGGGGATGGGGTACTGGGTTACGGAGGTGGAATGCTGTAGGGGAGGAATGTCGGGGGGGGGGGAAGGAATGAACGCGGGGTTTGAGCGGGGTCACATGGGGGCCGGGCTGGAATGCTGGGACGAGGAGGGGGAATGCGGGATTGAGAGACTGGATGTCGACCCTGAGCTTGGGAATGCCGGAATGTCCAATCAATGGTGTTTTTATCTTCTGTCGCATGTTGTCCCGTAGGGGTTGTCCTATCTTGTGGATGATCCCCTGTTGTCTGTACGAACGTCCACCATCAAGGTATAACTTTTTAAAAATTCGGTTGCTGTTTCTCTGACTGTCCCGAGTCTGTGGACCCTCCTCTCTTGCCCGGTCTGTTCTCTGCATGCGCTGCTGGTCCTGGGGCTGCTCCTCTCTCCGCTGTCACCCCCGGCTGCCGGCTCAGGCTCCCGGTCTCCCGGGAGCCCCCGGTGCCTTTCCGACTCCTCTGTAACCCTCCCTCCCGGGGGCGTGGCGGGGGCGGAGGAGCATGGCACCGGTGTTGGTGTCCTCCGAGTGTCCAGGGCCACGTCTGGGCCGCCTCCCAGTCCACGGGGACTCCTGGTACGGGCAGCAGGCTGGCCTCACGCTGCCTCTCTTCAGACTTCCTCTGCACTCCGGCAGCCCAGGCCAGACCATCAGCTCCATGGGTTTTTAGTCTCCTTGGGCAGACACATTGTTTCTCTCTCGGGTTCAGTGCCACCCCATCCCGATGGCCTCCAGCCAGGAGGCTGTTAGCATTCCCGTCCATGCTTACCCTTGACCTAGGGAACCCTGTGCCTCCAGGTATCCACACCCCATAATCAGGTGAAAAAATAAATAAACCATAACTTTGACAGCGTGACCCCTTGGCCTTTGAGAGCAAATCTCTCCCAACTCTGCGAACAATCCAGCACCTTTCAAAGCGTCTCACACTTACCAAGATTCATCAGGTTCCCCCCCATTCGATCCAGAAGAGACAACCTAGCACCCCTACTACCCAGCACCCCTACTACCCAGCACCCCTACTACCCAGCACCCCTACTACCCACCACAGTGACTCCTGACACCCCGAACCTGCGCCCAGCCTGCGGGGGAGGTCAGTCGCTGCTCCCCGCTCTGACGGGGCCGCTAGCCCCTCCTCGTCCTCTGTGTCCCTTCAGCCACGCTGGAGATGGAGCGCATGTCACACCGTGATTGCCGAATATAGAGTCCGTCCCCTTCCCCCCGGCAGCCAGGGCTGCCCGGAGAACTCTTTCCTTCTCCGCCGGATGCCTGTGGGCCTTCGGCCCTCCCGACAGCCTGTCTGTGCTCCTGGCGGCTGGGAGCCCTTCTCCCCAGACCCGGGACCAGAGACAGGCCACCAGCCCAGGTCCGGGGGCTCCTCCCCTCCCTCCCCCCCGCCTTTTCCTACATCTCCCCCTCTGCTCCCCACAGAACCACGAGTTCATAGACGAGCAGATGTTCGAGCAGAACTGCATGGAGAGCTCAATGCAGAACTACCCGTCGACGAGAAGCCCCTCGCTGTCCAGCCACCCGGGCCTCACCACCACCTGCTGCTCCCGCCGGAGCAAGAAGACCACGCACCTGCCCAACTCCAACCTGCCGGCCACGCGCCTGCGCAGCATGCAGGAGCTCAGCACGATCCACATCCAGGGCAGCGAGCAGCCCTCCCTCACCACCAGGTGGGTGCCCCCGGCCCCCTCCCTCAGCACCAGGTGGGTGCCCCCGGCCCCCTCCCTCAGCACCAGGTGGGTGCCCCCGGCCCCCTCCCTCAGCACCAGGTGGGTGCCCCCGGCCCCCTCCCTCACCACCAGGTGGGTGCCCCCGGCCCCCTCCCTCAGCACCAGGTGGGTGCCCCCGGCCCCCTCCCTCAGCACCAGGTGGGTGCCCCCGGCCCCCTCCCTCAGCACCAGGTGGGTGCCCCCGGCCCCCTCCCTCACCACCAGGTGGGTGCCCCCGGCCCCCTCCCTCAGCACCAGGTGGGTGCCCCCGGCCCCCTCCCTCAGCACCAGGTGGGTGCCCCCGGCCCCCTCCCTCAGCACCAGGTGGGTGCCCCCGGCCCCCTCCCTCACCACCAGGTGGGTGCCCCCGGCCCCCTCCCTCACCACCAGGTGGGTGCCCCCGGCCGGCACGGGTGCGGGCGGCCCGTCCACGGCCTTGAGCCAGCTCCACGCTGGAAGAACCCTGAGAGTCCTCCAACCCTCCGTCCCCTTAATCTAATTCCTGGGCCCCTCCCTTTCCTCCCCTGACTTCTTTCTCATCCTTACAAGTTAACCCAGAGCCCCTTCATACAATTTGGGGGATACTAGAACCTAAATTATGATTAGATACCAAAAAAAAACAACTCCTCCCAAAACCCACAAGTGACGCATCCCAGTGCCATGTTCGCAGCTGTGGGAGGCATGGCTCAGCCAGGCTGACGGGGAAGCACAGACCAGCTCTCCGCCTTTCTCTGCTTAGATGAAGGCAGCTCCCACCACCTCCGGGAAGTAACAGAGAGTTCAGGGAAAGCAGAAGTCAAATGCCACAAATGCTAGGTAAACCACCCGCGGAGGAAAAAACGTATCCTCTGACTCCCAGAGGCCATGTCCATGAGGCGGCGATTGTTGGTAGCTTAGGACTAACAGTGAGAGCGGAGAATTACAGGCGGAATACCAGGAGCAGACGGAGGGACACCGGAACCTTGCCCTCGCCACCGTGCCCTAAGACGCAGGGGCCCAGGAAGCTCTGGGACACTAGCAGAGGGCACCGTCCTCAACTCCCCCAGGGGCCCAGGAAGCTCTGGGACACTAGCAGAGGGCACCGTCCTCAACTCCCCCAGGGGCCCAGGAAGCTCTGGGACACTAGCAGAGGGCGCCGTCCTCAACTCCCCCAGGGGCCCAGGAAGCTCTGGGACACTAGCAGAGGGCACCGTCCTCAACTCCCCCAGGGGCCCAGGAAGCTCTGGGACACTAGCAGAGGGCACCGTCCTCAACTCCCCCAGGGGCCCAGGAAGCTCTGGGACACTAGCAGAGGGCACCGTCCTCAACTCCCGCAGAGGCCCAGGAAGCTCTGGGACACTAGCAGAGGGCACCGTCCTCAACTCCCCCAGGGGCCCAGGAAGCTCTGGGACACTAGCAGAGGGCACCGTCCTCAACTCCCCCAGGGGCCCAGGAAGCTCTGGGACACTAGCAGAGGGCGCCGTCCTCAACTCCCCCAGGGGCCCAGGAAGCTCTGGGACACTAGCAGAGGGCACCGTCCTCAACTCCCCCAGAGGCCCAGGAAGCTCTGGGACACTAGCAGAGGGCACCGTCCTCAACTCCCCCAGGGGCCCAGGAAGCTCTGGGACACTAGCAGAGGGCGCCGTCCTCAACTCCCCCAGGGGCCCAGGAAGCTCTGGGACACTAGCAGAGGGCACCGTCCTCAACTCCCGCAGAGGCCCAGGAAGCTCTGGGACACTAGCAGAGGGCGCCGTCCTCAACTCCCCCAGGGGCCCAGGAAGCTCTGGGACACTAGCAGAGGGCGCCGTCCTCAACTCCCCCTTTCTCTATCCCAGTCGCTCCAGCCTTAACTTGAAAGCAGACGACGGACTGAGACCGAACTGCAAAGCCTCCCAGATCACCACAGCCATCATCAGCATCCCCACGCCGCCCGCGCTCACCCCCGAGGGGGAGAGCCGGCCGCCCCCCGCCAGCCCGGGCCCCAACACGAACATTCCTTCCATAGCCAGCAACGTTGTCAAGGTCTCGGCCTTGTAAGACCACTGGACAGAGGGCCGGTGCGGGTCCTGGAAGCGCAGCGGGCTGGCATGTGGCCCCCCTCCCCACTCGTCTGCCCGCCCCGTTGCGTCCCTAGCACTGAAACGTGTGCCTGGAAGGAGCGAGAGGCAGCAGAGGGGCCCCTGCGTCCCCGCCTGGCTGGCGTGAACACAGCCCCGTGAGCCCGCCTCTCCCTGGGCCCCGGAAGGGAGGGTGGGTGGGGCAGGGGCGGGGCGCGGGCTGCTGATGCCAGGACAGGGCCTGGAGGGGGCCTCAGACCACACCATTGTTTCTGGAGCCCCCCGGTGGGGAAGAGACGAGACCCAGAGCAGCACAGAGGCCGCGCATCACATGCGGAGCAGGGAGGAAATGTAACACTGTGTATTAAGCACCTTTTCAAGGCTCTTAATGGATAATATTTATTCATGGGAAAAGGTGGAAAACAAAAATACCAACGGATTTTTGGGAAATGTTTTTCTCCATGGACCCAGTACCTTTGAACCAAAACAATGCATTTTGTGAGGGTTGTTTTTTCTCTTTTATAGCAAAAGCTTTTAGGCTAAGAAGTCAGTGACTGCTGAGTCCTCTCTCCGTTTCCCCAGGTGGGTGAGGTCGCCTGAGCCCGGGCCCCCCCACTGCCCAGCTGACCTGCACAGGGCTGCCAAGTGTCCCCTCGGTCTGTCCCCGTCTCCTCTGTCTCTGTACCTCGCTGCTTTGCCCCTGGCTGTCCGCTGTGTAGCCGTCTGTCTGTCTCTCCAGGGGCCTCGGTGACCCTGAGACAGGCTAGGGACCTGCTCCATGACCATGACCGGCACCTGGCTGTGATGCCCGTGTGGACGCCGCTGTGGGAGGGCTGAGGGGGACGGGGAGCCCCTGGAGGACTCGCAGCCGCCGCCGTGGTTGGGACCAGCGGCGTCCACAGCTCCCAGGTCTGGCTCAGAAAGGGAAGGACCAGGCTGTCGCGCTGGGACCTGGAAGAGGCAACGGCCAGCCTTTGGTGTGCGCCTGTGGAGAGGACGGGAGGCGACCCAGGCTCCCAGAGGCCGCCTGCCCCTGGGACACCCACCACAAAGCCATGAGAGCTCTGCCCGCAGAGCCTGTCCCCGCAGAGGGCGGCGGCCCAGGGGCCCGGCTCCGACCCGGCTCACGCCTGAGGCAGCTGCCGCAGAAGCTGCAGAAGGTTAAGCCCGGGAAGGACGCGCCCAAGTGTGAAAGCAAGTAAGAGCTCCTAGAAGGTTCCTACCTTGCCTGACAGTTGCCTGGAGGGCTGAACAGTCTCAGGCCTGCTGACCCTGAGGATCACTGCAATGGGGGAGAAGGACGACGTCCACACGAGGGTATAGGGTTTCGGGAACCCGGTCGGCATCTCTGCTCCGGTGGCCTGCGCCCCGGTCGGGCTGGACAGCATTTCCGGAGTCCTCCTCCCCGTGTTCACTGCTTCCAGCAGAGCAGGCGGGCCTCAGGGTTAGCGACAAGCCCCCTCCCTCCCCAAACCCCAGCCACCCCACTGCAATCTCTAGCCCTGGCTCCGGACACCGAGCCTCTCAGGGGCCCCTGACCCAGTCTGCGCTTAGTGGCTCGCTGTGTAACTGTAGGCCGAGGAGCTCTCTGCCCCCAGAGCCGACTAGGGGAGCTTCACTAGCCAGGAGCCCGGAAACACCTTCGGAGGGCTTCCCTACGAGCCCAGCTCCAGGGACCCTGTGCAAGAGGCACGTCAAACGAGGGCTACCTGAGAGGAAGGAGGGCAGAGGGCAGACAGGGAGCCCCCACCCGTCTCCTCGGCCGGCCTCGCTGACCACCGACCGAGTCCGTTCTCCAGCTCTGGCCTCGAGGATTTCCCCTAACACGAGAAGAGGGTGGATCTGGACCTCTGGGCTTCTAGGGCAAGTAGGCAGAACTACAACTGCAGAGGGATGCGTGGTGCACACACCTGAGAATGAGGACCAGATCCGTCCACTTCACACACCCCAGGGAAGGCAGAGGCCTGGGCTGGGCCCGTCTAGAGGCCAAAGGGCTGGGAAAGGAGTGTTTCTTTTGAAAGACTGGATAATGGAACAGAGTTAGGAATGTCCAGGTATCTAAGTTTACATGCTAAGATCTCAGTGGGATGAGGGATACAGAGAAATACACACACACACACACACACACACACACACACACACACTGCCTATGTTAAAGAGCAGGTCATCACAGGGTCAGAGCAATGGCTGACCCAGCCCAGGGTATTTGCTCGTGCATTAGGAGAGCACCTGTGGTTTCCACAAAAACTAATGAGCACATTGTAATGATCATGTCCCAAATAATTTCTATGTTTTATATTCTCCCAGTTCCCTTTCCAAACCCATTTGGACAGTCCCTAAGACTGTCGGCCGGCCCCCCTTGTCGCCACCCCCCAGCGTGGCCTCAGCCAGGGGTGAGAGCCCCAGCTCCCTGCTGGTCCAAGGGAAGACGTCAGCCCGGGGAAGGGGTTCACCCACACCACAGACACGGCCCGGCTACACTGCCGCCGGCAGACACAGGTCAGGGCCCGAGTCAGTTTAGTCCAGCTCACCGGCCAGTGACCGGGAACCAGGCATCGGGGTCTTCCGGGGGCAGTGGCTCCAGAGCAGTCATAGTCCATCAGCCACTTCGGCACAACACAGTCCCCAGACCACCTGCCCCATCCAATCTCGCTCAGCATCAGACAGGGGTAAAAAACTAATAGGCGACATTCACATTCAGAGGAATCAAGTACTGATATATCAAGTACCGAGTACTGTATATCAGAACTAGAAGAGATTAAAGAATCTCTTTAATAGTTTACGATGCAGAA
This sequence comes from Saccopteryx leptura, assembly GCF_036850995.1. Lineage (NCBI taxonomy): Eukaryota > Metazoa > Chordata > Mammalia > Chiroptera > Emballonuridae > Saccopteryx > Saccopteryx leptura. Next base: position 68,638,509 of record NC_089513.1, read on the forward strand.
CGCTGACACTCAGAGGAGTAAGTGACAGGGTCAAGGTCCCGCTGTTATTTAATGACAGAGAAGGGACCAGGACACGGGTCCCTTTGGCTGAGTCTAGTGCTTTTTCCCATTGCCTCTCAGAGCATCAATGCCTCGGAGAAGTGCCCTCTAAGAACTGTGCCATGACCAGAGACCGAGCCTTACGTACACGGCAGTACTGCCTGCACGCGGCCCTCGGGGCCACCTGACTGCGCTGCTACAAACCATCCCTGGAAACCACCGTCCCCGGCAGAGTTGGCTCTGGGCCAGCAGCTCTGTCAAAGATGGTGACCAAGAGAACAGTCAGGTTGCTTGTCAAATGCTGTCTCTTCTCCATGAAGAGAAGGCTTGGCCAGCATTTCAAAACATACCTTCTGTAGTCCTTCTGCTCCTTCCTACAATTTACGGTGGCATGTCAAGGAACTAGATCCCTGATCGACAGAGTGATTCTCCAGGTTCACATGGCAGAACTGAGTGCGGTCCAGGGCTTAGACATCCTGCCTTGGGGTGGTTCCTCCATGCCATGTGGCATTACTCTGAGGCTCGCTTAAAAATTTAAAACCCGGATATCAAGGGTGGTGATTCAGGGTGAGGAAGCATTCCATTCAAAACCACCCTGAGCCAGGACCCCTTCTCTTTCGTAGGGTGTTCGTAATGAGTGCCAAGCTCACGACTAACTGCATAGGATCTTGTTCACAAGGCCAGACAGTCTCAGTGACAACTGAACACATTAGTCTACAATCACACAGGAGTTAGGACCAGCAAGTAGAAAAGTGAAATTAAAAAAAAGAATTTAAACAGAAATTAAGGTGGGCAGTTCGTGCTGAACCATGTTAACAAAAAGTCAACTCGTGGAAATGCTGAGGACTTGACCCAGTGTTCAAACTACGACTCCCACAGCCTGGGATCAGCACACTAGAACACAGACAGGGAGCGAACACACTGACACATGGGCCTCGACTTCTTCCTGTCCTTTAAACTCTGCGGAGGTGGGCGCTACAGTGGAGCTCAGCTCAGATCGTGAGGTTAGTACGGATTCCCGTGGTCCCGACGCCCTCACCTCAATTACCAGGTAACTACGAGGCAGGAGGATCTCAATGCCGGGTTCCTAGATTACTAAGGCAATATTAGTTTCTCTTCTAACCAGCTGGCATGGTAACCATCACAAACAGGAGCCTGGAAGACCTTCATTTTCCCTTTCTGATTTCCTTACGAGATCTCATCCTTCGCAAGGCTTTACACTGACTGGAGGAAGGGAAAACACGGTTATGACCTGGGAGCCGAACAGCATCGGGACGAGCACCTGAGAACTGAGAGCGAGTGCTCATCAGCAACAGAAACAGCTTTAAAGGGGTTCCTTTTGAGTCTTGTTTTCTATTCAGAATGTTCTGTTTTTCTCATCAAGTGTGGGGATGACATTTATCTCAGCAGGTTACTTAATTACACTGGATGATGATACTCTCACCAGTGTAGGGCACTGACCAAGTCCTGGGGGGCTCCTTGGACCAACAGACTATTTTACAAACCTGGGAGGCGGGAGGGATGGTATATTTTTGATAACCAGACATTCCAATGTAATGTTTTCCTTAGAGGTCACTCCCCCCCATTAATGTTATCGTGAAAAACATCAAGTGTGTTCTTTTCTATTTTCGTATGGTAAAGGGGCTTTGCTTACCAACATCACGACAGCAAAGAAGAAATACTGTACAAAATTGCAGGAAGATAAACATGTGAAAACTTTCTATGGGAAAAAAAAAACCTTGAGTTTCCTGTCGTCTTCTTTTGAAACTGTAGTGCATATGTTAAAACGTGTATCATTTACAGTATCGAGTCACGTGCCACTGCTGTACCGGATGTATCCAACCTGGATTAAACTATGTGCCACAAACTCTAAAGGACTGTTCATTCCAATACCAGCTCTGTAACAGTAGAAATGAGGCTCCTGTGAGCAAAGGCAGGCTTTCTACCTCGCTAGAGAAAAGCCATGGGACCTGAAACTAATACTGTATGTCAACTGTAATTGAAAAAGAAAACTTTGTTAAAGCAAAGTCACAGAATGTCAGAAGGGGTAGTCTCATCTTCCCTCCCCACACCCCATCGACACGAGCACCCCCTGCCGCCCACGACTGTCCCTCCCTGGTCTCACAGAGGGGGACTGTGTCTGTCCACAGCTCTGCGTTAAGGCCCAGCCCTGTGTTACTGAGAGACATTATGTATAAGTACTGGTTCTGCTAAGAAGACAATGAACATGTACTTCATCTAAACCTAATCTCAAACTGAAAGGAGAACTCAAAGTCAAGGCCACAGGGCTGGCAGGAAGCCTGGGAGCCACAGAGCTGAGGCACCCGCGGAGGCGCGGTCACTCAGCCACGACCCCACGTCGTCACTTCTCGGCTTCTGTCGGCTTCCTCATCTTAAAAATGAGGGAACTGGATGAGAAATCTTGAAGGTCTGCTGTAACCTTAGTAATTCCGATTCAGATAGTGAGAGCAATAGGTGTTTTCATGTCACCATAATGTGGCAACAACAATGGGAATCCTTTTCACTTCCCCACAACAACCAGACCCCAAAGAAAACTGCAGAAATGGAACATTAGGGCCTATGCATGCTGCCCCAACCCTAGCCTAGAGGTTGGCTGTGCAATTCATTTCAATCACGGGTGCTCCTATCCTTATCACCCACTAGGTGTCACTACACACCCACAATGCAAACGGTCTGGAGACAAGGAACTGGAACCAGACGCGCTTGGGGCAACGTGTGCTCTTTTCATTAAAGAGCCGGTGCTAACTGGCACATATGCACCCCTTCCCAGAGGCAGACAAGAAACAGAGCCTGCCAAGACAACACAATTACCTTGCGATGCAATGCCAGTGTCGGCTGTGGCTATCAGAAGTATAAACTTTATTTAAGATTAACAAGTTTTATTTACACCTAGGGGGAAGAAAATCTTTAAACTTCAAACTACTCCCCCCGTCTCATACAAATTGATCCACAAGTACTCTAATTCCTCTTCAATTATTTTTGGTATTTGGGGGCTTGAAGTTTACCTTTAAACCACATTTTTAAAAGGTTAGTAAATTTTACTGTAATACCTAAGCTACTTTGGAAAATACTGCTTTAAAATTACCCCAAATCATAATTTATATTCTAAGTCAGAATTACCCAAAGTAGGTTTCCCAAAGATTCCTCTATGTTACCACCACCGCCTAATTTAAGTTAGATTAAACAGCCGATGAGTGTACTGATTTAGTATTCTAGAATTCGGACATTTAACCCATTCACACAAATTACCTGAATTTATAAAGACTCTATATTCATAAAATAATTTTCCTTTTCCCTAGTCAGGAAGCATTATCTCGTATGAGCAACAGAGTAACTAAAGCAGAACTGGAAGGGGCCCAGCCTTCCAGTCCAGGCAGGCATTTCAATGAGAACGCTGGGTCCTGAGCGGTCACATGACCGGTGTAAGGTAAGAAGTAGGCAGCCTCAGGACAAGCATTCCTCCGCTACCCCACAAAGCATTCGCAAGTGAGTGTACTTATCTGTGGTTCCTACAGATCACAGGGACACGCACCCAGACTGACCACTGCAAACCAGTCTCCTCCTCACAGAGTCCTCCCACAGCCACCAGGGCAACTGCGAACTATTCAGAAAGGTCACAGCTAAAATTTCCCTAGCAGCACTTATGGAAAACAAAACAATGATTATTTCCATGTTATGCATATGCTCACCTCCAGCTTATTTTTCTATTTCAAACAAATAAAAGCAAACACAAAATATGACAAACCTAGAGAGACTCCAATTAATTTCAAGGCTAATAGGTAACCTCATCCCTAAGATGCGGCAGTATCCTAAAGAAACCCCCTAGCAGTGAAAAACTGTGAACGTGGCGATGTTGAGGGGGAAAGAGTAGGAAGAAGGGCATGTTCAATTCTATAGGAATGGCAGGATTTTATTTAGGTGAGCAATTAAAGTCTCTATTTCTAATGACATGCTGGACCTAATTGTGGATTTGCTCTTTTGTGTCAATTAACTCATTGGAATTTGTCCACACTGATACGTATACGTAAACCCATCTTTACGTGTAAACTTCCACTGGCCATCCCAAATACAGAAATCCACAGAAAGCCGGAGTTTAGGACTGTGCTCCGTGAGTCTTGGGCAGTAGATGACAGCGGCCTTGGGTGTCTGCTCACAGCCCAGAGGGTCAACGGCCTGGACAGGTATGTGCACTGGACAGAAGCAACCTCCTTTTCAAAACTAAGTATGCATCTCTACAGGTACGGGAGTCTCTCGCCACAATACACCTCTCAGGAAGGCCTCGGAGCCCAATGCCTACCAGGAAAGGACTCCCACAGAGAAGAAATGGAATAAGTAACTTCCAATTACACTTTTCTAGATCATACTTCATAGGTGCACCATCTCAGAAGAGTGATCATTCCCCTCGGATCTTAGTTAGAGAGGTAAAAACGGGGCAAGGGGATCTCTAGAAGACACAAGATTAGAACACGCAAGAGTTTAACAGAGTAAGTTTCCGCTTCCACCAAATACTTAAAATAGCTGGAGCCTTCCCTTAGCCTACTAATAGGATAGCGCCGTTCTTAACCTGGGTTCCTTAGAGGGGCTCGATGTCTGAACCCCTTGAAGTTACATCCAATTACTGTTTATGATCAGACATTTTCTGGGATGAATCTATAGCTTTCATCAGAGGCAAAAGATTCAAAAACTAATAACGATTAAGAGCCATCCCTCTTCCTGAGAACAAAAATAAGACAACCGATGATGCCTAGTTAATTAATGCACAGTAAGGAAGTGGACAGCTTTCAACATCTTGAAAACAAGACATTCAAAAGATGACCAATATGACAACACGTTAGGCTGAGTTTGTATTTTTACTAACAACTACTTTTACTGGAAGCAAAGGGCATCAAACCAAGTACCTTCGGGAAAGTCGGAAGCAATGTTTTTACTCCTTCCTGCCTGAACAGAAAAACAGGGATCTTCTCATCTGGCAAGTGATAAACTTCTACAAGAACATACGTACCTCCATGAAAACGCAGGCCAAGTTCTTTATAAAGAACTCCGCAGCATAGATTGGTTTTCAAATCTCAAGTTGTTTTTATTTTGTTTTAAGTAAGCAGTGATACAAGTCTTTCAAATGTTTCTTTTTGGAACGGCTTATAGAAAATGGCACCCTGGGACCTTTCGTTTCGTATCAAAATATTTCTCAAGAATCTGACCCATGAAGTTTCTTTGGGCCGGCCCCGCTCACTGGTTGCCACGCAGCATTTCTTGAAGGTAAACGCTATTCATGTGGTAGGCCGCCATCCAGCCCGGGTGCCTCTGGGCGTTCCAGTAATAGGACTGAGACGCGGCCGCATAGTACTCGTGCCAGGCCCTGTAGTAGGCTCGCCAGTACTCCTCGTAGTCCTGATACGCACCAGGCGAGCCCTCGTGGCTCTCCCTGTGGCGGGCATACCCCTCACCCTCCTGGGGATCCGTCTGCGCCCGCGAGGAGGACCGCCGGGGAGGCCTTCTCCGGCTCTGCTTCGCCCTCTGCTGAGCCCCCTCTGTAGGCCTTGCCTTTACCTGGACTTCAGGTGACCCCGGACACTCGACTAGATTAGGGGTGTCACTCCCATTCAGAGTTTGTTCCAAAGAGACACGGCCATCCGCAGGGGTCGATTCCAAGCCTTTCAGCGGAATGTCAGAAGAGCCGGCCACGCACGACTTGTTTCCTTTGCTCTGGAAGGAAGTCCTGGAGCTGTAAGAACCGCTGTCACTCTCCGAGTCCCCCGACTGGCTACTACTTGCCAAAACCCGCACACTCTCCGGAGTAACTCGGTTTCTCACAAACCCATTCTGCGGGTTCACAGCCTGACCCCCAGGACCTGTGTAGTGCCTGATGATTTCCACAGGTTTCTCCAACCCCTCCTTAATATAGTGCTCGTAATCCTCTACCAGCTCTGCAAAAGGCAGAGTGCATGGCGGGTGGATTTTAAAGGCAGACAGACAAGGGATTTGGGGGAGCGACACAGGCAAGTCCTCCCTGGCCTGGGGCTGGCTGTTACTGCAGTTTTCAGCAGGGGGCTCAACAGAACTGTCCATATGCTCTTCCAGCTGTACGGCACAGCCCAGCGCTTTCGGTGACCCTGCTTTTTCTGGGATCCCACACTCTGAGTGGCTTTTCACAGGCAGCTTTTGTTTGGTGGTGGCCTTGGACCTGACTGCCAGTCCAGATACGGAAGCATTTCTACAAGAAGCCACGTGGTTACTGTGAGCTGTCTGAGTGTGAGAGGTCCTCTCTATTTCTTGAGCTTGTGTTTGGAGGGGCTGGCTCGGTGCACCTGCCAAGCCATAGGTATGCACAGCAGCTCTAACCTCCACGTCCCAATCCAAACACTCTTCCATCAGACCGGGAGGAATGGGGTCTACATAAAAGAAATAAGAACACATTAATATTCTCGAGCTGCACTAGACCAGAAAGATTTCATAAAACAAGTATTTTGTAAATCAGGATATAAGCTTAGAGCTATTAAATAAATCTGTAAACGATCACAAAACAAGTTATTACAAAGGCAGACCTATTATTGATAGAATCCACAAGACTCCCAGACCTGTGCCTAATCGGCTTTGTAGAAAATCACTTAAGGAATTAAAGCACAAATTGGTAAGATGTTCATTGTTATAACTAGTCAATAACTACATGTACCATATTCTAGAAGGCCATGCATACACTATACAAGTATGCACTTATAAGTATGTATATCACACCTACATAGACAGATATATACACTAATATGCATAAATTAACACATATAGCAAATAAATGATTTCCACACAAGAATTTTTTCAGCTTTTTTGTTTTCAAGAGGTCATTATCAGTTTCAAACACACATTGTTTCCAAGATGGCACTTAAAAAAAGCAACTTGACAAACAATTCACTCAAATGAAAAAAAACACTTCAAAATTTTCAAAGCAGTGTTCAAATTAAAGATACTGTTCCTTCCCCATGGTGACAAAGGAGACTATGGCAAGAATCACCTTCACAGCAACAAAAAAGGTAAAATACCCATTTTGTAAAAAAAATAAAATTGCAAGGCTACAAACTAAAATACGGAGCTACTACAGTAACATAACAGTTTTCATTTCGCACGTGCCGGTATTAGCTTGTGATCTTCTCCCTGCTACTTAATAAGCATATTATCTAATATCTCTCTGCCTCAGTATCTTCACCTACAAAATATAGAAAATACCAGCACATACCTCACAGGATGATGGTGACAATTAGATGAGTTAACATACAAAAAGTACTTGGAATAGTACGTGAGATATCAGAATTAGTCTGTGTTAGTATTTATTAGGCCTGTCACCATTGCCATTATTATTCTGACAGCAAAATGAAACAGGTAACTATACCTGGCAAAGGCAGAAGGTTGATATTACATTTCTGGGCAATTTTCATCATCATATTTTCTTCTTCTCCCCGGCAACAGAAGGTCACTGTCAGTCCCAAAGTCCCTAAAGCACAGAGGGAATGTTAAGCAGTAAATCATTTTCATGTAAATGACAATCCAAGTCCACCTGTCACATTACAGATTCCTCCCCCTTAAACAAAGCACTCAAATTTTTCTTCTTACCAAAACGGCCAGCTCTGCCGATCCGATGCATGTATGTCTCCCAATCCAATGGTACGTCCAGATTCACAACCAGATTCACCTTCTCAGCATCAATGCCACGGGAGGTCTTGAATGGAGAAAGAGAGCAACTGTTTGCCTGCAGTAACTGCAGCCGGGTACCGATGAACACTATCTTACTCTAGCACAACCAAGAGCCAAATTAAGAACAGAAAGACATTTAGAAGGAAGGAGGCTATTTAGGAGCAAAAGAAAAGGAAACTTATTTCTGTGACTAATTTCAAAGACAAAGATGAAAATATATCAGAAAATTTTTTGTGTGTGTTCTTCTGAAGTGAGAAGTGGGGAGGCAGAGAGACAGACTCCCGCATGCGCCTGACCGGGATCCACCAGGCATGCCCACCAGGGGGCAGTGCTCTGTCCATCTCGGGCATTGCTCCATTGCTGCCAGAGCCATTCTAGAGCCTGAGGTGGTGGCCATAGAGCCAGACTCAGCGCCCAGGCCAACTTTGCTCCAATGGAGCCCTGGCTGCAGGAGGGGAAGAGAGAGACAGAGAGGAAGGAGGGGGGGGGGGGTGGAGAAGCAAATGGGTGCTTCTCCTGTGTGCCCTGACCAGGAATTGAACCCAGGACTTCCACACACCAGTCCAATGCTCTACTGCTGAGCTGGCTGGCCACAGCTAATATATCAAGACATTTTTAAGCAGGTATATTCCCCAGCACTGGATGCTTGTCAGAGAGACCCACATAGGTGAAATCTGCACATCTGGTAACAGCACACACAGGGAGAGGGGACAGTCACCCCCACGAGGAGGAGCCTACCAGATCTGTGGAAATGAGGACCCGGCAGTGGAACTGCTTCAGCTTGGCCATGGCGTCAAGGCGCTGGCTCTGGTTCATGTTGCCTAAACAGACCAAGTACAGTTACCAAAGCCACAAAAAGCAGGAACCAGAACTCCCAGTCTTAACAACTTAAAAATATACAAACCAAATTTCTTGCTGCCCTTATATGCAAATCTAGGTTAAGATTTACAATCAGAATTTTAAAATATAGTGCTCACAAAATTAGGGGATATTTTATCACTTCATATGAAGCAATATTTCTATATTTTTATTATACACCAACTTACTTTTTTTGTGTGTGTGAAAGAGACAGAGAGAGAAACAGACAAACAGGAAAGGAGAGAGATAAGCAGCATCAATTCTTCATTGTGGCACCTTAGTTGTTCATTGATTGCTTTCTCATATGAGCCTTGACTGGGGGGCTACAGCAGACCGAGTAACCCCTTGCTCAAGTCAGCGACCTTGAGTTTAAGCTGGTGAGCCTTGCTCAAACCAGATGAGCCCGCGCTTAAGCTGGCAACCTCGGGGTCTCGAACCTGGGTCCTCTGCGTCCCAGTCCGATGCTCTATCCACTGCACCACCGCCTGGTCAGGCACCAACTTACTTCTTAAAACAAGAACACTGCGCCTGACCAGGTGGTGGCGCAGTGGATAGAGCGTAGGACTGGGATGCGGAAGGACCCAGGTTCGAGACCCCGAGGTCGCCAGCTTGCGCGGGCTCATCTAGCTTGAGCAAAGAGCTCACCAGCTTAGACCCAAGGTCGCTGGCTCCAGCAAGGGGTTACTCGGTCTGCTGAAGGCCCGCGGTCAAGGCACATGTGAGAAAGCAATCAATGAACAACTAAGAAGTTGCAACGAGAAACTGATGATTGATGCTTCTCATCTCTCTCCGTTCCTGTCTGTCTGTCCCTGTCTATCTCTGCCTCTGTAAAAAAAAAAAAAAAGAACACTGCTATATCAAATCCCAGTGAAAAGTGAATGTGAAGTTCCTTCTCGGGAATCTCAGCGTAACCTCACGCTAACAGACAGCTCACGTAGCGGTATTTCTTCCTCGTGACCCGAGAGAAGCTTCCAGGTGGGACGTTCACAGAGGCTGGGGAGGAACTCACCTGAAATGCACTCCGCAGGAAAGCCCTTAAAGGAGAGGACGTCAGCCAGATGCTGCGCTCTGGGGAAAGGCAGGCACAGAGGGTGAGAATCATACAGACCCCGCCCCTCGCCTCCGCTTCTACCCCACAAGTTCCCCAGGTGACCTTTTATGGGACATTACCTGCTGTGCAAATTAGAAAAGACTAAGGCTTGATTAAACGGAATTCTGCTGAACAGTTCCTGTAAATGCTGAGCCTTCTCCTCAAATATCTTATGGACCAAAGGGTACGAATTGACTACTTTGTAATACTGCTTCAAACCTAGAGAGAAGTCAAGAGTCTTCTGTTAAAACAAACGTAGTTGCTCGTTCCTCACAGCAGATATGAAAGCAACAGGCCACTGGGCAAGGGGGAGCTCCAGAGTACCCCAAACCAGGAAAGGACCAATATCTATACACACCTATGAGACTTGGGTCGCTGGAATTTAGTCTCACAAAAGTGGGCTCTCTCATGTACTTTGCCAAAGCATTAGCCAAACATTCCGGGTAAGTAGCTGATACTGCCACCATCTGTTTGCTGGCAGGCAAGGAAGAATAAATCCAACTGCAAAACAGGAGGGAAACACGCCATGGCAACGACGCAGACAGGAACCACCACCTGGCAAAGCCAAGAGACACACTTTGGGGTACCGTTTTATTAGTCAAGTTAGGGATTTCTCTTACTTTATTTGTTCCTGGAAGCTGCCTTCTTCTAAAAGCTTATCCGCTTCATCCAGAATAAAGAGACGTATACTGCCTGGGTTCAAGTAGTCAAGTTTTATCAGCTGTTTAATTCTGCCTAAAAAAAAAAAATAGCAATGCACCAAATCTGAGCAAGTCTCAGCCATGTCACTACTGAGGTTGTACGGCCGACTTTCCTGACCCAGTCCTTGTTCATTATGCACTAAACCACAAAGTAGAAATCCTGGGTTCTGATCTTGCCTAAATCCACTATATTTCCCCCACATGTCATCACCAGGAAGTATGGAAAATACACTATTCCTATCAAAAGACTTGAATGGCCAAGGCAATGAATGCTAGACCCTGACTCATGCTTGAATGATCAAAGCCAAGAAAAATCCTAACCCGTGGCTCAGAAGGGCTTCCTTGGGAGTCATCTCATTCCTCTCCCCAGAAGCCTACCCCATGCGTGTTCCTGAACATCTCAGGAATGGAGAGTCCATCAGTTCTGCTGGTAGTCCACTCGTGCGTCCACATCGCACTGGGCTAAGGCTCACACTTCTAATCCTCTAAATAATTAGTAAAGTTATCAAAGATTTCAATATTATTGTTATATTAAAAAGTATTTAGCCAGCCTGACCTGTGGTGGCGCAGTGGATAAAGCGTCGGCCTGGAAATGCTGAGGTCGCCAGTTCAAAACCCTGGGCTTGCCTGGTCAAGGCACATATGGGAGTTGATGCTTCCAGCTCCTCCCCCCCTTCTCTCTCTCTCTCTCTCTCTCTCTCTCCTCTCTCTCTCTCTCTCTCCCTCTCCTCTCTAAAATGAATAAATAAATTAAAAAAATTTAAAAAAAAAAAAAAGTATTTAGCCAGACTAGTGGTGGTACAGTGGACAGAGCATCGACCTAGAACACTGAAGTCCAGGGTTCAAAACCCCAAGGTCACTGGCTTAAGTATGGGTCACTGACATGACCCCATGGTTACTGGCTTGAGACCAAGGTTGCTGACATGAGCAAGGGGTCACTGGCTTGGCTGAAGTCCCCATCCCAAGTAAGGGCACATATGAGAAGCAATCAGTGAACAACTCATGTGCCGCAACTATGACTTAATGCTTCTCATCTCTCCTCCTTCCTATCCTTTTTTTTAATGTTTTGCCTGACCTGTGGTAGCGCAATAAATAAAGCATCAACCTGGAATACTGAGGTTGCTGGTTCAAAACCCCAGGTTTACCCAGTCAAGACGCATATGGGAAGCAACTCATAGTAGTTGCTCACCACTCTCACTCCCTCTCTCTCTCAAATCAATAAATTATATTTTAAAAAATTGTTTTAAGTGTTTAGTTCCATGCTGGCCAGATGGTTCAGTTGGTTGGAGCATCATCCCGATATGCAAAGGTTACCAGTTCAATCCCCAGTCAGGGCACATATAAAATCAGATCAATGTTTCTCTCTCTATCCCCCTTCTTCTCTCTAAAAAAAAAATCATTTTTTTAAGTGTTTAGTTCCTAAACGTTCCAGTTATAAATAGGCATTGCTGTCTTACCAGGAGATCCAACAGCAATATGACACTTTTTAAGTCTGGTTTTGTCTTGAGACAATGGAGTCCCTCCAATGAAGACGTGACACTCCAAGCCTTCCATTTTTATCCCAATGGTTGTGATAACAGAATGTATCTGTACAGCAATTTCTCTTGTAGGAGCCAAGATCAAAATCTAAGAAAATGTAAAATACACCTTTAATGAGTCAGTAAAATAAAAGTACATGAGTGGCACAATCTATAATGAGCTATTTTTCCCTTTGAATGATCATTTTATTCATTCAACAAATATTAAAAAAGAATCGGCCTGACCAGGTGGTGGCACAGTGAAGTGTTGGAGTGGGACGATGAAAACCCAGGTTCAAATCCCCGAGGTTGCTGGCCTGAGCATGGGCTCATTGGCTTGAGTGTGGGAACATAGACATGACCCTACAGTCACTGGCTTGAAGCCCAAGGTTGCTGGCTTGAGCCCAAGGTTGCTGGTTTGAGCAAGTGGTCCCTGGCTCAGCTGAAGTCCCCCAGTCAAGGCATATATAAGCAATCAATGAAGAACTAAGGCACTGCAACTATAAGTTGATACTTCTCATCTCTCTCCCTTCCTGTCTGTTTCTCTCTTTAAAAAAAAAATCTATTATGTGCTAGGCAACATACAAGTTGCTATGCAGTCAACAGTTAGCAGTACAAAATCCTTGTTCTAACAGCACTTTCATTGTTGAATAAGAAGATATAAACAAACATATGTAAATAATGGCAGGAAGTAACAAGTGCTATGAAGAAATATCAAACGGAAAAAGGGAAGAAGCAAGGAAAGAAAGGGGTCATTGTAAATGGGGTGATCAAGGAAGGCTCATTAACCTTTGAGTAGACACCCAGAAATACATCCCAGAGTTGAGCTGTGTGACACCTTGGGAAGTATTTTCAGGAAAAGGAAAGAGCAAATACAAGACATACTTAAGACAGTGGTGTTCTTGGTGTGTTTGAGGCCCTGCAAGAAGCCCCACCAGTCGGACAAAATCACAGGGAAAGGCCAGAGGTCTAGCTCCAGGGCCAGGTCCAAAGAGCCTTGATCGTCACAATGGACACACTGCAATAAAACTACTGGAGGAGGAGGAGGAGGTGAAATGACATGGTCTCAACTACGAAAAGAAAAAAGCTAGTAAAAAATAGAAGACTAGGAAAAAATATAACAAAACTGTTAACAGCCATTTCTCCCTGGGTAGGTGAGGTTTTATACTTTGTTTTCCAGTACTTCATTTTTCTGCTTTTTCCCAACTTTCAAAAATAAATGTTACTCTGATAACACAAAGATCTTAAATTTTAAAAATACAGATTTTATTTATGGAACTTATTCAGGGTTTGGCATTTGCCAGGCTGCCAAATTATCAGAAGCCAAAATTTCAAATACATCTCACTTCCCAAGGAAAACAGCCCAGGTCCTCGGGAAGCAGGACCCAGGATTTGGCCGATATGAGAAAGGACTCAAAGAGCTTTACCAACCATCCTAACTTGTGGTGGTGCAGTGAATAAAGCAGGCATCCCCAAACTACGGCCCCGCGGGCCGCATGTGGCCCCCTGAGGCCATTTATCCGCCCCCCCCCCCCGGCACTTCCAGAAGGGGCACCTCTTTCACTGGTGGTCAGTGGGAGGAGCACTGTATGTGGCGGCCCTCCAACCGTCTGAGGGACAGTGAACCTGGCCCCTTGTGTAAAAAGTTTGGGGACCCCTGGAATAAAGTGTCAACCTGGAATGCCCAGGTCGCTGGTTCAAAACCCTGGGCTTGCCTGGTCAAGGCACATATGGGAGTTGATGCTTCCTGCTCCTCCTCCCTTCTCTCTCTCTTTCTCCCACCTCTCTAAAATGAATAAATAAAACCTTTAAAAAATAAAAAGCTTTACCAATCGTAAATACAGGTTTCTGGGTTAAAAACCACTGTTGAAGAACCATCATTAGAGACACATGACTGAGAACGTGTATTACAGTCTGTCGTAATTACTAAACCACAAAGCCGACTATGAAGACCACAGCTGATTCATCTTTGTATCCCCAATGATGCCTGGCAAACTGCTTATATGGCCTCAACATATCTTTGTGGAAGAAATGTTCCCAAACCCAAAGCTCCCATTACCTTGGGTAGGGTCACCTTAGACCTACACTAAAAGAACCTAGAACACGAGGCACGGGGTGATCCATTCATGGAGCTAGGGGAAACACCTGCAGTTATCAGCAACAGCCAGCATTCCACACCTGCCATCAATCAGGCCAAATTTTAAATCTCACCACAACCTGATCAGCAAGTAAAAAAGAATCTCAATCTGTACCAGGCGTCCCCAAACTAAGGCTGGGCCCGCGGGCTGCACGCAGCCCCCTGAGGCCGTTTATCCGCCCCCCCACACACACTTCTGGAAGTGGCACCTCTTTCATTGGTGGTCAGGGAGAGGAGCACTGTATGTGGCGGCCCTCCAACAGTCTGAGGGACAGTGAACTGGCCCCCTGTGTAAGAAGTTTGGGGACCCCTGATTCTGTATTCTCAAGGAATGTGACAGGCGTTCTATTTAAGATGCCGTCACAACAAAAGATTCCAACCTTCTAACACTAAGAATGCATCCTTGGTCACCATCCACATCACCAGCACTCAATGGCCTACTGTCTTACTGTCATACTTTTCATATGTCTTAACTCAATCATTTGTCAAATTCGTATCTATGTCTACGAAGCTACCCGCATCTCGGCCGGCCTGTGATAAAACCCACATAACATACCCTCCTCTGGGTCCTCTGAGCTCAACTCACCTGGGTGCATAAGTTTTCAAGAACAAGAGAGTCCAAAGCAATGGTGGAGAATACACAGGTTTTGCCGGTGCCAGACTTTGCTTGGACAATTAAATCTGCAAAGAAAAAAAGTATCACTAGACGGTATTGCCTGGAGAGGCTTAGGTCCCAAACACGAGTCACAGAGCTGGAAATGTCTCCAGAAATCACCTAGCTGCCACCTCCGTTCTTAGTAAACTCTCAAAAACGCATGGCCGTGTCTAGAAACGTGCCTCATCCCTGAACCTCGACCGTTTCTTTCTTCAAAACTAGAACCACCTGGTCTGACCAGGCGGTGGCGCAGTGGATACAGTCTCGGACTGGGATGCGGAGAACCCAGGTTCGAGACCCTGAGGTCGCTGGCTTGAGCAAGGGGTTACTCAGTCTGCGGTAGCCCCACAGTCAAGGCACATATGAGAAAGCAATCAATGAACAACTAAGGTGCTGCAATAAAGAATTGATGCTTCTCATCTCTCTCCCTTCCTGTCTGTCTGTCCCTATCTATCCCTCTCTCTGACTCTCTTGTCTCTGTAAAACATAAAAAATAAAAAACTAGAACCACCTGTAGGTACGTAAAGCGCCGTAACTATCTTCAAACTCAATACTGCACCTCTGTTTTACAGAAGAGGAAATTGAGGCTCGAATGCGTGCAGCCCGAGCCCCCGGCCGAGCCGGAGCTCTTCCCCCGGCCACGCCGCCGCCGTCCGCGGGCGCCCCCGGCCTCCCCAGGGCCCCCGCCCTCACCGAGCCCGCAGCGCCCCAGCGGGATGGCCTTGAGCTGCACCGGGGAGGGCCGCTCGAAGCCGGCCGCCCGCAACCCCTCCAGCACCGGCCGCGACAGCAGCAGCGACTCGAAGTCCGCGGGCTCCGCCAGCAGCACGTCCCCCGTGCGGGTCCGCGGGCCGCTGATGTCGTGGGCCGTCCGTAGGCTCCGCACCGGCTCCGGGGTGGGCTCTGGGGCCGGGACCCTTGAGGCCACCTGTTCCATGGGCACAGAAGTCTCCTCGGTCGCTAAGGCCGCTGGCGCTTCCAACGCCGCCGCCATGGTAGCCGCGCCACGAGGTCTCGCGGTACTTGGGGCGGGGCTGGGAGCCTGAGAGCGAGAAGAAAATAAACTTTATTAGCACTCTTCCCGCGAAGACACGGACACACTTGGCCTGGGAGAGGTGGGGAGGGGCGGAAGTCGGAGGCTTGGAAAGACCGGGAAACAGCTATGACAGCAAAGAAGCGTGGCCTGAGGAAGGCGGAGGGAGCGGAGGAAAGGGGAGGATACCGGTGCGGCGCCGCGCGTTCACGGTGGAGCCGCCGCCCCGCCTGCCGGCGTCTGTGGGCGGGCCCGCCAGCCCAGGGCCGCGCGTCGCCCCGGCAACGCTGTCATTGTGATGAGCGCAGCACGTCACGCTGCCTACCTGCCCGCCTTGGCTCGGCGCTCACCGCACCCCAAGCCTTCCCTGTGCTGCCGCTACTCGCTGCCACCTCTGTGCCCGCAGAGTGCGGAGGAGGGTGAGACAGACCGAGCACGTGATCTGGCCTCTGTCTGTCTGTCCGCCGGACCGACGTAGTCATCTCTGCGTCCCAGCCCCTGGCAAAGAGTTGAGCTCTAAGTGAATTGAATTGAAGCCAGGAAATGGACTGACACCTCTCAAATCATGTCTCCACCTCTGAACTCTAGGCTTGGACACCCATCCGCCTTCTCAACATCTCCTCATAGATGCCTAATGGACATCTCAAATATAACATGTCTACAATGTGTTGCTCCAATTCCTCTACAGTCCCCTCTCAAGGGTGGTGACTTAGTTTTTAACCACCTTCCTTTACTTTAGGTCTCTGCTCAACCTTTCAAAGAGGCTTTCCTGAACACCCTAAGTTAGCTCCCTGACCTGTCAGCTCTGCCTCCTTTCCCATCATTCTCTGTTCCCTTGCCTGCTCTGTTTTCCTTCATGGTTCTCATCACTGAAATTATGTTTACTGTGTCTCCCCCACTCTAGGAGGACAGAGACCTATTCTGTCCTGTTGTCTGCTGTATCCCTAATGGAAATGAAACAATCTGACACATGGTAAATGTTCAATATTTATTGAATAAATTATTTTCTATAACAAAGTTTTAGTCATAATTGGTTTCTGCAACCTAGTCTTATTCACAATTCCAAACTTAAATTCTGCATCCAACCTCAATTTTTTCCTTTGTCATATCATAATCCTTACCATTCATGCATACACACACACACACACACACAGTGATGACCCAGATTCCAAACCATGTGGTTGGAGCTTTGGCATGATGATCTCATTGAAAAGGAGTCCTGGAGATGCATTTTGCTTAGAAACTTAGAAAAGAATGATAAAAATCAAGAGAGGAGAGAGAGAAAGGGGGGAAGAGCGGAAAGCATCAACTCATTGTAGTTGCTTCTTGTATGTGCCCTGACAGGGCAAGCCCAGGGTTTCAAATTGGCAACCTAAGCATTCCAGGTCAATGCTTTACCCACTGTGCCACCGTAGGCAGGACCCGTCCAGTTCTTACCGTGATCTTGTTTCCATGTCTGTCTCTCACACTAAATAAACTATGAGCTTCTCAAAGAAGGGAATTTTTGTCTCTTCAGGCTCTCCAACCCAGCACCAGGCTCTTGGCGAACGTGATCAACATTAAGTGGCCGACACTCTCTTGTTCAAAAATCCAGCTGGGTCTCCATGGTCACAGGAGTGGTCTGTAGAACTCAAACCCATCACTGTCAAAGAACCAGCTCTCATACCAAAAGAAATAAGAACACTAGCCCTGGCCCTATAGCTTGGTTGGTTGGAGCATTGTTCCTAAGCACAGAAGTCACCAGTTTGATCCCTGGTAAGGGCACATACAGGAGCAGATGTTCCTGTCTCGTTCCCGCTCTCTCCCTTCCGGGTTGGCTCAGTGGATAGAGCAAATGGATGTCCCAGGTTCGATTCTCAGTCAGGGAACACAGAGAAGTGACCATCTGCTTCTCTCCTGCTCCCTCTCCCCCTTCCTTTCCTCTGCAGCCAGTGGCTTGATTAGTTCAAGCATCAGCCCCAGACGGGAGTTGTCAGGTGGATCCCCGTAGTGGCACCTGCGGGAGTCTGTCTCACTATCTCCCCTCCTCTCACTTAAAGATAAACAAAGAAAATGAAAACTAAGATAAAAAAACTATTTTTCCAGAAAAAGAACACTTGGAGTTTTAATAGCATTCTTTAATTGCATTTGTTGGGTTTTTTTAAAGCAATTTATTTATTGATTTTAGAGAGAGAGGGAGTGGGGGAAGAAACATTGATTTGTTGTCTTACTTGTTTATGGAGTCCACAACCTCGGTGAATCGGGATGATGCTCTAACCAGCTGAGCCACCCAGCCAAAGCTGTTACTGCCTTTGTTGGTTTCGATGTTTTACTAACCCAAGTGTTGCAGTAATGCTACTGGGAATAAGCTGTATTGCTATAGCTCAAAACAGAAGTGAATAAAATGTTTTCCTCAGTAGCTAAAAACTGCAGTAATGGGGTTGATCATGATTGATAGTGCTGTAAAGATAAAATACAAAGGTAAGAGGCCGTTTCATAGCTAGGGAGGGTGTGAGAGTAACATGCACGGAAACCACTTGGATTGTCTGCCTCCCCGGTCTCCGCCAGGATGAAATCACAGTGAGACCCCAGACTCTCTCTCTGGTGTTCCTTCCCCAGGGAAGCCTTTCCTCACCTCGTGCCTGGGAGCTGGAAGCGGGAGAAACTCCTGTGAACTGCAGGAGCAGGACTAAGGCTCAGATTCAGAATAGATGTTGAGATACCAATGGTCTCATCCATTCATTTCTTCGCATTGGAGGTCTCTGTGCGGGAAGGAAAGAAAACAGATAAACAAAGGCCTGGGCACGGCCCACCCTGCGTCTGAGGATCTGTGGGGAAATGTGAAAAGGAGGGAAGGAACTAAATTTTGGTGGCCACTTTTTCTCATTGGACCCTCAAAGCAGCAAAGGGTCGGCAACGTTATTATTTGCATTTTACCCACAAACATTTCTTTATTCATTCTTTCCGCAAAAATCTTCTGAACGCCTCATATGAATCAGCCAAATCCTGGACACACAAAAACAGGACGAAAGGGAGCCACTGCCCTCAAGAAGATAGACCCAGGCACACAGGTGGCTCTGATCAAGGAGGACATGTGCAAGCGGCAGAGGGCGGTGTGAAATCGTGGGCGGCACTGCCATTTCTCAGGGCCTCCATTGCTCCCAGTGTGGCTGTCACAGCGGATCCGGGAGGAACTTCTGAGAAAGTGAGGCACACAGCTTTGGGGTATCTATTCAGAGAGCAATAGCTTTCTTCTCTGTGCCTTTCTCATCTCCACGCCAAACCAAAATGGTTTAAAGTGCGCGTGGAACTATGAGGAAAAACCCCACGCACAGATCCTTCCTCCCTGACCCCTGGAGTCTAGCACCGCAGATCACAGCACCAGGAGACAAAGCGCCAGTCCCATGATGCCCTGGGGCTGATATTCCGAGCTCATCCAAATGGGCAGGTAAGGAGTGCACCAGGCAGTGAGGGTGGGAGGAGAGCTCAGCAGGCAGGCACAGGAGGAAGATATTCTGGGCAAAGGGAGCAGTTTGTGCGAAGGCGTGGAAGCAGGAGAAACCAAAGTAGTTTAGGGAAGGCAAGACCTTTACTGCGAAGGAGGCAACTATGACAGCAGTTACCAGGAAACGAGGCCGCAGAGATTTATCAGTCCCACATCATGGAGGACCTGGTCTGCCATGGAGGACTTGTTTATACCATAACGAGTATAAAATGAGTATGCTGTGCTCTTGGAAAGGGGGGTGGTGTTATGTAGCAATAAAGAGAAATATCATTAGAAACGGAGAGTGGGGCTTGATTGATGGCAAAGGGGAGGGGTTTGGATTTTAACTTAGAGACCGCAGAACGCTGTGTGGGTTTGGGAACTAACTGTGCCAGGTGACTACAAGGCCCACTTTGCACCTAACACCTCCTGGGTCTTGTAGGTGTCGATTCATTGCTTCTCGAGGACCGGTGCTACCCGTGTGCTGCGTGTCCAGCAGACAGCGACTGAGCACGTATTTCCTGTTCTCGTTCCCTCCTATAGTCATTGCTCATTCAGTTCATCCGCTCAGTGGACCAACACCATCAATAAATTTTGTTACATCAAGCTGATCAACTAATAATGCCTGAGCTTCTGGACAGAATTTATTATTTCAGGACTCTGCTGAATCCTAAGTGGCTAACTCCCAACATGGAGAAATCAGTCTCTACACATGTCCCATGGCCTAGGTGTGGACCATATCCACAGAGTACCTTTCCACACAGAGGACGGAGAGACGCAGTGAAGGCCGGACCCCTGGGCTCTGTGCAGCCACCTCTCGCCGCGGCGATTTGCCTGGCTGGCTTTCAGAGGAGAACATCAGACCATCCTCCCTCTCTCCGGACCAGACTCTCCTCTGCCCCAGGCCCACATTGATTAATTGTCCTATTTAATATCACAGCCTCCGTCTTTAGGGAGGGAGGCGTCGCGTTTGCTCTTCTCCTTGTGAGAATGGGGCCCGATTCATTCTTGTCCAGGCAGTATAATAAATAACCTGCCCCTGTTGGCAGGGATTTTATTAGAGACTGATGGGACATTTAACAATAACTGGGGGCCTGTGATTTATTAGGTAGGGAGGTTCGTGGCATCTCTGAAGACTGGGAATGTGGAATTTAATTGATAAAGCGGCTGTCAGCCGCAGTGAGATGCACTCAATAGAATATGCATTGGAGGGATTCTCTTTGGAGCTGTCAGGAGGGCTTCTGCTAATCACATTCGACTCCTAAAGATGATGGTGTCTGCTGGATATCTGGGGGAGACACGACTGCCAGGGAGGGGACTCTGAAAGGGCCCGGGGAGGGGTGCCCCTGTCAGGTGCCCAGCCTGATGGAAGAATGTAGAACAAATGAGCAAAAGGCATACAGGATTTTGCTCTAAGGATTTCCATCACCTCCAGGAGGCCTTTGTCTCTTCCATGAGCTGCTCAAGAAAACAGGCGCTGAGCCCCCCTTCCTGGAAAAGGAGGGACATGTGAGGGTTAAATGGCAAGAAGAGAGATTTGTTCTAAAATTCTAAACTCTCTAAACCCTGACGTTTCCGCACCAAAGCCCTTCACCTCTGCCTTGCTCTCCAGCCTCTCTGACATTTATATACACAACACACACACAGTCACTCCCCTACACCCCAACACACACACACACACACATACACACACACACACACACACACACACACCGGTTACCCCATACCCACACAGCCTCTCTTGAACCCTTAGTTCAGGTGGCAGCTCTTCCTGTCACTGCTGATGTTGTGCCAAAAACAGAGCCACAGAAACTCAGGGGGGTGGAGTCTCACCTTTATTGTTGTTGTTGTGGTTCCCAGACTGCAGGCGGGGCCCCTGGAAATCAATGCTTGTGGTCTGGCATGTGAGGAGCACACAGCTAGCTCTAGCTACCTTACCCTCCGCCACCCTCCACCCGGGGCTGTCACAGTGAGGGAGAACGGTATTATCTCCCAGGGCCATCGATGATGGCACGGATGATGGCACCGCTCTGTCCTCAGGCAGCCTGGAGCCTGTACAAGGCAGCTCTGCTCATATTCTCTATCCTCCCCACCCCCCGGCCCTCAGGCTGTGGCTCAGCCCAGAACAAGGCCATGTAAGGCAGAGAGGGGCTCTCTCAGGCCAGAGCCTGCTTCCCTCTGATCCCCTGGATCTATTCTTAGGTCCCAGGAGACGGGTCTGCCTCTCGGTTCCCTCCAGGGACCGGAAGGGAGGGGGAGGCAATAGCCAGGGAAGAAAAACTAATTGTCACTGTCTAATCTGAGCCTCGGTGGTGACACTGAGGGACCTCCGAGCAGAATGGATATGGCAACTGGTTTGATTAAATCAAACCTCACCCGCAAGCTTGTTAAATTAAACTGACAGGCGGGGAGCAGATGAGGGAGGACAGGAGGAGAGTCGCCTCAGGTGGGGGCGGGGAGGCCCAGGGCCCAGCCGGCAGGAAGACCAGGCTGGAGCGGAGCAGCGCCTGCCCTTCCCGGGGTTGCGGACCGTAGAGAGGAGAGAGGTATGGCTGTGAGATGCTCGGGCACCTGTCTGAGCCCAGGCTGTGAAACTGCCTGCCTCCCTGTGGGCTCTGCGGACGCCCTCGGCTGGTAGGCCTCACACTGGGAACAGTGCTCCTGACACTTCACGGGCCTTCACACACTACAGCGGGATTATTTGCTCCACTTTACAGTCAGAGAAAATGAGGTGTAGAGAGTTTGAGGGCCATCTCGAGGCAGCAGAGCCAGTCTAAGCCCAGGTCTCCTGCCCGCCCGTGCTGGCCCACATCGCCTCCCACATTCTGCCAGATGGCAGAATTTCCCAGATTTATCCCTGGGCTGCCATCTCTTCTCTCACCCACCAGAGAAATGTGAGCCACACAGCTTGCTTTGTGGGCCATCAGGAAAATGTCAATTCTCAACCGCCTGCGTGCAGCCCACCTGCAAAGCAGGCCACTAGCTTCCCACGGTCACAAGGCCATTCGAAGGTACTCACGCCCCTCTCCCACCCCTTCCAAGTCATCGCCACTCTACCTATTTACAATTCAGGGGGTGGGGGAGAGACATTGTTAGCAACACCAGCAAACAGCAACTATAGAAGGATCACACCGATACCCTGCTGGCTTCCTCACCTGTCACCCACTTCCTCACCTGCCAAAGCTAATTTTCCACTCACCAGTGGGTGTGAGCTCATTTCAGAGTGTCTGAGCCACACACACACTCACAGACACGTGGATCCTCACCATCAGTGTGAACAGAGTAACACCTCAACCGCACCCCGGATGCTCCTGTTCCCACTCTGATGATTTGTTTATTGACACCTCTGCCCGTTTCCAATTTCTTCTTCCACAGGGAGGACACCAGAATGGGGATGCCGGGAAGGATGGTGCATACAGATTACCAGAGCATGCTGTCAGGCGCTGCCACCCCCGAGGGCACACTCACCACACCCCTGTGTGATCAGATCCAGGAAAACGGGAACAAAGGACAGGGGGAGGAGGAGAGAGAAGCAGACTTTCAACCACTGCCATCATGAAGGAAGCTGGGTGAAAGACAAACACCTTCTTGATGAGGACAAACAATAATTGCAAACACCAGGGGAGAGCATGCCATGCGAGACATGGTATCAACATGGCTGTTCCCACGGTTACTGCATGATTTTTGATCCCTGAAAAGGATAGGACATAGCAGACAGAAAAGTCTAAGACACTTGGACCAATATCACCAGCCTCCCAAACTCGTATCTTTGGTGCAGAGATTGGTCCTGTCCATGCTCAACATCTCTAATCTATGTATCTGAGATCATAGCATAGATCATCTCTAAGGCAAGGAGTAGGATTTCTCTAGAAGCACCTGTCAAAGTGAGGTGCGGGGGAAGGAGGGCTTGCCGGATGGGCAGGGTGGAAAGATCAGTGGGTCTGGGTTCCTGGGCTGGCTCTGCCTTTAGCAATATGAATGACGGAGGGCACAAATCACCAAACATTTCTGTGCTGTACTTTCCTGACTTGTAAAATGATATGATTGAGCAGGAAAGACAAACTGTCAAGGGTTTTAAAAGTTTCAAGATCACAGAGGAGAAAACAGATACAAAGAGGTTAAAATTACTTGTCCGAAGCCGCAGGGCGAGGCAGTGGTAACTGGAAGGGCGTGGGTTCCAGAGCCAGAGCCTCTGGTGCCCGGAGGCGATCTGGCTCTGCGTCTCCCTCATCTTCAGAACGGAGGCAACGGGAGTCCAGCCTCTGAGGGTTTGGGAAGAACAGACTAGAGCCCGACACAAGGAAAGCCTTTAATAAACGTTAGGGGCACTACTATTCTTAGTGACAGACCAGATGGTCAGCCCCACATATTTTGACTTCTGGTCTTTCCCTGAGATCACAATTCCTTGATTATCTGTTAGGTCCTTTTCAGCTCCCCAATTCTATGATGCTAAGTCAGAAAGATTAAGATGCGAGTTATTTCCAAAACCCTTCAGGCAGAGACACAAAAGACCATTTGGGGGTTCATTATTCACTCTCCATTGCCTCAGTCACTTTCTATGGATGATGATTCATGGGGAATAATCACAGCAAAGAAAACCCGTACAAAGGCGGGGAAGGCGGGGCAAGGGCAGGCGAAACTCCTTTGCGTGTTGGCTCCTCTTTTTCAATATGTATCTTCATTTGTTAAGTGATGACAGTGTTTCTTGGCCTTGTTGGCTTCCCACCCTGGAAACGTGAGGCTTTTTCTTGGTATAGATTGCTGCCGCTTCTGCTGCTGGAAGTCACCGCCCACTCGCCCCGCCCCGCCCCACAAAGCCCCAGGGAGAGGGACCTGCCTCTCTGGGTCAGCAGAAGCAGCACCCTCGGCATGGACACCGGCACCGGCTCCCCTCCGGGTGCCCAGGCTGAAATCCCCACCGTCCTCCAGGACTGATGTCTGATCAGGGCTAAGACAAGTTCTCTGGCCCCTGGAATTGACCAGAAGAGGCTTAGGAGCCAGCCTGGTGGAAGCGAATACACACGAAGCCGCTGAGCCGTGACCTCTTTTCCTCTCACTGCAGGAGGAAAGAGCAGGTAGTCTTTCTCCCTTGCAAACAGGTCTCTCCCTGGCAGGCTGCCAACCCCTGGCCCCTGCTCACAGCTGCTAGAAGCTGGTGGAGGTGGCCAAGTAGTATGTAATAAAATGAGCCTTCACTCCAAGCTGCAGGCCATGGTAAGGTTACAGGGCAGCCACCAGGGCCCCTGGGGAGTCAGATGTGGCAGTGTCCCCAGGGGAGTGCTGAGCAGATCCCTTTCTTGGTCGGTACAGTATGCTGTGTCCTGACATTCTTCAGGTGTTTCACAGTTGAAAAGTATTTGCTTCTCCAGCAAATGTTTGCAAAGTGGAAATATTTGCTTCCCAAGTAGCATTAAAACCATCGATCAGGTACTATAAGCACCAGGCCCATAGCTGCAGCTAATTCCAACCAGGCCTCAGGAGCAGCCCATAGACTAACTGCTTAGTATTTGGACTAGGCTAATTTACCACTTAAAATCCCCTCAAATTATTCAGATGAGAGCCCATTCATACATGCAGTTTTCTCAAAATACTATAGAGCAGATCCTCAAATAAGATTACTTCATTCAAAGTTTATTTTTATGAGATGCCATAGAAACTGAACTCTTAGTTTACATCAATTAGCCTATAGTAAAATTGGTTACCTCGTATATTGTTTTGCTAAAGTCACAGAACCTGTCCACAGCAGGAAGGACTTACTGTATGGCCATTTCTTTTTCCAACACCTTCCTCGTGTCCCCTGCATAACGGACAGCCTAGTCTTGTAGCCAGGTGACTTTGTAAAGAAGTTAAGGCTGTGAGAACGATGTCTAAGTTAGCACTATGAGCAGAAGAGGAGGCGGTTCTGTGGCTGGGACACTACCAGGACTTGCTCCCTCGCCCCCTCGGTGGCTCTAGCCATCTCAGTAATCCGGCTTTCTGCAGATGAGGGTAGTAGAAAGGGGTTCCCTTGGAAACAGGGAGACTTTATTGCATCACAACACAGACCAACCTCTTCGGGCCTCCGTTGCTCTGTCTGTGCGTGGGGAGGACGACGCTCTGTTTGAAGATTCCGAAAGCTAAGGAGCATTTGATCACTAGTCTGACTCCGCTATCTAGTCAAAGGGGTTTTCCATGAAAACCCAAAGTGAATCTTTCTTCTGGAACCGAGAGGCCTCTCAACACATAAGCCGCTTCCTCCCTCTGCCGTCTCCCCTGGTGCTAGGATTGTAAGAAGCACGGAGCCCAGCCTTGTGTCTCAGATGGACAGAGGAAGGTGGCATGAAAGCTAGGAGTTCGATTCTTTCCGGAAGAGCTGGGCCTCAGTCCAGTCTGTCCCCCACCGTCCCAGGGTGTTCACACTCAGATGCGCAGTCTCGGTTCCGCACCTCTGGGCCTGCGTGCCGAAGAGGTCCCCTGCCCGGAGAGGTCGGCTCGCAGTGCTGTTCTGAACACATTCCAATAGCACGTGTTTATCTCCAGGGTCAGCCTTTCCGGTTGGTGCTCAGGAGGCCTGGGGAGCAGGAAGGGGGGTTGGGTAATGGCTGCTGGCAGCCACAGGGGTGGAGGCGTGGGGGCTCTGGGGACATAGACCTCGCCCTCGGGAGGCTGATGTGATGATGAGGTTTCCAGATGGTGCATGGCCACGTTTCTTTCCTCGCGTCAGGATGAGTTCCCCAGCTCCTCTGCTGCCCGGGGAGACGAGGCGGAGGCTCCTCTCCCAGGGTGGGTCTTCGGGAGCTGCTGGGACTTGGTGGGTGGGGACCGCCAGGTGGGGGCCGTGGGTCTGGAGCCAGGAGAATGGCAGGGTTTCCATTGTTTAGTTTAGATCTGAGCTCTGTTGGGACACAACTGGTTCTGCCTCTCCCTTTGAGCTCCGTCACCGGTGCCAGGACCCTCAGGCTCTGGCAGTGGGACAGAGGGGCCACCCGCCCTGACTAGGCTGGGCAAACCCCCAGGGTTTGACACCCTTAGACACCATTTCCGGGGGTTGCACCATCTTCCTCAGGAAAGTACCCTCCTTCCACTTATCCCCACCAGCAGAGGGCAAATGCCAAGATACCTCAGGGTCCCCGCCCCCAGCTCTGGGCGGCTTTGAGAAAATATCTTCAAAACCAATTTCAAGTCCTCTAATTTAGTCCTCATTTCCAAGTGAGATAGTCTCATCCTCCCTCAAGGTTGAGTTTTGGGGGGCAAGAGGGAGGAGGCTCATCATTTGATTCCTCTTCAGCAAAAATGGATCATGTCCACCCCCCCCCCCCATCCTCAGCCCAGGAATATTTACCCATGTTTACATAACCATGACAACAGGCTTTGTTCTCTACCACTTAACCCCTTTTAAAAAAGAAAGACAAATTGGAAGGCAGCCTTTTTTCCTGCTCATACCTCCTGCTCTGCCCAGATGACACCTCTTCAGAAACAAGGTAAGGGAGAGACCCCCACAGCCCTGGTGTGATGGTGGCCTTCTCAGGGGGAAGGGAGCAAGGAGGTTGCAATGGCCCAGCATCCCGGGAGGACGTCAGAGTCTGACAGCAATTGTCCTGCAAACTCCTGTGGGAACCACAAAGGAATAGCACCTCTGACTGGACTTCTCTTTCAAGCACTGACTGAGATTATGGCCATCGACTTTTATATATATATTTAGGTTTTATTTATTCATTTTTAGAGAGACAGGAACACGCATGCGAGAGAGAGAGAGAGAGAGAGAGAGAGAGAGAGGAGAAAAGCATCAACTCCCATATGTGCCTTGACCAGGCAAGCCCAGGTTTCAAATTGGGGACCTCAGCGCTCCAAGTCGATGGATGCTTTATCCACTGAGCCCCGCAGGTCAGGCCTTCGACTTTTTTTTTTTTTTTTTTTTTTTTTTTTTTGGCTATCTTCTTAAAAGCGGATAGGTGGAACAATCTGGTTCGCTGGTGAGGTGTACTTTATCTCTAAATGGGTTCCTCCTGTCCAGACTACTTCACAGATCATTGTCAAAGTAGAGTTTTAGAAGGGGTATAAAAGTGTTAGATTCCACAGGTTTAAACTACAGTATAAGCAAGGGAAACTGAGCCTCATAGGAGGAAAGCATTTGCACAAAGTCATCCTGT
Organism: Saccopteryx leptura; assembly: GCF_036850995.1. Classification (NCBI taxonomy): domain Eukaryota; kingdom Metazoa; phylum Chordata; class Mammalia; order Chiroptera; family Emballonuridae; genus Saccopteryx; species Saccopteryx leptura. The sequence continues at coordinate 68,665,832 of NC_089513.1, forward strand.
GTCGTCAAGAGTCTGGAAGCCCTGATCTCCCCCCCCCCCCAAGTTCTTGCCATGAGATCAGCCTGCATCTCATGAAATTTTCACTGTAACCACCCTCCTAACTTCCAAAAGGATCCCAGCCCTGAACCCTCAGGGACAGAGAAAGCCAGGGCTTAAACTCGACTCTGAAGACTCTTTCAACCACAGACCCACACACCTTTCCTGGGGCTTCTCCGTGGACTATATACCACTGGCCGGGCTCCCTCCTGTTCCAACACGGAGGATTCAGCTCCAGAACTGGTTCAGTGGCTTAGTGGCTCCCACTCTGAACACTCAGGGGTCCCATGAAAAGGAGCCCCTTGGCGATCTCAGCCCACAGCTCCAAGGAAGCCGGAGGGTGGGGAGGGATTCGATGGAGGGACTCCATAGGGCAGGGGTCCCCAAACTTTTTACACAGGGGGCCAGTTCACTGTCCCTCAGACCGTTGGAGGGCCAGACTATAAAAAAAAACTATGAACAAATCCCTACGCACACTGCACATATCTTATTTTAAAGTAAAAAAAAAAAACAAAACGGGAACAAATACAATATTTAAAATAAAGAACAAGTCAATTTAAATCAACCAACTGACCAGTATTTCAATGGGAACTATACTCCTCTCACTGACCACCAATGAAAGAGGTGCCCCTTCCGGAAGTGCAGCGGGGGCCGAATAAATGGCCTCAGGGGGCCGCATGTGGCCCGCGGGCCGTAGTTTGGGGACCCCTGCCATAGGGCGACCTCCGGAAGCAGAATAAATGTAGTGTAAGGCTCCCAGAGGGCGTTGGAAATGCCTGAATAGGTCCTTGGCTCCATCCTGCGGGTGTCGGTTTTTCTGACGACCCGGAATCCTGTAAAGTGACCTCGACAGGAGCGCAGGCACCAAGATTTGACCAGAGGTCACCCAAACGCAGACTTCGGACCCGGTTGTGAGCCACCTGCACCTACCTCCTCTTTCTTCCCTTTAATCTTCAGCTCCCGCTGCCCCAGCTCCGTCCACACGGGCTCTCCAGGCTATGCCGGAACAGGTGGACATGTTCACTGTAATTGAGGGCTTAGGAGGCCATCCGACTGGACTCTGCGAAGTCCCCACGTCCGAAGATGTTCATTGTTATCCTCCTTCCCTCTCTCTCACCTCCGCCTTCAAAGATAGCAGAAGTGGTGCTCTTTGCTGACTCGGACCTGAGTGACTGCTGCTCCGGCCGTCTCTCTTCGCGCCTTCTCTGGGGACCTCGAGGTTCTGTCTCGCTCAGAGACCCCAAATTCTGCCCGGGGCACACTTTACTCGCTAATTACCTTGAAACAAGCCGTCGCTAATTACCCTAATTACTCTTGGGCCGTGCCACACCGCCCCCGCGCGGGCCAGGCCAGGTGGCGCTGCGCCTGGCTTGGGGAGGTTCCTGCCGCCTCGGCGCGCGCAGAGGCCGGCGGGGCGGATCCGAGCTCCGCTGGGAGGTGCACGGCGGCTCTGTCGCCTGTCTCGGGTCCCTCTGCAGAGACTCCGCCGCCCGGAGTCCGGCTGGAGCTCACACACTTCGGGTGCCCTGCGGTGCCTGTTGAATAGAATCGGGGCGTCTTTTCGTCTTCCTTTCTTCACCAACCTTTCAGAGCGCTTCCCGAGTTAGGATAACCGAAGCCACCTGAGTACCGGGCACGAAAAAGGCCTGCTTCTCACTCCCTGCTCATCTATTGAATATTGAAAGCAGCCCCCACCCATTATTCCGTCTTGTGTTTTCATAAAGAAATTACTGTGTGTGTGTGTGTGTGTGTGTGTGTATGTATGTATGTATATATGTGCGTTTGATTCATCTATCTCCTGCCCTCCGGCCCATGTACGTTCTTGAGAGCAGAAACCTTGCCTATCCCGTTCAGTACCCCCAGACCTACAACAGGGCCGGGTGGACCCCAGGGTCCTCAATGTGTTAAGTCAGTGAATGGGCCGAGAGGCGGCTCCTCTGCTCGTCGACAAGGAATTGGTTAAGAACCCCACACTGGGGGGCGGGGTGAGGGGACAGGTAGAGCCACAATTCCAGAGTCCACTTGGGGGAAACAAACTAACACCAACAAAGAGCTGCTGCGCGGTGGAGGATAGACAGCGGCGCTCCTCCTCTGATCCGAGTTCTGCAAAGGGGTTGCCCCTAAGGCACTCGGTCTCTTTCTGAGATAGCTGCTCAGGGCCCACCCATAAGTCGACGTCCTCTCATTATGACCAAACAGGGCTCCTGCGCTTTGTTGGCAGGCGTCGGTACAGTCTGGCGTCATAATGCCCCCCGCCGCGCGGGCCACGACCAGGTGTCCCCCGCCAGCCTCCCAGGAGCTGCGGCCCTGGCGGGGTGGAACCCCCAGCGGCGGAGTGCGCCTGTGGGCTCCGCCCGCTCCCCCGCCACGCGCTCTTCTGATTGGCTGGCGGCATCCCCCCTGCGTGCTCATAGGCTGAGTCTCTCCTCCTCCGCCCCGGCTCGGACAGCGCGCAGCCAGCAGTCGAGAAGCTGCTCCAAGTCCCCGCAGGCTTCGCTCGGAGCTGCGGGAGGCGCGGGTCTCAGGGTCTCGCAGCCCGCGGAACGCGCGATTTCAGCGGGGCGGCTGTTCCCACCCGGGAGTCTCTGGTAGAGCCGAGCCCGGCAAATGGGCGCATGAGGAAGAAGAGCGGGGAAATGGACTGCTACTTGCGCCGCCTCAAACAGGAGCTGGTAAGAGAGGAGCGGGCGCCAGGGCGGGCTGCTCCCCAGACGGGTCCCTACCTGGCTCGGCCGGACCCCGGGAGCCGGGACGCGCGCGGTGGGAGGGAAGCCCGAGAGGGGAGAGGGGACGCGCGCTGGCAGGCGGAGGGATGGGCCTGTCTCGAGGGAAAAGGGCCACGAGGAAACTTGAAGCAAAGATGGTGTGAGCGTGAGGACACCAGAACAAGTGACAGAGCCCGAGCTAACCAAACCCAGGCTGTAAGGGGCCCGCGGGAACCCTGCGAGAAAAGAGGGCGCACCCTGAGACGGACAGACGGGCGGACCGACTGGGGACTAGACGTCGCCCAGAAAGAGCGGGACGCAGTTGGGGGGCGGGGTGAACAAGGTGAAGAGAGGAAGCAAAGAAAAAAACAACCTCACAGACACAGAAAAAGAAAAGAGAAAAAAAGAGCGGGACGCGGGTGCCGGGCTGCTGGGCGATGTGGGGCGCGTGGGGCGGGCGCGCGGGCCGGAACGCTGCCCGGGGCAGAAGGTCAGCGGGGACTGCTCGCTCGCGGGGAGCTGGCACCGCCTGGGGCCCCCGGCTCCGCCGGGCTTGGCCGAGCTGCCGAGGCTGCGGGGGCTCGCTGGGCCGGCTGTCTGCCCGGGCTTGTCTGCCAGCAGGGAGGGGGCTGGCAGCTGGAGCGGCGGGGGAGGGCCGTGCGGAGAGGAGGGGCCCGCCTGGCAGATCGCGAGCGGAGCTGCGGAGACCCAGCCAGATGTCAGGTCTGGGCTTGGGGCGTGCGGAGGGAGGGAGCGAGCGTGCGGGGCCTGCGAGAAGTAGCTCAGGGCGGGAGGGGCGCGTACCCACCCAGGTCGGGGGAGGGGGACCAGCTAAAACTCTGTTAGGTTCTCACTGACTTCATACACCCCCTCCCCCCCCATCATGTTCCTTCAACCACTAGACTTCAGACGGACTGTCAACCAGGCTCTGCGTCTTCGCTTCTGCCTCTGTTTGTCCCTTTTCGATTGTTGCTCTTGGAATCGACCTCTTTTCAGCCTCACTTTTCCCTCCTCTTCTTACTTGACAGAGCCCGGGGTGGGGGTGGGGGGAGCACCAGGATAACAAGAGCAGGCCTGGGCCAGAAAGTGGCATCCCAGGGTTCTCTGGCTGGCCACAGCCTCTCCTCCAGCCCCAAACCTGACACTCCTCATGCTGGGGAGGGTACCTGGGCAGCGGTGCCCGAGGCCAGCCTTGGGGACAGAGACTTGAGGTGCAGGTGCCTCTCAGTGATGCTTTTCCTGGTCGAGTTAACCAGACATGCTTCCTGTCAGTCCTACTCCGGAGCCTGCCTTCTCAGGTCAACAGTCACTTCTCTGATTCTTCCTCCTGAAGCCCTTTTTGTGGTGCCGGTCAGATGGGAAAGTTACCCAGAAAAATGCTTATTCCATGAGGGATAGAAGAGACTCCGTCACATCCCCTCCCAAACTAATTTTCACATGCTTCCCATGTCAGTGTGGGCTGGCTGGCCCAGCCCACATAGACACAATTCTGACCTTTCCCATGCATTTGTCCAATATCAGAAAGAAAGGTCTAGGTCATCACAGATAATGTCTGAAGTCCAAGGCCCATGCTGAGAAGAGAATCTAACAGAATCCTCTTTTTATGCTTGGAATCTGGGACCACACCACCCACCTCAGGATCTGCTTTAATAGAGGGTTTGTGGGTGTTCCTGGCATGGGCTTGAATTTTAAAATCCTACTGATTTGCATTTTTTGCAGCACCCTAGGTGGGAGGTGGTGAGGGGAGGAAGCCAGTCTGTGGATGCCAGGAGATTAAAAAAGGCACATAGGAATCTGCACCGAGCTGAGCTCCAGGTCTTGATCTGCACCATCTCCTGCCAAGGACCGGAGCCCCCAGTCCCCAGGAAGAGGAAGAGGAGAGGCTGAAGTCACCCAGCTCCCCATTAGCTTTCATTTGGCCCTTTGTCTGAGCAGTGTCAGCCTTTGACTCTCTTGGAGAGGAAGCCGAATGCCTGGCCTGGGGCCCAGAATGACACTCAGATGGGAGAGCTCTGCACCCTCCCCCCCACCCCTGGGGCTCCGCCCCCTCCCCTGCACCAGTCTGCCCTGAAAGGAGACAGCAGAGTGACAGGCAGAGTTGTTAGAGTCTTGTTCACTCCCTGACACCTCAGCCCAGTGCTTAGGTTGCTGAGCCAAGTCTCAGTGCCTCAGTTTCCCCAATGGGAGTGAAGGAGAAAGCAGGGATGAGTTAACCCAGGCTCAGCCATTTGGGTCCTGTAGGCACTATGGGGGTTGAATTCAATGCAGCTTGTTTATCCCCCATGTCAGTTTATGCCCTGAGTTTGAGGGTGTGTGTGTGTTCAACCCAGCCAGAATCTCCTCTGCCCCCCAGGAGGACTGGTTTTGCAGTGTGAGCCTAGGAATGGCACTTGTGGAATACCAGTCAAGTTCAACACTTATTCCACTGAATTCCTTTCCAGAAGCATTCGTCCTGCAGACGCTGTGGTTAAACCTGCTGGTAAAGGGAACATTAACAGGCTGTGAAACGGGCTCTGTTGAGGGAGTTCGGTGCTCCCCTCCTGCATCCTGGCCCTGTCCTTAGTCCAGAAAATCTAGACAAGTAGAGTCTGTTCCTGAAAACCAAAGTAGCAGAATTTCCCAGTTTCTTGAAGCAGAATATTTGCACTGTGATGAGTGAGTAGCGGGAAGGGAGGCTGAGGTTTGGGGAGCCTGGCTCAGTTCGATTGATGGCTGATGTCTAGAGAACTGGACCTTTGGCCCTGCCTGGACGGGGACGGGGATCAGGTTTCAGAGACGAAATGTGGCCCAAGAGTAGCAGCAGCTGACACTCTTCTTCATTAGGACCGGGGCTTGGGGGCTGCAACTGCTCAGCAGGGAACACATCTCTTCCCCCCTCCAGCCACCAGAGAGGGGGCCCTGCCTGGAACACAAGGCCTTGGGACCAGCTGTTCCATACACAGTTCTCCCTTGAGGGCCTCTAACAAAGGGGTGGGCACGGTACACGGAGGAAGCAGCTATAAGATGCCCACAGAGTGTTCCTCATGAGTTCAGATCAGGATAGAGCAAAAAGCAGTGCATAAAGGCTGAGTGATAGGGGCTTATGAAGGACAGCTAGGCTGGGAAGGCTTCCTGGAGGAGGACGAGGTTGATGGAGGCCAGCTCTTGGAAGGTCCATTCTGGCTGAGGCATGGTGAACCAGCAGAGGGACTTCTCTCAGGCTGGGGAAGGTCAGCCTAGGACAACATGGTGTTCCTAGAAGGCAATTACCTAGCCGCTAGTGGTCACAGATTCAGGAGGTTTTGGTGTATGGAGGAGGACGAGGGCCTAAGAGTAAGGAGGGCCAAAGCAAGGAGGAGAAAAGATGGTGATAGAGGAGAAAGAGCCGGAACAGCCTTCAGGACTTGGGACAAAAGAGCAAATTTCCTGAGGCAGAAAGAAGCTTTTACAAAGGATCTCACAGTGCAGTTTCCTTTGATGTTTAGAGCTGGAGTAAAGAGGGGTTTGGACTAGACCAAGTGGGCTAGTCAGTGGGAAGACGTAGGCCTGAACTCAAATCCTGGCAGATTACTTAATCTCTCTGCGCCTTGGTTTGCTCATCTGTAAAATGGGGTTTTAAGAATACTGACATTGCCGGACCAGGTGGTGGCGCAGTGGATAGAGACCCCGTGGGTCTCGGACTGGGATGCGGAGGACCCAGGTTCAAGACCCCAAGGTCGCCAGCTTGAGTGCGGGCTCATCTGGTTTGAGCAAAGCTCACCAGCTTGGACTCAAGGTCGCTGGCTCGAGCAAGGGGTTACTCGGTCTGCTGTAGCCCCCAGGTCAAGGCATATATGAGAAATCAATAAATGAACAACTAAGGAGCCGCAATGGAGAATTGATGTTTCTTATCTCTCTCCCTTCCTGTCTGTCTCTATCTGTCCCTCTCTCTGACTCTCTCTGTCTCTGCCACAAAAAAAAAAAAAAAAAGAATACTGACATTAAGCAGCTACTGAAAGGATTAAATGACAATATAGGTAAAGTACCTCCCTAACTTTATGTCCTTAGCATGTAACAAAGCGTCTGATATGTGGTAGGCGTTTGGTAAACTTCTAGTGATGGACTAATCAGACTGGTGTGAACTAGTCATTCATTCACAGAATGCATTTACTGAGTCCACAACCGATCCTGCCTTCAGGGAACTCACAGTAATAAGAAAGATAGTAAAATTTATTGATATTAACATTAAAACATTTTTAAATTTTATTGATTGATTTTAGAGAAAGAGAGAAACATCAGTTTGTTGTTGCACTTATTGATGCACTCACTGGCTGATTCTTGTGTGTGTCCTGAGCGGGGATCTAACCCACAACCGTGGCCTATCTGGATGACACTCTAACACGCTGAGTGTGTTAGAGGCCTGGCCAGAGCCTCATTATTAACATTTTTGGTATGACAGGCATATAATGTATTATGTCATTTAATTGCCAAAGCGACACTAAGAAGTTGTATTTCCATTATTCCTGTTTAATAAATGACACATGGTTGGGTGACTTGGCCCAGGTCCTGAAGCTGAGAAGTGGCAGAGTTAGGATTCCATTCGGCCAGTCTGCGTGTGAAACTCGCTGCAGCCAGCGCACAAACGCCAACCTCCACTACAGAGAGAGGGTACGGGCTGTGGGAGGCGCCGTTCAGGGCCCTGAGAAGGGAGAGCTGCCTCCCGCTGGGGAGTCAGGGGAAACAGGTAGCATTTGAGCTGGACCTTGAGGGATACATAGGAACACGAGCAGAAGAAAAACGGCTTTTCAGAAAGATGATGAAACAACACGCACTAAAGGCAGAGATGCCAAGTAACAAGGATGTCCGCAGACTGTCTGGCAGACATGTTTGAAGACTCGGGGTTTTTTTTTTTTTGTATATTTTGTATTTTTCTGAAGTTGGAAACGGGGAGGCAGGCAGTCAGACTCCCGCATGCTCCTGACCGGGATCCACCCGGCATGCCCACCAGGGGGCGATGCTCTGCCCATCTGGGGCGTTGCTCTGTTGTAACCAGGGCCACTCTAGCGCCTGAGGCAGAGGCCACAGAGCCATCCTCAGCGCCCGGGCCAACTTTGCTCCAATGGAGCCTTGGCTGCAGGAGGGGAAGAGAGAGACAGAGAGGAAGGAGAGGGGGAGGGGTGGAGAAGCAGATGGGCACTTCTCCTGTGTGCCCTGGCCGGGAATTGAACCAGGGACTCCTGCATGCCAGGCCGACGCTCTACCACTGAGCCAATCGGCCAGGGCTGGTGAAGACTCATTTGAGTTTGGCTAGAACATAGGGTAGGTGCAGAGAAAGAGGGGCGACAGGGTTGAATGAGTTGTTGACAACAGACTGTGGGGACCCGAGTGCCATGCTCGGGTCTGGCCTTTTCTCTCTGCGTTAGAATAGGAAGGTCGGACACCCCGTGGGTCTAGGAGGTGGTATGGGGGGGGGGATAGAAGAGGAGGATGAGTCAGAAGGCTTTCAGAAGAGCCCACACAGGAAAGTATGAAGGCCTGAACTAGGAAGGAGGAAAGAAAGGTAACTTCTTGAGGTCCCTTGGATGCCCAGGGAACTTAGTTGACTGACTGCTGTGGCCTTGGTGAGGCAGGGGGCCAGCTGAAGGGGCAAGACTGGGCACCTCTCTATCTATCTGCTTCTTGCTGGATGGGGCACGTGCCCCCCAGGAGATGGTTCCGTTGGGAGAGTGAGTGCATCCTTTTCAGACTTCCTCCTTTCTTTCCTGTCCTCCCTTTCTGATTCTTGGCAAAGTTTCTACATTACCTTCCTGTGGAGCATTCCAGCCAAAAGCAGGGGCCGTGAAGGTCCCCATTCACTGGGCCGGAGAATGGGCCACTTGGCAAAGAGCGGGGCTTTCCCCGTTTCTGGCCCTGACCCTCCTCGGCGCTTCCAGAGGGGTTGAAAGGAGCTGTGTGGGAGCCTGTGAGTGATGGGGTGGGGGAGCAAGGCGGGGCGCGCTGCCAGGCCCTTGGGCGAAGCTGGGGCCCATGTCAAAGGATTCCGGCTGAGCTGGGGAGGGCGTGAGAGGGACGGATGGAGGGCACAGCTGTGGAGTCGGTCGGGAGCCTAGGAGAGGGTTTGGGAAGGCTGCCGAGGATGCTGGTGGCACACTTTCCTGTCCCCACTCTTCCCACACCCCACCAGCCCAGAGAGTGCCCAGGGGGAGGGTGCTGCCCGTGGACAGCTGGCCCCACACTGCCCCCTCGAGGGCTCAGCCCTGGAGGTCCAGGATGCTGGGTCTGGCTTCCCAGCAGCAATGTCCCCTCAGCCCTGGGCACTCAGCCCCCTTCCCTCCTCAGAGGAGTCAGTGAAGAGGTGCCTTTAGTGGAAATGAACTGAGCTGCATCTTGGAGGCCCTCCAGGACTCCCTGTTCTTCTCCTGTGCTGTGGGGCCTCTGCCTGTCCCACGGTCGCCTGGTTTCTCTTCACAACAAGCCTATGAGGCTGACAAGGCAGGGATGATGCTGGCGTGGAAAGCCCACTGGCCTCGAGTGAGGGTCCAGGCTGCGGGCCCCGGTCCTCCCACATCCACACGCGGAACTTCAGGTGATAGATCAGTGTCTCCATGGGAGGCGCCCAGACGACATGAGGTGATGCTAAGATGAAAAACTCATTTCAGAGAGTTGCCATCTGCTCCTGGCAAGTGATACACGTGTCATCTCGGTTCCTATGTGAACACATGTACATACACAGTAGACTTGAATAAACTATTACATAAGAGGCTAGGCGGTCCGTAGATACAGTGAAAATCAAGAGGGAAGTTGCAGGAAGCATGTGTGGGAAACAGAGAATCTGAACCTCTCAGCTGCCTAGCTCCACGTCCTCCCAGTGGAGGTGACGCCGGCTTCGCCCCTGCCAGCCTCCCACAGTAACTGTGGCATCAGATCGGATCGGGCCATGGCGAGGGGAAGGCAGGTGCTACTACCCACGTGGGAGGGGCTATCGTTTTACAGATTCAGGACCTGGAGCACAAAAGGTTGGTGAACCTGCCGGGAGTGTGGTGTGGCTGGGAATCAGCCTGACCCTGGCCAGGTCTCACCCCACAGCAGGCCGCTCCTCACAGACCCAGGAGGGTGCGTGGCGTGTCCAGCTGTAACACAGGGAGAGGGCCAGGTCTCACCCCACAGCAGGCCGCTCCTCACAGACCCCAGGACGGTGCCCGGCGTGTCCAGCTGTAACACAGGGAGAGGGCCAGGTCTCACCCCACAGCAGGCCGCTCCTCACAGACCCCAGGAGGGTGCTGGCGTGTCCAGCTGTAACACAGGGAGAGGGCCAGGTCTCACCCCACAGCAGGCCGCTCCTCACAGACCCCAGGAGGGTGCTGGCGTGTCCAGCTGTAACACAGGGAGAGGGCCAGGTCTCACCCCACAGCAGGCCGCTCCTCACAGACCCCAGGAGGGTGCTGGCGTGTCCAGCTCTAACACAGGGAGAGGGCTTGGTCTGCTTCAACTGCAGCAAGAGAAACTCAAGACTGACATGAAAACATTTTAGAACAAAACATCTGGAGGCTCTGGTGGGCAGAAGATGGACTGTGGGGTGGGTGGGTGGGTGCTGGGAGCGTGGGGAGACCTTGTGTGCACTTTCTGTGAAAAGATTCTGGGGAGAGAGAGAGAGAGAGAGAGAGAGAGGAGGGTCTGCAGTAAAGATGGAACTGGCTGTGAGATCTCATCCCACTCAGACTCAGACTAAGCAGGTTGTGATTTGGTCCCCATTCCGAGAACCCGGGGCACTGGGAGGCTGGATGGGAACCCTGCACCCTCAGGCCTGGAGCCTGGGATTTAGTGTCCCTTGTTCCCAGCTCAGATGCCTTCGAGGTGGCCCCCTCCTCTGCCCCTACCCCACACTGCTCTCTCTCCTCCCTCCTCTGTCACTGCTCTCTCTCCTCCCTCCTCTGTTCCGGAGGCCAGGGTCCCACGCTCGGGACAGGACAGCAGCGTGCCCCCTGGCTTTCTCCTAGGGTGACATCATTCCCCTCGGGGTTGGGAAAAGCAGCTGCATCTCCATCAAGGCCCAGCTGATGGCCCTGCCCCCGGTTCCCACACTCGGGGCTTCCTCCTTCCGTTCTCACCCTTCAGTGCCAGTGCTGCGCTCTGCTCCGCTCCTGGGCGGGCTGACGGGCTGAGGGAGCTGCCTGACCACAGTCCAGAGGACGCCAAGGCTTCCCCGTCCTCCCCTTCTCTCTCCGCTGTGCGGGCGGGGGTAGCAGGGACAGGAGGTGGACAGGAGGCGAGAGGGTTTCTCCCCGGTCAGAACAGGTGGATGAGTGAAACCAGTCATTACTATGCATCTATGCGTCGAGGTTCCCTGAGGAAGAAACGTTCTGTGAGTTCTAAGGAGGCCTGAAGACAAGACAACAGCCCTAACTCGCCTCTAGGCTGCTCATAATCACATCCTCCCTCACCTGACCCTTCCACAGCTGTTCGAGGCAGGAAGTCTTAAAGACTGGAGAAATTGAAAAACAGAATTTAAACAACCTGCCCGGATCACACAGATTACCTGATCGAGTTGGGGTTTGAACCCTGTTCCATTAGTCTCCAGGACCCAAGATCTTAAGCAATACAGTAGACCATTTTCCCCCCATGGCTGTCATTGCAGCTCTTGTTTACTTAAATGGGGCCTCTGTTTTATGGGCAGCCCTGAAGTCATACATACCCACATTCGTGCTCAGTGGACAGGGTACAAAATGTCAGCATTATTCCTTAAGGAGTTTTCCATACTGGAGATTGAATGGGTTCATTTCATTCCTCCCACCCTCTGACCTGGACTGTGTTCAACGGTCTGGACGCGAGCCTGCAAGCTCGGACTCCTTGCCTCTGCGTGAAATGCAACCCTGAGATCTGTCCCCGACTCTCTCCCTGTGCAGGGAGGTTCTGTCTGGAGGCAGCCAGCAGTCTGGAGGGGTGATTTGGGCGTATTCAGTGGTGCTCAATATATGTTTTATGGGGCTGTGGCCAGTGCAAGGTACTAGTGAGGTTCTGAGGAGACATAGTGAGATGAGCGGTGAGTGCCGTGACCAGGCTGTGTCGGTCGGTTAGACTGGTCTGGCAGCTGGATGGCCTTCCAGGACGCTTCTGCACGTCAAGGGATGGAAAGGCAGATGGGAGACATCGGGGGACAGGAACAGGGCGGTTTGGGCAGGAAAGCCAAAACTGACCCTGAGGTTCCGGGCTGGGGTGAGGATGGCACAGGGGAGGGAGGGAGCAGGACTAGGGACGTCAGAGGAGCAGTTTGCAGGGAAGGGGCCTTGCTGAGTTGGGTTGGGGTCTTGGCCACTCCTCTGACTCTGCTCTGGGCCCTCCGGGCTGCAGCCAAGGAAGGGGTCAGGGAGGTGGAAGCCACAGAGGTCAGAGAGGGGCCCCTGTGAGTGCAGCCAACCCAGAGGCCCTGTCTCTGCTGCCTGGCAAATCCGGGGCTCTCACCCAGCCACCGCTTCCAGCCCTGTTGTGGGGGAAGGTGCAGTGTGGCGATTCCCCATCCTCTGTTGTCTGTTCGTGTGGCTGGCTCAGGGGAGCCTGCCCCTGCTCCCCCACCAGGGCCATGCGGCTGGCTCAGGGGAGCCTGCCCTTGCTCCCCCACCAGGGCCTTGAGGCTGGCTCAGGGGAGCCTGCCCCTGCTCCCCCACCAGGGCCGGGGTGGGCAGGGCAGCTGACCCTGAAGCCTGCGAGGGTCAGCTGCCATGCAGCCCTGCAGAGCCTCGGTGCCTGTCCTCCGCCCCTCATCCCTCCACCCCTCCACCCTGTGGGCTTAGCTCTGTGCATTAGGACAGAGGTAAGACGATCCCCACTCCCTGCGGGTCTCTGGGGGGCTTAAGAAACAGATGGTCCCCGCACAGGAGGCTTGCAGTTGGTAACCTGAGCAGAGCTGGGGAGGGAGTGGGCAGGACTCGGGCAGCTTGGGCCCGGGGACGGGAACCTCGTGAATGTTATCAGAAGCAGCGTCCCCTGCCCAGCCTCCACACTCGGCCCTAGCCCAAGTCAACCTCTCAGCCCCTTCCAGCTGGCACCTAGGACTTGGGCCTCACATGCCCACAAAGGGGCTGGGGAACTGGCCCCAGTGTCCCCCCTCTTGGCAGCACCAAGTGTGCCGGGAAGGCAGGAAGGGCCTTGGAGCCAAGTCCAGAGCAGCTGGGAGAGGACAGGTGTTCAGAGGGAGAGGAGGCCAGCGAAGCCCTAGACAGAGGGTTTCCCAGCGGGAGCTTCCTGGCCTCCTGGGCCCCCTCCCCACCCCGCCAGCCAGATGTGAACAGCAGGAAGGAAACCCGGGCCTACCCCTCCTCCCAGGGAACCGAGACCCTCCTCTTCCCCCGTGGAGCACAGAGCAGCCTTCAGCCCAGGGCCACAGCCAGCAGGCTTGGGTCTCGCCAGCGAGGACTGTGGCACTGGGAGACGTGTGTGTGTGTGTGTGTGTGTGTGTGTGTGTGTGTGTGTGCGCGCGCGCGTCCGAGTCCAGCCCTGTGAGCTGTGTGACCTCGGGCGAGGTACTTCACCCCACTGTGGTTAACTCACTTGTTCAAATGGGAACAGTAATAAAGAAAGATGAAAGGAGGTGATGTGTGTTGTGTTCCTAGCACCAGTCCTCTTACATAGGAACTGCTCACAAAGTGTCATTGTCCTTGTCCTCATTGTTCTTGTCATTGTCATCATCCTCTCAGGGAGGCTCAGAGGAGGAAGAGGGCACAGACACGAGGTCAGAGATGATCTGTCCACCCTCCCACTTGGCTCACCTCTGTAATCTAGAGCAAGTTCCTATGTGCCTCAGTGTCCTCATCTGTAAAATGGGAACAACAGTCGTCACTCCTCCACAGACAAGTCTGGGAAGTTAATTTATATGCAGGCACCGATACAGACCCCAGAGGGGGTAGGGCAGCGCCCGCCACAGCAAGTCCGCTGCCACAAACGCCATTCCTTCACGCCGCGGTCTCGGGTTCGAGTGCCTCCTCCCCCATCTCTGCCTGCTGTGCACCGGGCTGTGCTGGTGCAGGTCGCCGGCAGGCTGGGGTGACACTGGAGGGCCGAGTGGGGGGAGGGGGCCTCGGGTCAGGGCCAGCGAGGGGCCGCCCTGCCCCAGCCCCCGGCTCACTGGCCCTGGTGGTGGTCTCTCTCCGCAGGTGTCCATGAAGGAAGTGGGCGACGGCTTGCAGGACCAGATGAACTGCATGATGGGTGCGCTGCAGGAACTGAAGCTCCTGCAGGTGCAGACCGCCTTGGAGCAGCTGGAGCTCTCTGGGGGCGGCCCTGAAGGCCCGGGGACACAGCCAAAGCCCCCTCAGTGGGAAGGTGCCCGAGGACCTGCCAGGTCTGCCTTCTCCTCCCCCGCTAGCCAACCTTCTCAGGGCAGCAGCGCCAGGCACTCGCCCCCCGGCGGCGTGTGGGCGAGGGAGCCGGGCCCCCGGCCCAGGACACAGCCGCCAGAGCACCGCAGCTGCGCCGGGCAGAGGCCGGAGCTGGGGGAGCCGGACGACTGGACCTCCACCTTGATGTCCCGGGGCCGGAATCGACAGCCTCTGGTGTTGGGCGACAACGTTTTTGCGGACCTGGTGGGCAACTGGCTGGACTTGCCGGAACTGGAGAAGGGCGGGGAGAAGGGGGAGCCCGGGGAGGCGGGGGAGCCCCGGGCCGAGAGGGCCCCGCCGCGGGAGCTGGGCCGCAGGTTCGCCCTGACCGCCAACATCTTCCGCAAGTTCCTGCGCAGCGTGCGGCCCGACCGGGACCGGCTGCTGAAGGAGAAGCCGGGCTGGGTGACGCCCACGGCCCCGGAGCCCCGAGCCGGCCGCTCGCAGAAGGTCAAGAAGCCAGGCCGGCCCAAGCGTTCCGGACGTTTCTCCTTCCCGGGCCCGGGGGAGCCCCGGCGAGGGGAGAGCCCCTCCGCCAGCTGCCCCAAGGCCCTGGACGCCTCGCCCTGCGGCTTCGACATCAACACCGCCGTCTGGGTCTGACTCCTGGAGACAGGGCGGCTGAACCCGAGGGGCAGGTCCCAGGGCCGGCCCGGGGAGGGGAGCGGAGGCTGCTGTGCCTGTCCGAAGCCCAGGCCCAGGTTCCTGCTCCCCAGAAGGGACGGAGAGGGGGCCACAGTGTCCGGAGCAGGACAGCCTGTGGTTGGGAGAGGCTGTGCGGGCCGGCTGGTGACTGTGTGTGCGTTCGTGTGTGGGAGTGCGTGTTGCTCACTTTGGGGCTGGAAGGGGATGAGACCAGGGAATCCTGCTGCTCCTCGCTGCCCCCGGAGACCTCCGCTGAACAGGCTGCCCGGACTAGGGCACCAGGGCCTAAGGGTCCCCAGAGAGGCCCCCAGTGAAGACCGCATCTCCCGTGTCCCCGTAAGTGTTAGCTTCCCTGGCAGAGCACTGCTGCAGGCAGGGACACCAGGAGCAGCGGACGGCAAATCCCCCACCTCCCCACCTGTTCCTGCCGCCGGTGAGGTCTCAGCCAGCACCCGGGCCCTGAGACCCGGCTGAATAAGGAGTGTGGGTGTAAGGAATCCTGGGGAAGCCCCTTGTCTTTCTTTCCAGAAGCACAGGGAAAATAGTGCCTGTAGCACCTGGAAGCGTTTTCATATCCATTATCTCCTTTGTAAGGGAGCAGGCGAGGCAGGTGTTAACCCCGCTTTCCAGATGAGATGCTACCTGTCCCTGAACTCGATAGTGAGCAGGGGCAGCCCGGCCCGGCCTGACCTAGCACAGCAGCTGGGCCCAGAGCTCTGTGGGGAGACCCACACTGCTCCCCAACACCCCGTCTCAGGACACAAGCACGTGGCAATTCTCCAGTGAGGCCAAGGCGTGCCTCCTCCTTCCCAGGCGTAGTCAACGGGCTCATCTTCCACCTGACCCAGAACGGGCCGGGGTGGAGGGGCTGGGCACAGGGCACCGGGCAGCTCCTGCCGCCCTTGGCCCTAGAGCAGTGCCCCCCCCCCCCAGGCCAGCGCTGGCAGCCACCAGCCCACCTCCTCTGGCCTGGGGAGCCTGCTGGCTGGGAGCAGACAACACGGACCCCAGCTCGGAGGGCACGCCCTCTCCCCCTCCCCCTCCCTCCCCTGGATTGGCCCTCGGCCTGATGGGAGGTGACAGCTGCAATTAGAGGCAAGACGCTGCCCTCAGATCATTAATAGCAAATTGGAGAAGAAAAATAACGAGAGAGACAAGAGAGGCTCTTCCTACATCCTGGGCCTCTGGGGAGGGGAGCGAAGGGGGCTCTAGTGTGCGCTGCTCTCTAGCTCCAGCTGGGGGGGGGGGGTTCCGCTCGCTGCCAAACTCCCACGCAGTTGAATGGCAGGTATGTAGCTTTGGGTGACAGAAGCTACAAGAGGAAAGGCCCAGAATTTATTTTTGTTTTTGAGAGGTCTCTATTAGCTGGACAGTATGCACACATCTTTCAAGCTTTAGAATGACCCTAGAAGGTACTGTCATCATCCTCCTAGCAAATGAAAGCAGCAGGATTTGGAGCAGAGGCTTGTCTGGTTCTGACACCGTCTCTTCTGCTGTCCCCGAAGTTGGCCACTGAACTGGCACTCCCCAGAGGAACAGGTGGTGCCGCCCCGGTCTCCCCCACAGAGCTCTGGTATTTCAGTCCTGTGTGAAGGCCCGTGGGCTGAGGCTGCCTCGGGTGTGTGTGTGTGTGTGTGTGTGTGTGTGTGTGTGTGTGTGTGAGAGAGAGAGAGAGAGAGAGAGAGTGTGTGTGTGTGTGTGTGAGAGAGAGAGTGTGTGTGTGTGTGAGAGAGAGTGTGTGTGTGTGTGTGTGTGTGAGAGAGAGAGAGAGAATGTGTGAGTGAGAGAGAATGTGTGTGTGTGTGTGTGTGTGTGAGAGAGTGTGTGTGTGTGTGTGTGTGAGAGAGAGAGAATGTGTGAGTGAGAGAGAATGTGTGAGTGTGTGTGTGTGTGTGTGTGTGTGTGTGTGTGTGTGTGAGGGCGAAGAGGCCACTACTGATGCTGACTCCTGAGAAGAGAAGCCATCCAGCAAATCATTCCAGGAGGCACCAGCTCCGAGTCAGGAATGAGTCTACAGGAAAACGAGTCATCTTGTGGCCATTCACCTGTGACTCCTCTGTTTTCTGGGCCGGTCACAGCACTTCTGACCAGTGGAACCAAACTTTGTGAACACCCCGCCACGCCAGACATCGCGATGGGAACAGAGAACAGAGGGATGGAAAGGACCCCGTCCCTGACTCAGGGGGCCCGGTGGGAGAAGGCAGCACCTGGAACCCACGGGCTAGCCAGAGGGAGTCAAGGGCAAGAAAACATTTCAACTTGGGCTGGAACTAAACAATGAGGAGTGACGTGTGCTGTGACGCCAGCGACAGGTGTCAGGCGCTGTCATCTTCCTGTTCTTATTTCCTTCCCCCCACACTCCGGGAGTGGATGCTGTTCCTCTCGGGTCACATGGAGAGGCTCAGAGAGGTTCAGCAACTCGCCCGGGGTCACAGTGACAGCTGGGACCTGACACACCCAGTCCAGTCTCCCGCTCCTCACGCCACTCCACACGTTGACCACATCTGCTCCAGAGCCCAGTCCAGGGGAGCACCACCGAAACCTGTCCTCACTGTCCTCACGGTGTCCGGGCACGGGCAGTAACAGAACGCTGACTCCGGTGGGGCGGTCAGCCTGGGCCCCACAGGACTGATGTAACAGCCGCCTCACTGTCATACTTTGCTAATGAATGCTTATGGTCATTTGCTTCCTTCTCCTTCCCCTTCTGGGCTCCTGCCGCCACTGTGACCCTGATGGAGACTGTTTTTCTGAAGCTGCGGGAAGAGAGCAATGGGAACGCAGGGGGCCCCAGCGGTGCAGGAGAGTGTGGGTGTGGGGAGCTGTGTGTGCAAGGTGGTTGGTGGTGGTGGTGGGGACCTGATCGTGCAAGTAAGCGAGAAATGATAGCTTAATTCTGCTTCTGGGGCTCATTTTATGGTTAATTAGGACATGCAAATAAGCTGGAAGCTCATTTAATACCCTCCCTGGTATGGGGCCCTGCCTCACACCTGGCCTGCTTCCCTGGCAGGTACAGGGGCCCCCGGCTGGCTCAGGGCCCCACCTGCTTTTCTGTGGCCCTGTGGCCAGAGTGGGTGCCTACTCGTGTCCCCGACCAGAGCAGGAGCTAGAAGCGGCCCTGCTGGGCATGGCCTGGCCCGCTGGTCCCCTCCTGCCTCTGTCCTTCCAACCCTTCACTCCTGGGACCCTCTGCCCTCAGGCGCCTCCCCTGCACCCACCCATCAGGTTGAGATCAGAACCCACTCTCTCCCTGGTTCTCCCACCCCATTTCCCTGCTCCCCAGAGCCCTGTGGGGGAGGAATCCTTTGTCTCCCCCAAGTCAAAGGTGCATTTCCTACTGGGGCCCATGAAGCAAAGCACAGCCTGTCCGTGGGGAGCAGGGGCCCGTGTCCCCGGGTGACTTCCCACCCACCAGGGCACTGCAGGTACTGGGCCAGCACACGGCGTGGGCACTGCATTCGGAGCGAGACCGACAGGGTGTGAGACCCATTCTTGTGTCTGCGTGGGCCTGTGCGTGGAGCTTGCCGTCTGGGGGCCTCGCTCACTGAGGAACAGGGACAGCGCAGGGCTGCCGTGAGACCCAGAGGACAAAATGCACTGACGGGTCACGCACACTATCTGCACGGTGAGCGGAATCATTTACTGGACCCCCTGACTCAGTTCAGGCGCCAACCACGGGACCCAGGGCAAAGCACTACAAAGAAAGCTTTCTCTGAGCCTGGTCTCTTCTATTAAAAATGTATACCAGGCCTATTACCTCACAGGATGTAGCCAGGATCAGAGGAGACAATAGGTGTGGACATGTTTTTGTATAGTGTAAAAACATTACCCAGAAGGGCTGTGATTTGCCAGCTGACAGTTTTCCATAGAAGGACGCTGTGTGTGCTGGGGGTGGGGGACGGAGAGGGCAGCAACAGGGGCTGCTGGAAGTGGGGACCCCACGGCCCGAGGGGTGCTTTGGGGAACACCTCACCTGCACCCTCGCTCTCCTGCACGGTCAGCCCCCGGGGCGCTCACGCTCTTGGCAGGGACTAGAAGGAGCCAAGTGCTGATGGTTCTGGGAAGAGCCAGGCCTCTGCTCTGAGGCCTCAGTGGCCGGAGTGTCCAGGCCCCACACCCTCCCCTCCCTCCCTCCCCCAGCCATCACGGGGACTGACGGCCTAAAGGGGCCTGTGGCCGTCCTGCTAGGACCCCCGCCAATGAATGGGGCACAAGGTGTGGTGGAGGGAGGCGCCCATGGAGCCTGCCCCTCAGGAGAGGTCTCAGGGCCAGGCTGGTGCTGCCGGGCAGGGCGATGGGCTTCCAGGCCTAGAAGGTACTGGACCGACCCTGACCCGGACCCTGACGGGCAGGGACCGGCCTCAGACCGCACTATTAGACGTTCCCGGCCTCTCACTGCCTCCTCTGGCTGATCCTAAAGCAAATAGGATGATGACACCTCTCGGCCTGGTTCCCTCTGAACTTGACAGACTTGCTCTCTCCCTTCGCTCAGTCCCAACATAGCCCTCCACACACCACCTCCAGGCCAATACACACCCCAGTTCTGGCGCGCGCGTGCACACACACGCACAGGCATCACAGTGCAGTCAGCCGCACCGAGGTCCCCGAAACCCAGACCCTGGGTAGAGAAGGCAGCAGGAACCCCGACTCCAGGTCTCAGGCCACGAGACGCCATTTCCTCTCACTAGGGCTCTCTGAGCATGGCTGCAATGTCCCGGGGACACAGGGCTCCCTGCCAACCTGATGCTCAGGACCTCTGCCCGCTCCCCACCGTGCCCAGCTCTGGGCTGCCCACTACCCCTTCCTGCCCTCTCCATGCAGAGCTGTGCCTCGTTTCCCCAGCTCCGGGCTGCCCACTGCCCATTCCTGCCCTCTCCATGCAGAGCCGTGCCTAGTTTCCCCAGCTCCGGGCTGCCCACTGCCCCTTCCTGCCCTCTCCATGCAGAGCCGTGCCTAGTTTCCCCAGCTCCGGGCTGCCCACTGCCCCTTCCTGCCCTCTTCATGCAGAGCCATTCCTCGTTTCCCCAGCTCTGAGCTGCCCACTGCCCCTTCCTGCCCTCTCCATGCAGAGCCGTGCCTCGTTTCCCCAGCTCTGGGCTGCCCACTGCCCCTTCCTGCCCTCCCCATGCAGAGCTGTGCCTCATTTCCCCAGCCTGAGGCTGCCCACTGCCCCTTCCCGCCCTCTCCATGCAGATCTGTGCCTCGTTTCCCCAGCCTGAGGCTGCCACTGCCCCTTCCCGCCCTCTCCATGCAGAGCCGTGCCTAGTTTCCCCAGCTCTGGGCTGCCCACTGCCCCTTCCCGCCCTCCCCATGCAGAGCCGTGCCTAGTTTCCCCAGCTCTGGGCTGCCCACTGCCCCTTCCCGCCCTCTCCATGCAGAGCCGTGCCTCGTTTCCCCAGCCTGAGGCTGCCCACTGCCCCTTCCCGCCCTCTCCATGCAGAGCCGTGCCTCATTTCCCCAGCCTGAGGCTGCCCACTGCCCCTTCCCACCCTCTCCATGCAGAGCTGTGCCTCGTTTCCCCAGCCTGAGGCTGCCCACTGCCCCTTCCCGCCCTCTCCATGCAGAGCCGTGCCTAGTTTCCCCAGCTCTGGGCTGCCCACTGCCCCTTCCTGCCCTCCCCATGCAGAGCCGTGCCTAGTTTCCCCAGCTCTGGGCTGCCCACTGCCCCTTCCCACCCTCTCCATGCAGAGCTGTGCCTCGTTTCCCCAGCCTGAGGCTGCCCACTGCCCCTTCCTGCCCTCCCCATGCAGAGCCGTGCCTAGTTTCCCCAGCTCTGGGCTGCCCACTGCCCCTTCCCGCCCTCTCCATGCAGAGCCGTGCCTCGTTTCCCCAGCCTGAGGCTGCCCACTGCCCCTTCCCGCCCTCTCCATGCAGAGCTGTGCCTTGTTTCCCCAGCCTGAGGCTGCCCCGCGCCGCTGGTTGCTAGGCGGGGGCAGGTGTCCCCATCCAAAGGAAGATTCAGGTGGTTTCCTGGCTGCTGCCCCCTCCCCGTGTGCCTCCTCCAGCCCCTTCCTCATCTGCTCCCCCGACCAGAGGCTGGAGACTACAGCTGCAAGGAAGTGCGGCCTGGGGCCTGCGGGACACAGGAGGTGATGGAATCTCTGAGAGCCTGTGATGTCACCTCTCCCCCCATCTCCCAGGGGTGCCCGGTGTCTGGAGGCCCAGCCCTGCCCAACCAGACCCCAAAGGAACTCAGCTTATTTCTGGGGACTTCTCACTTGCCCTCCAGGGAGATGAGCTACTTGGGGGAGTGTCCCCAGCCTGGGGTTTTATGTCCCGAGGTCGTCTGCCCCAGTCTCGGATTGGCAGGCCTCTACCCACCTTCCACTCCCCTGGGCAGCCCTCTGGAGGCCTGCGTGCGCCTACACCCAACCACAGGACTTCTCAGTCACGGTGTGTGTTTCTTCCTGGCTAGACTGTGAGCGCCTCCAGGGCAGCAACTACTCGCTCCCTAGTTGTGTGTCTGCAGCCTGCGCCCAGGCCGGGGCACCTGACCCCACTCCCCCGAGAGCCCTGGCCGAGCAGGCTCCCACTAGGGGGAGACCAGCGGCCAAGGCCTCCCACTGCCCCCTCCAGTCACGAACACTCCGTCCCCAGCCCCTGAAGCTGTGCGGGCCCCTCTGGTCTAATGCAGGCTGTCCTCACTCCTCCCGCCCGCTCCCTGGCCCTGGCATGCTGTCACCAGGCTGCCCAGAGCTCAGGCCCTTCAGGCGACTGCAGGCACGCTCGCACTTCTCAATGCAAGCAACCCGCAGTCCTTGTCCTGGGGGACATCACGAGGCCGCCCTGCCTCCAGATTTCTCCCCCTCTGCGCCCCTCCTCCTGACCTGGCCCGTCTCCTGGTTCTTTATGGCAACAACTTCTGGCGTGGGTGTTTTTTCCTCCCCAGTGTTGCCAGGGATCCCCACCCCGGCCGGGGACACTGAGTCTGCTAGATTCTCTCGCCCCCATTGTGAGTATGGAGGATCAGGGCGGGGCACCGGGGAAGGAAGTGGAGAGGTGGGTGCTCAGCGCCTTCCCACCTCCAGCCGCACCACTGGCCACACTCCAGGCATTGTCTCCCAGGGACTGAGGGGCCAGCGAGGCACCAAGCGGACTGTCACTTGTATAGAAGTAGTGGGAAAGGGGAGGGTGTCAGGCACACATTTATTTTTAAAAGTAAAAAAAAAAAAAAAAAGAAAGAAAGAAAACCCAACAAAAACCCAAACCAAAAGAACAGAGGTTCTTCCAAATAGGGTAAGTGTAGCAACTAAAATTGCTACACAGACTCAGTGCCCTGGAGGCTGGCGGCTGGTGACTGCGGCCTCCACTCAGGTCCCCCAAGCTCACCACACACAGCCTGCAGCACGCTCATTGCCCAGGGCACCCGGGCTGGACAGACTCCAGCAGGTGTTAGAAGCCCTATCGGAGGCTCCAGGCTTCTGTTCAGATAAGTCAGTTTCTACCCCAGAGAAGAAGGGGTGACACTCTGCTTCAGTGGTTTCAAGGGCCCAAGGAATTTCAAAGCTTCTGGCCTTGGCCTCAGGGCCCTGCTGGGAGCGTCCAGATCAAATATCCTCTTTACACTTCTCCGTTAAATCTAAAAGCCCCCAGGAAAGGCAGGCCGGTGCCTAGTCCCAGGTCCAAGACCTTTCCGAACTGGAAAGACTGTGTGCTTAGCACCCCCTCAGGTGTGGTGGCTCCTCAGACTCCCCACTAGCACCCCCTCAGGAGTGGCGGCTCCTCAGACTCCCCACTAGCACCCCCTCAGGTGTGGTGGCTCCTCAGACTGCCCACTAGCACCCCCTCAGGTGTGGTGGCTCCTCAGACTGCCCACTAGCACCCCCTCAGGAGAGGTGGCTCCTCAGACTGCCCACTAGCACCCCCTCAGGTGTGGTGGTTCCTCAGACTCCCCACTAGCACCCCCTCAGGAGAGGTGGCTCCTCAGACTGCCCACTAGCACCCCCTCAGGAGTGGTGGCTCCTCAGACTGCCCACTAGCACCCCCTCAGGAGAGGTGGCTCCTCAGACTGCCCACTAGCACCCCCTCAGGTGTGGTGGCTCCTCAGACTGCCCACTAGCACCCCCTCAGGTGTGGTGGCTCCTCAGACTGCCCACTAGCACCCCCTCAGGAGAGGTGGCTCCTCAGACTGCCCACTAGCACCCCCTCAGGAGAGGTGGCTCCTCAGACTGCCCACTAGCACCCCCTCAGGTGTGGCGGCTCCTCAGACTTCCCACTAGCACCCCCTCAGGTGTGGTGGTTCCTCAGACTCCCCACTAGCACCCCCTCAGGAGTGGCGGCTCCTCAGACTCCCCACTAGCACCCCCTCAGGAGAGGTGGTTCCTCAGACTCCCCAACCCATCCAGCCGGAGAGACAGCAGTGAGGCGCAGGGTGAGGGGACAGGCTGTGCTCTCCTCTCACCCTGAAGGGCAGCCCTGAATGTGGGATCTGGGTAGGAAAGTTGGCGCCTACCACACAGGGATGGAGTAAGGCAAAGGCCCTCTGACCAGCCTTCTCCATCAACAGGGCAGCCTCCCCGGGAAGGGCTGGGCGGGGCTGCTGTCTCATGCTATGGAGCAACCGCAGAGAGAACTTGGCAGGGCGTGAGGGTTGAAGTATTGACTGTGTTCTCAGCAGGTGCCCCAATGCTTTTTTTTTTTTAGATTTATTCATTCATCTTTAGAGAGAAAGGAGAGAGAGAGAGAGAGACAGAGAGAGAGAGAGAGAAAGGGGGGAGGAGCTGGAAGCATCAACTCCCATATGTGCCTTGACCAGGCAAGCCCAGGGTTTCGAACCGGTGACCTCAGCGTTCCAGGTTGACGCTTTATCCACGGCGCCACCACAGGTCAGGCCAGGTGCCCCAATTCTGAGGGCAGCAGAGTCACGCCAGGTGAAGCAGAGGAACACAGAGCAAACAAAGATTGTCCTCTTCAATCCTGACATCTTTGAGTCCCTGAGTATTAACGCTGGTTCCCTTCCCAGCTGAGCTTTGCTTTGGGCATGACCACAACCACACGCCTCAGAGATCATCGCCATTGCAGGGGGGAATGACGTGAGAAATGAAGACTGGGAAGATACTCCACGGGGAGTCGACAGTACTGTACTTTCCACCCCGGTCAGTTCTGAAACTCCCCCATCCCTGCCCTCTCCACGTCTCACCTAGAGGACTGCTCGGCCCCAGTGAGTTAGTTACCTAGTTTAACCTACAACTTCCCTGCTCCGAGGCTCCGCGCCTGCTGCGGCCCCAGCCTGCCCCTGCAGCCTGTTCCTTCCACTTGGACACCAGCGGACACTGGACCACTCCTTGCTCCTGTTTCTGCACTTGCTTCTCCCTGAAGCCTGCCTGGAATACTCTTCCCTGCTGCCACCTTTGAAGGCCCACCTCAAACTCGCCTCTCTGAAGCATTTCGGATCTCCTAAAACAGAGGGCATCTGTCTCTTCCGTCTCGTACTCCTTTGCTTAAAACTTCTTGATGGTATTTCTTTTTTACAAGAGCTCTTTATCACCTCCCAGTTCCTACATCCACACAGTCTTCCCATCCGCCTGCCGGCGCTCCGACCTGGTGAGCTCTACTTGGACACGAGACCCCATTGCACCTGCTCGGCTGTCCTCCGTGGACAGTTCCTGTTAGACACAAACGTGGCGCTGCGCCCAGCTAACAGAGCAGTCCGCGCCTGGTGTCTCCGATGCCCTTCTCCCCGTTTTCTCCTCCCCCTGCTCCAGACAGTGCCCACCTCTCCCCCGAAGCCCATCCGGGTCACCAGCGACCTTGTTCTCCTTCCTCTGTGTCTCCCAGCCCCATGACACCTCTCCTCTATCAATATGCACCATCACCTTCGTGTTCTCACATACCAATGTCAACCTCCTGTCCAGACTTCTTCCTCTGATCTGAGTCCCCTTCTAGCTCCTAACTGGTCCCTCGAACGGCTGGTCTCAAGGCCAGAATACTCCTGCTGGTAGGTGAAGTCAGAGATACATTGTATCCTTTGCTGAAATCCTGTCCATGGAGCCCTCTCAGAAAATGCTGAAGGAAATTTGCCCCCTCCTCAGTCCTGCCACACCACTCTCTCCCCCTTGTTCACCCTGCCTGAGCCACGCTGACCTCCTTGCTAGTCCCCGACATGCCAGGCGCCGTCCACCCTAAGGCACCTGGGCAGACCCGTCCACTGCATGGAAGGCCACCCCGCCCCGCCCCCAGCAGTATGGGCTGCACATTTTAAGTACTGATGCAAACAGGAACTTTAGGGAAACCTAAACCTTCGACTCAGCACCACAGGTCCCCTGTCCAGCGCTCCTGCCCCTTTAAACTGCCTGTCCTCCAGAGCACTCATTACACACACGCACACGCACGCATACACACACACACATACACACACACACACACACCTGTCAAAACCCCACGAGGGAAGGATCTGTATGTTCACCACTGTGTCTCCAACATGCAGACCAGCACCTGGCACACAGCAGAGCCCGATACATACTTGCCGACAAGCCCGTGATGACCACGCCTTGTTCGCCGCGTATGCCCTGCAAGGACTTCTACAGTGACAAGCACAAGAACTCACACGGTCAAACTTAAAAATAAATGCATTGAAAACAATTCAAAATAAGAGTCACATCACTGCTTCAAATGGGAAGGTTTATTAAGGTTTTGCCTCAAGAGGAACAGCCACGCCCATGCTTCTTAAGAGAAGCAATTAGCAGGAAATGTATGTCACACGTTGGGCCCAGAACCACAGAAGGCCTCTTCTTAACAAGCCAAAGAACTTGCACCCCGCCCCCAACACCCTTTTAAAGCTCTTGTTAATATCTGCAAAATAGAACCCACGCTGCCTTCCCGGAAAACAGAACCAGGTGCCCAGTTCAAAGTCTCCAGCCATTCTTGGCAAGAATATTTAAGCAGAACGTGGCATTAAATAAGTGGATTGCGCATTCAACACACCCACGGGGAAACTGTAGTAAGAAAAGCCCATGCTCAATGCAACGTCTGTACTACGTTTTCAACAGTAACTCGCATTTTTTACATTGTGGGAGAAGAGAAATGCTCAGCGCTGGTGGTTAGACCGCCTCAAAGCTTACATCCCTCCCTCCCTGCCAGATGGGCTCCTTCCAGCACGGACGAGCACCCACACCACTCCGCCCTTCCGAGTCTGGAGCTGAGCCCACACGGGCTATTTCAACATACATTTAAGTAGCACCTTACAGAAGTACAAGACCCAAATAAAACAAACGGTTATTTTACAAGCTGTTTTCCTCCTGCAAATACCTGAGGGCGCCTTCCCCGTTTGGTTTCTGCACACAGACAATTTATAACAGCACATTTTATGTCTTCTAAGGTTCTGTGACGGCTTACACAGGGAAATACGGAGGTAATCTTTACTTCTTTCTGTGCCCTCAGTCCTAAAAACAAAAATCGGACATGTGAACTGACCGACGGACCTGTGAGGATAAGGACGCAGAACAGTTGAAACTTGGCAGGTCCAGAGAATGAAGACCGTTCAGGAGTGGAGAGAAATAGCTCCAGATCAAGTAACCTGTTTTAATAAAGCTGGTAATAAAGCAAAGATCGGTATCTTCCTGAGAATTAACTTTTCCAAGTACACTCTAACTTCAAAGCAGCGGCTGTTTCACTGAGGAGTAACTGGTGGCCGGTTATGGCGGCAGATCGAGGAGCCAAACAGAGATGAGTTCAAAGTCGCAGGGGGGAGAGAGGAGCACACCAACATCCTTGTTTCTCCCAACACTCCTGAGAGAGCTAACCCCGTGGCCACAGGTCAATAAGTTATAGTACTGTTCATATTTGATGACTGCTGGTGTATCCCCTGCCCACTCAGATCGCAAACTCTTGGGGAGGCTTTTGTGCCTCCGTGCGCGGCACGCGGTGTTTACAGAATGGCTTGAGCACCGACTTTTAATCCAATGCTTACAGAAATACTAACTGGTACTGACTCTCCCCCTGGTGGACAGTAAAAGTATAGTTACATAACGTCCTTACTGTTAATTTCTAAAACTAGACTGGGGGAACCACGAAGCCACTGAAGTTGTGTTGTTAGCAGAAAAAAGCTAACTATCATCCGTGACACCAAGTCTCCTTTAAATTATATGATACTCACAGAACCAAAGCTATTATGCTTTAAATACCCACCAATACTAGTATGGTATCAGTTCTTATATATGTATCACATGAGATTCATATAACATGACGGAACGTTTTGAGCTATAAAAATACACCTTGTTTCCAGGCTCCGCCCCCTCCGGAGTCAGGCTGACGAGCTCACACAGGGACAGTATGAGGCACACCCGGCTCACGCTCTGTCAGGTGGGCACCTCTCCACCATGCTCAGTGAGGGCAGACTCCACCGGAGAGAGCAATGCCCTCTCTGATCTCAGCTGCTCCCACTCGGCACACGGGCATTTCCCGTGCCGGTCCTACCTTTCCCGCAAGTGGACTGGACAAGGCGTGACGAAGGAGCCCAGGACCTGTCATCTTTCTCTACCATGTTCTAAATTAGAGGACACTAGTTTCTGCTACTAGTCAAGCAGACAATAAATAAGTTATTCTTCTTTAATGACTTCTATTTAACCTGGTAAATAACTACAGTCTATGTAACAGGTAATATTCAGGAATTTTAACTCATTTGTGAGATGTTTTTCTATGATTTTAAGTCCAAAGGAATGTTTGAGACGCAAGTTTTAAAGGAAGAATGACTTTGGAGGAACTTAAATATGCTACCTCGACCCAGACAGGCTGGCCCTAATGCTCCACTTAAATTTTTTAATTTATTCCATTTATTAGATTTTTGGCCCCTCAATCCCAGACATAAGTATAAGTGGATCAATAGGAGATAAAGTATCAGGTAACTAAGTTTATTAGAAACTCAAAAGAATACAATTTCCAACTTTTCTTTTTCTTTTTTTACATAATACTTGAACATCTTTTCAGGTTGGTCAGAGCTTAGGAGCTGACACTATTTGAATTTCAATGTCATAGCTGATGGGCTGGCTGACCACTCCTGGCGAGTCCCAGCGAAGCAGGAACTCTGTTTCGCACCTGGTTGCTACGAGACAGCATCTAGATCCCTGAGCAATGATTCGGGCTTTCTAGGTCTGGTCTCCTCCTCACATTCGGGGACGAGGCACAGGGTTTCCTAAGCTTGTTTCTTTCCTTCCCCAGCACTGAACCGGCTAACAAGCTGATCTGCTCAATCCCTGTGGAGTACACATAAGTCATGTCACCCTCAGTCCATGTCCTACTTAAGCCCTGTCTTTTGTAAAAAATAGAAAAAACTGGGAAGGAACAGAAAAGCACCACTCTATAGCCAGCTAGTTTTAACTGAGTAATCTTTTCCATACTACTACTGCTATGCTGTCTTATATATAGTCAGAGCAAAGGCCTCTATGCCATTCTTACACCCACTTCCCTCAGTCTTCCATTTATTGTAAAGCAAACTTTAAAAATGTCACATAACATTTCATTGGTGGACTCATCCTCACAAATTTACAACGGCAAAGGGATTCCTCTGATGAGAATACAAGCCATGGAGTAGTTGCAAAAGTTAAACCCTGATACAGTATTAAACTTATCTTTTCACATATAAAAATAATACACCATGGGATATTTTATTAAATAAGGTACAATTTTTAAGATCAAGAGAGAATATACAAAACTATTCTATGTAGTCCAATGTATGTTGCTGTAGAGTAGGAGTAAATATTATATATCTCGAACAGACAGTGCGAGGCCTGTTCTTAGAGAAATCACTGGTTACTTAGGGCTGAAGTCAAGGGCGCTGCAGGCTCCAGGCCAAAAGGGGCTACTTGTTGCATTTTAAATGATGTGGTCATTATAAAATAAAGGCCTTAAATCTATAAACAATAACAAAAACACACAAACCAAATGAAAATGTACTAAAATTTAATCATTCATAAAAGCTGTAATTTAATCTGACAGTAAAACACAAGAAGCAATATTAGAGTTGGTTTAGTATATTATATATTTTAGCTTTGAAAGCCATAGAAATCAGTTATCCCAGTTTTTTTCCTATAAAAGACCCATTTTTCCAAAGCATTATGCACAAACAATTTTAATTAGAATATAATGACAGAATGATAGCTCATAATTTTTAAATATAAAATGAAGTCAATGACTCAAAAAAGTTATCTGCTGTAATGAGTTTGAGGGGAAATTTCATAATCTATATCATTACAGATATAAAGTATAATGGTTCAACATTTTAGTGCTTGACAGGAGGAATCATGATAAAAAGGTCAATATGAAATCATTTGATTATAGTAGCAATATCTAACTTCTGAAATGCATCCATGCTCTTTTGTATAATCATATTAGAGTCAAGTATATTTATTTTCACATCTGTTATAACTGCTATTGCAAAGGAGAAATACTATTGTCTTATTTTCCGAGAGATATACACAGAGCAATTTTTTTTTCCCCAGGGAACTTGTGCAAACCAATATAAGATCTAAATTCTTCACATAATATATAAAACAGGAGAAGCCTCTTCAGATTTATTTTTTGAAGTGGAATGCTGGCACTTTCCAATTAGGCAACAGTTCTTCATTCCTGTAATCTAGAAAGAACATTGAATAGATACAGATAGATATCACATATATGGTTAATCTCTTGATGTCAGAAGATGACAGTAAACAAGCAGGTATCTAATAATACAGAAAGAAACAATGGTTGTTCGTGATCGTTACTGAGAACTAAATTATACTCAAGAGCTCCAGTAATAAGGCAATTTTAAGCTCCCTTTAAAAATGTTTTAAAAGAAGTTTTATTATACTGAGTGTTTTACAATATTTCTGACAGTCCTGCCTATAAAAACAGTGATTGTTTTGTTTTGTTTTGAAAGTTCCTTCCCACTAAAGAACACCACCTGCCTGCAAAAGCTTTCTGTGGGAAACTCTTTCCTCGGCCACCTGACAATCGTATGTATTAGGATTATCACTTTAGTGCAGGTCAGGGCAAGAGATGATACAGGGAAAAGCTGATCCGTATTCAAGGGCAGAAGACTCAAAGTCTAATTGCTCAGCAGAAAAGAATCAGGTTAGAGGAAGAATTTCCCGAAAATGAATTTCTCTCCTAGGTCTTTAAAAGTGGTGCCTGTCAGAAAGAGATGAACACATGTCCAACAATGCTGCCTACAGGCCAAGGCTGAACTGACCTCCTCAAGACTCACACACTTCTACAGAAAACATCTGTCCCGCATCTCAGTACTTTTCCAACGAGATCGACATGGCCCTCAAGTCTGCAATGGGACAGATGTTCTGCATGCGCAGTCCCGACTGCTAGGTGACCTGTTACCCAACACTCAGAGCACAGGGGACGTACTAACCATACTGTAAGTTGAATTACATTGCCAAGCCTAACGATTTATGCAACCAGGATGAAAGTCTTATTTTGAGATCTAGGCCAAGATCTCTTCCCTCTAAGGTAAATCTCACAGTACAGTGCAGGGTGTCTAAGAGTGAATTTTCACAATAGGCCAGGAGATGGCAGCTTTTCCTTTAAAGACAAGTTTAATGACCATTTCTGGGAACGGGAAATGAAACTAGGACCAGCCGACTGAAATGGAGTTAGAATAGTCCACCTCAGAACAGGGACAGAGCCCACACGGTTCCTCCCTTTGCACCCTGACCTATACGCACACCCACCAGCAATTTTAACAACGATCACTTTCAGGAAGCTGATAATTTACTGCTATCAAATCAAAATTTCACTCAGAGCTTAAAGCAATCATTTTGCCAGAAGCTGTCTTTCCTGAATCTGACTCCCAGAGGTGACCCTGTGTCCCCTCCCCCTTTCCCTCTACCTTCTTTTTAAAAAGGGGGTACAACTACTCAGCCGCTTCCCTTAGCATAGAGAGAAACTCATTCACATCTAAGGAAGCACATTTTAGTTAACGTGGCGCTCGGGAAGATGCAGTCTACTACACAGACCTCTGAGACAGGGGGAAGCACAGCCACCTCTCAAGTGGGGACAGTGACTACCTCTTAAGTGGATCAAGTTTACAAATTATGAACCAAGTTTACAAATTACATCATAAGTCCACTACATAAAAATATTCCTTTACGGCATTGCTTATACAGTTGATGAAGAGAAACTGTTTGGGGGGTTTAGATACCTAACTAACGAAACAAACCCCTGGGGTTTCGCCCTGCCCGGCTGCTCGGACGCTGGGGCCAGCCTCCCTCCACTGGGCTCACTGCACGAAGGCTCCTGCGGGGTTTAAAGTCAACTACTGCTTAGAAGCCTCTAGAGAAAACCTCTGAAAGAAGTCGACTCCTACGTGAGCTAGAATGACTCCCTAAACTACAGTGACGTAGGACAAATCCAGCAGAGTGGCTCCAGTTACAGACCCATAGTATTCAATTTGGGAGGAGACAGAACTCCCAAATCACTGGTAGGTGTGTTAGCTGGTACAACTAGCTTGAAAAATATTTTGGCAGTATCTACTAAAGCTGTACACACACACACACACACACACACACACCCCTGGCTATTCCATTCCCAGATACACACCCAACAGAAATGCATGTACACATGCATGAGGACTTATACAAGAATGTGCACAGCAGTCACCCGTGCTAGTTCCCAAAATGAACCTGAACGCCCATCAATAGCAGAATATAGGAACATACTGCTAGTGTGGTCATGTAATAAAGTGAACTACTGCTATATACAACCAGGGTAGTTCTAAAAACAAAACTGCAAATTTTTGAGTAAAAGAAGCCAGACCAAAAAATAATACATATTTTTGTTTATATTAGTTCAAAGAGAGGCAAACTAATCCCTAACCCATGTTGTTAGGATTCAGGGCAGGGGTTCCACTTGGGGAGGAAACACTATTATTGAAATATACGGGTATGTTCACTTTGAAATAATTTACCAAATTCATCAAATGTACACTTAGGCCTTTTGTTTCAGATGAAGCACTGTTCCACTTCAATTTGGAATGAATCTGGGAGTGACCTTGTTGAGCATTCTATTCACTCAACCACTGTTTTCTGAAAACCCGTCTGTGCCAGGCACTGGGGACACAGTGGTGTCCCTCCCTCTGACAGCTCAGACTCCCACGGGGACAGAGACCCAGCTGTCTCCCTTAGGAGATGAACCTATCTACAAGCTAGGTGTCACACTCACAGTTACAGAGCCTGGAAAGGCCCAGACAGGTGCTGCGGGATGCGGCGATGGCTGGGGACAGCTCACAACAAAGCGGGAGGACAGAGAGGCACGCGCTCTGCTCTCAGCAGCTCACCTGGCTCAGAGCTGTGCTTCCTGTGGGTCTAAAGCAGCAGACACGACTTCTTTTTCGGCTTCTTCTTTTCCACTGGTGTTTTCCTATTTATCTGTCTGACCAGGTCATAAAATATCTAAATAAAAACCAGAAAAATGTACTTATTCAACCAACATTTGAGTTCCACAAAACAATCCTGGTTCTGTCAAACATTATTCTGCTCTTGGATTTGAATCTCGCTTTGTCCTAAAGGCAGGTTCCTCAGAAGCCCCAGCTGACTGCTGGTCAGGGTAAGGCAGGGCCTACCCATTTACAACACGGCAAACATACTTGCCCTTAGGCACTCAATGTCAAATTAAGAGAAAGAATGAGTGTGCCTGACCTGTGGGGTGCGGTGGATAAAGTGTCGACCTGGAATGCTGAGGTCGCCAGTTCGAAACCCCGGGCTTGCCGGATCAAGGCACATACGAGAAGCAACTACTATGAGTTGATGCTCTCTGCTCCTCCCCCTGCCTTTCTCTCTCTCTAAAAAAAATCAATAAATAATGTCTTAAAAAATTAGTATAAAATAAGGTAGCAAAGTTATATTCCTCATGGAATCTTCTATGCTTTAAAACCTAATTATAAATAGTTAATGCTCACCTTGAATCTTTGTATTTATTTTTTTAAACTTCCAACTTACAGAAGAGTTGCAAAAATAGTACCAAGAAGTTGTGTCTATTCTTTGCCCAGATTCACCTGTTGTCACATGTACTTACTTGATCACATCTCTCATACACAAACACACACACACACATTCGCTCACTCACTCTCACTTTCCTAGCACAGGTCCCTTCCTAGCAGAGTGCACACTCACTTCCACAGAACAACCACAGCACAGCGATCGCATTCAGGATAGTTAGGCTCTGCGACATCACTGCATCGTCTACAGCAGTATCTGACGCCACAGGGCCAGGGGCCAATGCTGGTCCGCCAGAAATCTGTAATATTCATACATCAGGGCGGTTAACTCTGTCGTGGACTGGCATGGCATACCTGGCGGACTGGAAGTGGTCCACGGACCGGAGGTTGAGAAACACCGATTGACAGTACAAAATCTAACTTTTGCCAGTTATCCCAATAATGTCCTTTATAGTAATCCCTGCCTGCTCCCCAAAAAGGACCCACCTAAGATCACATATTGCATTTAATTTCCTGTCACTTTTAATATTTTAAAATCTAGCCCAGTTTCTCCACCTTTGTCTTTCACGACATTGCCAATTCTGGGGGTGTAAAAAGCTAGTAACTCAATAGAACTTCCCTCAATCTGGGTTTGCCTGATGTTTCTATATGATCAGGGTCATGTCATACATTTTGGCTGGAATAGGACAAAAGAGATACTATGCTGCTCCCAGCACATGATTTTTGCTTGCCCCTTTTTGGTGATGTTAATTTTGGTTCAAGTGAAAAAGAGATGGGGTCTGCGAACTCTGATGGAAGTGACAAATAACATCTGTTAATACATCTTTTGGGTTCATTTCGGATGAAAAATACAAGGTATCAAAGACAAAAGGACAATGTTACTTATTTCACAGAAGCAGATTAATTCTGGAACGTTTATGTGCTTCATTCATAGCGCTATGTATGCCAGAGTCGGAACAAGAGACAGATCAGCCGAATGTGATTCTTTGCTATGAAATGCAAACGTTTATTACTAATGACCTGGAATAGAAACAAATGACCACGACCCTCCTTACTGTTACTCATCTGTAATAAACAGTGCTTTGGGCCCTGGCCGATTGGCTCAGCGGTAGAGCGTCGGCCTGGCGTGCAGGAGTCCCGGGTTCAATTCCTGGCCAGGGCACACAGGAGAGGCGCCCATCTGCTTCTCCACCCCTCCCCCTCTCCTTCCTCTCTGTCTCTCTCTTCCCCTCCCGCAGCCAAGGCTCCATTGGAGCAAAGTTGGCCTGGGCGCTGAGGATGGCTCTATGGCCTCTGCCTCAGGCGCTAGAATGGCTCTGGTTGCAACAGAGCGACACCCCAGAGGGGCAGAGCATCGCCCCCTGGTGGGCATGTCGGGTGGATCCCGGTCGGGCGCATGCAGGAGTCTGTCTGACTGCCTCCCCGTTTCCAGCTTCGGAAAAATGAAAACACAACAACAACAACAACAACAAAAAAACAGTGCTTTGTGGACGTGTATCAAAATCCTCTAGCTGTTAGGAGCACCAGAGGAACAACTGGCCAAATCTAAATATGTACTAAACATGGACTGTGTCATTATCAATTTTCTTGATTTTAATAATTGTATTATGGTTGTATCAGAGAATGTCTTTGGTCTAAGTGTACATAGACTAACATACTTAAGAATAAAGAAGAAGTATATAATCATGGGACAAAATGTTAACTGATGAATCTGGATGAAGGATAAATGGAAATTCTTTTTATGGTTCTTACATCTTTTTAGTAAGTTATCAAAGTAAAACGTTTTCTAAATTATTGGTCTACATTTTTAAAATATACACTCAGATAAAACAACTATTGACTTTTTTAAATGGTCCTAAGATTAAAAAAGAAAAAAACTACTGATTTACCCTAAATTCTATAAATGTGATTATTCACTTTATGTATTTATTTGTTTTTAGAGAGGCAGAAACACTGTCGGAGAAGACTGTCAAAGTCTAGTGCCTAATACAGTGCCATGCAGGCAACACAAGAAATGGAATTCATTAGTTTCTTATATTTTATTTATTTATTTATTTATTTTCTGAAGCTGGAAACGAGGAGAGACAGTCAGACAGACTCCCGCATGCGCCCGACCGGGATCCACCCGGCATGCCCACCAGGGGCAGCGCTCTGCCCACCAGGGGGCGATGCTCTGCCCCTCCGGGGCGTCGCTCTGCCACGACCAGAGCCACTCTAGCGCCTGGGGCAGAGGCCAAGGAGCCATCCCCAGTGCCTGGGCTATCTTTGCTCCAATGGAGCCATGGCTGCGGGAGGGGAAGAGAGAGACAGAGAGGAAGGAGGGGGGGGGGTACAGAAGCAAATGGGCGCTTCTCCTATGTGCCCCGGCCGGGAATCGAACCCGGGTCCCCCGCACGCCAGGCCGACGCTCTACCGCTGAGCCAACCAGCCAGGGCCTAGTTTCTTATTTTTATGTATTCATTAAAATTCGTTTTATCGAAAAAAGTAAGTTTCGACATTCTTGATTATTTGTAAAACAGAAATCTGCAGCCAGTTTAATTTTCCCCCCCTGCTATATATTTAAAGTAATTTGGTCATTTCTAAAGTCAGACAATAGTCTAAATATATTAGACAAATAAAAATGATTACAGAACCGAAGGCCAGAGAGGAACAGCAAGAACACACGACTGTGCTCCCCTGCTCGCTCATGGCCCTCATCCCTGCTGTGCACGAGCTGAGCTCTGACTCATGACCCGGGCTGCTACCAAAGGCAAGCACACCAGCAAGTGAAGCTCATGCACTTCTGGGAAAGGAAAGAAGGTATAAAAATATGCTTACGTCAAAACTAACAAAAGCAAAGGGCATCTCAAGTTTTTGCTTGGTTGGTGGTGGCAGTGGGGATTGCACTCATCTTTTTAGGGACCTAGTAAAACTCTTGGCCTTCACACCCAGGCCGGCAGCTTACTTGTGAAGCATTCCTGTCCACGCCATGCTCTCAAGATAGTGGAGTGCTTAAGTCACGGACAAAAACAGCCCTGTGCACCTGCCGTATCAGGCCGAAAAAAGAGCGAATTACCATACTCAGATTTCTCCCTTTGAGTCATGCAAGAAAGGGAGGCAGGACTCAAAGCACCAAACTCTGTGATACCCACAAGGTAACGTGTTTCTGTATAACCTAAGTTTATTATAATAACAACCCTAATTTTTATGGTTTCCTACTGACTTTACAACCTAGTCATTCATAGCTGCATAATTGTTACAATAAAAGGTTGATGTGACAATTTTCATCTACCACTTTCTGGCATATCGTTTAAAGGCTTAGCAGGATTTTATAAACATTCTTTAACTTAAATTTCCTCTTTGCCAAAAAGGTAAGTATGAACACCCTCATTACAGTCATCGAAGTGATCTTATTCAAGCAAAGGAACATATTTTCTAAGAATTAGTATTTTCTATCAGTTGGTAGAATGAGAACTGTGTGAAAGAATAAATTTTTCTTAAATGGTTTTGGCTGTTAAAGGACACTAAGAAGGCGCTTGCGCTCCTCGTGGCTGTAGATTACCTCATTAACGTTGATCTTTGACTTTGCAGAAGACTCTAAAAAGGCACAGTTACACCACTGTCTTGCTAAATTCTGACCCTGTTCTTTGCCAACTACTCGCTCATCTTCCAGGTCACATTTATTGCCAACCAAAATCATTGGAACCTGTGGGAAGGAAAGCACAGAAAGTGAACACCAACATACTTGTCACTCATCCTTCATAAGTAAGTAGCTCCGTGCCACCAAGTGCAGCGGCTCAGTGAGGACTGCTCGCTTCGCCACGTCTTACAAATAGGTAGGTATGTGCATGTGTGCTGAGGGGAAGACGGTGGACGGAAGGGGGAGAGACAGAAAAATTAGGGCCGAGATCCTACTCCACTGATCTGCTCAGTATTTTAAGACCATAACCCCCAAATCCTCCTGTGGGTGCTAATGACGGCTGAATTCCTGCACTACAGAAGGAATCCTCTGGCTCTAATGGCGGTTACATGATGCAGCTCACAATCCCAGCAAATGCCAGAGCAGTGGCCAGACCAACGGTACCAGCAATGGGGTCCACGTCTACATGTGACAGCCAGGTCTAAAGAGCAGTTTGGGTGAGTCGTTAAGAAAATACAGCCACAAGGCAGTGGTGTCTTCCCTTTTTCTCCACACCAGAAAAGCTGGGCTAAGGGCAGCCACACCCCTACCTCCTGATAAAACAGGATGCTACCACACTGTACAACCTGCTTAGTTCAGAGGAGCCCTGAGAGCAAGGTCAGTGGGGAGGCGGTGGACACTGTACAGAAGAAAGAACTGAAGGGGCGCAGTGGGTCTTGCACCGAACAGACGATTATCAGAGTTAGAGGAAACACAGGCACCTACGCTCCGTCGGCTCAGTCTGTTCCATGGGACGACAGAGTTCAGGGATTTGCATGTAATTGCCTAAAAATCCAGAATTCTCTTAGCTAATTCGTCATGAGAAGGAAGAGAATTATTCATTAGGTTAGGTTGGTCATGAGTCATCTGGTATAAACCCTCCAGCCTATGATATTACCAAAGTTAAAGTCCTGAGCAGATGCACGTGTTCCCATTAATAATGAGAGAGAACACCAAACAGAAAGAAAGGTACAAATGAAATTTTATATCCTAACTTATACAAATGAAAAGGAACTCTCTGTAGTTCAAAACCAAAGTGACCATATAAAATAGACATTTCACCTTTGCAAAAAAGCTCAACAATGACCAAATGAGAATTACAAAACAAAAAAAATTTTTTTAAATATAAAAACCCAGTTGACAAAAACCTTTAACATAATAAAAAGAAATTGTAAGTAAAAAACTATACCGATAGAACTTTAGAAACAGGAACAAATTGTGATGGCTCTTACTAACGGTCTCTGACCGCTGCATCTGACTGAACTACCGCCTCTCCATGCTCAACCCGATCCCACTTCTGCCAACTCTTCCCTGTCTGCTCTGCGTCCTCCTCTCCACGTGCTCACGGCCCACACTGCACTGAGTGCTTTATCATACACGTCCTCCTTTCTAACAGCTCAATAAGCATATAATTTGCAGGTAAATTCAGAAAGTTAAAAATTTTTTTTGGTCCCAGGGGCTCTTTTAGGCATTTGGTAGATATCTTCCAAATGCTCTACTGACAGAAGAAAACAGATACTTTTTATTTGGCTACAGAGAGAAAAATACTTACATCTTCTGTGTCCTTAACCCGTAAAATCTGTTCCCTCAGGTCCTGTAAGTCATTAAACGTGGACTGAGCTGTAATAGAATATACTAGTGCAAACCCTTGGCCATTCTTCATATACAAATCCCTCATCGCTGTAAATTGTTCCTATAATAGAAACATGCAATTATCAACATGGTTTCTTGGGCATGGAACAACTTAAATCAGAATAATCACAAGTAAGCTAATGCGTTTGTTCTGTTTTGTGACAGAGAGAGGGACAGATAGGGACAGATAAGACAGGAAGGGAGAAAGATGAGAAGCATCAATTCTTCATTGCGGCTCCTTAGTTGTTCATTGATTGCTTTCTCATATGTGCCTTGATGGGGAGCTATAGCAGAGCAAGTGACCCCTTGCTCAAGCCAGCGACCACTGGGCTCAAGCCAGTGACCTTGGGGTCATGTCTATGATGCCACACTCAAGTCAGCGACCCACGCTTAAGCTGGTGAGCCCATGCTCAAGCCAGATGGGCCTGTGCTCAAGCCTGCAACCTTGGGGTTTCAAACCTGGGTCCTCTGCATCCCAGTCTGATGCTCTCTCTATCCACTGCACCACCGTCTGGTCAGGCGAGCTACAGCCTTTTTTATTCCATGCTATATCACGACAGTAAACATAAGATGGGATGCATAGTTTCTAGAAACTCCTGAGGTGAACGCTCCTGTTCCCTACTTACATGACTAGGAACAATGACAAACTAGAATTAAAAGGAAAATCTAATTCACCTTAATTTGTTTTTGTGTGATTTAGAAGTAACCGATAATACAGGCAGAAAACCAAGCATGTGTTGTTTCCTGGATCAAATCAAAAAAGGAGAAAGCATCCTTACCGTCCCTGCTGTATCCAGGATTTCGAGCATACACTGTTGGCAATCTACTTCAACTTGCTGGGGGGGGGGGGGGGGGGGCAGAGAGAAAATGAAAAAGTGACATCAAAATGTCAGTCTGTTTCCCCCACCTCTTCGCTCCAAGTGCATATTAACAATTACAGAGCCTTTCCGCAGCTGTCGGCTGTATTGGTCGAGACTAAACTTGTTATTACAATTACAAACAGGAAGTCTTAGCATTTTCTATTACTATTCTAGAAGCCAGGACTGTTAATGCTGAATTTAGATATTTTCTGACCACTGTTAACTCTGTGGAATGATTTTTGTTATTATTAGAAAGCAAATGGTCAAATTCTGTGACTTAAGAAAAAGTGTAACAGGTACAGTTCTAACAGAAAAAAAAATGTATGAAAATATTTATTTATATTACTTTTTCAAAAAAACAAAGCAGATATAACTCAAAATGCAGGAGATCTGGGGGTAAAGAAATTTTGCCAACTTACTGCGTATCAAGGTGTTAAAAGTTTTACTGAAATATATCATATCCCAAATTTAATACATAGGACAATTTTAACGTAAGAGGTAGAGGGACCACAGAGGTGCCAGTGAACAACACTGAACTCATACAGTACTTTAAGAAAAAGGTACTTTTTGGAAAAGCTGTGTGCAGATGGTGAAATTTTATACACTCTGTTCTCCCAGTGTTTGAGAAAAGAAGAGAACATTGGCCTAAAGAAAGTATCAACTCTCAACTGTGTGGGAAATTTTTAATAAAGAAGGGATTAGGAAAGGGGTCCATCTTCTGCATTCCAGGTACAGACCTCTGTAGTTAAAGCCCTAACCAACAACTTATTTGGGGGAAATTTCAGTAATGCAACACTGTCTTCTAAAATTAACTGAAGGACTATTTTTAAACTCCGCTTCTGGGTCAGGTGAGCACCACCGGCAGCCACAAATTCATTGTCCCACCACTTATGGGACAAAGTGGTAACCCGCCAATCTGCAAACGGGCAGATTCAGTGAATAATGAATTAGGCCTGCATTTTCTCAGTGTCTAGAGTACAATTTTGTATCTAATTTGCAGATAATGAAACTGCTCCGCAGTATAGTCTGATGAACTTAATTTCCTATTTGTTGAAAGGTAGATTTAATCCCCCACACACACATATCAGCAGCTGCTGATCTTTCTTATAATACTCTGTCTTGCCCCCACTACCTCCCATAAGATTTGGAAAACAAAATCATAAAAATTCTCCACAATTCTAGCTAGTCTTATAATTAAGTAAAACAGTATTTTTTTTTGTTGCTGATTAACTTTTTCCTTTTAAATAAGCTTTACTTTTTAGATTCACAACAAAACTGGGCAGAAAGTACAGAATTCCCACATACCCTTCTCCCGCCAGCTCCCACTGTCAGCGTCCCACACCGGGGCTGATTCTGTTAGGACCCGTGAACGTACCATGGCAACGCACCATTACCATGCCAAGTCCAGGGTTCACCCACAGCCCAGTCCTGGTGTTGTTCATTCTATGGGCTGGGACAAAAGCCTGACCTGTGTCTACCACTGCCGTGTCATACAGGATCCAACAACTAGTATCTTAGTCTAAAGATGAAATATGTTTCAAGTTATTATATAACCAAATTTAAAGAAAAACTTTCAGTCACTGGAAAACTTCAAGCATAAAAGTGATCTTAATTTTATTTAACAAAACGTACATCATAAATATACCTACGAATTTATATGCAATTTTTCTACATTAAAAGTATTCTCCACCAGGAAAATGAGTAAATTAAAGAGTAGATTACTCATCTCTCTGTAGCTAAGTAGTATTTAACA
Organism: Saccopteryx leptura; assembly: GCF_036850995.1. NCBI lineage: Eukaryota > Metazoa > Chordata > Mammalia > Chiroptera > Emballonuridae > Saccopteryx > Saccopteryx leptura. The sequence goes on from NC_089513.1 coordinate 68,706,368, forward strand.
AGAAATAGTTTGTGTTGGCGAAAAACAGATACAGAACGTTTGTATCATTTCTCAAAACTATTTTTAAAAAAGCAATTCCATGGATCGAGTTTGAATGTCATAAGAAACTACTTGTGAGCATGCGCACACAAGTGCCACATTTTACCTTTCTGTAGGAATCTTCTATCGTTGGGTCATATTTTTCAACAAAAATTCCCTGAACAAACTGAACTGTCTAAAAAAAAAAAAGAAGGCAGAGAAAAGTTAAAGACTTAAAAGAAAAATCAACCCCTCTAAATGCTACTTAACCTCACAATATGGTGAAGATTAAATGAAACGACATGAAAATTCTGGGTACACATGCAAACACAACGAATGATTATTTTTCAATATAAGGACAAGTTGATAAGAGTCTACTTATTATGAAAGAAGGTGGTCGTGTCAATCTGTCAGCAATGCTGCAGCTGACATTACATTGTTAATTACTCTTTAAGTTTTAAATACAACAAAGATACAAATAAGGACATAGATTTTAATTTATTAAAAAAATAAAAATTATTAGTAAACTCCTATTACTCCTCTAAGTATCTATAATAACTTTTATATCAGGCTCTCAAAGGCGACAAACTAAAGGTTCTAAATTTTAAAGTCTTGAACCAGTCCTTCTAATTCTGGGGAAAAGAGAACAGGGAATTAAAACGCATTGACTTTATTAGGTTTACAATCGCATTCACATTCCACGTTTACGCCAGGTGTTCTTCCCTTTGCCAGCTGGGATTCAAACATATACTGTCCTGATTCCAAAGCCTTACTCTTTCATCAGAAAATGGTGCCTGCAAATCTTTTTCAGATTATCTACTTTCATCTCTAGGATTTCTGTAAACTCAGACTAGAAACTAGGTATTTTTTCACTTGACAAATGACAAGAAGTAGAGACGATGATCGTGAAATACTTCCTGGGCAGCTTTACAACAGGACCTGGTCCATTATTGCCTAAAAACAAGGGTAAGCAGGTGGGCTGAGGCCATCCACACTTAAGTTCCCAAAGGAGCATTTTATACATGATTTTAGCTTCAGCGAAACAGATTAACTTGAATATAGTAAACTTCAAACGTCTTTCTCCCACTAAGCCGCTAGTCTTCAAAGGAAACTCAGGATCTAATTATACCAAGAACTTTATTTTTATCAAGGATATTTAATCCCTCATCTTCTTAGTACTACATATAATTTAAATATGAAAACTTCCTCATGTGCTTAGACTAAAGCAGAGGCTCTCAAAATATGCTTCAGGGCAGAGGTTTAGGAAAAACTTGTTTTCCTAATAATACTATAACACACTCTCATGGGGTTTTCTTTTTTTTTTTTTCCTTTAAAAAAAATTTTTTTAAGACTTTATTTATTCATTTTAGAGAGAAGAGAAGGAGGAGAAAGAGAGAGAGAGAAGGGAGGAGCAGGAAGCATCAACTCCTATATGTGCCTTGACCAGGTAATCCCAGGGTTTTGAACCGGCGACCTCAGCATTCCAGGTCGACGCTTTATCCACTGCGCCACCACAGGTCAGGCTCTCTCATGGGGTTTTTCAAAGGGCACATACAGTATATAACACACGCAAGAAAAGGATGCAGAAGCAGGTGTGGGAAGCCAATGCTTTCTACAAGCCAGCTGTTAAAGAGACTTGCAAAAAATACAAAGCCACACCTCTCACTCCTTTCTCACAAAAGCCAACTTTAACTCCTTCCCTGAATCTCACCCTCTCCATGCTCAGGGACATCCTGTTCGTTGGTTCGTTCATTCATTCATTTATCCAGACTTGTGCATTAATCCTTTAGTCTTCCTGCTGGGTCCTCTGCTTCCTCTCTCGCCTCTTGTCTTTTTCGTAACACTGACTCCCTTCTCCTAGAGCCCCTTTTCCTTTGCTCTGGATCACTGTCTACACCACACCAGCATGCTCCGCATACGGCCCCCTGAGGCCATTTATCCGGCCCCCACCGCACTTCCGGAAGGGGCACCTCTTTCATTGGTGGTCAGTGAGAGGAGCATAGTTCCCATTGAAATACTGGTCAGTTTGTTGATTTAAATTTACTTGTTCTTTATTTTAAATATTGTATTTGTTCCCGTTTTGTTTACTTTAAAATAAGATATGTGCAGTGTGCATAGGTATTTGTTCATAGTTTTTTTTTTATAGTCCGGCCCTCCAACGGTCTGAAGGACAGTGAACTGGCCCCCTGGGTAAAAAGTCTGGGGACCCCTGCTCTAGCATCTCCCAACTTGAAATAAAAACCTCCGGAACTCCATGATCCCTCCAGCCTTTGCCCCTCACTCTGCCCCCTCTTGCACTCAAACGTCTTCAGTGGTCTCCACAGCGGCCCCACCACCTGGGCTGTTTCCTCCTAGCACCGCCCCCTCCGGGACGGCTATGCCGCCCCCGCGTCCTGAAGCTGCTTTTGCCAAGTCCAGCCCTGCCGTGTTCCCTGATCTGTTCCCTCTGCTCCCCGAGTTCTGCGCATCAAGTGAAGACACTTCTTCACATTCCAGTACGAGATGCATTTTTCTATGCTGAATCCTTCGGTTCCACCTACTTTGAAGGCTTGAGAGGTCCTCAGCCCAGTCCTGACTCCTCTTCTCTCTCTAGACAACCTTCTTTATTTCTATGGATTTTTATTTTTAATTATTTTATTTTCAAAAAGGTAATTCACTGACATAGGATAAAGTGCAAAAGAGTGTGCAGTGGAAACTAACCTCCCTACCGCCTTTGCTCCCAGTGACCCAACCCCGCTCCCAGGGAAGTGACGCTCATCTGTACTCATCTAACCTCGCAGGGATGGCCTGTGCATTTCATCTCTCTCCCCTCATTCTCTCTTTCTTATGAAACACAAATTGTTGTCTACTCTGGTACCTTTTCCTCCCTAAATAATGCATCTTGAATATCATTATATATCTATTCACATAGAGTGACTATGTTCTTTTTAACAGTTATATAGTAGTCTATTCAAAATATGTATTAAAGACTTCCTTGACTAGCCCCTACTGGTAGGCATTAGGCCGTTTCCAAGCTCTCGCCACTGCACAGGGTGCTGCAACGGGTACCCTGACCCTGCCATTTTGTGACCTTTGCAGGGAGTAAATTTCAGATAGGGACTTGCTGAACTGAACATCACATGCATTTAAAATGACATTTCTCAAGTATTTACCAGAGAGGTACTAATTTATACTCCTAATAGGAACTTAATTCTCATGAAATTAAGTACCAATGACATATGCGTAGCACCCCAAATTATATCACTAGTCTCTCTTCTAAGCTATCTTGAGGATCTATTTGTTTATTTGATATATTTACTCAAATAGCTCACAAATGTCAAATCGGACACGGCTTGATGTCCACTGTAACCTGCTCACTCTATGTGTTTTCCTTCTATTTCAATGGTCCGTCCATACACTTAGCAGCTCAGCTGGAGCCCCGAGAGTCACCCTGACAGCCCCTGCTCCCCTAGTCCCCCATCAACCCAGCATGCAGTGATGTCCGTTCACCTCCCACTTCGGTCTCAGACCCGAGAGTCGCCCTGACAGCCCCTGCTCCCCTAGTCCCCCACCAACCCAGCATGCAGTGATGTCCGTTCACCTCCCACTTCAGTCTCAGAACAGCTCCTTCTCTCTTCTTTGCTGCCATGGCCCCAGTATGTTTCCACAAACAACAGCCGGTGAACCACGTTAACTCTCAACTCGCCCCCCCCCCCACATACTCGGCCTCCTCTTGTCTAAATTACTCTACACAGAGCATTCCAAGTGCTCTCTTTAAAACATACATGCAATTCTGCTGCCCCTCCCCCCAAATCCTATCTTCAATGGCTTCTCACTGTCACTAGGAATAAGTTCTAAGTTCCCATAAGGTCTTTAAGTCCTGGTCTGGCCCCTGCCTCTCTCACCTCATTTTCCTCCAATTTCACCCTTGTCCATTCCTGCCCCAGCAATTGTGACCTTTCTCTTAGTTGTTTAAATGCTAATTTAGGTTCACTTATCACAGGGGCCTATCTGTACTTTACCTTCCAAGTATCTCCCTTGCAATTATAATTAAGTGGTCCTCTAATTGTGCCTTTATCACATCTCCCCAGATGATGTAAACTCTACAGGGGCTTGGGACGATCTGTGTTCACTGTTACAATACCAGAGCCCAAGGCTGCAAAAGCTCAACATTTACTAAATAAATACCGCATGCAGACAAAACATCATCTTTACACTACTTAAGTCTGGGGTGGGGGTAGGGTTGGCTTACTCCACTGGTATCTGTAATAATCATTGGAATGCGAATTCCTTAAAAATTAAAGCAAAAGAATGAATGAGCCACCATTAGAAAACCATCATCCCTGGTTACTGAGAGAATCCCTGTCCCCTCTGGACCACATATAAGTGTATAAAAAATACTGCCACCTTTTCTCTTTAGTGACTTGAGGTTTCAAGGCAAGAAAACATCAATGTCCTTCTTGTATTAGACTAAGGAGTTATAGTTAGGTGGCTAACTTACCAGAGCAGACTTCCCCACGCCTCCTGAACCAAGGACCACTAGCTTGTACTCACGCATGATGTGGTCTGTTTAAATACTGACAATCTGGAAAAATAAAAATAAAAAAATTACTACATATGCTAAGATTTACATTAGAATGTACAATTGTTACATGAAATAATGTTAGATTTTGTTTCTGTTTGCTTTTCCCCTAAGACAGTGGTAGTCAACCTTTTTATACCTCCCGCCCACTTTTGTATCTCTGTTAGTAGTAAAATTTTCTAACCGCCCACAGGTTCCACAGTAACGGTGATTTATAAAGTAGGGAAGTAACTTTACTTTATAAAATTTATAAAGCAGAGTTACAGCAAGTTAAAGCATATAATAATAATTATATGCTTAAAGTTTCCAAGTACTTTATGTTGGATTTTCGCTAAGTTTGGCAGAATAAATCTTTATAAAACAACTTACTATAGTGAAATCTATCTTTTTATTTATACTTTGGTTGCTCTGCTACCGCCCACCATGAAAGCTGGAGCGCCCCCTAGTGGGCGGTAGGGGCCAGGTTGACCACCACTGCCCTAAGACATCAAAGCGAAGACAGAAGCTACATAGTAAAACCATGCAGATTTTAACATAAATTTATAGTAGTGCCAAGCATTTTAATTCATTACAGATCATCTCTGACTACTATCAATTATTAGCCTGTTCATGTTACTTCAAGAGTGTTTGATCAGAAAATAAGATTAAAACTAGCAGTTTTAAGTAGTTATAAACTCAATTATTTATGAAGCTATCATTTAAACAACTTCTACACTTTTTAATGTTTACTCATGACCTTTAATATAATGTACATGCTATTAATTTGCTTGAAATATCATATACTAATTTGTTCACATTATTGTGCTACAGCTAAACTATGTAAAATGTTACCTAGAAAATTATTAGGATATGAATGGGAGATTAGGGATGACATTGTTAGAGCTTAATATATAGGTAGGTATTAGTAATATATTCCACAAGGCCCAAATTGTTAGAGAAAAATATATAGGAACTTTATTTTTTATCTCCATGATTGTCTTAAAAGGTAAAAAGGCGGCCCTGGACGGTTGGCTCAGTGGTAGAACATCGGCCTGGCAGTAGATGTCCCAGGTTTGATTCCTAGTCAAGGCACACAGGAGAAGCGACCATCTGCTTCTCCATCCCTCAACACTTCCTTCTCTCTTTCTCTCTCTCTCTTCCCCTACTGCAGCCATGGCTTGGATGGAGCAAGCTGGCCCTGGGTGCTGAGGGTGGCTCCATGGTCTCGCCTCAGGCGCTAAAGTAGCTCAGTTGTTGAGCAATGGAGCAACAACCCCAGATGGGCAGAGCATCGCCCCACAGGGGGCTTTCCGGGTGGATCCCGGTCAGGGTACATGTGGGAGTCTGTCTCTCTGTCTCTCTGTCTCTCTGCCTCCCTGCTTCTCACTTAAGAAAAAAAAAAAAAAGAAAAGGTAAAAAGGCAGGAAAGAATTTCCAATGGCCATGATGGAATATGTAAGCATGAGCTTTCCGTCCTACAATAACAGCTAAAATTCCAGACAAAATACATAAGAATAACTGTTTTCAGACGCTGGTTGTAAGCAATGTAAAATGCACAACTGTCCATAGCATCCAATAAAAAAATTAGTAGCTATCTGAAGAAGAAAGAAAATGTGAACTGAAATCAGGGTGAAATGAGTCAGCTGTAACAATACCAGACATGAGATAATATAATAAGGACTCAAACTGCTACTATAAATATGCTCAAGGATTTAAAGGAAAATATGAGAGAAATGGCAGAAAATACAAAAGAACCAAAATGAACTTCTAGTGTTCAAAAATAATATCTGCAATGGAAATATCACTGGCTGGGATTAATAGTATATTAAATACTGCAGAAGGAAAGTTCAGAGAACTAAGGTACAGATATAAAAAAAGTGATGAGGAAGGTAAAGACGGAGTTGAAGGGGAAAGGGAGAGGGAGAGAGAAGTAAAATAAAAGAAAGAGAACCACAGGACAATATCAAGCTATCAAAAATATTTTCCAAGTTTGGTAATATAAACAAACAGATTTAAGAAACGTAGTGAACCCTCTTCTCAGATTAAATACAATTTTAAGAAAATATGTAGATTTTTGAGAGGCTATGCAAGACAGAAGAAAAGAAACCATTTTTAGACTGCTTAAAGAAAAAAGTGGTCAACCTAGAATGCTAAATACAACGAACATATTCTTCAAAAATGAAAGTAAAATATATTTTTCAGATTAAAAAAAAAAGCTGGGGGAAAAACCTCACCAGCACATATGATAAAAAGCAAAGGAAACTGTTGGGTGGAAGGAAACACCGAGAAAGGACTCAGACCCACATAAAGAACAGACCAATGGGCGCAACAGGGATGAGTCTCAAAAACACACTCAGCAACATAAGGCAGACACGTAGTGAATACCATACGATTCCACTTATATAAAATTCTAGCAGAGATTAAGCTATAGTGCCAGGAAGCTGCTCAGGACCAGCGGTGTCAGGATGGGGGTGATGACAACCAAGGAGCATAAGAAAACTCTTTGGGGTGACAAAAATGTGGTGGGGGTTACATGGGTGCATACATTTACCAAACTTATTGAATTGTACACTTAAAATAGGTACATTTTATTACATGTAAGTTATAGATCAATAGAATTAAGAATATTCCATTGGAATGCCAATCACATAAGTAGTGTTATCAACTAAACTGCATCCCTGCAAACTCTTATATTAGAAACCTCCCCCTAATGCGATGGATGGCTTTAGGAGGTGGGGCCTAATGTGATGGATGGCTTCAGGAGGTGGGGCCCAGTGCCTTGATCTTGGATGTCCCGGTCTCCAGAACTGTGAAAAATAAACTTGCTTAAGCGTGCTCGGCCATGGTCATTTGTTAAGAGCAGCCCACACTGATTGAGTGACACAGTCAAGATAAACGAGTAGCTGCAACAGACACGATGGCAAGTATGACTTGTTCTGCATCAGCCTTACCAGGCTCCTCCCAGGTATTGGCCCTGTACCGAGTGCCAGGGACACAAAAATCAAAAGCACATGTTTCCCATCCTCGAGTAGCTCACAGAGGAAGAAGAAAACAAATTGCTACCACATGAAGGGAGCAAAGTTATTACAGAGACGAAAATAAAAGGGTGGGGAGGGAGGGAGGAGCAGAGTAGTTTTTCAGTGCAAGTTGCATAACTGAATTGGAACGCTCCAGGTATGTAGGGAAGGGCCGTGTAAGCAGAAGGAACGGCTCGAGCAAATACTCTACACACCATAGAATACTGGAGATCCAGGGAGGACCGCACAGCCCTGTGTGGCTGCAACACAGGGTTTCAAAAGGTCTGAAAAACGAGGCCGGGCATCGACATGGGGTAATGCTTGCAAAGGCATCTGCCATGTCTGAGAGTTTACATCTTACCTGGTAAGCAATGCGGGGAAAACAGTGGTTTTTTAGAAAGGTAATATAGTGAGACACATACGCTGGAAAGATAAACAGCACATGAACTGCACTGACAGAAGGAGGGAGGACCTAGAGGCAGGGAGAGCAGTTAGGAAGTGCCTGGAATAGCTCAGGGGGACAGGACAGAGGCCTGCAAGCGGCACCTGGGCTGCAGAGGGAGCAGTGCTTTCTGAAGGTCGACCTGCAAGGACTTGCAGCTGATTACAGGTTATGAGTAAGGACAGTGGATGATAACTCCTAGATTTCTAGCTTGGACAAATTAGGTGGTCTGGTAATACACCTCCCTCCCCAGACAGGACAAAAGAAGAAAAAAAAAATGCAAGTTAGTACTTTCTTCCAAAAATTCAGTTTGAGATTCCTATGGGAAAACAGGTAGATAAGTCAGACATTTAAAAATCCAAGTCTGGCCTGACCAGGCAGTGGCGCAGTGGATACAGCGTTGGACTGGGACGTGGAGGAGCCAGGCTTGAAACCCTGAGATTGCCGGCTTGACCGTGGGCTCATCTGGTTTGAGCAAGGGGTTACTCACTCTGCTGTAGCCCCAGGTCAAGGCGCATGAGAGAGCAATCAATGAACAACTAAGGTGCCGCAACAAAGAATCGATGCTTCTCATCTCTCTCCCTTCCTGTCTGTCCGTATCTGTCCCTCTGTCACACACACACACACAAAAATCCGAGTCTGGAAGCTGGGTAGAAACCAGTGGGCTAGAGGTACAGACTCAGGAAGTGTTGTGAAGATGGTAGCGGAAACCATCACAGATGATCAAATAAGGAGCATTTACTTGTGAACACAGAAGGCTAAGGACTGAGCCCTGAAAACCAGCCACATTTTACTACATGGATGGACAAAAACCAGAGGAGAACGTGAACTGGGAGAGGTATATGCTGGTCACTAGTCATCCTGTACCTCTATGTGTATCAGGTGATTCTCGTCATTTCTATGAAAAAAAAATACTGACTATTAAACACCGAGCATGTATTTCACCCAGACCATCCCCATATCCGGAGCTCCCTTTCCAGGCCACAAGTGATTCTGAGTCTGAGGATTACTGTCATTTTAACAAGATGTGATTTCATTCAATGTGTATCTTTCAGGAGGGAATCCTAATATAGCAAGGCTCGTTTATACCTCCCCAAATGCCTCCCGGGGCAAGGGGACGGGAGAGCAGTCAGACACGGCCAAAGTATTCTGAGTATTCTACAACAATAAAATATTTGGGCCTTGTTCCTCAACTCAAGTGGCAAGATATTCAATTTCTATTTTTCACATATACTTTATGTACAGAAAATTATTTTCTTTATATATAACAAATATGATGGCTTACAAATGTAAAAAAGGTCTGTATGCACACATGCAAATAAAAGAATGTATAGGTCAGATAAGAAAACACACACACAAAATAAGAAATAATGTGAATTAATATTTTCTTTTTAAAGGGGGTAGTTCTAACTCGTTACTGCCAAGTTAGAAAACCAGTATGTTCTTCCAAGCAAACCCTATGCCTTTTTATGGAAATTTCTTGTGCCTGCGCTCCCAACACAGCACCAGAAAATTTCCCACTCTGGGTAAGAGTCCCTAGACAAATAAGGAAGACAAGAATAAACATCATACTATGTTTAAATTTTAAGTCCATCTTGAGTCCCTAACATTATGGTCCAAAGTTCTAGCAGCAATTTTTTCATTCTTCCTTGAGCAAAAGTACTTCTATTAACTTCAAAAATAACACAAAACTTGATCATTTTTGTGACACAAATTATCCCAACTTTGTTTCTGTTCTTAAATATGTAAACTAGGTAATTATAAGATAAAATAGTGTTAGCAAAACTAAACATACAAAACAAAATTTATTAAAGAAAGCTTACTGTGAGAAGGAATTTGAAAGAAAAATTTTTTTACATTATAAAACACTGAAGGCAGTTTCTTAACAAGCTGTTATTTTGTTGGTTATATTTAAATATTTGTAGAAGCCTTGAGTATTTTATAACTTACAACAACAACATGCTGGGGGGTAGGGGGTGCTGAATAAATATGAAAACTTGGTTAAGATTTAACTTTCTGAAATAAATAACAGTGTTCTTCACAGTGCATCACATCATAACAGAAGTACAACATTTTCTGTATGTAACATGAAATCACATTATTTTTCTCATTGAGAGAATATTCTTCATACTTTCTTCTCTTTCTTCCCAAGACTAGCACTTTGGGTGGAACCTACACTTCACTTTCTCCTCTGGTTTCTTGTCCATCCATGTAGTAAAATGTGGTTGGTTCTCAGGGCTCAGTCCTTAGCCTTCTGTGTTCATGAATAAATGCTCCTTGTTTGATCATCTGCTATGGTTTCCACTAGCATCTTCACAACAACTGCTGAGGGACAATGATGAGGCATAATGTCCCTATAAACAAAGTTTATAAACTAGTCCTCACACCCTTAAAACCAGGGCACAGTCCAGCAGCACCTCCCACCCTCCCACATGGAAGGAGATGAACTCCCGTAAGCAGAAAGGCCGGGATGGAGTCCCAACAGGAGCAGACAATTAACCACAGATTTGAAGAAAATAATTTGACAGAGCCAATAAAGTCAACAAACAGAAACAAAATTCAAAGAAAACAGAGTTAAGAAGGCCTATAAAAGACTGTAAAGTAAAGGTAATATCCTTAAAGAAATTAGTGAAAGAAACGGGAAAACTTCGGAAATAAAATATGACTAACTGAAAAAGTTCAGTCAATGGGCTGCAGAGAAAAATGGACCCAGCTGAAGTCTGTGAACCAATATGCTGAACCCACCCAAAAAATGCAAAAGAACCAAGAGAGAATGTGTGGAAAGAGGTAAAGGGATAAATCCCAAGTTCTGCCACGTAGCTGAGAGTAAGTCTAGAAATCGAACAGAAAAACCAAAGAAATAACAGAAGAACATTTCCAGAGGTAAATTAAGAAAGTTAGGAATCTTCAGATTTAAAGTGCCCAGTAAATGCAATCATCATCATCACTGTCATCATCATCATAATTGAGATTCCAACTAAAAATACTGTAGTTGAAATCTCAAACCACTAAAAGTGAAGACAAAAATCTTAAAAAGTTTGAGAGAAACGATCTATTCCACTCCCTTCGAATACGGGAGGGTTTAGTAAACAAAAAGCAGAGGTGCCGCTGTCTGACTTGTCAAGCTGCCCTGAAGCTGCCCGTGGTTTCCCCAGAGCCATGAATAAAGAAGCCTTCCAGCCCTGGTGGGTTGTTCAATGGATAGTGTCATCTCAGGGTGCTGGGGTTGCAGGTTCAATCCCTGGTCGGGGCACACACAAGAAGCAACCAATGAGTGCACAACTAAATTCAACAACTAAGTGGAACAAGTTTTATGCTTCTCTCTCTCTTTCTCCCTTTACCCTTGTTTTCTTCCCCACCTCAAATCAATGGGGGTGGGGGGGGGACGACTTCAAGATGATCCCAGGCAGCCACCAGCTGACTACAGCACTCTGAAAGACCTCAGGCCAGATCCGCCCAGCTGAGCCACTGCCCAACTCCAGGGTTAGGAAACTCGGAGTGACAATACATGGTTACTGTTTTAAACCACTACATTCTGGAATGGTTTAATAACTAAAAACAACAGGAAAAAAGAAAGAAACAAAGAACAGATGGACAAATGGAAAATAAACAGAAAGATGTCAGGGTATCCACATATATCAGTAATGACATTAATAAATATTCAATAGGAAAAACTAAAAATTAAAACATATGGCAAAATATATAAAGCAAAAGTTGACAAAACTGAAGGGAAAGCTAGACAAATACACAATCATGGTTAAATTTTAACATTTAACCCAATAGATATATATAGAACACCACACCCAACAACTGCAAATTACACATTTTTTTCAAGTACCCGTGGATCATTTACTAGAACAGACCCTGCTGGGCCACAGATCAGGTCTCAGCAAATGTCAACAACTGAAACCACACAGTGTCTATTTTAACAGTCATGCAATTGAACTAGAAATCAATACAAAAATTACACTAATCTCAAAATGTCTGTAAGTTAAACATAATCATAAATAATACAAACAATAAGAACTAAATGATAAAAATGCATATAAAAATTACTGGAGTCAGTCATCTAAAAAAAGATACTAGAACAAGAAATCATGGCAAGCAAAGAAACCAGTAAAAATTATAACTAGAAATCAAATTATCACTGTAAAACATACAAAATCTGGAAATAAAACTCCATAATTATCTCAACATTTTGGTCTGGAAGGAGTTAGAAAGTAAACTTATGTTAAAGCTTTACTCTTGCTTGGCAAAAGAATAAGGATATTGGATCTCTATATATACACATTGAAAAAATATAAATCTAAATGTGAAAGATGTAATGTCAACAACTGAATTTTATATAACCTAAAAATCACTAAAGGAAAAATGGGCAAAGAAAACTTGACCAATTCTACCAAAGTGAGAAAATAAAAAATTAACAACATTAAAGGTAAACAAAAGTAATAATTAGACAACAGATTAGTAGTCTCATTACAATAAAAGAGGTCCTCCCTTCTAAATCTTAACTCTAAACCACAAATGATAAAAGCTTAAGATTTAAAAAAGAATACATTTAATTGATGTGTAGCAAATCTTGTAACGTTGTAATGACTAGCTTGTTTTGTCTTTTCTCATTTTAAATACTGACTATGCCTGAACTACAGCAAGTGTTTCTTTTGTGGCAAGTCACTCTAAAGAGACATCTCCAGACATGGTGGCCCATGCAGCCCTTTCAAATGTACCCTCACAAACAGTCCATTCCGTTTCTGGGTAGCCTAGTGCAGGGGTCAGGAACCTATGGCTTGAGAGCCAGATGTGGCTCTTTTGATGGCTGCATCTGGCTTGCAGACAAATCTTTAATTAAAAAAATAATAATGTTAAAAATATAAAACATTGCCCTGGCCGGTTGGCTCAGCGGTAGAGCGTCGGCCTAGCGTGCGGAGGACCCAGGTTCGATTCCCGGCCAGGGCATACAGGAGAAGCGCCCATTTGCTTCTCCACCCCTCCGCCGCGCCTTCCTCTCTGTCTCTCTCTTCCCCTCCCGCAGCTAAGGCTCCACTGGAGCAAAAATGGCCCGGGCGCTGGGGATGGCTCTGTGGCCTCTGCCTCAGGCGCTAGAGTGGCTCTGGTCGCAACATGGTGACGCCCAGGATGGGCAGAGCATCGCCCCCTGGTGGGCAGAGCGTCGCCCCATGGTGGGCGTGCCGGGTGGATCCCGGTCGGGCGCATGCGGGAGTCTGTCTGACTGTCTCTCCCCGTTTCCAGCTTCAGAAAAAAAAATAAAAAAATAAAAAAAATAAAACATTCTCATGTATTATAATCCATTCATTTCCTACCGCTCATGTTTATGGTTGCGGGTGGCTGGAGCCAATCACAGCTGTCCTCCGGGACAACACCAAATTTTTATTGGATAATGCGTAAAGTACATGGGTCATTGTATGGCTCTCATGGAAAATCTGGCCTAGTGGTTAGAATGCTCTTCACATTGCTCTATTCCTTTGTAGTGGCCACTTACTGGATCTCTGCCCTTGGATGCCACACAGAATAGAGAGAATCCATCTTCCAGTCTATCTTCTTTCAAATATTTGAAGACAGTTATAAACCCCACCCCAATACCTTCTTTTTCAATAAGCAGTTCTATTTCTTTTTCCAAATGATGAAGTTTCAAATTCTGTGCTCATTCTGGTCTCCTCTGCAGAAGCTTTATTTCTTGTTCTCATAAAATAAAATTAATATATGCTAATAAGAGACCCTACTGTGACTTAAACAAAATTCAAGTATTTTTTCCCTCTCATGTGACAGCTGGAAGGGACAGCTTAACAGTCTGACGGAGCTCAACCCTTCCTTACATCCTGTTGCTCTGTCCTCCTTAGAGTACTGTCGTCTTCCACAAGGCCAAAAATAGTCCCCATCGTGTCCGTGTTCCAGTCCACAGGAAGGAAAAGGAAAGGAAGGAAGGGGATACCCCTTTCCTCTTAGAGCACAATCTATAAAGTTAAAACCTATGCACAAACAACTTTCACTTGCATCCAAATTGCCACGCCTGTCATAATCAAACCTTACTGTAACAGAGACAGCAAGCTGGAAGCCGTGGCTGGCCAGCATCAGCCAGTGAATCCACCCAGTGCTTAGAGAACTGAATCAAAGAAATTCAGTTTTCAATTTTCATTTTTTCCTCTTACATATTTTCCAGCCTGTCTCTTTATTTTGGTTAATTTATTTTTCAGATCATCTGCCAGTATACTAATTCTCTGGTCTTATCTATTATTAAACCTATCTACTTATTGAGTTTTAAATTATTTATATTTTTCATTCCTAGAAGTTCTCTTTCTCATAAGCAATACAGTGAAAATTTTAAAACTCTGAACACTTAAGGTGCCTCTTGTCTGACTAGAATCCTGCTCTGGCACTAATTTTTCCTCCTAAATGCGGAATATTGGGAATACATCTAATTAACAAAAGAAGAAAGAATATCAGTGTCCAAAAATATCCCACACTCTGTGCTGTTGGGTAGAACATGTGCCCTTGGATTCATGAGCTGACAAAACAAAGAGTGGAGCCTATTTTAGCAGCACAGCATAGTAAATCCTCAACAAGGTCATCACAGGGAACCCTTCCTACATGTATTACTAGCTACTTAGTAACATGAATATTCTTTAGCAACTGTTATCATCACAGACAAATAAAGACATTTGAAAACCATGAAGAAAATTTTATAGTCAGTGACTAATACTTTCTAGGTTGACAAAAATGTTTCTTCCTCAAAAGGTAAGGTTTGCCCTGGCCGGTTGGCTCAGCAGTAGAGCGTCGGCCTGGCGTGCAGGGGACCCGGGTTCGATTCCCAGCCAGGGCACATAGGAGAAGCGCCCCTTTGCTTCTCCACCCCCACCCCCTCCTTCTTCTCTGTCTCTCTCTTCCCCTCCCACAGACAAGGCTCCACTGGAGCAAAGATGGCCCGGGCGCTGGGGATGGCTCCTTCGCCTCTGCCCCAGGCGCTGGAGTGGCTCTGGTCGCAGCAGAGCGACGCCCCGGAGGGGCAGAGCATTGCCCCCTGGTGGGCAGAGCGTTGCCCCTGGTGGGCGTGCCGGGTGGATCATGGTCGGGCGTATGCGGGAGTCTGTCTGACTGTCTCTTCCCGTTTCCAGCTTCAGAAAAGAAAAAAAAAAAAAAAAAAAAGGTAAGGTTTACTGAGCCCTGGCTGGTGGTACAGTGGATCGAGTGTCATCCCAGAGCTCACCAGTTCGATCCCGGGGTCACCAGCTCAAACCCACAGCTGCAGGCCTGATCTCAAGGTTGCCAGTTCAAGCCCTGGTCAGGTCATTATGAGAAGCAATCAATGGGTGCACAACTACATGGAATAACGAGACGATGCTTCCTTTTTCTCTGCCTGCCCTTGCTTCTTCTCTCTCAAAAATCATTCAGGCCTTGGCCAGATAGCTTGATTGGTTAGAGCTTTGTCCTGAAGCACAGAGGTTGCCAGTTTGATCTCCTGTCATGGCACAAACAAGAACAGATTAATGTTCCAATCTCTCTCTCCTCCTTCCTTTCTCGCTGAAATCAACAAATAAAAATTAGCCGGACCGGTGCTGATGCAGTGGATAGGGCACTGACCTGGGATACTGAGGTCCCAGGTTCAAAACCCCAAGGTCACTAACACAATGATCCCATGGTCGCTGGCTTAAAGCCCAAGGTCACTGGCTTGGCTGGAGCCCCTGCCCTACATCAAGGCACGTATGAGAAACAATCAATGAACAATTAAAGAGATGCAACTATGAGTTGATGCTTCTCATCTCTCTCCCTTCCTGTTTGTCTCTTACTAAAATACATAAATACATAAATAAATATTTTAAAAAGCACTGGGAGGAAAAAATAAGGTTTACTAATTTATACCCAGCATAGCCATGTATATCAATTCTAGACTCTTTTCTTATCTTTTTTCCAAGTGAGAGGAGAGGAGATAGAGACTCCCACATGCGCCCCAACTGGGATCCACCTGGTAACCTCCTGTCTGGGGCCATGCTCGCAACCGAGCTATTTTTAGTGCCTGAAGCAGAGGCTCCATGGAGCCATCCTCAGTGCCCAGGGCCAATATACTTGAACCAATAGAGCTATGGCTGCAGGAAAGAAAAAAAGAGAGATAGAGATAGAGACAGAGAGAAAGAAAAGGGGGAGGAGGAGAGGTAGAGAAGCAGATGGGCACTTCTCTTGTGTGCTCTGACCAGGAATTGAACCCAGGACAACCACACACCAGGTCAATGCTCTACCACAGAGCCAGGGCCTCTTGATACATTTCACTGACTCCAACATCAGTCTCTCAAAGGCACTGCCTCGCAAATTATATAATCATAATTTTAAACTTTAACACGAAACACAAAACCAAGCCATAGCTCAAGTATAAATTTAGAATAATTTCTAAAGCAAAAGGGCATAATTGTCACTGAATTTCTTAAACCTTTATTCTTTAAAGACTACGTCATTTCTTAAAATGGGCTAAAATGCTATGACCTCTCCTAGAAGGGAAAGTAAAATGATGTGGCCAATAGCAACTAGATTTTATATAACATTTTATCATTTACAAAGATCTTTCCCTTTATATTTTTCGGTTTATTAAAATCAAAACTGTTGTCCTGATACGCCAAGGTTGAAGGTTTAATCCCCATTGAGGGCACATACTAGAATCAACCAATGAATGCATAAATAAGTAGAACAAATCAGTGTTTCAGTCTCTCTCCCTTCTTCTCTCTCTCTAAAATCAGTCAATCAATAAATTTCTTTTTAAATTTGAAAAGGCTTTAAAATCAAAACTATATAGCATCACCTTCATTATAAAGATGAGAAAACCATACAAAGTTTAAGTTGATTAAATGACTTGGTAAAAAGTAACTAGGAGGCTGTGCCTCCTGATTTTCAATGCCATTTCATTTTCAATGTAGTATGCTTTGCTATATAACAACAATAACACCATACATTTACTGAGAACTTACCACATTTCAGGCACTGTTATAATAAGACCTCACAAAATGCTTATGAGGTAGGTACTAGTAATTTGCCCAAGCTGCATGCTAACCTGCCCTTACTAATATATGTACACAGAAATTTGTATATGCATATCTCCTTCCCTTGAGGAATAAGGGGATCTGGAAAGAAGAGAGATTTTTCACTGTATGCCTTGCATGAATTTCTTAAAGGTCAGGCAGAGGACGGGCGTGCAGTAGAGGGAATTCTAATAGACATGAAATTCCATTTAAAAAGGCACAAATTCAAGAGGATAACATGTCTAATAAAAATTACTTTAAAAGTCTAGGTAGCTTGAGCATTTACAGTGAAAAGCAGGGAAAGGAATAAGGACAGATGTGGCTCCTACAGCAAGCTAACAAGCTGCCGAAGTCCCTGTATGACAGATCTCCTAAGAGCTTGAAACTTTCCCATCAGAGACAGAAAGCCTCCTGAGGTTTTTGACCAGAGAATCTGAGGGGGGGAAAGAACTACAGAATTGTATAGCTGGAACAAAGGCATGAGAAACTGGAGTATAGAGACCAGCCAGGTGGCCTGAAACAGAATGAGGACTAATCTTTCTGTAAGGGACACAGTTCAGCCATGTGGCTGTGCCCATTAAATGAGATAATGCAAATACAGCACTCAGCACAGTGTCTGGCAAATATTACCCACTGAAGAAATAACTAGTAATATCAATACTTCACTTCTGTAAATAGTGTTCCTGGTGTGGTGAGAAAAACTGTGGAGAGGTCATGTAAAACAAGTGTGGACAGCACTATAGGACTAGAAACCGCAAAGCCAGAGCCACAGCATGATAACGTGTATTGATTTTGAGCCTTACTGAACTGAATGGTCCCCAGTTCTTGAAAAGCATAAACACAAAAACGGAAGTAGAGACCCAGCAACCCAAATGAACAGCCCCTGACTGAAAGGGAATATATTTCTGCTGGCATATCTGGATCCAACACCACGCTTTCTGAGAGTCTGGTGGGAAGGGCTGTGAACACTCTGCTATCAAGTACCGTATTTTTCACTCCATAAGACGCACTTTTCTTCCCCTAAAAGTGGAGGGGAAAATGCCAGTGCATCTTATGGAGTGAAAAATACAGTATTTTATTAAATATTTTAACACACCATTTGGTTCAGAATATTTTTTTTCTTATTTTCCTCCTTAAAACCATAGGTGTGTCTTATGGTTAGACGCATCTTATGTAGTGAAAAATGCAGTACTGTACTACCTGTGTTACATGAACGTGGACTTGGAGTAGTTGTAAATGTATACTTCAAATTCAAGGGAAACCACTAAAATATATGTGTGTATGTGTGTGTGTGTTTAATTGATATGGTAAGAGAGGAGAAAAAAAGGTCATATAAAATGTTCAATTAAAACCAGAAGGCATCAGAAATACCAAGAAGACAAAACAAAACAAAGCAAAACAGAAAAACAAAGGCAACGAATAGAAAACAGTTAACAACTGTCTGACCAGTTGTAATGCTAGGTGGTAGCGCTATGGACACAGTGTCCACCTGGGACGCTGAGGATCCAGGCTTGAAACTCAAGGTTGCCAGCTTGAGCACGGGATCATAGACATGACCCCATGATCGCTGGCTTAAGCATGGGATCATAGACATGACCCCATGATCACTGGCTTGAGCACGGGATCATAGACATGACCCCATGATCGCTGGCTTGAGCATGGGATCATAGACATGACCCCATGATCACTGGCTTGAGCACGGGATCATAGACATGACTCCATGATTGCTGGCTTGAGCACGGGATCATAGACATGACCCCATGATCGCTGGCTTGAGACCCCAGACAAGGCACATATGAGAAGCAATCAATGAACTAAAGTGCCACAATCACATGCTGGTGCTTCTTATCTCTCTCCATTCCTGTCTGTCTCTGTTTCACTAAAAAAAAGCAAAAGCAAAGAAAAACAGTAACAACTGTGGCGAGTATTAATCCAACTATATCAGTGGTTGGCAAACTCATTAGTCAACAGAGCCAAATATCAACAGTACAACGACTGAAGTTTCTTTTGAGAGCCAAATTTTTTAAACTTAAACTATACAGGTAAGTACATTCCTTATCAAGGTAGCACCCACACATGGTATTTTGTGGAAGAGCCACTCTCAAGGGGCCAAAGAGCCGCATGTTGCTCACAAGCCGCAGTTTGCCAACCAGGGAACTATACCAATATCATTTTAAACATTAATGGTCTAAATTTTAGACACCAATTAAATTTAACACACCAATTAAAAGAAAGAAACTGTCAGTGTGGATAAAAAAAAAACTTAAAATCCAACTATATGTTGTGTATGAGAAATCCATTTTTTATATAAAGACACAGATAGATTAAATATAAATGGATAGAGCAAGACATATCCATGTTAATACTAATCAAAATAAAGCTGGAACAGCTATATTACTGGAACTTTCAAGAAAGCAGACTTTAAAGTAATAAAAAATTATCAGGGATAAAGTGTGGCATCACATACAAGAGGGTCAATTCTCTAAGAAGTCTCCAATCCTTCATGTGTACGTGCCTAACCACAGAGTGCCAAATACAGGAGGTCAAACCTGAGAGCACTACAAGGAGGAACAGATGAATCGGCCAGCACTATGGGAGACTTCAGTGCCGCTTTAGCAGTTACTGACAGATCCAACAGGCAGAAAATCAGTTAAGGACCAAGTTCAACTGAACATCCCATCAATCAATGGGATCTAATCGATATTTATAGATTACTTCACCCAACAACAACAAAATACACATTATTTTCAAATGCACATGAAACATTTAATAAGATAGACCACAATCCAAACTATAAAATATATCTCAATAAATTTAAAGGAATCAAATCATACAAAGCATGCTTTCTGACCACAGTGGCATTAGCTTAGAAATCAATAACAGAAAGACATCAAGAAAATCCCCAAATATCTGAAAACTAAATAATCTATGACTTAAAGAAGTCAAAAGGAAAATTAGTATTTTGAACAGAATGAGAAAAAAATGTAACATCAAAATCTGTAGAATAGAGAGCCCAGAAATCACCCTGTATATAGAAGAAGGTCAAATGATTTGACAGTGTGCTAATAACACTCAATGAGGAAAGGACAGTCTTTTCAACAAACAGTATTGGGAAAAGAGGATACTCATATGCACAAGAATTAATTTGAACCCTTACCTTACACTGTACACAAAAATTAATTCAAAATAGATCAAAGACCTAAACATAAAAACTGTAAAACTATTAGAAGATAAAAACAGGGAAAAGCTTCATGATACCGGATTTGGCAATGATTTCTCGAATATGACACAAAAGCATAAATAATAAAAAAAAATTAGCTAAGTAGAACTACATCAAAATTTAAAACTTTTGTGCATCAAAACATTATCAACAGAGTAAAAAGGCAACCCACAAAACTGGAGAAAATATTTGCATATCATATATCTGATAAGAGGTTAATATATAACCTACATGTGTACAGATAAAAATAAGTCTTACATCTCAACAAGAACAACAAAACAAATTTAAAAATGAGTAAATTGAGCCTGACCAGGCGGTGGCGCAATGGATAGAGCGTCGGATTGGGACACGGAAGACCCAGGTTCGAAATCACGAGGTCACCAGCTTGAGCCCAATGTCGCTGGCTTGAGCTATAGCCCCCCAGTCAAGGCACATATAAGAAAGCAATCAATCAACAACTAAGGTGTCGCAATAAAGAATTGATGCTTCTCATCTCTCTCCCTTCCTGTCTGTCTGTCCCTATCTGTCCCTCTGTCTCTGTCATTAAAAAATGAGTGAATTGAGTTGAACAACATTTCTCCAAAGATGATATACAAATGGCCCTGAGCACATAAAAAGATGCTTAAGATCACTATCTTTAGGGAACTGCAAACTAAAAACCACAATTAGATACCACTTCAAATCCATTAGGATGACTGTTAGTGAAATAAAACAAAACAAAACAAAACAAATGAAGAAATCAGAAAATAACAAGTGCTGGTAAGGGCATGGAGAAATTAGAACTCGTGCATACTGCTGGTGGGAATGTGGAAAACAGTATTATAAAGCGAATCACCATATCCAACAATTCTACATACTTCTGTGTATACACCCGAGAAAATTAAAAGCTAGGACTCACAAACGGATATTTGAAGTACACCCATCTTCACTGCAGCATTATTCACACAGGCCCAGTAGAAGCTGCATACTAAGTGGCCGTCAACAGATGAATGGATAAACAAAATGTGGTATACACATACAATGGAATATTATTCAGCCTTGAAAAGGAAAATTCTGACACATGCTACAGCATGGATGAACCTTCAGAACATTACAGCAGGTGAAACAAGTCAGCCACAAAAGGACAAATATTGTATGATTCCACTTAAAGTACCTAAAGTAGCCAATAGTCAAATTCATAGAGCATAATGGTTGCCACAAAACACAGAATGGTGGGGGGAGGGAGCAACAGGGAGTTAGTCTCTAATGAGTGAGTACAGTGGGCCAATTTGGGAAGACAAAAAAAGTTCTGCAGATGGATGGTACTGAGTGTTACAAAAATGTGAATGTACTTAATGCCACTTAACGGGACATTTAAAAATGATTAGAATTATGTGTATTTATCACAGTTTTTTAAAAAAATGTAATTCACCATATTAACTTTAAAAGAAAACATAGGTTAGAGGAGCCAATGGAAGACAAGAAGCAGCAACCAGTGAGGAAGGGGGAAAACTACTGTGGTTTCCTGGAACAAAGGGAAGAAACTTCCAGAGAAGAGGATGTGATCAACTGCTCCATGCTGCTGACAGAGTAAGATGACTGAGCACTGACCACGATCCAGATGTCACTGGAGACTTGAGCTCACTTCAATGGAAGAACCTAGAGGCAAAAGCCTGCCGCCCGCCAGCAATGGCTGGGAGTAAGAAATTGAAGTCGCATTACAGACAATTTTTTCTGAGGAGGTTGCTTAAAGAACAGAGAAATAAGGTGGCCACTACTACAAGGGAAAGAGGATTTGGGTTCAAGAGGGTTTTTCTTTCATTTGTTTTTACGATTGGTAGAAGTAGGTACACCATTGAAGAGCTACTCAGTAAGCGTCCAGAATGAACTACTTTTCTGTAGGTGAGTTTACCCCTGGACACGGTTGTACTTCTGAGTCTTGCTTTTCTTCTCTCCAAACATTACCTCACCATCTTTTCCCCAAGGTCACTAAAATGTTTAATAAAATTTTTAAACAAATAATCCCGCAATAAATATACAATGATTTAACTATCTTTTCTGCTGGATAATATCCAAATGTTATTACAGAAAATACTGCAATGAATCTTTGCACATACATTTTTATCTCAAGTTTTTTTCTCTTTGGGTTACACTCTCAGATGGATCATTACTAGATCTAAGATTAGAAACATATTTAAGGTTCTTCCTGAAACTTACCAGCTTTATCAATTTGCATTCCCATCAGGAATATGTGAGTCCCATTTCACCATATCCCTAACAGCGCAGTTTCAACTCAAATTTGATTTCAGCTTAAATGTTCTTATTTTGTTAACTCTCATTAAAAATGTAGTATTGTACTTTAACTTTCTTTGATTAACTGGTGAGATTAGATCTTTTTCAAATATTTATCAGTCGTTCTTTTTTTCTTTTGTGAACTGCCTATTCTTTTCTAATATGTTTTTGAAAAAAGTTCTAGCCTGACCTGTGGGGGCGCAGTGGATAAAGCGTGGACCTAAAATGCTGAGGCTGCCAGTTTGAAACCCAGGGCCTGCCTGGTCAAGGCACCTGTGATAAGCCATGAACAACTAAAGTGAAGCAACTCTGAGCTAACACTTCTTGCCCCCTCTCCCGCCTTCACCTCTCTGTCTGATCTGTACATCAGTAAGGACCGCCAGCTTCTGATTACCTCAGGCTTCCTCTCCCATTGCTGGTAATTGTTTATCATACGCAAGTTAATTTTTGTTAATTATATTAAATCCAACATTCCTGTGTCATTGTCCCTTCATAGTTCACAATTTAGTTAAAAATGCTAAGGACTGGGTACTAGTGGATCAAAGCAAAAGGCTGAGTTTAGAAATGAAAGTTCTGTTGTAAGGAAGTTGGAAAGGCTCTTGTGCTGTTAAATTTGGCTTATTCTGGTCTCCTTTTTAAATGAAGGTTCAGAAAGTTTATAAATATACATATAATATATAAATAAGGATATAATAAAATCTGGTAAAAACAATTAGAACAACAGGACTTGGATCAAGAATACCGATCATTAAGTGCTGGCTCTACCATTTAGTGCCTGGAAGACTTGGAACAGCGGTAGTCAACCTGGTCCCTACCACCCACTAGTGGGCATTCCAGCTTTCATGGTGGGCGGTAGCAGAGCAACCAAAGTATAAATAAAAAGATAGATTTAACTATAGTAAGTTGTTTTATAAAGATTTATTCTGCCAAACTTAGCAAAAATCCAACATAAAGTACTTGGTAAGTAATTATTATTATATGCTTTTAACTTGCTGTAACTCTGCTTTATACATTTTATAAAGTAAAGTTACTTCCCTACTTTATAAATCACCATTACTGTGGAACCAGTGGGCGGTTAGAAAATTTTACTACTAACAGAGATACAAAAGTGGGCGGTAGGTATAAAAAGGTTGACTACCCCTGACTTGGAACTTAATCTCATTCAATTCTTAGGATTTATTAATGACACTGTATCACTTTCTGAGGGCTTACTATGTGTCAAGAATGATTCTAAGAATTTTACTTTCCTCAACTTACTTAAATACAACTCTAGCAAATTATAATCAGCACTTTATATAAGAGAAAGCATGTATTTTACCTAGAGAGGTAAAATAACTCATCAAAACTCACATACAATTAGAAAACAGTAGAACCAGGATTTGAACCTTGGCTTTCTAACTGCAGTGTTCCTATCCTTGCATTGGAATGATACCATCTGTGTCACAAGTGTGCTGAGAGCACTAAATGAGGCCATACAATACATACAAAGTATATGGCTTAAAATTGGTTAAAGACAAAAAAAGACAGTAGCAAATCCTCAAAGCGTATCTGTACTGAGAACTCAAAGCCTTACAGTATAACCTGTTAAAAAAGCACCATGGGTCTTGCTTCCCAGCTAGATAAAAACATCCTGCCTTATGCTAGAAAGATATACAATTTATTCCATGGAAATAACACAAAGTGTGATTGATGCCTTGCAGGTCAGATCAGTTAACTATTCCAGATTAGAAGCCCCAAGAAAACCAGGGACTCAGCTTGCTTTTCTTCCTCTTACATCTTGCCACGTCTTCCTTTTCGGTTAACACCACTATCTTGGTTCACACTTCTTCCTGAGACCTGTCATGCCAACCTGCTTCCTCTTTTCCTACCCAAACCCTCCATGCCCTTTGGGTTGGCTGCAGGCCCCAACCTCAAAGTTACCTCCATTGGCTCATGCCTTTAGTCTTCTCGTCTTTACCTGACTTCTCATTTCTTCTTTTATAAAAACTACTTTGTCTCTGGTCACATTTTTTTTTTAAGATATAATTTACATACCGTAAAACTCACTATATATTCAAAAGGTTGTACAAGCATCACCACTCCCTAACTCCGGAACGTTTTCATCACCCTAACAAGAAACACCAGCTCATTAGCAGTCACTCCGCACTCCTCACTCCCTCCAGCCTCTGCAGCCACTAGTCTACTTTCTGTCTCCATGGACCGGACAGTTCTAGACATTTCCATAAATGGAGCAGTGTGTGTGACATTTTGTGTCTGCCTTGTTTAGCTTATCCTGTTTCTCCAGGTTCATCCGTGCTGTAGCCTGTATCATACTTCATTTCTTTCTACGGCTGAGTTATATTCCATTTTATGGCTATACCACATTTTGTTTATCCATATGTCAGTTGATGGACATAAATTGTTTCCACTTTTTGGCGATTAGGACTAATAATATTATGAACATAGTGTGCCAGTTTTTATGTGAAGTTTCCAATTCTCTCGGGTATTCACCTAGAGTGGAATTGCTAGGTCATACGGTAACTTAGTTTAACTTTTTAAGGGACTG
The DNA here is from genome assembly GCF_036850995.1 of Saccopteryx leptura. Taxonomy (NCBI): domain Eukaryota; kingdom Metazoa; phylum Chordata; class Mammalia; order Chiroptera; family Emballonuridae; genus Saccopteryx; species Saccopteryx leptura. The sequence goes on from NC_089513.1 coordinate 68,731,441, forward strand.
CCAAACTGTTCTTACAACAGCCTCACCATTTAATATTCCACCAGCAATAGATGTTCCAACCTCTCCACACCATTGTCAGCATTTCATATTGTCTATTTTTTTTATGACAGCTTTTCCAAGTGGGTATAAAATAGTATCTCATTGTGGTTTTGATTTGCATTCCCTAATGTCTCTGGATACATTTTATGTCTGTGTTTTGAACCCCCATCCACGAAAGAGTTAACCACTCTTCTGTTCATCTGGGTGGTTAACTTTTTTGCAGATGGGCACGAAATTTCTGGTGGACGTCACTGGTCCACAGCTCAGCAGTTGAAAACCACTGCTTAATGTGCTATATATTCTTCTAATTCACTGTCAGTAAACTTTTCCTGTAAAGGGCCAGATATTTTATGCTTTGTGGGCCACACGTGGTCTGGTCTATATTACATACTCTCCTCTTTAAAAAAAAAAAATTTTTTTTTTTGCTTTGTTAAAGAACAAAAGCAAAAGTTATTCTTAGCTTGAAAGCCATACAAAAACAGGCCTTAGACTGTAATTTGGCAACCCCTACTATGACTGTCTCATAGGGAGCCTTGCCTTCTCTACTGGTGGAAGTCTGCTGAAAGCAAGGCAAGGACTATTTTGTACCCTTCACAGTGACCTGCTGCACAGCGCCCGTGAATAGAAGAGCAGAGGTGCTAAAAATACTTGAACTGAACTTCTTGCACAAAGAATGTCCCCAATTCAAAAGAATACTATGTATCTCCTCAAGAGTATTTACACAACATAAAGCATAATAGTTTTTGAAATGATTATTAAAAGTAGAGCCAATTTTCTTTTCAAAGTGAGCAGCTTAACTAAGGATGTTGTAAGAAAAAAAATTTTCATGATGCCTTTTGAATCAAAATTATATTTAGTGAGTTAACTTATTAAAATAACATTATAGCACCAAATATATGTTAGGGACATGCTTCTAAATCAAATATTTCTAAATCCTAAAGCTACAAATAACATTAAAATCATAGCTAAATACACTATGGCAGAACTTGATATACTTGAAATATGGTTCATCAAAAATCAAAAGGTTCATACTTCTAGCAAATGTAAAAATCCAGTAATTTCAACAATTTGAGTTTTACATCCGAAAATTATAGGCTGTTCATAGAGAAGCACTTTGATATAATAGAATGAAAACTAACGTAAGAGACAGCAGACATAACTAGCTAGTTATCTCGGGGCAAGTCACTAAACGTCTTTGAAACCCAAATTTTCTTGTCTTTAAGAGGAAGAGTTATTCCATCTGTTCTACCTTTTTCAGATTTGTGAAGACCAAATGAGACAAAGTTTATAAAGGTTTGTCAAAAGCACTCTACAAATATTACTCATATACTGTTAGAATTCTAAACCAAATTTCCACTATTAAAAGAAATAACTATAAACAACTTCTCTGAGTCTGTACAGTTATAACAAGTATTTTTCCTAATGGCCCTAATGACATCTATGAACACTATGGTGATTCTTTCCTTTTTGTTCATGACACTTTATTATAATCTGCTGGCAGCACAGATAGATATTACCAGAACCATGTCTTCACAGTGGGTGATATGTAGCCACTCTATGGGGAACTTAATCATCAGCATGATCTTTTCAATCTTGATGGTCTGCTTGTGCTGCTCAATATCCTTCTGCAGACGCTCAGTCTCCTTGATATGATGAAGGATCTTCAAGCCTGCCAACTGTTCTCTAGTCCTCACTCAGAAGTCTCACTCCTCTTCAGCCTGCTCTTTTTCCCCCAAAGGTTAGAAGGCCCCACTGGCCTCCCTGACCGAGCCTGAAATGGAGGTGAAATTCTCTGACCGCTTAGCCTTAAGGCTAACAGAGGAACAGAAATAGCACAAACTGTGGTCTCCCACTCTGAACGGCATAAAGGTTAACCAGATGCAAGAAAGCATTCAGACCGGTTCCCCAGGTCTAAGGCAACATTAATTCTTTCGCATGTTTAACTTATTTTAGCTACAAGGAATAATGTACTAAATAGAAATCCTTTAAATGCTAAACTGCCTTTTAAAAATTCAACTGGAACAGAACAGTAACCTCAAAGTTTAAGTCAGACTCAGTAGTCAAGTTTTGATCCACAGAAAAAGAATAAAGCAATGGTAATACCTAATAATTCGTGTAAGTATTTTATACCAGCCATACCGTTGGGTTTTCATGAACATATGGTAGGGGTACTATTATTATTGTTCATATTATAGCTAGAGAAAGTGAGGCTAAGAAAAGTATCTTACCAAAGATCAGAGAGAAATTTGCATAGCTGAGATCACAATTCAGGCAACAGGACGCTAGGTCCATATTCTGAACCTAAACTGCTGTTTTCTACAAAACTGTTTGTCAGATTTCATTTTCCACAGTAAAAGCAAAACAAAAGCAAAATCCAAGAAAAAGAGAAAACTTTTTTGCTTCATCTCATTTTCTCTCCGTATCTAATTATTACAAACCTAAATAAAAGTAAATGACCAGAACACCATACAACAAAACAGGGTGATGGATGAAGAGTTGAGATAACATATCCCACTTGACACAACTTATACTCTAATATTGGTTTCTAACCTTTTTAAGTTCAAAATGAAGCCCTGTTTCAATAGGTTTCTTTGTCCTCAGTGGCGGAATTCTTTTATAAAAGCTCATTCCAATGTCTTTGAGTAGACAGACAGTCACAGGTTGGAAATGTGCTCAAGAACTTTCCAGAGCAGGAGTACAGTAAACATATGAAGTACTGTTTGTTGGCAGAAATGACCACTAGGAAGTATTTGTAAACATCTGGGTCCACCCACTTCCCTTCAGCAGACCAGCTAATCCCACCTCCCCTTTCCCTGCTCCCATTGACATACGTAAACATTGACATAAACAGTGAGCAAGGCCCAGTTCATAAAGAGGCGCAGGTCTGCAGAAACCAATACAGTTCAAGTGTCTTTGAAAATGCAATTCTGATCAATGCTTTACGAAAGTTACTTTGAGTATAATACATCTGGGAAAATTGTGACTAGAAAAAATATTAATCTTTTTACAAGTTATACTTGAATGAACTGCATCTTTCCTTTATCTAAAGAACACATTATAGGAGGAAAAAAATCTTGCATTTGACATCAGAATGTTGAAGGGAAGTGACGAAGAGTCACAAACATGGAAACGCTTAAGAATATTAAATGAGTTGCCAAAGAAATAACGTTATTAAAATAACTAAAATTACAAAACTAAAATGTAGGTGTTTGGGAACAATCTTTAAATTATCAAAAAAGAAACAGTCCCATGATATGTGATAAAATTTCCAAGCAACCACACACGAAAAGACACAAGTAAATAGAAATTACAGGTGGGCAGCGACTTTGATATAGTACACCTGAAAATAGAATGATTATGAGGGATTTCTACATAGAATTAGTTCTAGACATAAAGTACGCCAGCTATTTTCACTGAGGAGTAGAATCCTCAATACAGCACAGACTAAAAGACTGGTGATGTAACTACAACATTCATACACATTCGCATTGACAGGAGCAATTTCTCAGTATGTAGACTTATCTTAATCTATTGGCATGTATGAAAGTGTCAGAATAACAGCATATACAAATTGTGAAATCTGAAAAATGCTGCATACAACAAATAAACGGTGAAATTACCAACACTAAACACTACGCTTTGGTCTAATACTTTTGGACTTATACTTCTTAAGGTTCTTCAAAAATGAACTACAATCTGCTGTTGTTGTAACAAAACAATTTACCAATCTGATTACCTTCACATTAGTTAAAAGATTCCAATCAATAAGAAATAAGTATTAAAATTCTCTACAAGCATATCAAGAGCTTACTTTGGGGCCTAGATTTAGACCAAGCTTGTTAACTGGGAAAAACTATTTACAGTCAAATTAAAAACCACCTGAACTCAGGAGACACCTGAAGTATTACCAAAGCCTTGAGGGTCTGGGTGCAAGGAAAATACTACATTAAGTATCTAGAATTAAATTTTCTAGAAGCAACAATCTTCATATGTATTAGATCTAAGGCCCTATTTCTAACACTGCCCTTCACAGGCTAGAAGCAAATAATTAAAATTATTAGCCCAAATCAATCTATAAGGCATGCCAAGCACAGCAAATATCAAACTTAACTCAGTATCTCAATTAATACAGAAAAATAAATAATAGTCCTTAATATCACAAATACTTATTATGTCTACTAAGGATATGAGGCAGTGAGAGAGAAAGAAAAATAAAAACAGTTACCTAAAATTAACAAGAAAAAAGAATACTAAAAATACTATATTCCCTCTTTCAAAATCTTAGTTTGATTAAATTATCAATTAGATATCCTTATCCCCCCAACAAAAACTGTTGGAAAAAGCCAAGCACTTAGGTGCTCCACTCATTTTTTTATTCTCTTAATTAGCATTTGCTGAAATTTATTTACAAATTGGGTAACAAGTTAAAAAATAATAATAAAGAAAAAAAAATTTGATGGAGAAGTCACAGAGAGCCACATGCATATCTCCTAAAAATAATAAAATGATGCTAGCTGTAACTGGCAGGGACCCCTTCTCCCCAATAAATGAACAGAAGTATACCAGTGGATACAAACACACTAATGTGAAAAAGCCTGCTAAGTAAATGTTATGGAGAGAAGAGAAAGAATAGTTAAAAATCTGGCTACTTACTAGGGATCCTGTCAAACCTAGGGTGGTTCATACAAAAAGAAAACAGGGTTACTTTTAGAAGAACCTTTTTTATTTTTATTTTTGTATTTTTCCGAAGTTAGAAGCGGGGAGGCAGTCAGTCAGACTCCGCATGTGCCCCATCGGGATCCACCCGGCATGCCCACTAGGAGGCAATGTTCTGCCCATCTGGGGAGTTGCTCCACTGTGACCAGAGCCATTCTATTGCCTGAGGCAGAGGCCCTGGAGCCATCCTCAGCCCCCTGGCAGGAGGGGAAGAGAGAGATAGAGAGGAAGGAGAGGGGGAAGAGTGGAGAAAGCAGATGAATGCTTCCTCTGTGTGCCCTGGCCAGGAATCAAACCTGGGACTTCCACACGCTGGGCCAATGCTCTACCACTGAGCCATCTGGCCAGGGCCTAGAAGGATCTTACTATCAGCACACAATTATGACTCATGAAAAAAGCTCCTGATCATTAAGAATTACTGATAATCACCCTGGCCAGTTGGCTCTGTGGTAGAGCATTGGCCCAGCGTGTGGAAGTCCTGGGTTCAATTGTCGGCCAGGGCACATAGGAGAAGTGCCCACCTTTTCTCCACCCTTCCCCCTCTTCATCTCTCTCTTCCCCTTCCGCAGCCAAGGCTCCATTGGAGCAATGTTGGCCTGGGCGCTGAGGATGGCTCCATGGCCTCTGCCTCAGGTGCTGAGGATGGCTCTGGTCACAGCAGAGCAACGCCCCCTAGTGGGCATGCCGGGTGGATCCTGGTCGGGCGCATGTAGGAATCTGTCTGCCTCCCTGCTTCTCACTTCAGAAAAATACAAAAACAAAAACAAAAAACCCAGAAAATGCAAATATCAGAAGCTGAGGAAGATGTAATATTGTGACTGTTTTGCAGCCTCCAAACTTATATCCCTCGAATCCATCTTCCAATGATTAACTTAACATACAGCCCTATTGTGACTCTCCTGCCTAATGTCCTTAAATAGTATATACCACCCTGTCCCTATGAGCTCTCATGCTTTCAGGTTAAGAGACTAGCCCCTCTTGCCACCTACTCTAGAAAGTACAAGCATTTCTAGCCTGACCTGTGGTGGCACAGTAGATAGAGTGCCGACCTGGAACACTGAGGTTACCGGTTCAAAACCCCGGGCTTGCCTGGTCAAGGCACATATGAGAGTTGATGCTTCCTACTCCTTCCCCCTTCTCTCTCTCCTCTCTCTCTAAAAATGAAAAAAAAAAAAAAAAAGTACAAGCATTTCTTAAAATGTTATACAAAACAAATCTTTTTAAAGCATAGTTTTCTGAAGAGAGGAAGGAAGAGGGCCCAGAATTTGGTCCAAAAATTTCAAATTCTCAATGGTGTCTATGATACCAGCCCCCTAAAGGTCAACCATTCTAGAGGATAAGGCCCAAGCTCACTACCGGGGCCTGAGCCATTTTCCACCATCTAGCCCTGCCCGTGTCCCTCACCAGCTGTCCTCGGGGGCACGTGGGCAGATGCCAAGCTGGGTGAAGTGGACGTGTTATTTCTGCATGTCTAGTATCCCTTCCTTCTTTTGGAACAGCATCCTGACGCTCTGTTGGGAAATAACCCTTGTCTCCCTCACTGCAGTTCTGGTGAGCATGGGAGACTTCTCACCCAATCTCAAGCCAAGCCAAGCAAGTAGAATTTCCTAAGAAGCTGAATCTTGAGCAGAATGATGTGCGGATGGGAATGGTTCCAGGGGATGCATTCTGACTGTGGCACACAGTTTGCTCCTGTTACAGGTCCCAGCCCCCGCAAACGGCCCTGGCTCTCCGGGGGTTTCCTCAGGCTGATATATTTTGAACTTTTTGAGACTCTAAACCTCAGAAAAATATATGAGTAACTCTGTAAACAATATATAAAAGAACGCTATAAAAATCAACAGAATGTATGAGAAATCTAAAATAAGGATATTACCAGAAATGTAAAGAGAGAGAATTTATCTCCTTCTAAAAGGAATAAAAGTTAGATAGTAGAGAGTAGGTGTGTAAGATACATCAATCAATAAACCCAAGATTAAAAGGCATATTTGACAGAAATGTTGTGGTTCCAGATATTCCCAGAGAGTTTCACAGCTCAACAGCTTGTTTATTCACTCTGCAAGTTAGAGATGCTTTTAGAGTGCTGAGTTACTGCCAGGCAATAAAAGGTTTCAAGCCTAAAAGTGAAAATCCTCAAAAATCTGTATTATTCCAAACTAGTTAAAATACATATTCTTGTATTAAAAAAAAGACACAAAAACTAGTCAAACTCAAAATCTGTAATCTGAAAAATATAATACAGGCATATCTGCTTACTTAACATTTTCTATCTCCAGATATAAAAGTAGAACACTATAAAGTTACAGTTATTAAAATCTAGGACTACCAACATCAGAGTAGGCAAATAAATGAGAAAGAAGAGAAAGTCTAAAAAGGGACTCAAACATATAAAGTGCTTCCATTTCTTAAATGACCCAGTAGTTCCACCACAAATAGGAGTTTATGGTATAGAAACATAAGCAAACAAAAATGTATGCCAAAACGGAAACAAAAAGCCAGGAATACTATGCACTGATATGATTTCTCCATTAAATATAACACTATTAAAATAAATTTTAATGAAAAACTCACAATATGTTTCTAAAAGGGAGCATAAAATATTATATACCTGATCTCATTTTTTTTTTAAGAAAAAATATATGCACTGAAAAGCACTGGGAAAGGTGAAGACAACACTGTTAACAGTCTGGGAGGTGATTTTTCTTTTAGCTTATTGCATACATTCTTGTCAGGAGCAATATTGCCCCCAAGTGGGTAAAAACTGGCTGTGGAGGGTCAAACACACACACACACACACAAATCCCCTTAACTCCTTCAGTGTATAAAGCACAGTTTAATATACAGTAAAGAAATATACAACGTATCTGCAGCGTTAAAATTTCATGAGGGGGACAATTAGGAAAAAGGATCTGAAAAGGCTGGAGGGGAGTGAATGATCATGACAAAAAGGCAGAGAAACACTGCCTCATTAGTACTTTTCATCTTTTCTACAATGAACTTGAATACTACTTGGTTTGATTAAGTAATATTCTTTAAACTAATTAAAAAGACATACAATGAAAGGTTAAGATATAACATTAATTTTCATTATTAAATATAAAATTTATTCCCATATCCCTAAAACTTAAAAAACAATAAACTATTTTTATACTACTATAATATATACTACTAAAAGATAAAGGGAAGAAACGGAAGACTCATGGGGTGCGTGGGGGGCCAACTGGAGACGTAACCTCCAGTTTCCTGGCCCTACTGCAGACCTAACAGAATCAGTATTGCTATGGATGGGGCTCGTGGCTTTCACTAAATGAGGGACATTTGTATCATCATACCACTCCAAGCGAATATAAAATCCAGACAGATATATTTTAATTTTGTCTAAGAAATTTTTTAAAAATTATATTCTAAAGTGATAAAAATAAAAATAACCTAAGTGCCCAAAAATCAAGGAATCCCTGCTAAACTCTTCCTTTCCCTTAAGGAACTTGAAGATTCAAATTTCTTCACAAACCAATGAAACACACACCATTATTCACTATCTGCACTGGGCACACGGCAATATGAAGAACATACAAGAAATAAGCAATATTTATAAATTTTACCACTAAAACCCACTTCAATTAAATCTGCAAAAACCAGCATTAAAAACTGGCTTTCTTAGGGCACCATAATTCACACAGAAACAAAGTTTTTAATCCTATGATGAAAATTAAACAAGTAGGGAACTAAAGTCACTGTTAGGTAATAAGGTGACCAAAAGGAGGACAGTCCTCTTTTGTAAGTTCCATCCTCCCTCGAAAAGTGTCCTCCTTTTTGATATTGGAAGACTAATCTGTAAATGTCTGTATTTGATTGATGCAGAGTCGATCCATTGCGTGTGATGTGACGTATCTGTATTTGATACAACGATTCGTCAAGGATCAGTACAGTGCGGTGAGACACGATTATGAGACGCATGCGCTCCGCACAGGAGACCTCGAGAGACCGTGTGATATACCAAGCGCGCAAATGGCTTTGTGTACTTATTTCTGAAACACAACACGACACATACGACATTGTAGACTCACAATTATTTCTTTCTCAGTGAATATTCAATCATAGACAGGTGAGCACAATTCATGTTTTATTAGTTCATTATCTATTTGATAATTTCCAAATACATATAATTTTATTTACAAGTATTTTCCCGAAATTTGAGTTTTAAAGTGGAAATCTAACCTCAAACTATATCTATTAATAACGCATTTGATTAAATAGTTGCATAAAACAGACGCATTTTAATTAGAAAATGATAAATATACCCAAATATCACTCCAAATTAGTGGTTTTGTTTGATACCTGTATTTAGTGTTGTTAATTTAGCTTCTGGAAAATTTGCCTTCCATGATGTAATGTTTTCAGTTCCTAATGTGCTTGCATCATTCATGTAGTTCTATATTTTATTTTTAATTTTAAATTTCATTTAAGGGATGGAAAAATCAAAAAAGAAAATGCCATTTCAATGATAAATTGAAAAAGGAATTTCCATTCCTCATATCAAAGAAAGATGCCATTGTTTTCTGCAATTTTTGCAGCGGAGAATTTTGTATTGCAGTTGGGGGCAGAGCAGCGATAACGAAACACTTGACCACCAACAAACATAAGCAACCATTAGATACATCAGCTTCCAGTTGTAAAGTAACAAGTTCTTTTTAAAACTTCAAATTATTCTGAAGATGAAAAACAGTTGGCTTCAATAGAGGGAACATTTGCATTTCATACCATAGTTCACAATCAAAGTTGTCATAGTATGGACTGTACAACTAAATTATTGAAAAAATTTCACGATGCAAAATTTTCATGTGCCAGGATAAAATGCGAGGCTATTTTGAAAACAGTATTTAAAAATAACTGTGACAAAATACTTACAGAGGACTTGGAAACTGCAGCATTTGTAACTATTTTACCTGATGCATCAAATCATAATGAAATTAAATTGTATCCAATAATAGTAAGATATTTTAATGCTACCAAGGGCATTCAAATAAAAATTTTAAATTTAGCATCCATTGAGGGCAAAACTTCTGAAATTTTGTAAACCATCTATACAGAGTAATAAATGAAAACAATTTGAAATCCAAAACGTTGCACTAACGGCTGATAATACGAATACAAATTTTGGTGGGCGAAGACGCAAAGGGGTGAATAATGTGTATGTAAAATAAAAGAGTTGCTCCAAAAGAAAATATCAGGGATAGGTTGTAATGCACATATTTTGTGAAATGCAGTCAACACAGCATCATGTGCCATGCCAATTGATGTAGAAGTAATAATTACAATTTATTTGCATTTTAGTCATTTTACCGTTCATGTTGCTACTTTAAAACAATTTTGTGAAGAAGCAAATGTTGAATACAAAAACTTAGGATATTCAAAAGTTAGATGAAACTTCCTCTAACACCTGCTATAGCGCGTGTTCTACAATTATTTGAGCCTCTCCATTCATATTGTTAAAGTTTAGACAAATGTCCTAAAATCCTGGAATTGTTTTTCAATAATAAAATGAGATATTAATGTATTTTGTACATAATCAAGCATCTGTTCTTAACAAAACTATTCAAAAGATTGAAGGTGAACACATTTCAGCTACGGAAGTTAGTCTTATTTTAAATGACTTTATCCTTCAAAATAAATCTCATTTTAAATAAAAATTTCTTCCTTTAATTATAAAAAGAAAATTGTCAGACTTAGAGGAATCAAATCCAGGCATAACAGAAAAGTTTATCAAAAAAGTGCAGAATTTTTACTAGACATGTTTTCAATATATCAAAGAATGGTCTGAAACAAACATGGGAAATAACAGTTTTCAATGGGTGTTTTTTTACTTCATCACAAGTATATTGGACAGATATTGAATCTTGTCTTTAGTTTTTATCGAAAGAAATGCCAGACTCAAAATAGATGACAATTGTCTCTTTGAAGAAATTAGAAGACTTAGAAATTAGAATGTATATTTAAATTCTGAAAAAGTAATACAATGGGAAAATAAACACATCAAAATTGATAGAAGATGGGTAGAAATAATCAGCCATTTCAAAAATGAACATATTCCATGTGAAAATTTATTTATTCTTGTTCAATTTACACTGCTGCTCTGGAACTGATGCAGCAGTTGAAAGAGCTTTTTCAGTTGCTCATGATTTTTAAACAAGTGAGAAATCGAGATTGACTGTTGATACTCTAGCTGCAGCACTTGCCATAAAATTCAGTATAAAGAATATTTGTTTAGATATTTCCAATATATTGTTACAAGATGATACACTGACAAAAATTATTCATTTCTTACAACTATTATTTAAAAATAGGCATGTAAGCATAATTATAATATAAAACATTACAAATGTTTTTATTATGCATTTACATTATAGTGTATTATTGTTGCAATGAATAAAATGTTTCTTTTATTTACGATATTGTTTTCTTCAATTTACTTTTGTCCTCCTTTTCATTGTAAAAAAGTTGGTCACCTTAGTAATAGTAACCAGGATGCTGTCAGCTACACTCACTTCTCTAGTTCACATACTTATCTGGCACGTCCATCTTGAAATATGTACAGTTTTCCCTACACCAAACTACAAATCTCCCACGTTAAATACTCTGAGTTTAAAATATGAAACTGCAAATGCTGAGATTTACTGTATACATAAATAATGAAACTACCTAACCTAACTAAAGGACAATGCGTGGGGTTGGTCAAATAGTGGATATAAAGCATAGGATATTGCTCCAGTCCCTAGCAATCTTCTACTCCCAATTTCTTCTAGACATCAATACATTTGTTGGTTGTAATAATAATGGCAGCAATAATATGTATTTGAATGTTTATTTTGTATGCCAGGCATACTATATGCAAACTTCCATGGAGTGTTTTGCCTGCTGACCATAAATACATTACCTAATGGCTCAATATTCAAAGTGAGACGTGGCATATTATTTATATAAATAAGTTTATATCCTGTAATTAAAAAAAATCCATAAAATAGTATATAAATAAATGTAACTGAGGCAAACCTGAGTTAGAAGAATCAAACAAAAGTCTTTCTCTCATTGCTACTTTTCCCACTTACTCCCTACACCCAGAAAATGGCAACCTAATTTTGCTTGTTTTGGTTTTAAAGTACAGATTTTATCATTGCATACAATTCCATTTCAGGAATGCATTCTGTTTATTAATTCATTTGTAAAGTCTTTATCCTCAAGAACCTTCATCTTGAAAAGTTTTATTAAATTTCATTTCATATTCTATAAATTCATTTTAAAACTTTCTAATTATAAAATATATGAACAATGTATAAAGTTCAGAAAATTAAGTTTAAAGAGGAAAGTAAAAATCACCTATAATTCCAATTCTTTTTTTTTTTTTTTTAACTCAGGGAGAGGCAGGGAGGCAGGGAGGCAGAGACAGACTCCCCTGCATGCTCCTTTACCAGTATCCACCTGGCAAGCCCACTAGGGGGCAATGCTCTGCCCATCTGAGGCCACTGCTCCATTGCTTGGCAACTGAGCTATTTCAGTGCCTGAGGCAGGTCACTGAGCTATTCTCAGCACCCCGGGGCTAACCTGCTCAAACCATCTGAGCCTTGACTGTGGGAGGGGAAGAGAGAGAGACAGAGAGGAGGATAAGGGTGGAGAAGCAGGAGGTCGCTTCTCCTCTGTGCCCTGATCAGGAATTAAACCTAGGACATCCACACACCCAGCCAATGCTCTACTGCTGAGCCAATAGACCAGGGCCTATAATCCCAGTTCAAGATAACAACTTTGGTCCTTTTGGTATGTCCATTTTAGCCTATATTCTAAATGAATAAATATTTTGTAAAAATAGGAACTGAAATCATACAATGTAAACACTGATTATCTGCTTTTTCTCCCATAACAATAGAGTACTTTTTAAAAATGGTGCAGACAAATGCAATTAAATGACTGATTTTCTACAAAACACTTTGGACTAAAACTGTTTGTTATACTGTGAAAATTACAAGGTGGGAAGGGGATGGTGGGCCCTCATCTAAAGAATTCTCTCTCTTTTGTAGGTATTTGAATCTTTAAAAAAATCATTTAAAAATTTTACTGGCTAGCCTTGGCAGGGTGGCTCAGTAGATAAAGCATCATCCTGGGGCGCTGAGGTTGCAGGTTCAATTCCTGGTCAGGGCACATTCGAGAAGCAACAATGAGTGCACAACTAGATGGAACAACTAAGTGGAACTGCAAGTTGATGCCCTTCTCTCTTTCTCTCTCTCTCTCTCTCTCTCTCTCTCTCTCTCAGAATGTCATCACACAGAAGATATTAAACACATGGTTATGGAAGAGTTACAGTTGCAAAAGATCAAAACTGGGACAATTCTCTGCAGACACACTCAGTCCAGTACACTTGTTCTAAGCAGAGCCAGCTAAGAACACCACAAAGTGATATTTCTTCATTTCCAGTGTCTAAGGCAGTGGTTCTCAAAGTGTGCGCCAGGGCGCACTGGTCTGCCCCAGAAGATTTCCAAATGCGCCCTATGGTATTCCAGAGAAATATATGCCTTTTGGGGACCACAAAACCAACAGGTTTTTTGGAGTTTAAATTTTGGGGGGACAGAGGTGTGGGGAATTGGCTGTAAGCTGACAGTCTGCCCAACCCCTCACCTCACTTGCCTGATTGGGCTGCAAAAGGCTGTTAAGCAAAAAAAAAAAAAAGGCTGCTAAGCTGTGGTGCTGGATTGTTTACACTACCCCCCATGTTCCCTGGAAAGACTGGAGGCAAGTTTCTTCTATTCTTTGGTATAAAGTTAAGATGATATGTATGGTGGGGGTTTTCTGCACTCAACACAATTAAGAGTAAAAAGAGAGGAATTCTTCAATGTATTGACGAAGAAATGAGAGTTTGCCTTTCAAATAGATGCTCAAACATTGAATAAATTGCTAGGACACATCAGGCTCATGTTTCTCATAAACACAAGAATGAAAAACTTAACACATTTGCACTGGGACCTGCCGAATTTACTAAATCTTACTAAGAACGTATCTATTATATAAAAAAAGATAACATTTTTGTCGTTTTATTTTTTTAACCCCTCTTTTTAAAAACTCTAAAAATCATAACTCAAAAAATGTAACATACAGTGTTTTGGTTTTTTTCCTTTACAGAGAGAGAGTCAGAGAGAGGGATAGACAGGGACAGACAGACAGGAACGGAGAGATGAGAAGCATTAATCATTAGTTTTTTGTTTCGCATTGCAACACCTTAGTTGTTCATTGATTGCTTTCTCATATGTGCCTTGACCACGGGCCTTCAGCAGACTGAGTAACCCCTTGCTTGAGCCAGCAACCTTGGGCTCAAGCTGGCGACCTCAGGGCCTTGAACCTGGGTCCTCCGCATCCCAGTCCGACACTCTATCCACTGCACCGCCGCCTGGTCAGGCAAAAGTGTTTTTTAATGTCAGAATAAATTTAATTTTGTCATTATTTATTTCATTTAATTACCAGAAAAGCACAGTTGGACTTTATATTTTTTCTTTAATATTTGACTTAATTATCATAACATATTTCTCAGAAATTTGTATATAATGTGCCTACAATTATTTGTAGGATTTTAAATACACCTGACTTCAAAAAATTTGAGAACCACTGGTCTAAGGCCTAGTGAGTACATACATAGCAGCATACAGCACTGAGTTGGTGACACAATCTCAGGTTTATTCTGTTATGACATCAGTTCAAGTCTAAAGCATAATTGGGGCTCAGGCCGGTTGGCCTAGTATAGAATATTGGCCTGGTGTGTGGGTGTCCTGGGTTTGATTCCACGTCAGTGCACACTGGAGAAGCAACCATCTGCTTCTTCACCCCTCCCCCTTCCCTTTCTCTTCTTCTCCCACAGCCATGGCTCAACTGCTTCGAGTGCATCGGCCCCGGGTGCTGAGGATGGCTCAGTGGAGCCTCTGCTAAAGGTGCTAAATATAGCTCAGTTGTGAGCACAGCCCCAGATGGGCAGAGCATTGGCCCCAGATGGGGGTTGCCAGGTGGATCCCAGTCGGGGCACATGTGAGAGTCCATTTCTCTATCTCCCCTTCTCTCACTTGTAAAAAGAAAAAAAAAAAGCATAATGGGAATAACAGAATAACTACATCACCTGAAACCCTCCAACTCATAGTTTCAACTGCAGATTTTGGGTAGTTCTTGAATTATAATGCAGTCATATTAAAAAATTATGACATTTGAGTACAAGTAAGAAGTTACTAAGCATTTATTTAAAACTCACATGTTTTACAATGGCATCTGTTCAGAGTATGAAATTCAATATTCAAAAGGCACAGAAACATTTTTTAAAACAGTATACTATTTGACCAATTTTGAGTTACTTATTTCCAGACTTACAATTTGGATGTAAAAGAACACCATCAAAACAACTTAATATTGGGAAATCTAAACAAAGATAGGTCGGAGGCATGAGAGTCAAATTCTAAATTCATTTGCCCACGGATTTTTAGTTAATCTGATATTTTTAAGTAATTAAATTTGTAAAAGTTCCACTCACATCAGTTTCTGGATATATATACATCTACAGGGCAAACTGATACTTGTACTTAACATGCAAAACTTCCTGAAGCATGAAAATTTCATACCAGGAACTTACGTAAGCCGCTACTAAACTGATTTTACTATGACTACAATGGAGAGCAGAGGGGCAGAAGAGTGGAGCAGTTTAAATGTTGTCCTATAGAAATCTATCACCCCCCCCCCCAATAAAAGAGCACTTTGAGGATACCAAACCCAAAATAGCATACAAAGTTATCTTTTATTAATTAGTCATATTATAGCTTTAGTCTCAGACAACTATAAGCAAATTCTAAAATATGTTCCTTCTTTACAAAACAGCCCCCTTTATTCTAAGTTTATTGTATTTTCAACTCAAACCAAGACAGATCCCCTACTTCATGAATGGTGGGATTCATCAAATCCTCTCTGAAGGTCCCTGTAGGCCACCACATTAACCTACAGGGTTCTTTCAAACCATTCAACATTAATTTATCTCCTGATAGACCTCACTTCATCAATTTCATTTCTCTTTTTGTGAAATAAATTTCTTTTCCACAGTCTAGCATAGCACCGCAACTTTTGCTTATAAACCCTGTATCATAATCCCTTCTCTCTTATGCAAACTTCCACTAAAATAGTTTGTTAATTTCTCGATTATCTGCATCTACTTTCATCCTCTATGTATCCATTCCTATTAGGTATTCATTTAAAAGAATTCTAAACTTATATTTATTAAGAAGCTACTATATACAGAAGCAGTTTTGAGATTTCATACTACTAGTCTGCCTGGGTATGGAAAAAACCTATTCCCTTATGTACAGTGTGTTCGTAAAGTCATGGTGCACTTTTGACCGGTCACAAGAAAGCAACAAAAGACGATAGAAATGTGAAATCTGCACCAAATAAAAGGAAAACTCTCCCAGTTTCTGTAGGATGATGTGGCAGCATGTGTGCATGCGCAGATGATGACGGAGCAGCCCACGGCCATGCCAGTCGAGATGTGGACGGTACAGAGGAAAGTTCAGTGTGTTCTGTGGCTCGCTAAATTCGAATCCGTGACCAAAGTGCAACGTGAATATCGGCATGTTTATAACAAAGCGCCACCATATAGAAATAACATTACTCGGTGGGATAAGCAGTTGAAGGAAACCGGCAGTTTGGTGGAGAAACCCCGTTCTGGTAGGCCATCAGTCAGTGACGAGTCTGTAGAGGCTATACGGGATAGCTACCTAAGGAGCCCTAAAAATCTGTGCGTGAGCCCACATCGAACTGCACTGAATAGGTATGAAACTGGGAGAGTTTTCCTTTTATTTGGTGCAGATTTCACATTTCTATTGTCTTTTGTTGCTTTCCTGTGACCGGTCAAAAGTGCACCATGACTTTAGGGACACACTGTATTTCTTTTAAGTGAGGACGGCAGATAGACTCCTGCATGCACCCCAACCGAGATCCACCCAGCAACACCAGTTTATTGCAGTACTGAGCTATCCTCAGCGCAGGAGGCCACACTCAAACCGATCAAACCACTGGCTGAGGGAGGGAAAGAGGGAGAGAAGGGGCAGAGGGAGGGAAAGAGAAGCAAATGGTCACTTTTTATGCGTGCTGTAACTGGTGATCAAATCTGGGAGATCCACAGGCTGGGCGGACACCCTATCCACTGAGCACACCGGCCAGGGCCTCCTTATGCATTTTTTTTAACCCAATTAAATTATCAGTTCGTATTTCTAAAGGACAAACTTACACATTTTGTTGTACAAGTAGAAAACAGAAGTGCATGCCCCCCACCCTACTAAAATAGAGACCAGGTGGACAACGAACCAAAAGAAGGTGAAACAGTGAATGCAAACAGAAGCGTCTAATGCAGATTGTTTTTAAAAAGCTGAAAACATTACAGACCTACTCAGACAGTTAAAATCTAAGTGAAATTTATGCTTTCCAGGTTTCTGGTCTTTATTTCCCTCTTCAGGATTTTTACTGTGATTTATTTTAAGTAATTTAAACCACATGGGGGAGAAAAGAGCTTTGTAGAGAAAAAAAGAAAGGTGAATGCAGTTGTTTCTGAAAAAGTTTTCAGACCTATCTGGAAGAAAAATGGTGTACTGTACTGAAGAAAAGATTCCAGTGTAGAGGCAGCCTTCCCTCACTCAGCTGATGACCGACTCATCCACTCCCTCATTCGTCTGTTCACTCCCTCACTCATGTTTGCATAGGTAAGCAACATACAAATGACTTTGTTAATACAAAGTTTTATTTATTTATTTTGGATTTTATTCATTTTAGAGAGGAGAGGAGAGGGAGGAAAGGGGATGGACGGAGAGAGGGAGGGAGGGAAGGAGGGAGAGGGAGGGAGAGAGAGAGAGAGAGAGAGATAGAGAGAGAGAAAGGGGGGAGGAGCAGGAAGCATCAACTCCCATATGTGCCTTGACCATGCAAGCCCAGAGTTTCAAACCAGCAACTTCAGCGTTCCAGGTCGACGCTTTACCACTGTACCACCGCAGGCCAGGCACAAATATTATTAATCATCTTTTTTATGCTTTCTATTGCAGCAGTCCCTGCTTCTGGTAATTTGCTATCAGCATTATTCTCTATAATTAGAGCTTATAAATTTTCATAAATTATATACATATAATTACTTTGAGTTTCATCATCTATAAAAAATGGACAAGAATTTTAAGAACTATCATCTGGAAAAACCAACTTTGGACTAAACTAAGAGGACTCTTCAACCAAGGATCACTGAAGAAGCCACACTGAGACTGCTTAGTGTATCCCAAGGTTCTCTTTACCAAGCCACAGTCGCAGAGCTCCAGGGAAAAGCAACCTGGTCTCATCTCTCCAGGCAGAGGAGAACAGAAACTCCATCTCCACACATGCTGCAGATGGCTTTTCCAGTCTACCTGAACCATTACCAGCTAGAAGCAGCGGTCATTGGGACTTGGACGTGAGCTGCAAAGTATAGAATTGTGACAACAATTCCAGTGCCATGTGGAACTTTTTCTGGATGTGGACTTTTCCTGGACTCCTGCTCCTTGTGTCAGCTCCTAACAGACTGAACTGGGGTTGGGTTGCATTTTTCAGGGAATTGGCATGGTGTTGGGGCCAACTTGGACTTGGTGAACATGTTAAGGACACTACTCTTTTATGGATTCTTGCTGTATTGGCCAAGAGTTTGCTTAAAGGCTTTAATCACTGTAAAAAAAAAAAAAAAGAAGACTGGATAAAGAAGATGTGGCACATATACACCATGGTATACTATTCAGCCATAAGAAATGATGACATTGGATCACTTACAACAAAATGGTGGGACCTTGATAACATTATACGGAGTAAAATAAGTAAATCAGAAAAAAACAAGAACTGCAGAATTCCATACATTGGTGGGACATAAAAACGAGACTAAAAGACATGGACAAGAGTGTGGTGGTTATGGGGGGCTGAGGGAGAGAAGGAGGGGGAGGGAGGGGGGAGGGGGAGGGGCACAAAGAAAACTAGATAGAAGGTGATGGAGAACAATCTGACTTTGGGTGATGGGTATGCAACAGAACTGAATGACAAGATAACCTGGACATGTTTTCTTTGAATATATGTACCTGATTTATTGATGTCACCCCATTAAAGTTAATAAAAATTTATTTATTAAATAAAAGGACAATATCTGTTTTGCAGATGTTGTACAGATTAAGAGACATGAGGGCTTTATGTTCTTTTATTTCAATCCTTTGGGAAAAGCGTAGGAAAGTCTTTCTTTCCTGTTTCACACACTTCATATACCACCTCATGTAAAAAATTGAAGGAATTTTCTTTTAATTTGAGCTTTATTGAGGTATAACTAACATATAAAAATTGTAAATGTTCTTATAATAGTTTATCACGAGCTGCTAGCCAGTCAATCTAATAACTTACTTTTCCTGCCAAGATGCAAGCGACTTCTAAGAATGTAAGACGGCACACCGGGCAGGCAGGAACTGCCAGCACAGTGACAGCACAGTGACAGCGCCCGCACGAGTGGCCAAGTAGGGAAGCGCCGTGCTCAGCTACCGAAGGAGGGGGGGAGAGAGTCATCAGTCCTAGGACAATGGCTGTGGTTCTGATTTCTGCTGACAAACACAAATACCCTTGAACCAATGCCAACAGACTGAACTGGAATTTGTTAAAATCTGAGATATTAAATCACTGTTTTGACTATCTGGGGTCACTTTAGTAAATGAAATATCTATCATTCAGTTGACCAGATCTGGGTTTTTGCTGGGCTTTCACAAAAGAAAAAACACAGTATTTATAAAAAGTAACATACACACAATCCCCAATTATTATGTGCTATATTTGCTCATTACAATCAAGTGCTGCTTTACCACAGACTTAGGCTCTGAGAAATACATCATTAGGAGATGTCATTGTTGTGCAAACATCACAGAATGTACACACAGTGCTCTCACACAAACCTGGATGGGACAGCCTCCTACACACCCAGGCTCTAGGGATAGCCTGCTGCTTCTTGGTTACCTACCTACACACTGAATTCTGTAGGTAACTAACACAACAGTAAATATTCATATATATCTAAGTAGAGAAAAGATACAGTAAAAATGTGGTAAAAAAGATAAAAAATATGGTACACCTGTCTGACCAGGCATTGGCGCAGTGGATGGAGCATGGGACTGGGACACAGAGGACCCAGGTTTGAGGCCTCAAGGTCACTGGCTTGAGCACATACAGGCTCACTAGCTTGAGCACAGAGTTGTTGGCTTGAGCTTAGAATCATAGACATGACCCTAAGGTCACTGGCTTGAAGCCCGAGGTCGCTGGTTTGAGCAAGGGGTCACTCACTGTACTGTAGCCCCCCCACCCCCCCACCCGTCAAGGCAAATATAAGAAAGCAATCAACAAACAGCTATGGTGCTGCAACAAAGAACTGATACTTCTCATCTCTCTCCCTTCCTGTCAGTCCCTATCTGTCCCTCTCTCTGTCTCTGTCACAAAAAAATAAAAAGAAAAGAAAAAAAAATGAAAAGGTACACCCGTTTGGGGCACTTATCATGAATGGAACCTGCAGGACCAGCAGTTGCTGTGGGAGTCAGCCAGTGAGTGGTAACTGAGCGTGAAGGCCCAGGCCATAACTGCACGCTATCGTAGACTTTATAAACACTGTACACATAGGCTACACTAACTCGTAAAGTAACATGAGATTAAACCAAGCACAGCACAGAACAATGCAGTCGAGAAACACAGTAATAGAAGGGACACACAGGACAGAAGAGGCTGCAGCCAGCATCGCCCGGCATCCTGTTTCCCAGCAAATATTTTGTATAAGCAGAAAGAGTACACTCTAAAATAACCATAAAAAGTACAGCACAGCAAATACATAAACCAGTAACAACGCTGATCATTATCAAGGATTCCATCCTGTGCCTTACCGTACGTGCTGTGCTCTTACAGGGTGGGCAGCACGGCCAGAGCGCCTACACCACGTCCCCACGGACAGTGAGGGACACCCTACCTTACGCCGGCACGAGGCAACGGAACTTCCAGCTCCATTATAATTTTTTTTGTGTGTGTATTTTTTCTGAAGTTGGAAACGGGCAGGCAGTCAGACAGACTCCCGCATGCGCCCGACCGGGATCCACCCAGCACGCCCTCCAAGGGGCGATGTTCTGCCCATCTGGGGCGTCGCTCTGCCGCAACCAGAGCCATTCCAGTGCCTGAGGCAGAGGCCATAGAGCCATCCTCAGTGCCCGGGCCAACGTTGCTCCAATGGAGCCCTGGCTGCAGGAGGGGAAGAGAGAGACAGAGAGGAAGGAGAGGGGGAGGGGTAGAGAAGCAGATGGGCGCTTCTCCTGTGTGCCCTGGCCAGGAATCGAACCCGGGACTCCTGCACACCAGGCCGACGCTCTACCACTGAGCCAACCGACCAGGGCCCCAGTTCCATTATAATTTGATGGGACCACCACTGCAGATGTGGCCCGTTCCCGACAGAAATGTTAAGTGATACCCGCGTGTAATTAAAATTTTTTTTTTGTTTAAAAAGGCTATGAATAAAAAAAAAAGACTTTACTTCTAAGTTTAGAAAATACTTGAAAACTAAAAGAAACATCTAAAAATGTATAAAAACTCAATACTTTAAAATAGACAAACATCTTCAAAGTACCACAAGCCTATATTTAATGTTTAGAAATGGGGGTTGCTTCTTTTCTTGATTGGAAATATTGGAGGAAGATAGAAAGCATATAATTCACAGCTGAGGCAAGTTTACTTATTAGTCAAAAAGAAATATTTATATCAACCTTTAGGCTAGCTTGCTTACGTATTATTCAGCCAAGTAGAAAGTTCAATTAACAAGAGCTAGAGCCAGGTACCAGAATGACTAAGAAGAGCATGTGCAAACTAATTTTTTTTTTAATTAAGAAATTAAGGGGGGCCCTAGCCGTTTGGCTCAGCAGTAGAGCGTAGGCCTGGCGTGCGGGGGACCCGGGTTCGATTCCCGGCCAGGGCACATAGGAGAAGCGCCCATTTGCTTCTCCAGCCCCCCTCCTTCCTCTCTGTCTCTCTCTTCCCCTCCCACAGCCAAGGCTCCATTGGAGCAAAGATGGCCCGGGCGCTGGGGATGGCTCCTTGGCCTCTGCCCCAGGTGCTAGAGTGGCTCTGGTTGCGGCAGAGCATCGCCCCCTGGTGGGCAGAGCATCGCCCCTGGTGGGCGTGCCGGGTGGATCCCGGTCAGGCGCATGCGGGAGTCTGTCTGACTGTCTCTCCCTGTTTCCAGCTTCAGAAAAATAAAAAAAAATAAAAAATAAAAAATTAAGGGGGAAGGGAGAGACATACTAAAAGTAATATTTTTTCTAAAGATTATATACTCGCTATCCTATTTTTCATTGCTCCATATTTCACTGCCCTCAACATTCTTAGTTGATTACAAAACAAGAAGTCTACACTTCAGTTTTCATCACTTCAGCTCACAAATGACATTTCCAAAGTTCAGTCACATTCATGAATGCAGGAAAGACTCACACAGAAGAATTCCCCCTCACAGTGACGTTTTAAGACACCTCCAGAAATACTGATGTCTAAAAGGGAAGGTTCCCGAAGAACTCAAAATGCTAAAAAGTAAAATAAATAAAATTTATAAGACTACAAATTTGTCTAAGGAATAGCATACACCTACTTTTCATTGATGAAATAACAGGGATTTTTACCTTTCAATTTTTTAAAAAGGCAGCAACCAGCAAAGGGCACTGCTGAGTCTTATCTTCTCCCAGAGGTTCTCTAACTGCATGTAGCCTGTATCTTAGACTCCAACTCTCCTCTGCATTTCATCTCCAAACTGGGTACACTTAAAGGGCCAGACCTTCACAATGGTGACTGACTCTCAGCAACTCCCCTCAAAACCTTCCCTCGTTTTCCATTAAGCCCTCAGATCTTGCCTTCCCTGTGTTATTAGCAGCCTCCCTAACTTCAGTCCCTTTCTTCCTTAATTCATTCTGAAATGAACTCTGTAGCCAATTCCTCTTTCAAATGATGAGGTCATTTTTCTCCTATCAAAACTTCCTGCGCTCCTGAATAAAGTCTATACTCCTTGACCTAGCGTTCAGTGACTTCTGAAGTCTCGCTCCAATCAATCTTTATGACCTTATGGCCACCTTTTCCAATTACGCAGGCTTAGGCTTCTGTCAGATCAATCTCCTGTCCTCTAACCATGAACTTTCTATCCTGGCTCATGCCATTCCTCCCATAGAGAACATCTACTACACCTCCCTCCAGCTTCCACTGCTCAGGGCCATTGTGCATCCTGGCACTTAGCCAAGTAAGCAAGGCCACATAAATGACATCTCCTGTCCCACCCACCCAAACTGGCAAAAACAAACCCACAAAAAACAAACAAAAAAAAGCAAACTTAACAACAGCTAGCTTTTATTCAATGCCTACTACATGCCAAACAGTCTTACTCATTATTTCTCATCCTCTCAACAATCCCATGATATAGGTATTATTATTCAGAAATATCAACTCATGTATTTAGTAAGTTGAGTTACATTCTCAATAAGTTGCCTCAAATCATGTACTTAGTAAGAGGCAAAGCAAGGACTTGAACCCAGGCTGCCTAACTCCAGAGCCACTGCTTTGAACACTTGAGTTTTTATTTTTTGGTCTGAACCATGGAACTAACCCCCAACTGAAATAATTTAGACCTGCATAAGTTATTTCTACTTACTACATCCTATAGGATTTCTCATGCTTGTGGTTTTAGTAAAAGCAGAACTTTAAAATGCTCTTTCTTCCCAATAAAATAACAATGCTCAAATTGTAACTTCAAGGAATATCGTCTTATGTCATGAAGATTATCTTTACCTAAAATATTTTCAAAGAAATTCATTCCAACCAACTTTCCCAAATATGACTGCAAATTACTAATCATACACTGTAGTTTTATAGATTATCAATAAGATGAGGATTTTGTGATTACCACCCAAGAATTGTAGAAGATATCTATCAAACTGGCAAAGCCTGAAAAACTGACCTACTACTCACTGCCATGGAAGGCACAGTGGGACACGCACTCTTGTACAGAGGGCACCCACCCTCTGACTTGGTCATCCCACTCCTGGGAACCTAGCCTAGAGAAGGAAAAAAACAAAGATGCAATCAAAGATAAACATACAGAAACGTCTGCTCCAGTGTTATTTAAAAGAGTAATACAAAGAATCAACCTAAAGAAAGTCCCACACTAGGTAGAACACAATATCCTCTTCAGAGAAAAAAGTAGAAGCAAAACAGTCTATATACAAGTATAGTTTCAACTGTTTATTTTAGTGTGAGACAGAGCCAGAGAGAGAGAGAGAGAGAGAGAGAGAGAGATTGACAAACAGGAAGGGAGAGAGATGAGAAGCATCAATTTTTAGTTTTGTCACCAACTTTTAGTTTTGTCACTTTAGTTGTTCACTGATTGCTTCTCATATGTGCCTTGACAGGGGAAGGGGAACTCTAGCCCAACCAGTGAACTCTTGCTCAAGCCAGAGATCCTGGGCTTCAAGCCAGTGTCCTTTGGGCTCAAGTCAGTGACCTTGGGGTCATGTCTATGATCCCATGCTCAAGCTGGTGACCCCACACTTAAGCTAGTGAGCCTGTGCTCTCAGAGTTTCAAACCTGGGTCCTCAGTGTCCCAGGTTGACGCTCTATCCACTGCACCACCACTTGGTGAGGCCCGATTTTTTTTTTTTACTAAAAAAAAATCTGTGTGTGCAAGGAAAAAAAAAACACACAAAAATGTACTGTACATTAAAATGTTAGCAGTAATTATCTCTGGGTGATAGATTTATGGGTGATTTTCAATTATTTCTTTACATTTGTACTTTTTTCAATTTGCCACAATGGAACATGAATTACTTTAAACAGGAAAACAATGTTTCAACAGCTACAACCACTGAAGATGATCCTGCACCTAACAAGAGCAGTTACTTGGAAAAGAAACTACATTTCCGAGGACAAAGAAAATGGCAAATTTGTTTCAGCTTCTATTATACTTACTTTTACCTTTAGATTGTGCTAAGAATGTTATCCAAAACTCAGTAGTAGCAGTTGTGAAATTACACAAGGCTCAGTATCTAAAAGTCAGCCAGTGCTCTAACAGAAAGCACCAGTTAAGTGAACTGTTTTACTGTATGTCTATTGAGAATAATAAACGCCCAGTTAATCCTAACTCAAAACATGCAAAATGGAAAAACCAGAAAAACTATTCTCATTTTGTAAATTAACTAAATCTACTGTTGTTGCCTTATAAGCATGTCACAATGAGGTCTGGAGGGAGGAGGAACTTGAAAATAAAGCTGGCAAGCTACCAACATTCACTAAAAACGCACAGTGATGCATTTGTCTATATGCACATTTCTGTTCTGTGGATGGTTAACTCTAGCGGCACAGAAAGATTTTAATCAGTGCAGGCAAAATATTAAGCTGGATTACTAAAACAACCCCTCACATTAAACACAAAATTGAAATTGCTAGCTGAAAAAGGAAAAAACTTTCTAAAATGTGCCATATAGGCAGAAAAGCAAGTTAGAAAAAAAGACTTGGCCTGAAGTAAAATAGGCAATAGGGAGCAAAAAAGTCTCATTTCATTCTATTTCCAACAACTGGGAAACTGGTTTGCTCAAATACTTAAAAAGCCGTTAAAAACAGCTCGTTGGTTAGAACATCATCCATATACACCAAAGTTGCAGCTTTGATCCCCGGTCAGAGCACACACAAGAATGAACCAATGGAAAAAAAGAAAAGAAAAAGAATGAACCAATGGATACACAAACAAGTAGAACAACAAATCAATGTTTCTCTCTAAAATAAATAAATAAACAAGACCACCAAAATAGTTGTTGGGAAGCTAAGAGAAAATTTAAAATATTTTACTTAGAAAAATGAATATAATTCTATTTTTATTCTAAAATTAAAATACAACATTTATTTATAAAACATATCTCAGGTTCTGGCAAACAAAATTACTAGACTACAAATTCCTTAAATAGAAACTACAGCCTCATATCTGTTTCCATCAAAGAGCCTAATACTGGGTCACTCACTCAAACATCTGTTCAATGAGTAAATCTAAAATCTACTAGTAAAATTATACAACATTTTCACAAGCACACAATGGAATTTAAAAGGTATTTCAAAACGTATCAATGATTTGAGCTAGATACTAAAAACTACACTAAATCCAAGATAGTGCTAAGATTTCAACTTCTAAAATAATTAAGTTATGGTTGCTTGCTTAATGTTCTATAATACTTGTCAAGAACAGAATGATTCTGTTTGTAAGTGAATTTAAAAATATCACTGAAAATACAGTGAATGAATTTACATTCTGGATGACACATCTGACAGATCTAAAATGCCCAGTCTGCAATGAGAGAATTTCCTACTACTGCTAACTTAAACCTCCCAAGCTGCAGCTGGGATTTGTCCAAAGAAGCAGCTGTAGCCAGTTCTTTGTGCCTCTCTTACACTCAGAATAAGTGAATACAACATAGTATTGCAAATAACCATGTGTGTTAGAGGTATATAGATTTAATGAGTTCAACATGACCCACTCCAATTTTTAATTAATCCAACAGTGCCTTTTATCCATTACAATGTGTAGTCTGGTATATTCCTATTCTTATGAAATGTGGCCTAATTTAAATATAGCCTGAAACCTAACAGGGGATTATGTATTTAATTCCAAATTTGGTTAACTTTACCATTCCACACTTTGAACCACTCTCTATCAGTGTGAATTAAATAGACTAGAAATTAAAAAACAAAACAAAACTGTATCTGGGAAAACTGGATATGAAAGGAAATTTTTTTTTCCAGATTTATCTAACCTAAATTGATATAGCCTAAATAAGTAAGTCATTAGTACAAAAAAGCTATTAACTTATCTAATGACTTATCTTATTCTTAGGTTTTATGAAGTTGATTTCATAGAACATATATCATCCTCCAAGCATATATCATGCAACTTTTTTTATTTTTTATTTTATCTTAGTGAGAGGAAGGGAGACGAGACAGACTCCTGCATGTACCCTGACCAGGATCCACCCTGCAAGCCCACTAGGGGGCGATGCTCTGCCCATCTGGGGCCACTGCTCCATTGCTCAGCAACGTTGCAATTTTTTTAGCGCCTGAGGCAGAGGTCAGAGAGCCATCCTCAGTACCTGAGACAAACTCCAGGCCAACTCTTTGGTAAACCAATCCAGCCGTGGCTGCAGGAATAGAAAGAGAGAGAGAGAGAAAGAGAGAGAGTGAAGGGACAGGGGTGGATAAGTAGATGGACGCTTCTCCTGTGTGCCCTGACAGGGAATCAAACCCGGGAATCTACACGCTGGGCCCATGCTCTACCACTGAGCCAACCAGCCAGGGCCATAATATGTACTTCTAAAAATTATATTAAAAGTATTTTTAGCCCTGGCTGGTTGGCTCAGTGGTAGAGCGTCGGCCTGGCGTGCAGAAGTCCCGGGTTCAATTCCCGGCCAGGGCACACAGGAGAAGAGCCCATCTGCTTCTCCACCCCTCCCCCTCTCCTTCCTCTCTCTCTCTCTTCCCCTCCCGCAGCCGAGGCTCCATTGAAGCAAAGATGGCCCGGGCGCTGGGGATGGCTCCTTGGCCTCTGCTCCAGGCGCTAGAGTGGCTCTGGTCGCGACAGAGCAACGCCCCGGAGGGGCAGAGCATCGCCCCCTGGTGGGCAGAGCGTTGCCCCCTGGTGGGCGTGCCAGGTGGATCCTGGTCAGGCACTTGCGGGAGTCTGTCTGACTGTCTCTCCCCATTTCCAGCTTCAGAAAAATACAAAAAATACAAAAAAAAAGTATTATTTTTAGACCAATTATAAAAGAATACTAGTTCTTGTTTCAACTTCATCTTAATCATTACATTCAATTTCCTTTTTTATTGGTGGGTGCATGTATCTTCTATCTCCAAAAGGCCTATTTTCAAGCGGAAATGAGAGCATAGCATAGTTCTCTGTTGAACTGCTTTGCTGATCAGAATATTGTGATAAGCTAAGCTTATAGGTTCAATACTCTTCTATATCATTTAACTTTGAAATGAACTGCCCTCTTAACCAGTCATCTCAAAACTGTGTAAAGGGTTGGACAGAGGGTATGTGAATCCTTCAGTGCAAACCCGTAACGATCATTACAAAAATTCAAAAAGTAAATGGGCCAATATTATCTCTGTGAAAAGACTGAAAAGCATATAAAAAGTACCCCAAATTTCATGCACAAAATGAACAAATGAAAGCTTAAATATTTTTATATTAACACAAATCTTTTTTCAGAAAATGTTATTGACATAAAGTCAGGCAGCAATATTTGATATCAGAATGCGCAGAAGACCTGTGGTGGCGCAGTGGATAAAGCGTCGACCTGGAAATGCTGAGGTCGCCGGTTCGAAACTCTGGGCTTGCCTGGTCAAGGCACATATGGGAGTTGATGCTTCCAGCTCCTCCCCCCCTTCTCTCTCTGTCTCTCCCCTCTCTCTCTCTGTCTCTCCCTCTCCTTTCTTAAAAAAACCCCAAAAACCCAAAAAACAAAGAACTTCCAGAATGCGCAGAAAATACTTGAAATATGCCATGTTTTTTAGAAAACTGATTAATTGAATTTGAAAAGGAACATCAGGAGATAATTTATGTTCATAATTTTAAACTTACCACAACATTAATATGAGATATTTTTACCCAACTTCTAAACCAAGAGCACTTTATAACTGGGAGCTCAGGGGTTATCTAAGGTTCAATGAACATTTGCTGGGTCCCTAGCATGTACAGACTGTGCCAGGTGCTCACAGGTAATTCAATTAGTTCAATCCACTCACTTTGTGGATGTTCGAGTCTCCAGCTCATTCCAAATTAAGCCATCTGGATTTCAGAACCAGATACGCTGAGCAATGCCCTCAAGGTGGTATAATTTCTATCAAAACAGACCAGTATCATCTTCCTTTAAAAACTAAATAAGATTTCAAAGCTATAATGCTGACATTATTAACAGAAACAATAGTCTGTCTTTTGAATAATGATAAAGAATTACAACAATTAAAAAATTCAACTGTGAGAGTCCTCAACTGAGTAGTAGTTGCATAATTTATTACAAAGAACAAAACGTGGGGCTGTCATAGATGTAAAATTCTAAAGACATACAGAACAAATTAAACAAATTGCAAATACCATTAAAAATCCCTTTGTAAGAAAGAAGAAATTGTGAAAAATTAAGTGCTTGATTGGAATGCCAACTATATATAAGAGATCATCAACAGCATACAAACAAAGTTCATGGTGAACAGTGAACACTGGTGAGATTTGAAGTTATTAGACTATAAATTAAGACAGAAAGTAAAGTTCTCTAGGGCACAGACCCTGTCTAATTCATCTCAACAATTAGCTAATAATATATATAATAAATCTAAATTAAATCTAATGATCTAAAATATCTTTATAATTCAAATTATTTTTAAAATAGCAAATAATAATACTCAATGCAGGTGACAATGTCATGAAACTTAAGATCAACAACTGTGGCTATCACTTTAACTAGCACAACTCACTCTGACGGAATTCATAGATACAACACCAAGTACACAAGTACATTCCTGTACTTTGATGAAAAGTTGCATTCACAAAACTGTTCATTTCATTGTTATTTTAATAGCGATAAGGAACCTAACTACCTATATGTCCCTCATCAGGTCCATGGACTAATTTGCTACCCTGAAAAAGATCTGAAATGATGACTAACCTCCTGATTGGTCCTCCAGCTTCTACTCTTGCCTCCCTCCATCCCCACACCAACTTATTTCCACACAACAGCCAGAATGACACTCACAAACTTAAGTCAGAACAGGTCTCTCTTTGACTCAAAACTCTCTAATGGCGTCCAATATACTTCACAGTAAGATGTAAAGTTCTGACCCGGCCTGCAAGGCCTTATGGTGTGGCCCCTGCTACTTCTCTAACCTCAAGTACCCCTCTCTCACTTTCCCTCTTGCTTCCCTCAGTTCCTTCAGGTCTCTGCTCTAGTCTCCTGCCTTTCCTGCCTGGCCCTTCCCCGACACCGTCTCTCTCACCTTCTTAAAATGTGACATATTCTCTATTTATGTGGTCATGGTCCATTTCTCCTGATTAGAATATAAACTCTATGATAGTAAGGACTCTGTTTTATTCCAAAAGACATTCAAAAAGGCACTTGTTGAATTAACACTGAATGTTGACACAATAATTATTAACTACATGAAATACTATGCATATAAACAAGCTTGGAAGAGAACAGGAAAATTGAATAGTTTGATTTGTGAACATTTTCAAGAGCTGTTCATACTGCTCAGAAGAAGTCTGTACAATGAAAAGCCTAAGTCCATCATGATTAGGATTTTAAGCTTCCAAAAGCCAACTAACTATAGCAATCTTATTTCCTTGGAAGTCATCAGTAACTGTTACTGACTGGTAAGAGTTATTAACGAGAACTTTGTCCCACAAAATTGCAATGACAATCATTCTTAAATCTTGTTCTCACAGACCCAAAGTTTAACCTGTTCATGTAAATCCTGCCATTCCTGAGGACACACAGAAAATGAACACAGGCTTTTGAACAGCTTTAATATGAAACAGAGTAATATTCAGTCGAGGGTTTCAGAGGCTCCCTGAAACTAAAAGCAAAATTTTGTGCATAAATGCCTATTTCTTTTTTTCTGCAGTCTATTTATTTTGTCATATTCTCTAAGGTGCCAGTGGCCTAGAAAAGGTCAAGAATTACTATTTTATATCTTGGAAGTGAAATGCAATATTCAAATGAAAGCTACCTCTCAAAGCATAAAAAACACGTGATACCTAGACATATTTGTAATCAATTCATTCAAGAAATACCAAGTGCCTACCATGCGCCAGGCACTGTATGATCCTTAAAAACTTTAGCCTAATCATAGTTCGCAGAACACAATTCAAAATGGGAAACAAAATTCACTGAAACACCAAAATAAAAAAGAATTTCAACCAACGCAAATATAATTTCAAAACAGAAAGTGTTATAGGAAATCATAATAAAGACACAAAGGAGCCCAGGGCCTCAGGTCGTGCTTTTTACGTCAAAATGTGGCAGATATCAATTACATCAAAAGAAAAGAAAAACTACACACACGCATGCCCACCCCCACACACTGACAGGAAACCAAAAGAAAGTTTCCAAATCCTGTTTCCAGCAGCATCCCTTCCGAGGCTGCCCTTCGGCGCGCTTTTGAAGGTAGGAGCCCCACGCCAACACTGAGAGCTGATACTTTATTCTTACTGTGATTAAAAACTGAAAGAAGCCTCCTCCCACACTCAGGAAGCAGAAAACCACGGCCACCTGTAAGGCCGTGGCCCATTAACCTCCTGCCCTCTAACTCTTCCCTTTCAGTTCCTACACCCTCCTCCCTTCAAAGCAATGACAAGACGATCCTCCCTCCCAAAACGACGTGCCTAACTGCTCAACGCTGGTTCTTTTCCCAAGGAAGTCAAAAGGTCCCCTAAATTCTGGTCCTTTGCCCTGTGACAAGACTCCATTTTTTTTAGGCACAAATGTCTTCCTTCATTTTCTCCCCCTGACAGTAAATTACACAATTCAGCTTAAGACACTGTCCCTTAACTTCCTGAGTGAGGGGGCAAACGACAACCCTGCTAAGCCCCAGTTTGAAGGAAGACAAGAATCAGACGGATCTCGTCCCTAACAAAATTCAGAAAGGCAGAGACACCTCCCCCCCCCCCCCAAAAAAAAAGCAACGTCGAAAAGGCGAACAGACGGCATGCTACGGAAGACTCGCGGAAAAGAGGGCGGGAAAGGGGCCGGGAGGCGCAGTGGGATGTAGCGATGTCAGCCCTGTGCACGCGGGGAAGAAAGGGACGCAGGGGCGACCCTGGACCCCGACAGAAGTGAACACGAGGCAGCGCTCCCGGCCACCCGCACCTCGCCAGCACAGGAGGGCGGACGGAGAATTCACCCAACCCGCCGACTCCCTCTTCGCGTGCCCCCCAAAGGGCGAGCTAGGTTTAGAGGAAGCTCTGACCCTGGGCTGGGGACAAGCAAGAGCAACAGAGCGGCGATGTCCGAGCTTCTCCATCTGTCGGGCAGCGCGGGGCGAGGGCACTGTGTCCGGGGAGATGGCGAGGGAAATGGGCTTGTGCCATGACACCTCCGGGAGTTGGAGGGTGGGGGACACAATGTCCTCTTTCTCTCCCACACCCGGCCCGGGCCCCTCCCGTCCGTCTCCCGCAGGCCCAGCCACAGTCGACCGGCTCCGTCCGCGGGCGTGGTTGGCTCTGGCCCTGGCGGCGGCGGAGCGGCGGCCGGGCCTCCGCGAACCCTGGCCCCTCCCGCCGGCCAGGCCCCCGGGCCGCCGCCCCGGACACCGAGGGAACGCGGACGAGGAAGGGGGAGCCAAGGGACTGACCGGCGACAGGAGTCGCCTCAACCCCGGCTCGGCCGACCCGCGCCCCCCGGTCCCTCTGGGGTGGCTCCGGCTCCCCGCCCCTCACTCACCCCCCCGGTCCAGCGCCTCCTCCACCTCCTCCTCCTCCTCCTCCCTCCTCTCGGCCGTGGCTCCTGCTCGAGCTCTGCGCGGCGACGGCGGCAGCAGCCTCGAGAGCGGCGGCGAGGGCGCCTCCAGAACGCGCACGCACGCCGCACGCAGGCCCCACCCCCTAGCTCCACCCCGCCCCTCCGAGTTAGCGTCAGCTTGGTTTCGGCCCCGCCTTCCCCGCGGCTTTCCGGAGCCCGCTTAAAGGGGTAGTGCAGGAAGGGGCGGGGAGAGCTAAGACGGTGGGGGAGGTGTGGAGAGTCGCGGCTCTGCGGAGGGTGGGACGTGGAGGTGCGTAAGGCTGGAAATGAGCTGAGGAAGGGTCCAAAGATGCAGAAGGAGTAGAAGCTTGGGGGGAATGCAATCATTGGACTAGTACTAATTGAACACCTAGTTGGTGCCAGGCACGGATCTAGGCGCAAGGGATGGGATAAAGCCAAGCCGTAGGCAAGCAAAGGCCGTCGTGAAGCTTGCCTTCTAGGGGGTGGGAGAGGGGTGACAGACAACAAACAAGTAAACAAAAATTTCAGATAGTGACAAGTGATGTGAAAAAAGATAAAGCAGGGAAGGGGGTGACTTTATTGCTGACTAGGTACTGCCACTCTGAGCACAGACACGTATGATATATGCTGGCACGAGCCTAGTAAATACCTTGGAAGGGGGGAGGACAGCCTTTCCAAGCTGAAAGAAAATCATTATAAGCTTAGAGATGGGAATCCAGTATTGCAGGAACAACAAAAGGCCGGCATGGAGAAGTGGCCTGATCCTATGGAGCCTTATAAGCTGTTATTATAAGAGCAACAGAAAGCCATGGGAGGGTGAGTAGAGGAATGACAACTTCTGATTCACATTTTTAAAAGTTACTCTTGTTAATATATGTAAAGTACACCATAGGGAAACACAGATGTCCACAGATGACCAGTCAAGAGGCTGTTTGCGGTAGATTGGAATAGGATGGGAACAGAGAAGGGGTGAGAAGAGTGAGTGCTCTTCAGACACATTTCGAACTGGAATGGATTTGGCAGTGTGTGAAAGAGCAGAAAGGTCCCGGATGATTCTTAGATTCAGGGCCTGAAGGATGGGTTAATGGCAGTGCTATTTAGTGAGTTGGGGAAGACAGGTCAGGTAGGAGGAACACCAGGAGAGGTGGAATGTTGGATGATAAGACTTGTTTCAGGAAGGTAGTAGTGATCAGTCTAATCAAATACTGATGAAATGAATAAGATGAGATCTGAGCATCTGAAGGCTGAATTTGGCCTGATGAAGGTGGCTAACAGTCCTTGACCAAAGCAGTTTCATTGCGGTCATAGGGAAGAAAGTCTGATTAGGGTGTTGTTAACAAGAGAATGGGAGGTGAGGAAGAGAAAGTGTTTATAGCAAGTCTAAAGAGCTCTTGGGGAGCTTTGCTGCAAAGAGCAACTGATAACCAGGCAGCAGCCAAAGGATTACTTGGGATCAGGGGAGAGTATTTTAAAATGGAAGCTGTTTCCTCATGTTGGTATTCTGGATTGATTCTCTAGGGCAGGGGTCGGGAACCTATGGCTCGCGAGCCAGATGTGGCTCTTTTGATGGCTGCACCTGGCTCACAGACAAATCTTTAATAAAAAAATAATAATGTTAAAAATATAAAAAATTCTCATGTATTACAATCCATTCATTTCTACCACTCATGTTCATGGTTGTGGGTGGCTGGAACCAATCACAGCTGTCCTCCGGACAACACCAAATTTTTATTGGATAATGCATAAGGTACACAAGTTGTTGTATGGCTCTCACGAAATTACATGTTAAAATATGTGGCGTTCATGGCTCTCTCAGCCAAAAAGCTTCCCGACCCCTGCTCTAGGGGGATACAGGTGATGGGCAGAGGATAAGAGGATACATCTGGGGAAGATTGTCCTCAAGTAGGGGAGAAGCAATTGGACCTAGCAGAGAAGTAAAGGGGTTGGCCTTGGATAAGAGCAAGGACAGTATGCTCACACACTATTTTTGGAAAAAAGGCCAAGTCTGTGGGCGCAAATGCAGGGATGTCAGGTGGTACATGGGTGGCATGCTCAGGCAACCGTGGAGCAGAAGGGGCAGGTGGCTACTGAAATCCAGCCCCTGTTCTGCCAACCAAACTGTGAGGCACATCAGCCTGGGAGAAGGGGCACCTTTTCTAAACACACACACACACACATAGAGTACACTTTTCCCCAGTTCATACGGCATGTGCCAGCTGCCTCACTGGGTTTGATGAGTTAGATCTGGGCTGTGTACTTTCCCTTACTTAATGTAATAAAAAGCTGTAAGTAGGGGAGAGTCTGTTGGCTATTTGAAGAGAGAAGGAGGTGAGAAAGTGGAACAGTTACTAGAGAAGTGTAGCAGTCTGGACAAGGCTAATGGCCCTCTTGAGGTGGTGATCCTATATTTAAAGTGAGACCACTCAGCAAGGTTATGTGGTTTTTCGACTGCCACATTCCATTGCTGGGTGGGTGGTTAGGTGGGGGGAGGAGGGATTGAGGGAGAGTTACCATATTTCCCCATGTATAAGACGCACCCTTTCCCCAAAAATTTGGGGTCTAAAAACAGGGTGCGTCTTATACAGTGGTTGAAGATTTTTTTACTTGGCATTTCCCGCTTTTTCGCATGGATGAAGAGTTGTATGAATTTTATAACGAATAAAATTTGAGTTCAATAACTTTATGTAATATATTTTACTTCAATTTTTGGGCCCCAAAATTAAGGTGCAGCTTATTCGTGGGGAAATAGGTGGATTTGACCAGGGCAGGGTTTTGCTGATGAGGGTCAACGGGAGGGGGAAGGAACATGCCGCGGTAAGAGCCGTAGACCTTGGGATCTACACTGGGAGGGAAGAGAGGGCAAGTCCAAAAGCGGTCTGGCCAATGGTTTGGTGGTCCCCGTGGGAGAGAATAGTTCAAGAGGAAGCAATCAAGTGAGTGGAGGCGCCCAGGGGACTTCCCAAGGACTGAGCACGGGGAGCTGTGAGGGAGGCGTTTAGGAGAGGGGAAGTGAAAGTCTCCGAGAGAAAAAGCCTCCAGGGCTGGGGGCTGCACTGCCCGTGGGCCCCTGCCCGCCTCTGTATAGGTGAGAGTCGGGCGGGGAGAGGTTGAGGGGGCTTAACAAGTTGGGGAGAAATGGGGTGCAGGAGGGAATAAGCCAACTAGATAGTGCCAGGCCCCTTTATAAGCCTTGGGAGAACCCGGGGTGCCTTGCTCTCCCCCACCTCCTGTCACCCTGGACACCTGCACATTTGTGTAGCTGCTTTCTCCTGCCTGCTGTTCGAAACTAAAGGACGTCTTTCCTCCTAGATCCAGCTCCACCTCCTGATTTCCCTTTGCAGCTCACGGCTCTACCTTTCCCAGTTACTCAGCCGCCTTTAATCCATTTTCCCGTCCCTTTACCCAGTTAGTCCCCAACTCATAGCCTTCCTCACTGTCCAGTAGGACATTGTGCCATGATGGACATGCTCTAGACCTGCATCGTCTGACGCAGTGGTGACACGCAGCCGTTGAGCACTTGAAAGGTGGTTAATACGACTGAAGAATGGAATTTTGAATCTTTCTGAACTTTAATGAGTTTTAATTAGGTTTCAATAGCTACATGTGGCTGGTGGCTACTATGTAACAGACAGGCATGGATCCTTCCTGTACAATGTCTCTCCCAGCTGTCATCTCTGTCTGCACTGCTGCTCTCCTAGGTCGGGGACTGATTGCCTCTAGCCTAGACTTTGGTCTCCTGCTTAGTTTTTTCTGCTTTAACCCATCTTGTATTTTTGCCAGAACCTTCTCTGTAAAGCAGTGGCCAGATCACAACCTCACCATACTTAAGAATTTATCAGTAGTTCCCTGTCAAAATAGGTGCAAACTACTTGGTTTGCCATTTGTGCAGAGCTGTATCTCCAGCTAGCTTTCGCAGCCTGGCCTCGACCACACCCTCACATAGAGGGAGCTCATCCTCAAGCGAAATTGACCTACTCACTATGATTCCCACCAACTTTTTACAAAGGAGCCAACTCATTTGCTTGAATTGTTTCTGCCTGGAACAATGCCTCCCATCCCTATTCCAAACCCGAAATTTGTTAAAGTCCTTGAAGGTCCGTCTCATATTGCAGCTCCTACCTGGAATCCTTTCTGATTTTGCCTCTCCTCTGAAATCCCGCTGTTTCTGTTTTTTTTTTTTTTTTTTTTTTTTTTCTTTTTTTTTTTTTTTTTTCATTTTTCTGAAGCTGGAAACAGGGAGAGACAGTCAGACAGACTCCCGCATGCGCCCGACCGGGATCCACCCGGCACGCCCACCAGGGGGCGATGCTCTGCCCACCAGGGGGCGATGCTCTGCCCATCCTGGGCGTCGCCATATTGCGACCAGAGCCACTCTAGCGCCTGGGGCAGAGGCCACAGAGCCATCCCCAGCGCCCGGGCCATCTTTGCTCCAATGGAGCCTCGGCTGCGGGAGGGGAAGAGAGAGACAGAGAGGAAAGCGTGGCGGAGGGGTGGAGAAGCAAATGGGCGCTTCTCCTGTGTGCCCTGGCCGGGAATCGAACCCGGGTCCTCCGCACGCTAGGCCGACGCTCTACCGCTGAGCCAACCGGCCAGGGCCCCGCTGTTTCTGTTTTTACTTCTGTGCTGCCTTGCTATGTATTTGGTGCATTTATTTTATTCCCTTTACTAAATATTCTACCTTGTAGATCCCAATGTGTGTTTTGTTTGTTTGTTGTTGTTGTGTGTGACAGAGACAGAGAGTCAGAGAGAAGGACAGATAGGGACAGACAGACAGGAAGGGAGAGAGATGAGAAGCATCAATTCTTTGTTACAGCACCTTAGTTGTTCAATGATTGCTTTCTCATATGTGCCTTGACCGTGGGGCTACAGCAGAGTGAGTGATCTCTTGTTCAAGCCAGTGACCTTGGGCTCAAGCTGGTGAGCCTTGCTCAAACCAAATGAGCCTGTGCTCAAGCTGATGAACTCGGGGCTCGGGGGCTCGATCCTGGGTTCTCCGCATCCCAGTCCGATGCTCTATCCACTGCGCCACCGCCTGGTTGGACTAGATCCCTGTGTTTTAATTATGTTAGTGTCCTTCGCAGTGTTGGTCTTGTGCCTTTTATATACATACATAAGGCACTCCTCAAGTAGCCACTGCATTGAGTTATACACTTTTGTAGAACCAAGAGTAGCATCTCTAAGCCTCAGTGAGAATGTCTTTGTGCCCTGGGAGGAACAAAAAGAAAAAGAAGCAGAAGCCAAAAGCAGTTCTTTCATGGTGCTCCCGTCGCCACTGAGAATTTCCTAAGTTGGAAGGCCAAGCTTTGTGCAGAACTCTTGGAAATGAAAAAAGAAAGGAATGAAAGACAAAGAACAAGCAGGACAAAAGAAATTAAGTGGGAAACAGCTATTTGAAACAGATCAGAAACTTGACCCAAGACCTCCAGTTTTTAGAGGATTCAGGAAACAGTATGGAGGCAGATGAGTCTTTGTTCCAGGAAATAGCTGAGTTAGAGCTTGAGGATGATGAGGCTCACCCAGACCACAATCCTACTGACCCAGAGCGTGACTTCACGGGCTAAGGGACCGTCCCCTGTGCAGAGAGGCACGACTGCCATGACATCTGTGCTGCCCATGCTGACAGGGTGTTGATTGCCCTTTATTTTTCTAAGGGAAAATAATTTTCGGGGAAATATAGCCTCTCATAGCTTTCATCATTGAACTTAAACTGACCCTACATAAAAATAAAACCATGAGATTTTTCTAGCAGGAGATTCAAACTTTCAAAGAAAAACAGACCGGCTACATTTCTTTTTCCTTCCAAATGCTTCCCAAATGTACGGTAGTTTTACAACTCAGTTCTAGCTTGTAATCCTAGAGAGTGTGATGTGCTTAGAAATGTCAGGACCTGCGTAGGCACTCCTCTGGTCAGTTTATGGGAAAAGGCCTTTCAGAAGCGTTCAGATGGTGACACGGATCAATAAAAAGAGGCTTCCATCTAACAAACGTTTAGAAAATGTATTTTTAGACCTCAGACTCTTAGAAACGTATAACCCGAGAGTAGAATTACATCTGCTATGCCCTGCAATGCCTAATATATCCTGTTGGTGCAGTGGATTTGAAGAGCAGCTATAATATTTTACATAAAAATATACCTTCCACATGTAGTCAGTACCTTGCACACATTTATTCAACAAACTTAAGCGGAGTGCTTGCTACTTGCCAAGTGCTTATGCTTACTGCAGAGGATACAGTGATAGGAAAGATATGGTCCTTGCCTTCAAGAAGGTAAAACTGTGACCTGACGTTGGTATATCACTCTACAGTTTTCAAAATGATTCCACAGTACCTAATTTAATCTTACCAACAATGTCAATCATTAAAGTTTGCTTAAGTCTCATTTTGCAGAGGGGAAAACTTGCTCAGAGGAATTAAATGAATTGCACAAAAACATAGAGCTATTAATAGGCAAGATCTCAAACAGGAACTGATCTTTGGGTGACAAAACGTTGATTGAACTAAAATGTAATTTTCCTGTAGGCAGGGACCCATTCTGTTTTGTTTACTACTGTATTCCCAGAGCCTAGAAAGCTGCCAGGCACATGGTTCTCACTAAATATTTCAGGAATGCGTGTGTTGCAGAGAGAGAGAGAGAGAGAGAGAGAGAGAGATAGAATGTTTATGTGCTAACTTGATCTTTTCTATATTAGTGCTACTCAAAATGTGATCTATGCACTGGGGCAGGTCCACAAAATTGTTTACTACCAATTTTCTTAGTCCATTTGGGCTGTTCTAACAAAATAGCACAGACCAAGTAGCTCATGAACAACCGAAATTCATTTCTCATGGTTCTGGAGGATTAAAGTCTGAGCTCAGGGTGTTAGCATGATCCTGTTCTGCTTAGGGCCTTCTTTCTGGTTCATCACAATGTATTCTTCCTGTGTCTTCACCTGGAGGAAGGGGCCAGGGATCTCTCTGAAGTCTCTTTTATAAGGGCACCAATCCTGTACATGTGGGCTCCATCCTCATGGCCTAAGCACCTCCCAAATCCCCACCTTCTAATCTGTCATCTTCAGGGAATTAGCATTTCAATATATGAATTTTCAAGGGACACAACCATTTGAACCATAGCACCAGCTGACCTTAAGATAAGTATAAAAAAACGAGAGTAAGCATTTAGAATATTTTGTGGCAGCTTGACGTTGCTGTGACGTACAAGCAAGTGACCATAGACTTGTCTAACTGAGCAGAGCATAAATCAGTAGAGGTGTTGTCCTGCTCATGTGGTGACTCACATATAGGACGAGTTCTGTACTTGTCATTTGGCCATCTAATTTTTTTTTTTTACCTTTTTATGCCCCCTCATTCATTTCTCCTACTCTCTGAGCCCCTGCCTCTGGCAATTACCAGTCTGTTCTCTAGATCTATGAGCTTGGTTTATTTGAGATTCTACATATAAGAGATGTCAAACGGTATTCGTCTTTCTCTGTCTGATTTATTTAACTTGGCATATTGGCAAGATTAAATATTTTTTATGGCTGAATAGTGTTCCATATAGAGTGTGTGTGTGTGCGCGCACACACACGCATCACAATTTCTTTTTTTTTGCATTTTTCTGAAGCTGGAAACAGGGAGAGACAGTCAGACAGACTCCCGCATGCGCCCGACCGGGATCCACCCGGCACGCCCACCAGGGGCGACGCTCTGTCCACCAGGGGACGATGCTCTGCCCATCCTGGGCATCGCCATGTTGCAACCAGAGCCACTCTAGCGCCTGGGGCAGAGGCCACAGAGCCATCCCCAGCGCCCGGGCCATCTTTGCTCCAATGGAGCCTTGACTGCGGGAGGGGAAGAGAGAGACAGAGAGGAAGGTGCGGTGGAGGGGTGGAGAAGCAAATGGGCGCTTCTCCCATGTGCCCTGGCCGGGAATTGAACCCGGGTCCTCCACATGCTAGGCCGACGCTCTACCGCTGAGCCAACCGGCCAGGGCGCATCACAATTTCTTTATCCATTCATTTACTGATGGACACTTAGGTTGTTTCCATATCTTGGCTATTGTAAAAAGTGCTGTGATGAATGTGGGAGTGAACATATCTTTACAAGACAGTGTTTTTGTTTTCTTCAGATAAATACCCAGAAGTGGAATTGCTTGACCATATGGTAGTTCTATTTTTAATTTTCTGAGGAAAATTCATACTGTTTTTTCTTAGTAGCTGGACCAATTTATATCCCCACCAACAATGCAAAAGTTCCCTTTTCTCCATATTCTTGCCAACACATGTCTTTTTGGAAACAGCCATTCTAACAGGTATGAGTTAATATCTCATTGTGGTTTTGATTTGCATTTTCCTGATGATTAATGATGTTGAACATCTTCTTTTCATGTACCTGTTGAACATCTGTTATATATATCTTCATTGGAACAATGTCTGTTTAGAGCTTCTGCCCATTTTTTAATAGAATTGTTTGGGGTTTTTTGCTACCGAGTTGTATAAGTTCTTTATTTATCTTAAATATTGACCCCTTATCAGACATGATTTGCAAATGTTTTCTCCCTTTCAGAAGGTTGCCATTTGTTTTGTTGACAGTTTCCTTTGCCGTGTAGAAGCTTTTTAGTTTGATGTAGTCCCACTTGTTTATTTTTTGTTTTGTTGCTCTTACTTTTGGTGTCAGATTCATAAGTCACCACCATGACCCAGGTCCTGGAGCTTACCACCTGTGTTTCCCCTAGGAGTCTTATGATTTCAGGCCCTACATTCAAGTCTTTAATCCACTTTGAGCTAATTCTGTGTAAGAGGGTGGTCCAGTTTTTATCCTTTTGTATGTGGCTGTCCAGTCTTCCCAACGCCATTTATTGAAGAGACTGTCCTTTCGCCATTGTAGACTGTTGGCTCTTGTGTTGTAAATTAATCGACCATATATATGTAGATTTGTTTCTGGACTCTCTGTTGTGTTCCATTGAGGCATGTGTCTGTTTTTATGTCCATCTCATACTATTTTATTTATTATGGCTTTGTAATAGAGTTTGGAATTAGGGAATGTGATGCCTCTAGCTTTGTTTTTTCTCAAGATTGCTTTGGCTATTTGGGATCTTCTGTGACTCCATACAAATTTTAGGATTGTTTATTTTATTTCTGTGAAAATTGCCATTGGGATTTTCATCAGGATGGCATTGAATTTGAAGATTGCTTAAGGTAGTATGAACATTTTAACAATATTAGCCTTTCACTCCATTAGCCTGGAATATTTTACTATTTATTTGGGTCTACAATTTCCTTCCTTAATGTTTCCTAGTTTTCAATATGCTGATTTTCACCTCCTTAAATTTATTTCTAGGTATTTTATTATTTTTGATGCAATTATAAGTGAGATTGTTTTCTTTTCTTTTTAATAGTTTGTTATTGTATAAAAATGCAACCAACTTTTGTGTATTGATTTTGTATTCTGCAATTTTACTGATTCGCTTATTAGTTCTAACAGTGCTTGATGGATTCTTTAGGATTTTCTGTATATAATATTATATTCAATATCATCTACACATTGTGACAGTTTTACTTCTCCCTTTGCAACTTGGATTTCTTTTATTGTTTTTCTTGCCTAATTGCTCAGGCTAGGACTTCCAATACTGTGTTAAAAAAAAAAGTGGCAACAATGGGCATCCTTGTCTTATTTTTTACTTTTTAAAGATTTTATTTGTTGATTTTTGGAGAGAGGGGGGAGAAGAAGGGAGAGAAAAAGAGAAGGAGAGTGAGAAAGAGAGGAGAGAAGCAGGAAACATCTACTCACAGTAGTTGCTTCTTATATTTGCCTGACCAGCCAGGCTCAGGGATTTGAACTGGCAACCTTAGCATTCCAGGTCGATGTTTTATCCACTGCGCCACCACAGGTCAGGCCTTGTCTTGTTTTGATCTTTTTGTTGTTGTTGTTGTTGTTTTTGATCTTAAGAAAAGCTTTTAGCTTTTCACCTTTGAGTATGATGTTTGCTGTGGGCTCGTTATATATTGACTTTATTAAGTTGAGTTATATTTCCTCTATACTAGCTTTGCTGAAAGTTTTTTTTGTTTTGTTTTGTTTTTTTTTTTTGTATTTTTCTGAAGCTGGAAACGGGGACAGACAGTCAGACAGACTCCCGCATGCGCCCGACCGGGATCCACCCTTGGCCTCTGCCCCAGGCGCTAGAGTGGCTCTGATTGCGGCAGAGCGACGCCCCGGAGGGGCAGAGCATCGCCCCCTGGTGGGCGTGCCGAGAGAGACAGAGAGGAAGGAGGGGGGGCGGTGGAGAAGCAAATGGGCGCTTCTCTTATGTGCCCTGGCCGGGAATCGAACCCGGGTCCCCCGCACGCCAGGCCGACGCTCTACCGCTGAGCCAACCGGCCAGGGCCTGAAAGTTGTTTTTTTTTTAAATCATAAATGCATGTTGAATTCTGTCAAATGCTTTTTCTGTATCCAGATGATATGATTTTATTTTTCATTTTGTTAATGTGGTAGATCACATTGACTAATGTGCAGATGTCAAACTATCCTTGCATCCCAGGAATAAGTCCTACTTGATCATGTTTTATGATTCTTTGGCTGTATTACTTGAATTAATATTTTGTTGAAGATTTTTAGCTGAATGTTCATCAGGGATATGGGCCTGTGATTTTCTTTTCTTGTGGTATTATCTTTGTCTGGTTTTAGTATGAGAGTAATTCTGGCCTTGTAAACTGAGTTTGGAAGAGTTTCCTCCTCCTCTACTTTTTGGAAAGAGTTTGAAAATAATTGGTATTCTTTGAATGCTTGGTAGGATTTACCAGTAGAGTCATCTGATCCTGCACTTTTCTTTGTTGGGAGGGTTTTTTCTTCTTCTGTTCTAAGTCAGAGGAGAGGCGATAGAGAGACAGACTCCTGCATGCACCCTAACTGGATCCACCCAGCAACCCTCATCTGGGGCTGATGCTCTGCCCATCTGGGGCCATGCTCACAACGCAGCTGTTTTAGCATCTGAGGCAGAGGCTCCGTGGAGCCATTCTCAGCACCCAGGGCCGATGTGCTTGAAGCAATCAAGCCATGGCTGTGGGAGGAGGAGAGAAAGAGAGAGAGGGAAGTGGAAGAAGCAGATGGTCACATCTCTTGTGTGTCCTGACTGGGAATTGAACCCAGGACATCCACACTCTGGGCCAACGCTCTACCACTAAGCCTACCAGCCAGGGCCTGTTGGGAGGTTTTTGATTACTGATTCAATCTCCTTATTAGTAATGACCCTCCTCAGATTTCCTATTTCTTCGTGATTTAGTCTTGATAGGTTGTACGTTTTAGGAATTCAACCATCTAATTTAATGCTAACCATTTTGATTATTTGCCACCCACCTGATTGTCCTCCT
Source organism: Saccopteryx leptura (assembly GCF_036850995.1). Classification (NCBI taxonomy): domain Eukaryota; kingdom Metazoa; phylum Chordata; class Mammalia; order Chiroptera; family Emballonuridae; genus Saccopteryx; species Saccopteryx leptura. The sequence continues at coordinate 68,775,155 of NC_089513.1, forward strand.
GGATATTCTTTACTCTTTCAGAAAGGGGACACTTCATGCCTTTGGAGTAAAAGAGTCAGCAACAGATTTGAAAATTTTTAAAAAGCCTCTTTTTTTAAAACCACAGAAGCTATATCTAATGCTCTTATGCTATGAAGGCAATAATTAAGCCTGTGGTTTCTGGAATGAGACTTCATAGGTTTAAATGCAGGTTCTACTAGTTATCAACTGTGCAACCTTGGGCAAACTACTTAACCTCTCGCAGCCTCGGTGCTCTTATCTGTAATATGGTACTAATAAAAGTACAAAACATCATAGGGTATTAGTAGAGATTAAACAAGGAGGCATGTACAATGCTTTTTGCAGACAAAATGTGTTATTTATATTACAATAAATATTATCTACCATTATTATTTTAGTCTGGGTTCAAACCAATTCATGCGATTTAAAATATTTTAAAAACCTGGACTACAAAAGTAATTCTCTTAACTATCTAGGCTTGTAAATAAATGGTCAATTTTCAATTATCCACATTATTAAAAGATAATAACAATCAGCTAATTCCAAACTTTTTATTAGTTTTTAAATGTATTGTGTGATCTGGGGGGAAATAGATTTGTCTTCTAAGTGGCTCTTAAAAGCAGTTTCTGTTTCTTTAGCTGAGGTTATTTGGGTGGTGAGAGAAGGCAGTCAGGTCGGTGCTTGTGCATTTGTATCAAGTGCATCAGTGAGGAGCGTGCACGCACAGGTAACGAGGAGTCATTTGTTTGGTGATGTGTATACTGCCTATTTCTGTGTTGCATATACTAGGCTTTGTATGTCCCTTCTTGCTAAGCTGTAGCCCTTCCATTTCCCATCTGGAAGGAAGCAGTGGCTCAACCATGCAGCTCTGCAGCTCCTAGAAAGAATCAAGGATTTTTTTCAGAAAGGAAGTTGGATAGGATGAGCACCAGGCAGGAGACCAGAATGTGCCAATAGTAAGCAGTTTCTTCTTATCAGAAGGGAAACGCTTGCACTCAACTACATTATCAAGGAGCAGACTGTCCCCAGACCAACCCAGCCTTCAGTAAATGGAGGGAAAAGGAACCCAAGAGGCTTGCCCTAACTTTGTGGCTATGAGTTCACATCATTCTGTAACAAAACTCAGGCATATGTAAACCACAAATTAAGCAGCCCAAATATATATAGACATATAAATTTATAGAAGGCAGGCAAGTGTGGTGAGGCTTGCTAGATTTAGCAAATAAAAATACAAGATGTCCAGTTAAATTTGAATTTCAGAGAAACAACAAATATGTTTTTAGTATAAATATGTTCCATGCAATATTTAGAGTTGTTTATCTGAAATTCAGATTTCAATGGGCAGCCTCTATTTTATCTGGCAACCCTAAGTATGGTTAAACATATTGGCTTTGGAGTCACACTGTGTGAGTTCAAATCCTGACCCTTCCACTAACCAGCTGTGTGACTTTGGATATATTACTTAACCTCTCTGAACCTCAGTTTCCTTTTGTATGAAATGAAGACAACATTTACCTCATAGAGTTGTTATGAAGATTAAATAATACACCAAAATTTATGATGGTAACTGATACATAATAAATGTTGAAAAAGTACTAGCTACTTTTATAGGAAAGATAAATGGTCATATACTAAATTTTTTCAATTGACATAATTTAGGATTTATTTATTTTAGAGAGAGAGAGAGGAAGGGAGAGAGGAGAAGCATCAACTCATAGTTGTGTCACTTTAGTTGTTCATTGATTATTTTTCATCCTTCTCATATGTACCTTGACTGCAGAGTGGGGATGGGCCCTCCAGCTAAGCCAGTGACCTTGGACTTCAAGCCAGTGACCTTGGGATCGTGTTGATGAGCCCACACTCAAGCTGGCAACCTTGGCGTTTTGAACCTGGGATCTTAGCATTCCAGGTCAATGCTTTATCCACTGTGTCACCACTGGTCAGACAGTACAAAGGTCTCTTTAAAAAAAATCTAGATGGAGATGTTTTTCCCCCATTTTCACGATACTTTCAATTTTATTAACAAATTATTCCAACTTTTAGACCCACTCTCTGTGGCATAAAGGAACACACTGCCAGCATCTTACAGCATCACCAGGCTTCCCACTTGTTCCCTTGATCTCTAACACTTGGACCCCACCTTGCAGATGTCCTAAGCTCCAAATTTCCGCTGAGCATTGGGTAAACTTTCATAACAGCGCTACCTGAGTATTTGACAGATGAAAAGCGGGAGCGAATGTCATCTCTAGAATGGGGTTTGTTGCAATGGGATTTATGTACTCAGTGGGTTATTTAAGAGCAATTTCCTTGTCCAGAGAGTCCCAATTCTTGCACACAGGATCTATTAGCACAAAGTTTAAAGTCACAGAAGAGGAAACATGGTAAAATATGAAGAATGGTAGAACTAGAACCCCAAAATCTGGTTCTACCACTCAGAGCAAGTCACCTAACACTCTTAGATGTTTGCTTCCTCACTTATAAAACGAAACAATTAATACCACCTTAAAGGGTGAGAATGAGGTTAAATAAGATGACAGAATGGATAGTACAGTTCTGGGAACAAAATAAGCACTCGATAAGGATTTGTTAATGTGCATCTGTTCATTGATTAGAAGGAAGACCATACTCCCACAGAGCAGCCTTACAGAACGAAGAAAGCCTGGGTTTGTGCTTCTTTCTGTGGCTGAGCTAAGACAGGAATCCTTCCTCTGTCCGTGCCTGCTTCTGGATGAGAACCAGTGACTTCCAAACAATGATACAACCTAAGGGGAATTCAAGCAAGGACTCCAGTGTTCCCATCTCCAGTGACCCGTGTGTGTGTGTGTGTGTGTGTGTGTGTGTGTGTGTGTGTGTGTGTGTTGGAGTGGGGGGAGGGGGGACAGGCAATGGTGAGATAGAGGAAAGACCAAAATAGGACTGAGAGATTCCCTATTCATTCCCTATTCATTCGTTCATGGAACTAGTCGAGCCAGGTACCAAACTTTGCCTGTAAAAAATACTAGCTGGATGCCAGAAAGTGAAAATTTTACTTCCAGTACCTTTACAGGTACTTCGAGCTGAGGGAGCAAATCCCAGCTTCAGCCAGACTCGGAAATCCAGACCTTGGCTTTTTCCAAAGCATAGACTGGTTAGAGCTATCACGGAGTAAATGGTGGTCGGGTGTATTAGGGAGAAAACATAGCAGAGAAAAATAGAATTCATGAGACTGTTCCAACTCAGAGAATGACATTTAGCACTGGCTGCTAACAGGTGAGACTCAGTGACGGAGTGTAGAACTTTCTAAGGGAGAACGAGGGGGCAAGTGTTAGGGTTTTGCCACAGGGATTACCCAGGGAGCCAGTAGTGCTGGGTTGAGAGGCCAGAAGGAGAGCACTGCAGGGCAGGGCAGGGCAGGGCAGGGGTGAGATGGGCAGGACAGCTGGCAGCTATAAAGTGAGAGACAGCGATTTTGAAAGTCCGTTAATCCACATTTGTACAGATACTGTTCAACCTACAATGGGGTTCCATCCCTATGAACCCATTGTAAATCAAAATGCATTTGATACACAACCTGTGAGACATCAGAGCTTAGCCTAACCCACCTTAAACACACTCAGAGCACAATACCCAGAAACGCTGCCAACACAGTACACTGCATAGCAGTGTCTTCCAAATGCTGATCCGTGGGCCAGTCCGCCAGAAATTTCCTGCGGGTCCACAAAAAAGTGAACCACCCTGATATTGTATAAAGATTATAGACGCAATGATCTTAGTCAAATTCGCTTATACTCAGGGTGATTTCTGCCTTAGAGGTCCCCAAAGTAATTCTTCTATTTTCACCAGTCCCCAAGTGTAAAAAGTCTGAAAACTACTGCTGTCGAGTGTCAGTGCCTTACCCTCGTGATCACGTGGCTGAGTGTGAGCTGTGACTGCCCAACCTCACGAGAGAACATCACCCCACAAACTGCCAGCCCAGGAAGAGATCACAGTTCAAATTCAAACTACAGCTTCTACGGAATGCATATCACTCTCACACCATTAGAAAGTCAGAAAATCGTAGGTAGAGCCATCACAAGATGGGGACCCTCTGTCTATTGAATATCAGTTATATCTCCACAGCTTCATAAGTGTTCAGGGGAGACAGTGACGTGTAAAGCAGAGCCCCAGCACCGAGTAGGTCTAGCTGGGGGAAAGAACCGATGAGCCCACGTGAGATGGAAGGTGATAAAAAGAAGGCTCCAACCGGAGGGTTGAGATATCTCAAATACTGGGTATCTACCCCCAAAACTCAAAAACATTGGTACAGAAAGACATATGCACCCCCATGTTCATTGCAGCATCATTCACAGTGACCAAGACATGGAAACAACCAAGTGTCCCTTGACAGAGGACTGGATAAAGAAGATGTGGTACATATATTCAATGGAATACTACTCAGCCATAAGAAATGATGCCATAGTGACATTTAGGACAACATGGATGGACCTTGATAACATCATACTGAGTGAAATAAGTAAATCAGAGAAAGCTAAGAACTGTATGATTTTACATATAGATGGGATGTAAAACTGAGACTTATGGACATAGATAAAAGTAAAGTGGTTATCAGGGGGAAGAGAACATGGGGGAGGGGGTTGTGGAGGAATGGGGAGGGGGAAGGGAAGGGTATAAAGAGGGATAAATATAAGGTGACGGAAAATGATTTGACTTTGGGTGATGGGTATACAACATTATCACCAGTTCAAATGCTATAGAAATGTTTGCCTGAACCCTGTGTACTCTTATTGATCAATGTCACCCCGTTCAAGTTAATTTTCTAAATAAAATTTTAATTTTTTTTTAAAAAAGCCATCTCAAATGACTAACATTTGAGTAAAAAAAAAAAAAAAAAAATGGGGGAGGGGGGCTGAATTCTAAAACAGAATAGAAAGAGAATTTGCTTCCAAAGAAGAGGCTTTTTGACAAAAATTTCATTCAGTGTCACATATACTGGGGACATGATCGGAGGCCACATTTGGGCCTTGGACTTGGCACAGGGTAGAGGGGAGCTATGCTCAAGCCCTTCCCTGGCCTCCTGCAGCATGGAGGTGCATGGGATAGAGGAGGAGAAGCCAGGGCCTGTGCCCCCCTGGTCAGGCAGCTGGGGGACCGAACCCGCCTGCTAGAAGTTTTACCCTTTCTCACCTCCCCTCTCTTCACCCCCTGAGCTGTAATTGCCCAAATGTACAAATTATCACAATTTCAGCCTGTACAAGTATCTCACTAATGCTCACTTGCTGATTTTAATGAGTTCCAGAACCAGTGTGTGATCTTACAAGCAGTTCAGGGTTATCACGGAAAGGAAGCACTGTCAGTGTTGTTAGAGAGGCCGGCTCCGCAGACTGAGGATAGACACCTTCATTCGAAAATGAATTCAAATGAGTTCTTGTGGACATTGCAAGGCTTCGAAGTTTCCTAACACCACCACTCCCTGTGAAAATGTTAGAGGTCGGGAGTCCTGATGAGCTAGCTGGCTTGCCTAACTTAATACCTGTGTCTCGCAAACTACATTCAAGCATCCGAAAGTTCCCTCTTCAAATTTCACAGCTTCCTCTGCTCTGCCTAAAAAGGAAAAGTGGTGTCTCCGAGCTGTTACAGTAAAACTATTGGCAGCGTGTAAAGTGAGAACGGAGCCTTGACTTCATTTATTGCACCGCGCAGATTTATTACCCATCAGGGTAGTAATAACAACACCGTGATGTGCCGCCTGACAACCTCCTCTCCGCGGCGGAGGGCGCTTGGAGGGCGCGGACTCCCTGTATGGAGCTAAGCTCGGCTGGGCAGGCTCTTGGCTCCGTGCCACCGGAGGATGTGGCTCTACTGGGCCGTGCAGAGCCAAGCTGAGGTGCAGAGCTGGTGAGGGGACGTCGTGTTTGGACAGAAAACACCGGAAGCCATTTGCCAGGTCTGAGTGTTTCCACGGTTGCTTATTGCCAGGGAACTAAACCTTCCCGGCGACCTTCTTCTCAGAACAGGTTTCTCTACCTGGAAACTGAGAGCACAGTTAGGGATCGCAGGGATGACGGAGTCCTTCCCAGGGCATTCCGCCTGCCTTTAGACAGCACCACACTGCAAAGAATCGGCGACCTTCAGAGGGAGATCTGTTCAGTTTCTGGGGAGCACTTAACCAAATGCAGGGTTAAAGGCAGTCACCCTGCAGGACAAGGGTGCTCTTCCGAGTGCCAGCCTCGCTTTGGGCTGCTCCTCTGTCTCCTCATCACGGCTTCTGGGTCCTGAGATGCCCAATGCGTCTTGGCTGGTTCCGGGGGAAGTGTGCGCAGGCCCTAGGGCACTCAGCTTGCCCCTGGTGACAGTGACAACCTCACAGAGGACACTGTCCATTAGAGGTGCCCTCCTGCTGCTCCGCTCACTCTGGAAGCCTCTCATTAGGGTTTCTTTTTTTTTTTTTTATAATGACAACTTAATGGGGTTATTATTTTGTTTTCTCCACCGGCCAACGCTTTTGTGCTGCAGCCCAGCTGCCCCAGCCGCACTGTCAGAGCTAACTGCATCCTGGGCAGGTGAAGCTATGGCCCAGGGGACCCCTGATGTGACCTCAGAGACGCAGCTCATCTGAATGCCTGCTTTCCTTTTCACTATGCCGGGGGTGTTGCCTGTCACCGCATTTCAGTTACCGTCTGTCTTGGTGACCACCGTGGACCGTCCTCTGTCTCCCCTCCAATTTTTTTTTTAAATTGTTGATTGGGGAGAGAGAGAGAGAGAGACGTTGATTTGTTGTTGCATACATCCACGCACTTCCGTGGTTCGTTCCTGTGTGTGCCCTGTTGGGGGATCGAACCCACAACCTCAGTGTATCTGGACGATGCTCTAACCAACTCTGCAACCTGGCCCGGGCTCCCGACCAATTTTTAGATAGAAGCATCTTTAACAAGTCATCAACGGATTAATCAGTTAATGCTAAGCATTTGGGAGGGTCAGGCTCTGATGGTCTTCTGCTCCTTACCACGTTTTATAAAAATCGAGACTTGAGTCTGCCCATAATCCAGGGGTCCCCAAACTTTTTACACAGGGGGCCAGTTCACTGTCCCTCAGACTGTTGGAGGGCCGGACTATAAAAAAAACTATGAACAAATTCCTATGCACACTGCACATATCTTATTTTAAAGTAAAAAAACAAAACGGGAACAAATACAATATTTAAAATAAAGAACAAGTAAATTTAAATCAACAAACTGACCAATATTTCAATGGGAACTATGCTCCTCTCACTGACCACCAATGAAAGAGGTGCCCCTTCCAGAAGTGCAGCGGGGGCCGGATAAATGGCCTCAGGGGGCCGCATGTGGCCCACAGGCCATAGTTTGGGGACCCCTGCCATAATCCATTACCCAGTTGTACTCGAAGACAGAGGTTTACCTTCCGAGGACACTGCTGGGACCCAAATGATTGGGAAATTACGAATGATTAATCCTCAGAGGAATCGAATGACATCAACAGATATCTTTTTGAGGCCATTAGGCTCTGGGGCTCCAAAGACATTGTCCTTGTCCTCTGCCAAAGCTGTGGCTTCCTTCTCAGTAAACAAATGTCAGTTTGTTTTTGCATTGGGAAGTGGCGGTCAGGGGGGTAAAGGGGGGATTGTTATCCTTTTAGAATGACAGCAAACCCCAGGAAACTACAAACCACCATCCTCAGTAGACGAAGTGTGCCCAGCACCTCCTGGGACAGGCTGGATTCGGGTGTCCCTGGTCTCTGTTGGCTTTTAGCTACTCAGACCTTTCAGCAAATCCTAAATCTCGAAAATCACTTCAGTCCAGCGGTGGCTGGTTCGTGGCAGAGAAGAAAACATGCCAGTCTTCTGTCTGAGGGTCGGTGGAGTATAATAACTACTAACCTGAGCTTCTCAAAGTAGGTCTTCATCTCACAACTCGCCCCAAAGCAACCTAACAGTATAGAAACCCGAGAGAGAGAGAGAGGTTGACGAGCCACAGCCATGGAGACAGACGAGGTCCCGGGTGTGTTCAGAGAGGTGACCGCCCAGATGCTTCAGAGCACATTGCTGATCATTTCTTTTTTTTTTTTTTTTTGTATTTTTCTGAAGCTAGAAACTGGGACAGACAGACTCCCGCAAGCGCCGGACCGGGACCCACCCAGCACGCCCACCAGGGGGCGATGCTCTGCCCCTCCGGGGCGTCGCTCTGCCGCGACCAGAGCCACTCTAGCACCTGAGGCAGAGGCCAAGGAGCCATCCCCAGCGCCCGGGCCATCTTTGCTCCAATGGAACCTCGGCTGCAGGAGAGGAAGAGAGAGACAGAGAGGAAGGGGGGTGGGGTGGAGAAGCAGATGGGCGCTTCTCCTGTGTGCCCTGGCTGGGAATCGAACCCGGGACTTCTACATGCCAGGCCGACGCTCTACCACTGAGCCAACTGGCCAGGGCTTGCTGATCATTTCTGATGGAGGACCCAGTACTTACTGTTTTAAGTAAACAATTGTTTTGAGGATAAATTTGTAAGACAGAGAATTATCTGTCAAGCTGCTTTGTGGGGTGGGTGTCAATAAGTTGGCCCAAAAGTAGGAAGAAGGGAAAGGGCACACAATATGGCAGATGACAACACAAGAGAAGAATAGGTAGAATCCGGAGTATTTTAAACAGAGCAAAAAACCGAAATTGTGTCCACAGCGGGGACTCACTTTCATTTATTTTTATTGTGATGATTTTCCTTTTCATTTTGTTTTTGTTTTGAAGGTTATAAAAGAAACTGTGGACACTGGCAATTGATTTCAAGTGGAACCAGCATGTTATAGGGACCTCCAAGAAGGATTTGGACCAAAGGGGGGCACTGAGGAGGTGAGAAGGAGGCAGCAGCATTTAGTCCCACAAGAAGCGGTCACCCAGCTTCAGAGGGTGCCTGTGTCACCCACAGCCTCGGAGCGCAGACGGTGCAGAGAGCTGGCTCGCCGGCCCAACACTGACTGAGCTGGGAGTTCCACCGCGGAGCACCGGGCACAGGCTTATTCCGGGTTTTCATCAGTCTGCCTGCAGGTGCTGACTCTGCGGACAGAGTCCCCGCCCCTGCCATGGGGCCTCTTCCCACTTCCTCCTCCTCACCGCTGGCTGCTCCCATCAGAGGAGCCCGGCCCCCTCGGCTGCTTTGCATCGCTTACACCAGAGCTTCGGGGTGGCAGATGGCAAATCATGCCATCTTTCCCTTTTCTGCTCTTGAAGTCAGAGCGGAGAGGCAAGGGCTCAGGGGCTCAGGGGCTCCGGAGCCAAGAAACTACATTCCCAGAACGCGACTGAAATGAAGCTCTTCTGACTTTGTAGCAAGGAGCGAAGACAACTTTCAGGGCAAATATCAATCCTACACATTTTACTTGTTCTGTTCAAAAGAGAAGAAAGAAAAAAAAAAAAAAAAAACAACCCTAGATACTATTCCTTTATTTGGCATGGTACGAAGAAGAATCTAAAATATGTCCATGACTTTTTAAATTGTAGTCTGAGCCGTTCAGCTGGGTGGAGTGGTGTTTATATTCCAACATTTAGAAGGAGAGGTGAACATATATTACAGAGGAAAAAATAATAATAATAAAACGATGGTGAGCTAAAATGTTCAGCCTTGACAAACATTTAAGTTCGGTTTACAAGCGAAAGGAACATTCTGTCAAAACTCACTGCACCGCAGCGAACACCCTACCGTTCGCCTCAGCTCTGCCTAATTTCGGCACCTTTCATCTCAGAATACAAGATAACTACTGATTAATTTTCACAGCGTTCTGACGCTGGCAGAGTCATTCACACCTAGAGTGATGACAGGTTGGGCAGTAGGTAGCAATATTCCTCATTGTCACTACCCTTCTCACCTGCCGGGAAACTGAGGCACGGAAGGCTTTGGGTTCTGGACCAAACCAGTGGTGTTCCAGGAACCGAGCCCTGAGCACGCCTATCATCTCTGGGAAGTGGTTTCTGATTCAGCAGCGGTACTTTCCAAAGTCAGCACTTTGTGTCAACAGCTAAGATGACTTTGTCCAAGGGGCCCCAAGTTCTTGGACGCTGCTTCATCGCAGAAAAGTTCTCAGGGTAGTCGGAAAAAAAAAATGCGGTGGGTGGGGAAGTAGTGTGATGGGTGGGTGGGGAATGGATCTTAGCCGGGAAGGAGAGGGCTCTGTGACTGAATTCACACAGCTACAGGGGATTGGATTGGAGACTCCGCGTTGTCTGTCAAACGCTGATAGGAGGCTGGCAGGACATGCACTAGCTCCTCCCCATCAATGAAGCATCGCAAGGCCATGACCAAGCCTGACCCCGGTCTCACTTGTTCTGCCCCCTTTGGTGTTACGTACACCCTGTAAACTTGAAAAGGGGCCAGGCTGGGGTAGATTGTTTTGAAGTCCTATTTGTTTTTTTTCTTCCATAAAGATTAAAGGGCACTTATTCCTAGCTTGATCAAGGTGGTCTTAAAGTTGCTAGATAATTCAGTATCAGCTGGACTTCAGTTTTTTAAGTGCTAGAAGAGAAAGATGGACAATTTTCACTAGGTAGAAAAGATTAGACCAGTGGGTGCTTCTTTCTTCCTGTCTTCATGATGTCTTGCCCAGAAAAGTGAGAGGAAAAATGAACTGACATATCATTCAATGAATGCCCCCTCCCACTGGGCAGTCTCTTTATCTCCCCGGGAAATGGGGGAAGAGGGAGTGAGAACTGACATTTAATGAGTGCCAACTCTAGGCTGGTCACATTATGTAAATAATTTAATTTAATCCTCATCCACATGATCTTACGATATAGGTATTATTATCCCTATTTAAAAAAAACAAACAAAAAAACGGGAAAAGAAAAGACAACTCCCATAGGCTCTCACATTTAGGAAGCAATGAAGCAAAATTTTAAAACCCAGGGCTTCCTGACTCCATGTTCTCTCCATGAATATTGTTACCATGCTGAGGTGTCTTTTGAATGAAAACTGGCTTGATCCTGAACTCTGCCTATAGGAGGAATAGGAAGGCAGTCAGGGACTATCTTCCACAGCATGGTCATCAGAACATTCTTAATGACAGGAAGGGTCAGGATGTCAAGTTTGTTTGAAAACCCTCTTTGGCTGAGGGTTCTGATTCATTGAATGAACATCTTTCTTTCCCTGGAAAGAAACATGGGATGCAGGTCCTTGTGAAGGGAGATCAGCTTATAGGGGGTGGAGGGAATACCTTACAATTTTTGTGTTGAAAAATCCAATCAGGCCCTGGCCGGTTGGCTCAGTGGTAAAGCGTCAGCCCAGCATGTGGAAGTCCTGGGTTCGATTCCTGGTCAGGGCACACAGAAGAAGCGCCCATCTGTTTTTCCATCTTTCCCCCTTTCCTTTCTCTCTATCTCTCTCTATCCCTCCCGCAGCCAAGGCTCCACTGGAGCAAAGTTGGCCCGGGCACTGAGAATGGCTCTGTGGCCTCTGCTTCAGGCGCTAGAATGGCTCTGGCTGCAACGGAGCAACGCCCCAGATGGGAGGAGCATCGCCCCCTGGTGGGCATGCTGAGTGGATCCTGGTCGGGCACATGTGGGAGTCTGTCTGATTGCCTCCCTGCTTCTAACTTCAGAAAAATACAAAAGAGAAAAGAAAAATTCAATTAGAGTTTACTTTAGTCCACTTATTAGTAAATCATGGGGTGTCTTAAACTAGAAAGGCCTTCAAAATCATAGTACTCTTACCCTTGTCATAAAATAACTATAGCCAAATTTATTGAGGGTTTATTATGTGCCAGGAACTATTCCTTAGATTTTATATGTATCACTTAATCTTCCAACAATCCTATGAAGGAGGTAGTATTCTTCCTTTTACAGATGAAAGGCACAGAGAGGTTAAGTAACTTACCTAAAGTTGCACAGGAAGGAAGTGGCAAGGCTGGGATACAGACCTGCAAACGTAGACACTTAGCACTTGCTTTGTGACTGCCTGTCATCCGGGAAGATTATACATAGACAAGAAGGGTCGTTTCTGTACTTGGAGAAGAAGATTCTTCTTTCCTCATTTTCCATTTCAAGAATAAGAGCCACCTTCTGCCACATGAGGCCTAGGTCCCCCCACACACGTTCACCTGCTAGAGAAGTCCACACACCTGAACCCTCGTCCTTCAGGACACAGCCTGTTCTCTCTCCTTCCTTCTCCCCGGCTGGTCTTCTGCATCTGCCCCTTGAGATGGGAACCAGTCTCTTCATTCTCAGCTGTGGGTCATCACCCTCTGCTGTGGTCACTGTCCTGGACACACACAGGCTGAAATCCGTTCCTTGGACACAAAGGATCACACTGTCATTGTCATCCTCACCAAAGAGAGGCAGGCAGTTTACCCACATTGAACACTGTGGTTGAGGTTAACGAACGCGGTCTTACGTTGTTGTCTAAATATAAGTATGCAGACCTCACTGGGGAGAGACTGGGCCCTCAGAGCAAGATCTCAGTTGCTATGGAGAGGGACTGAGCCAGACTGAGAAGACGCAGCTTTTGAATTTGACTGCTGAAACCCACATCTGCCGGCCCTTTCAGGTGTAAGCCGGGATCGCAGAATTACTCACACCACGCAGATGTGTAAAGAAAACAGCTTCCTTTTTCTCTGCGTTCCGATGTGCCTTCTGGGCCCCCACCTGCTGGGCAGCCAGACGGAAAAAAAACTAATATTAGTTCAATAGGTTTAAAAACTCATCCAATTATTTCAACAGTTTCTTTAGGCTTGACCCTGTGTCTTTGTGTTCAGGCTCAACCTTTCAGATTCCTCCCTTCTTCTGCTGGCTTCTCTGTAAATCAGTGATTTTCAAACTTTTTCATCTCATGGCACACACACATAAACTAATTACTGAAATTCTGCGGCACACCAAAAAATGGGATTAATTCTGATTCATCCATTCACACTGGACGACTATTGTGTTCGTTGTTGTCATTTTTTTATTTTTTTTTTAAATTTAACGATCTAAAAGAGAATAGGTCGGTGCCTCTGACTAACTAGTCAGGTATTGGGATGTTTTCCAAATTCTTGCAGCACACCGGCTGAAAAATCACTGCTGTGGATGGTACCCATGGTTCGGAGCCCAGGCCCTGGCACCCTCACCCCACGCTGTGCCCTCTGAAACACGATGCCCTAATGAGGGATTTCATGGGCAATGAGAAACAGCTCTCCTGTCCTTGATGCTCTTAATTTATTTCATTCTCCTTCAGGCGGAGACCTGGGGAGGACAAGGGGACCCCGGCCTGGCTCCATCTCCTTCCGACGTCGGGGCTGCAGAGGCCCGCTGGCTGCTATCTCACAGCTGTCTGCTTTATCCTAAGGGGCAACTCTAAAATCCAAGTGCTGGGTCCTTGAACTTCTACAGAGTGCTGATTATCCAGTTTGTTTTTTCAAGCTGTCATAAGTAACAGTCCTGACTGGCCCGAGGCATTACTCACCAGGGCAAGGCCTGTGGACTGCAAGAAGAGGGATTTAAGGAGGAACTGATATAATGTGTTTGCTGAGGATTGTCCCTGTTGTACCTCAGTGTAGGGGTTGCTGGTACATATATACTATGGAATACTACTCAGTCATAAGAAATGATGACATCGGATCATTTACAACAACATGGATGGACCTTGATAACATACTGAATGAAATAAGTAAATCAGAAAAAACTAAGAACTATATGATTCCATACAGAGGTGGGACATAAAAATGAAACTCAGAGACATGGACAAGAGTGTGGGGGTTACGGGGTGGGGGGGGAGGAGAGGGAGGGGGTTGGGGAGGGGAGGGGCACAAAGAAAACCAGTTAGAAGGTGACGGAAAGACAATTGGACTTTGGGTAATGGGAATGCAGCATAATCAAATGTCAAAATTACCTAGAGATGTTTTCTCTGAACATATGTACCCTGATTTATCAATGTCACCCCAGTAAAATTAATAAAAACAACAACAACAACAAAAAAAGGATTCTAGAACAAGCTTAAAAGCACCACTCCAAGGAGAGGCAGTGCGGGACAGCGTTTAAATGCGTAGACTTGGATCCACACTGGCTTCTGGTGTTTCCCCATCCTTAAAATGGGAGAACAGACGACAAAGTTTCAATCTCTTCACACACAAAGAACTTTGACAGTCTTTATAGTAAGCACTATCTCACAGTAAGCACTCAGCAAATGTCAGCCACTTAGGCTCCAAATGCAGATAACATTCGATTTTAAACCTCAGAAGCTCCTTATATGTGATAGAGGTGAAAGAATGTGGATATAGGTGAAAGAATGTGGATTTCAAAACAGAGAGCCTAAGTTACACGATCTTGACTGAAGATACGTGGCCTCTGTCAGGGGTAGCCTGAAAAACAAAGATGCTCTCACAGGACAGCTGGCAGAATACAATGAAGTAACGCACACGAAGCCCTCAGCAGAGAGTCTGACACATACATGAGGCTCAGCCAGTGTTTCTTCCTCTTTTATGTCAGTAACATGCTCTGTTATAACTGTTGACTGTTCTATCCTCAACCAGGAATCTACAGCTTCTATCAGCCCTTGCATGGGGAGCACACAGGAGAAGCCCAACAGACTCAGTGACAGATGCAAATGAGACACCCCAGATCTGGGGCTCAAGACCCAGAGCTTCTCTCCTGTCGGCTGCTCTTCGACTCTTCTGGGCACCCACACATCCATCCCTCTCTTTGGTAGTTACACCGCAGTCCGCTGGAAGCTTTTGTGTCTGCTTTGCTTGCATCATCGCTCAACCCACACTTGGAGAGCGATGTGTTTGCATAAATACTAGCAGATGAAAAATTTAAAATATCACTTTTTCTCTCCTGGCACTCTGTGAGAGAAATGAGCAAATATAAACAGAAGAGTAGCACACCAGAAATACAGCAGATGGGTTCCTGCTGGAGATCTGGACTTTCCTGGGTTTACACATTTGGGAGATTTAGGATTATGATAAGATCTACTGTACTGGTAATGCTCTTGTTGTTTTTATTTCTTGGGCACAGTATTAATCGCTTAATGACGGGGCTTAGTGGACACTTGCAGTCCACATTTTTCCTTTGGGGAACAAGCAGAAGGCTGTAGGCACTCCCTGTAGGAGGGACACCCTTTCTGAGCCCAGTGTAAATCCAGTTTGATTTAGGGATCAAGGGGAAAAGAGAAAGAGAAAGTTAAACTTTACGCTGCAAGGGCAGGGGAGAACAGGAAACTCCCCACTTCCCGTGGCAGATGGTGTCATGCTTACCACCCAGAGTTGATTATATATTAAAGAATGGAAACTGATCGCACACACTCTAGACCTATCCTGATTTGGGCCACCTCAGTTCAGACAGAACATCCTGAGAAACACATTGATGCCCGGGCAGTTGATCATGAGCCATCCTTAACTCCAGCCCATACCTTTGGCTCAGACTTGGTAAGATATTATTGTCAGGCAACAAACTTTACAACAAACAAGCATCTACTATGGGCTAAGCACTGTACTAGCAGTGGGAATATAGCAACGAAGAAGGTAAGTATGGTCCCTGGAAGACAACTCATGCACAGCTGACTTGGCTGTCCCCTGGTCTTCACGAGTTGTCTTCATGGGCTTCTCAGGTGAATGTTACAGATGACTTTGCCTGCCCATACTGGTGACTTCTGGATCTCAGAGAACATTCTACCCTTAATCGATAAGTAGTAAGTCGTTTTTAAATTACAAGCATGATTATCTATTAGATTTAAAAAGGGAGGGACCATGATGAAGTATAAAGACTACAGACTTTAAATTCAGCCCTGCCTGGGGAGCTCAGTTGGTTAGAGCATTGTCCCAATACGCACAGTTGTGGTACGATCCCCCCAGTGAAGAATCAACCAATGGATATACGGAACAACAATGAATAAATGGAACAAGAAATTGATGTTTCTCTCTCTCTCTCTCTCTCTTCCCTTGCTCCTTTCCTTTCTCTCTACTCAATAAATTTTAAAAAAGATTTAAAGTCAGCCCTGGGTTCTAATCCACCCCCTCCCCACCGCCATGCTGGAGAAGAGAGACCGGAGACAGTGAAAAGTACCTCCTCAGTTTTAAGATCTAGGTGGGAAAATACTGCTCTGTGTCACCTTTCCTATCTTGAGCTTCAAATGCATTTGATTCAATGACCTCTGGTTTAAAACGTACCTTCCCAAAAGAGTTCAGTGGTCGTGGCCACAAAATAAGTGAGGAGCAGGGCTCTCTCTCTCTCCTCCTCCGTGGTATGCTGTAACTCACCCTCAGTCGCTGTTATTTGGGGTGTTTGGGGGTTTCTTTTGTCCTTTCATTTCAGTGGTCTGGATATTCTCCATCATTCTTATTTGTTTGTCCATCTTTCCTTGGCCTACTGGTCTGAATTAGTTCCTGATTTCTCCCATCTTCCAAGCTGCACTGGTCTATGATATACATTGTGAACTGATTAGAAACTTTGCTTCTAGTCTCTGGCACTACCTGGTCCCAGTGCCAGTTCCGTGATCTGACTGTGGAATGCACTGGCCACCGTTGCTGTTGGAACTCACAGTGACAGCAGAGGGGTGACACTGGCAAGCCAGCGTTAGCCCTCCAGAATCTCCTCTGCCTCTCTAGACAGGTCCCTTTGTTCACATCAGCACTCCCCGCGAGGTGATCTGCAGAGCCATCCTTCTGTGCAGCTACTAAGTGTTGTGAAATGGCAGGCTTCATGGTCAAATGACTATGGAAATACTGGTTAATCCTGGTTAAGTGAAAAAGAATTGCGTGTGACTTAGGACTTCACAGACCTTGCCTCAACATTGAATAGCCATGTTCCTTTGGGTGAGTTATTTTACTTTTCTGTGGCTTAATTACCTCATTTCCTCATTTGTTGGGCAAATAAGTTAATTTATGCTCACTCTGTTAAAGATGGCCACTGCTCTTATGTGGTGATGCCCTCATGTGATACAGCTAATTGCCCTTCTTGCTTGGGAAGGGGCTTGGTTATGCTAATGTGTGTTGGGGGAGGGGCTTTCACTCCAAAAGGTTTTAAAAGGTGGAGCTAGGAGGCCATTTTGAGGAGACCACAATGTTCCAGGGGCAGGGAGGCCACGTGGAGAGGAGGCAGTCAAAATGGCAGAACAGTGAAGGAGAAGCCAATTTGTGCGGGAGAAGGAGATGGGGAACAGAAGTGAATAGACTGGTGAAGTGGAAGCCTTTGATTCTAGGAAAACTCGGATGAGTCAGTGGCTTTGGGAGCCCTGAATGGAAAGGGAATTGTTTTCCCACTGTGTGTTTTTTACTCGCTTGCCGAGTGCGAGTCTAGAATAAAGGAAAATGGTTCACTAGTTTTTGGCTGCTCCACTGTTTCTTTATGATAGATCCGAATTAAATGCGAACCTAAACCTGCATGGGCCAGGTGGCTGTGATGGTGGCCACGGCTTCTGGCCCTACATATGCAAAGTGGGGAAAAGAGTGCTTTAGATTGTTGAGATTCTTATATGAAAGAATCACTAAGGCGTGCTCAGTATGGGGCACATTCTCTACCATTATGCTCAGTAATTATATTCTATGCGACACAGGACTTGCCTTTGTAAGGAAACAGTCTTAGCCTGAAATAGTTAATGACCACACAACTATAAGTGATAAATTATATCCATAGCTGACTCTACCCATCCTGACTAGTCTTAATTCTTTCTGCTTCTGCTGCCCTAACTCTGCAGCTTGAAACCTATTGCTCCAGCAAGTGACCCAGTTAGAGGAGCTCAGAGAAAATCAGAATGCTCCACCAGGAAATCAGAATAAGGGGCAATCAAACGGTTAATATATGTTTTAAAATGAGATCCTCAGCTTTGTCACACCAAGTGTAGCCCCTCTCCTTTCTTTCACTGATATTTTCACTCACAATATTACCACCTTGCCGGATAGCTTGGTTGGTTAGAGCATTGTGCTGAAGTGCAGAGGTTGCTGGTTCAATCCCTGGTCAGGACACATACAGGAACAGATCGATGTTCTTGTCTCTCTCTCTCCTTCTCTCTCTCTCTCTCTCAACTTAAAAATGTCAATAAATAAATAAAAATACTATTGCTAGTCTTTAAAAAAATATTATCTGTTCTCTTCAGGATCCTTGAAAATGTTGGGCTGAAGATGAAACCTGTGGGTCACATTTGACAGGGAAATACACAGCTAGATGCTGGTGACATTGCCTTAAGCCAGGGGTCAGGAACCTTTTTGGCTGAGAGAGCCATGAACACCACATATTTTAAAATGTGATTCTGTGAGAGCCATACAATATGTTTTAACACTAAATACAAGTAAATGTGTGCATTTTATGTAGAACCAACACTTTTAAAGTACAATAAGTCTCTGAATTCTTTTTAATAATATTGTTATGCTGTTGCTAACCAATGATGAATAAAGTACTTCTTACCATTAATGCGACTTCTGGTGTTCCATGGTTTTGCTGATGGCTTTGTAATCTAGTTGATACGTGGTGAGATTAAGCTTCATGCAGGCATTGAGACTTCCATTCGTTAAACGTGATCATAGGTTGGTCTTAATGTTCTTTAGATGTGAGAAAGACTGCTCACATGCATTAGTAGAGCCAAACATTGTCAGTACAGCAATACTCACACGCTGCAGTGTGTGGTATATGACGGGAAGCGAATTCCAAGTTTTGACAATCAGCTGGTCCGTGGGTTGAAGTTTTTTCATTTCTCCCCACTTGTATTTGCTCGCCAACTCTGCTTGCTGTTGTGCAAGTCTTTCCAAATCTTCATTCAGTGACTTGAACTTGTTCACACACTGAGGTCAACAGCTTGTAGCTCAGAATCACTGACGGAGACACCGGGGATATAACTCAGGTCGGTGCTGTCCACCGCACACTCGTGTGGATAGGTGATGAACTTAAAAAGATGAGTGCGCTCACGAAATTCTCCAAAGCACACTTTGAATGACTGCAAGAGATTAGATGTGAAGCCCACTAGCTGCTGGAGATCTAGAAGTTGAGCAGGGTCACTTGCTGTGCATGCATCTTTAAACTCTCCCAGTTTTTCAAAGTGTAGTAAACGACCTGTTTCAATGTCAGCAATGAAGAGTTCCAGCTTGTTTTCAAATGCAAACACTGCTTGTTGAAGGAATAAGACTGTATTTCCAACGCCTTGCAGTTTCACGTTGAGCTGGTTCAGATGTTCAGTCATGTCCATGAGATAGTAGAACTTCAGGAGCCACTCAGTGTTAGCTAACTCAGGATGCTCGGCGTTTTTCACTTCAAGAAAAGTCCGGATTTCGCTCAGACAAACCGCAAAACAACTGAGCACCTTCCCTCTTGACAACCAAAGCACATTGTTGTGCTGAAGCAAACCAGGATAATTATTCCCAACTTCCTCCAGCAGTGTTTTAAACTGGCAATCATTTAAAGCTTAGGATGGGTCTCTTTTTATGTTCATGAAGAAGCGCTACGAATCCTCTGTTTTTCCCCACCATGCACGGAGCACCGTCAGTACACACCAAAATAAGTTTATCCATCGGTAGATCTTTTTCTTTAGCGAACCCAGTGAAAGACTTGAATAAATCCTCCCCTCTTTTTGTCTCTTTCATAGGCAAAACAGCAAGACTTTCCTCACGTAGTGTGTCACCAACAGCATACCTTGCAATCACGCTGAACTGGGATAAATGGCTTACATCTGTTGACTCATCCAAAGCGAGAGAAAAGAATGGTGCTGCATTTATGTCCTTCACTTGTGTTGCCTCAATTTGATTTGCCATCATGATGGTACGATCGTGAGCAGTTCTTGCCGACAGAGGCATGTCTTTTATTCGTTTGATTATCTTGTCTTTATCCAAAAAGTCATCAAAAGGTCATTGGCAACATCAAGCATGATTGTTTTGGCATACTCCCCATCTGTGAATGGCTTTCCATTTCTCACAATTGCTAAAGCACCAGCAAAGCTAGCTGAATTCCAGTCACCTTGTTGGGTCCAAACACAAGAGTTGCTGCTGACTAGCTTGCACTCTGCACAGTAGCTCTTGACATGCTTTCTTCCTGCTGTCCCACGCTGGATATTTCGATGCAAATGTAATATGGCATGTGTCGAAGTGCCGCTTTATATTTGACCATTTCATCAATGCAATTTTATCATTGCATATTAGACACACTGCAGAACCTGCTCTCTCCACAAAGGCAAATTCCTCTGTCTATTCCTGCTGAAAAGTACGATACTCCTCATCTTTTTTTCTTTTAGCCATCTTCTTTGTCAAAAGGGTTTCTGCAATTAGCTAGCTGACTACTTGATTAAAAGAAGGGAAGTTTACTTCCTGACCTCACAATGACCCGTGTATGTTATACATTATCCAATAAAAATTTGGTGTTGTCTCAGAGGACAGCTGTGATTGGCTCCAGCCACCTGCAACCATGAATATGAGCGGTAGGAAATGAATGGATTGTAATACATGAGAATGTTTTATATTTTTAATGTTATTACTTTTTTTGTCTGTGAGCCAGATGCAGCCATCAAAAGAGCCACTTCTGGTTTGCGAGTCATGGGTTCCTGACCCCTGCCTTAAGCAATGGCTCTGTCCTTCAAGACCCTTCTTCCAGAAATTTGTGAGTCTTATGGCTCCAGAGGGGCTAGAACCCCCAAGGAGGGAAGCTGGCAGTGCCTTTGATTGCCTGTCCTGAGGGTCTCTCTCCTAGCTCTCAGGTTCCCTATCCATTTAATGGTAGGATTCACCACATGGCTGAGTGATGGGGCTCATGTGAGGATCTCCAAATTTTATGCATTAATTAAAAAATGGTAGTTGTAAAAACTATAAACAAATGTGATGTCCAAAAACATCGGGGATAATGAAGTCAACTCTATGGATTATTAATCAACCATAGTAATTATGGTGACATAATTTTCCATATGATAACAAGGAAAAACAGGAAGATGCATTTGGCAAAAATCAGCATACAAAATTCTATATACAGAATGAGAGCAACTGGGTTAAAATAAATCTATGCCTAATAATGACTGGAAGGAAACACTAAAATGCTGACATTTTGAGTGTTGGAACTATTTTTTGTTTCTATTGTTATTTTTATAACAAGCATATATTGTTTATATGGTCTTTAAGAGTATTTTGAGCCTGACTTGGTGGTGGTGCAGTGGATAGAGCATTGGCCTGGTATGCTGAGGACCCAGGTTCGAAACCTGGAGGTCGCCAGTTTGCGTGTAGGCTGACCAGCTTGAGCGCGGGCTCACCAGGTTGAGCACAGGGTCACAAGCTTGAGCGTGGGATCATAGTCATGACCTCATGGTCGCTGGCTGAAGCCCAAGGACACTGGCTTGAGTCCAAGGTCGCTGGCTTGAGCAAGGGGTCACTGGCTCAGCTGTAGCCCCCTTGTCAAGGCACAAATGAGAAAGCAATCAATGAACAACTAAGGTGCCGCAACAAAGAATTGATGCTTCTCATCTCTCTCCCTTCCTGTCTGTCTCTCCCTGGCTGTCCTTCTCACTCACATACTCTCTCTCTCTTCCAATAAATAAATAAATAAATAAATAAATAAATAAATAAATAAATAAGCAAGCATTTTTAAACAGAGACGTCTGAGGACAAGAATATGGACTTCCACAGGATGATTTTCACGAATCACTTCCAAGGAGGTTTTTCTCAGGAATTCACCGTTTGGCTCAGTTGAGTGTAGGTCCACGTGAGCAGAGGCAGCAGGTTCAAGGAACTTAGTGGGATCAGAAAGCTGGCCATCGTCAAGTCTTGGGTTTCCGTCTTTCTTCATAGGCGCTGCAGTTTTCTTTCTAGCCACCAAGGTGTGTCCATTTCAGCCTCCCCCCTTCCTCTCGAGATCCAGCTTTGCTGCCTCGGAGTCTCCGATCGGCTTGCGCACGGATGCGGACAGGGGCGGAGGGCAGCTGGAGGTGCCCCAACGGGCTAAGTCAGCCCAGCCGGTGAAGCAGAACCGGGCTGCGGGCTTCCAAACCCAAATCAAACCAGTTTTGTTTTTCCCTGGTTTTAAGCTAGTCCCCATACTTTCCTGGGTTTTCACCTAAAACAAGGATTGGACAGTTTATGAG
This sequence comes from Saccopteryx leptura, assembly GCF_036850995.1. Classification (NCBI taxonomy): domain Eukaryota; kingdom Metazoa; phylum Chordata; class Mammalia; order Chiroptera; family Emballonuridae; genus Saccopteryx; species Saccopteryx leptura. Next base: position 68,797,135 of record NC_089513.1, read on the forward strand.
CTAATCCTGTCTTCCCAATCTGAGACAGAGTATCTCAGGGGACATTTTATAATTTGTTTTTTTCCAAAAAAATTCTCCCGGCAGCCGCACCCTAGTAACAGTCCTGGATGTGTCTGAGCCCTTTCCCCTTGCACACGGGGTTTCACTTTCTGGTGTGGGGGTTCAGAAGAAGCCACCAGAAGATGCGCCTCAGTGGTATGCAGGTTACTTTGAGCTCCAGGCAATTTTAGCTTCTGGAGCAAGAGAAACTGGGCCCCTCCCTTTCCTATCCGCAGGGCAGGGCAAGCTTCTCCTTACTGAGGGTCTCTTCTTATCATCCGGCCATGATCCTTTGAAGCCCCTAAGGCAGTGGTCCCCAACCTTTTTTTGGGCCACAGACTGGTTTAATGTCAGAAAATATTTTCACGGACCAACCTTTAGGGTGGGATGGATAAATGTATCACGTGACCGAGACAAGCATCAAGAGTGAGTCTTAGATGGATGTAACAGAGGGAATCTGGTCATTTTTTAAAAACTTAAATATAAATAAAACAGAAATAATGTAAGTTATTTATTCTTTCTCTGCAGACCAGTACCAAATGGCCCACAGACTGGTACCGGTCCACGGCCTGGGGGTTGGGGACCACTACCCTAAGGTACAAGATCTCATGCCTAGCTCAGATGTCTTCTATACCTCAGTCTCCATTTCCATCTCTAAACCTCTCCCTACAGATGGGTATGCAGGGTTCCCATACATACATATGCATTCAATTTGGTTACTTTCTCTTGCTAATCTGCCTCATGCCTATTTGATCGTTATTAGATGAGCCAGAAGAACCGTGAAGGTAGAGGAAAGTTTGTTCCTCCCTGACCCTGGCTTCCCTCTCTCAGTCTTCAAGAACTGTGAACTGGCCAGACAGATTCCCGTGAAATCAGACCTTAGACATGTTTCAAGAGCTCAGCCTACGCTACTCCTTTTTTTTTTTTTTTTTTTTTTTACAGAGATAGAGAGAGTCAGAGAGAGGGATAGACAGGAACGGAGAGATGAGAAGCATCAATCATCACATTGCAACACCTTAGTTGTTCATTGATTGCTTTCTCATATGTGCCTTGACCATGGGCCTTCAGCAGACCGAGTAACCCCTTGCTGGAGCCAGTGACCTTGGGCCCAAGCTGGTGAGCTTTTGCTCAAACCAGATGAGCCCTCACTCAAGCTGGCAACCTCTGGGGTCTCGAACCTGGGTCTTTCCAGTCTGATGCTCTATCCACTGCGCCACCGCCCAGTCAGGCCGCTACTCCTTTTTAACTTAGAAGAGTATAAAAAGCAAGAGTCATGTCCTAAGCCACCAGGACACATGCTCAGTGGTTTGTAAGTCAAACTGATCCTGAAAGGCCAGTGTCCACACTCTCTCAGCCACAGCCTTAGTGGACCATTATGTCCACCCTTCATGCTGCCTGGGGCCTTAAGCCTTGAGCTGGTGTTGGTCAAATAAGTTTTTAAATGTGATATATGTTTGCTCACTTATAGTTTGTATTGGGTGTGGGGGACAGGCTGTAAGCAGGCAGGGTGATTATAGCCTAAGGCTTAGTTTTAAGACTAAGCTTTTCTCCACACCCTTGACTGATTGCATGATGTAGGGTGGTGCACTCTCATGAGGAATCCCATTATGCCTCAGATAAGTGACTTTGTATCAGAGACTTTCTTATTTATATATTGGATTAAAGGTTTTAATTTCTACACTATGAAGTGGGGCAGACTGGCAGCTTGCTCTCTTTTTATTTTATTTTATTTATTTATTTTTTACAGAGACAGAGAGTGAGTCAGAGAGAGGGATAGACAGGGAGGGACAGACAGACGGGAACGGAGAGAGATGAGAAGCATCAATCATTAGTTTTTTATTGCACGTTGCAATTGTTCATTGATTGCTTTCTCAAATGTGCCTTGACTGTGGGCCTTCAGCAGACTGAGTAACCCCTTGCTGGAGCCAGCGACTTTGGGTTCAAGCTGGTGGGATTTTGCTCAAATCAGATGAGCCCGCGCTCAAGCTGGCGACCTTGGGGTCTCGAACCTGGGTCTCTGCATCCCAGTCCAACGCTCTATCCACTGCGCCACTGCCTGGTCAGGCTGGCAGCTTGCTCTCTTGGTTCCTGAGATTAGCATTAGAGAGGAGAGGAGAGTAAGGCCATGTGGAGGAGAGGAGAAACAGCCAAGATGGCAGAATGCTGAAGGAGAAGCCAGTTTGTGCAAAGTTTGTGCAGAGAGAAGGAGATGGGGAACAGAGGTGAATAAGGCTAGTGAGCTAGAGACCTTTAATTCTAGGAAACTCAGATAAGTCAGTAGCTTTGTGAGCACTGAACGAGTGGGTTTTGGAACCCAATGTGTATTTTTACTTGCCTGCCAGGTGCAAGCTAGGATTAAAGGTAATGGCCCACCAGTTCTTGACTCCGTTGTTTCATTACCGTCTGGCCGAATCCAATGCGAAACTGCATGGGCCAGGCGGCTGTGATGGTGGCCCTGGCTACTGGCTTTACAGCTGGTCATCCAGCTCCATCATTACGCTTCAAGATAAGGTCTGGGGGGAATAATGCATTCTAAAAATATTCGGACAAACAGAATAGTACAAAGAAGAAATTGAAGTTATGCCCGGACTCCTATTGCCCAGAGAGCAGAGGGCCAGCAAGGCAATGGCCTTGGAGCAAAATCACTGTGTCTCAGCTCCACAGCCTTGCAGCAACCTGGCCCAAGGGTCCGAAGCCCGAGGTCTCAGAACTGGCATACAGAAGAGGGCATCAGTCAGGTGACTGGTCCAGCCGAGTTTTACTAGACAGCCCAGTGCTAGCAGTTCCTGTGGGGCCTGCTTGGAGCCTGAATCAGCCAGGGTGTGACAAGCCACAGATCTGATCTCACCTTCGCAAGCCAATCCGCTTCCCCACCCCCTGCTCCCACTCAGCTGCTGTTAGCCACCTCTGCCAACTTATTCATTTTGTTTCTATTCCCAACCCCCTCTCTCTCTTTGGGAAGCCACCCCCTCTGCTGTTTATCCCCCAACATGCCCGCTCCTCATCAGGGCCCTGCTGCTGAAGTGTGATGACTCATTCCTTACTTAGGTATTTTGGGTTCATTGCTCTTCAGCCAGTTTACCCAGAAGAACCACACAGAGCCGACACAGAGAAGAGAGGAAATGGGGGCGTGCGGATGGGAGGGAGCGGGGCAGAAATCCAAGGGCTGCTACGGAAAAATTCGGCCGAGGTGCTGTTCTCCCAGCTGACTCAAAGAACGGGACCGTTCCAAAAGCAACAAAGGGAAGGAAACAGTGCTTTGATTAAAACTTCATTGAGCTGCCTGGACACCCCCCGCCGCCCCCCCCTCCCCACCAGAGTTCTTCCACAAGGGAGATGGAATGTGCAGGACTCCAAAAGAATTGTCATTGCCCTTTGGGAATATTAAGAGCAACCACACCCAAGCTGTGTTGACTTGGCCAAAGCAAGGTAGAAGGGAGCATTATGGGATAGCCAAGCAACGCCTACAAAACAGTCCAGATCAACTGCCCTAACCTTCAGTCCCCGCATCCATGTGCCTTTGGCTCAACTCTCCAGGTTTGCTTTGAGGACAGTATCTGGCATGGAGTCTAGCTCTCCTAAGTAGACAGACCCTGCTTAGGTTGTGAACAATGGAAAAAGCGTGCGTGACAGGTCAGCCAGAAGATTCACAGGTTTGAGAAGCTTCCAGAAAGTTATTGTTTAGAAATTAATTTTCCTTAAGTTGTTCCCCCTAAGACTGTTCAGTACATGAGGCTTCTGCTTGTACTCTAAGCTTTAGACTTCTATCTCTTTTGTAAGAGCATTACATTACTGCTTGTGACATTTGCCATCCGTTTCTAGTTTGGGGCTTGCAACATGAGCATGCTAGGAGTAGTCATTCCTTTCTAATTATGCATTCTTAAATTCAACAAATATTTCCCAAATGCCTAAGACCGGAGCCAGCCCTTCAGGTCCAGAGCTGGGACACGGGCTACATCTCAGGCTTCTGATGGGCAAGTCCAGAACAGGATTCTGATCTCAGAGAGAAAGAAGCTGATAAGCATCCAGGGAGGACTAATTCATGATACACCTCCTGATTTTTGAGTCTGGGCTGTTAATTCCTTCTTATGCAGCATGGTGTGTTAGAACAGTAGGTTGTCCCAGGTTGTACCCAACAGCTGTTGTGTGCAAACCATCTTACTGGAAACAGTGAGAAATATTAAAAAATGTATATGATGGAACTCATGTACAGTATTAGGATAATAAAACAGAGAGAAAGGATCCAGGTCTGTGATGACATCATGCCATCATCTCAGCCCAGGCAATGGTATCATGTAGACCAGTGGTCCCCAACCCCCGGGCTGTGGACCGGTACCAGTCCGTGGGCCATTTGGTACTGGTCCGCAGAGAAAGAATAAATAACTTACATTATTTCCGTTTTATTTATATTTAAGTCTGAACGATGTTTTATTTTTAAAAAATGATCAGATTCCATCTGTTACATCCATCTCAGACTCACTCTTGACACTTGTCTTGGTCACGTGATACATTTATCCATCCCACCCTAAAGGTCGGTCCGTGAAAATATTTTCTGACATTAAACCAGTCCGTGGCCCAAAAAAGGTTGGGGACCACTGGGTTAGAGCTTTGGCCCAAAGTACAAAGATTCCAGGTTCAATACCCAGTTAGGGCACATACAGGAACAGATTGATGTTTCTATCTTTCTCTTTCTCTCTCTCTCAAATCAATAAATAAAAATTTAAAAAATAAATATAAAACAAACTTATAACACATGATCAAGAAACAAAAAGATGATGCTTTGAAAAGACTAATAAAATCAACAGAGATTAAAAGGGAAAATTACTACATATATAATAGAACTTTTAAGAAATAAGAGAATGTTATAAACTTCCTGCAACTAAATTTGAAAACTTTTATGAAATGACCAGTTTTCTAGAAAAATGATACTTACTAAAACTAACTCAAGAAGAAATAGAAAATCTAATTAGAGAGCTATAGCTATTTTTGAAAAGCTGAATTGGTAGTTTAAAATCTACCTACAAAAACAGGGAACATTTGTCATCTCGCTCCCAGGGTATGTCCTCATTTTGGCTCAAATAAATCCTTTTTTTTTGGTATTTTTCCGAAGTTGGAAACAGGGAGGCAGTCAGACAGACTCCCACATGCGCCCGACCAGGATCCACCCGGCATGCCCACCAGGGGGCGATGCTCTGCCCATCTGGGGAGTCGCTCTGCCGCAATCAGAGCCATTCTAGCACCTGAAGCAGAGGCCACAGAGCCATCCTCAGTGCCCGGGCCAACTTTGCTCCAATGGAGCCTTGGCTGCGAGAGGGGAAGAGAGAGACAGAGAGGAAGGAGAGGGGGAGGGGTGGAGAAGCAGATGGGCGCTTCTCCTGTGTGCCCTGGCCGGGAATCGAACCCGGGACTCCTGCATGCCAGCCAACGCTCCACAACTGATCAAATAAATTCTTATAAAGATTAAAAAGAAGTCTACCTACAAAAACAAAACAAAACTTGTGATAGCCAGGCTGGTTGAGGTCATCATAATCTTGCACAATATTTCAGAGAACAGAAAAAAAAATAATTGCCATAAGTTTTAAGATAAAAGCGGAATTTTGACTTTTTATTATAATTTATTAATTTGAGAGAGAGAAAACATCAATTTGTTGTTTCACTTCTTTATGCATCCATTGGTTGATTCTTTTTTTCTTAAAAAGCTTTTTTTGAAAGATTTCATTTATTGAATTTAGAGAGAGAAGAGGGAGAGAGAGAAAGAAAGGATGGGAGAGATTGGAATGGGAAGCATCCCCTTGCTTCCTGTATGTGCCTTGACTGGACAAGCTCAGGGTCTCAAACCGGCAACCTCAGCATTCCAGGTCGAGGCTTTGTCCATTGCGCTACCACAGGTCAGGCCACATTCATTGGTTGATTTTTTTTTTTTTTTACAGAGACAGAGCGAGAGTCAGCGAGAGTAATAGATAGGAACAGACAGACAGGAACGCAGAGAGATGAGAAGCATCTATCATCAGTTTTTCTTTGTGACACTTAGTTGTTTATTGATTGCTTTCTCATATGTGTCTTCACTGTGGGGCTACAGCAGACCGAGTAACCCCTTGCTCAAGCCAGCGACCTTGGGTCCTAGCTGGTGAGCTTTGCTCAAACCAGTTGAGCCCACGCTCAAGCTGGCAACCTCGGGGTCTCGAACCTGGGTCCTCCACATTCCAGTCCGAGGCTCTATCCACTGCGCCACTGCCTGGTCAAGCCATTGGTTGATTCTTGTATGTGCCCTGACCAGGGGTCGAACCTGCAATTTTGAGTATCAGGATGACAGTCTACCCAGGGTTTTTCAACTGCTGGTCTGCAGACTGGTATCAGCCTGCCAGAAATTTTGTGCTGGTCTACAGGAGTTTAGCCACCCTGATGTTGTATGAAGATTATTCAACTGAGCTACCAGGCAGGGGAATACTGGCAGGATTTTGATGTCAAAACAAGATAACGATAGATAAGAAAGAAAAGTTATACATAAATCTGTCATAAATTCAGATGTAAAAGTCCTAAATGAAATAGTAGAAAATTAAATCCAGCAATGCATAGGAATTAATATTTATGATCTGTTTGGGTTTATCCCAGAATACAATGCTAGCACACTAGAAAATTAATGTCATTTACTACAATTATATTCTAAAGGAGAAAAAAAACAAATCATCATCTCAATGGGTGCAGAGAATACATTTGGTAAAGTTTAATTCATGGTAAAATTCTTTAGCAAATTCATTATGGAAGGAACTGCCTTAACTTGAGAAAAGGTATCCACCCCAAAATTACAGCAAACAATATACTTAATATTCTTAGTGGTTAATGTTTCTTAGAAGCATTCCCTTGAAAGTCAGGAATAAGATAAGAATGTATCTCTATCTGTATTAAAGTGAGTACCTGAGGGTCTAGCAAGCAAGCAGAAGATGAAAAGAATTAAATGTATAAGGATTTGATGCCTGACCAGTCAGTGGCTCAGTGGATAGAGCATCTGCCTGGGATGTTAAGGACCTTGGTTCAAAACCTCGAGGTGGTCTGCTTGAGCATGGGATCATAGACATGACCCTATGGTGGCTGGCTTGAAGCCCAACGTCACTGGCTTGACCCCAAGGTTGCTGGCTTGAGCAAGGGGTCACTAGCTTGGCTGGAGACTCTGGTCAAGGCACGTATAAGAAGCAATCAATGAAAAACTAAAGTGTTGCAATTATAAGTTAATGCTTCTCATATCTCTTCCTCACTTAAAAAAGAAAAAAAAATATGGGGCTAGGACACATATAAAATACAAAAAAAAAAAAAAAAAAAAGAAAAAAATACAATGACAGTTACCTCCTCATACCATGTACCAAAATTAATTCTAAGTGCATTAGACTCATTTGTCAAAGACAAACTTTAAACATCTATTAAGACCTGGCCAGTTAGCTCAGTTGGTTAAAGCGTCATCTCCATACACCAAGGTTGTAGATTCAATTCTGGGTCAGGACACATACAGGAATCAACCAATAAATGCATAAATAATTGGAACAACAAATTAATGTTTCTTTCTTTCTCACCCTCTCTTTCTCTCCCTCCCTTCTTCTCTCTCTAAAATCAATAAAAAATAATAAATAAACATTTAAGAAGAAAATAGTTTTAAGATCTTGGGAAAGGAAATGATTAAAAAAAAAAGATACAGAAAGTACAAATGATAAAAGTCCAGATTGACGTACTTCCTTATATTAAAATGAAAACATCTTTATAACAAAAGCACTCAAACTGAGAATTTAAGCCACAGCTAGCAGTGTACATATCTAGTATATATAGACCCTCCAAAATTAGCAGTATGAATGATATATCCCATGAATTACAGTACTGAGAACAAGATATCTATCTCAACAGGATAAACAAATGCTTCGCGAAAATGAACACTCCAACTGATGAGTCAGCATACGAAAAAAACAACCCAGTGTATTAGTAATCAGAGATAAATGAAAACAACCAGGTATCATTTTATACCTATCAGATTAATAAAATTTAAAAAAATGTCGGAGTGTGGTGATGATGTTGGATACACATAGTGCCTTTTCTGTAGCCGACCCCCGCTGGAACGTAAGTTGCACAAGAGCAGAGACTTCCTTTGGTTGACAAGTGTCATCTCCAGTGCCTACAATAGTGCCTGGTCTTACAGGGCAGTGCAGGCAGGAGTTGGAAAAGTTGAAGATGCATATAATCTGACACTTCATTCATTAGATTCTGAGTCACAGGAAGGTAGTCTTGACCAACCCTTCCACATGTGCTAAAGAGATCATGTCCAAGTCTGTTTGTTTATTCCAAAATAGCAACAAATTGGAAGAGAATAAATAAATAGACTGTGAAATATTTATACAGTGGAATGACACATGCCAGTTAAAACACACAAATTAGAACCATCATGCATCAATGTGGGTGGAGTATTATTATATTATTTTCTGTACTTAAAATATATTTGCTTGAAATATGTCACTAAAACAGTTATACATCGTCTTTAAGGGGTTGAAAAATAATGGTGAACAAAAACTGCAATATAAAACCAAATATAATTTATAGTATTTTTTGCTACACAAAAGTTAGAAAAATAAAAGCCAGACATGATAAGAGGTACAAAATGATATGAGAGTCTTGAAAGAGGAGAAATCAATGTGCCCGAAAGGAACCGGAGAACTAACTGTTCATGCAGGAAATTGCTCTTGTTATTTAAGGAGTTGGAAATGGAGCAAAGAGATTCTCGGTGGAGGGGAGACAGGCCCAGGGGAGGACAGTAAGCACTGGGAAAACATGGGGTTACAGGGGATGTTTGGGAGCTCGGGTTGACCCGAGCGTCGGCTGAGTAAAGAAAAATGTGAAAGAGAGCTGGGATGAAGTCTTGGAGAAATTTAAACACCAACCTTGGGTAGAAAACCTGAACGCTGGTGCCGGACTTCTGCCTCAGGTACTCGTAGTCTCCACTCGAATTTATTTCCTTGGGAGTTCAGTTCAAGGTATTTTCTGAATATGTTATTTTATTTATGTATTTCATTATTGATTGATTGTTTGAATTTTCAGTGAAAGAACAATTTGTTGTTCAACTTATCCATGTGTTCGTTGGTTGATTCTTGTATGTACCCTGACTGGGGATCGAACCCACAGCCTCAGTATATTGGGACGATGCTCTGACCAACTGAGCTACCTGGATAGGGCCAAGTTTTGTTTTGTTTTTCACTTAAAATTGAGAATATCAATAAGACACAAAAACATTAATAGTAACTGTATTAACACACTTATTTAAGGGAATGATACACTGTAGAAAAAGATGTAATGAGATATCTTATTTAATGAAATACTTTCTTCATGTTTCTTTCACTGTAATCACTGCTAAGTTTATCTAGAGTTTCCCTCTGTCTTGAGTATGAAATGACTTTTTATTCACTTGACCTAATTTTTAGACCCAAAGGCTCAGCAACTCATTTGTTCATTTATTTCATTCTAATATATATTAACAGCCCAAGCCAAATGATAACAGTCATTGCTTTCATAGAGCATAATAGTCTAGGACCAGACATATAAATAACCCAGCAGTGACAATAGGGGTGATAGAGGTGTGCACAGGATGTTCTTGTAGAACAGAGGAGGGGCAGCTAATCAGGGAGTGAAGGAAGGCTTCCTGGTGGAGGAGGTATTTGACAAGAATGCTCAGCAGTTAGTTAGCTGGACCAAAGAGGAGAGAGTAAGAGAACATCCGAGGAGGAGGCTCAGGGGCATGAAACATCCTGTGCATGTTGTCAAGTATGATCAGAAGAAATAAAATGTTAGGTTACTTAGCAGAACTTAGGACAAAGATGTATACAGGGACACATCATAAAGGATTAGGTGTTGGCCCTGGCCTGTTGGCTCAGTGGTAGAGCATCAGCCTGGCATGTGGAAGTCCCAGGTTCGATTCCTGGCCAGGGCACACAGGAGAAACACTCATCTGCTTCTCCACCCCTCCCCCTCTCCCTTCTCTCTGTCTCTCTTCCCCTCCCGCAGCAAAGGCTCCAATGGAGCAAAGTTGGTCTGGGTGCTGAGGATGGCTCCATGGTCTCCGCCTCAGGCGCTAGAATGGCTCTGGTTGCAATGGAGCAACATCCCAGATGGGCAGAGCATCGCCCCCTAGTGGGCATGCCGGGTGGATCCTGGGTCGAGTGCATGCAGGAGTTTCTCTGCCTCCCCTCTTCTCACTTCAGAAAAATACAAAAAATTAAATAAATAAAAAGGATTAGGTGTTAAGTGAATGCCAGGTGAAACTGGAGACAATCCTAAGAGGCAGACTTTACAATGGCTTTGAAGGAGAGAGAAGGGGCTATAGCTAGGAGAGGGGAGTGCTGTGAGGAAGGGCAGAAGTCGGTTTTAAAGAGAGTAGGGATGAAAATATTTATATGGTTTCGGAAGAGACCAAGTGAAGAGGAAGCTTCGGAGGAAGGAGAAAGGGGCGGGCTAACAGAGTAAGGGTTTCCGGAGGAGGAAGCCCAGACCAGGTGGACGGATTCACCTTGACCTGGAGAGTAAGTTACCCTGAAGCAGGAGAGGGGGAGAAAAGGATAGAATTAGAGTTTTTAGTTTTCAGTGCTGGGGAGGCAGCTCAGGGAGCTCAACCGACGGCTTTCATTTTCTCCTGGAGGAGAAAATAAGGTGGTTTGTCTGCCGTGAGGGGAGGTGTTGGGGGTTGGAGGGGAAGGGGGGAGGGGGGGGGCGCAGCAGCCTGAGCACCACCTGGGGCCGGAGCGAGTGTAGCTGCAGGAGGGCCACTGCCACCTGGGGCCGCAGCGAGTGTAGCTGCAGGAGGGCCACTGCCACCTGGGGCACAAGGAGCGAGTGTAGCTGCACGGGGGCCACTGCCACCTGGGGCCGGAGCGAGTGTAGCTGCACGAGGGCCACTGCCACCTGGCGCACAGGGAGCGAGTGTAGCTGCACGGGGGCCACTGCCACCTGGGGCCGGAGCGAGTGTAGCTGCACGGGGGCCACTGCCACCTGGGGCCGGAGCGAGTGTAGCTGCACGGGGGCCACTGCCACCTGGGGCCGGAGCGAGTGTAGCTGCACGGGGGCCACTGCCACCTGGGGCCGGAGCGAGTGTAGCTGCACGGGGGCCACTGCCACCTGGGGCCGGAGCGAGTGTAGCTGCACGGGGGCCACTGCCACCTGGGGCACAAGGAGCGAGTGTAGCTGCACGGGGGCCACTGCCACCTGGGGCACAAGGAGCGAGTGTAGCTGCACGAGGGCCACTGCCACCTGGGGCACAAGGAGCGAGTGTAGCTGCACGAGGGCCACTGCCACCTGGGGCACAAGGAGCGAGTGTAGCTGCAGGAAGGCCACTGCCACCTGGGGCACAAGGAGCGAGTGTAGCTGCACGGGGGCCACTGCCACCTGGGGCACAGGGAGCGAGTGTAGCTGCAGGAGGGCCACTGCCACCTGGCGCACAGGGAGCGAGTGTAGCTGCACGAGGGCCACTGCCACCTGGCGCACAGGGAGCGAGTGTAGCTGCACGGGGGCCACTGCCACCTGGGGCACAGGGAGCGAGTGTAGCTGCACGGGGGCCACTGCCACCTGGCGCACAGGGAGCGAGTGTAGCTGCACGGGGGCCACTGCCACCTGGGGCCGCAGCGAGTGTAGCTGCACAGGGGCCACTGCCACCTGGGGCACAAGGAGCGAGTGTAGCTGCACGGGGGCCACTGCCACCTGGGGCACAAGGAGCGAGTGTAGCTGCACGAGGGCCACTGCCACCTGGGGCCGGAGCGAGTGTAGCTGCACGAGGGCCACTGCCACCTGGGGCACAGGGAGCGAGTGTAGCTGCACGAGGGCCACTGCCACCTGGGGCCGGAGCGAGTGTAGCTGCACGGGGGCCACTGCCACCTGGGGCCGGAGCGAGTGTAGCTGCACGGGGGCCACTGCCACCTGGTGCACAAGGACAGGAGGCAGGAAGTCAGTGACCAAGGACGGAATGTTCTAGAGTGGTTGAAATACCAGGACAAGGAGGAGGAAGAGGGCTAGGAGTAGGTCTGGAGGCTGGAGAGGATTGGAGACCAAGGCCACTGCTGTGGAGGAGCCCAGAAATCACGTGACATTGAGCCTTCCCCGAGGACTGGACTTCCACAGCCTGGCAGAGCGAAGGAGGTGTTGAGGGGGCAAAGGGGTGTGAACTAGATACCAAGTCCCAGGTGAAGGTTAGAGATGCATGGTTCCAGCCCGCTCCGGTGATTTAAGCCTGTGGCATAGTTTCACCAAAGGAAAAAACAGTCTGAAAGGAGGCAGGGAGGTGGCCTTCCTGCACTTCTGATAAGCTACTCGTTTGTTTGTTCATTCGGCCTTTCATTCCAACTTTTCAGAAACCTAAAACTATTTATTGAACATTTACTATGTGCCAGATCCTCATCGCTGGAGAGGCAAACAAGATACATCTGAATTCATCAGTTCTGAAACACACGTTCCCCACCCACTGCCACACTCCTCCAACTTTTTAATATCCTCTGAAATCATTTGGGATACTTCTTACACTGACATCAGCCATTGCAGTCATGGTATAGTTGTCATAGTTTTCCCTGGGCTCAAACTTAGTCATAGCTGTTCACGTTGTCATTACTTCAACCGAGTTAAGTACACTGTTGGTAATAACATGTTGAGCTTACTTGCTGTTTAAATTCCAAAAAAATTACACTGTCATTTGGCATGGAAATGAAAGTTATTGTATTTGGAGAAGGCGTGGAAATCATGGGACATGAGTCTGATATTAGTGAGGCAGGCATTCATCATTGGAGAAATTACTACCGTTCCACATATGATTGCAAAACTCAAGAACCAAATGTTTTATGGGACCCTCGAAAGAAAAAATACCCACAAATAAACACAATGGTGATATGTTTGTTGCTGATCTATACACAAAGAATTGCCTAAGATAAGCCAAGAAATGAAATGGAAGGCCTAGAGATATTTCAAAGCTGACAGACTGGTGTGACTAATTCCTGGGTCACAAGGTTATGGTTAAGGCATGGTGTCATTGTTTAGACAATTTATTTTCTTAGTGACACATAAAATAATGGTGTGTCTTATAATTAAATGTGTCTTAGAATGGATGATATATGGTAATTCACATCCTAGAATGATCTAAACATTTTCTTTAAAAAAAAAAAAAAGTCAGACCTATAAGAAGCAACTTCCTCCTTTAAATGAGGAAACTGAGTCTATGAGGTAGGTGGTTGGCCCAGGAGTGTCCCCACAGCTTGTTAGAGGCAGGGGATACTGTCCTGCTTTCTGGCAAACCAGCAGGAAAAGAGAAAGATAACTATGATAGCTTTATTTTTCCTATTGGAAGGATGATAAACAGGTTTAGTAACTACTAGTCCTTGACAAGAGGTTTCTAATTTATGTCCGTCCTCTATATCTCTTTAATCTCCTTAATTGCTGGCTTTGTCATTCAAATATTCCATAAAGCACACATTCTCAGTGTCCCTTTTTATTTTTCTTGAGAAATTTCCAAGACATGTCAGAGTTGTAAAACAGAGATGGCCATCTATTCTTTAGTGTGGTATCTTTTCTTCAATACCTAAAAAACTAAGTTGCTTCACTGTTAGTCTTCGCCTGGATCTGGGATCGTTAAGGAAAGCAGGTGTCCAAACTTGAGAGGGAGGAGTAAACTAAGAACGGGCGGTAGGCATCCTGTCCAAGGGATGAAACCAACACGGACCGGCTAGAGGGAGTTGTCGCCTCCTCCCCTTCTTTCTGGCTCACACTATCGTAGAAGCAATCTCTTTGTTTACTGTCTGCAGCTCCTAGTGTTAGTAAGAAAATACAGAAGAAAAGAGTATGCAAATAAGGTAAAAGATATTTAACTTTCTAGTTTCTAACTTTCTAGTGGAAAGCTCCACACACACACTGGTGACATGAATTTTATGGCCAACAGTTGGAGTTCACCCTGATAGGTCCAAATTCGTTTGGTTGGTTGGTTGTTCATAATAGCTGCTACTGTTTCTACTCTTCCTAAATAATGGCATCTGGTCACCAGCCACACTGGTCAGTTATAAATTATTCCCTATGTATAAAGGAATCACTCTGAAGTCATCAAGAGAACGTAAGACACTATGAGAGACCCTATTTCTCTCTTCTCCCCTCTTTGAAGCCCTTTTTATCTTTAAATGTTTCAAATATAGGAAAAGTTTGCCCTTTTCTGACAGTAAAATTGACCTGTGGTATATTGTGTTATACATCTTTCCGATCTTTTTTGTAGATTAAAAAAATTACGAGTTTTGCCTGACCAGGTGGTGGCACAGTGGATAGAATGTCAACCTGGGACACTGAGGTCCCAGGTTTGAAACCCTTAAGTTGCTGGCTTGAGTGTAGGCTCACCAACTTGAGCACAGGGTTGCTGGCTTGAGCGTGAGATCATAGACATGACCCCAGGGTTTCTGGCTTGAGTCCAAAGATCTCTGGCTTGAAGTTGAAGCTCATTGGCTTGAGCCCAACGTGCTGGCTTGAGCCCAAGGTCGCTGGCTTGCGCAAGGGGTCACTGGCTCAGCTGGAGCCCCCTGGTCAAGGCACATATGAGAAAGCAATCAATGAACAACTAAGGTGCTGCAACTATGAGTTGATGCTTCATATCTTTCTCCCTTCCTGTCTGTCACTGTCCCTCTCTCTGTCTCACAGTCTCTCTCTTGCAAAAAATAAAAAATAGCCCTGGCTGGTTGGCTCAGTGGTAGAGCGTCGGCCTGGCGTGCAGGAGTCCCAGGTTCGATTTCCGGCCAGGGCACACAGGAGACGCGCCCATCTACTTCTCCACCCCTCCCCCTCTCCTTCCTCTCTGTCTCTCTCTTCCCCTCCCGCAGCGAGGCTCCATTGGAGCAAGGATGGCCCGGGCGCTGAGGATGGCTCCATAGCCTCTGCCTCAGGTGCTAGAATGGCTCTGGATGCAACAGAACGACGCCCCAGATGGGCAGAGCATTGCCTCCTGGTGGGCATGCCAGGTGGATCCCAGTTGGGCGCATGTGGGAGTCTGTTTGACCGCCTCCCCGTTTCCAACTTCAGAAAAATAAAAAAAAAATAAAAAATAAAAAAATCTCAAGTTTTAAACAGCCCAAGGCTGGTTAGGTTTCAGAAAACATGCTTGGATCAATTTATTCGTGGTGGCTTCAAGTTTTTTCTTAACTCCAGAAAATGCATCCCCTTTACAAAACTGGGAGGCTGACAACTGGAAAGTAAAATAAAAATGTAGAAAAGCTGGAGGCCGGCGTGCATCTGAGTTCACAACCTGAAGCAACACCCTGACAGTCACCACACCTGCTCCATGTCAAGGTTCACCGCCTTGGTGTACTCTTCAGACAAGGAAGGCTTGATCATTGTGCAAGGTCCACACCACGTGGCTGAGAAGTCAAGTGTAATGAGTTTCTCTCCTAGACTGTTCAAGGCATCTTGAAAAAGCGTACTTTCTCTCTATCTGCCTCACTGTTTGGGCAGCTGGGGTCTGACAAGCGACCATAAGAGCTGATGGAAGTGGATCCAAACCGTGGACCATGGGCCAGAGCTTCCCGATCCTTTTCGTATGCTTGTTTCACACAGTTGAAGTACCAGTTATACGTACCATTGTGTATCTTGTTTTGCTTATTTGACATGATAACATAGGCCTCTTCATATGTTACTAACCTCTTAAGTAGAATTATTCATACTTGCATACTGTCTCACTGCAAATGCAGCTTACCTTTTTTTTTTTTTTTTAAACCCATTCTTCTCCTGCGATTGTAGATCTAGGGTGTTTTCAAACTTTGGCTACCATAAATGACACTGTGATGAACATCTTTATGCATTAGTCTTTTTCTTTGTGAAATGACATTTACCTCTTTCAGGCTGGCTGGATATTTTTTCCTCTACTGAAATGGCAATTAGTGAATTAGTGGTCTAAAAGTGATAAACTGTGTTTGAAATGACTATATTAACAATGGAATATTACTCAGTCATAAAAAAATTCACCATTCGCAACACCATGGGTGGATCTAGGTGGGATTATACTCAGTGAAACAAGTCAGACAGAAAAAAAACAAATTCCATATAATCTCACTTACATGTGGATTCTAAAGAACAAACTAAATGAACAAACAAAATTGAAACATACTCATAGACACAGAGAACAGGCTGATAGTTGCTGGAGGGGAGGGGACTAGAGATAAAAGAGGCAAAGGGATGAAGAAGTATAGATTGGTGGTTACAAAACAGTCATGGAATATAGAGCCCAGCACAGGGAATACAGGCAATAATATTGCAATATGTGCGATGCCAGGTGGGTAGGTGGGTACTGGAATTATCAAGGGGGAACACTTGGTAAAGTATATGATTATCTAACCACTTTGCTGTACACCTGAAACCAATACAAAATAATGAATACTGAATAATACTGAAATAATACTGAAACTAAATTGTAATTGAAAAATAAAAATAGCTCTGGCTGGTTGCTTAGTAAATAGAGCATCGGCTCAGCGTGTGGAAGTCCCAGGTTGGATCACCAGTCAGGGCACATATGAAAAGTGATCATCTGCTTCTCTCCCCTGCCCTCTCCTTCTTCTCTCTCTCCTCCTCTCTCGCAGCCAGTGGCTCTATTGGTTTGAGCATCAGCCCCTGGTGCTGAGGATAGCTCAATTGGTCCAAGCATTGGCCTGGGGCATTGAGGATAGCTCGGTTGATTTGAGCATTGGCCTAGATGGGGGTTTGCTGGGTGGATCCTGGTAGGGTGTATGAGGGAGTCTGTTTCTCTATCTCCCCTCCTCTCACTTTAAAAAATAAAAAATAAATAAAATAAATAAAATAAATATCACAAAAAAGTGCAAAAAATAAATAAAATGATTGTATTAAAAAATGAGGGATCTTGGTGGTAAGCACATACCTATGCGATGGGTATACACTCTGCTCTTTGTGTTTTTTGAGAGCAGGGAGAGACAATGGGGGGCGGTGAGAGAGGGAGTGTTTAGGGGACCAGTGTGGAGCTCTGCCTTGCCACCTCTGCTCTGTGACCAGGAAATACAGGAATCTCTGCAAAATGCTTTGTGCAAATCAGTTTCTCTTGCCTTCCTAAGGAAATGACACAATTCGCGTAGATGGTGTGGACTCCGGACCTCCAAGTACCGTTCGTTCCCTTGCTGTCATGACAGGACTGTGTGGCTGAGGCCGTCGGGAACCCACACAGCCTGGATCGGGGCCAGGAGACGGGGCCCTGGCCCGGGTGGGAGTCGTTCCCTAGCTTGGCACCTGGGAGCTTCGGAGGGCAATTTGATCCAAAAGGCCTTACATAGGTCACGCTTTCTAACACAGCTGTCAGAACACACACCCTGTAAACAGGAAATGCCTTAGGAAGTACATCTGAGTACATCTTATTTTTATTTTTAGGAAACTCTTACCAAGCCTGCGCAGAGGGTGACATTTATCTGGCATTACAGCTAACAAGTTAAAGCTGCTCCCGGACGGCCCCAGTTTTATGTTCTGGGCGCTGTGTGCCTACTGCTGTCTGGCAGGTGCTTAGAGAGCCCCACGTTCACCAGGAACTCATTTTGCCTTGGGAAATGAGTGTCTCCGTCAAGGGAGTGGTAAGCTACATAGTTGGTTTTTGTTGTCATAGAAAAGGAAAAAGCCAACTAAACCCTAAACCAATATTTAGACACCTAAATATTGTGCTTGGAATATGGAAAATTTAGCCCTGGGCAAAAGGAAAACCAAGTAAAACAGAGGAAGGGGAGGCTCTTGTTGGTTGAATAGCATCAGGAAAGGCTAAAATTAAGAACTGCTGACTTCCGGAAGGGACTTAGCTGTATAGAGGGCACAGTATTAATCCACACTTTGCTCCAGGTTCCACACCACCCCTGCCCTGGCCATGAACTGTTTGTTTTGGTTACACAGCTGCATCAACTAGGCTGTTTTCACACCACAGGGCCTTTACACATGCCCCACAATACCTGGAATAGCCCTGTTCCTTTATCCTCCTCTCTTTGTTTGGCAAATTCCTGCTCCTCCTTCAAGGCTGAGATATCACTTGATTTGGTTATAGCATGAACACAGCATAGTATAGTGGAGAGAACTTGGGCTTTAGAATGAGACACAACTGAGTTTAAATCTTGGTACCATTTTTTCCTAGAAGGATGACCTTGGATAAGTTGACTTCACCTCTGGAAGGATGTTTCCTCCTCAGTTAATAGAGCCAACACCTCGCTCACTGGAGCGTAGTGAATATTAGGTCACACAACTATAAAAAGTGCTTGGCATACAGTAGACATTCAATAAATGTCATGTCAACCTCCACCTGCCATACCTATCCCAATTCTTCCAAGCCTTCCTCAATTCTCTAGGCAGCATGATTTTCCCCCAAACTGAGCCTGTGTCTTATCTCTGAGTCTATAGTATCTACATAGTATTCAAATTCTTCATGCCATGCTCATAAGTTATAAGGTGTCCAGAGGACAATTTTAACCCTTTGAGTAGTACGAACATTCATGTACGTCCTTGTGCCTCCTGATCATCCGGAGTACGACTGTACAAAAATTTTTACTTTAACAATGTGTAAGGCAACGTTAAAAAAAGGCAAATGTATGTTCTTCTTGTTTCTTTATTTTTTTTAATTTTTTTTTGTTTTTGTTCTTTTCTTCTTGTTTCTTTAAATTGGTTATCAAACAAACATGATTTTAAATCAATAAAACTGGAACTGGAACTAATTTCATTTTTGGAAAAAAAACTCACTCCTGGGGGTCAGCAAGCATGAACAAAACTCACTACTCAAAGGGTTGATCCATTAATTTACTCAACAAATATGTATTTAATGACATCAGATGGCAACTAATCCTATTACTTATGACCTTGATATGTTTTTTTCTTGCTTCCGAGTAGGGTTTTTCAACTTTGACACTATTGACATTTGGGCCAGGAAGCTCTTTGTTGTGGGGGGGGGAGGCTCCCTTTTTGTTGTAAGATTTTGAGCAACATCCCTGGCTCTTTCCACCAGAAACTAGTAACAACCCAAATTGTCTTCAGACATTGACTGCCCCTTGTTGAGAAAAAAACTGCTTTAGAACTTGGCTCCCTTGGTTAATGCCCCCACCCCCGCCCCTGGTTTCTCTATTCAGCCTCCAGTGGTACCTTTTTCTCATACAAATCAAATGCCATTTCCCCCAGTCTCTCAAAAGAAATTAATCAAACATGAAAGCCTCTCCCTTCACAGCGAAGCCCTCTAAAAGCATGGCCTCATTCACTGTCTCTTTCCATCCATTCTCCCACCTACTGCGGTGAGAACCGCCACCACGTCCGGAAATGCTCTGCCCGAGTCCCTGCTGCTGAGTGGCTAACATCCGGGTCCTCTTCCCACTGCCCATCTTGCTTGGACTCTGGGAAGTCTGACACTTGTTAAGTTCCAAGATGTTTTTCTTTCCTGGTTCTCCTTTGACCCTCTCTCACGAACCCTAGTGGGGTTTCCTCTGTTCTGCCTCTTAAATTCTGTCACTTTCCCAAGGAAGATTGAGCAAGTCTCTGCTTGCTCCTCTCTCTTCCTTCTCAACCTGGTGCACGTTCCCCGATGCTCAAAGCTTTAGTTCTAATATAAGCACCAACTCCAGAATGCTTAGTTCCAGCCCAGAAGCTCTCCTGAGTACCAAACCGACACTCCCACTGTGTGTCTCACAGCCGTATCAGAGAGAACTTTCATCTTCATCTCCTCTTCCTGAAATTGCATCTCTTCCTACCTTCCCACGCCTGGCCTCGTCGGCCCCGTGGAGGCCCTGGTGTTTTAGACATTGGGCACGTTAGTAAAGGCGGTCATCTTAGGTCACCTAGTAATGCAAGGTCAAGTGAGTTCCTCCCTGCCTAGGCCCTCATTACAACCCTCTGGCTGTGGCCCACCTAGAGCGGTGAACCTCAGCATTACTTGCAATGAGCAAGGCACTTGGTCCATATTAGGTACTCTGTCCACGCTAGCTCCCTTTCCTTGTTATTTTCTTCTAAAAGACACAGTCTACAACATTGAGTTGTATATGGGTAGTGAGATTATAAGTGATTTTTTTCTTCTGTTCTCTAAATTTTTTTCCCATTGAAAAGAAATTATTTTTGCAACCAAAGAGAGGAGGTTTTGCTGAAACACTCTGACATGCACATTCGATCACGCCGCTCCCCTCTACTGGCTGTTCATTGCCCTCTTGGTCATGTCCGAACCTCTGAGCATGGCTGACAATATCTTCTCTGATTTGGCCTTGACCTGGCTCATGTTACCTTTTCTTACGCTGTTCTACCTCCTCCCACATGACCTACTTGGGCAACTCCAAGCCTTTCCAGATCCCTGGACAAGCCAGGCTGTTGCCTGCTTCTGCGTCGGATTCTCCCTTTGCTTGGTGGCTGACCCATGACCTTTCACCCTTCCCTCCATCCCATGCCCATACACACGGCCACACGCAGACACGCCCTCTGGGACACCCAGCCAATCCTCCTTCCTCAGAACTCTGTGTGCTGGAGTTATTTTACCTGATAGACAAAATTGTCTCCATTTCTTAATTTTCTTTTCTTTTTTTTTTTTTTGAAGATTTTATTTATTCATTTTAGATTGAGAGAGAGAGAGAGAGAGAGAGAGAGAGAGAGAGAAACAGGGGGGAGCAAGAAGCATCAACTCTGATATGTGCCCTAACCAGGCAAGCCCAGGGCTTCAAACCAGTGACCTCAGGATTCCAGGTCTATGCTTTACCTACTGCACCACCACAGGCCTGGCCTCCATTTCTTAATTTCAATAGTGGTTCAGTGCCTTATTGCTTAAGACAGTGGTTCAAACGAACTTGTTGAGTTCACTCAGCCAACCTCTCTAGGCATTCTGATGTGGCTGGTTGGATACTGCAACACCTTTCTCTGTTGTGAAAGAGAGGAGATTGGACTTCAGGCCCTCATATCCACAGGGCTACAGCAAATACTGGTGTCCCAGCTTTGCCCTGAGCACTGGCCAGTTTGAGTTTCTTTCTTGGTCAGTGCAGGCTGATGATAAAAACTGCAGTGGACCCGCAAACACACTTGTGGTTGCGGTGGTCTGTGCCATGAGCATACATCCTTAGTTCGTCCCAGACCGCTTGGCCACATGCACAGCCAAGACGGTGGGGCCCGCCAGGTGCTTGTGAAGGAGAGAGTCAGCAGTCTAGATCGCTGGCTTACTAACAGCCGGAGGGAAGGGATGCAGAGGGCGAGTGCAGACAAAGGGCGTGGGGCTTCCGTGCCCACTCTGAGGGCACCGCTCTCCCTGCATCCCCCTGCGTTCACCAACCTGTGAGCTCCTGAACCCTCTTCTTACCTTAGTCTCCAAACTAAAAGTAAACATGCTCTGCTTTGTTGCTCATTCAAAAAATGTCATGTCAATCTCCACCTGCCATACCTATCTTCCAAGCCTTCCTCAATTCTCTAGACAGCATGATTTTACCCTAAACTGAGCCTGTGTCTTATCTCTGAGTCTATAGTATCTACATAGTATTCAAATTCTTCATGCCATGCTCATAAGTTATAAGGTGTCCAGATGACTAAAAGTCTCATGCTCCCATGGAGACATTTGTCAGGGCACCTAGGATGCTTGATAATACTAATTTGTTGACTCATGTGTCTCCCCGTAGGAGACTGAGTACTCCTAAGGGCAAGGGCTGTGCCTTTTATTTGGCATATAGGAGATGCTCATCTAAGTGTCATCTCTCTGAGAAGCACTGTAGTAGACTTTGGGATGGGAGGAGGGGAGGGGAGGGAAATGAGCCACAGCCCCTATTGTCTTTTTGGAGCTTGCAATTGCCTGATGAAAATGAATGTGATTAAGTGGGGGGAGGAGGAGGAGGAGAAGGAGGAGGAGGAGGAGGAGGAGGAGGAGGAGGAGGAGGAGGAAGAGGAGGAGGAGGAGAAATCATAATAAAAGTTAGATGTTCTATATGCTTTATCTCTCATTTAATCCATGATTTACTTGGAAATCCATGCAATTATTTTGTAACAATGGGAAATTGAGATGTTACTGAGGTTAAGTGTCTTGACCAAGCAGCTAATAAGCTTCCAAAATCCAAGTTCCTCATTTAAATACAATAATATATTTAATGCTACAGTTTGAATGAAGTCCTCCAAAATCTTTTCAGGGAGAAATTACCATCAGGGGTCGGGCATCGTGGCTGCTTACCTTACCGGAAACCTGGGTTTCTGCAAAGGAACACCCAGATGTCGGTCGTTTAGTCCACATTTACAGGGGCTGGGCTTTCTGCTACTTCTTCTCGACTCATCTTCCCATCTCCAACTCTGGAAGAAAACACAAGCTCCCTGGGTTGCTGGGCCCTCCCTGGGTTGACTGAGGGAACCTTCTGGGTTTTAAGGGACAAGGAGAATCTGACCTGCGTGAGGTCAGGTACCTAGGACTACCTCTTGAGGCACAGTGAGAGTTCTAGGCCCTGATGATGTCAGTTTGGGGGCTCTGTGAAAGATGCCAGGCTGAGGTTACCTAGTAACCCCAGTCGGTCTTTCCCCTCTGTAGGCCGCCTTCCCAAAGCTCTGGCTGCAGGCCCGCAGGGAGGCCTACCTCCTGGTAGCTTCGTTAATGACTTGACAGTCTGATTGAGATCAGGTGGCCTCCCAGCTGGCACCAACACCCATCACACTCTCCAAAGATAAGGAAACCAAACATTAGCTAGCTGGTAGCAAACAGAGCCATAAACACACCCACGCCTTCCTCCCCTGCACCCCTTCAAAGAAGCAGCCAACGCCACGCCTGCCCTTATTTGGCTAGGGAAATAAAGACACCCTGAATACCACCTCGACTATTTCAAGTTGCTTTAAGCCCAGAGAGGCTCTACAGCGTAGGCTTTCTTCATTCCCTTGGCTGAATCAAGTGCCTTCCTTTCATTCTCCAGGAATTCTCCACATAACTCTACCTGCTTGAGCACCTTAACTCTATGGCTCAAATGATATGTTTATTTAAGTGGTACTGCAGACTCTCATCATTATGCACAGATACAGGATGCTGTTTTGCAATCTCTCCTGGCCACTTGAGGTATTCTGTTTTGTCTTGTGTGTATCCAAGGAGTTTATCAGCCCTGTTGGGACTAAACAACCCATTTCTTCAATGCCACCTGCCACGGTCTTCTGACCAGCAGTGTCAGAATGAACTCAGAGCTCGTTAGAAATGCAGACCCTCGGGGGGTGGGGGTGGGGGGACCATTTTGTAGATTAGGTGCCTAACCACCATGCTGTCCATCTGAAACTAGGACTGAACATAAACTGTAATTGAAAAACTACAAATGATCATCATAATAATATGTTTTTCAAAAAGAAATGCAGACTCTCAGGCTCCACCCCAGGTCCACTGAATCAGAATCTGCATTTTACCCAGATCCTCAGGTGATTCATAGGCACCTTACAGGTTGAGAAGCCCGGGCTAAGGTGTCATGCCTGGTGCAGCGACAGACTCTTCTGTGATCTCAGCGTGGTGATCAGTATGCAGGGCAAACTCTGCTTTCTCTGTCCCCCAAGATCCTCCACTGTAGGCAATAATTCTACCCACCCCTTTTGCATGTTTTTGTACATATTACACATTTTTTTTCAATGCCCTACAGAAATATTTTTTTAAAGTAGTAAATAATAAGAACAAGAAATAGTTACTGAGCATTCATGTGTAATTATGCTGCCATAACAAAGTACCAGAGACTGAGTAGCTTCAACGACAGAAATTAACTTTCCTCACAGTTCTGGAGGCTAGAAGTCCAAGATCAAGGTGTCAGCAGGAGTGGTTTCTTCTGAGACCTCTCCCTCCTTGGTTTGCAGACGGGGCTGTCTCTTCGCTCTGTCCTCACATGACCCTTCATCAATGTGTGCAGGTGCCTGGTCTCTCTCTCTGTGTCTAAATTTCCTCTTCTTATATATCAGATTGGATTAAGGCCCATCCTAATGGCTTCACTTTAACTTAATTGTCTTTCCCTTTCCCTCTCCTCCCTCCCTCTCTCTCTCTCTTTTTTGATAAGACCATCTGAGTCACATCACGAGAATGCTAATGATGAATGGCACCAGATGTTAGACCTCGATCCTTGAGTTTGGGCTGAGAAAAAAATTCAGAGCCAAGACTCAACTATAAGCAAAAGTTTATTTGGAAAGTCATAGAGGTCAAAGAAGTGAGCCAGCTGGGCTGCGTGGGCTCAGGAAACAAGTGACAGAGGCAGAAGAAGGGCCCTTGGAGCTTAAGAGAGAGAAGGGCAAAGGAAACATGCTTGGGGGAAGAAGAAGGAGTAAGGCTTGGGTGAGCTCCAGAGAGTGAGTGAGCATGCCTTAATTACCCCTTTAAAGACCTAATTTCCAAATATGGGTACATGCTTAGGTACTAGAGGTTAGGATTTCAACATATAAATTTCAGAGGGACACAAGTCACCCCATAACAACTATAAAGTGGCTAATTATTATTATCATCATTTTACAGATGAAGAAACAAGGACTTTCAAAAGTTCATTAACTTGATTAATGTCACACAGTTAATGACAGAGCCAGAACTGAACTTATTTTACTCATTAGTTTGTTTACTCATTGACTGAGTATGCATTTAGTGGATGTCTATTCTGTGCTGTGTATTGTAGTATGTGATAGGGACACGGAGATCATGCTGCTTGCTCTCATAAACCTTGTTTTTGTGATTTTTTTTTTTAATTCTAGAGTCTATCTGCTTGCCCTGTTTACTTCACTAGAGATTCTTTGTTGTGTAGCCTCACACCATTATTTATTACCAAATTCAAGAGAACAGTATAGCAATCTTTCAAACAAAACCAGAGTCTGAATCCGGCCTCACAAACAGCTATCTGGAACCATCTTCGTTTCAGGTCAGGCCTGGTCATTTCCTAGAGTGACCAACTCATCCCAGTTGGCCTGGGACTTGGACTTTGCTGGTTTTTAACACTGAACGTCCTGTGTCCCAGGAACCACTCGAGTCCCGGGCAAACCACCATAGCTGGCCAGCCTCCTATTTCCTGACTTCTGCAGACATCACCTATGAGCAGAGCTCAACTTCAGAAGCAAGACTGATGGGCAGTACAGCTTTTTCAGTTTCCCCCAGGCCTCTCTCTACTGCTGAAGTAGAAATAGTCTGGGTTGGCCTGTGGCCTCCACGGACGGTAACTGAACCAGAAACGACATGGATCCATTCAAGCACAACCTAGTCTCCATGTAAGATGAACAGTGTGAATGAGAAGGTGATCTTTTGTTTCTCAGCTGAGGATTCAGGAATTCCTGAATTCCAAATATCCAACCATCCTCAGATCATCTCAGTTTCAATCAACAATGTGAGAAACTGACAGCGGGGGCCGTGGAGGCCCCGGAAGCCTCCGGTTGGGCCATCTTGGGGAGCCCAGGGAGCGTCTGGTCTCTGACGCGGAGCCCTTGCATTGTGGGGGAGGAGCTTCTGAAAGGCGTCCCGCTCCTGGTTGACGAGCACTGCACCGGCCTGCTGGACCAGCTCTGGCACTTCCCCGTGCGGGCGCATTTCCTGCTGCCCACGGCCGCTGTGCAGCTCACTGAGACGCAGCTTCTGGCGAACTCCTGCGTCCGAGATGGCAGGCCACTGAGCTGCGAGGCGCCAGCACACACTGCCCAGTCTCTGCTTTGTGTCCTTCTCTTAGCACTCGAGGCTTCTTCATTCAATGAAGGGGAATAGGGAATAGTCAGGGAGCCTTATGAGTAGTTGAACCTACGGAAACTCCTATGGAAGAAGTTCAGACGTTTTACCCTGGCAAGGTAGCTCAGTTGGTTAGGGCGTCGTTCAGACATATCACGTTTGCAGGTTTGATCCCTGGTCAGGGCACATACAAGAATCAACCAATGAACGCATAAGTAAGTGGAACAACAATTGACGTCTCTCTTTCCTTCCTTTATCTTTAAAATAAATAATAAAAATTAAGAAGAAATTTAGCTTTCTAACCAAAAAATTTTAAAAGCCAACATATAAGCTATGTTATCTATTCTCTCATCAGATTCAGTGTCATGTATGGAATTGGGACCATGCATGGTCCTGGCAGAACGATCTGTCTCAACAACAAAGCTCTCCCATAATCCTTCTGATTTCAGGAAAAGGGGGTTCCTTCGCCATACTTAGTTACTAATTAGGCTTCTTGTATTTCAAGTTAGTCAAGGGATTAACTGATAGATGTTTAACTAAGAACCTACTATGTGCAGTTGTGGTAAAACAAAACATTTATTCAGTTTTTGTGTCAGGTTTCTGCCACAGAGTTCCTAAAACCCTTGGGATTTCCTGAGTGGAAGGAGCACTTCCATTATTCCTAAGGGGTGGGGTCCTAGGAGCCCTCAAATTTGCAGTTATCCAAGTAGGAGTAAGGGCAGTCTGGGGACCCCACTTGTGGTTGGCATCTGAGGCCGAGGCAGACTTAGGGGACGATACCCTGAACCTGTGAAGTCTGACACTGCTTAGTGTCAGAAATGAATTCTTGGACGCTGTTGATCAAATAAGTTTGTAAAGATGATATATATGTTTGCTCACTTATAGTTTGCATTGGGTGTGGGGACAGGCTGTAAGCAGGCAGTGTGGTTATAGCCTAAGGCTTAGTTTTAAGACTAAGCTTTTCCCCACACCCTTGACTTGTGTTGCATGATGTGGGGTGGTGCACTCTCATGAGGAATCCCATTATGCCTCAGATAAGTGACTTTGTATCAGAGACTTCCTTGTTTGTGTATTGGATTAAAGGTTTTGATTTCTATACTATAAAATGGGCAGAGGAGCCCGTGCAAGAGGAGAGCAGAGAAAGGCCACGTGGAGGAGAGGAGAAGCAGCCAAGATGGCGGAGTGCTGAAGGAGAAGTCAGTTTGTGCAGAGTTTGTGCAGAGAGAAGGAGATGGGGAACAGAGGTGAATAAGGCTGGTGAGGTAGAAAACTTTGATTTTAGGAAACTCGGATAAGTCAGTGGCTTTGGGAACCCTGAATGGAAAGGGAAGTGTTTTCCCACTGTGTGTATTTCTTGCCCGCCCAGTGCAAGCTAGGATAAAGATGATGGCCCACCAGTTCTTGGCTCCATTGTTTCATTACCGTCTGTCTGAATCCAATGCGAAGCTGTATGGGCCAGGTGGCTGTGAAGGTGGCCGTGGCTACTGGCCATACAGATACTCAATTGGAGAACTGGAGCACGGGTGTGGAAAACCCACGTTTCATGTTATATAGAAGCGCTGTCAGAAAACATCACCCAGCAGTAAGCATACTAAATACCAAGGACGAGACCCCAAAATAATAAGATAGTTACTCAGAGTTTACAACCAATCGGGGTTTCAGATGCACACGAGAAAGTGCGCTGGGTCAAAGCCACTTCCGTGAGTGCCCATCAAGTGAACTGCTATACCTCATTAGGCCTTGATGTGACCCTGAGCTTCAATACAGTTTCAACTGATGCATATTCTAAGGTGCGCAGGCTGTAGGGTGTAAGAGAAGGGCACGGGGCAAAGGGCGCCTCAGAGCCCTCGGTTTCAGAGTCCGCTTCGGGAGGGGCTGCCACGCTGACCCGCCTGAATGCCGGCCTGGGCGCGGGACCTGGGTGCTAGCCACCGTCTGCTCATAGGAACACGGGAGTCCCTGCGCCAAACGAAGGGGCAGGTTGGCTGGCACTTGCGTGTCACCTCTGGGAAATTAAGACGCTCCCCGACGCCACACACTCAGGACACCGCACTCAGCAGTTTCCTCTGACATTTTATGCGTATATTTATTTATTTATTTATTTATTCCAACCACTGAGTCTGCTCCTCTTTCTGGGAAAATACATGTTTCAATGTTTCTTGTTAATCAGAACCTTCCGGGGAGACCTCTGAATTTCCACCTCCCACAATTACATCTGTGGCTTCTTCCCAAATGCGAAAAAGTGGGGGGATTTTGAGACTTTGGAGTAGGTAGTACAGTCGCCGGTGCACCCAAGGGTGATCTGAGAGTGCTGGGAAGGGCCCCTGGCCAGAAGTACCTCCCCATCGGAGGTCTTCATCTGGGACTAGAGATAGCGCGGGCCCCAGAGGCCCAGGAAAGTGAACCCCAGAAAGATAACAGCTTAGATTCCTAGAATTGCTCAAGACAGGGGCGTAGGGATAATTTAGCCCATTCCGCTCATTTTACATTAAAGTAAATAAAATTAAAAATTCCATTCCTCGGTCATTTTAGTCACATTTTTTTTTTTTTTTTTTTTTTGGGTCACATTTCAAATGCTTGATAGCCCCATGTGGCTTGTGGGCTTATTGTGCCTGTTAGACCACCCAGGTTGACATGTCACTTTCTGCTGTCCCCAGTCTGCACATGGTACTGGAGCATTTTGTGCCAAACTTGACCACAGTACTATCACACTGTGATGTAACTGCCTGCTCCCTTGTCCGTGTTTCTTATTGGACGCTAACCTTGACTGTTAACACTTTATCTTAGTGTTCTCTGTCTTTTCAGCACCCAGCAATGTGAGCCTAAAACCGCCGTTCAGTTTGTCTAAAGGAGGTTGAATGCCTGAACACCAGCGATTTTCTCTGGGCCATCAAGGCACTAGAAACATTGGCCCCTGACTCTCTCTGGGACCTCATCCCCTACCAGCCTCCCCTCTGTTCACGCTGCTGCCACGCTGGCGGTTACTATTCCGTGGAGGCCCTTGGCGCTGTGTTCTCTGTGCCTGGGAAGCCCTTCCCCTGGAGGGCCAATCGGCTTGGCCGGTTCCCTCATTGTATTTAGACACCTTTTCAAAGCTGCCCTCCCTGGCCAACCTTTTCAAAGTAGGCCCCCACTTCTAACCCCTTTACTTTTCATTATTTACTGACTTAATGTGACTCTCCAACTAGAACACAGGTTTCATGAGAGTAGGGACTTTTCTGTGTGGCTCAGTGCTGCCTTTCCAGAAACTAGAACAGTTCCTGACATCTAATAGGTGCTCAATAAATACTATTGGCTGCAAGGAGGTTAGACTATCTATGAAGGAAAGCCTGGGGAGAAGGAAAGGATAGCAAGGCCGTCCACCGCAGAGTTCCAGAAATGTCAACGTTTCTCCCAGTTCCAATTTCAAACTGTCCTAGTGGCTTGGAAAGCCACCCAACAGCCAGCTTTCCCTTGATTTACGGTGCAGAAGTGGCTGCAGGAGAAACGAGATAATTCTGAGTTTTAGGAGACCGAGGCTTCCTGGGTCTATCCAAGTCCCTGCTCCGACACCCAAAGGCAGAAGGCTTGGCTGGTGGAATGTGACTGTCAGAAGCGTCCATGACAGTTGGTAACGGAGACCAGCAGTTGGACCGATGGGACTCCAGCAGGGCACCCTGAACAGGAAAGGGCCAGGCAGGAAAGCCCCTAGGAAAAGCGGTCAGGCTGGATGCCGGGCTGCTGAGTCCCCAGGGGCAGCGAGGCCTAGCAGAAAATGCAAGAGCTGGAGGCACCGATCCGGGTCCGAGTCTGCACACTGATGGGTTGGGAACGTGACTTGGTGACATGGTGCAAGCTACTCGATCCATGCGTTGTCCTCACGTGTAAAATAGGATAATTTGTAATCCACAGGATTGTTGTGAAGATGACATGACATGATGCATGGGAGAGTGCTCCGTGAACTGTAAAGTACTTGAGGAATACAAGTTGTTGGCACTCTACGCATTTTCCTGCGCATTCTCTTGTCTGCCACGCTACACAGTCAGTCATTGGATTTATCGATTATATATAAGTCAGGGCTCCTATAAACTTTTATTTTGTTATAAAACTCAGATATTTTCCTCCTGAGTGTCCCTTAGGGCTCAGAACAAATCTCAATCTAGCTTTGCAGGGCCACCATCATTTGTGACTTAAGGGGCTGCATTTTGGCATTATAATGAATGCTGTTTTCCAATAATTTCATATGTGAATGTCTTTCATATGTGAATGTCCCCAGATAGACTGTAAAGTGCTTGTTGTTAAGACTCCAGAGTCATTCAGTCCTGGGTTTAAATCTTGGCTTTGCTACTTGCTTGCTGTGTAGGACTTTGGGTAGGTTACTCAGTCTCTTTAAGCATGAATTAGTCTTATCCACAATATTGACATCCTAATAATATCATTTGTAAAGTGTCGTGAGAATTAAAATAGATTCTGTATCCAAAATTTTTGAGTCTTCCTACCTCATAGCAAGAGGCGAATCAACTGTCCTCTCTGGGCAGTTGCTATTAACACGACACTAGGCATAAATAGTGTTAATTGGGTGATAGCATTGGCTTTTCCCGGAATACTGGATTGAGAACTGGTCGTAAGGCAAGGAAAGCAAATAGTAATTC
This sequence comes from Saccopteryx leptura, assembly GCF_036850995.1. Lineage (NCBI taxonomy): Eukaryota > Metazoa > Chordata > Mammalia > Chiroptera > Emballonuridae > Saccopteryx > Saccopteryx leptura. Next base: position 68,827,441 of record NC_089513.1, read on the forward strand.
AGGGCCAGCTTTGGCTTTAATCTCTCAGTCTAGTTACACTAACTGAAAGGGCTATGGCTTCCTGATCCAGACAGAGACTGAAATAGTAATTTTTTTTTTGTATTTTTCTGAAGCTGGAAACGGGGAGAGACAGTCAGACAGACTCCCGCATGCGCCCGACCGGGATCCACCCGGCACGCCCACCAGGGGCGACGCTCTGCCCACCAGGGGCGATGCTCTGCCCCTCCGGGGCGTCGCTCTGCCGCGACCAGAGCCACTCTAGCGCCTGGGGCAGAGGCCAAGGAGCCATCCCCAGCGCCCGGGCCATCTTTGCTCCAATGGAGCCTTGGCTGCGGGAGGGGAAGAGAGAGACAGAGAGGAAGGGGGGGGGGTGAGAAGCAAATGGGCGCTTCTCCTATGTGCCCTGGCCGGGAATCGAACCCGGGTCCCCCGCACGCCAAGCTGACGCTCTACCGCTGAGCCAACTGGCCAGGGCTAAAATAGTAATTTAAAAGGAACTAAATTTTTGGGGTTGACAACTGATAAATCTCACTTGACCTATGACAGTGGCTTTGGGTGGAGAAAGGGTTATTGGCCATTGGTCTTGAGATGGTGATGGGATGGTTGTGGGACAAAGTATGGGGTAGAATGACACATATTTTCAAAGACATTTTCCAGTTTCAAATAATCTGCCCCATTTTCTTGATTTTTGCTCAGAAAATTTGATGGACATAAATCTAGATGTGTTACTTACTGCACATCATCAAAAATGGTTAGCATTATGTTCACTTGGCTATTTGTTTAATTTATTCACACAACAGTTTTTAAACTTATAGCCATGGGGATGGAGAGAATGAATTAATTTCAAACACATTTCTGATAGAACTGACCCAACTCAGATCCTCTTCAAATTGTGTACACACACACACACACACACACACACACGAAAAAAAGATTTTCACTAACAGAAACTTCCATAAATGAAGAGAAACCACAAAAAATTTAACACTTGTGAGCAATAGGAGAGATGGTCTGAGACTGAAAAAAACTGTGTGATCATTCACTGTGTTTGGCCGGACCATCTGGCCTGACCGTGTGCCCTCCCTCATTCTTCCCCAATGTACACACAATCCACTCCTCTGCCAGGTAGGAAATCAATAATTGCAGCCAGTTGGCCACCACATTGTCCATCCAAAATTAACAATTGGGTCACGGAGATCTGAAGACGCCAAGTCCACACTCTGCTTTGGGATGCGGTCCTCTCGAGTCAGCCTGACTCACTGGACACAGGCAAAGCTCAGCCTATCAGGGGATAGGCGTTCGGAGGGTGATGACAGTCTTGGGTTTGACTTCAGCCAGATATCCAATGCAGTTTTGTTTGTTTCTTTGTTTGTTACACGAAGAACAAAGAGGTGGAGCTGATGAAGCTATAGGACTTGAAGTAGGAGGGAAAGGATTGGCAAGGCTTTGGGAGAGTAGAAGAGAATTTGGCTGGATTCATCTTCCTTGGTTTCCAAGGCAATCAACAAGTATTTATCACGTACCACATGCCTGCTACCAATAAACATCTATTCTTTCTTTCTGATCTGCCTACTCCAGTCATTCATTTGCACAACCATTTCTTAAGAACCTACTGGGTATCAGCAAGTGTCCTAGGACCTAGAATATAAAAACAAATGGGACTAGGGACATCTGCCCTGCTCTCATTCTCTTAGGTAGCTCAGCCCTCAGGAGAGTGTGAAGTAGAGTGGGGGTGGGCTTGAGTGGGAGTGGGGGTGTCCTCTCTATGATCCTCATGTGTTTAAGTGCATTGTGAGAACGGTAGGCGGTTTTGTCAGCCTTCCCCACTGAATCATAATCTCTGAATTTCTGGTGTCTAGCCCCCTCGTCAGCAAACTGTGGCTCTTTGGCCCCTTGAGTGTGGCTCTTCCACAAAATACCTCGATAAGGAATGTACCTACCTATATAGTTTAAGTTTAAAAAATTTGGCTCTCAAAAGAAATTTCAATTGTTGTACTGTTGATATTTGGCTCTGTTGATGAATGAGTTTGCTGACCACTGGTCTAGCCTATCGCCAAGCCCTTAGGAGTGCACAGTAAAAGAGTGCTGAATCAAACAATGAACTGCTCTGGGAGGTGATTTTGAATCGAGCGTTTTCTCTGCCCAGAAACTTTGATCTTGAAGTGAGGGACAGGACAACTGACAAATATGTTGTAGGACGTGGACTTCCCACTGTTGAGAGTTGCAAAGCACAAGGCATACTTGAGGGTAGACCTAGTCATTTGTGTGGGTTTTGATTCCACAGCATGACGTGACCCAGCATTCAGATCTGAAGCCACCTTGACGCTAGATCCATTTCATGGCCATTGGCCAATGGAGAGAGGGGACATTTTAAAACAAGCTGCCCTTGTATTTCTCCAAGACCAGGAGGGCAGTGACAGCAAATGAAATGTGGATGATTTACATATCAATGGCAATCACTTTATATTTGAACAATGCTCTTAATTTTCCAAAGCATTGGTTATGTAATTGGATTCCATTTGATTATATCACTGAAAAGATAGGAGAGGTGGTATGATTTCCTCCCCAGAGATGGCAGCAAAGGCCAAGTAGGAATAAATAATTTACCTGAAGACTTACAGGTGGTTACTGGGACAGTTAGGACTAGAAAGCAAATGTCTTGATGACCAGCATTATCCTTGTTTCTACATCTGGTTATAGAGGGTCTCAGTTTCATGAGGACCAAGACTGTTTAGATCAATACTTTATTTTCAATGCCTAATACTGGGTGCTCAATAAATATTAGCTTCATTAATGAATAAATTTTTTCCTTCCTTCTAATTCTTTGGCTCTGTTTTAAACGCTATGTTCTTAACTTCTTATGTTAGTTGATTAACTCATTTATTTTTTTTCTTTTTTCTTGCTAATATAAGAAATCGAGACTGTACATTACCCTTTAGATACTGATTTAGTCTGATTCTACAAATTTTGATATGTATTTATATCATTATTATTATTATTGTTATTTATAAGTGAGAGAAGGGGAGATAGGGAGATAGACTCCCACTGTGCCCTGACTGGGATCTACCCAGCAATCCCCATCAGAGCCTGATAATAGAATCAACCGAGCCATCTTTAGTGCCTGAGGCTGACACTCAGACCAACCGGGCTATTGGCTGCAAGAGAGAGAAAGAGAGAAAAAGGGGGTGGGGAAGATGGTCACTTCTCATGTGTGTCCTGACTGGGGATCGAACTTGAGATGTTCACATGCTGGGCCAACACTATTCACTGAGCCAACAGGCCATATATTTATTATTATTATTTATCATTCAAGCCTCAATATTTTCAAGTTCAAAATGTCAAATAATACATTTTTAAAAGTTATTTTTTTAATTGTTGTGTGATTTAATTGTATTTGTGTTCAAAGAACATGGTCTATATGATACTGATTATTTTAAATATGTTATAACTTCAGTTATGACCTAATATATGTTTAATTTATGTACAAGTATAATCTGCACTTGCGGGGACTATGTTATACGTATTCAGTTTCATCAAGCTTATTGAATAATTGAATGATGCCTTATTGGTGTTTCAGTCAGCTTGTATTATCAGTTATCAAAAGAGGTCAGCCAAAATCTATCATGATGGTGATAGATTTGTCAAGCTTTTTGGTCATTCAGTCACTTTCTACATTCTATAGTTGAAGCTATTTCATTAGGTACATAAGAGTTTAAAAGTTTTTTTATCTTCCTGGGAAATGAAAATGCCTATGATTCCATAGTGACCCCTTTTGATTAATATTCTTGTCCAGTGTTAATATAACTACACTAGCTTTCTTTTATTCAGTACCTTGCCACTCTTCATGTTTCAACCTTGCTCTGTCCTCTGTTCCGTTTATCTTGTAAACAGCATATAAATGGATTCTTTAAAATTCTTTATATATATATATATTTTTTATTCATTTTAGAGAGGAGAGGGAGAGACAGAGAGAGAGAGAGAGAGAGCAGAGACAGAGAGAGAGAGAAGGGGGGGAGGAGCTGGAAGCATCAATTCCCATATGTGCCTTGACCAGGCAAGCCCAGGGTTTCGAACCGGCGACCTCAACATTTCCAGGTTGATGCTTAATCCACTGCGCCACCACAGGTCAGGCCTAGACCCATTTCTTTCATCCTCATTTGGACTTTGTTTCATTATTCCCACTCTTGTCTTGCTTTCTTTTGAACTGAGAGTTTCTTTCCTTATTCCATTTTAACCTTTTTGGTAGATGTTTTCTTATAATGCTTACCCTAGACATTTTAATTTGCATAATTTACTTACTATAGACTAATACTAATTAATATATTTATCTTCCCTTCCAATAGTACAAGGAAGTTTGGGGTACTGTCACTTAGATCCGCCTCTCCAACTCATATGCTATTACTGTTTATAGTTTCTTTTTATCCCATGTCACCAATTTTTTATTATTGTTTTATACGGCCATTGGTTTTTTAGATTTGCCCACATATTTATCAGACTATATGCTCATTGTTCTTTCTAGCATCTCAAACCATTTTTTCTGACATAATTTACTTCTTAAAATGTACATTTTAGAAGCTGATTTAGTGTTTATTAGTAAAATCTGAGTTTTTAATGATCTGGAATTTAAAAACATTTCCCCTTATTTCTACAAAATGTATTTATTAAGATATTCATTTTTAGGCAGAATTATTTTCATTTCAGTGTTTTAAAAATATACTTCTCTATTCTGACTTCTCTTGAGATGTTGAGAAATCAGTTCTCAGCTAAATACCATTCTTTTGTAGGTAATATCTTTTCCCTTTGGGCTTAGCATTTCCTTTGTTAATTTTTATTACTCCAGTGTGTCTAGATGTGTTTTTCTTTTCTTTTATTTTTTTTAAGATTCTATTTATTCATTTTAGAGAAGGGGGGAGAAAGAGAGAGAGAGAGAGAAGGGGCAGAGAAGGGGGGAGGAGCAGGAAGCATCAACTCCCATATGTGCCTTGACTGGGCAAGCCCAGGGTTTCGAACCGGCGACCTCAGCATTCCAGGTCAACGCTTTATCCACTGTGCCACCACAGGTCAGGCTGTTTTTCTTTTATTAAAGATTACTTGTGGCCCTGGCTGGTTGGCTCAGTGGATAAGGAGTTTGCATGACATATGGATGTCCTGGGTTCGATTCTGAGTCAGGGCACATAGGAGAAGCAAGCACTTTCTTCTCTCCTCCTCACCCTTCTCTCCCTCTTCCCCTCCTGCAGCCAGCGGCTCAACTGGTTTGAGCATTGGTCTGGGTGCTGAAGATGGCTCATTGGTCAAGCAGCTTCAGGTGCTAAAAATACCTTGGTTGACTTGAGCATTGGCTCTAGAAGAGGTTACTGGCTGGATCCTGGCACATGTGGGAGTCTGTCTCACTCTCTCCCCTTCTCTTACTTAAAAAATATATATGTATACTTTAAAAAAAGATTCATTGTGAACCCTTAAGTTGAACATTTGTATCTTCTATAAAATCTGGAAAAATTACACTGGGGAACAAAATTTTTGTTGCATCCACAAAAACACCTGTTCTTACCTAATTCGAGTGTGCTGATCTCAAATCTGACATTAGTTTTTCTCTGTAAGCTACAGTTTTTTGCAATTCAAGATTTTAGGTTTTCATCTTATTGTAAAATTTTCAACATTTAGTTTAACATAATGAAGTAGAATGTCTTCTTGGGCATCATCTTTGTGAAAATATAATAATTTATATAATGTAGTAAATACACTAATACACTAAAAGATATGACTACATCAGAATTTGTCTACAATTTAGAAATAGAACATATTAAAACACTTATTTTAATCATAAAATTTGCACAAAACTTATTTAAATTCTATTCAGGCAAAAATTTGTGTTTGTAGCTCTTGCATTTGTGTACGTGTTGAGGACAATCTCGTTTGATGCTCCAGCAGTAGTCTGCTCATCACTAACAGCTCCAAGATTTTTGGGAAACTTATCAAAGTGATTGTTCAGGAAGTGAATTTTTTTTATTTTTTTTTATTTTTCTGAAACTGGAAACAGGGAGGCAGTCAGACAGACTCCCGCATGAGCCCAACCAGGATCCACCCGGCACGCCCACCAGGGGGCGATGCTCTGCCCATCTGGGGCGTCGCTCTGTCACGACCAGAGCCACTCTAGCACCTGGGGCAGAGGCCAAGGAGCCATCCCCAGTGCCTGGGCCATCTTTTGTTCCAATGGAGCCTTGGCTGCGGGAGGGGAAGGGAGAGACAGAGAGGAAGGAGAGGGGGAGGGGTGGAGAAGCAGATGGGCGCCTCTCCTGTGTGCCCTGGCCAGGAATTGAACCCGGGACTTCCGCATGCCAGGCCAACGCTCTACCACCGAGCCAACCGGCCAGGGCCTCAGGAAGTGAATCTTAATGCTCATGTTACATCCAATGTAGTGGAAAGCCAACAGCATCCTTTGAACCAGAAGTTCATAGTTTTCTGCTTTTTTGTTGCCAAGGAAGTTCTTTGTAACTGCCACAAAAGACTGCCATGCTGCTTTCTCCTTCTTATTCATCTTCCTGGCAAATTCTTCATCTCGTATAAGGGTTCGAATTTGAGGTTCATTGAATACACCTGCTTTTATCTTCTTGAAGGACAAGGCAGGAAAAGCAGAAATAATATGTTGAAAGCATTCACTTTCTCTATTCAAAGCCTGAATAAACTGCTTCATGAAGCCAAGTTTGATGTGAAGTGAGAGAAAAATGATCCTGTCTTGATTAACTACAGGTTCATTCACAATATTTTGCATCCCTACTTCCAGCGCTTCATGTTTCGGCCACTCCTTCTGTGTCCAGTGTTTCTCCCGAGCTCGGCTGTCCCAAAAACACAGAAAGCAAGGATACTTCATGAAACCTCTCTGTTGTCCTAGCAGGAAATTTACCATTTTAAGATCTACACAAATGATTCAGTTATGCTTCTCATACTTGAGAAAGTCGAGGACAATTTTTATGTCATTATAATCTTCTCGCAGATGAGTTGAATAACCAATTGGAACCACTGAAAATAGGCAATATATGCACGTGTCACAAATGATGAAATATTGTGCCTTTGACGTTGAAGTGTGTAACAGCCACATATATAACAGAAGGTGTCAGAACTATTCTTACATTTACGCCTATTCGAAGAATCCATGATTCAATCTTAAAACAAAATAAGAGGGTGTTTTTTATCGGATAGTAATTTTTTACATTTAAAAACAATTACAATTATGTAAAAGTGATGTTTGTAAAACATTAATTGCCTTGTGGTTATGTTCAATCCAAGAGTCGTTGCCCTTTAACTCCAATTTAAAAACCAATGCATGCCATTAACTGTAACAAAAAGAAATTAAAATTGCATAAAAACTAGAGCATACACCAAAAAACAGATTTCAGATTTGGAATCAGCAATACAGAAATATATAGAAACAGTTCTAAAACTCATGCAACAGAAAATGAAAAAAAAATTATTCCTCAGTGTTATCAACGATAATCTTCACATTTAAAAAAATTGTGGTAAAATATACATATCAACCATTTTAACCATTTTAAAGTAATATGATTCAGCAGAATTAAGTACATTTACATTGTTGTGCAATCATTATCACCATTCATCTCCAGATATTTAACTTCTAACTCTGAAATTTTATACTCTCTCTACCCCCAGCCCCTAGCAACCATCATTCTGTCTCTAAGACATATATACTTATTTAATATTCTGTAACATTAATATCTATAGTAAAAGTCTCAGCAGGTGATTTTCCTTCCTACATGTTGTTCTGCTGTCTCTCAGGGAAGTCTGTGTCCTCAAGTGTTTTGTGATTTTTGATTGTGAGCTAACATTCTTTGGAACTCTGTGGGAATTCTACGAGGCCTGAGTGGAGAGAATTTGTATGCTTTTTCCAGAGGCTTGAGTGCTACTGATCTGGGACCACTTTGACTACATTTTTGATTTAGGCTTTTTTTGAATATTAAGGAAATCTGAAATCAGGCCCCCAACTTATTGGAGACCTCACATATGGTTAAAACTTTACAAAGGAGGTTCTTGGACTATTTACTAGGTGCCACATTGAAATATTAATTGAATTTCACTCTATTCTATTGATGGATATGTGTGTCTCTTTTAACTATTCACTGAGTTACAAGCCTTTGCAACTCCTGGATATGTTTGGGTTTCTGATCTTACTCTTCAACTTATTTGAACTTGAGACTCATTGTGCTGCCTCCAAGTGGCCGTTAAGACAAGTGCTGTAGAACAGTCCCCAGCCTGACCTTACCTTTCAGCCGCCTCTTTAGGTTTGTGCTGGGGTTTCATCTTTGACCTTCAAATATTTTCTTTATTGCCAAATAGAAGATGTTTGTTAGATTTTTACTTGGTGGTTTTGAGAGGTTTAGAGCAGCCAGGTTTTCAGAAATGAAATCCTCTGTAATACTGCACACCTCTGTGCATTCTTACAGCTCTGAATTCTGTGATGTTTCTAACTTGACAAATTTTAGTGTATTGTGTTGTGTAGTATTTGAATTCTCACAACAGGTCTGTTGTGGGCATTACTGTTATCATTATTGTCATTTTCAAGATGAATAAACTGAGGCATAGAAAATTTAAGTAATATGCTCAAGGTTACACAGTGGTGTTTGAATCGGGGAACTGTGGCTTTGGTGCACATGCTCTTAACCACTCCAATCAACCAGCTTCAGTTTCTGCTTCAAGCCCAGCATTCTTCCTTCCTGCTTACAATCAGAGTAAGGAGGCAATGCATTTCTACATGATACCATCAGAAAACAAAGAGAATACTATGAACAGTTGTATGCCAACAACTTAGACAACCTAGATGAAATGAACAAGTTTGATGAAACACACAAACTACCAAAAACTGACTCCAGAATAAGTAGAAAATCTGAATAGACCTATAAAAAGTAAAGAGATTGAGACAGTAATTAAAAATAAAAAAACTTTCAACAAAGAAAAACCCAGGACCAGGCAGCTTCACTGGTGAATTCTACCCAATGCTTAAGGATGTAACACCCACTTCTACACTAATACTCCCCCCAAAAATAAAGAGCAGTGACCACTTTCTAACTTATTCTAGGAGGATATCATAACCAGACAAAGACATCAGAAGAAAACTATAGATTAAATTCCTTATGAATATAGATACAAAAACCCTCAATAAAATACTAGTAAGAGTAATGGCAGCATGATAGATACCCTTGATTTCTCCCCTTGAAATTTCAACATATTGAACAGCTATAACTCAGCGAAGGAACCCCAGCTAGGCTTGCAGGCACACCTGAAAGATCCACACATCAAATGGGCTAAAGGTGGAAGGGTTGGTTCAGAAGGGGGGCAGAAGAAAAGAGCACTCACAGTGGCGCTCTGGAGAGTAGAGAGGCCAGGACTGTCTGGGGTTTTGTCTGCTGGGAAGAGTGGAGAGATTGGGGGAGAATGGGGAGATATTGAACCAAAAAGGCAGAGTGTGGGGTTCTCATGGTCTGCTGGCAGCCTATACTCAGAGACATAAAAATACAAAGTGCACCCCCTCAGCCTCCCAGATCCCACCTCTCTCCCCTCGCGGGTATGGAGAGTGGCAGAGACATACCCCAGAGCTAATTCTATAGGACCACTCCTTCCCCTGAAAAACAGCTGTGCTGTGTCTGGTCCCCTGGTCTGTTGAGATGTAGGGAGGAGCATGCGGAGGCCTGAGATAGCCATTGCTAAAGCTGTAAACCTCACAGCATGCCACACCCCTCATTGTACTATAGGCCCACCTCCATCATCATGACAGCAGCTCTTCAGGGAGGCCAGCCTGGGAATTTCAGAGCTAAAATTGTAACCCAGCACCACCTACTGGAAAAAAATAGAAAAACCTCTTGGTAGTCAGCTTGGGTGTTTGGGGAGAATTTTTCTTTTCTTCTAATTTTTTTCTTTAGTTTTTTTGTTTGTTTTTGATTATTGTTTTGTTCTTTGTAGTTTTTCTCTTTTGTTTTTATTTTCTTTTTAAATTTATTTTTATTTTTTGTTTTTTTTTTGTTTGATTTTTAAACAATGCCATTCTCAAATTCTCTCAAGGCAGAAAAAACAAATACCATGGCTACCCAAATACCCAAGAGATGCAGTTCAGAAAGAAAATGAAAAACCCCCAGAATGCAATCTCAAACACATGGAAACCTTAGAGTTAAATGATAGAGAATTCATAATTAAAGTTCTGAAAATACTCAAATGAGATGTGAGAAAACACTGATAGACAAGTTATTGAACTCAGAAAACAAAATGAGTACCTCACTAAGGAGAGTTAAACTTAAAAAAGAAAAAAAGAGATGAAAAACTCAATACATGCATTGAAAAATGGCTAGCAAGTTTAGCTAATAAAACAGACCAGACAGAGTACAGAACCAGTGATGTTAAAAACAGTCAACTAGAGATGATACAAAGGGAAAAAGAGAGAGACTCAAGAATTAAAATATATGATCCTGACCTGTGATAGAGCAGTAAATAAAACATTGATCTGGAATGCTGAGGTCACCAGTTTGAAACCCCAGGCTTATCTGGTCAAGGCGCATATGGGAGTTGATTGCTCCCTGCTCCTCCCCTACTCTCTCTCTTTTTTTTTCTCTCTCTCTCTCTCTCTCTCCTCTCTAAAATGAATAAATAAATCTTTAAAAAATGAGAGAGCTCTACAAGAATTGTCTGACTTCATCAGAAAGAGCAATATAAGAATGGGTATTTCATGTATCGCAGAGCCCATCGCAGGACTGTTCTTTTTTTTTATTTATTCATTTTAGAGGGGACAGAGAGAGAGAGAAAGTGGGGAGGAGCAGGAAGTATCAACTCCCATATATGCCTTGACCAGGTAAGCCTAGGGTTTTGAATAATGGGTATTTCAGAAGAAGAAGAGAGGGAGAAGGGAATGAAGAGTTTATTCAAACAAATAATTAATGACAACTTCCCAAGCCTATGAAAAGTCTTGATTTTAAGAAGCAAACAGGACACCTAATTACTTCAACCTAAACAGGTCTTCTCAAGGACACATAGTAATTAAAACTTTTAAAAATCAATGGCAAAGAAAGAATCCTCAAGGCAGCTAGGGAGAAGTAGAACATAATGTATGAAGAAAGGCCCATGAGTTTATCATCAGACTTCTCATCAGAAGCTCCACAAGCCAGAAGAGAGTAAACTGAAACATTCAAAATACTGAAAGAGAGAAATTACCAGCCAAAAATATTATAACCATCAAAGTTACCCTTCAAATATGAAGAAGAAATAAAAACTTTTCCCAGACATACAGAAACTGTGGAAATTAATCACCAGAAAACTCCACTGCAGGAAATACTCAAGGAGGTTATTTGACTGGATACAAAGAATAAAACAACACAAAACTACAAGTAAAATCTCCAGCAAGGTTACAATATAAACAAGGATAATCTCTGACAACAAAAACATAAAAGGGGAGAAGATAAAGGTCTGCAGTAGCAAGGTAGGATGGAGTGCAGGAGCACTTATAAGACAAAGGACACTTGTACATATAAAACTTTTTTCCTTAATAACCTAACAGTAACCACCCACGAAAAAACCAAAACTGAAATATATAGCTTAAAGAAGAAACAGAGGAAAGAAGCATGGAATACCACAAAACAAAAACAACTGACAGGAACATAAAGGAAAAGAACCAAAGGAGACACAGAGCTATCAGAAAATAAAACATAAAATGGTTATAGAAAATTCTCATGTGTCAATAATTACCATAAATGTAAATGGACCAAATTTACCAATAAAGAGGCACAGAGTAGCAGACTGGAACAAAAAGCAACACTCAACCATATGCTGCCTTCAGGAGACACATGTAAACTGCAGGGACAAAGATAGACTCAAAGTGAAAGGTTGGAAAATGATTATCCAAGCAAATAATACCCAAATAAAAGGCAAGTGTAGCCATACTTATATCTGACAATACTGACTTCAATACAACAAAGGTAACAAGAGGGAAGGATGGACATTTCATAATGGTAAAAGGGACACTATATCAAGAAGACATCACTTCTTAATATATATGCACCAAATCAGGGAACAACCAAATATATGACATCTACTAACAGAACAAAAAAGATAAACAAAAACACAATCATATTTAAAGATTTCAACATACCATCAGCAGTTTAAATAGATTATCCAAACAGGAAATCAATAAAGAAACATTGACCTTAAAGTACACACTAGACCAGGGGTCTCAAACTCGTGTCCCACGGGCCGCATGCGGCCCGCCGAACAATTTTGTGCGGCCCGCAGACTAATCCATGAAGTTGAAAATATTTTGGATAAAATTAAGTAAGCCTAGGGGCCTACTTGTATTTTTCATTTCTCTAGCATCCTAGCTAGATATTAGCTTAGTTAACAGCAGTTGTGAGATGCGAACTACAGTTTCTGGTCGTTTTGTGACACTGGGTAAACTGCATGTACGATTGTGCTTGTTGTACTGATTTTTTTTTGTTTTCAACTGCTTTTGTTTTCAACTGCAGTGAGAAAAGTGTTGCATAACAGTTGCCTTTTGTAGACCTAGTGCGGCCCGCCGAACGGCTGTGATCTTGCTCTGCGGCCCACATGCTGAGTTGAGTTTGAGACCCCTGCACTAGACCAAATGGATATAGTAGATATTTACAGAACATTTCATCCCAGAACATCAGATTATACATTCCTTTCCAGTGTGCATGGAACATTCTCAAGGATACACTATATATTTGGCCACAAAACTAACCTCAACAAATTCAAGAAGGTTGAAATGATACCAAGCGTATCATAAGGCTTTGAAATTAGAATTCAACTGTAAAAAGGAAGTAAAGAAACCTACCAAAAAGTGGAAATTAAACAATATACTTCTAAAAAATGACTGGGTCAAAGAAAAAATGAAAGCAGAGATAAAAAAATATATACAGACAAACGAGAATGACAACACGACATATCAAAACTTCTAGGATGCAGTGAAAGCAGTAATAGGAGGGAAATTTATATCATTACAGGCTTATATATATTTATATAAAAAAGAGAGATCCCAAGTAAACAACCTAATATCACATCTTAAAGAACTAGAAAAAGGAGAACAAAGGCAACTGAAAGACAGCAGAAGAAAACAAATAGTAAAAATTGGACCAGAACTAAATGAAATAGAGACCAAAATTCTATAGAAAAAATTAATATAACAAAGAGCTGGTTCTTTGAAAAGATCAATAAAATTGACAAACTCCTGGCTAGACTCACTAAGGAGAAAAGAGAACTGACTTATATAAACAAAATCTGAAATGAAAGAGAAATTACAACAGACATAATAGATATTCAAAGAATCATACTAGAATGTTATGAAAGATTATGTGCCACCAAATTCAACAATTTAGAAGAAATGAATAAATTTCTAGAACTATATAATCCTCCTAGCCTGAGTCATAAAGAAGTGGAAAACCTAAATAGACACATAAACAGGGAGGAAATAGAAACAACTATCTAAAACCTCCCCCCAAATAAAAGTCCAGGACAGATGGCTACACTAGTGAATTCTACCAAACATTCAAAAAAGATTTGGTACCTATTTTTCCAAAAAAATTTAAAAAAAAGCAATGCTCCCCCACACAGTTTATGAGGTGAACAGAACCCTGATACCAAAATCTGGCCAAGACAAAAAAATAAATAAATAAAACTACAGACCAATATCTCTAATGGATACAGATGCAAAAATCCTAAACAAAATACCAGCAAATTGAATATAACAATACATTAAAAAAATAATACATTATAATCAAGTGGGATTCATTCCAGGAGCACAAGAATGGTTTAACATATGCAAATCAATCAATGTAATACACTACATCAGCAAAACAAATTTATTGTTTTAGATCTTATATTTAGGTCTTTGATCTATTTTGAACTAATGTTTGTATATGGGGACAAACTGTAGCCAAGTTTTATTCTCTAGCATGTGGCTTTTCAATTTTCCCAGCACCACTTATTGAAGAGGTTTTCTTTACTCCATTGTGTGTTTTTGGCTCTTTTGTCAAAGATTCTTTGTCCATATACATGTGGTTTCATTTCTGGGCTCTTGATTCTATTCCATTGGTCTGTGTGTCTGTTTTTCTGCCAATACCATGCTGTTGTTATTATCGTGGCTCTGTAGTATAATTTGAAGTCAGGTAGTGTGATACCTTTGGCTCCATTCTTTTTTCTCAGGATAACTTTGGCTATTCAGGGTCTTTTATGATTCCATACAAATCTGGTGATTTTTTTTGTTCTATTCCTCTGAAAACATTTTAAAAAATACTAGTAAACTGAACCCAGCAACATACAAAGAAGATTTTTCCATTATGACCAAGTGGGATTTATCCCAGAAGTAAAAAGCCGGTTTATTTCTTGTATGGTATACAAACAGTGTAATATAATTTATTTATAGAATAATGGGGAAAATACATGATTATTTAGTTGACACAGAAAAAGCATTTGACAAAATCCAACACTCGTTCATGATAAAAAGCTTCCAACTAAACCAGAAATGGAAGGGGAATTCCTCAATATGGTAAAGTGGGTCTATAAAAAACCCACAGCTCCCATCACACTTAATGGTGAAAGACTGAAACTTTCCCCACTAAATCAGGAACGAAGCAGGCACAGGAACAAGACAAAAATAACCACTCCTACCACTTGTATTCAACATCTGATTGGACATTTTATCCAGGGTAATTAGGCAAGAAAAGAATAAAAGGCATCCAGTTTGTAAAGAGAGAAGTAAAACTATTTTTTCCACAGATGATATAATCTATGTACAATTTATTTATTTATTCATTATCTTCTTTTTTCAAGTGAGAGGAGGGGAGATTAAGAGACAGACTCCCACATATGGCTCTTCCTAGGTTTACCTGGCAAGTCCTGTCTAAGACCGATGATTGCAACTGAGCTATTTTTAGTGCCTGAGGTGGAGGCTCCACAGAGCCATTCTCAGCTCTAGGGGCAAATGTACTTGAACCAATTGAGCCATGGCTGTGGGAGGGGAAGAGAGACACAGAGAGAGAAAGGAACATAGAGGGGGGAGGGAGAGTGGTGGTGAAGCAGATGGTTGCTTCTCCTGTGTGACCTGACCAGGAATCGAACCTGGGACATCCACACGCCTGACCAATGTTTTACCACTGAGCCAACTAGCCAGGGCCCTGTGTACACTTTAGATATAGGAAACCCTAAGGATACACATATACACGCACAATTAGAGCTAGTAAACAAATTTAGCAAAGTTGAAGGATATGAGATCAATATCTAAAAATCAGTTGTATTTCAATACATGGCAATAAATAATCCAAAAATGAAATTAAGAAAACAATTTTATTTATAATCTTATCAAAAAGAATAAAATACTTAGGAATAAATCATTGTTTAGACAGCATCATTCCACTTCAAACTCTTTAGGATGGATTTATCAGAAAAGAAAACCAAAACCAAACCAAATTAACAGAAAGTATTAAGTATTGGTGAGGATGTGGAGAAACAGGATCCCTCGTGCACTGCTGGTGGGAATGTAAACTGGTGTAGCTGCTCTGGAAAATGATAGAGTGGTTCTTCAAAAAATAAAAACTAGAATTACCATATGATCCAGCAATTTCACTTCTGGGTATATAACCCCTGGGTATATTCTCGAACAGATATTTGTACACCCATGTTCACAATAGCATTGATCCAGCAATTTCACTTCTAAGTATATAACCCCAAAGAATTTAAAGTAGGGACTCAAACACAGATTTGTACACCCACATTCACAATAGTATTATTCACAGTAGCCCAAAGGTGGAAGCACACCAGGTGTCCATTGACAGATGAGTGGATAAGCAAAATGTGGTCTATACATGCAGTGGAATATTTTTTAGCCATAAAAAGGAAGAGATTCTGATGCATGCTACAAGACGGATGAACTTCGAAGACCGTAAGTTAAATAAGCCAGTCACAAAGGGACAGATATTCTGTGATTTCACTTATCTGAGGTACCTAGAATACTCAAATTCATGGACACAGGAAGTGGAACGGTGGTTGCCAGGGGCTGGGGGAGGGGGGGGATGGGGAGTTACTGTTAATGGGAAGTGCCAGTTTTAGAAGAGGAAAAGAGTTCTGGAGATGGAAGGTGGTGATGGTTGTACAGCAAGGTGAATAACCAAATGTGGTATATTTACATAATGGAACATTATCAGCCAGAAGAAAGAAATGAAGTTCTGAAACATGCTATAACCTGAATGGACCTGGGGAAACATTACGCTAAGTGAAAGAACTCAGATATAAAAGGTCACGTAGTCTATTGCTCTATGTATAGAAATGTCTGGGATAGTCAAATCCGCAGGGACAGAATATGGGTTAGTAGTTGCCAGGGGGTGGGGGGAGGTGGGATTGAGAAGTATGGGGTATCTTTTTAGGGAGATGGTAATGTCCTGGAATCAGGTAGTGGTGATGGTTGTACAATATTGTGAATATACTAAAAATTGCTGAACTGTACACTTTAAAATTGGTAAAATGGTAAATTTTATATTATCCAGATCTGATCTCAATTTGAAAAAGAGAAATGAATAAAAAATAAAAAAAAGTGAATCTCCTTCAGGTTTTAAGGCTGGGTAATTAAGAGAATGATTTCACTGACAGGGAGGAGGAAGTTAGGAAGGGAACCTCATATTTGAGGACAAACGGCATATTTGACTGTAAACATGTTGACTTCATAAAGGAAAACTCTGCATGTGCTTGGAAATTATGACCTCTGGGACGTGTCTAGGGAGAATTCCGGGCTAGAAATAAGATTTGAGAACCTCCATCATGGAGTACAGTAGAGCCCAGGGGAAGGGACCGCCTCGGAGACGGGCCTTGCTCTGCAGATCACAGCCCAGTCGCTCTCTCTCTGAGAAGGCCCAGCGCTTGAAAATAAACAAAACCCCACCACTTTCAAAGGTCGCCCAGTCTGGCTGACAAGATGAATAATAGCGTAGGAAGAGATATAATTCTAGCTTTAGTTGAAGCTTTCCAATCTGTTCTAGAGTTTCTTCCCTCCCCCTCCTCCCCCTCTCCCTCCTCCTCCCCCTCCTCCGCCCCCTTCTCCCCCTCCCCTTCCCCCTCCCCCTCCTCCTCGAGGCAGGGCCCCGTCTTCCAGGGAGGAGAACCCACTTCTCATTTCTTCAAAGTGCTGAGACATCAAGACAGGACTGTATTAACATTTTGGTGAACTCTCCCCACTGGGAGTTTAACGAAAGAATGACGTTATCCAGTTGCGTTTCTAAGAGATGAGTCTGGCTGCTGTGCGGAGAGGGGATGGGAGGAGGTCCTCAGCAAGGCCGGACAGTATCGTTTTTCGCTCTTGGTCATGAATTGCCTCGGAAATGAAATTCTTCAGTGTTCCTTTCAAAATCAAGTCCTGCTCTGATTTTAAGCTTAAATATAAATACTATATTAACATATATTCCTATATATGTATCTGAGTTCACACAGAATTATTATTTTTTTTTTTTTTTTTTTTTTTACTTCTTTTCCAAATGAGAGGAGGAGAGATAGAGAGACAGACTCCCACATGCGCCCCAACCGGGATTTACCCGGCGGCAAACTATGTCTGGGGCCAATGCTCTGCCTATCTGTGGTCATGCTAACAACTGAGTTATTTTTAGCACCTGAGGCAGAGGCCGCACCAAGCCATGCTCAGCACCCCAGGCCAATGCGCTGGAACCAACAGAGCCATGGCTGCAGGAGGAAAAGAGAGATAGAGAGAAGGGAGAGGGGAAAGGGTGGAGAAGCAGATGGTTGCCTCTCCTGTGTGATCTGACGGGGAATCAAACTCAGGATATTCACATGCCAGGCTGATGCTCCACCACTGAGCCAACCACCAGGACCTGCTTTAGTTACTTTTTCTGTTTCCTTCATCAGTAAAAAATACCTATAAAAATACATTTTACAGTTGGGTTGCCAAAGAACTCATACCTCTGCTCTGTGTGTGTGTTTAACAGAAAGTATTTCTATAGAAATGTTCCAGATATTATAACCCAATGGGGGGCTCCACAGATAAGTCTTTTGATTTCAGTTTCCCATCACATTCCGAATTAGGGTTTTATCAGGAGCAAGCTGAATTTGTGAAAGGGTATGCAGCTACCTCTTGGGTCGGCAGGGCTGAATCTAGAACAAATCCCAGGAAGTTTCAGAGAGAAATCTGCAGAAATCTGCATGTAATATCTAGGTAAGATACTGTGGGAGTCAAAACCATTGTATCTGTGCCTGGTCTGGTTAGCTCGTCTGTGCTCAGAGAAGATCCTTAGAGAATTGGGAACTTACAAGGATGCTCTCGGAACTGCTATAAACCAGGAAGTTTTAAATTTATTCTTTCATTTGCCATGGCTACGGAAAGAATTCTACAAGACAAAATTTGAATTCAAGAGCTGGTCTGGATGTGGACAACAAATGCATCTGGTATTGTAGGTTTGCGGGTAAGAACAATGCTTCCTTGACATTAGAAGTCACAGACCAAAGGACGTACGTATGGCTGTGGTGGCAGAGGTCCGCACTGCTTTAAGTAAAATTTGCCCACCCTCTGGTGACTCTTCCAAAACTTCACTCCTCTCTTTAAACTCTCCACACAGCCCTGGACTTCCTCCCTCAGTGACCATGCCTGCTAGTTACTTCATCAAATAATGGAGGTCATCAGGCCACTTCCTGTCGCTGCTGCTTCCTGTCCGGCTCAGTCCTTCCACCCACGTGGACAGCAGCCGCAAAGCCGCTTCTCCTTTATCTAACCTTTGTGCATCGTCTCCAAGTTCAAGGGCTCTTTAAAGAAGGGAATGCCAGTTGAATGACTGTGCTCCTGGATTGACATAGACCTCATAAGAATTCACATCTTGGTTCTCCTCTCCAATTGGTTCTTTTGATGGCAGTAGTCATTTTCTTATCTATTTCAATTTTTGTCTTACCCAATTCCTTAACTTCAGTTCCAATAAAAGTTACAAGTTTTATTGCAGTCACTCCCCGTTTCTTGAGATCCTCCATTTCCTTGGCCTCTGTGGGGCTACTCTCTTTTTGGGGTCTTGTACCCATAGAAAGATGGGTTCCTCTTCCCGGCTCAGCCACTGAATTTTGGGTTCGTCAGCATTTGGGTCCCTGCTATTTGCCCTCTCTCTTCTTCCTGGTTATCTCATTTATTCTCGTGACTGTAACTGTCGGCGTGCATGCCTGCTAAACATCTCCACTTGGACATTTCACAGGCACTTCAAATGTTGGGATGTCCCAAATTGCCGCCTCTATAAATCTATCCCCCCCTTTTCAGCTGGCTGCAAGTTATCTACCGATTTCAGTTCAGGATTCTTTCAGATTCCCTACCTGGACCTTGAACTAAGACTGTAAAGCCCTGAGCTCATCATTTTCTTTCTCTATGTTTTCTATCACATTTAGAAGTGACCAATCAATCCTATTACAGCTTGGATTGTCATTAAATACCCTATAGCAGCAAATACTTGTTCATTCAAAGCTTTGCCTTTTATAAAAGAAGTTGGCAAGTTACGCCTCCTGACTCAACTCTGGCTTGCTGTTTTTGTAAATAAAGTTTTATTAGAACACAGCCACACCCTTTCATATATTTATTGTCTATGGCTGCTGTTGAGCTACAGCCACAGAGATGAGTAGTTCTGGCTCAAATATTTACTCTCTCTGTCTCTTTTCAGAAAGAGTTTACAGGCGTTTGACCAGAGATGTCAAGATGTGATAATTTATGGAACTTTTGCCATTGCATGGCATATAATGGTAGGGTCCCCTTTACCACTGGAAACAGGGCCAGTAATACCTTTAAATCTAATAAAATCAGAGAACGAATTCCAGATAATACAGAACCTATTTCTAGAACTCACCCTTTAGGTGCTTGACCCCGGGAATTGTGCCCAGCACCGAGTTCTCTATCAGGCAGAGTTCGATCAGAGAAGCAGAACCGCTACAGATGCGACCTTAGGCAGTTGTGAGATGTGGTTGAACAGTCTCTGCAGGCCGAGGCCTTTGTGCCTGATGCTGGAGCGTGAAGCTTGTGGGCAGGCGGGCAGGAAGGCGGGGGCGGGGAGGAGGGCTGTAGGGTGGGAAGACCGACTGAGAGCCGGAGCTTCCAGGAGGAAGGCACAGCGATGGACCGGGACCCGCGTCAGTTTCTCATCACCTCCAACTTCTACAGGAGGAGCTGGCACGCTTTGTCACGGAGCTAAATACTCACCTGGCTCAGGAGTCAAGAGGAGCGGAAGGAAGATTCAGGAGGAGCTGGAGCAGCCACAGGACAGGCTGCTGCCCCGTGTCAGGGTGAGGAGCCAGCAGACAGGTGACGGTGTGTGAGACCTCCCTCCATGCCTCCTGCTCCTGCACAAGCCTTCCCCCCTAGCCTCTCCTTCCAGAGCTCACAGACCGTGTCTCTAAGGGCCCCCCCAACCAGAAACCTGCCGGGAGGAGAGTTCTGGGAAGTAGTCATTTTAATCAACTTAACAAATTAACAAACCACCGCAGTCACGTTCCCAATTATTCAGATTTTAAATTATTTCAAATTTGAGTTAAATAACATTTGCTGTTTCTCTGTATATCTAGTCTTGGGGAAACCAGTTTCTCAAGCTGGGTGCCCAGAATCATTGCTCTCCATCCTCACCAAATCTTGCTTATTTTAGGTCTCAAGTATATTTCTAATGTCTGTTCTTCTTTAGCGGTGAACGGGCACTTCCCCGGTTCAGGCTTGCGATTTACTACTCTGAAGTGTTATGGTCACTAGTGGAGACTGGGAATAAAAAGGATAGTATTGTGTAAGGTCATGAGTAACTTTCTTGCTTTTCTGTGCTCCTAGGGTGTGTGCGTGCGCATGCACACGTGTGCATGTGTGTGGTAAAATTTAAATAACATAAAATGTATTATTTTAACTTTTTCTTTTTTTAGCAAGAGTGAGAGAGAGACAGACAGACAGAGACAGATAGGAAAAGAGAAAGAAATGAGAAGCATCAATTCTTCATTGTGGCACCTTAGTTGTTCACTGATTGCTTTCTCATATGTGCCTTGACTAGGGGGCTCCAGCCAAGCCATTGACCCCTTGCTCAAGCCTGTGACCTTGGGCTCAAGCCGGTAACCCCGTGCCTAAGCCAGTGACCTCAGGGTTTTGAACCTGGGTCCTCAGCATCCCAGGCTGATGCTCCATCCATTGTGCCACTTCCTGGTCAGGCTTAACTATTTTTAATTGTACAGTTTAGTGGCGTTAAGTACATTTACACTGTTGTGAAACTGTTACTACCACCCATCTCCAGAATTTTCCCCATCTTCCCAAATTAAAACTCTTGTACCCATTAAACACTAAATCCCGTTCCCCCCTCCTCTCAGTCCCTGGCAGCCATCCTATTTTTGTGTGTGAATTTGACTGTTGACTACTGTAGCCATTTTATATAAGTGGAACCATACAGTATTTGTCCTTTTGCAACTGGCTTATTTCACTTAGCATAGTATCCTCAAAATCCATCTGTGTTGTAGCGTGTGTCAGATTTCCTTCCTTTTTAAGGTTGAATAATATTTCATTGTATGTGTAGATCACATTTTGCTTATCCATTCATCTGTTGATGGACATTTTGGTTGCTTCTATCTTATGATTATTGTAAGTAATGTTGCTGTGAACATGTACAAATGTCGGTTCAAGTCTCTATTAATTTTTTTAAGTTTCTTTTTAAAATTTTTTTACTTATTCCTTTTTAGAGAGACAGGAGAGAGAGAGAGAGAGAGAGAGAGAAGGAGGAGCAGGAAGCATCAACTCCCATATGTGCCTTGACCAGGCAAGCCCAGAGTTTTGAACCAGTGACATCAGCGTTCCAGGTCGATGCTTTATCCACTGCGCCACCACAGGCCAGGCTCTGCTATTAATTCTTTTAGGTGTAGACCCATGTCCTATCTTCTAGAGCTGTGGTCCCCAACCTTTTTGGGCCACGAACCAGTTTAATGTCAGAAAATATTTTCACAGACCGGCCTTTAGGGTGGGACAGATAAATGTATCACGTGACCGAGACAAGCGTCAAGAGTGAGTCTTAGACAGATGTAACAGAGGGAATCTGGTCATTTTTTAAAAGTAAAACATCATTCAGACTTAAATATAAATAAAACGGAAATAATGTAAGTTATTTATTCTTTCTCTGCGGACCGGTACCAAATGGCCCACGGACGGGTACCAGTCTGTGGCCCCGGGGGTTGGGGACCACTGTTCCAGAGATTTACTTTCTTCCGTCTCATCTCTGTTTCCACCCTCCACCTTATTCTTGTTTGATGACTAATGCCCAACTGCTTGTGCTTATTATCACAGCCCATTCTCTTCATATTGCTGTCCGTTTGCTTATTCTGTTCCCTCTGCCAAGAACACCCTTCCCACTTTTGGAGATTGACTTTTCCTAATTTTTCCTTTAGGAATGAAGTTACATGTCATCTTCTCCAAGAAGCTTTCCCCAAACTCCCACGTTGAATGTGATCCTCTC
The DNA here is from genome assembly GCF_036850995.1 of Saccopteryx leptura. Classification (NCBI taxonomy): domain Eukaryota; kingdom Metazoa; phylum Chordata; class Mammalia; order Chiroptera; family Emballonuridae; genus Saccopteryx; species Saccopteryx leptura. Next base: position 68,849,934 of record NC_089513.1, read on the forward strand.
TTCTGAGTCTCAGTCCTAGTCTATGCTGTTTGGTTAAGACGTGATCTCACATAGCAGTTGTCTGTAAGCTTTACAAGATCAGGGCTTAGATCTTCTTTTGCTTAAGTTCCAGTGGCTAACCACAATTTTGGGTGCACCGATAACATCCATTAAAATTAGTTTAACAAAACTGAAAGGAATTTTTGTGTCTCCAAAGCAAGCACCTGCTGCTAAGGGTGAGCTATCATCACTGAAAATGGCAAAGGAACATGCAGGTGGGAGAAATCCTCTAGTATTGATCCCCAGGATCAGGCTCATTGGGAGATAGAATCGATGAAATCTTGCAGAGGAATGTTAAGTCTTGGATGACCCCTGCATCGCAGCCTAGGAAATTTCTCTGCTGCCCGGGCACTATGCAGGGCATCTACTTGAAAAAGGATCCAAAGTTCAGGTCATTCCAAAGGCCAGCGGACAGACATCCAGTTTCTCTGTGCTGTAGTCATCCTCTCCTGGAGGAACGCCCGAGGTCCTGGGAACCTTTTTATTCTACGGTGCATTTCGATGGAAACACGTTGTATGCAATGCTAGGTCTTTAATTCTTGAGAACGTTTCTCCAAATGCACTCCAATAACCGTGGATGTTGCTAGTATTTTTTTTAGACAATAAGGTTCTAAACCCAAAGGAGACCCAGTGAGCTCGGTTCCTGGGACATCAAAGATGAACAAATGCATTTAGGGCAAAATATACATAATAGTAGGTGCCCACTACACAGGGCAAGGTGCCAGGAGCAGGCTGACTCATCAGCCACAACAAAAGGGAGACATCCTCACAGGAACCTCGCCCTCCCGCTCTGCTCAGAACCACTAATCACTCACGGACACGTGGCGTGTCTAAACAATGAACTTGGTAATGGAAAGACCTCACAGTTTCTGCAAACCTGTGAATGAAAGGGTGTGAGTAATGAAATTCCTAACTCAAATCCTTTTTCTGTGTTTGGAAAATGTGAGAGGAGGGAGTCGCTTGGGTACAAATTGTTTCTTCACATAGTGTCTTGTCCATAAAAAAGTCCACTGTAAAATGGGGGAGGTGACGGGTGGCTAGTCCTTCCAGTGGACTTATCAAATGTACATTTATCAAATGTTTGCTTTGGGATCTCATTCCAGAAGAACTAATTGTGTTTTCCACTGAGATTACGGTAGCTTTCTGCATATCATAGGAAGCATAATTTTTTTTAAAAGAATTTATTTCTTCATTTTAGAGAGGAGAGAGAGAGAGAGAGAGAGAGAGAGAGAGAAGGAAGAAGCAGGAAGCATCAACTCCCATATGTGCCTTGACCAGGAAAGCCCAGGGTTTTGAACCAGCGACCTCAGCATTCCAGGTTGACGCTTTATCCACTGTGCTACCACAGGTCAGGCTGAAGCATAATTTTAAAGGCTAGTACCACCCATAACATCATCCTGATAAGTTCTATTTTCTGATGCAATTATTCTTTCTAAAAATTGTGGAAATGCCATATGTGCTGACCAAAAAATAAAAGTGATTTTTAATCTTAAATGCTTAAGTTTTTAAGGAAAGTACTTAAAGAAAATAGTAAGAGGGTCAGTGGTAAGAGCACAGGAGAGGACATGGTCTTGAATAAATGAAGAGTCATTAAAATGGTCCAACAAAATGATCACATCCATTTTCATCGTGGTTATTGTGGTCCCCCTGTACCTCATGTTGCTAAGTATACTGTTTCAATGTTCTTCAAAATTTATTAATTCAAGATTAGATGTGTCTTCCTTAGGCTTGATAAAGGAGGACTGTTTCCCTTGGAAACATAATATTTTTATTCCTTCACATTGACGAATGAGTTCAGATCGCCCTCTTTCTAATCCTTTAAGATCACGCATCGAAATGGGAAGGTTCCCCCTGGAAAGGAGAACTCTCTGGTGTCCGAAGACAGCTTGTCCTGAGGACAACTTTCATAGTGCTGCTTGGATTTTCAGCCTGTTTGGTCTTGGTTACCCAAAAAAGGGAAGTTTCCCCTTTAAACAGCAATGCTCTGATGGACATCTGTCTTGCGTCACAATTGCTGTTTACATCCCTGCCTGTCACTGGATGATGAGCCCTGGTGTCACATGCCCTTCAAGTGGCCAGCCAGTCTCCATGGGGCCCCCCGAATAGGACTCAATGCTATGCTAGGAACTGTTGGTTCATTCTGCTCAGGACATGTGTGGAGCATTGACACTCTGCTGGACATTAGAACACAAAATAAAAAAGATACTCCCTGTGTTCGGAGCTTGGAGTCTAGGTGAGAAGCTAGGTGGTGAACAAGTAACCTAAGGCCAGTTTGCGTCATCTCATGCCCGAGGGCAATGCCCAGAGGCGTCAGAGAGCAAGGGAGAAGGAGCTTTTGTAGAGAGCAAGGGAGAAGGAGCTTTTATAGAGAGCAAGTGATCGCTGACCCCAGGCCTGGAAGGAAGAATGAAATTTTACCAGTTACAGGAGAGTTAGGTAAGAACAGTGCGGAGGAAGTAAGTTGGGGTGCATCCGGTGGCTAGAGAAACCTGAAGGCCCCAGGAAGGAATTCTGACTTGGGCTGGTGAGTACAAGGAAGCAACTGGCCAGAGGCCGAGCAGCAGGGACAGCGTGCCCCGTGATTTGTCCAAGGAAACTCCATCAGACACAACACGTTGGGCTCAGAGAGGTGAGCCTAGAGGCAGCCAGGTGGCTCTCACAAATACCAGTCAATTGGAAGGTAGTGATGAGTGAAGAAATGGAGAGAAAAGAAAGGTACCCCAGTGGAAAGGGGGCAGTGTGTGGCACACAGTAGGAGATGAATAAATGTCTGTTGAGGGGATGATGGAATAGCTAAATGGGTAACTGACAGCACTCCATGTATTAAAAAGGAATGAGCACGAAACATGACAGGGATGAGGCATATGAGAGACGAAATCAAAGAAAAAGAAATTACCTAGCCACTATAAACTCCTGCAGGGGCGAGTTTTGATTCCTTCCCTGAGGAAGAAAGACCAGGTGGTAGTCAACTTGGTCCCTACGGCCCACTAGTGGGCATTCCAGCTTTCATGGTGGGTGGTAGCGGAGCAACCAAAGTATAAATAAAAAGATAGATTTGCCCTGGTCGGTTGGCTCAGCGGTAGAGCGTCAGCCTGGCATGCAAGAGTCCCGGGTTCAATTCCTGGCCAGGGCACACAGGAGAGGCGCCCATTTGCTTCTCCACCCCTCCCCCTCTCCTTCCTCTCTGTCTCTCTCTTCTCCTCCCGCAGCCAAGGTTCCATTGGAGCAAAGATGGCCTGGGCCCTGGGGATGGCTCTGTGGCCTCTGCCTCAGGTGCTAGAATGGCTCTGGATGCAACAGAGCGACGCCCCAGAGAGACAAAGCATCGTCCCCTGGTGGGCATGCCAGGTGGATCCCGGTCAGGCGCATGCGGGAGTCTGTCTGACTGCCTCCCCGTTTCCAGCTTCGGAAAAATGAAAAAAAAAAAGAAGAAAAAAAAAAGATAGATTTAACTATAGTAAGTTGTTTTATAAAGATTTATTCTGCCAGCCCTGGCCTGTTGGCTCAGTGGTAGAGCGTTGGCCTGGCATGCAGAAGTCCCAGGTTCGATTCCTGGCCAGGGCACACAGGAGAAGCGCCCATCTGCTTCTCCACCCCTCCCCCTCTCCTTCCTCTCTGTCTCTCTCTTCCCCTCCTGCAGCTGGGGCTCCATTGGAGCAAAGATGGCCCGGGTGCTGGGGATGGCTCCTTGGCCTCTGCCCCAGGCGCTAGAGTGGCTCTGGTCGCGGCAGAGCGACGCCCCGGAGGGGCAGAGCGTCGCCCCCTGGTGGGCAGAGCGTTGCCCCTGGTGGGCGTGCCGGGTGGATCCTGGTCGGGCGCATGCGGGAGTCTGTCTGACTGTCTTTCCCCATTTCCAGCTTCAGAAAAAAAAAAAAAGATTTATTCTGTCAAACTTAGCAAAAATCTGACATTGCCCTGGCTGGTTGGCTCAGTGGTAGAGCATCGGCCTGGCGTGCAGGAGTCCCGGGTTTGATTCCCGGCCAGGGCACACAGGAGAAGCACCCATCTGCTTCTCCACCTCTCTCCCTCTCCTTCCTCTCTGTCTCTCTCTTCCCTTCCCGCAGCCAAAGCTCCATTGGAGCAAAGATGGCCCGGCACTGGGGATGGCTCTGTGGCCTCTGCCTCAGGCGCTAGAATGGCTCTGGATGCAAAAGAGCGACGCCCCAGAGGGGCAGAGCATCGTCCCGGTGGGCATGCTGGATGGATCCTAGTCAGGCGCATGCAGAAGTCTGTCTGACTGCCTGCCCGTTTCCAACTTCAGAAAAATGCAAAAAAAAAAAAAAAAAAAAAAAAAAAATCTGACATAAAGTACTTGGTAAGTAATTATATGCTTTAAGCTGCTGTAACTCTGCTTTATAAATTTTATAAAGTAAAGTTACTTCCCTACTTTATAAATCACCATGACTGTGGAACCGGTGGGCAGTTAGAAAATTTTACTACTAACAGAGATACAAAAGTGGGCGGTAGGTATGAAAAGGTTGACTACCCCTGCTCTAGAGCGATTTAACAGGAAGTGTTAACGGGAAGTTCGTAGTACAAAGCTCATCCTGGGGATACTTCTTCAAGTGCTGCTCAGGTCTTCGGCCTCAGCTTTCCTCATCTAAAAAAACTAGCTAACATCCTTCCAGCACTAATTATCAGCGATTCTGTCCTATTTGCCGAGATAGGTGTTCTTTCTTCTTCAGGAATTCAGCTGCTCCCCAGAAGCGAGCAGAGAGCACTAACGTATGAGGGACGCAGAAAATCTGAAGGACTTTTGGGCCGAAGGGTTATTTCTCACTGTTTGAAGGATCCCGTTGCCAAAAATGGAAGTGGTGCAGGGAGTGTTGTTTTTGCCGTGTTCCCTGGACTTAAATGGAACTGAATTCTCTGGCAAAGATGGAGAGGAGAGGAGGGGGTGCCTGGGCTGGAGCTGGCTGCCCGTCCGTGCACTGGAGGGCCAGGTTCAAATATGCTGCAGGAGAGCTGCAGTCCAATTTTTTTCCTCGTACACAATGGAGCTGTTGTGAGTCCAGAGGCGGGGACGAGGCAGCTGGGCGTCCAGAGCTCAGTGGCTACCATCGTTTCTATTCCTTTTCGACTCTCCCCTTTTGGAGACGTACCCTCTAGGACACACTGCTCCGGAGAAGCAAAGACTAGTCAGCCACTGTTGGAAAGTCTAGCAGACAAGCGATCCTGACCAGGAGATATATCAGCCCTCATGAGCACGTGGCCTTGGTGAATCACTCAGCATTATTATGTGAATAATGGCTTTCCATAAGACAAGGAGCATTCAACACTTTCCCTCACATCTTAATGTCTGTCCGGCCCAGGCTGACTGTGTTAGGTGGGTACGTTTCTGGACCGCTGGGTCTTTTTTGCTGTGTTGGTTGAATTTCATAAGCTACCCTGTACAGGAATGTGTTGAATAAAAGCCCATCTGATTTCAAACGTCCAGAGGGACTTCTGTGCCTACTGCTTATCAGATCGAATCAGATGGTCCCTGACACGGCTCTGACCCCATCTTTGTGAAAAGCTTCAAAAATGATAAATTACTTTTTCTGCTAAACCTCTGTGTGGTCATTTTTCTGTGATTTCTCTTTAAACACATGGAGCTTAAGGAGTTGATACAAATAAAACGGGTTTATGGTGATGGAGGCAGGTGATAGATACCATAATAATAATAATAGTACAGTTGAAATTTATTCAGAGCTTACTCGGGGCCAGGCAGTGGGAGAATTTCTTTATGAATTCATTCATCCTCAGAGTGACCCTATAAAATAGGTATTATTGTCTTCAACACTTTCATTTGGAGAAAACTGCGGCACAGGCTGGTTAAATCATGAAGCTGATAGGTAGCTGAGCCAGGGTCCCAAATGCGGCGCTCAGAGCCAGACACTGTACTAACTTCCTGTGAGCAGGGTGTTCCCCGGACTTTCTCGCCTCTTGGTTTCCTGAGGGCTGTGTGGTGTTTTAGTTCTAGATTCAGTTCTTGACTATTTATCATCTTTATAAGATGAGCAGAGAGTAATGGGAGAGCCGATAGGGGAGGAGGGTAAGGGAAGTCATGGCACTGAGCACACACACGCATGTACACACACACACACATGTGCGCACAAAAGCACACACACAATATGCACATACACACATGCACACACAACATATACACACATACTCATGCATACACAAAAGCACACACACAATATGCACATACACACATGCACACACAACACACACACACATACTCATGCACACATACACACTCACGAGCCGGCCCATTTATTAATTTTCTCCTCCCGTCACTTGCATGCTCTCCGAGCCTCCTTTCCTGCCGGATATACATAGTCCTTCCCTGAGGGACCAGCCCTCTCCCCTCCGGGTCGTGGGAAGGGGCAGGAAGGAGGTGACTTCCTTTTTAAGGGCCAACCGGAAAACCATGTTTGGAGAGGGACCCTTATAAGAACGGATCAATAAGAATAGCCCAGCCGCTGTGAGTGCGATAGCAAGGTCACCAGCTCTCAGAACACAGCAGGAAATGAGTCCTGTCCTTCTGGAGCTCAGCACCGACAGAAACAAACAACAACTCCGTGTCACCGCCCACACGTGCCCACAACCCCGGACCCCAAGATTATCATCTGGGGATATATATATATTTTAAAAATAATGTTTTATTTTCCAATTACATTTGACATGCGATATTATGTTAGTTTCAGGTGTACCTGGTGACGTACTCTGTGATTGCTGTCATGTGCTCTGTAGTCTTTTGTACTCTAGATTTAAAACAACTCCAACTCTTACAGCCATACATTCGAATGCCGTGTTGTCATTACAACGAATGAGGTCAAACTGACACTGAAAGATGTCCGTGGTCTGCTTACGAGGTGAAATAAGCTTGCAGAACTGCATGCATGGTACAATCCCCTTTGTGTAACAAAGATAAAAATACCTGAATAACAATAAAAATGTACAATAAAAACATCTGGAAAGGGCTTATTATATACTAGGCATTATTCTAAGTATATTTGTTAATATATTAATCCTTCAAAACAGTCCTATGAAATGGAGTCTCACATTATCTCAATCTTATTTGGCGAAGTCAAAGTATGGAGAAGCTATGTAACTTGCTCAAGGTCATCCAACTAAGGGCAAAGTCAGAATTCAAACCCAGGCATCGCTCCAGCGCGCCTATTATTAAGCATCTTATGCTACGCAAGCACAGAACAATTCTGGACAAACACTCCGCAAACTGTTAACAATGGTTGGCTAAGAGGTGTGGAAACAGCAGGTGGGATGGAGGACAGTAGAGGAAATTTTATTTTTATAGTCCATTCTTTTTTACTTTTTGGCATTATTTTAAAACTATCTTATTATTTGTATACAGTATTAAACATTCTCCAAGGGCTGCAGGAAGCCATTGACCCCGTGGTAGCTTAATCAGAGGAAGAGAGTGAACAGATTTTGTTTGTAGGAGGAGAGAATGAGAAGTGGGCCAGGTGTATGAGCAGAGAGGAAAGAGTAGAATGTGATTTGAAGACAAGAGGAGGTATGAGGCTCTTCGTCAAAACCACAGAGGCAGATATGGGGACAGAAAATGATTTGACTCTTGGGGAATGGGCACCCAACTCAATCAATAGTTCAAATGCTATAGAGATGTTTACTGGAAACCATTAGATTTAATTTCTTTTTCATTTCATTTTAATTTTAATTAAATTTTTTTTTGTATTTTTCTGAAGTTGGAAATAGGGAGGCAGACAGACTCCCGCATGCACCCGACTGGGATCCACCCAGCACGCCCTCCAGGGGGCGATGTTCTGCCCATCTGGGGCGTCTCTCTGTTGCAACCAGAGCCATTCTAGCACCTGAGGCAGAGGCCACAGAGCCATCTTCAGCGCCTGGGCCATCTTTGCTCCAATGGAGCCTTGGCTGCGGGAGGGGAAGAGAGACAGAGAGGAAGGAGAGGGGGAGGGCTGGAGAAGCAGATAGGTGCCTCTTCTGTGTGCCCTGGCCGGCCAGGGCCTATTTTTTTTTTTTTTTTAGAGAGAGAGAGAGAGAGAGAGAGAAAGGGACAGACAGGGACAGTCAGGAAGGGAAAGATATGAGAAGCATCAATTCTTTCTTGCAGCAGCATAGTTGTTCAATGATTGCTTTCTCATATGTGCCTCAACCTGGGGTGGGGGGCTCCAGTCAAGCCAGTGACCCCTGCTCAAGCCAGTGACCTTGGGCTCAAGCCAATGACCTTGGGCTTCAAGCCAGTGACCTTTGAGCTCAAGCCAGTGACCATGGGGTCATGTCAATGATCCCATGCTCAAGCCGGTGACTTCAGAGTTTCGAACCTGGGCCCACTGCATCCCAGGTGAACGCTCTATCCACTGCGCCACTGCCTGGTCAGGCTTAATTTCCAAATAATAAAAAAAAAATCATAGAGACAGGAAGTGGAACGGCACTTGCCAGGGATTGGGGGAGGAAGGAATGGGAGTTATTTTTCAATGGGTCCAGAGTCTGAGTTTTATATATAAAATGAAGAGTTCTGGAGATGGATGCTGGTGACACCTGCAGAACAGTGTGAGCGTGCTCAAGACCACTGACCTGCGCATTTAAAAACGGTTATGACAATCAATTTTATGTTCCATACATTTTACTGCAGTTAAAAAAAACATTTAAGAGAAAAAGGAAAGAAAGGGAAGAAAGAAGACTGAGGGACCGGGAGAGGCAACAGGAAGCGAAAGGGGTTGGAATCGGAGCGTTGAAGAGTGGTGGGGACCCGGGATGTCTAACACGGTCAGCTCTCAGGACCCACGCTTAAGGTCGGAGTCTCGGGGGAAAGCAAAACCCGTGTTCCCCATGGACAGAAGGGGAGTATTTTGCACACTTTAGAAGTTAGCCAGGTAGTGTATCCTTTGGGGGGACAACCAGAGGATCCCAGGGAGAATTGCAATCGTAACACCCTTCTCTCCCGCCTGAGACTGGGCATTCTGGTTTGAAAGGGAGGTTGCAGTTTTATTTTTCTTTTAATCTTTTTTAAAATTTTATTTTCTGATTACAGTTTGCATGCCACGCTTTTTTTTTGGGGTAGTAGTTTCAGGTGTACAGCACAGAAGGTCAGGTCGCTGTGTTAAAGCAGGAGTGAGCTCTGTCTCTGAGCAATGCAAATACGGATTGGTCCATTCGTCCACAGAGCAGTGTGGACAGAGCGGGATCTGGTTTCAGCTGCTGGGACACCTTGCTGACCTGGTGACAGGTTTCTGTGTGGTGGCCCCATTCCAGCAGATCCCAGGAGCTCCTTTGCTGGGTCTGCTATCAGCTTCTGTCTACCTTTACCCTTGAACTAGAGCCAGGGTCTCTGGAGGAAGGAGCACGCTTTCGTGTCAGGACCTGCCTAGGGGGTCAGGCAGCGCTCAGCCCGAGGTGGTTCCCAGGGTCTCATGTGTGGGGCACTGTCCTAAAAAAAAGGCTTAATTTCTGGAAAAGGCAGCCTCTGAAAGCAGTGGTTTTCAACCTTTTTACACCTGAAAAAAGAAAGAATTATTTGGGGACCGCTAAGACAGAAATCACCCTGAGCATAAGCGAATTCCACTAAGATCACTAGGTCTATAATCTTCACACAACATCAGGGTGGTTAACTCTTTCGTGGACCAGCACGAATGCCTGGCAGACCAGTCTGCAGCCCAGCGGTTGAAAAACGCTGCTCTAAAGAACTGTCAGTCAGGGCCAAGAACAGCCCTCCTCGCTTGGGCATTTTGGCCAGTTTTGATTTTTTTTTTGGAGTACAGGTGAGATTTTCTTAGCTTTTCCTCAGCTTAGATGGACTTTATTTTATAGCATGGCATGCCTTCATCCTGACAAGTAGAAGAGGCATCACCTCCCTACCTCCTTCCACCCCAGGTAGCTACCATAGTAGTCATTACAGCTGTATTTGCTGAGTGAGTATCACAGAATCGTACTTGAGTACCTCTCATGACAAAATGCTGCACTAAGGGATATCGCCACCTTTTTTTTACCAATGGGTGAAACTGATCATCAGAGGATAGCCTTATCCAGGGCCGCTCATTTGTGGCAGAGGTGGGGTTTGAACCCAGCTCTGTTCAACTGCAAAGCTGGTAAATGTATATATTAAATTTGTACATTATATATTATGCTAGATTGCCCTTTCAAGTATACATAGGAAACGTTTTTTTTTTGTTTATTTATTTATTTATTTATTTATTTATTTTTCATTTTTCTGAAGCTGGAAACAGGGAGAGACAGACAGACTCCCGCATGCGCCCGACCGGGATCCACCCGGCACGCCCACCATGGGGTGACGCTCTGCCCACCAGGGGGCGATGCTCTGCCCATCCTGGGCGTCGCCATGTTGCGACCAGAGCCACTCTAGCGCCTGAGGCAGAGGCCACAGAGCCATCCCCAGCGCCCGGGCCATCTTTGCTCCAATGGAGCCTTGGCTGCGGGAGGGGAAGAGAGAGACAGAAAGGAAAGCGCGGCGGAGGGGTGGAGAAGCAAATGGGCACTTCTTCTCCTGTGTGCCCTGGCCGGGAATCGAACCCAGGTCCTCCGCACGCTAGGCCGACGCTCTACCGCTGAGCCAACCGGCCAGGGCAGGAAACGGTTTTTAATCCAATGGTTCCATTACTAATACACAACTTTAACATAGACAATAAAACAATTGAGAATGATAAAGGTTTTTGCTGACTTTGGTTCAGTCATCGATTCAAATGCAGATCGTAGTCAAGAAACCAAGAGAAGGCTGAGACTCAGAAGGGCAGCAATGGAAGAATTAGGAAAGATGTGGAATTAGAGACCAAGACTGAGACCATTCACACCCTCGTATTCCCAATTACTAGGTACAGACGCAAACGTTGGGCGGTGAAGAAGGCTGATAGGGAAATCTCATTCATCTGAAATATGGTGTTGGAGGGGAACTCTGCAGAGACGCTGGACCACCAGGAAGAGGAGCAAGCGGGTCCTAAAGCAAATCAAACCTAAACCAACACTGGAGGCAAAAATGACAAAACAGAAGCTGTCCTACTTTGGACACATCGTGAGAGGGCAGGGTTCTTTGGAAAAGACGGCCACGCTGGGGAAATGGAAGGCAGCAGGGAACGAGGAAGACCCGCTATGAGACGGACTGACTCCATGAAAGAAGCCACAGGCTCGAATCTACAGGAGCTGAGCCGGCTGCTGAGGACAGGACGCTGTGGACGCCATTCATTCACAGGGTCAACAGGAGTCAGAGCCAACTGAACAGCCCGGAACGCACGCAGCGCCCTAATCAACAGGTGGTCAGAGCTGCGGCATAAACACAGAGTGGGACCTTGTCAGATCTAAGCTCCTAGATTCTCCTCTACTCTCCCAGGTATGAAGAGCACTGTAATATCCCTTAGATCAATTCTTCCCAGCAATAGAAGGGACCTTCCTCTATCTGACAGAAGGCATCCATGAAGAACCTACAACAGACATCATGATGGAAGGCTGCAGGCTCTTCCCCTAGCAGCAGTGGCCCACCTGGGTCCAAATCCTGGCTCTACCATTTACTACACGTGTGTTCTTGGGCAACTCACCTAACCTCAGTCTACTCATCTATGAAATGGGAACAAAATCCCCTAAGATCAGAAACAAGATGAGGATGGCTACTCTATTTCTGTTCAACATTCTATTGGAGGATCCAGCCAGTGGAATAAGGCAAAAAAAAAAAAAAAAGAAGAAGAAGAAATGAGCCATTCTAATTAAAAAAAAAAAGTGAAATTGTCTTTATTTGCAGGTGATATGATTGTGTAGAAAATCTTAAATAAACCTCAATATGCAAAAATTCATTTTATTTCTTTATTCTGTAATGAACAGTTAGAAACTAGAACTCAATAACAATATTGTTTGTAATAACCATAGCAACAAACAATAGTCAAACATAAATTTAGCAAAATATATGTGAAATCTGAACACTTAAAACTACAAAACACTGCTGAAAAAAATTATCGAGTGCCTAATACAATGGACAGATATACTGCGTTCATAGATTGAAGATTCCGTGTTGTTGATATAGCAATTCTTTCCCAAACTGATCTATCAATTTAACACAATCCCAGTCAAATTCCCAGAGGCTTTTATGAAGAAATTGAAAAGCTGATTTTATAATATGTATGAAAATTCAAATAAACTTAGACTAGCCGAAACAACTTTGAAGAAGAAAAACACAGTTGGAGTGCTAACATTACTTGATTTCAAGATTGACTGCGAAACCACAGCAGTCAAGCTGGGGTGGCATTGGTGTAAAGACAGACAAACACAGGCGTTTGATAAAACAAAACAGAGTGAGGAAATAGATGGCCACTTGATCTTCAAGAAAGATACCGAGGCAACTGAATGAGGAAAGCACAATCTTTTCAACAAATGGTAGTGGAACAACTGAAGAGCCACATATAGTAAAATGAACCTCAACCCTTACTTCACATCATATATACAAATTGACTGAAAATGAATCATCAATTTGAACATAAGATTAAACTATAACATTTCTAGAAGAAAACACAGAAGACGGTCTCAGTGGCCTTGGCAAAGCTTTCTTAAATGTAACACGAGAAGCATGAGCTACAGAAGCAAGAAGTAAATTAGGCATATAAGCAAATATAACCACAATGCAATCTTTTGCTTTTCAAAGGCACTGTTAAGAAAATGAAAAGGTTAGCCACAGACTTGGAGAAAATATCCGCAGAACATATATGTGAAAAAGAGCTCTAACAATGTCATAAGGATATGAATAATCCAATTAAAGAATGGGCAAAAGTAACAATCACTCTACAGAGAAGATATGTAAACATCAATAAGCATGTGAGAAGATGCTTAACCTCATTGGTCACTAGGGGTATATGCAAATTAAAACAATGAGATATCACTGCATAACCACTGGAATGGCTAAAATGTAAGCAGCTGACCACTCCCAGCCCTGGCAAGGATCCCTGTAGAGGAACTGGACTTCTCATTCATTACTGGTGGGAAGGTTAAACGGCACAATCATTTTACAATCTGGCTCGGCAGTTTCTGAAGGAGCTTAAATACGAGTCTACCATATGACTCAGTCATTGCATAATCAGGTCTTTGCCCAAGAAGCTTATGTCCACATAAAGACTTGAGCGTGGATGTTGGGGGCACTTTTATGTGTAATGTCCCCAAACTGGAAACAACACAGACATCCATCAGCAGGTGAATGGCTAAGCAAACTGTAAAAGGTCCGTGCAATAGAACCCAACTCAGCAATATCAATGGAATCAAGTGATATAAGAGCAATGCTAACGAATCTCAAAATAATGATACTGATTGAAGGAGCCCAGATAAAAAAGAGAGCTCACTTATTGTCTGACCACATTTATAGAATTTTCTAGAAAATACAAACTAATCCATAGTGACAGAGAACAGATCGTAGCTAGGCGGCGAGAGTGGGGGTAGGGAGGGGTGAAAAGAGGGATTACAATGGGGCATGGGGAAATTTGGGGAGCAGTGAACATGTTATCTTCATGGCGGTGCTGGTTTCAGGGGTGTATACAGATGTCAGAATTGATCAGATGGTGCACTTTAAGTATATGATCTTTTTTTTTTTTTTTTTTTTTTTTAGAGAGGGGAGAGAGAGACAGAGAGAGAGAAGGGGGGAGGAGCTGGAAGCATCAACTCCCATATGTGCCTTGACCAGGCAAGCCCAGGGTTTCGAACTGGCGACCTCAGCATTTCCCGGTCGAGGCTTTATCCACTGCGCCACCACAGGTCAGAGTATATGATCTTTACTGCATGTTAGTCATACCTCAATAAGGGTGTAAGATAAAATAATTCATTTTAGATTGCTACCCACCATACAGACACATAATGGAAACAAAATTACTCATGTTATGTGCAGTGTGGTCTGATATATTCATTTCATTCCATACTCTGATTACCATCCACTAAACTGATTTTTATAATTCACTAACGGGTTGATCCCTGTATTTCGAAAAACACTGTTTTAACATATGTTTGAAAAAATGAATGGCTTTGTGTCCAAAACAGTCTCTTAGTTACAATGACTGAGTCAGCCTCTTCGTCTTCACCACCAACTTTCATGTCCACTTCTGCTAACGTGGTTGACTGAATATAGAGCCTCCATGTGGAAGTCCCAAGTTTTCAGAGCCCTGCGTTGGAGACTGAAATTTCCTGTCACCCTTTTGGCTACCGTTTTCCTACTGACTTGTTTGGGACATTGTGGATTTTATGACCTCATAGTGAAAATTCTTCTGTGATGCCTCTGGTCAGGAGGAACACTAGGGTGAGGGGGTGGGGCTTTAGGGGGATGGTGAGATGGCAGGAACTCGCGCACTGCATGCCGAGGCTTTGGGGCGTTATGATCATGGGTGGCCGCCGCTATTAGCTCTTATTTGGTTCATAAAGGAAGGCAAGCAGGCTCTGGCAGTGCGCCTGCTTTCTGTGATGACTTATTTCGTTTCCTGGAGAACTGAAGTTGTTCATTTTTGCCTGTGCACGAAGAAGGCCACGTGGAAAGTGGTTCCTGTTTCCTAAGGTACTGTCTGCGCACAGCAGGGTCCTGCAAAGAAGAGAAAAGGCTGGAAGAGGAAGCAGGGAGTAACTGATGATGCAGGAAACGGAGGTGGCTTGGAGTTGTTTCAGTTTGGCTTCCAGTTCCAGAGGCTGCGTGCAACTTTGTATCTACGTGCGCTCAGTCTCCCTCAGTCACCCATCTTTCTGCGTCACAGGAAGTGCTGTAATTTGCAAATTCAGTCCATTCTATGTTGGTGAAGATTTTAATCAATGAATCAGGAACCGAAAGGAGATGGAAGTCACGGAGAAGTTTGAGTTGTGATTTTGGCCTCAGCATTTTTCTAGAAAGTGGCCAAAGCCCTGGCCGGTTGGCTCAGCAGTAGAGTGTCGGCCTGGCGTGCGGGGGACCCAGGTTCGATTCCCGGCCAGGGCACATAGGAGAAGCGCCCATTTGCTTCTCCACCCCCACCTCCTCCTTCCTCTCTGTCTCTCTCTTCCCCAGCCAAGGCTCCATTGGAGCAAAGATGGCCCGGGGGCTGGGGATGGCTCCTTGGCCTCTGCCCCAGGCGCTAGAGTGGCTCTGGTCGCGGCAGAGCGACACCCCGGAGGGGCAGAGCATCGCCCCCTGGTGGGCAGAGCCTTGCCCCTGGTGGGCGTGCTGGGTGGATCCCGGTCGGGTGCATGCGGGAGTCTGTCTGACTGCCTCCCCGTTTCCAGCTTCAGAAAAATACAAAAAAAAAAAAAAAAAAAAAAGAAAGTGGCCAAAGACAAGAAATTAGAAGAGCTGCCATCATTTCCCAAGAGCTCAGCTTTCCCATGGTTCCAGGAGAGCCAGCGGAGGGCATGCCCAAAGCAAGCCTCATGGCACACTCAGGGGACACAGGATTGCAAAGGAACGCTTCGGTTCCTGGGCTTGGCAGGCTGGCCTTGGTCTCAAGGGATTTAACTTAAAAATTCTAAGATCTAGATTCTTTTCAGATAAGTAGCAGCCAGACATTGTAATTTCAGAATCTGAAGAATCTCGGGTGTGAGGAATCAGAGTATACTGATGCTGCTCTTCTGGGGCAGATAGATTTCAGCGTTGAACTCACACCTTCCTTACTCAGAACTAGGAGAGAGAGCGATACAGGGCCAAATACTTAGTCTGGTGTCAGGCAAACCTTGGTTCAGGTTCTGTCTCTGCTGCCTGCCAGCCTTGGGGCCCTGGGACCCTCTCTGAACTCCAGACTTCTCATTTACAGTTGTTGTTTTCACCTGGGAGAGCTCTCCCTCTGCCTCCCCAGGGAGGGAACATTTGGTGATGTCGGGAGACATTTTGAATCATCATGACTTGGGTGGGTGGCAGGGTGCTACTGGCACCTAGTGGGTAGAGGCCACGGCTGCTGCTAAGCATCCTCTACGGCGCAGACAGCTCCCACAGCAAAGAAGTATCTGGTCCCAAATGTCAATAGTGCTGAGGTTGAGAAACCTTGGTTTAGAGGTAAGGCATGCAAAGTGTCCGCATAAAATAGGTGCTGAATCAACAGTTGCTGTCATCAGCTAATGATCAGGTCAGTGTGGCTAATTAAAAAACAGACCCCGGGGGCCCTGGCTGGTTGGCTCAGCGGTAGAGTGTCGGCCTGGCGTGCGGGGGACCAGGGTTCGATTCCCGGCCAGGGCACAAAGGAGAAGCGCCCATCTGCTTCTCCACCCCCACCCCCCTCCTTCCTCTCTGTCTCTCTCTTCCCCTCCCGCAGCCAAGGCTCCATTGGAGCAAAGATGGCCCGGGTGCTGGGGATGGCTCCTTGGCCTCTGCCCCAGGTGCTAGAGTGGCTCTGGTCGTGGCAGAGCGATGCCCCAGAGGGGCAGAGCATCGCCCCCTGGTGGGCAGAGCGTCACCCCTGGTGGGCGTGCCAGGTGGATCCCGGTCGGGCGCATGCGGGAGTCTGTCTGACTGTCTCTCCCCGTTTCCAGCTTCAGAAAGAATCTTTAAAAAAAAAAGAAAAAAAAATTAAAAAAAAAAAACAAAAAACAAAACAGACCCCGGGGAAGCAAGGACCAACACATATCTGTCTTAGGTTCCGGAAAAGTCCCCTAGGAGCGGTACCACTGCACACTCAGTGCAGGTATAGCAAGGAGGTTCAGAGTGGCGGCTGTAGAGCCAGCCTGCCTGGGGCCCGATCCTGGCTCTGCCATTTACTGCATGTGTGTTCTTGGGCTAGTCACTTAACCTCCGTCTTCCTATCTGTTACATGGGGACAACAGTGGTACCAGCCTCTCCGATGTGTTAAGATGCACAAAGGATGGATCTGCATAACAGAGCAATACTCAACTAGTATTCGCTGTTATTACAAGGAAAGTCGTTATGGAGCCAGCACCGAGAGGGAGGGGCACTGATTTTTATAAGAAGCTCTGAACTTTTCAATATGAAGTGCAAAGGGGAATGCAAACCAAACAGCAATTCACACAGCAATAGAAAGTTCATCAACCCACGAAGGACCCACCAGGAGCGGTGGGCAAGGTGCCAGCTGTTTACAAATTCATCTCACTGAATCCCCTCGACACCTCCTGGAAATGGCTTTTATTAACCCATTTCAGTGTTATTATTTTACAGATACAGAAACAGGCCCGAACTCACGCAGCCCTGGGGGAGGGGTAGAGCTGGGGTTTTGAAGCCAATGTGTTTTTGTGGGCTGAAATTCAGAACTGTCCAAGTCAGGGCACATTCCTGGATATAAAGCAGTCAGCTAGCTGGGCCTCTCTATGCATAAGGGAAGGAAGCGAAATGTAAAGGCAAGCCTCCATTGCTAGAACTGGCTGAGACAAATGGCCGGGGGTACGTGGGGACATGGCGACGTGGGGACAAGGGGAGGGAAGCAGGGCACAAGTGACAGGAGCAGTCTTTGCTTTTTCTCCAGCGACTGAGTCTTGGGAAGCCACCCAGCATTGCCACAGCCCCATAGAGCCACCCGTGGAGAACGCTTCTTGGCAATGGCAGAGGCCTGGCAGCTTGAGGAGGGGTGTGGACCGGGATTCACTTCGGTTACGAAGTTACTAACTTAGAGGTCTCCTGAGAAGGTCCTTCTCTCTCTAAATGTTTCATCAAACCTGTGTGTGTGTGTGTGTGTGTGTGTGTGTGTGTAGACCATAATATCCTGGGACAGAGGAACCAGGAGAAGGTCCCTGCTAGAG
This sequence comes from Saccopteryx leptura, assembly GCF_036850995.1. Classification (NCBI taxonomy): domain Eukaryota; kingdom Metazoa; phylum Chordata; class Mammalia; order Chiroptera; family Emballonuridae; genus Saccopteryx; species Saccopteryx leptura. Next base: position 68,867,634 of record NC_089513.1, read on the forward strand.
GCTGTGGCCTTCCTCCAAACAGACTGCTCTGTTTAGGTCGAGTGTTAGTGGCACCTAAAAATAGCTCAGGGGCCTATGTCCCCAGACCAGCACACACTGATGCCCGGGGCTGGGCTGTGAGATCTCTGGCTTTCCTGGGGGCCCCTCCACCCCACCCGGTGTTGGGAGGCATCACACCCTGCGTGTACCCAGGAAACCACGTGGGCAGACCTGCCAGCTGCCTGCCCCGCGGCGCAGATGAGGGGTTTGGAGGCCTTCTCAGGAAGTCTGGGCTGCACTCCCTCAGCACGGCCCCATGTCCTGCGTGTTCCGTGGGAGGCCGTGTTCTTGCCTAAGTTTACTAACCTGGTGTTTAAATATAGGAGAGGAAACAGATGCTGGTTGGGCGGAAGTCTCCCGGAAGACAGGGTTTGGGCGGCGGCTCGCCAGGGCTGATAAGGACAGGGGTGTGCTCTCCAATGGGCCTCTGCTCTCTCGGGGGATTTGCCTTTGGGCCTTTCTGAACCACCATCACCCGAACTTGGCTCCTGCACTCGTGCCTCCGTATGATCGACATGGAGAGGAGAGTTATTTTTAAGCTGATCTCTGTGACTTCCTTTTGGCCTCCATCCTGCTCTCCTCTGTCCGAGGCCTTGAAGGGGCTTCCTGCTCAGGCCGGCTGGGGCTGGGGGGCTGGGGACAGGTCCAGAGAGGTGCGGGCAGGCTCCGCATGGACAGTGGTGCAGCGAGGGGGGGCCAAGGCTGCCGTCCGGGCAGGAAGAGTCCACGCCCGCCTGAGCTCATACAGGTCTGTTAGAGCAGTGGTCCCCAACCCCCGGGCCCTGGACCGGTACTGGTCCGTCCGTGAGCCATTTGGTACCGGTCCACAGAGAAAGAATAAATAACTTTCATTATTTTCGTTTTATTTATATTTAAGACTGAACGATGTTTTATTTTTAAAAAATGACCAGATTCCCTCTGTTACATCTGTCTAAGACTCACTCTTGACGCTTGTCTCATAAGTTCGACAATTATATTTAAAAATGCCACAGTTTTTACACCGGTCACATCATTTTATTTTGTGCATTTATCCGTCCCACCCTAAAGGCCGGTCGGTGAAAATATTTTCTGACATTAAACCGGTCCGTGGCTCCAAAAAAGGTTGGGGACCACGGTGTTAGAGGACTCCCAGCTTCCGGTCCTGGTGGGGGTGGGCGTGGAGGGGCACCCAGACCAGTCACCCAGCGGGAGTCACGTGGAGCCTGCAGGCTCTCTGGGGCCATGAACACGGGTAGGAATGCGAGAGAACACACGCACCCCGGAGCAGGTCCTTTCCAGGTGGGGCCATGCTGAGACCCGCTCAGCTCCGTGGTCAGGGAACACCCTGCAGGGTCCCTCAGCTCACAGAGTCCCGGAGGAGCACATCTGGGGGGTGTACCACTATCATTCTCAATCTGTGTTCCTGATGGGTCACACCGACAGTCCCACCCCTCCACCTCCGCATTAGAACTGGGAGCTGAGGCCTGGCCTATGGTGGGCAGGGGATATGCTGAGGTCACCGGTTCAAAACCCCAGGCTTGCCCAAGAATCAATCAATGAACCACTAAAGTGAAGCAGCTATGAGTTGATGCTTCTTGCCCCTCCACCTCTCAAAATCAATAAATAAAATCTTAGAGCAAACAAAGAACCTGTGAGCTGAGTTGACCACACGGCAGCCCCTGCGGGGTGTGCCAGAGACACATCCTTGCCTCTGTCACCTCTGGCTGCCACCAGTTCTCAGACCAACAGCTGGGGCACCTCAAGTGCGGCCCCAGAGCCCAGCGAGCAGCTTCTGGCACAAGGGACAGTCACAAGGACCCCTTCCTTGTCATCCGCTGGGGATGACCGACAGCAAGCGAGCGGGTCCAGACACAAACTGGGCCATCGCTCCTCAGGGGAAGAGCAAACCCCGGGGCGCCCTTCCTGTTGTCTTAAGGATTCGAGACTCTCAACCTCTGTCACTCGTCTGTCTGTCAAGACGGGCCATGGGACTCCAGGAGCTGCCAGGACAGGGGAGTTTGGTGGCTGAGTGAGTGACTGCTGAACCAGGGGCTGGCGCTGAGGTTCACAAGCAGGCGGCCTTGGGCAGGATACATAACCTTTCTCAATGTCAACTTCCTTACCTGCAGAAGCAGATATGATGAAAATGATGGTGGCTCCAGGACGGGGCCACACCCAGGGTCGCGGGAGAGCGGGTGCCAGCCCAGGGGAAGCCCACAAGGGGTGGGGCGTTGCTATTTCTGCATAACTTGAAGGAAAGTCCCGAACCCACACTGCGCGCATGCGCGCCCGATTGCGCACACGCACCGGGTGCTGCTTCAGACTTCGCTACTAATGTGCTACATCTGCTCTCTCTTTGGGCCTTTGTAAACATCTGTGTAGTTAGGGAGTTGGATTTACCGTTTCCTAAGGCCCGTTTCAGCTTTAACATAGAATTTAACATTTAAAAGGATATTTATACAAGGCTATGCATAGACTTCCTTCATATGCGGGTGAAAGGGGGGAGGAATTGGGGGACCAGGCAGAAGTCTTCTAGTCTTACCCGAGGGCCTTTCTGCCTGTTGGCTGGGCTGAAGCCGTGCCCTTTGCCCTCCTCTCCAAGGTCCTGGCATCTCCCTTCCCCCGACCCCTCCCCTGTAGCCTCGCTGCCCGCGGCCCTGGCCTCCCTGCGGAGGTCTCCAGTTTGTAGATGGCATGGAGTTCACGTTGGTCATTTGTTCCATTCGCTCAGAAACAACAGCCAGCATTATTGGCAGGAGATGGAGAGGGTGCCAACTCCTCCGTAACACAAAAAGCCCTAGTCATGGGCCCTGGGCGGGGGTGGGGCTGGGGGAGGACAGGCAGTCGCTTAGAGCTCTGTTGCTCCAGCTGAAGTCCTGGTCACTGAAGCGAGACGTGGTCCAGCCCTCCCCTGGGAATGGCCGCAGCAGGCTGGCTGACTCATCCTGGAGGGACAGGGACAGAATGTGACACTTGCTATCACAGAGGCCGGACTGATGGATTGGAGCCTAGCCCGGCCCTGAGGCTAAACCCTTGACCCAGGACAAATTCTGTTTCTTCGAAGTCAGGAAGGATTCCAGGGTAGATGAAAGATTGCATGAGGCATGGTGTTTAGGGGTGACAGCAAGTACACATAAACAGAATGCAGGGTAAATCATGGGCCTCGCGTGCCCGCAAGTCGCCACGTGACTTCTCTGGCAGGAGCTGGCCGTGATATTCAGCGACACTCACCACTCACACCCTTTGCAGGAACGGCGCCGGGCCCTGCGGAATGAACGACTCGCGAGAAACAGAAGCGATGACGGTTGCTCCGTGGAACCTCGCACTCGGGACCCGTGCGGGGAGTTCCACCAGCAGCAAGCTGGGAGCCCGGGCGGCTCTCAGGGGCCAGTGAGCTGGCAGGCCGCACGTCGGGACCTGAGCGTCGTCAGATTTGAGGCTGCTCTTTGCCAGGTTCATACAGGAGGCGCGGGCTGGACCGCCGGGGAGCCCACGCAGCGGGCCTGCTTGCGTTTTCCAGCAGGTGGGCGCCTCCCCAATGCCGACCGACCACTCGGAACGGAGGAAGCAGGGTGTTTCCTGGCAAGCGTGGAGAAGGGAGATGAAGGTGTTACTACTGCTTCCCCAAAATCTCCTTTGGACATGTTGGGCAAATAAGTTTGTAAAATTTGTGTTATTTGGTTTTGCTCATTTTTATTAAAAATGGCGCTGCCCACACAGGGCAGCTGACTACCTTTCTGCTTGGGAAGGGGCTTGGTGGTGCTAATGTGTGCTGGGGGGGAGGGGGGCTTTTGCGACGTAAAGTTTTAAAAGGAGGAGCGAGGAGGCCATTTTAAGGAGAGGAGACCACGTTGTTGCCGGGGAGAGAGTCCGCGGCAGGCAGCCAAAACGGAGGCACGCAGAGGGGACTGGGTGAGACTAGTGGGCTGCAGATTCCAGGAAAAAACCGGAAAGATTCTCCTGGTTGTGGAACAGGAGGACATGTGAGTGGGTTTTGGTGCCCGTGTGTATTTTATCGCCTGCCAATTGCGAGCAGGAATAAAGGATGACCCACCAGTTCTTGGCTCCATCGTTTCATTACCGTCTGTCCGCATTAAATGGGAACCTGCACGGGCCAGGCGGCTGGGATGGTGGCCGCGCTACTGGCTTTCCAGGATGCTCCCCATTGCTGAAGCCAAGAGCACGGTCAGGACTTGGAACAGGACTAGAGCCTCCAGGGAGGCTGAGTCAGCGCCGAGGACTCACAGGACCTGGGAGTGCATCCTTGATTCCCAGCCATTTCTGTTAGTGAGGAAGCCTGGCTGCTCGCTCCGGGTTTGACCTTGAACTGGCCACTCTGGGCACCAGTTCTCTCTGGTGCTCCAACCCAGCCCAGTCCTGTGTCCAGGAAACTCCACGTCAAACACACAGATCTGGGGCAAGTCACTGGACTTCGTGAGCCCAGGACATCACTTGTTACCTGGAACTTCCAGCTAGGGCCATGGGTGGTTCCTTCTCCTGCAGATAAAGCAGTGACGGACAAGTGAGGGAATGAATGAGCTTGTTCTGATTGTGAAAAGGATAACCCAGGAAATAGAGTGTGATGAGGGAGCATGGATAGGCGTGAGTGTGTGTGTGTAAGAGGGCATCATTTTAGATATCTCACAGAAACAAGAGAAAGCAATGAGCTACTGTATGTAAAAATGCTGAAACCACAAACTATAATGTCAATACCAGGCATCTTTCCCAGGGTCCCTTTGACTAGACCCAAATGGTCACATGCTGGTTTTTCTTTTTCTTTTTTTTTTATTATCTATACTGGTTTGAGATTGAAGTCAAATGCAAAAAGCTAATTTTATTGAGAACGAGGACTTAATTTCTCCTGGTTCCTCACAGGACACAGAGGGGTATGGTCAGCATGGTTACCAGGTCAGAAGGAGACAGACCTGAGAACAATACACAACACCTTCAGTGAGACTTGGTTATAGGTCTCCTACATGCCAGGTACTGTTTTAGGCTCTTGGTACTTTGGGAAGAAAGAGTGGGGCAGAGAGAGATATAATGATAAACTTCCTATAAAGTTTACATAAGCTCTTTATTTAAAAAAAATTTTTTTTTTTATATATTAGTGAGAGGAGGGGAGGTGGAGACAGACTCCCGCATGTGCCTGGACCGAGATCCACCCGGAAAGCCCACTAGGGGGCGATGCTCTGCCCATCTGGGGTCCTTGCTCCATTGCAACCGGAGCCATTTTTTAGCATCTGAGGCGGAGGCTATGAAGCCATCCTCAGCGCCCGGGGCCATCTCACTCTAATCAAGCGGCGGCTGCAGGAGGGGAAGAGATAGAGAGCAAAGTGAAAGGGGATGGTGCCTCTCCTGTGTGCCCTGACTGAGAATCGAACCCAGGACGTCCACAACGCCAGGCTGATGCCCTATCATTGAGCAAGCCTGCCAGGGTCTACATAAGCTGTTTATGAGCTAGTAGGAGTTCACTAGCTAGTGGGAGAAGCAGTCATATAAATAAATACAGTAGCTACAAAACAGTGTACTAAGTGCTCAAATAAAGAAATGTGTAAGCAGAGGAAGAAGCCATTAACATGGCCTGGTAGTAACTTCAGTCCTTTGTGGAAGGAGGTGGGTGTCCACAAATAAACATGGATTCCACCCAGGGGGAGTCATAATATTATGCCCTACTCAGCACCATTCCTAAGGGAGCATTTGCTAAATATGACTGGATATTGATGATTCAATTATTGTATTGAAAACTTTCCTCAAAGGGCTCACCTAACTCCAGAGGGTATTTTTACTTTCATTGTCTGCTTTTTCTTTTGCCCAAACTGACCATCTAACCTATGATTCTAGACCACTTGTGCAGGAAAAATTTTTACCCTTAAGTCATAGTGGGATAGGGGCTGGCAAGAATTTTAGTCTATTAACAGTCTGGAATAATCAACCTGCAGGGGTGGCTTTGCAACAAACGCTAATGCTCCTTTTAATGTCCGTTCTATGCATTTATTATTTATGCCTTGCCTACTTCCAAAATGGATGGGAAGCCGCTCAGATTCAAAGAACAGTATGACAGGATCACTGACACCGGGGTGACGCGGTTCTGACAGAGGCCCGGGGAATCCTAAGCAGACGCGCTCACGGAGACACAACACCAACACCGAGCTGCTGGCTGCCCACGCAAAATACACAAAGCCCCCCCCACCACCACCACCACCACCACGGAGCAGTCGAACAAAGCAGGCTAGTTCACCAAGCACAGCAACCTCTGTTGTAGCTCTAAACCAGGGGTCCCCAAACTACGGCCCACGGGCCGCATGTGGCCCCCTGAGGCCATTTATCCGCCCCCCCCCCCCCCCCCCCCGCTGCACTTCCAGAAGGGGCACCTCTTTCATTGGTGGTCAGTGAGAGGAGCACTGTATGTGGCGGCCCTCCAACCGTCTGAGGGACAGTGAACTGGCCCCTTGTGTAAAAAGTTTGGGGACTCCTGCTCTAAACTCTTCAGAGAAATTCATCCTCAGAAACTTTCCGTCGGCAACGTAGTGACAGAGCGTCTTCAGTCATGACGAGATACTAAGACATTTTTCCTAGGACGGCTTTTCAGTCTGTCCTTGAACAGGGAGCCGAGAGAAGAAGGTTTCAGCAGGGGACTCAAGTGTTTGGTTTCACGACGTCATTGTCTGATCGTCACCTGGACTCAGGAATAGCCGCAGCAAACATCCAGGCAGAGGTGGCTGCTGGCCACTCTCCACCGGCCCGGAACGACAACCTTCTGAGCTGATCTTTGACAACAGCTGGAGAGCAGACAAGCGACCCAGTAACAACACACTGTCCCCAACAGCCGGCCTGACCTGTGAAATGTCTTACCCGTTCGGACACTGACATATCTCTGCCCCGCGTGACAGTTCGGGTTTGGGTATAACTGATAGGCAGCTGTTCTCCTGGGGTCCCAGGAAAGAGCCCGGGCTTTGCAGCCGCGTTAGACTTGGGTTCGGGCCCCAGCTCTGCGGTGTACTGGCCGTGTCGCCCAGAGCCTGTCACTGCGCGGTCACCAAGCCTCCGTCTCCTCACTTGTGAAATGGATCTAATAACACTCCCTGCGGGGTGGCTACGGGACGGCGGATGGCGTGTGCAAAGCGCCTGGCACAGGAGTGTGCCTGGCACGTGTTTGCTGGCCTTGTACCAGGGCAGCTCCCATGAGGACAAGTGCGGGAGGCCTGTGAGCAGGAGCCACGTGTGCCATCACAACGGGGGAGCAGAGTGTCATCACATTCGTTGGGAAGAAGGTAAAAGGAAGGTGGCCAGGACATGGCCCTGTGTGTACATTTAGGGTTAGCCGTTTCCCTCTCCAGAACTCGTCCCTACACCTCCGGGTGTGTAAATAAAGGGCGTGGGGGTCGACAACAAGATTCACAGTTGGCCCGTGTGAGCTCAGGGCTGCGGATGACCACGGTGGACCCTGGGGAGAGACCGGATGTGGGTGGCTAGGTGCCTGGGAGGAGCTGGGTTGCGTCGAGACCCCAGGCGCTTTGAGAAATCATGGGTTCCTAAAGAGGCAAGACCAGCGAAGGTCAGAGAAAGTGACGCGTGGGCCCTGTGCAGTAGAAGGGAGAGGACAGGCCAGAGATTGGCAGGTGTAAGGGAGGGGCCGACGACATAGGATTGGGAGAGAGCTAAGCACCCCAGTGGGACCTCACACCAGCAAGCCCTCACCTGTTGTACAGACTTGAGCAGATCTCTCTGCCTGTTTCTTCTGCTGTACGATGAGATGAATAATACCTGCTTTGTGGGGTTGTTGTTTTAACCGAGTGAGGAAAACACAAACATTGTATTGGAACGCTCACAGGTTTGAATGGAGAAGCTGCCGTTGCTTCTCCTTGAGTCAAAAGGATTGAATTTGGTACTGCCCCGGAATAGCCTATGGGGCTGGAGTGAATAGAGGCAGTTGGAAACCTATCCTTGTCTCCCTTGCCCTTAATTCTCACTGTTTTCATTTCCTGCATGACCCAAGGTCCCTGGCTAAGGAGGGCTCGAGAGGGGAGCCACTCAATTCTCATCTTTTTCAGCCCGCGTCCTGCGTGGCGGTGGAAATGTGCTGCCACCTGGTGGTCACTGCTGAGAATAGCGCCCCAGCAAAGACAGGAATAAACCTTTCAGGCACTTAAAGCTGGTGCCTGGCAGCTTTTCTACCCACTATGACTCCTGTAGTTTGAATACCTCTTCACTTTCTGAGTACTGTACCTAGAACCTGGAACAAATTTAGAGTTAGCTGAACCCTTTTCTGGCTTCTTCACTAAGGCCCGGAGACCTTCTGGCACTCCGGTGTGGGTGGGGGTCTGGTGGGTGGGGTATGGCGCCTGGAGTGGTTCCCCTTTGCTGGCAGGATTTCCTGTTACTCAGAGTGAAAGAACCCTGACCCCTCCCCTCCCCCCGCACTGGCTCCGAGTCTCGAGTCTCCTGAACTCCTCCGCAGGTCTTAGGAGTGCCTGGCTCCTTGGCCGCAGCTGGACTGGCTCAAGTCACTGGGCCCTGCGTAAGAAGTCCCCTGGGGACGGTGGCTCCAGATCAGCCCCTGGAGGAAGCCACTGAAGGATCCAGCCTCTTCCCTCTGGTTTGACCGAGAGGAAGTGAAGGGAGGAGCACTTGGAGTGGGGAGCCAGGGCTGGCCACCTTCCTGGGCTGACCGGGGGGCTCTCGTCCTGTCCTTTCTAAGCCTCTGCGGTTGGCTAGCAAGCCGAAAGCCCTGTAAAACTCTGCGGCTGTGGGGAAGTCACGACAGAGCCAAGAGGAAGTGAGTGAACTGATTTTGTGCAACTCTGCAAGCAGCTGTGGTGCCGGGAGAGCCAGCCCCAGCAGAGGCGGCCACCGTCACTGCCCGACATCCTGGGCCGGCGGTCTGCACCCGCTGTAGGCTCGGCGTCCCTTCCCCCGGCCCGAACACTGCGTCCTGCGTCCTGCTGCCCGCGCAGGCTGTCTGCTGGGGCTTCCAGGCTTTTCTGAGAAGCTGGGATGAATCAGACGAGTCTCTGGCCTGCTTCTCAGGATGTTGAGCAGAACTCCAAGGGCAAGGTTGCAGCCTTGTAGTTGACCCGTTGAGTCAGCCCAAGGAGGCTCCAGGCCAGGGCTGGGGACAGGTAAGGCCTTTCCCCAGGACTCTGGCGGCCTTGCTTGCGATTCAGGTCCATGGCTCTCTCCAGATTCTTGCCTCTTCCATGATGTTCAGGCTTTTCTAGTAGAACTGAGACAGATCTGACCCCGAGCCACGGTTCACTTATAATTAATTTTGTTATTAAAAATATTTTTTGGCACCTTGGTCCAATGAAGTTCTTTCCTTCTGGCCCAGAGCTCCCGTTGGGACCCAGACCCCAGCCACCCCCACTCCCCCAGCGGCCTGCCTGTACAACCGTCTGTCTGGTTCCTTCTCTTCCGAACTCAGAAGGGGCTGGACCTACGTTATAGGTGTGCTTTGCTCCCAGGGTCTTGGCTGCTCCCATGGTCTTGGCGGCTCCTTTCTTTCCCAGATATGAGGTTAGAACCTCCTATTTAGAATACGGCAACAGCCTGACCTGTGGTGGCGCAGTGGATAAAGCGTCAACCTGGAAATGCCCCGGGCTTGCCTGGTCAAGGCACATATGGGAGTTGATGCTTCCAGCTCCTTCCCCCTTCTCTCTCTCTCTCTCTCTCTCTCTCTCTCTCTCCCTCTCTCTGTCTCTCCCTCTCCTCTCTAAAATGAATAATAAAAAAAAAAAACCCAGTTCACAGTTGTACACCCATTCAAAAATTAAAAAAAAAAAAAAAAAAAAGAATACGGCAACATCCGACCTAAGGACTCCTCGTGCACGGGAAAACTTCTCATGGTCATTCACTTGCTCGGTCACTGGCCGTGGTTGTGGGTCGGCACCTGTGCTCTGAAGCCAGTAGCCTGGATATGAAGGCCAGACCTGCCCCCTCCTAGCTGTGCAAACCTGGGAAAATAGCTGGACCCTTCTGAGCCTCCATTAGCTCAGCGGCAATGATAGTATCTTTTTTGTTTTTCTTTTTTTTAAGCAGAAAGCATTGAATTAGAACTTGTAAGGAAAATGCTGAGCACAGTAGCTATTGTAATGGACAGGGCTTCCCAGGTCCTGGCCGATTTATTGGTGGTGTGTTCCCGTGCGGAGCGTGTGCCCCTGGCTCTCCGGGGCCCTTTCCTAGTCATTCATTTTTCATCAGACTGAGTGCCCACTACCTGCCAGGCACTGTGCAGGGGCTGGAAATGCCCATAGGACAAGGCGAAGTCCCCGCCCTCCAGAGCTTACGGGATAAACACAGTATGTTGGGGCTCCACAAGGGGGCAGTGTGTGGGACTTTTTCTTCCAGGTCCTGTGTAAGAGTCTTGAAGGAACAGTGCTTGCTGTCTAGGTGGAGGGGGTAGGAGGGGGTAGGAGGGCCGTCTGGGGCAGACCAGAGCATGCGCCCAGCTGAGAGGAAGTGGGAGAACAGCCCCGAGCCACGGGTGGTCAGCATGATGGCCTGAGGTTTCTGGGGGAACCAGGTGACAGGAGGCTGCAGGGGCTGGGAGACCCCATTGCAGAGGGTCCCCTCCACTATTCCAAGGAGTCTGGGGGCAGCATGGAGGCTGTGGGGGAAACTCGCCTCTGGGGATGGGCTAGGAGGTGGAGGTGATGAGGAAAGTTGCTGACCAAGAGTGGCCGTGGCTTCTCTGTCCTTTCCCCTACTGCCCTTCGGCGAAAAACAAAACAAAACAAAACAAAACAAAACACTCGAGGTCCCATCCTCGGCCAAAATGTTAAGTGACTGTGACAGCCTTTCCTTCGACCCCTCAAATCAGGCCTCCGAGCAGCGATGGACTCTGTCTACTCAGAAAATGTACAGAGAGGGCTTCCTTTGTTCATGAGATGAATTCCCTAGGTCTGCACAGAGAGTTCTGGAAACGTAACTCCTAGGTCAGAAGTGGCTTGCTCGGTGGCCCCAAGTGTGTCCCCTGCGTCTCACTGTCCCATGGGTTATTCTCTCATGGGCTGTCCTGTCCCCACCACGCCGCTCTTGTGAGCGGTGCGTGGACAGAACCCCTCTCCAGCTGTCCCCCACTCAGCAGAGAGGGCCTGGTTCCACGGGGACTCACCTGGGCGCTAAAGGAGAAGGAAGGGGCAAGAATCCAAAAACACACACCTGTCGGGTTTCAGCTGCAGCTCTCCCCTCTGTCCCTCTGACCTCTTCCGTCGGTGGGCTGGACCCATGGCTCAGGGACTTTCCTGACCACACAAGGGCCACCGTCTTTTTCTTTCTGAAAGCAGGAGCTGACCCTTGTGTGGCCAGCTCTCACAGAGCCGCCGCCTGTGCTCTGCTCTGCCACGGGCCCCTCCTCCCTCCGCCACCCCAGGCTGGGCTCCGAGCAGACCTAGGGCTGCCCCCACCCCCACCCCAAGCTGCTGCTCAGCTGCGTGAGCACCACGACCAGGCAGCACGAGGCGCCCCTCCAGCAAGTCTTTCTCTCCTCCTGGGTGGGTGGTGGATAAAAGGGGGGAGGGTGCACTTTTTAGAGTGATCCACACAGACTCAAAGCTCACTATAGAGCGAGAACACCTCGTTTCATTAGCACACAGCCTCCTAGAGATCGCTCGCTGTGACTTCCTTCTCTAAAGCAGAGATAAAGACAGCGGTGGCAGTAGAGACATCTACGAGGGGCTGCTCTGGAAGCCAGCGAAGGAGCTTGAGTCCCGGCAGCACGGGGTGCGGGTGGAGCCAGCAGCGGAGGACCCTAGAGCCAGGAAAAGGCCTCAGGGAGGACTGTCCCTCCACATTGGGGGAGTTTGCTCAGCGAGACAGGGCAAGTCTTGCAGGGATGAGCAAGGTGCTCAAACGTGGACCCGCCTGGGCGAGGTGGGGGTGGGCGGTGGGGATCAATGGGTGACCAAGTAGCAGAACCACTAAAGGAGACCTGGAGGGCCCAGCAGAGGCATCTGGTCAGTGCCCCAGAGGACAGTGCTTGTTAGGAAGCCCCGGGACAATGCTTTGTCTTCGCTGAATTTCCATTTGGGCTGTACATGAGTTGGTGCTTTATGGTACATACTACAAGCTCTTCAACCCACAGAGTGGGCTTGGTCCACCTGTTTCTCTAAATCACCCCTTTGGGCAGCACCGAGAAGCACCTGAACCAGGTGGCCCTCAAATAACAATTGCCTCTGAGTATCTGGTTCCCAGGAGTTGAGACCAGGTGAGCAACTTCAGGGAAAAGGCCCGATTTCCAAACAGACACCGGTTCCTGCAGGGTGGGTGGGGTTTGGGGCACGAAAGGAGGCGGGAGGCCATGTGATCGTGAGCCCACGGTGTCCGTTCTCTCCTTTCCGCATGGCCGGTCCTGCGATTCCTCAGACAGATCTGGCTCAGGTGGTAGGTGGTGTGAGGGCCTGATGAGGTGGGGGCTGAGAAGGGGCGGCGGAAGGGCGGGGAAAGTGATGCTTATGGGAGGGGCTGAATTTGTGCCCTTGGGGGACAGGGAATCTTCGGTTGTCCCTTTGGCAAAAGAGCTTTGATACAGAGACTGGGTTCCAGGTGTGCCCAGCAAAGATGGTGGTTTACAGACTACAGAAATTTGCTTCTAACCATTAAGAAGGCTGGGAGGTTCAAGACCAAGGCTCGGGCAGAATTGTATATGATGAGGAGCCACTTTTGGTCCATGGATAGTGGGAGGGGCAGGGGAGCTCTGTGGGGTCTCTCCTATAAGGACACCAATCCCGTTCATGAGTGCTCCACCCTTATTACCTGAGAATCTCCCCGAGGCTCCACCTCCAAACACCATTGTGAGGGGTGGATTTCAACATGAATTTTGGAGGGACACAACCAGTTTCTATGCTGTGTGCCCTACAAAGAGTAAATCCTGCCTAAGGTGAGGGGCCTGCCACCAAAGACTATCCCTTGTTCCTCTGTGTCCCTGTTGGCCTCTTTTTCAGGGTTTTGTATTGTTTTTATTTGCTAAGCCAGAAGAAAGCCAGTTACACTGTTACATCATCAGTGCCTCCAGCTCCTCTCCCACCTGTGTGACGCACCCATGCGGGTCCAGTCCCGAGCGAGTGAATGCTGAGCCTCCCCTGGGCCCTCACACTGTCTCCTCTCCTCATTCTGTCTTCTCGCTGGATGTTCCTGGCTCTGCGCTTCCTCTTGGCCCATCTCACTTCCTGAAACACCCCCGAAGAGGCTTGCTTATCTTGATGGGGTTTGGGACAGGGGAAGGCGGAGTCCCTGAGCGCATCTGTCTGGGGAACTAAGAGCGGTAGCTCACTCAGATTCAGCCCACGGCGGAGAACTGTCCTCCAGGCTTTCGGGAACGTGGGGATGTGTGGCCGGCAGAGGAGCTGGAAATAACTGCCTGTGATGGGCTCTCTTCTCTAAGGAGAGGAAGTCCGGCAAGAGAGCACCCCACCACAGGCGAGAAGGAATGGGCGAGCTGTGAGTTTTAGACCGCGGCTGCTGCAGCTGGACCTCCGGCCAGAGCAGGACTTGCCGGCCCGCACGGGTCCTGTTCATGTGCGTGTCACCTGGGAGGCCAAGATGACTTTCAACAGCACCGCCGGGTGGTTGGCTGACATTTCCTACATCACCATGGAGATTATCATTGGGCTCTGTGCCATAGTGGGCAACGTGCTGGTCATCTGGGTGGTCAAGCTGAACCCCAGCCTGCAGACCACCACCTTCTATTTCATTGTCTCTCTAGCCCTGGCTGATATTGCTGTCGGGGTGCTGGTCATGCCTTTGGCCGTTGTCATCAGCTTGGGCATCAAGATCCACTTCTACAGCTGCCTTCTCATGACCTGCCTGGTGCTGATGTTCACGCACGCCTCCATCATGTTCTTGCTGGCCATTGCTGTGGACCGATACCTGCGGGTCAAGCTCACGGTCAGGTAACCTGCTTGGAGAGGGCTGGCGTGGGGCAGTGACAGAGGCACCTGGGAAAGGGGACTGCAGAATTCAGATCCCAGACTTGTTTAAGTGGAAACAAATCTGACTTGGCCTCTGAGCTTGAAAGAAATTCTTTTCACCACTTGGTGTATGAGGGGTTTAGCTACAATGGACTGAGACTCAAGAACAAAAAAACACCGACTGAGGGAGTGTATGCTCTGTCAGCCGGGGGAGCTAACAATGACTAAAGCTTGATGCACCTTTAATTAGTTAAAAAAAAAAAAAAAGCTCTTGACTTTTAGAAGTGATAGAAACTTACTAGATAAGATAAGATGCACACAGATCAGAATAAGAGGAGATAAACTCATGCTTTTGTTCATTGCACATGTAGGTTATTCTACAGTTGTTTTAACTTTGCTTCCTCTGCCCTGTTGAGAAGGGGGCCAAAAAGAGTTCTCTGTTGCACAAAGTAGTGACAATCTTTCAGGCCACCATGTGAATGGAACAGACCACCCAAGAGAGACATTTGATTCCCCAGGTGCCCTGACTGCACGGGTCCTGTGTTTCTCCTCTCCCCTCCAGAGCAAAGAGCATGACAAGGAATCTTGAGACGAGCTTCTGATGTGAACAAGCCTGGGTTCAAATCCTAGATCTCAATATCTAATCTTGGGCACGAGATAGAACTTTTTCTGTTTAAGTCCCTTATCATAGCATCGCGGTTAGGACACTGTGCGCCCAGCCTCATCTCTTTTCAACCTTAGCTTCACCACTTCCAGCTTGTACAAGTGACTTAGCTTGCCTGATTCATTTTTCTCACCTATAAATCGGAGACAGTGATTGCACCTTGCTCGTATGATTGAGTTTGCATATACAAAGCTCTTAGAAAAATGCCTGGCACACAGTCTGTGCTCAATTAATGGTAACTCTACCCTTTATTTTCACTATTATCATCACGAGGAAATGGAGATTATCATACAAACAGCCCCAGTTTGTTGTGAGATTTCATCCAGAGAAAGTCTGCTGAGTGCACAGTACTAAACAAAGCCAATGTTGTCAGGAAAGGTGATTTAAGGAGAAATGGTGACTCTCTCATTGAGCTTTCTATGTTCCTGGAAGCGTTTCAACATGACCTGCCCAACTCCATGGATTCATTTCAATCAAACACCAAGTGTGGGAATCAGTGTAAGAAGAGAAGCAAGGCATTCAAAGAATGAGGGGGTGGCTGGGAGGAAGAGTATAATTAAAGGACATCAGTACAACAAACAAAATAAGGCAGGCAAACACGCTTTCAGGTCAGGTCTGACCAGGTAAGCAATCCCAGGAGACTTAGATGGCTCCTACCTCCTAGGAATTGGAGAATTCTTGGGCAGGAAATGGACTTGTGAGTGGGGTGTGGAAGCCCCTGAGTCTAGATAACATATTCCTGATCCATTATAGATCATACTTTGTGTGTGTGTGTGTGTGTGTGTGTGTGTGTGTGTGTGTGTGACAGAGACAGAGAGTGATAGAGAGAAGGACAGACAGACAGAAGGGAGAGAGATGAGAAGCATCAATTCTTTGTTGCAGCACCTTAGTTGTTCATTCATTGATTGCTTTCTCATATATGCCTTTACTGGGGGGCTACAGCAGACTGAGTGACCTCTGGCTCAAGCCAGCAACCTTAGGTTCAAGCTGGTGAGCTGTGCTCAAACCAGATAAGCTTGCATTCAAGCCAGCCACCTCGGGGTTTTGAACCTGGGTCCTCTGCGTCCCAGTCCAACACTCTATCCACTGCACCACCACCTAGTCAGGCTAGATTGTACTTCTTTAGAAAGCTGCCCCACAGAAGTCTGTGGATTGTTCTCTAATTATGGTCTGCTCATCATGTCTTCATATGTAGTGGCATGTAGCCGAAATCACCATGGAGTGCCCGCATTCTCCATCCCTCTCTCCTTGGTCAGCTGCATCTGCCCCCCGGCCCTTTAGCCAATACTGTGAACTCACCCACTCCCTTCCATCCAAACAGATACAGGAGAATCACCACACACAGAAGAATATGGGGTGCCCTGGGCCTTTGCTGGCTGCTGTCCTTCCTGGTGGGGTTAACCCCCATGTTTGGCTGGAACATGAAACTGTCCTCCGAGTCCCACGGAAATATGACCTTCCTTCCTTGCAAGTTCCGTTCCGTCATGAGGATGGACTACATGGTCTACTTCAGCTTCTTCACCTGGATTTTCATCCCCCTGGTTGTCATGTGCACCATCTACATTGACATCTTCTGTGTCATTCGGAAAAAACTCAATCAGAACTTTTCAGGCTCCAAAGAGTCGGGGGCATTTTATGGACGGGAGTTCAAGACAGCCAAGTCTCTGTTTCTGGTCCTCTCTCTGTTTGTTGTGTCCTGGCTGCCGATATCCATCATCAACTGTATCATCTACTTTCACGGGGAGGTGCCAGAAGTTGTGATAAACTTGGGCATCCTGCTGTCCCATGCTAACTCTATGATGAATCCTATCGTCTATGCTTTTAAAATAAGAAAGTTCAGGGAAACCTATTTCTTGATCTTCAAAGCCTTTATGACCTGCCGGCCCTCTGATTCCTTGGACCCAAATGTTGAACTGATTTAATAGTCATCCATGAAAGATGACCGTCTGTCCCACTGATCTTCAGAGTCAGCGTCAGCACAAGCTTCAGGTCCTATCCACCGGGGCCACGGTCTTGCACATCCTTGATTCCTTCCACTGATGGGAGCATTTGTACCTCTTCTACTTCCGTCTTCCTCTAATTCAATGATTTTTTTTTTTCTGGTCCTTCCTCTGGATGCCCCACTTGAGGACAGCGTTCTGTTGTTAACATTGTCTGTGCGCCTCCTTCCCAACCAGAAGTCATGGAATCAAAGGACGCCTCTCTGACTTCCTGACAGAAGGCCCTTTCAGGCTGGGGGGTGTGTATAGATGGTGACTCAGGCCCTCTCGATGGCAGAACTGAAGCAGAGAACTCTGCTCTCAGCAGGTCCCTGGGAGGTGGTGGCAACAGCAGTGAACTGAGTTTAAGGGGGTGCTTAAACGACTGAGTTCACCTGTCAATGTAGATGAGTAAATAAAAGATGACAGCCAACTATGATGTAGCTCTTTGCTGAGGGTCAGTGTCACCTGGGGCTTGACGACCCGGCTGGCTGATGGTGGCATTCAGGCTGCTTGCGACCTGGAGCCCTGTGGCACGTTCACCCGTGTGAATTCTGGGGCCCTCACCCCTCGTCTCAGAACACTCTGCTTTTTTTCTCCTGGGCTGATCAGAGCATTTGTCAACCTTATGTTCCATTCACTGATTGATAAAGAGGAAATGACTGTCCCTCTAGAGCTCAGTCTTGTATTTCCTCTGGTGTTTCTTTGTAACAGGAGCAGTGGGAGTGGGCAGAATGGGACCCTGCTTACTTGTTATCAGCCAAGCACTTTCTTTTTTTTTTTTTTTTTTTTTTTTTTTTTCATTTTTCTGAAGCTGGAAACGGGGAGAGACAGTCAGACAGACTCCCGCATGCGCCCGACCGGGATCCACCCGGCACGCCCACCATGGGGCGACGCTCTGCCCACCAGGGGGCGATGCTCTGCCCATCCTGGGCGTCGCCATATTGCGACCAGAGCCACTCTAGCGCCTGGGGCAGAGGCCACAGAGCCATCCCCAGCGCCCGGGCCATCTTTTGCTCCAATGGAGCCTTGGCTGCGGGAGGGGAAGGGAGAGACAGAGAGGAAAGTGCGGCGGAGGGGTGGAGAAGCAAATGGGCGCTTCTCCTGTGTGCCCTGGCCGGGAATCGAACCCGGGTCCTCCGCACGCTAGGCCGACGCTCTACCGCTGAGCCAACCGGCCAGGGCAGCCAAGCACTTTCTATGCACTAAACACTTGGCATACATTCTCTTTTTAGGTCTTGGTGATCCTAGAGGTAGGCACCCCAGTACGGTGGTACCTTGAGATACGAACAGACCAACATCCAATTTTTTTTTTAAGATACGAGCTGCAACTCGTTTCGTATTTTTGTTCCAGATCCGAGCGAAATTCTGAGATACGAGTCGTGATTTAGGAAGCTGCCGCTAGTTGGCGCATTGGCGCACAGGTCCAGTATCGGCCGTTGACTGACTTACGAGCTCGGTTACAGAACGAATTAAATTCGTATCTCAAGGTACCACTGTATCCACATCTCCACACTGCAGATGAAAGAACTGCAGCACAGAGAGGTTGGGTAACGTGTTCAGAGTCACACAATTAACAAGTAGGAGAACCAGGATTTAAACTCACCCCTGCCCTATGGGGAAACCCCCAGCTTCTCATCACCTGTTCTCAGATATGAAGAGGGACTTGGAAGGTCTCCAAAGTCCAAACTGTCAAGTTCACCTAATGTACGATTAGCAGATACCTGGGCATAAGCTACCATTTGTAAACTCTAGGACTGCTGGTTTTTTGTTTTATTTTGCCTCCATTGGTACTGATGATCTCTCATTAAACAGGACACTATATACAGGGACAGAGTCTAAGTCACATTATTCACTGAGTGTGGCTTTGGAGAGGTCAGTGGGCATTTCTGGCTTGGTCTGTCTGAATTTATTATATCTGTGGACGCTTGCTCCCGAGACAATATATGAACTTGATGAGAATAGTAAGATGGGGATTTCAATTAAACCACATCCAAGGGGACAACGATCCTAAAGTTTTTATGAATTCTTATCCAGTCCTGAAGGTTTATCCTCACCCCAGTCTTAGGCTGGAGCCTAAGCAGATAAAGCCATATTTATCTGCTTAACATTTCAGGGAAGGGTCCTTGTTTCTCCTTCTGTCCCCCTGGGAAGAACTGACCTGATCGGGGAAGTCTTAGCTGGTCACCCCACCACCCACTTCCTGGTGTCACTTACAATCCTGTCTCAGAGACAGAGGGCTGGAACAGAACCCCGCTGTTCCTGCGGGTGCCTCGGAGCGGGACATGGTTTGATTCCTGACCGTCTTCCCTTCAACAACTTGGGGGCTATTCTCCCTTAAGAATTCAACCCGCTCCCCAGTTTTTGTCACAGTGGTATCCTCTTACTTGATTCTACACTTTCCCCTCTGAATTAATTTTTGTGTTTAGTTAAAATGCCCCTCCAGGACCAGGCCCTGGGGTTCCCTCTGGGGCTGCTGGGCGCCCTGGCACACGCGTCTGCCAGGAGCCGCCTCTGCCCGGGTGGCAACTTGAGAGAAGTACAGATCAGTTCTCAGTTCCCGGGGATTTTCACATAAGCTTCTTAATTTACAATCCCAAACTTAGTTGCTATAGTAACAGTCAGCACCTGCCCTTTTTTGGACACTTGATTTAAAGTGATCATTTCCCTCCAAACAGAACAGCAGTCTGTCTGCGTCATCTGATGTTATCACAGGAGCTCTGAGGACTAGAAAAACATGTTTGTTTGTTTTCTCTCTCTCTTCCTCTTCTGTCTTTCTTTTTCTTCCTGATGGAGGTTTATTTGGTTTTTTGGGGTTTTTTTTTTTTTTTTTACTCAAATGAGCATTTCCTGAGCTACAGTGTTCCATCAGCTCAGAAGAAGCCCTTAAAGTGACAATATCCTTTGGAGTGAATTCAAAAAAAGATGAACCAAGATTCATGGGTGAGGAGCTTGGGGAGAAGCGGTGAGGTTCACCCTGGTTTCGGGGTTAGAGAGACTGTCACGGGGGCTCCCGACTCTTATCTCCTCACCAGCTCCCCACAGCTGAGCAGTCAAGGAATAAAGTGAAAATACCAATGAGACAAAACCGAGGTTGCTTCCTCTTCCCCGTATGATTTCACTGGAACAAAGACATATATTGAGTAGCTGGGTTTATTTACCCATTTAAAAAAAAAAAAAAAAATCAAGTCAGCTACGGAAACAAGCGAAGGCCAAATGAGAAAAGCAAAGGCTATTTATTCTGAGTTGACTGCAACAAGGGGGTCAGTCAGCCATGTCACTTGAGCCTTGGCAGAGACTCTGGGCGGACAGAGGCGTTGGAGGGCTCTATGGGGGGAAGAATGGGGACTTCAGGGCGCAGACTGGAGGCTGTTGTCCGGGGGAAGGTGTAGGTGGGTTAACGACAGGGGGCCTCCTGGGTGCTGGGTTAGGGGAGCGTATTTGACCTTCTCCGGCTGGTCCCAAGGCGAACATGAGGGAAGCTGTCAGTTGTTATCAAGTCCTGGCCATCTGGGGCTGTTTACTGGGGCTGTTGTTTGGTGGTCGGGGCTATTGCTAAAGAGGCTGGCCCGACTTCCTGCCAGCCTGACTTGGGGCACTTCCTGGGCCTCTTACTGTAGATAAGGGGCTGGTTTCGGGGCTAGTTTTGTGCCGGCTCACACACTGCCCAGGCTGGGCACATGTGCTACTGACAGTTTCATATGCGACCCCCTAACCCAGTGGTCCCCAACCCCCGGGGCCGCAGACCGATACCGGTCCGTGGGCCATTTGGTACCAGTCCACAGAGAAAGAATAAATAACTTACATTATTTCTGTTTTATTTATATTTAAGTCTGAACGATGTTTTATTTTTAAAAAATGACCAGATTCTCTCTGTTACATCCGTCTAAGACTCACTCTTGACGCTTGTCTCGGTCACGTGATACATTTATCTGTCCCACCCTAAAGGCCGGTCTGTGAAAATATTTTCTGACATTAAACCGGTCCGTGGCCCAAAAGAGGTTGGGGACCACTGCCCTAACCCCACCCCCCAGTGAGGCTCCTGGGCCAACTTGGGAGCCAGGAAGTTAGGAATCTCCTGATTTGTCTTTATCTCAGCTAAGGAGGAATCAGGCCTTCCAGCATGGTGGACGAACAAGGGGAATGGTGTCCAGTGAGACCCGGAACGTTGGCAGGGTGAGGCACTGTACACACGATGTGTGCCAGCAACGGCGTGTGCACGTGGTCCTCAGAGTGTGTGCAGGTCTTTGTGTCGAGGCGGATTCATTCAAGATGGGAATATCTATTCCTGCTTTGAGCTCCGCCAGGAAGCCCAGGATTTTTCTCTGTTGCCCCATTTTATTCTCTCAGTTTATGTCCGCGAATGACATCCCTCTGCTAAGGTCCACTTGTTCAGGGCACACCCTGGACACCTGCCCATGGCAGCAGGGCCTAGATTAACTGGTCATCCCCTTTTCCTTGGTTTCTCCAAACAGGATAAAAGCATCAGATGCTCAGAGATGCCTGTTTCTCTTAAACAGATCCAGGCTTCCCGAGATCACAGGAGACATCCTGCCATTCCATCTGAAGGCTCATTTCTGTCCAGTCATGGGGTGCTTCGTTCTGCTCTCTTTGGCGGTCTTTTCAGGAGGACCCATCGCCAGCCCTCCCAACTTCCCAGAGACCTTGCATTTCCTTCCCTGCGCCGACTTATCAGTTTGAACTGCGGAAGGATTGCGATGGGGAAGTAAAAGAAGTTGAAAATAGATCTCGGCCAAAACATTTCTTGTTCTTAGCTCTGATGAGAGGGCTCTGGGGGAATTTGAAACCCTCAGCTAAAACGAGGGCCCTGTCTTCTCTCTTTCAGTTTAAGTTCCCCTTCCCTTCCCCCTTCTCCCCCTTCAAAATGTTTGTGCAGATCGATGAGGATGGGGCATTCCCCTTCCTGCGGGTTCACATCTCTGAAGACAAGACTCTGAGGACTGGTGGCCCTGGCTCTGCCGCCCGGCAGCCACATGACCTTGGAGAGCTGCTGCCTGTCTCTCTGGTCAGCGTCCGTGCCTGTAAACTAAACATCATACGACCTTCTTTGTGAGGTTGATATGAGAACAAAATATCAAATGATACCAATTGATATCAAGGGCGTGAATCTGCTTTGTAGGCTTGTCCCACTCACCGTGAGCTCCATTGTCGGTGGCAGTTGAGGGGACCCTAGCACACATGTGGAGACTGAGACCCGGTTGGGCTGCCGCCCCCATCTCTCCTCCTTGGTTGGACACTTCCTCAATAACAGTCAAGCAGGACATAGTGTTCATGACTTCCCCATTATGCAATATCCTGAGATGATAGAGATGCTCACACTCGTCTTAGGGGGAGGAAATAGAAGTTCTTGATCATCAAGGACAGAGCCTGGCTCCCTCTGTTTTCAGCCCCATTTAGCCAGCAGAATCCCGACACCTTCTCGTTCTCTTTATGAGCGTTCAACATAGAGTGCGGGGTTAGGGGCAGAGGATCTGTAAGCCTCAAGCTCTTCATGCCTCCCACAAAGCAATGGTGAGAGCTCCCCTCGTTTCTGCAGTGGGGATCCATACTCTACCCATCCTTAGGCCAGACTTCTCCCGGGCTGCTGGGCCATTTGCTAGGCCTGCTGCAACAAACACCACAGATCCAATGGCTTAGACCAGGGGTTGGGAACCTATGGCTCGCGAGACAGATGTGGCTCTTTTGATGGCTGCATCTGGCTCACAGACAAATCTTTAATAAAAAATAATAATGTTAAAAATATAAAGCATTCTCACCTGACCAGGCGGTGGCGCAGTGGATGGAGCACTGGACTGGGATGTGGAAGGACCCAGGTTCAAGACCCCGAGGTCGCCAGCTTGAGCGTGGGCTCATCTAGCTTGAGCAAAAGCTCACCAGCTTGGACCCAGGGTCACTGGCTCCAGCAAGGCATTACTCAGTCTGCTGAAGGCCTGCAGTCAAGGCACATATGAGAAAGCAATCAATGAACAACTCAGAAGTCGCAACGTGCAACAAAAAACTAATAATTGATGCTTCTCATCTGTCTCCATTCCTATCTGTCTGTCCCTGTCTATCCCTCTGACTCTCTCTCTGTCTCTGTAAAAAAAAAAAAATAAAAAAAAAAAAAATATATATAAAGCATTCTCATGTATTACAATCCATTCATTTCCTACCGCTCATGTTCATGGTTGCGGGTGGCTAGAGCCAATCACAGCTGTCCTCCAGGACAACACCAAATTTTTATTGGATAATGTGTAAATTACACGGGTTGTTGTGAGGTCAGGAAGTAAACATTCTCCTTTTAATCAAATATTCAGCTAGTTAATTGCAGAAACCCTTTTGACAAAGAAGATGGCTAAAAGAAAAAAAGATGAGGAGTATCGTACTTTTCAGCAGGAATAGACAGAGAAATTTGCCTTTGTGGAGAGAGCAGGTTCTGCAGTGTGTCTAATATGCAATGATAAAATTGCATTGATGAAATGGTCAAATATAAAGCAGCACTTCGACACACGCCATACTACATTTGCATCGAAATATCCAGCATGGGACAGCAGGAAGAAAGCATGTCAAGAGCTACTGTGCAGAGTGCAAGCTAGTCAGCAGCAACTCCATGGTTGGACTCAACAAGGTGACTGGAATTTGGCTAGCTTTGCTGGTGCTTTAGCAATTGTGAGAAATGGAGAGCCATTCACAGATGGGGATTATGCCAAAACATTCATGCTTGATGTTGCCAATGACCTTTTGATGACTTTTCGGATAAAGACAAGATAATCAAACGAATAAAAAACATGCCTCTGTTGGCAAGAACTGTTCACAATTGTACCATCATGATGGCAAATCAAATTGAGGCAACACATGTGAAGGACATAAATGCAGCACCATTCTTTTCTCTCGCTTTGGATGAGTCAACAGACGTTAGCCATTTATCCCAGTTCAGCATGATTGTAATGTATGCTGTTGGTGACACATTATGTAAGGAAAGTCTTGCTGTTTTGCCTATGAAAGAGACAACAAGAGGGGAGGATTTATTCAAGGCTTTCACTGAGTTCACTAAAGAAAAAGATCTACCGATGGATAAACTTATTTTGGTGTGTACTAATGGTGCTCCGTGCATGGTGGGGAAAAACAGAGGATTTGTAGCGTTCTTCATGAACATGATAAGAGACCCATCCTAAGTTTTCACTGCATCCTACATCAGGAGGCGCTTTGTGCTCAGATGTGTGGCGAGCAGCTTGGTGAGGTGATGTTGCTGGTCATTCGGGTGGTCAACTTTATTGTTGCCCGAGCTTTAAATGATCGCCAGTTTAAAACACTGCTGGATGAAGTTGGGAATAATTATCCTGGTCTGCTTCTGCACAGCAGTGTGTGTTGGTTGTCAAGAGGGAAGGTGTTCAGCCGTTTTGCGGTTTGTCTGAGCGAAATCCGAACTTTTCTTGAAATGAAAAATGTCAAGCATCCTGAGTTAGCTAACACTGAGTGGCTTCTGAAGTTCTACCATCTCGTGGATATGACTGAATATCTGAACCAGCTCAATGTAAAAATGCAAGGCATTGGAAATACAGTCTTATCCCTTCAACAAGCAGTGTTTGCATTTGAAAACAAGCTGGAACTCTTTATTGCCGACATTGAAACAGGTTGTTTACTACACTTTGAAAAACCAGGAGAGTTTAAAGTTGCATGCACAGCAAGTGACCCTGCTCAACATCTTGATCTCCAGCAGCTAGCGGGCTTCACATCTAATCTCCTGCGGTCATTCAAAGCATGCTTTGGAGAATTTCGTGAGCTCACTCATCTTTTTAAGTTCATCACCCATCCACACGAGTGTGCGGTGGACAGCACCGACCTGAGTTACATCCCCGGTGACTCCGTCAGATTTTGAGCTACAAGCTGCTGACCTGAAGGAGTCAGAATAAGTTCAAGTCACTGAATGAAGATTTGGAAAGACTTGCACGACAGCAAGCAGAGTTGGCGAGCAAATACAAGTGGGGAGAAATGAAAAAACTTCAACCCACGAACCAGCTGATTGTCAAAACTTGGAATTCACATACCACACACTGCAGCGTGTGAGTATTGCTGTACTGACCATGTTTGGCTCTATGTATGCATGTGAGCAGTCTTTCTCACATCTAAAGAACGTTAAGACCAACCTACAATCATGTTTAAGGAATGAAAGTCTCAATACCTGCATGAAGCTTAACCTCACCACGTATCAACCAGGCTACAAAGCCATCAGCAAAACCATGCAGCACCAGAAGTCGCATTAATGGTAAGAAGTACTTTATTCATCATTGGTTAGCAACAGCATAACAATATTATTAAAAAGAATTCAGAGAATTATTATACTTTAAAAGTGTTGGTTCTACATAAAATGCACACATTTACTTGTATTTAGTGTTAAACATATTGTATGGCTCTCATGGAATTACATTTTAAAATATGTGGCATTCAAGGCTCTCTCAGCCAAAAAGGTTCCCGACCCCTGCTCTAGTGTCCCCTCCCAGAGCCTTCGGCTGGCCTGGGACTCTTTAGCCCTGGGCCACTTCAAGCCCACACAGGGCTCTTGCGCGAATCTGCAAGGGCGCCCCCTGTCCCTGGTGCTCGGAGCCCAGCGGCAGAGTGTGGCTCAGCACACAGAGTGGCGGCCGGGTCAGCCCCCTCCTGTTCCCTGGTACTTCGCCCCTGTGCCGGGCACATTCACACTGCCGCACTCGGAGCCTCTGCCCAGCCCATTCTCTGGAGATGGGAGGAATGACAGGCAGGGACGCAGAGGCGGAGATGCAAAGGGCTGGGCTGGGCTGGGAAGGGGCTTTGCTCGCCTCTCAACTCCTTTCTGATGCAGACTTGTTGTGGAACAAGAACAGAAGCCGCAGGGCTTCCAAAGCTGTGCGCAAGACAGACAGATCACTCCAGGTGAGCAGTAACTTAGGGGACAGACCCACCTGGCGGGGGGTAGGGGGAAGGGGGGAGGGGGGAGGTGGGGGGAGGGGGGAGGGGGAGGGGAGGTGGGGGGGGCAACCGAACACGACCTTTGACGTGCGCCTGCCACTTTCCAGCTGCGTGCTGTTTCTCCACCTCAACTAGGTCTCTTCCATTTGGTTTCTTTCAAAAGGATACAGCTTAGGGCTCTTGGTTGCAAGCCGCCAAAATGCCCTGTGGCTGTTTTTATTAAGAAGGCGAGTTCATTGTGAGGCACCAGGGTCTCATAAATGCGAGGGCAGGGACGTGGCCACCCTCAGAAATGGCCAGAGCACGGACGGGCAGGACTGCGCCTCCGCCTCCCCTCTGCTACCCTTGTGTGCGCTGCCTCCACTCGGTACCGCCCCTTGAGGCTTCATTTCTGCCCTGGGAGAGTTCACGTCTCCCCTGAAAGGCCCAGCCAGCCCGACACCCACGGCCAGGTCCCATCTAGTGCGGTCGGGAGGAAAGGGGCCGCTCTGGAGGAGCACGCTTGCCGGGAGCTACTGGAACGGGGCCGAGGACAGGGACAGGGCGGAGGGGACTCTTCATCGTCTGCGTGCTGGTCACGGGGGTGGGGGTCATCGCTATAATAGTCATTTGTTCGAAAGGAGGAGCTGTCAGAGAAACAGAATAGGTAAGTAGTGGCTGGGGACGGGTGGTGGAGAGAACGGAAGGGATCAAGAAGCAGCTTTCAAATGAGGGACGTGACCCTCCTCCTGTGGCCTGGGAGCCAATGCAGCCAACCAGGGGCCTGGGGGGACCCTGCTGCACGGTGACAAAGGCTCCAAGAAAGGTGACAGAGAGCACTGTACCCTTTCTAAGTGGCGGTGTGTGTAGACCAGGGAGGAGGGAGGCCCCGAGTCAACCACACCGGAGTTCCCGTGTCTGGAGGGCCACCTGCTTCCCCAGCACACAAACTTTGGGAGACAGCCTTGCTCCTTGGTTGAAACATTTTGTCCGGGCCATCTTTGCTCCACTGGAGCCTCGGCTCCGGGAGGGGAAGAGAGAGACAGAGAGGAAGGAGAGGGGGAGGGGTGGAGAAGCAGATGGGCGCCTCTCCTATGTGCCCTGGCTGGGAATCGAACCTGGGACTCCTGCACGCCAGGCTGACGCTCTACCACTGAACCAACCGGCCAGGGCCTGTTTGTTTTTTTTTAATGCTGGTAAGCCTCAGAAATATCTCGGTCAATGGAGAGACTGTAGGTATAATTACAAAACAGACTCTAACTTCCTCTGGCTAGGAAGACGTAGAAAAGCAACATTTCAGAGAATGAGAGAGAACAAACCTGGAACACCTGTTAGTGAAACACAAAGGTCTACGGCCAGAGGGATCAGCAACTCCGAGCTAAGGCTGAGAGGTCTCATGACCACCCGGGACAATGGGGTGCAGTGGCCAGAGCGGAGCCCGAAGCAGTCAGAGGCCCGGCGCCCCCAGCAGCCCCGCCCTTCGGTCCTCTGACAGCTCGCAGAACTGTGCAGGCGGAGGGTAGACACAAAGCAACATCTTTGTCCTCTCTGTCCAACACCCCCCCTTTGGGACATGGTATTATAGTCTAGGTTTTTGCAAATACCATCGGCACTTAAGGCATGACCTTTTTTTTTTTTTTTTTTTTTTTTTTTTTTTTTTTTTTTTTACAGGGACAGAGAGAGAGTCAGAGAGAGGGATAGACAGACAGGAAGGGAGAGAGATGAGAAGCATCAATCATCAGTTTTTCGTTGCGACACCTTAGTTGTTCATTGATTGCTTTCTCATATGTGCCTTGACCATGGGCCTTCAGCAGACCGAGTAACCTGTTGCTTGAGCCAGCGACCTTGAGTCCAAGCCGGTGAGCTTTTTTGCTCAAACCAGATGAGCCTGCGCTCAAACTGGCGACCTCAGGGTCTCGAACCTGGGTCCTCCACATCCCAGTCCGATGCTCTATCCAATGTGCCACCACCTGGTCAGGCCCACCCCCCTTTTTTTTTAACAGCCTGGGCCACCTTTTACTTCTCTGGACCCATTTTCTTTTCCATTACTTGAGGACCCCGTTCTCATACTCCCCAGGATTTTTCATTCAGACATTCAACTCATCAATTCAATAAACAAGGACCTAGTGGTAGGATCCAAAGATGAGGAAAAACAATGACATGTGTCTCCGTGGAGCTGATGCTGTACAGTGGGAGGGAGACAAACTAGCTCTCTCTCTCTCTCTCTCTCTCTCTCTCTCTTACACACACACACAATGTAAAATTGTCAGCTAGAAGAAGTACGGTAGAGACACGTGATGCTATCCAGGTTGAGGCGATGGAACCCAGCCCTTTTTCGCAAGGAGCAGCCCAACCTGCTCTAACCAGAGCCTGCTTCCTCACCGTCCAGTGACTGAGGCACGGCGGCCTGAATCCCTCTGGCTTTGACAACCCTGGGTCCTGAAAGAGTCCAGTAGCGGTCACACCACCAAAGCCTAGTGAGCGGTGAAGGCTAGCCCATTGTACCCAGCTCTCCTATTGACCAACCGACAAGCTTCTGAGTCATGACAATGTGATTTCAGCCGTGAGGACAAACTTCGGTGTTTAGTCTCCACAAAGACTTCACAAGAGAGTTGGCGCCTTCGGCTGAGACACCCTCCGTTGGACTAGGCAATACACCTCAACTCCGTTTCTCCTCTCTGTGTCCAACAAAGCGGACACCTCCTGGAAAGCCCTCTCCTGTGTCCTGACTCCAAAAGACATGGCTCAAAGTGGACCGATGGGACCGAAGATGTCTTTTATTTAGTTCACAAGCAATGGGATGCTCCACTAGAGTCACCATGACAACCGGCCCACATCTGCAGCTAGGTAAGAACGGTGGTAGCCAAAGGAGCCACACCAGACCACGCCTGTGCAAGGCGAGTCAGAGGACACCTCCAGACCTTAGTTCTCATGCAGCCGGCCAGCCAGAAGCCAGGAGGAGGGGCAGAATCTTGGAGAGGGGGCCCAGGAGGTCACTTGTATTTAATATGTGAGCCAATCAACTTCTAACCAGCGTTGAATGAACTCCAAAGTATGACTAACTTCTCCCGGGATGTCACTGGAAAAGTATTTCTGGAAACATTTCTGTTCAAGCACAGTACCCCAATTTATTCCCAAATTGGCATTAGGTGCTGTCTTACCCCCCAACAGGGAGGGAGACAGGCTGGAGCCGTGGCTCTCAGATTCTCTTGGTGGAAAGATTGTCCTGTTATGGGAAATTGCCCCAGACCGAATGGATGCTGCTTTTGATCAGTGAGAAACCAAAATGCGAAAACTAAAGTGAAATATTCATTCAAATCAGGGAGCACAACTCCAGACCCAGACATCAGCCACTGAGGGTGCAAGTGAGGTTATATCGTCATTAACGCCTGCATCGCCAAAGCTCTGAACTCACGCTCGCATGTCTGCACCCTCTCCCCACGGGAGTTCCCAGGGTGGCCCCATCACTGCCTCTGCTGCCTTCATACAAACCCTGCTCCTCTGGTCTCCTCCAAGAGGGTGCTGGCCAGTCTCAGCTCTCAGGATGCTCAGCTGGCCCTCTGGTCTGAGCAGGGCCGGGACAGGGAGGTTGGTTCTGGCATGAGGCTGCACACACCCTCCATGTTTAGGTCCGGGCGCTCACAAAGTCTTCCATGAACACAGCTCTTTCAGAGTCCACCCTAAAGGGCCCCTCTCTCTAGGCAGAGCACTCGATGCTGGCCGACAGCCTGACGGGAAGGAGAGGGAATGTGGGCATCATCTCCTTCCTGCATCCCTGTGTTTCTGTACAGCCAGGCCCTCTTCCTCCCAGGATCTCAGGTCAAACCTCAAAAGTGCTGCTTGACCAGATGGTGATGCAGTGGATAGAGCATTGGCCTGGGATACTGAGGACCTAGGTTCGAAGCCCCGAAGTTGCCAGCTTGAGCGCAGGGTTGCCTGCTTGAGTGTGGGATTGTAGTCATGACCCCATGATCGCTGGCTTGAGCCCAAAGGTCGCTGGCTTGAAGCCCAAGGTTGCTGGTTTGAGCATGGGGTCAGTGGCTCAGCTGGAGTCTGCCGGTCAAGGCACACATGGGGGGAGGGAGTCAACGGACAGCTAAGGTGTTCGCATCTCTCTCTCTTCCTGTCTGTCTTTCTCTGTCTGTCTGTTTCCCCTTCTCTTAATGAGAAAAGGAAAAAAGGAAATCAAAAGTGCTATCATATTCCTCAGCCACCAAACAACCCCACCCCATCCCCTGCAACCATGTACTGAACTTACATAAAGAGCCACTAGCCCACGGGCTCTGCAAATAACACTCCTGTCTGGGCTCAGTTAGGACCTCTGGTGACACCAGGCAAAACAGCAGACAGCTATCCACCTTCTAGGTGTCTGGGAAGACTGACATTCACCTCCCTGGAAAACTATTTCTCTGAGAGCCCTACGGATTTGTTCCCTCATCTACGAAGACTTTTTCCGTCTTTAGCCAATAATTTTCCACTCATTTTATTCTCCAGCAAGGCTACCTGTACACCATTTTCCATGCAAAGGGGACAAAAACAGCTTCATACTCATAGTGCTGTGCTGTTACAAATGGGAAGCTTCAAGAAACCAGAGGGCAGAACAACGACTCTGACCTTTCATGTGCAAGTGTACTGCCCTAGGACAAGGCTGAGTCTTCCTCTCTGAGCTTTTTTACGGCACTGGCTCTGAACTGGAAGGCTGGAGTGGCTTCTAGCTTCGGGTTTGGTAGCACTGTTTGATGTCAGCCTAGAGTCTGGGATCAGGTGACAGAGTGGCGCCCCCTAGCGGGTGCTCCCAGCCTGGGAAGAATAGAACTCATTGGGCTCTGCTGCCCTCTTGGGGCTGGCCGCTCAGCTGTGCTGCGGGCTCTCCACAAGACCAGGGGTCCCCAAACTTTTTACACAGGGGGCCAGTTTACTGTCCCTCAGACTGTTGGAGGGCCGGACTTTAAAAAAACTATGAACAAATCCCTATGCACACGGCACATATCTTATTTTAAAGTAAGAAAACAAAACAGAAGTAGTACCGTACGTGAGCAACGCCGCGCTTTGCATCCGCATCCTGTGCTCCTCTCACTGACCACCAGTGAAAGAGGTGCCCATGGTCAAGGCACATATGAGAAAGCAATCAATGAACAACTACGGTGTCGCAATGAAAAACTGATGATTGATGCTTCTCATTTCCGTTCCTGTTTGTCTATCCCTATCTATCCCTCTCTCTGACTCTCTCTCTGTCCCTGTAAAAAATTAAAAAGAAAAAAAAAAGTCACAGGAGAGTTTTATGGGAAAGCCTAGTCCTTCCATCCCTTCCCTCAGTCCTTCAGTAATCAAGTGACATGGGGCAATCACCAGACCAGTGAACAGTGTTTTCTTCTGGAGACATACTGAGTATATGCAAATACGGGTGGGTGCATGTGCGCGCGCATGCGCACACACAGCATTTGCTACATGAATAAAGAATATGCAAATTCTGTTCAATAGCGTGCCCTTTTCATACAACAGTATCACTTAGAGATATATATTTTTTTCTTACCACCTAAGTAAAGAGCTGCCTCCTCCTTTTTATGGCTACATTGTACTCCATCCCTTCTCAATAAACATTGAGGGTTTCCTCAGTCTTTCACTGTTCAGAGTCCAGCACAATCGGTAAATGTGTGAATGCCGGGGCCAGCCTACCTGGGTAGGGTCCTTGTGCCTCATGCTGGCGGTGTGACCTCGGGCAAGCAATTTCACCCTCTGTGTGCCTCCATTTATGAATCTAAATGGTAAGAATAACTGTAACCTAAGGCCCTGGCTGGGTAGTTCAGTTTGTTAGAACACTGTTCTGGTATGCCAAGGTGGAGGGTTCAATCCCTGATCAGGGCACATACAAGAATCAACCAATGTCTGGCTTGTGGTGGCACAGTGGATAGAGCATGGACCTGGAACTCTGAGCTCATGGGTTTGAAACCATGGGCTTGCCGAGTCAAGGCACATGTGACAAGCAACCAATGAACAGCTAGAGTGAAGCAACAATGAGTTGATACTTCCCATCCCCCCACCTCAGTAAAATCAATAAATAAAATCTTAAAAAAAAGAATTAATGAATGCATAAGTAAATGGAACAACAAATCCCTCTCTTCCGCCCTCCCTCTTTTTAAAACCAATAATAATAATTTAAAAAACCCTGTAATTTAGTTTTGTGAGGATTCCACAAATACACGCCAAGCATTTAGAATACTATTCAGAATATAATAAGCCTCACTGAGTTTTAGCCAATTTGATGAATGGTATAATTAAAATTAGAGGTATCAGGGAGGCAGAAATGTTCCTCTACCTTTCAACAGAAGACCTCTTAACAGAGAAAATCAAATTTGATTTTGTGCGCACAGTAACCCCATACACATGAGTCAGAGAACCCACATACATGTGAGATCAGAAATAGAAAGGGGGAATGAGGTATATAAGACAGTCTGAGCTGTGTTAGGGCAGCAGAGGAGAGGAGGGTAATTCACGGGATGATAAGAAGAGCAGATATTCAGTAATTAAATGTTTGCCCTTTCATACAAACAGGTCATAAAAAGTTATTTCTGGTGATAACTCTTTTATTTTAAGTGAGAGAAGGGGAGATAGTGAGACAGACTCCCACATGTGCCTTAACTGGGATCCACTTGGCAACCCCTGTCTGGGGCCTATGCTTGAATCAACTGAACTATTTTTAGTGCCTGAGGCATACACTTGAACCAGTCAAGCCACTGGCTGTGACAGAGGAAGAGAGAGATAGAGAAGTGGTAGAGGGAAGGGGAGAAAAGCAGATGGTGGCTTCTCAGGTGTGCCCTGACTGGGAATTGAACTCGGATGTCCATACGCCAGGCTGATGCTCTGTCCACAGAGCCAGCCAGCCAGGACTGGTGATCACTCTTATTATGAGCAAGACCTCTAATTTAAATTCTCAAGGGAGAGGTAAAAAGTTTCTCAATTGCCTTCAGCATGAAATAATACACATGCCAAAGTGGCACATTGTGGCTGACACCTGTTCTGAACCCCTTCACAGGCGACTTTCCACATGTTTAAGTAAGATAAATTTTTAGAAATAGAATTGAAAACATTGTTAGCTATTGCCAAACTGCCTTCCACAGTAGTTGCATCAATGGACTCTCCCACCAGTAATATGTACATGTCTTGGTTCCCACAATCTTGCTCAGTTTGTTAACAAACACTGTGAATTTTGCCAGTCTTATTGAGGGAAAATATCTATCTATAGTTCTTGTCACTGTTTCTCTTATGATGAAATTTGAGTATCTCTTCATATGTGTAAAAGTCATATTTTCTTTTCTGTGAATTGCCCAACCTTATCCTTTGTTCTTTTTTTTTCTTTTGATTGTTCTATTGAGTTGTTGAGCTCTTAATTATACTAAGAAAATCAGCCCTCAGTCTATGAGATGCTTTGCAAATATTTTCCCATTTGTCCTATGTCTTTGAATGGTATTTCCCAAGTTAAGTTCATCTTTTCTGGTTTCTGGGCTTTGTGTCATATATTCAAAGGCATGCTCCATTGTGAGATTATTTTTAATTTTATTTATTTATTTATTTTTACAGAGACAGAGAGAGAGAGGGAGAGAGAGGGATAGACAGGGACAGACAGACAGGAACGGAGAGATGAGAAGCATCAACCATCAGTTTTTCGTTGCGACACCCTAGCTGTTCATTGATTGCTTTCCCATACGTGCCCTGACCGCGGGCCTTCAGCAGACCGAGTAACTCCTTGCTGGAGCCAGCGACCTTGGGTCCAAGCTGGTGAGCTCTTGCTCAAACCAGATGAGCCCGCGCTCAAGCTGGCACTTCGGGTCTCGAACCCGAATCCTTCCGCATCCCAGTCCGATGCTCTATTCACTGCGCCACCGCCTGGTCAGGCTATTTTTAAAATTCATACTTTCTTTTAGTACTTAAATGATTTTCTTACAGTTAAATTTTTGACACATCTGGAATCTGTTTGATATAAGGAGTGAGAAATGGATCCAACTATATTTTCATCTACCTGGCTACTGACTTGTCTCAATACCATTAGTTGAATATGCTATTTCCTCCCAAATGATTGGATATGCCATCTTCATCATACTCTGAATTTCCTATGTGTTTCGGTCGATTTCGGGTCTTCTTATTCTATTCTAATGGTTTATTCATTCATGTACTACTGACACATCATTTTAATTAGTCTTAATATGCTTAATAAAACAGTACTTTCAGTTAACTTTTAGGGGTAGGCTTCCCATATTACTTTTACTTATTTTCCTGGATTTGCTTTTTTGGTTATTGTTAATATAGGAACTTTAGAGAGTAATCTTGCTGAGGAAAAAATAATCTTATTGGTGTTTTTGCTGGGGTCGTCTGGAATTACCTATTGGGGTTGGGGGAATAATAATTAGATTAATTTTGAGTCCCCATGAAATGTTACGCATGTCTCATGCGACGGTGGGGAGGTGAACGTCTGCATGTGAATAGTGGTTTATGCCACAGGGGCTCCTGTTTTTGTGGACCTCCGGGATACACAGAGGACTCACTTACATCTCATTTATTCTCACTCTAAGAGGCGTTTTCTGTTCTGTCTTCAAGATGAAGGAATTGAAGCTTTACAAGCTTAGTGAACTTGCCCAGAGGAATGTAGCTAGTTAACGGGCGGAGCCGAGACCCGTGCCGGGTCCCGCCCTGGGCTTGAGCACCACGGACTCAGTTAGTTTCCTGCAGCTGTGGCAGAGGCTGGACCTCTGGCCCTGATATCTGGAGGAGACAGGGACACGGGATGAGGAAGGAACCAACCCGGAAGGGGGTCTGCTTTTATTTGTAACTCTCGCTGGATGGCTCATTTGGTGAATTCCTCCCAAGTTGATGGACAGCACTGAGTGAACACTCCTCGGGCACTGGGCTGTAGCACACACTCTGGAAGAGGACAGAGGGAGGCAGTCTCGGCCCTCAGGGGGCTAACATGCTGTTAGTCCAAGCGGGAGGGCCAACAATCCTTTCTCAGAAAAGACTGACCCCGGGGTCACAAAACTGCCGGCTAAGACTGCCGGATGGCACCCAAACACCTCCATCTGCGGGTTCATCCAGATCGTGGTCCAAGATGTCTAGAAAGGGAAAGCGACGTGTGCAGATGGAGCTGGCGTGAGAGGACCTGGATTCAAGCTTTGTTGGCGACGCTGGGTGAGTTTGGCACGTTAATCTGAGCATAGACAATGGAGTCCGAGGCTGCAGAACGGTTCGCCATCGAGTGGTCTGTCTTCTCTGTTGAGATGCTGAAAGCCATGCCGGCGGAGGTAGGTTGCTTTTCCCGGCTGGAGGACAGCTGCGGAGGAAGGAGGGGGCGGAGTGAGCGAGGTCGATTCGGAGGACTGTGTCCCTCTAGAAGGCAGGGCCTCTCCACAAGCAACTAGAAAGCTTTGGTTAGAAGAACCACGTGACTGGCATCCGGGAAGCAATAGCACTAGTCTGGGGGACAAGGCACAGAGGGCCCGTCCAACGGCAGTGGGTCTCCAGTGTCACGGAAACCGCGTGGTCACCTTACCTTGGCAAGTGAATCCGAGTGAGGATCCAGAGCCTGGTGACTTGAGTGACCTGCCACAGTGCGAAAGGGACAAGTCTCACCAGTGGGGTCTGGAGGAATTGGAAGCCTCTCCTTCAGTCTTGGGTGAAGGGGTGGGCCAGGTGGAGGGGTTGCAGGTGGGAAAGGCAGAGGGTCGGGAGGGCAGGCGGGAAATGAAGGGCTTCGAATCTGCAGCCTTGTCCCCTCCCTCTCGTTATCCACTCAGGGCTGAGTCTATTCTCGTTGGTTAGAGAAGGAGAGAAGAGCTGCCCCATCTCCTGGAGCCCGCTTACCTTTCCTGTAGCACTTTACAATGAGGAGGACAAGGGCCATCAGCAGCAGGGTCAGCAGAATCCCAGCAAAAAAGGCTAAGACCAAATGAAGTTCTTTGCTGTTGGGGCAAAGGAAGGGGGCAGATGACCTTCTGGGCTTTGTGAAGGCCCTTCCTGAAGACCAGGGTGTAACTTTTCTCTCCTGTGGGCAAACCTCTGAAATGGCTCTCAGATTGGATTTTAATTTCCACCTTCACCCACTGGTCTTCAAGTTTCTGGTTTCGAGTTCCAGATACGTTTGAGGACTCAGTGGAAGCCGTGGACTCTCCTTCCCCTCAAGAAATGTTCCTAGTTCTCAAACTATTCCAAAAAATTGAAGAAGAGGGAAGGCTCCCAAACTCATTTTATGAGGCCAGCATTATCCTGGTACCAAACCCAGGCAAAGACGCTTCAAAAAAAATAAAATAAAACTATAGGCCATGAACACAGATGTAAAAATCCTCAACAAAATATTAATAAACTGAATTCAGACATGCATTAATAAGATCATACATTATGATCAAGTGGGATTTATTCCTGGGATGCAAGGCTGGTTTAATAGCCACAAATCAATTAATGTGATATACCACAGAAACAAAATGAAAACAAACAGACAAACCCCATATGGTTATATCAATAGATGCAGAAAAAAACATTGGACAAAAATCTAACATTGATTTATGATAAATACTCTCAACAAAGTGAGGAAAGAGGAAACATACTTCCATATAATAACCGTTATATGTAATAAACCAGAGATAACATTGTACCCAATGGTGAAAAGCAAAAAGCTTTTTCTCTAAGATTAGAAATAAGACAGAATGTCCACATGCATCACTTTTATTTAACATTGTATTGGAAGTCCTAGCCACAACAATCAGACAAAAGAAAAAAAAAAGAAAGAGAAAGGAAAGACATCCAAATTGGAAAGGAAAAAGTAAAACTGTCATTATTTGCAGATGACATGATTTATATAGAGAGAACAATAACAAAATTCACCAAAG
The DNA here is from genome assembly GCF_036850995.1 of Saccopteryx leptura. NCBI lineage: Eukaryota > Metazoa > Chordata > Mammalia > Chiroptera > Emballonuridae > Saccopteryx > Saccopteryx leptura. The sequence continues at coordinate 68,903,998 of NC_089513.1, forward strand.
ACTATTAAAATAAATGAATTCACTTAAAATAAATGAATTCAGTAAATAGAAGAACACAAAATTAATATTCATAAATTGGTTGCATTTTTATATACCAATAACAAACTCTCAGAAAAAAATTAAGAAAATCCTATTTACTATTGCAACAAGAATAAAATAACTAGGAATAAATTCAACCAAGGAGGCAAAAGACCTGTACCCCAAAACTACAAAAGTTGAAGAAAGAAATTGAAGAAGACACAAATCATGAAAGGCCATACTGTACTCATGATAAAGAAGAATTGACATTGTTAAAATGTCCATACTACTTAAAGCAATCTGTATGTATTCAATGAAATCCCTACCAAAATACCAATGTAATTTTTCACAGAACTAGAACAAATAATTCTAAAATTTATATGGAACCACAAAAGACCTTGAAGAGCCAAAGCCATCTTGAGAAAGAAGGACAAAATTTGAGGTATCACCATGTCTGATACCAAACTACACCAGAAGGCTATCATAATTAAAACAGCATGGCTTTGGCATCAAAAGAGACACACAGTTCCGTGGAACAGAGTACAGAATCCAGAAATAAGCCCACAGCTGTATGGTCGATCTATAACAAAGGAGGCAAGAATATACAGTGGGGTAAAAACAGACTCTTCAATAAACAGTGCTGGGAAAATTGGACAGACACATGCAAAAGAATGAAACTGTATTACTTTCTTACGTCATATACAAGAATAAACTCAAAATGGATTAAAGACCTAAATGTAAGATTTGAAACTGCCCCTGGCTGGTTGGCTCAGGAGTAGAGTGTTGGCCCAGCATGTGGGAGTCTCGAGTTTGATTCTCAGCCAGGACACACAGGAGTAGCGACCATCTGCTTCTCCACCCCCTCCCTCTCCCTTGTCACTCTCAATCTCTCTCTTCCCCTCCTGCAGCCAAAGCTCAATTGGAGCAAGTTGGCCCCGGGTGCTGAGGATGGCTCCATGGCCTCACCTCAGGTGCTAAAATAGCTCGGTTGCTGAGCAACAGAACACCGGCCCCAGGTGGGCAGAGCATCGCCCAATCGGGGGCTTGCCGGATGGATCCCGGTAATGGCACATGCCGGAGTCTGTCTCTCTGCCTCCCCGCTTCTCACTTAAGAAAAATTAAAACAAACAAAAAAAAGTCTTGAAACCATAAAACTCCTAGAAGAAAACATAGGCAGTAAATTCCTTGACATTCACTCTTAGTAATATTTTTTTGGATGTGTCTCCTTGGGCAAGAGAAACAAACGAACAGAAATAAACAAGTGAGACTACATCAAACTAAAAAGGTTTTGCACAACAAAGTTTTTAGCCCTGGCCGGTTGGCTCAGTGGTAGAGCGTCGGCCTGGCGTGCAGGAGTCCCGGGTTCGATTCCTGGCCAGGGCACACAGGAGAAGCGCCCATCTGCTTCTCCACCCCTCCCCCTCTCCTTCCTCTCTGTCTCTCTCCTCCCCTCCCGCAACCGAGGCTCCATTGGAGCAAAGATGGCCCGGGCCCTGGGGATGGCTCTGTGGCCTCTGCCTCAGGCGCTAGAATGGCTCTGGATGCAACAGAGCGATGCCCCAGATGGGCAGAACATCGACCCCTGGTGGGCATGCCGGGTGGATCCCGGTCGGGCGCATGCGGGAGTCTGTCTGACTGCTTCCCCGTTTCCAGCTTCGGAAAAATGAAAAAAAAAAAAAAACTTTTTAAAGGAAACCATAAAGAAAGAGATTAAGCAAAGATATATATATATTATATATATATATAATATATATAATATATATATATATAATATGTATACACAGACAACAGTGTGACAATAGCAAGAGGAAAAGGGGAGTGAGGGGGAGGGGGAGGGGCAAAGGGGGATGGGACGAAAGAGACTTTGCTTGGGGCCATGGGTGCACCATGCAGGCTGCAGATGATGCTTTACTGAGTTGCACGCCTGAACCTGTACTCCAATAAACTCAATTAAAAAAAATATATTTTTTTTAAAAAATGAAAAGACAACCTAATGAATGAGAGAAAATATTTGTTTGATGAGATATCCCATAAGGGGTTACTATCCAAAAAAGATAAGGAACTCATACAACTTAACACCAAGAAAACAAACCAATTAAAAATTGGGCAGATATTACCCAAAGCAATATACAAATTTAATGCAATTCCCATCAAAATTTCAATGACATTTTTTAAAGAAATAGAGCAAAAAATCATCAGATTTATATGGAACTATAAAAAACCCCTAATAGCCAAAGCAATCCTAAAGAAAAAGAATGAAGCTGGGGGCATTGCAACACCTGACTTCAAACTATATTATAGGGCCACGACAATCAAAACAGCATGGTATTGGCAGAAAAATAGACACTCAGACCAATGGAACAGAATAGAAAGTCCAGAAATAAAACCACATATATATATATATAGTCAAATAATTTTTGATAAAGGGGCTAACAACACACAATGGAGAAAAGAAAGCCTCTTCAATAAATGGTGCTGGGAAAACTGGAAAGCCACATGCAAAAGAATGAAACTGGACTAGAGTTTGTCCCCCTGTACTAAAATTAACTCAAAATGGATCAAAGATCTAAACATAAGACCTGATACAATTAAATGCATAGAAGAAGACATAGGTACTAAACTCATGGACCTGGGTTTTAAAGAGCATTTTATGAATTTGACTCCAAAGGCAAGAGAAGTGAAGGCAAAAATTAATGAATGGGACTACATCAGACTAAGAAGTTTTTGCTCAGCAAGAGAAACTGATAACAAAATAAACAGACAGCCAACTAAATGGGAAATGATATTTTCAAACAACAGCTCAGATAAGGGCCTAATATCCAAAATATACAAAGAACTCATAAAACTCAACAACAAACAAACAAACAATCCAATAAAAAAATGGGAAGAGGACATGAACAGACACTTCTTCCAGGAAGAAATACAAATGGCCAACAGATATATGAAAAGATGCTCATCTTCTTTAGTTATTAGAGAAATGCAAATCAAAACTGCAATGAGATATCACCTCACTCCTGTTAGATTAGCTATTATCAACAAGACGGGTAATAGCAAATGTTGGAGAGGCTGTGGAGAAAAAGGAACCCTCATTCACTGTTGGTGGGACTGTAAAGTAGTACAACCATTATGGAAGAAAGTATGGTGGTTCCTCAAAAAACTGAAAATAGAATTACCTTATGACCCAGCAATCCCTCTACTAGATATATACCCCCCAAACTCAGAAACATTGATACGTAAAGACACATGCAGCCCCATGTTCATTGCAGCATTGTTCACAGTGGCCAGGACATGGAAACAACCAAAAAGCCCATCAATAGATGACTGGATAAAGAAGATGTGGCACATATACACTATGGAATACTACTCAGCCATAAGAAATGATGACATCAGATCATTTACAGCAAAATGGTGGGATCTTGATAACATTATATGAAGTGAAATAAGTAAATCAGAAAAAACCAGGAACTGCATTATTCCATACGTAGGTGGGACATAAAAATGAAACTAAGAGACATTGATAAGAGTGTGGTGGTTACGGGGGGAGGGGGGAGAGGGAGAGGGAAAGGGGGAGGGGGAGGGGCACAAAGAAAACTATATAGAAGGTGACAGAGGACAATCTGACTTTGGGTGATGGGTATGCAACATAATTGAATGACAAGATAACCTGGACTTGTTATCTTTGAATATATGTATCCTGATTTATTGATGTTGCCCCATTAAAAAAATAAAATTATTTAAAAATAAATAAATAAAATGGAACAATGAAGTGGAAAAAAAAAATTGGGCAGACAACCCGAATAGACATTTCTCTAAAGGGGACACACAGATGGCCCAACAGACATATGAAAATATGCTCAACATCAGGGAAATAAAATATTAAAACCACAATGAAATACCACCTCATACTGGTCAGGATAGCTATCATCAATAAATCAACCTAGAAGTGCTGGTGAGGATGTGGAGAAAGGGGAACCCTCCTGCACTGCTGGTGGGATTGTAAATTGCTGCAGCCACTGTGGCAAATAGTATGGAGTTTCCTCAAAATATTAAAAATAGAACCATCTTATGACCCAGCGATTCTACTTCTGGGTATTTATTTGAAGAAATCCAAAACACTAATTTGGAAAGACATACTTGTGTACCCTGATGTTGACTACAGCATTGTTTATAATAGCCAAGAAATGGAAGCCACCCAACTGTCCACCAATAGATGAATGGATAAAGATATAATACACATACACAGACAACCACACACAGTGGAATATTAGCCATAAAAAAAGAATGAAGTCTTACCATTTGCGACAACACGGATGGACCTAAGAAGGTATTATGCTAAATGAAATAAATCAGACAGAGAAAGAAAAACAGCGACGATTTCACTTGTACGTGGAATCCAAAAAACAAAATAAACAAACAGCACAGAAACAAACTCACAGATAGATGCAGAGAACAAATTGATGGTTGACAGATGGGAGGGGGGCTGTCAGGATGTGTCATAATTTATATAAATGTGGAGTCCGTATGTTGTACACCAGAAACTAATATAATATGGTATGTCAACTGTAACTTATAAAAAATGCTCATAGGTGGCCCCGCACAGCAAATTTTATTTATAAACTTAGGCGATTCATGGATCTCTTGAGGCTTGGGGGGCCCTAGGTTAAGAAAAAACGCTATGAGGATAAAAAGCTGATTTAGTTCTTTCACTGTTTCTGGCCCCTCCTCCCCAGACGTCCCTCCCCAAGTCCCTAAGGCAAAGCTGTCAACACACAAAAATCAAACCCCATGTGGTACAAGATGAAATGGTGGGAGCCGCTCACTTACTTGGGGCTGTTGGAGAGGCAGGGTGGACAGGTCAGTCTTGGGGTTCTCGTGGTTTGGAGTCTCTGTCTGTCTGTGAGAGAGCAGGAAGAGGATTAGTGTATCTGCCACTTCTCATGAATATTTCCAGCTTTGGGGTCCCTGGGGGCCCCCCCACTATTGAAGCGACCTGGCAGAGAGTAATAATGGGGCTACAGCTCTGCACATGAGGCAACATTGTTCCTTAGATCCTGGATCCTTTAACATGGAAATCGGAGGTGGAACTTTTAAAAAGCCATCAGCTACATAAATCAAAGAAAGCCTAGCGTTTCTGCAGCCCGTATATGTTCCTTGATAAACAAAAATATTTGATAAACAAAACGATTTAAACAGGACTCCAAGGGAGATATGCTCCCGTGGATTTAAGCGGAGAGTCTCAAGGCCAGGGAATCAAGTAGCAAAACTGAATTTCAAAACTAGTGTTTCTCAAGGTCTTTGGGAATCTGACTTTGCACCTGTTGCCTTTTCTTGTTTGCTTGTTTATTTGTTTGCAGGGAAGCCAAAGACGCGATTTTTCCCAACACCTACACCACAAATGGGGTGGGTAGTGAGGGAAGCAAACTGGATTTCCACAAACTATCCAGCTGGTCCGATTTCAAGCACAGAGGTACCCTTCACTCAGCTTTGGAGGATCAGTGTTCTCTGGTTTCCTTGTACACTCTTGGCATTACTGCATCATGGTAAACTCTGGTCCTCCTGACTTCAGAAATGTGGTCCTGGCCCTGGCTGGTTGGCTCAGTGGTAGAGTGTCAGCCCGGCATGTTGATGTCCAGGGTTCGATTCTCAGTCAGGGCACACAGAAGTGACCTTCTGCTTCTTCACCCTTCCCCTGCCCCTTTCTGTCTCCCTCTCTCTTCTCCTCCCATAGCCATGGTTCAATTGGTTTGAGCACATCAGCCCCAGGAGCTGAGGATGGCTCTGTGGAGCCTCTACCTCAGGTGCTAAAAATAGCTCAGTTGCAAGCATAGCCCCAGATGGGCTGTGCAACCAGACAGGATTTGCAGGGTGGATCCCGGTCGGGGCACATGCAGAAGTCTGTTTATCTCCCCTCCTCTCACTTGGAAAAAAAGTAGAAGACGAGAAATGTGGTCCCATTATAACCTTTCAGCATGGTTTCCAGTTATTCCAGTTCATTCTAACTTGGCAGTGAGTCAGGTAATGGTTTCTATTCCAAACTTACCAGTGTCAGAGTCAGTTTTGGATTGATTTCCTCCCATGTTGTCTTCCCTTGGAAATAAAGATGGTACCTCTGGAAGAAAAAAAAATAGACGATACCTCTGAGAAAGCCTCGGAGGGAGAGGCCATGGGTGGAGGTGGGGTCAGCTGTGATCTCAATCGGAGAGCAGTAACTGAGAGAGAGGCAAGTTGTGGGCAGGTGTTCTAGTGAGGTCAGGGGTCACAGACTTTACATGGTGTGGTCACCCCAGCTCAGCAGCCAGTCCTCAGCTCTGCAGGTCCAGGAGCCTGATCTCATCAGGGCACCTAGAATTGACCGATTCCTCCAGAACTAACTCCCACCAACCCATTCACAGGAGACTGATGTATAAACTGAAATGAGTCCTGGCCGGTTGGCTCAGTGGTAGAGCGTCGGCCTGGCGTGCGGGGGACCTGGGTTCGATTCCCGGCCAGGGCACATAGGTGAAGCGCCCATTTGCTTCTCTACCCCCCCCTCCTTCCTCTCTGTCTCTCTCTTCCCCTCCCGCAGCCAAGGCTCCATTGGAGCAAAGATGTCCTGGGTGCTGGGGATGGCTCCTTGGCTTCTGCCCCAGGCGCTAGAGTGGCTCTGGTCGGGGCAGAGCATCGCCCCCTGGTGGGCGTGCCAGGTGGATCCCGGTCGGGTGCATGCGGGAGTCTGTCTGACTGTCTCTCCCTGTTTCCAGCTTCAGAAAAAAAATACAAAAAAAAAAAAATAAATAAATAAAATAAAATAAACTGAAATGACATAAGGAACACATTGGTGTAATAAATAACATTCTCTCATAACACATAAGGTAGACAATTAAACCCATAATTTTGCTTGGTAAACATTGAATTGAAATAAGAATGGGAAAAGAAGAATGAAAGTTTTTAACATTGTTGTCTAAATCTGATGCGTCCACCTCCTTCTCCCCTGGAGGTATCGAATAAACTGGACAAACTTGCTGTTGGAGGTCCTCCCAGACATTTCTATTCTGTTCACATACTGTCTTTTCGAGTGCGTCAATACCCTGGCCTAGGCTATGGTTCTATTTGCTATGTCAAGCCTTCTATATTTCCCCTCTTTGATTTATTTATTTGTATCAAAATGTATAAAGTACCGCCTGACCAGGCGGTGGCGCAGTGGATAGAGCGTCGAACTGGGATGCGGAAGGACCCAGGTTTGAGACACCGAGGTCGCCAGCTTGAGCGCAGGCTCATCTGGTTTGAGCAAAAAAAGCTCACCAGCTTGGACCCAAGGTCGCTGGCTTGAGCAAGGGGTTACTCGGTCAGCTGTAGCCTCATAGTCAAAGCACATATGAGAGAGCAATCAATGAACAACTAAGGTGTCACAATGAAAAATTAATGATTGATGCTTCTCATCTCTCTCTATTCCTGTCTGTCTGTCCCTGTCTATCCCTCTCTCTGACTCTCTCTCTGTCTCTGTAAAAAAATAAAACAAACAAACAAAAAACCATATAAAGTACCAAAAAGCAGAAAAGTTAAATCATACAAACTCCACTATCCATGGTTAACATTTCAATGTCTTTCCTTTTGGCTGTATTTCTATGAATTTAAAATGTTTTTTTGTATTTTTACTTTTTCCCAGTTTTATTGAGATATAACTGACATATCACATTGTATTAGTTTTAGGTGTACAAGTTAATGATTGGATGTGCACATATATTGCAAAATGATCACCAAATTAATCTAGTTAATATCTATAACCTCACAGAGTTACAAGTTTTTTTTTCTTGTGATAAGAATATTTAAGATCTAGCCCTGGCTGGTTGGCTCAGTGGTAGAGCGTCAGCCTGACGTGCAGGAGCCCTGGGTTCAATTTCCGCCCAGGGCACACAGGAGAAGCGCCCATCTGCTTCTCCACCCCTCCCCCTCTCCTTCCTCTCTGTATCTCTCTTCCCCTCCTGCAGCCGAGGCTCCATTAGAGCAAAGTTGGCCCGGGTGCTGGGGATGGCTCTATGGCCTCTGCCTTAGGCGCTAGAATGGCTCTGGTTGTGGCAGAGCAATGCCCCAGATGGGCAGAGCATCGCCCCCTGGTGGGCATGTCTAGTGGATCCCAATCGGGCGCATGCGGGAGTCTGTCTGACTGCCTCTCCGTTTCCAACTTCAGAAAAATACAAAAAAAGAATATTTAAGATCTATTCTCTTAGCAACTTTCAAATACACAATACAATATTATCAACTTCAATCACCGTGCTGTACACTACGTATTTATCTTGTAACTACAGGTGTGTACCTTTGACCACCTTCAAACTTTCTCCCCCACCCCACGTTCCACCCCCCTCAGTCTCTGACATCTGTTCTCTGTATATACAAGTTTGGCTTTTAAAGATTCCACATATAGCCTGACCAGGTGGTGGTGCAGTGGATGGAGTGTCGGACTGGGACAAGGAGGACCTACATTCAAAACCCCAAGGTCGCCAGCTTGAGCGCAGGCTCATCTGGTTTGAGCAAGGCTCACCAGCTTGAACCTAAGGTCACTGGCTTGAGCAAGGGGTCACTTGGTCTGCTGTAGCCCTCCGGTCAAGGCACATATGAGAAAGCAATCAATGAACAACTACAGTGCTGCAACAAAAAAATTGATGCTTCTCATCTCTCTTCCTTCCTGTCTGTCTGTCCCTATCTGTCCCTTTCTCTGTCTCTGTCACACACACACACACACACACACACACACACACACACACACACACACACACTCTACGTATAAGTGAGATCATAAGAGTGTGTGTCTTTTATGTATCTTTAAAAGACTAGTGCCTGACCAGGTGGTGGCGCAGTGGATAGAGCGTCGGACTGGGACACAGAGGGCCCAGGTTTGAGACCCCGAGGTTGCCAGCTTGAGTGCGGGCTCATCTGGTTTGAGCAAAGCTCACCAGCTTGGACCCAAGGTCGCTGGCTTGAGCAAGGGGTTTCTTGGTCTGCTGTAGCCCCACCGCGAAGGCACATATGAGAAAGCAATCAATGAACAACTAGGGTGTCACAATGAAAAACTAATGATTGATGCTTCTCATCTCTCTCTGTTCCTGTCTGTCATTATCTATCCCTCTTTCTAACTTTCTCTCTGTCTCTGTAAAAAAACAAAAAAAAAGACTAGTGAAGATATTTCTTCATATTTTTTTTTTTTTTAGACTAAGCTTTTTATCATAGGCATTCTCCCATGCCACTGAAAACCTTCTGTAAGCATTTTTCATGGTGATGGGACTTTCTGTTACAGCTATGTACTATAGGTTGCTTAACCAGTTCCCTGCTTGTTGATAAGTGTTGTTTTTACTTTTATTATGATTTACATTTTATTATTATTATTTTTTTTCTTAAGTGAGAAGCAGGGAGGCAGAGTGACAGATGCCCACCTGTGCCTGACCAGGATCTACCCCACAAGCCCCTACCAGGTGATGCTCTGTCCATCTGGAGCCATTGCTCTGTTGCTCAGCAACTGAGCTATTTTAGCACCTGAAGTGAGGCCATGGAGCTATCCTCAGTGCCTGGGGTCAACTTGCTCCAATTGAGCCATGGCTGCAGGAGGGGAAGCAAGATAGTGAGAGAGAAGGGAGAGGGGGAGGGGTGGAGAAGCAGATAGCAGATAGTTGTTTCTCCTGTGTGCCCTGATAGGGAATCAAACCCAAGATGTCCACTCACTGGGGTGATGCTCTACCACTGAGCCAACCGGCTAGGGCCCTATTTTACAATAAAATAAAACAATTATAGGAGGCTACCATTTTACTTCATATTAAATCCATGGTAAGAATTTTTGGCTCTACTCTATCAGTTGTATTTTAAGGTAATTTACTTAGACAACAAATGCCATCAATTATTTAATTGTTCAGCTCTCAAAAGTGAATCAATTTCCAAGTCTTTCGACATGGTGGAGGGTCGGGAGCAGGACCTCGTTGCCACGGACCAGTAGCAACAGCAACGTTATATCAAGGGCCGTACAATTCAGCCAAACTTTTTTTGATCATGCACGTAGGACAATAAGACAGGTGCCAACAGAGGAATCAGGTGAGAACCCGGAGCCAGGAGAGCAGGCAGCCCACCGCGCGCGGCAGATTCAGCAGTGGTAACGATCTTTCCAGCTCTTTTTTTTTTGCTCCTTTTTCATTTACAAGTGGACAGTGCTCTTTGTAAAGCACCACACAGTATTCCTAGACCATTTTAAATGTATTGAAATATGTGTTTCTCCTAAACAGAGTATGAACTTATCCTATGAACTTCCGCGAGACCATACCACTGAAGGGGATAGTAGGTTCCTGTAAAATCTCAACCTTCAGGGCCTGGCCGGGCAGCTCAGTATGTTGGAGCATCGTCCTGAAGCGCCGAGGTTGTGGGTTCCATCCCCAGTCCGGGCACACACAGGAAGCAACCGATGAATGCATAAATAAGTGGAACAAATGAATGCTTCCCTCTCCTTCTCTCTCTCCCTCTCTGTCTCTCTAAAATCATCACTAAACAATAATTAAAAAAAATTAACCTTTGCATCAGGTGCTCTGAATTCACAACTTCCCAAAGAAATGGGAGCACAGGTACCTCAAAGAAGATTTGGGCCACCCCACCCTGAAAGACAAAACCATCATACAAGCTGCCACAGGGTGACAGCTACTCACAGATCCAGGCTAAGAAGAGAAGGAAACACGTTTCCTTGTAAAAATAACACTCACACACGTGATAGAAACATCAATTCAAGTCGAAACAATGCTAAATACAGCTTCTCACAGTTTGTCCGGCACCGGAGAATCTTCCTGATTGCCACTAAATTCAACTCAGTGCAGACATTCAAACACAGCCCTTTCCCCACCAAGTAAAGTTGAAAAGAACAAAACAATGACAGAAACCACTAACAACCCAATGTCACTCCCCTCTGGTGAACGATTATTTTGTCTAGGTGAAAAGCACGGGGTAAACGTTTTTACCTTGTAAGATGAAGTCCCGTCCTGCGCAGCCGCACGGGGTAAACTCATTTACCTTGTAGGAAGTCCCGTTGTGCGAAGCCACGCTCTGAAAGTGGTCTTGCGCTTGCTTCATAGCTCCTCCTAGTTTTCAGAAATGATGAAATAATTCCTGCCACAGCCACCATCAAGCCACGCGTTGCAAAATCTACAAAACTTGAGAGCACACTTCCTCTTTGAGGCCAGCACTATTTTTGTAATCCTATAAGTAGAGCACTTCTGTATCTTCTGAGGCAGGAACGTCAGAGCGCAAGGGATAAGACAAGTGCATTTCTAGTTAAGTACACGTCGCATGCCAGATACTATGGGGATGGGGGGTCACGGCGGTATGACACGCTCATTGTCATCAAGCATCGCAGTATAATGTTCTTTATTCTAACCGCGGAGATGAGGTGAATCATCATCTCCCCGGCAGTAGTGGTCAGGGTTAAGCACCAGTTGTGCAGACTGTGTGTTAGGAGCGTGGGGAGCTCTTCAATGAAAAGCAAATCATTTATAAACATTTTTTCATGAAACAATATTAAAAATATGCTCATTAAGTGAACACAATTCATCGTCCAGCGGGCTAGGTGCTGTATCTGAGCACCAGGCAGAGTGGTGCCTCCCAGAGCCCCGTGGAACTGAGAAGAGACACAATGGCCAGGTGAGCGAGAGATGAGCCGCGGGCCCTGTTACGGGCCATAAAGAAAAGCAGGACACCGTGCCCGAGAGTAAACGGGAGAATGTCTTCAGGTAAAATGGGCGACCTGGGGCGGCCTGTGTGAGGAGCAGATGGTACACCCAGAGCCAGAGGGCAGGATGGAGTCGGCCAGAGCCCAGGCAGGACGGGGGCAGGGCCACCCACAGGTCCAGGGGAAGAGCTAGCAGAGCTGAGCAAGTCACGTGAGGCTGCGTGTGGATGGGGCTTGGATGGAGGGAGGAGAAACTTAGTGAGCAGAGCACCAGGCCCTGGACTCGTTGCTGGGATTCAAGTGATGTGTTTCTGAGACATCAGCATGGTTCAAGGGTGGGCATTTGTAATGGCTGGGAAGTAAAAATCAATAGTAAAGGTGGATGTCAGCCAGGATGTGGAGGTCTTTCAATCCAAGCAAGAAATATATTTTAGCCTGACCAGGCAGTGGTGCAGTGGATAGAGTGTCAGCCTCAGATGCAGAGGACCCAGGTTCGAAACCCTGAGGCTGTTGGTTTGAGTGTAGGCTCATCTGGCTTGAGTGCAGGGTCTCTGGCTTCACTGTGGGATCATAGACATGACTCCATGGTCACTGGCTTGAGCCCAAAGGTCACTAGCTTAAAGCCCAAGGTTGCTGGCTTGAGCCCAAGGTTGCTAGCTTGAGCAAGGGGTCACTCGCTCTGTTGGAGCCCCCTGGTCAAGGCACATATTAGAAAGCAGTCAATGAACAACTAAGGTGCCACAATGAATTGATGCTTCTCATCTCTCTCCCTTCCTGCCTGTCTGACCCTGTCTGTCTGTCTTTATCTCTCTCGCTAGGAAAAAGAAAAAAGAAAAAAGTATATTTTAAGTGTTAATAAGGAACCACTAAAGGTTTTCGAATTGGCCTTTGAGGAAGACTGTACACATCCCAGAAGATAAACTGTGGGTAGAAAAGGAGACAGGGAAATAAGTGGGAGAGTAGGGTAGTGGTTTAATCTTTAACACAGGCGTGAGCAGCAGGCGTGGGGAGGAACCCACAGGAATCCTGCGGTGAGACTGGGCACAGCTAACCAAATAGCGGGTTGAGTCAACGATTAACGTCAAGTGTTTGATTCTCAGCAGCTGAGAGAATCCATGTTTTCATTCACTCCGCCGTGAGCAATTACTTTGTGTCCCATGTGAGCCTAAGTCCTGAGGACGTAATGGTGAGCACAAAGCAGCCCTTTTCCAGCCTTCAAGGATGAGAAAGTCCTTTCCCGACCAGTGAAGGAGGCTGTGACCCTATGTAGAAATGGTAGATGGTAGCAATTCCGTGAGCTGAGAGGGAGCAGGACCCCCGGGCGGTGTGTGCCTGTGACAGGGGACACAGGCCTCCTGGAGGAACACAAGCCCAAATCTGTGGTGTGAGATGGAGTGTCACTAGACCAAGAGCAGGGGCGAGGGGTGGGGACGATTACAGAGAACAGCACATTAAAACTCGAAAGGCCTGTGTCAGAAAGGACAGGAAGTCCAAAGAAAAGAGCAAAATAGTGTGACAGAGAACGTTTCCAGCAAGGAAGCGAGCGAGTGAGTGAGGGGCGCAGGCCGTTGGGGGACGTGGAGCGTGGAGGGGACGAGGCTGTAGGGGCGGGAAGTTGCCTCAGAGCTTTCGTCTTTATTGTGAGAGAAGCGGGTTTATCGATCCTAAAGGTGTTTAACCGAGGGTGGCATAGCCAAACGTGCAGCCTGGGAGAATCACCAGAACTGGCAGAGAGCGGATCGGAAGGCAGCCAGAACGGATCCGACAAGCCCGAGAGGTGGATTGCGGCCAGAACGGATCCGACAAGCCCGAGAGGTGGATTGCGGCCGTCACCCGGCCGAGGGACAGCCGGGGCTTGGACGGGCAGTAGAGAGATGAGTGAAGGGTTATGGATTCATTTCAGAGACATTTAGGAGAGTGGTAGCAAACAAGGGAGGGTGCAACACCAAAGACTGGGACCCTTCGATATCACCAAAGGGCCGGAGGAGGTAAGGGAGCCAGAAGAGGAAACGACGGCAGCTCAAGATTTTGAGTGAGGATGAATGAATGAGTCAGCCATTCACCGACCACCTACCGTGACCCAAACATAAGCCTAAGGAAACGTAGATGCGATGTTGGGCATCTCCCTGGGATGGAGTGGGACCCAAAAGAGAGAGGGGTCAGGATACCCAACAAGGAGGGAGAAGGGGTGTCAAGGAAAGCATCCTGGAGATGACGTCCGAACTCAGAACATCACACAGATGACGTCTGGACATTGAAAGATGACTCATGCTCCAGGCAGAGGAAGGAAGTGTCTTCTAGGCAGAGGCCCAGCGTGAGCGAAGGCATGCTGTCACCGCTGTGTGCTATGGGGTGGGGGTAGGGGGGCTGGAAGAGGAGAGGCTGGATGTGATGGAGGACACTAACGAACTGGACCGCAGAGGGACTGCTGACGAGGAGTGGCGTGATGGCATTCGGGCTTAGGCAGCAGAGTGGAGGAGGGACGGGTGAGGGCCAGTCCGTGGGTCTGCAGCATCGCCGAGGTCCAGACCAGAAACAGGGATGAGCTGACCGGAGGCCGTGGCTGTGGCGCTGACGATGATGAATGTTCCATCTGTGTATTATTAGTTGTGAGAGGAAGGTAAGGGCGAGCGAGGACGCAGGATAACTCCCAGATTTCCACAAGGGCACTGACCAGTAGTGAGTATGGAAGAAGGGAGTGTAGGATTGGGCATCAGTAATGAGCCTGCTTTTGGACACAGTGAGTTTAGGATGCTTGCGGGTCACTCAGGTAGAGACGCCGAGAGGGTAGCTGGAGGCACAGGTCTGGGCTCGTGAAAGCGATCTAGACTCGTGTGGTAGACGGTACTAGCGCTCGCCCATAGCCAGTTGTCTTCTCCTGTCGTCACAGAGCCTCACTTGTGGTTGGGTAGTGCCCTGTAACAAGTTCTAGCCAATGCACCACAAGTGATGCATGTCCCTTTGAGTTGAGTCACTGACTTGCCAAAGACTTCCTCTGACCCCTTCCCCAGGGTGGACTTGGAGATTTGTAATGAGGAAATCTCTAAAGCTGGACCACTGAGGTGTCATGAAACGGAAAGATGACCCGCAGGTCTGGGTGCCTGTAGGCCTGGGAACTAATCACGTGACACGGAAGCTGGTGAGAAGGAGAGAGGTTTATTCAAGTGCTGGCCGCCTGAGGTGGAGAGGCTCCTGTCCTCAAAACCCATCACTCCCTTCTGGTGCAGGCAATGGTTTGTATAAGGAGGGAAGAGGAGGGGGTGGGGAATGAGCAAAACTAGAACAAAGGAATCAAAATGAGGGGGTTGAGATGTAGTGGAATAACCCATTGCATGGCCTTGGATGGGAACACAGCCAACAAGACAAGAATGTTTTGCCTAGAGAATTGTTTTGTGACTTGAAGGCGGGTCACTGAAACAGGTCTGTGACTGAAGGCAGTTGCTGGGCTTTTTCTTAGTAAAACATTCTCATAAGATTTCTGTACCTTCCAAGGTTAGCCCTTGAGATAAAGAGAAAATGTTGTGGAAACCATAGAAGCAATAGCGATTAATGCTTTTTGATATTATGTTGTTATTAAGCTATCATGCAGGTGTACTCCATGTATCTTTAAGTAAAAGTTACGCTTGATGTTATGCCAATTTCTCAGTAAACAAGCTTTTTGAAGTCTTGTGAATAAAAATAGGACACAGCGTGAACTTGGCGCCATTTGCCTGAGCGAGTGGTGGTCCTTTGCTAGTCCACGATGATTTCGTCTGCTGATCTCTCTCTCTGCGCCCCCGACTCACAACAACATTGAGAGGTCTTTGCTCAGGGACCTCCACACAATTTGTTCAGATAAGTGGAGGAAGGTTGCCTATGTCTCAGAGCTGGCATATCTGAAGGTCGGAGTCTGTTCCATTTTTAAAGGAATTGAAACTAGCAAGTAACATAAATTAGGATTTATTTTCTGTAACAGGTGTCCATAGATTTCCACAGGCCAGCTGTCCTCTGGCCGTAAGTGAGAAATAGAACTGCCAACCTCAGCACAGGGGTGAGGGGAAGTGGCTATTCCTCTTGCTCCACGTTAACCCTTGATGTGTGTCAGCCAGAGGGGAACTGGCCTTCTCACTGTCATGAGAACTGGGCCAGAGGTGAAAGCACAGGATTGGTTATATACTATTGATGTACTAGAGAACATAACTGTGATCACTAAACTAGTATTACTGAATCATGGTTATAAGAGCAACAAACTGGATTGAACAGATTACAGAAATTCTTTTATAAGCTTACTTTGTTAATATATATATATTTTTTTCTTTTTTTTGTATTTTTCTAAAGTGAGAAGCGGGGAGGCAGTCTGACAGACTCCTGCATGAGCCCAACCGGGATCTACCCGGCATGCCCACCAGGGGGCGATGTCTTGCCCATCTGGGGCATCGCTCTGTTGCAACCAGAGCCATTCTAGCACCTGAGGCAGAGGCCACAGAGCCATCTTCAGTGCCTGGGCCAACTTTGCTCCAATGGAGCCTTGGCTGTGGGAGGGGAAGAGAGAGACAGAGAGAAAGGAGAGGGGGAGGGGTGGAGAAGCAGATGGGCGCTTCTCCTGTGTGCCCTGGCCAGGAATCAAAACCGGGAATTACATTCTTATTTAGGTCTATTTTATAGCTAGTTAGATGAACATCAACAAATCAGTAGCATAGCATATTTATTCCTGGTTACAATCAGCTGGGGGACAGTTTCCCTGGAGGGTCACCAGGACCTGTGGTGGATTCTTTATGAGCAAGAAAGAAACTCTTCTGTGTTACTCCACTGAGATTCTGGGCTAGTTCCTTAACGCAGTGGTCCCCAACCATTTTTGGGTCACGGACCGGTTTAATGTCAGAAAATATTTTCACAGACCGGCCTTTAGGGTGGGACGGATAAATGTATCACGTGACCAAGACAAGCGTCAAGAGTGAATCTTAGACGGATGTAACAGAGGGAATCTGGTCATTTTTAAAAAATAAAACATTGTTCAGACTTAAATATAAATAAAATCGAAATAATGTAAGTTATTTATTCTTTCTCTGCGGACCGGTACGAAATGGCCCACGGACCAGTACCGGTCCGCAGCCCGGGGGTTGGGAACCACTGCCTTAACAACGCACTAAAATCTAACCAATGCTGCTTAATAGGATGTGAGACACAGATGAGGAAGTCATCAGCACACACCCGGCAGTGGGAGCCATGGGAATGGAGAAGGTCCCCCAGGCACAATGTGTAGAATGAGAATAAACATCCCTAGGGTGGAACTGAGGAACTATGACGTGGAAGAGGGAGGCAGAGAAGAGGAGCCACCTAAGGAAACGGAGGGGAAACAGGCATAGTGAGCAAACGCTAGAAGAAGCCAGGGCAGGGAGAAGGAAGCTAGAAGAGAGGAAGGGAGGGAAGGAAGGGAGGAAGGGAAAGAAGGAAGGAGAGGCTGTGGCCACAATGCCACATGCTGCTGAGAGAGGACAAGTTGACGGGGGCTGGAAAAGAGTTGCTTGGGTTTGGAAATAAAGAGATCATAATCGTTTTCGCTAAAGCAGCTTGGGCGTGGCAGTGGTGGGAAGTAAGCCTCCACTGGCTTGAAGAGTGAATGCAAAGCCTCTTGTTACAGACCAACAATTGCTGGCTAAAACATTTTAAACCCTATAATTTAAGAATACATGGTTGTACTAGATGTTGGAAATCCTCAAAGGTCGGAAAGGAAGAGACTTGAGTGAAGCCCGGAGCTGGTGTTTGTTCTGAAAATAACCACCAATTTTTGGTGACCTGGCGCTTCCGCCTCAAGGCCAGGTGCCCGAGGTCAGGAAACCAAGTGTAAAGCCTGCACAAGGATGGGGACGTGCATTGGACCCCCAGTGGGTGAACTAGGAAAAGCCCAATGCCCAGATGGAAATGGTAGGGGTCTTGCTGTGTCAGTCTTGCATTGCAGCATAACAAAAAAAATCACCAATTCCCACATTGTCTCGGTGTCTGTGGGTCAGAGGCTTGGGCACAGCTTTAACACGGTTCCCTGTTTCGGGTCTCACCCGGCTGCAGTTCAGGTGCTGGCTGTGGCCTCGGTCTAATCAGAGGCTTGACTTTGGGCAGGATCCTCTTCCAAACTCCCTCTATTGTTGGATGAATTCATTTCGTTTCAGCTGTAGGCTAAGGGTCCCAACTTCTTCCTGGCTGCTAGCTGGAGTGTGTCCTCAGAAGTTGCCTTTATTTTTCTCTTCCTTTATAGTCATACTCGTGAACAAAATGCTCCCACTAAGAGCAGCAACGGCCTTGCCGTTGAGTTGAACGGGCACGTCTTAGCACCAGACTTCCCTCCTTGGCCTGCTTGTTCTGCATCTACTCTGAGATAGCCGTCCCTTCTCACTCCACACATTTTCCTAGGTATTTCATCCATTCCCAGGACCTGTCTGTATGCCACTGATGTCTTAACTTTTGATTCTAGCCACAACTTTTACCAGAACACCTGGTAAAAGTGTCACCACAAGGCCATCTGGTTCACTCATATTCAATCACATTCATATTCAGTATGATGTTCAATAATAAAACTGAATGCAGTAACTTTCCCCTGGAAACCTGCTTCCTCTCATCTGCCCTCTATCTCAATTCGAGATACCAACATGAGCTAGAAAGCTAGGAGGCAATTCACACGCCTCTCAACCCCACACTCTTGCTCTCCTATCCCATGAGCAGGCTGTCAGCTCAAAAATCTATGTCAACTCTCGGCCTAGCGTGCGGAGGACCCGGGTTCGATTCCCGGCCAGGGCACACAGGAGAAGAGCCCATTTGCTTCTCCACCCCTCCGCCGCGCCTTCCTCTCTGTCTCTCTCTTCCCCTCCCACAGCCAAGGCTCCATTGGAGCAAAGATGGCCCGGGCGCTGGGGATGGCTCTGTGGCCTCTGCCTCAGGTGCTAGAGTGGCTCTGGTTGCAACATGGCGACGCCCAGGATGGACAGAGCATTGCCTCCTGGTGCGCAGAGCGTCGCGCCCTGGTGGACATGCCGGGTGGATCCCGGTCGGGCGCATGCGGGAGTCTGTCTGACTGTCTCTCCCTGTTTCCAGCTTCAGAAAAATGCAAAAAATAAAAATAAAAAAAAAATCTATGTCAACTCTACTTCTTCCTCAGTATCAGCCTTCTCCCAAGCCCCCATCAGCTCCTACCTAGACAGCGTCCTAACTTCTCTCACCACCCAAAAGACGGAATATGCGACAGAGACTCCATGTGGCTTGCAAAGTCTAAACTCTTACTATTTGGCCCCTTTAGAGAAAAACTTGCTTACTGCTATTTTAATACATTACTGATACTTCCCTATACTTGACACCATTTTTACTGGTTTCCCATTTTTTAAAGATCATGAAGTTCTTTTTTTTTTTTTTTTAATTCAGTAAGAGGAGAGGAGGCAGAGATAGACTCCTACATGCGCCCTGACCTTATTCCATTTGGCAAACCCACTAGGGGGTGAAGCTCTGCCCATCTTGGGTGTTGCTCCGTTGTTCAGCAGCCTAGCTCTTTTCAGCACCTGAGGTGGAAGCCATAGAGCCATCCGCAGCACCTGGGGACAACTTGATCTAATGGAGCCATGGTTGCAGGAGAGGGGGGTGGAGAGAGAGAAGTGAAAGGGGAAGGGGTGGAGAAGCAGATGGGCTCTTCTCCTGTGCGCCCTGACTGGGAATTGAACCCAGGATTTCCACATGCTGGGGTGATGCTCTACCACTGACCCAACCGGCCAGGACCATGTTCTTCAATACAGTTAGAAAGGCCACGAACGTGCATGATTGGGACAATCTACCCTTCCAGCACTGCCTCCTGCTCTCCCCTCCTCCCTTTTCATGCTCCAGGGCTGTTTTTCCAGGTGCCATGCTCTTTCTCACCTCAGGGTCTTTGCACAAACTGTTCCTAGTTTTAACTTCTCCCTATCTTTAGATATCAAATTAAATATTATTTATTCTGCAAGGCCTTTCACACCTTTCACAATCTCCTATACTAGAATGAGTTCACTTTTATATGCCTCTGTTCCGCCCACTCCCTTCCTCCCGTTTTCTTTCTTTTTTTTTTTTTTTTTTTTTCATTTTTCTGAAGCTGGAAACAGGGAGAGACAGTCAGTCAGACTCCCGCATGCGCCCGACCGGGATCCACCCGGCACTCCCACCATGGGGCGGCGCTCTGCCCACCAGGGGGCGATGCTCTGCCCATCCTGGGTGTCGCCATGTTGCGACCAGAGCCACTCTAGCACCTGAGGCAGAGGCCACAGAGCCATCCTCAGCGCCCGGGTCATCTTTGCTCCAATGGAGCCTTGGCTGTGGGAGGGGAAGAGAGAGACAGAGAGGAAAGCGCGGCGGAGGGGTGGAGAAGCAAATGGGCGCTTCTCCTGTGTGCCCTGGCCGGGAATCGAACCCGGGTCCTCCGCACGCTAGGCCGACGCTCTACCACTGAGCCAACCGGCCAGGGCCCCTTCCTCCCGTTTTAACATTAGAAACATATACTGTTCCATGTCCAGACTGCCAGGCTGTAAACTCTGGATAAAAGTATGCTGTCCTGAGTAGCTGCAGCGCCGGCTCGCCGTGCGGAGGTTCTCCCAGCCTTGTTGTTTCTCCAGCGGCGGCAGTTCTCACTACAGCGCCAGGACGAGTCCAGTTCGCGTCCGACCGCGGAGGCCTCTCTCATCTCACTCGGCTGCGGGCAATCGGGCTGAAGCGAATGAGTCCGCGATGGAGAGAGAAAAGAAACAGTTCCGTAAGCTCTTTATTGGTGGCTTGAGCTTTGAAACCACAGAAGAAAGTTTGAGGAACTATTACGAGCAATGGGGGAAGCTTACAGACTGTGTGGTAATGAGAGATCCTGCAAGCAAAAGATCAAGAGGATTTGGTTTCGTGACTTTTTCATCCATGGCTGAGGTCGATGCCGCCATGGCAGCAAGACCTCATTCAATTGATGGGAGAGTGGTTGAGCCAAAACGTGCTGTTGCGAGAGAGGAATCTGGAAAGCCCGGCGCTCATGTAACTGTGAAGAAGCTTTTTGTTGGTGGGATTAAAGAAGATACTGAGGAACATCATCTTAGAAACTACTTTGAGGAATATGGAAAAATTGATACCATTGAGATAATTACTGATAGGCAGTCTGGAAAGAAAAGAGGCTTTGGATTTGTTACTTTTGATGACCATGATCCTGTGGATAAGATTGTGTTGCAGAAATACCATACAATCAATGGCCACAATGCCGAAGTAAGAAAGGCTTTGTCTAGACAAGAAATGCCGGAAGTTCAAAGTTCTAGAAGTGGAAGAGGAGGCAACTTCGGGTTTGGAGATTCTCGTGGTGGTGGAGGAAATTTTGGACCAGGACCGGGAAGTAACTTTAGAGGAGGATCTGATGGCTATGGAAGTGGTCGTGGATTTGGAGATGGCTATAATGGGTACGGAGGAGGACCTGGAGGTGGCAATTTTGGAGGTAGCTAGCCCTGGTTATGGAGGAGGAAGAGGAGGATATGGTGGTGGAGGACCTGGATATGGCAACCAGGGTGGGGGCTATGGAGGTGGTTATGACAACTATGGAGGAGGAAATTATGGGAGTGGAAATTATAATGATTTTGGAAATTATAACCGGCAACCTTCTAACTATGGTCCAATGAAGAGTGGAAATTTTGGTGGTAGCAGGAACATGGGGGGACCATATGGTGGAGGCAACTATGGTCCTGGAGGAAGTGGAGGAAGTGGGGGTTATGGAGGGAGAAGCCGATACTGAGCTTCTTCCTATTTGCCATGGGCTTCACTGTGTAAATAGGAGAGGATGAGAGCCCAGAGGTAACAGAACAGCTTCAGGTTATCGAAATAACAATGTTAAGGAAACTCTTATCTCAGTCATGCATAAGTATGCAGTGATATGGCAGAAGACACCAGAGCAGATGCAGAGGGCCATTTTGTGAATGGATTGGATTATTTAATAACATTACCTTCCTGTGGAGGAAGGACTGTAAAAAAATGCCTTTGAGACAGTTTCTTAGCTTTTTAATTGTTGTTTATTTCTAGTGGTCTTTGTAAGAGTGTAGAAGCACTCCTTCTTTGATAATGTTAAATTTGTAAGTTTCAGGTGACATGTGAAACCTTTTTTAAGATTTTTCTCAAAGTTTTGAAAAGCTATTAGCCAGGATCATGGTGTAATAAGACATAACGTTTTTCCTTTAAAAAATTTAAGTGCGTGTGTCGAGTTAAGAAGCTGTTGTACATTTATGATTTAATAAAATAATTCTAAAGGAAAAAAAAAAAAGTATGCTGTCCTACTAACCCTAGTTTTGAGCAGTGCCTGACATAGTGAGCGTTTTATGATTGTGGAAGGACTTTCTTATTCCCCAGCTGAAAAGCTTCATCCTCACCTTGCCAGTTTCAGTGGGAAGTCTCCCTTCCGTTGAAGGCTACTTCCTCCACTTGTTATCTGAGAACATCCTCCTCTGCTTAAGGATTGGACTGCTTCTCTCATCCCTGTTCATCTTGTCCTCTTCCTTCTGTGGCTTTTCCTTCACAGCTATTGATCCAGCCTGTCTCGATTTAAAACACTCCTCTGAGCCAACCTGTGGCTCCCTCTGGTTACCATCTAGGGCGGTGAGTAGGTCCTGGAAGTCCTCCCACACAGGTCTGTTTCCTCACTGCCTTCCCAGGCCTCACACCACTGTACTCTACCTACCGGCTCTGCCGTTCCACCACATCTACTTGGAGGAGGGCCGCCAAAGACTCCAAGCTATCGACTCCGTGGGTACTTTCAACCCTCTGAATCTCCCCCCAGAAGCGGCTCTTCCTACATGAAACTTTCCAGGCTCTTGCATTCGTGACACCACTCTCTCATTTTCCTCCAGTGACTGGCCACTCCCTCTTGTGCAGAGCCCTCTCCCTGCCATTCCTGCAAGACCTGTTCTTCCGTGGCTCCTCTTATACCCCCCCAATCAGTGACGAGTGCCTCCTTTTCCTTTTCCTTTTTTCTAAATCAAGAAAACTGAGACTCAACTTGATTCATCCCTTCTTGCATATTCTCCCCACTCAAGTCCTCCTAGTGTTTGTTGTCTTTACATTTCTCAAGTCCTTCCTTTCTCTCCACTGCCACGGCCTTGAGTTCAGGTCTTCAATGTCCTATAGTTAAAACGGGCCGGCACCTCTCCAAACCACCCTCCAGTGCTAGCGATTGCTCTCCAACAAGAATCGTCATCCCTCCTCTGCTTAAGACCTTTTTCATGGGCTTCCCTGTCCTCAGAACAACATCTAACCCCTAAGCTTTAGGACCCTAACATAACTCCTTACTATTTATATTCCTAAATTCTCCAGTTTAAAAAATGTTCCGGCCCTGGACGGTTGGCTCAGTGGTAGAGCGTCGGCCTGGCATGCAGAAGTCCCGGGTTCGATTCCCGGCCAGGGCACACAGGAGAAGCGCCCATTTGCTTCTCCACCCCTCCCCCTGTCCTTCCTCTCTGTCTCTCTCTTCCCCTCCCGCAGCCGAGGCTCCACTGGAGCAAAGATGGCCTGGGCGCTGGGGATGGCTCCTCGGCTTCTGCCCCAGGCGCTAGAGTGGCCCTGGTCGCAACAGAGCGAGGCCCCGGAGGGGCAGAGCATCGCCCCCTGGTGGGCAGAGCGTCGCCCCCTGGTGGGCGTGCCAGGTGGATCCCAGTTGGGTGCATGAGGAAGTCTGTCTGACTGTCTCTCCCCGTTTCCGGCTTCAGAAAAATACAGAAAAAAAAAAAAACACGTTCCTCTCCTACAGTGGCTTCTATATCATCACAGGTGCTGCTCCATCTTGCTGGGCTCGTCTCGACACGCTTGGCTGACCTGCTCTCAAACGCCAGCTCAGACACCGTTCTTTTCGACCTGTTGCTCTGCTGTCTCCCCGGGGTTTACGGGATGCTTCGCTGCCTTCTGGGGACTGGAATTCTTGCATTATGTATTCCTCATTCAGGTTAACATTCGAGAGTTGTGGTGGTTCATTAACATGTCAACTTGGTTAGGCTGCACACTTGCCAGAACTCTCTTCCCTGAACATTCTAGTGCGAGTGAGTTGCATGAGATTCTTGAGCAGTTTGAGGGTGGATGCGAGGCAGCAACTGTCCCGCGGCCCATGCCTGCTGAGGCTCACAGCTGCCGCTGGGCCTGCGCCTGTCCAACCTTTCCCTGGCTTGGCCCTCAGCAACTCAACCTCTGCACCAGCTACGTGTGACAAAAGGCCTCGGGGCTTGCAAGACAATCTTACCGTCAAGGTCCGAGGTGATAAAACTGACCTCAGTATGTGTGATCTCCACGCATTCGTCCCCTTACTTCACATCCATCTTCCCGTCTCAACTTCCCATGAACCTCAAGCTCCTGCATTAGAAACAAAGATAACAGCCTTCCAGAGACTGTTTAACCAGCTCCCACCACGGCCTCAGGTCAAAGCCCTTCTACATAAACTATATCCTGGTATATCTGTTTCTCCGATCATGTATCACATGTTCTTATTGCCTTTCTAGTAAATTTTTTTTTCTTTTTTTTTTTTTTTTGTATTTTTCTGAAGCTGGAAACAGGGAGAGACAGTCAGACTCCCGCATGCGCCCGACCGGGATCCACCTGGCACGCCCACCAGGGGCGACGCTCTGCCCCTCCGGGGGCGATGCTCTGCCGCGACCAGAGCCACTCTAGCGCCTGGGGCAGAGGCCAAGGAGCCATCCCCAGCGCCCGGGCCATCTTTGCTCCAATGGAGCCTTGGCTGCGGGAGGGGAAGAGAGAGACAGAGAGGAAGGAGGGGGTGGAGGTGAAGAAGCAAATGGGCGCTTCTCCTGTGCCCTGGCCGGGAATCGAACCCCGGTCCCCCACACGCCAGGCCGACGCTCTACCGCTGAGCCAACTGGCCAGGGCTCTAGTAAATTTTTAACTCCTTGAGGTTCATCTCTGGATGACCCATGCAGCATGGTGCTTAGTAAGAATGAGGAGTTTATAATTGTTACATGAATAATTTAGAACACCTCTGTTGACCCTATCAAAATCTCTTTTAAGTAACAAACAATAAAGAGGTCAATTTGATTTTTATAGATGAATGCACTAGCCATCCATATTGACCCAAATGACTGCTACTAAATTAAAATCCTAGGAAGTCAAGAATATAGCAATAACCCAAGATTCACATTCTCACATGTATCCTAGAAATTGTCCATTTGTGCACAAGTAAATCTTTATACAAGTTTTAATTAAATGCAGACAGACCTGTGGAAGTGCAGAATTTATCTGCTGGATTCTTAAGAGTGACTTCATAACACATTGAGTCTTTATTTTCTGAAGTGAGAAGCAGGAAGGCAGAGAGACAGACTCCCGCATGTGCTTGACCAGGATCCACCTGGCATATCCACCAGGGGGCAATGCTCCATTGCAACCAGAGCCATTCTAGTGCCTGGGCCAACTTTGCTCCAATGGAGCCTTGACTGCAGGAGGGGAAGAGAGAGACAGAGAGGAAGGAGAGGGGGAGGGGTGGAGCAGATGGGCGCTTCTCCTGTGTGCCCTCGCTGGGAATCGAACCCAGGACTTGACTTCCACACGCCAGGCTGACACTCTACCACTGAGCCAACTGGCCAGGGCAAATCTATACTTTCTTTCTTTTTTTTTTTTTTTGTATTTTTCTGAAGTTGGAAACAGGGAGAGACAGTCAAACAGACTCCCGCATGCGCCCAACCGGGATCCACCCAGCACGCCCACTAGGGGCGACGCTCTGCCCCTCCGGGGCATTGCTCCATCGCGACCAGAGCCATTCTAGCGCCTGGGGCAGAGGCCAAGGAGCCATCCCCAGCGCCCGGGCCATCCTTGCTCCAATGGAGCCTTGGCTGCAGGAGGGGAAGAGAGAGACAGAGAGGAAGGAGGGAGGGGGTGGAGAAGCAAATGGGCGCTTCTCCTATGTGCCCGGGCCGGGAATCGAACCCGGGTCCCCTGCACACCAGGCCGATGCTCCACCACTGAGCCAACCGGCCAGGGCCAAACCTATACTTTCTATAGACATACTACTAACATGGTAACAAAGTCAATGATAATAATATGATGTACAGTATTTCCTTTAGTTTTTTTTAAGATTATTAAAAAGCTTTAAATTTCCCATAACCTATCAGCCAGAAGCAGATTACCAATAACAGTCTTACAAACAACAAGATTATCAGTTCAATGACATTTTTAATTTTTACCCATGACAGGTGTTGAAAGTCAGAAGATTATGCAATTTGAAAAACTTGTTTCAACTGTCACTTTCCTGTAAGATAGTAGAATTAATTACAAATTTAAATTATCACTTGGTAGTCTTTAGTCAGGTACCAAATTTTATTAAAAGCAAACTGCTTATTTAAAAATGATCACAGAACTCAAAATGCAGAACAGGGACAAGAACCATATCAATATCACTGGCCAACAGACTTCTAATTCCCTCACTAGATGGACGCAAGCCTTTCATTTTAGGTGGTCAACTCCAGCCGATGGCAGCTCAGAGGGTGTCACAGCCTCGCTTCCTTAGTCCGTCAGTGTCTCTACTGTCTCAGTCCGGACAGCTGCATTCACATAACGGGCTGTGCCTGAGCCTTCTTTGCAAGCAGCTTTAGATCGGTGATGCACTTGGCAATTGTCTCCTTTTCCTGTGGTAAGGAAAGAGAAGTCTAGTTAGACCTTCCCAAACCATAGAAGGCTATAAACACCATAACTGTAAAGGGTGCCTCTTACAAGACCTCAAGGTTCCTATAGACTCAACATGGATTATTGGCTGAATAGGACTACTAGGAATTGCTTCATTATTTCCATAAGGAAGATGCAATTGATATTAAGCTATTCCAGGGCTTAATTAAAATCCCTGGCTCATAGCTTTTGAGTGAAAACTAACTAGAAATTGTAGCCAGATACTCCACTAACCATGTGCCATCGGTGTTGGCTTATACAGCTACTAGCTACCTGAAAAAGCCCAAACTAACACTGGTAACACAGAAATGTTAATGAAAAAGATTGCTGATTTCATAACTGGACTTTTTGTATTTTTCTAAGTTCCTTGCTTTTACATAAAAGGTAAATTAAAAAAAACAATTAATTAGCCTGACCAGGCGGTGGTGCAATGGATAGAGCATCGGACTGGGATGCGGAGGACCCAGGTTTGAGACCCTGAGGTCGCCAGCTTGAGCCCAAGGTTGCTGGCTCGAGCAAGGGGTTACTCGGTTTGCTGAAGGCCCCCGGTCAAGGCACATATGAGAAATCAATCAATGAACAACTAAGGTGTCACAATGAAAAACTGATGATTGATGCTTCTCATCTCTCTCTGTTCCTGTCTATCTCTCTCTCTGATTCTTTGTCTTTGTACAAAAATAAATAAAATAATTCATTTAATATAATACATATCTGGTACAGAAGAAACCATGTCATAAGTAAATAAGAATATACATTTTAAAAAGGAAACCAAGTTTAAGTAAGCAACAGAAATGTATCTGCTCCAGACCAGCGAGTGAGGCGGGGGAATGGGCGGGGGGAACGGGCGGGGCTCGGAAACGCCTGCAGTCTCTGTGTCAGGGAAATTGAACATGTTGGTTCATGTTTCCCAAATGACGGAACTTGAACACAAGTCTGCAACAACCAGTGTTCTGAACATCTTCTACCGCTGCAACCCGGGAAAGTAAGGAACCCCGACCGGATTCCGAGGAAGGAGGAGCACCGTGGATGCTCTGCACCATTTCCAGGCTCCACTGCCCAGAAAAGCCATGGAGCCGTCACGGTGAGGACTCCGCCAGCCCTTCCTGCCCTCACGCAGCAGCCCCGCTCCAGAAGCTCCAGGCGGCACGCACCTGCTGGGCGGAGATGCTCCGCACCACGTGCTTCTCCACCCAGTTGATCATGTGCTCCTGCTCCTTGCGCCGCATCATGTCCTGCACAGCGATGTGGTAGTCCAGGCGGCTCTTCACGTCCCGGTACACCCTGTGCAGCCGGTCCCGGTACGTGACCTCCAAGGTCATAGCGATGTTATTCTGAAGCAAAATGAAGACGTGATCAAGACTGTTGGCACGGTTGAAGATCACGTCCATTCTGAGGCTTCTGCCTCTTCCAGTTTCCAAACTTACTTTTCTTACTGAGGTATGATTGACATACACTATATTAATTTCACATATACAAGCAATGACTTAGTATCCATGTACACTCTGAAATGATTCCCAGTGAGTCTACTCAACATCGGCCACCACACCTAAGTTCCCGATGTTGTCTTTGTTAGAAAGGCCCTATCAGCTCCAAGGATGCTCGATTTCATGTTCTTTTTCTACTTTTATGATTTTACTTCTCAAAGTCTTTAATTGATTTGAAGTTTATTTTATTATAAGGTAGAAAGGCAGGAAACTCCCTTTCCACTAATGACGCAGGTGCCCATCTGTCCTTCCTCCCCCGAGGTGAGTGTGCCGTCCGTCCAAGTGCCTTCCGCGTCTAGTCCAGCTGACCCTCTCAGCCCCGGGCCGTCTGCCTTTCTACTCACACACCGCACCTCGCTATTCCAAGTGCATTCTCGTTTACAGTTCACTTTAATGTTCGGTAGGGCTGTTCTCATGACTACTTTTTCAGAACACTCCTAGATAGTCTTTTTACTTTTTCTATAAATCAATTTGTCCAAGTCCCAACACCCTGCTGCTCCCATCTGTCAGTATTTTCTTTCTAAGAATATGTTAGATTTAGAGATTAAAGTAGGCAGAGTTGTTGTCTTTATAATATTGAGAGTTCTGACCTTAGAACCTTCATAAGCACTTCACAAAGTAAAAAGATTAAGCACTTCTGGTTCAGTTTACTCCCAGGCACCTTTCCCTGAATGGTGTATCTTCTTCCAGTGTTTCCTAATGGACAGCCATTTGTACACTGACGGCTACTGGGCTTGTCTGGCATCCCTTTTGTACCCAGACACCCTACGGAATTTGCTTATTGCTTTAAGTTATGTTGGTTCTCCTAGGTTTTCTAGATATATAACCAGGTAATCTATAAGCCCGAAAACTATGCCTTTTTGAATTTTTATACCTCTTGTTTCTTTCTCTTCTCTAATAATATCAACTACTGCCTCCAGAACAGTGTCAAATGAACGGTGACAGGGACATCACTTCCGGTCTGTGACACGACCCCTGGCTTCTCCCTCCCCAGCAGGCCGGCACTGCTTCCGGGTGCAGCCCTGCGGCCCCTGCCCCCTGCTCTTCGCCCTCCTTCACTGCTTCCACCTCTCGGCCGATGGCCCTCTGGCCCGTCTCACCGAGAAAAAGGAAGCAGCAGAAGAGTTTCCACAAACTCCGACCACGTAAAGCAGGCTACCGGAGCTCTCCTCGGGCCCCCGCCTCCTTTCTACTCACCAAGCCCGGGAAGCCACCGCTCCACTCGGGCGCTCTTTCAAGCCCTCTGCCTGTGGAAGGACATCGCTCCAGCAAATCCCTGCCCTTCTTGCATTAATTTTTCTCTTTCTACTAAGTTCTATCGATGCTCACATGTAAGGATAAACCAGCTGACACTCATCTCTGATCAGTTTCTTCCCGGCCTTCTCTCAACCCTGGGCTAGAAAGCAGGTTCTAGGAAGGCAGACTTTGTTTTGCTCTCTGCTGTCACCCCAGAACCCTGCCTTGACTGGTGTCTTCATACAGGACGAACTCAATAAATATCTAGTAAATAAATAAAAATGTTAATGACTATCATTTGATTTTTTTGAAAAAGTTGCATCTTCTAAGCCAGATTGTTAGTGTGTACATAGGATATGCGAGGCAGAGAGCATTCTCAGCTGCAACCTAAATACACATGGAAAGGGGTTTTCCTATTTCCTGAGTCAAACAGTCGTGTGTTTAAGAATCTTTAGGGATCTTTGTTTTAAAAATATAAGCTTTTTGGCTAGCAACAGCAGAGGTTCTGATTCCACAGGTCTTAGAATCAGGTCCTAAAGCCATAGGTCCCAAACCTTTGCTAAGCGGCTAATGCACATGTGATACTAAAGCCACGCTGACACACACTGAACTGGGGTGCTGGCTGGGCAGCTCAGCTGGTTAGTGTCGTCCTGATACGCCAAGATTGTGGGTTCAATCCCTGGTCAGGGCACACACAGGAGTCAACCAGGGAATGAATGCACAAATAAGTGGAACAAATCGATGTATGTCTCTCTCTCAAATCAATAAATAAAAATTAAAACAAACACACAAAAAAGAAATACTAGATGACAGCCTTATTATTCAGATTCTTACTTTACCTTAGCATGTTATTTTTCATTTCACAGGGGCCTCTGTGACATAAACTCTGGCATAAGAAAACCTCACTTTACATATCAGGCATAAAGTAAAATAAGAACACACTTGAACCTGTTCCTAAAGTTGCTTTAGAAACTGAACACTTTAGAATCTAACTGTGATCTGACCGAGGAAAAAGCCCCACTGCTATCCGAGTCTGCTCTGTGAGTCTGGAATGTAAGGTACTGGACTTTTTTATAGCCAAGTATGTTTCCTCATGACCTGCCTTCGACCCTGTTTTAATCAACTCTAACTTAATGATTATTTTCCTTATGTGTGCGTCCAAACTATGCTCTTTTTATAATTTTTACTTTTTAATTTTAGAGTAATAATTCTAATCCTTTATCCTGACAGGTCTTAAATGTCTAACAGCCAGAACTGCCAAAGCTGACCCACATCTTCTCTCTCCTAAATAAAATATGCTCCGCCTAGTCAGCCACTCCTCACGTGAGAGTCTCCACTTTTGTTTTAAAGCACACGAACCAGTAACTTCCTTCTCCTCAGGAAGTTCTGAAACCTACCCTCTGGACATCGAAGAGGTAATGGCGCTTCTGTACCAGCGCCTGCTGGGACTTCTCCTGGTCAATTGCATCCTGGATGCTCTTGATGGAAGCCTGTTTTGCTGCTTCTAGCTGGGCAATGTTTTGCTGCAATGATGATATTGATAACAAAGATCAGTGGAAGCACCAAGGGTAGCTTAAGAAGAACAGATTCATTTGGTTTCCCTCAAAGTTATGCCCCTCATTTATAAAAACACCCACAAAGAAACACACACACATAGGAAGAAATGCACAAATCCCTAAAAGAACAGCCCATGACAGCAACACAGTATCTTGCTGTATGAACGAAACTATGGAGAAAGTTGGTAGCTTTTCAAAAATTTACCTAGACTTTTGGTCTCAAATCTGCTAGCGTTAACACCTATAATCATATTCATTATAATTTATTTCTAATTATACTGAATATATATACATTCACTTCAAAAACATCTCGATAACCTTGATGCTTCTACTAGGCTCTAAACTGTGAAGCAAGATTTATGGTTCTTACCTCATTGAGTTTATCAGCAAATTCCCCAATAGAGGCACCATATTTTTTAACTACATAGACAAGCAACCCTATTGTTGATACGGCAGAGATGGTCTCTGGAGTAATCACATATATTTCTTTGGATAGAAAATGCAGGATAAGCCCAGTTCCAAGTACATAGGGTCCTAAAAGAAGAAAAAGTTATTTTATGATGGATATGGTAAGTCTTAAAGGAGGAAGATAGAAGGGTACTTCTGCATTTAATTTGTTGAAGGCAAAGTTAAGTAAAAATTAAAATAACTGGATTCAAAGACAGAACACTGGATTGAGACTCAAGAAAACCTGCCTCTGAAACTTGTAAGAAACTGAGCATATAAATGATCTCTGAGCTTAAGTTTCCTAATCTGTAAAACAGGAACAGTACCTTTTTCATAGGGTTGATGAAATTAGAAGTAATGTATGCAAACTGCCTAGCACAACTGCTCAACGAACAAGAATTATTCCACAAAGATGTCAGGTAACTTTCCAAAGTAATTTGCACAGCAAAATGTATAATTTACTAAATGAGAACTTCGGTCAGGATAAAATTTATCTACTACTGCTTACTTTTATTGAATAGAAACCTGACATTGAAGACAAGAAGAAAGCAAAAACAAACCAACAAAAAACAAAAACAAAAAAACAACCTCCTGATAATGATCAGGTAGTGTATGTACTGTAGCGGGGAGGAAGACAGAATACCAGGACTGTCAATTCCTGTAGTGTCTAATTACAATGCTTCAACACAGCTATATCTTCTTGCCTCACCAGACGCTAGGCAGAGACAAAGCAGGCTTTTCAGGCAGCATTTCCCGGTCTCTGAGCAACGCTACTATCAAAGGACACTGGGCTGTATTCTGAGAATAAAAGGGTTATGCTGCTGACCCTTGCACAACATGGTGGACACTAGGGAACTCAGGGGTGCTGACCCCTTGCACAGTCCAAACTCTGCATGTAACTTCTGACTCCCCAAAACTTAGCTACTAATAGCCGACTGTTCACGGAAGCCTTACCGATAACATGAGCAGCTGATGAACAGATATTTTGTATGTTTTATGTATTACAGCTGTATTCTTACAATAAAGAAAGCTAGGGGGAAAAAATGTTAAGAAAACCATAAGCAAAATACATCTTGAAAAATATCCAGCACAGAGCAGGCGGACAGCTGTTGGGGGGTGGCAGGCTGGGTGAGGGGCAGGTAGGGGAATTGAGCAAAAAGGACAAAAAGAAAAGAAAAAAAAGGAAAAGAAAAACCACGTGGACATGGAGAGCAGCGGGGTGTCTGCCAGGCGGGATGAACACGCCAATGGTGTGCTGAGATGTGTGTGGAATCGGGCACCTAAAACCTGTGTGCGAATTATATTAACCAGTGTCACCCAATAAAAACCCCGCGTCTAAGTAGACCCAGGCAGATCAAACTCATGTCATGGTCAACTGTAGTCTCATACACAGTTTACCCAAAAAAGTGTTTTTTTGCCTTCAAATATATTAATTTTAAATGTGATTATCACATGTAACATTTTAATCCATGGAGATCTGAGGACAGTAATGTTACTTGCAATTTCAGTTAGGAAAATGCTATGTTAGGACACTGCTGGGAGGATTAAAACATCTCTCTGGTTCCCAACATTCCCCAGTGACAGCCGCACGTGAGTGCAGCAAGGAAGATAGCGCGCACAGCAGGACGGACACCGAGCCTACGCGGGGAACCCGTGTTCAAGTAGAACTTGGCAAATTCTTGGTTTTCTAGTCTTTCTGGGGAATAAAAATGTCTTCATAGGACTGTTGTAAGAATTAAATGATGTTAAGTAGAAGCATACTGCATTATAAAAATGCAAGATTTCAGAATGTTTTTTTGAAAGGGGAGAACCTGACAAATACAGCCCAAAAGCCCAACTTCTGTTTTCATACTTACATGTATAGTTTATTCTCTACTGCCTAACCTGGATTTATTTCAGTCCAGAGCCCTTTCCGTTATCTGACAGTACATTACAAGGTACTCGTTTCTTTATCGTCCGTCCTACAACAGAATGCACGTGGGCACCTTCGTTCCCCACTGCATGCCCAGCCCAGGGCTGGCATGAAACAGGCACTCAATAAATCTGGTATATCAACAAATGGAGACACGCTAAAAATCAAGTTAAAATCCCAAAGAAATTTATTCCAAAGACAAGTTAGAGCAACCAAATGAACTTATTTTGAATCACTTCTGCAATTTACTTTTCAAACAGCTGGTCTGATTTTGGGGTATATGTAGAGATAAGAGGCCACCAAAATCCTAGGTTCACATAAACCGTACCATCCAAACATACTATCGAACCCTAGCAAATGCTCACCTGTTACACCGGTTTTGGGGTAAAGGAACTGGAAGAACTCCTCAGGGATCAGCCCGTGACGAACTTTCCCTCCGTGCTCAGGAAGAGGCGGCACCGGGGCCAGACTTGGCTGCCCAGTGTGGAAGATCCGTGTCGCCTGCAACACCCTACAAGCAGCAATCACACAAACTTAAGCCTATTCTTTAAAGAGAACACAGTGTACGAACAGTTAGTAAAACAATGGGGAGGAGGACTGAGGCAGTTTCCCAGTGTCACAACAGAAAGCAGAGACCAGGAACAAGAAGGTCAGGGGCTCACAATCAGCGGTGTGACAAACGCAAGAGGAAAGCCGCATGTAACCTACTAGAATCCCTTCTGTAAATCCTCCTCAGTCATCCGTCTAGCACACTGTGTGTCTTATCAGCAAAGAAACATCTAAGAACACAGACTGTAGCCAGGCTATCTGGGTTCAAATCCTAAACCTGCCGCTTGACTTTGAGCAAGTGATTTAAACTTTTGTAATCTCCAATTTCTCTAAGTGAACGGGGAATAAAGGATAAGGCCTCACAGGGTTGTCGTGAGAACTGAGTTAATACACGCAGAGTATTTGGAACGGGGCTTGGCATATGTGGTTAGCTCTCATACATCCACTCTGTTGTGACCCCCTGATGCCAAGAACTCTGACCGTGAGGAACGACCTCTGTGAGGGGTGCTGACCAGCACTGTGTGAACAGGCTTTTCCAGCGCTAGGGAGCTCTACTATGTTCATCTTTGAACTGAACCGCTACAACCAAGTCCTCGAAACCTCCTTCTGTTGGTTCTCATTTTATTGTTCACTGTAAGAAAGATAATTTATGTACTTATCTTTACCTCACTCCCCCACAGTCCTGGCTGTCTAAGGAGCTCTCTGATTTTGTTTACAAAACTGAGGTATGCAGAACTAAACATAAGACTCGAAGACAGCATGACCAAATCACTCATTTTACTGGGCTTGAACTACTGTATGATAGGGGACTTGCAAATTCTTCTTGTATTGATGTAGTCTAAGACTGCTTTTTAGCAGTTAGAGCAAATTGGTGTCTCATTAACCAATCTACTGTCTAGCTTAGTCTCCTTCAAATACTCAGCATGTCTTTGTTCCCCCTCCCCACTCTGTACCTCTATCCATTTGCAATGTTAAGAGTTTGTATTATTCCTTTGATTTGGGGCCATTGTTTGTCTTTTGAATATTATTACTCTTTATTTTTTTCAGTTACAGTTTATATTCAATAGTATTTTGTATGACAGTAGTTTCAGGTATACAGCAGTGTGAATATTATTTCTGCCTCCCAATGCATTAGCTACCCCAACAAATCTTGAAATCTGAGACTCATGCTCCAGATTTAAATCAGGGTTCTTACATTTAAATCGGGTTCCTCAATCTCAGTGCTACTGACATTTTGGACCACTGACAATTCTGTTGTAGGATACTATTCTGTGCACTGTAAGGTGATTAGCAGTATCCCTGTGGCCTTTACACACACCAGAGGCATCTAGAGTAGCATCCCCACTCCCAACCAGTGCTGAAAACCAAGAATGTTTCCAGACATATGCCAAATGTTCTATGGAGGGCAAAACTGCCCCAGGTTGAGAATCACTGACTTTAATCATAGCACCAGAGAACTTGCTTCAGCCTGATACAAATCTTCTCCCCAATTCATTGTCTTAGTTCAAGAGCTCATCTCTAGCCTGAACTTAATAATCCAAAACAAGGCCTCTCCTTTGGTCAAATACCCCTTAAACCTACCCCCCCTTCACACTGCTGCCAATGTTTTTTAAATGTAAATTTGACTTCACAGGCTCTCTCCTGCCTTCAGAAAACAAGCTACTTAATACAGCAAATAGGATTCAGCACCTGTCACATTTTATACCCTCGCCTTCCTTCACTCTCCTACCCTCTAGCCATATGCAAGCACTTACAGCTCTCAAAAACAAACATAAAAACAAGAACATGCCTCACACTGCTCCTTCTGCCTGGCAGGCCTTTCACTAAACAACTACCAAGCCCATCCAACCTTCAGATCACTTCATGTATATCCTTTATAAAGGCCTCTCCAATCTTGGGCTAACATTCATTCATTCCACGAAACGTTCACTGACTTTCTACTTATGTGAGGCCCAGAAACCATAGTAATAAGCAGACCAAGTCCTGGCCTTCAACTCTCTAATAGGGGTGTGGGGTGTGTGTGTATAGCTCCACACACAATTTCAGGCAGTTGTTTCAAGTTCTATGAAGAAAAATGGGAGTAAGGTAAGGGGGCAGGGAGCAACAGTGAGGGAGCAAGCTTTTCCGGTAGAAGGCCAGAGGACATTTGAGCCAGTGACCTGGGGACGGAGCGAAGAGCAAGTACAATGATCCTGACTCAAAAATAAGCCTGGCAGTTTTCAAAGGAACAGCAAGAAGGCCAACATAGCCACAGAATGAGCTAAAAAGAAAGGAGATCAATAAAGAGGTAGGATGGGATCAATTCATTTTGGGCCTTCTGGGATAAGTTTGGGTTTTATTTCAAGGGGGATGGGGAGCTCTGAAGCGTTTGTGGGGGTGCAGCGAGGGGACTGACATAATCCCTATGGCTACTGTGAGAATGGGGTGTACAGTAACGGGAAAGGGGAGACACAGGAGACTAGCGAAGAGACCTCGGAAACAGCCCCGGTGGAAGCTGCCGGAGGATCCCACCACGGCAGCAGTGGCAGTGGAAGAAGTGGTCAGAGTCCACATGGTGGGAGAGCCCTGCTGACAGATCACAGGGAATGTGAAAGAAAACATTATCAGGGACGTTTCCTGAATCTTATGTATGTTTCCTGTGTATTTTATTTAGCACCTATGTGTGATTATTTACTTGTCTATATGGAATATATATTTTTTTCTGATAAGTTGGAAGCAGTCATATAGCCTCCCTTTATTACCTACACAAAAAAATAACTAGATATTAAAGCCATTTTTCAAGCCATAGTTATCATATTTTGCAAGTTTTAGGGCTAAAAAAAAAAAAATCTAAGGCCCCCCCTCCCCAACCGACGTGTTTATGAAATAATGTTAACAATAACAGCTACTAACATTTACTAAGCACATACTATATGTATCAGAAACTGGTTTTATAGTTTCACAGGAATTAAGTCTTTTAATTTTCATAACCCATAATGTACTACTATCTCCGTTTTGCAGATGAGGAAACTGAGGTCACAGAGCGGGAAAGTGGAGAGGCCAGGTGGACCTCATTCTTCCAGCTTTGGTGCCCCCACTCTCAACCACTGCTCTGTAGCTAGCTGCCTCCTCTCTAGCCTGCCTGAGATCCATAAAGGCGGGTACTTAGCCTGACTCATTTTTCTCTCTCAGGTTACATGGGTGGCAAATAAGTACCTACTGAATCAATAAACTTCTCTCTTACGATCTGGCAGTAAAAGTCCTAATCTAGGTGACAGATGGAAAATGAGCTTCTTTGTTTTTATTTAACAAAACTTACTCCTGTGTGGACTAGAAAACAGAAAGCAACAAACAAACAAAACAAGTAAACCACTGACACAGACAACAGTTACCAGAGGGAAAGGGGGTGGGGAAGGATGAAGGGGTAAAGGGGGTCACACACATGGTGAGAGGAGACTAGCCTTTGGGTGGTGGGCACACAATGCAATATACAGATAGATGTACTATAGAATGGTGCACTTGCAGCTTAATGTTATTAAAAGTCAATGTCACCCCAATAAATTAAATTAAAAATAAGACCTAGACCTTGTTTTTGGGTAGGCAAAAATTCTGGTTCTGGGAACTCTGATTCGGCCTATGGCTGATCCGTCTCGCTGAAGGTCACAAGGGAGAGGGGCGGGGCTTAGAAGACAACAAAACCCAGTTTCTAGTTTAGTTACAACACCTCACTTATACTCTTCATCTTTGCCATTATGTGAAACGAAGACGATGTTCCAGGCAGTTACAAAAGTCTGCCTCTGAATGAGGCTTTACGCGTTCCAAAATTACCTACAGAAAGGTAATTCTTGGCCCAAAACTAAACGGTCACCAAGAATTGAAACGCGATGATAAACAAGGACGAAGGGGAGCATCACGCCCCTCTCACTTACCCCGGACCGAGGAGGGCCGCGTTCTTCAGAGAGGGGGCTGCAAACACACAAGGCGCGGGTCAGCAAGGTCAAGGTGAAATCTGGTTTGCCCCTGCCTCGGCCACCGCGGGGTTCGATCACTAAAGGCAATCACCCCTCTTTCCTGTCCCCCGAAACCCCACGCTCACGTTCTGAGCGGCGCTAATAACCCCACTCAGGCCCAAGTCTCGCTGCGCCTTTCTTCACCCCTTTTCCTTTTATCCCGTCTAAGCAACCTTAGACGCCATTCTTTACAGTTACTCTGATAGCCCGGACCAGGGTCTTCACTTCTCACCCGCTGTGGCGGCAGCAGAGAGGACCACCCGAGACAGCATGGTCAGCAAGGGTCCGCTCAGCGGTCTCGGCGTCCCAGTTGACCTGGACAAGACAATCTGTCAGGGGCAGGAGCAAGATGGTCGCTCGCCAGTCTCGCGAGAAGAGAAACGAACCCTCTTTCCGTTCAACTTCCTCTCGCTTTTTTTTTTTTTTCTCGCGATAAGAGGCAAACGGCGCGGAGAACCTGTTGCCTAGGGCGGCAGCCAGACAGCGGAATGGGAACGGTAGAAGTAATTCTCGCGAGATGTAGAGTGCCTGTAGCCTGTCCAGAGGGGCGGAGGCCCAGAGGGTACCACGTGGGGACTGTTGAAGCTGACTCTCCCGCGGGCGTCCAATTTGGGTCTAGGTTGGCACTGGAACCGGGGAGATGAAGAAGGAAACCCCGCCTCCTCTAGTGCCCCCGGCGGCCCGCGAGTGGAACCTTCCCCCTAATGCGCCCGCCTGCATGGAGCGGCAGTTGGAGGCTGCGCGGTACCGGTCGGGTGAGCCGAGATCCCGGGCCTGAAGCTCCCTCACCCCGGCACGGGGTGACCCTTCTCAAGGCTAATCCCTCGTCCCTGCCCCGCCTGCCATCCTGACCCTTCCTTCGCTGAGCTCAGCCCCAAAACGTGCCCCGCGTTCCTGAGCTCACATCCAGACTCGGCCCGCGTGGTTCTCCGTGCGGTCACCACGGAGACGAACCCTTCAACTCGCACGCTCTGACAGCTTGTACCTCCCTTAGATGCGGCGCTCCTGCTCGGGGCTTCCAGCCTGAGTGGCCGCTGCTGGGCTGGCTCCCTCTGGCTTTTCAAGGACCCCTGTGCCGCCCCCAACGAAGGCTTCTGCTCCGCTGGAGTCCAGACGGAAGCCGGAGTGGCTGACCTCACATGGGTGGGCGACAGAGGTATCCTAGTGGCTTCCGATTCAGGTGAGTCACTCTGTTCTCAGCCTCACAGGGGGAATGAAGGCCGATGGGTACGGGTCGGGCAGGGTTCAATCTTTCATGCCCCACACTCAGTGCTTGGGGTAGCTAGAGGATGTCGGTCCCTAAGGAGAACTTCTGTGTAGGTGGAAATACCTTTCCAAGATGATAAATTGCCCTATGGGAATTCCCAACAAAATCCATAATAAAATTAAGAAATGGGTTGGAACCATTTTATCCCCCCAATCCAGATCAAGGTTAATCTTAATCTTAAAGATGGTGCTGAAGCCAATCTCTGCTGTCCCTTCCCGTATCTTCCCATTTTCTTCTTAAATGTCTACATTCTGCTTTGTTTTGTATGTCAGATTCAGCAGTGGAGACTTTATCAAATTATTTAAAAAAATGTCAGAATTGGGGTGTTGGCAGGCATGACACAGAGGTGTAATTGTGGACATTACAAATTGAGCCCCTCTCCGACAGTTGAGCTTGAACACTACATATTTTCAGGACAATTTTGAGGGCATTTTCAGTACTTAGCCAGTCACTGTGGAAGACATTGAGTTATTCATCACATTTTAAAAAGATGCTGTGAGACATGTATTGAAATTGTTCCAATAAATATTTATTATAATTGGGCAGCTTGAACCACACTGGCCTGTGTGTTACATAGAAAGTTGTGGAGATGCCATCCTTTCCTCCTGGGCACTTATTTTCCAGTGTGTTCTTACTGTAAGCCACCCTTCCACCTTTTTTCTGTCCTTTCCTAGAAGCCTTCCCCACCTTATCTAGACTGTCATTAGGAAAAGAGTAATGCCAGCTTAAAGGCAAATGGCTTGGAAGTTAGCTAAACCCTCTAATAATATGGACTGTGCTTTTATAGAAATAACTTAACTTGGTTAGTTTAGTGACTGGACCGCTTGAATCCCAGAAGTGAATTACTGTCTTGGTATAATTCAAGCTTGTTTCCTTCCCCCTCCATCCCATCCGTAACAGGTGCTGTTGAATTGTGGGAGCTGGATGAGAATGAGACACTCATTGTCAGCAAGTTCTGCAAGTATGAGCACGATGACATAGTGTGTACGGTCAGTGTTCTGAGCTCTGGCACGCAAGCTGTCAGTGGGAGCAAAGACTTCTGGTGGGTCCCTGTTCTCATCACTCCTCTCTCTAGATCTTCATTGGGTATCTTTCCTATTCGAGTAGCCTTATTATAGATCACTTTGGACCCGTTATAAGAACACAGTGACTAATTATGACATGTCTGTAAGGTTTCCTAGAGATTTTGCAATCTACTGAAGTTTGTTTCCTTTTGCTTCTTAGCATCAAGGTGTGGGACCTCGCTCAACAAATGGTACTGAATTCATACCGGGGTGAGTGTCCGTTCTTTCTTTCCCATCCTGGCCTGGGCTGTTTTGTTTTTATTTTTCTCTTTGGGACAGCAAGTCCTTGCTCTCCTGCCTGAGGGCTTTCTTTTCAAACTAGACCCTACTTGCCATTCCTGGCCCTTTCTTTCTTTTCCTGTTTTGAAGATTTTATTTATTGATTTTACAGGGAGAGGAGGGCGAGGGACAGGGAGCGAGAAGTACCAACTCATAGTTGCTTCACTTTAGTTCATTGCTTGTCGTATGTGCCTTGACCCGGCAAGCCCAGGGTTTCGAACCAGTGACCTCAGCGTTCCAGGTCAATGCTTTATCCGCTGTGCCACCACCAGTCAGGCCTAATTTCTCTGTCATTGTCTTTGCTAATTAACTTTCCCCCAAGCCTTTTTCGGTTTTATAACCCCAGCAACATTTCCTCTTCGGTTTTGTCTAATTCAGAATCTCTCCTGAAATTGATTAAATGCATCGTGAGACGGGGTCTGTCTCTCACACCCTCCCTGCTACCCCTCGGTGGGAGCTGGGCTGCTTTGTAGCAGTGCCTCCAGCTCCCTCTCCTCATCTTTCTCTTTCTCCTCTCCAGCTCACTCTGGGCAGGTCACCTGCGTCGCTGCCTCTCCGCACCAGGACTCCGTGTTTCTTTCTTGCAGTGAGGTGAGGTGCAGCCTCCTCTTCCCTGCCCTCCCCCCAACCACGCTCAGACCCTTTAGGCCAAAGTCTGGTGTGGAGAACTCCCGGCCCGCAGCTGCTGCTCCGGATTCTGAAGCCCTTTTTCTGTTCCTCTGCCTCCAGGACAGTAGAATCTTACTTTGGGATACCCGCTGTCCCAAGCCAGCGTCACAGTTGGGTGAGCCTGGGAGCCAGTGGTGGGAGAGGTACTGGGAACCCACCTGGAAGAGGCCTTCCTTGGCCAGAGTCAGAGGAAAAGTTGCCCAGTGCCCACTGGCTGTGACATAAGTTTCATAGCCGCTTCCTTCCCGCTGAGGCTCTGCTGCCCACTCTGCACTGGGTACCCAGAGGAAGGGCCGGGTCCGGAGTGGGTGTTTACTCCATTTCCTAGATGGGCACCCAGAGGAAGGGCCGGGTCCGGAGTGGGTGTTTACTCCGTTTCCTAGATGGGTACCCAGAGGAAGGGCCGGGTCCGGGGTAGTGTTTACCCCGTTTCCTAGATGGTCGCAGAGGAAGGGCCGGGTCTGGGGTGGTGTTGACCCCGTTTCCTAGACGGTTGCAGAGGAAGGGCCGGGTCCGGGGTGGTGTTTACCCCGTTTCCTAGACGGGTCGCAGAGAAAGGGCCGGGTCCGGGGTGGTGTTTACCCCGTTTCCTAGACGGGTCGCAGAGGAAGGGCCGGGTCCGGGGTGGTGTTTACCCCGTTTCCTAGACGGGTCGCAGAGAAAGGGCCGGGTCCGGGGTGGTGTTTACCCCGTTTCCTAGACGGGTCGCAGAGGAAGGGCCGGGTCCGGGGTGGTGTTGACCCCGTTTCCTAGACGGGTCGCAGAGGAAGGGCCGGGTCCGGGGTGGTGTTTACCCCGTTTCCTAGACGGGTCGCAGAGGAAGGGCCGGGTCCGGGGTGGTGTTTACCCCGTTTCCTAGACGGGTCGCAGAGGAAGGGCCGGGTCCGGGGTGGTGTTGACTCCCGTTTCCTAGACGGGTCGCAGAGGAGCCAGAGTTGGTATCTTCATGCTGTGTGCTGGAGGCTTGCCTGTGGCTTGTGTCTAGGAAGGGCAGGAGGCTGATGGAGAAATGGAGGTTCTGGGGTCAGGGATGAGGACACGGCTGCCTTGGTGGGGTTCGGGAAACCGAGTAAAGTGCTTCTGGGGTTTAAGGTGTCTTCATCTGGGAAGCTTCTTTTCAGAGCTGGGCTCTGAGTCTTGTTCCGAACCCACCCCCCTCCTTTGCAGGCTGCAGTGCCTCTGGCTACCTCCCTACCTCCCTGGCTTGGCACCCTCAGCAGAGCGAAGTTTTTGTCTTTGGTAAGGGTGCGCCTCAAACTGGGTGTTGACTTGGGGGTGGGGGGGAGAGGGAGCGCTGACTCCATACGCACCAGGCTCCAGCTGCTCCGTCTCATCAGCACACCTGGGCAGCAGGTGAGTTGTGCTGATGGGGGCTGGGGGTTAGGGGTGACCGAGCAGTGGTTTTAGTTTAGCTTTGGACACCATGGTGATTTCTTTCCC
Organism: Saccopteryx leptura; assembly: GCF_036850995.1. Lineage (NCBI taxonomy): Eukaryota > Metazoa > Chordata > Mammalia > Chiroptera > Emballonuridae > Saccopteryx > Saccopteryx leptura. Next base: position 68,946,231 of record NC_089513.1, read on the forward strand.
AGTGGGTCTGAGTTCTGATTGTTCTGGGTCTTGTATCCTGGGCATGGTTAGAAGTCGGGGCCACAAAGCACATGGATTACTACTATACGGCAGGTCTTTGAATAATGTCCTTTCATTCGGCATCGTTTCATCGTGAAGCTGATAAGATGCCACGGGAACTTAAATCTTGTTTATACCAGTCAGCTGACAGTAAATTGGTGTCCTTCTACATTGTTTCACTTACAATCACGGAATCAATTGATCACGTTAAGTGAGGACTTACTGTGTAGGGAATTTCATTCTACTGTGGATAGTTGATACAGTTTGAGGTTAAAATAGTAACTGCATCATCTATTAATTTAATTTTACAACCACCCAATGACTACTTATTTCTACTCAACAGAAGAGAAAGCTGATCTTCGGAGTGGTTCGCTTGTCCGAGATGGAGGGACTAGCCTTCCAGTCCAGGGCTGGTGGAGGCCAAAGCCGGGGCCCTCAACCACTGTGCCTTTTCTTTCTGTAGGTGACGAGAATGGCACTGTCCACCTCATGGACACCAAGAGTGCGAGCTGGGCCCTCAGTGCCGCTGTGCACTCGCAGTGTGTCACTGGGCTGGTGTTCTCCCCACACAGGTACTGGGCTGTCACCAGGGCCTGCTGGGTGTGAACGGGCACAGCGCGGGCTCATGCCCGTGTTGGCCAGGCGTCAGCCAATTGGGCGGTTGCATGAAGCAGGCGCTGCCCTGCTGGCTTTGAGGAGGTCACAGTCTCTTAAGGCGGCAGTCCTTTTTTGGGTTGTACAGTTCCTGTCTGCAAATGATTAACTCCCTGCTCAACACCCAAAGTGACTGATACTGTGGGCTTCTAGGACAGTGTGGCTGAAAGCATGTGTTTCTGGGTAATTGCTGCAGCTGCAGGGAGGGACCAGATGGGATGGTTAGTTGCCAGGATGATTGTCAACCCCGGCTTTCCTCCATTTCCCTCCTCTTTCTGTGGAACTTATAATGTGGACTGGAGTGGGAGCCAGACCTTAACCCAGTGTGGGGTCAGGCCGCCTTCTCCGGGTCCCTTTAGAGGGGTGGGGCCAGCCCATGAGGGCTGTCCTGTGACCCACGGGCTTTACCTTTCACACCCTCCTTCCTGTCCTAGTGCTCCCCTCCTGGCCTCTGTCAGCGAAGACTGCTCGCTCGCTGTGCTGGACTCGGGCCTTTCCGAGGTGTAAGTGCACGGCGGCGCCCTGTGATCGGGACCCGGGGAGGGTACAGGAAGGGCAGTGTCTCTTCCAAGGGGAGTGGTGATGGAGACAGGCTGTACCACCTCCCTGGGCCCGGGGCTCACTCACAGCCAGCCTTGTCCCGGCAGAGCGGGGGTGTGGCGGCAGGGGGAGGTCAAGGCTGGCATTCCAGCTGTCTCCCGGGGGGCAGTCGACCCATGTCACAGAAAGAACCCCAGAGTAAGTGCAGTGTGTTAGTGGGTGAAGGCGCCCGACGGGGTCGGGGTGGCACTTCCTTCTTTGCCCCATGCGCTGTCTGACCTTGGCTCGCCCAGGTCACTGCTCCTGTTCTAGCCACCGTTTCTTCGGTTGTAAGAATAGGGATGGATGAAGCCCTCTGGGCTTGTACATGTGATAACTGTATGTAATAGGTGTGTAACACACCCAAAGATGTGTCTGGCAGTGCTGGGCTCTCTCCTCCCAGTCGTGTTTTCTTCCTGTCCCGCACCACGCTCACACCTTTCTCTTCTTTTCTAGGTTTAGAAGCCATGCCCACAGAGACTTTGTGAGAGACGCCACTTGGTCTCCGCTCAATCACTCCCTGCTCACCACGGTGGGCTGGGACCACCAGGTCATCCACCACGTCGTGCCCACAGAGCCTCTCCCGGCCCCGGGACCTAACAGTGTTGCCGAGTAGACTGGATTAAGACAAAAAGCAGTCCCCGGGAGTAGCCACGCCCCTTGCGCCCACCCTCTCAGTTTGTGAGACAGCACGGGGCCTTCCGCGGCGTGCGGACACCCCAGCCCTGGGCAGCACCAGGCGCGGCTCAGCCCGGGGACAGCCGCGTTCCGGGAGCCTGCGGTTGTGGGGAAGACAGACTATGGAAAATGGCTCTGTAGTATGTCTGAGTGTGTGTGTGTAGTTTTTGGTGGGGGAGGAAAGTAAAAAGCCCACCCCACATCATTCCTGAGGCCCACCCTCCTGGCCCCCTAGAGAAGAGGTCACAAAAGGGTCTTCTGCTTTGCATGGAGCTGTGTGTGAGGAATCGGCGGGGTCCAGATGAGGTGTGGGGTGTGGGCGTTGCTGGGTTCTAGGAAGCAGCTCATACTGCTCAGAGACGGAGCGACTTGATATTTGCTATTTTATAGCATTCCTGGGTTCTAGGAAGCAGCTCATATACTGCTCAGTGACAGGAGCGACTTGGTTTTTTTGTAGCACTGAATTCACCTCCAACATGGGCAGTGCTTCCATTCACAAAACTCCAGCCCAGCCCGCCCTGGGGGCCAGTTACACACGGTTCTGCATATCTCCTTGCCATTAACCCGAGTCAGACTCTATTGTATTTTCTGGCCGAATAAAAAGATTGGTGCCTGTGTGTTGCCTGCCCCCTCCCATGGAGTTGTATACATGGAGACGAGTGTTTTCCTGTCATACATGCCGTAGAAAAACGTTGGGGGTGGTGGAGGGTTTAAAGCATTTCAGTTAAAGATGGATACGTACCTGCAGAGAACTGTCTGCGCTTCTTACCTGAGAGTGGCCTGGGCCTGACCGCTCCTGCCCTGGCCCCTTTCTGGGGATGCAGCAAAGGTGAAGACTGTTTTTGTGGACTCCGGAGATTTCAAATTGCAGCGTTAGAGAATCAGAAATCCTGGCTGGTGGAATAAAAGGTTTAGGCTTTGCTGGCCTGTCTTGAAACGTGTCTTATGTGCAGTGAGATGTATTTCCCTTCTCAGGGCATTGGTCTTCCTGTCCCTTGGTTTTTATTTTTCCTTTCCCAGCCCCCAGAGTAGCTGGTTGGAAGTAAAGATAAGCATTTGGTTGCTCGGGTTGGTGGACTAGCTGTGGCTGCCAGAAATCACGGGTCAATTACTGATTGTATTAAAATGAAATAAAATCAGTTACGTACTTATGTGCTTTGCAAGATTAGCTTAGCTGAAATCATGTGGAATCGGGCAGTTTGAAAGAATAGTGACAACATATTTGTAAGTGAAACTCACGCTTCACCCTGGCCAAGCCTGAGCTCTGTTCATAGAAATCCATGGGCATGGTGGTCATGTGATCTACCAGGTGGGGAAAGGAGAAATAAAGCCAGTTTTTCACTACAACTTGGGTTGTATAGTATGCGAGTAACTTGGTAAGAAAACAAGTTTTATCCAGAGGTAAGAGCTTAAAGTTCGTGATCATTCAGAGATAGTAACTGGCCAGGGCTGAGGTGGATAGGAATTGAATTTGCATAGCCCTATTCATGGCCTTCAGAGGGGCAGAGAGAAAACCGGGAGAGATTAAAACCCAGGGACATGTGTGTTAAGGTGGTTAAAATGACATCAAAGAAGGAAAACGTTTTTGAAGAACCATATTATCTCCCTGTAAAAAGTACTAGTTTGCATTCAGGTCTGTGTTGATAGAGTAATTCACATCTATTAACACAGAAACAAAATTTTTGTTGCATCCACAAAAACACTTGTTCTTGCCTAATTCGAGTGTGCTGATCTCAAATCTGACATTAGTTTTTCTCTGTAAGATACAGTGTGTTTTTTTTGCAATTCAAGATTTTAGGTTTTCAGGTCTGACCTATGGTGGTGCAATAGATAAAGCATTGAATTGGAATGCTGAGGTTGCTGGTTCAAAACCCTGCACTTGCCTGGTCAGGGCACATATGGGAGTTGAGGCTTCCTGCTCCTCCCCCCTTTCTCTCTCTCTCTCTCTCTCTCTCTCTTTTTCTCTCTCTCCCCTCTCTAAAATGAATAAAATTAAAAAGATTTTAGGTTTTCATCTTGTAAAATTTTCAATATTTAGTTTTGTTTGTTTTGTTTTGCATTTTTCCGAAGCTGGAAACGGGGAGGCAGTCAGACTCCCGCATTCGCCCGACCAGAATCCATCTGGCGTGCCCACCAGGGGCATGCTCTGCCCCTCTGGGGCATCGCTCTGTTGCATCCAGAGCCATCCTAGTGCCTGAGGCAGAGGCCATAGAGCATCCTCAGTGCCTGGGCCATCTTTGCTCCAATGGAGCCTCAGCTGCAGGAGGGGAAGAGAGAGACAGAGAGGAAGGAGAGGGGGAAGGGTGGAGAAGCAGATGGGCGCTTCTCCTGTGTGCCCTGGCCGGGAGTCGAACCCGGGACTCCTGCACTCCAGGCCGATGCTCTACCACTGAGCCGACCGGCCAGGGCTAACACACTTATTTTAATCAAAATGTGTGCAAAACTTATTTAAATTCTATTCAGGCAAAAATTTGCGTTTGTAGCTCTTGCGTTTGTGTACTTGTTGAGGACAATCTCATTTGATGCTCCAGCAGTAGTCTGCTCATCACTAACAGCTCCAAGATTTTCAGGAAACTTATCAAGGTGACTGTCCAGGAAGTGAATCTTAATGCTCAGGTTATATCCAATGTGGCGGAAAGTCAACAGCATCCTTTGAACCAGAAGTTCATAGTTTTCTGCTTTTTTGTTGCCAAGGAAGTTCTTTGTAACTGCCACAAAAGACTGCCATGCTGCTTTCTCCTCCTTATTCATCTTCCTGGCAAGTTCTTCGTCACGTATGAGGGTTTGAATTTGAGGTCCATCAAATACACCTGCTTTTATCTTCTTGAAAGACAAGGCAGGAAAAGCAGAAATAATATGTTGAAAGCATTCACTTTATTCAAAGCCTGAACAAACTGCTTAATTAAGCCAAGTTTGATGTGAAGTGGGGGGAAAAGGATCCTGTCTCGATTAACTACAGGTTCATTCACAATATTTTGCATCCCTACTTCCAGAGCTTCACGTTTCGGCCACTCCTTCTGTGTCCAGTGTTTCTCCCGAGCTCGGCTGTCCCACAAACACAGAAAGCAAAGATACTTTGTGAAACCCCTCTGTTGTCCTAGCGGGAAATTTACCATTTTAAGATCCACACAAATGATCCAGTTATGCTCCTCATACTTGAGAAAGTCGAGGACAATTTTTTTTTTTTGTATTTTTCTGAAGTTGGAAACGGGGAGGCAGTCAGACAGACTCCCGCATGCGCCCGACCAGGATCCACCAGGGGGTGATGCTCTGCCTATCTGGGGCATTGCTCTGTTGCAACAGAGCCATTCTAGTGCCTGAGGCAGAGGCCATAGAGCCATCCTCAGCGCCCGGACCAACCCCGCTTCAATGGAGCCTTGGCTGTGGGAGGGGAGGAGAGAGACAGAGAGGAAGGAGAGGGGGAGGGGTGGAGAAGCAGATGGGCGCCTCTCCTGTGTACCCTGGCCAGAAATCAAACCCGGGACTCCTGCACGCCAGGCCGACATTCTACCACTGAGCCAACCGGTCAGGGCTTTGAGGACAATTTTTATGTCATTGTAATCTCGCAGATGAGTTGAATAACCAATTGGAACTGCTGCATAAACATTACCGTTGTGTAGGAGAACACATTTCAGACTCCATTTAGAGCTGTCAAGAAATAGCCGCCATTCTGTTGGACTGTAAGTGGTAACACCTAGCTGGCTGAGAAGACTACTGATATCATGACAGTAAACAAAGTATTTGTCTTCGGGAAAAAAGTCCACAAAAATTTGTTCACACTTCCTGAAATGGGATACTTTAGCTGATTGGTGAAGTACATTCTTTTCTTAAAGCCTGGAGGCTAATAACTCAGCTGCTTTCTTTGATAGGTCCAAATCTCTTACTAAGTCATTCAATTCGGGTTGGCTAAATTGCTGAGGGGTTGATGACTACTTGGCATCAGAAGAAGACCCTTCAGATTCTACAACCATTTACTCATGCATCTTATCAAAATACACTTGATCACCACATTCACTTTCTTCATCCTTAGAAGAAATAAAAACCATTGAAAACTGGAACCAGGAGTGTCTCAGAGTGTGGGATAGGTTGTATTGCTGAAGGGATATTAGGATATGCGATCATATGCCGTTTTTCTTGCTGATGCCCTTTGTATGGATCAAACAAATAACAGTCACTGCTGTGGTCCTTAGGTTCACGCCAAACCGTGGGAATACCAAAAGGCATTCCTTTGCATTTTCCTTTTGTCCAGTCATGAAGCATTTCCTCACAATTATGACACACAACATGAGGAGCCCAATTCTTGTCTTGATTGCCAAGGGGAACTTGAAAACAGGCAATATATGCACGTGTCACAAATGATGAAATACTGCGCCTTTGACGTTGAAGTGTGTAACAGCCACATATATAACAGAAGGTGTCAGGACTATCCTTACATTTACGCCTACTCGAAGAAGCCATGATTCAATCTTGAAACAAAATAAGAGGGTGTTTTTATCAGATAATTTTTTACATTTAAAGATGACAATTATGTAAAAGTGATGTTTGTAAAACATTAATTGCCTTGTGGTTATGTTCAATCCAAGAGTCGTTGCCCTTTAACTCCAATTTAAAAACCAATGCATGCCATTAACTGTAAAAAAAGAAATTAAAATTGCATAAAAGCTAGAGCATGCACCAAAAAATGGATTTCAGATTTGGAATCAGCGATGCAGAAATATATAGAAACAGTTCTAAAACCTCATGCAACAGAAAATGAAAAAAAAATTTGTTCCCCAGTGATACTTGCCCCCAAGAAACCAAGTGACTGTAGGAATGACTATCACAACTTGGGTTATGTGTGACCAAAAGAGGTGGCTCAAAACAAGGTCCCTGAAATCTAAACATTACATGCAGAATTGTCACTAGGTCCTTTGAGTCAAGAATAGTTCCATAGAGTGTGGGCCTGCTGATGACAGGTGTGGGTGTGATGGGCCTCATTTGTGTTTAAAGCCACACAAGCACATTTATTTAATTTTTAATTCCACTGGTTCAAATGTCTGAACACTAGTAAATCCATTTCCCTACCTTCGGAAGTCCACTGACCTGACCCACTATGGGCAAGAAAGTGGGGGTTGGGGTGGCAAAAGTAGATTTATAAACTGGACAGTGGGCTGGTGTCTGAGGTATCTCTCCTGCCCCACAAGACCATGGGAGGCTGGTTCTTTAATAAACAGCTGTACAAGAATTACCTATTGGTTCACAATTACAGCAGCAAAGTCACCCAAGCTCTGACTGCTTTTTGGCTTCCAGCCCTGCTTCCTCTGAGCTGCACGTCAGAAAGGGCAGGAGATTGGGGGATGGGGACGTGGAAGTGTTTGTAGTTTCATTTCTGAGGGCTCCAAAACTTGCCACATCTAGACCTGAAAGTAAAGGCTCCGGTCTTTACAAGGCAGGGTGTTGTTACATTTGGACAGCATGAATACTGTGCCTTCCGGATTCTTTGAATTTCAGTAGTTGCTTCACTTAATAACTTTGTATCTACAAACTAAAGGATAGGAAGATTTGTTCCAAAGTATGATTACATCAGTATATCTCTCAGTAAGACTCCCACCAAATGCTCTGATGTGCTCCAGGAGACTGGCACTCAAGGAAAGCCAGCACACGTGAAAGAAGCTGCGAGAATCATGACCAATCGCCTGTTACCGGGAGTTTCTTACTGCCTACGTGCAGGTCACACTGAACTCACTGTTAGAATTACTTGGGCAGGTCACTGATTGTTTTAGAAAAGAGTAATCTAGCTTGAATCTCAATTCTGAGTTAATTAAAATTTCTGAAGAACAGCAGCCATCCATATAGCATGGTTTTGAAAAAGTAAACAGAACAATCTTGGACCTAAAGTACATTTTCTTGAGTTCGCCGTCAAAAATGGGCAATTATGGCCTGACCAGGTGGTGGTACAGTGAATAGAGTGTCGACCGAGGATGCTGGGGACCCAGGTTTGAAACCCCAAGGCTGCCAGCTTGAGCGTGGGATCATAGACATGACCCCATGTTGTCTGGCTTGAGCCCAAGGTTGCTGGCTTGAGCAAGGGATCACTGGCTCAGCTGGAGCCCCTTGGTCAAGGCACGGATGAGAAAGCAATGAACAATTAAGGTGCTGCAACTACGAGTTGGTACTTCTCATCTCTCTCCCTTCCTGTCTGTCTCTCTATCCCCCTTCACTAAAAAGGGAGGACAGTTATGAAGCCTTTCATTTTTATTATTCATGACAGGATCCATTCATTACCTAGAATAAGGTTTAATGTAATCCTCAATGTGTTCTGGAAATTCCTTGTCTCATAAACAATATGCTACAACTTCAAGATGGAATAGATTGTAAAATTCACAAGATTGGTCCATGAAGAGTTTAACCTCAAACAACATCCTGTAGCTTCCTGGCAGGGCCCAGCCAGCGCCATGGATGGAAAGTTCTTTAAGTGACGACAGCTCTATCACACCTGTCCCACACTGGGTGCCAGACTTCAGCCAGGCCTGGAGGGGCCCAGCCAGTGCCATGGGTGGAAGGCTCTTTAAGTGACGACAGCTCTATCACACCTGTCCCACACTGGGTGCCAGACTTCGGCCAGGCCTGGAGGGGCCCAGCCAGCGCCATGGGTGGAAAGTTCTCTAAGTGACGACAGCTCTATCACACCTGTCCCACACTGGGTGCCAGACTTCGGCCAGGCCTGGAGGGGCCCAGCCAGCGCCATGGGTGGAAAGTTCTCTAAGTGACGACAGCTCTATCACACCTGTCCCACACTGGGGGCCAGACTTCGGCCAGGCCTGGAGGGGCCCAGCCAGCGCCATGGGTGGAAAGTTCTCTAAGTGACGACAGCTCTATCACACCTGTCCCACACTGGGTGCCAGACTTCGGCCAGGCCTGGCCCTCTGGGGGGCACCATGTTCGAAGCACCATGTTCAGTGTGTTAGGACATAGTACTTCACTACTTGATGAAAATAGTCTTTTTAAAATTGCCTCAGTTATTAAACAAATAATATCTAGGAAATAATGGTGTGGTCTTTGTTTTTGTTTTGGATAATACACATTTTCTAATATATTAAAATAAATAAATATTTTAAAAATCCTCAGGCACAACCAAAACTCATCTTTTATATTAAATGTTGGAAAATACTGCTCTAGTATATTCATTTTAGAGAAGTTTACGCTGATCTGTAGTCAGCACTGTGAGTTCTTATATCATTCAACCAACTGATTTTAAGTGATACTTCTCCAATTCTTTCATGATACTCATGAAAGATTTGGCCAAGTGTTTGTTAAAACCAAGCCACTTAAAGTCTGTGTTCTTACCTTCATCTCACCGAGTGTTACAAAGTACAGAAGGGGCTGCCCTGGTGTAGGGACGTCTTCAGTAAGTCACCTGTCAGACATTTGTAAATGTCTTTTCTCATTTCGTGGGAACAGGCTAAGCCCTCGAGAGGCGTATTGTGAAGCATCGGCGGGCGTGTAAAGATGAAAAGCAATGGTTGTATTTCTTGACAGCAGGAACTCAAGGAGAAGGATTGAGAACAAACAGAGCCATGGCCCCCACTCAGCCTCTGACTGTTCATCATCTGTTGCTCACATGGAGTCAGCGTTGCCAACTCTCTGGCACGGTCACCCCTGAATGGAGCTGAGGTCATCCCCGAATGTCCATTGTTCTATCTCGGCATTCTCAGCCAAGAACACCGGTCGCTTTCGTCTGTGCGGAAAGCTGAGGTCTGAGATCCCCCCTTGCCTGCTGCAGCAGAACAGGACCCCGAGGGCTGAGCCAGGTGCAGGTGAAGGAGTTCAGACGGATAGAAGGGCACAAACCTGGTGGGGAATCTCAGTGATGTGGAATTGGGGGTGGGGGGTGGGGCGCAGGGGTGAGGTGAGGGGAGGCTCCTGAGAAGAGAGAGGCAGAAACATATCAAGGAGGTCTTTGAAGACAATCAGCACGGCCCCAGAAACCTGGAGAGACTGGGTCAGGACCCAGGCCCTGGGAAACAACTGTGGTGCCTACAATGTACAGAACAGGAAGAGAAATCCAAGCGAAGACCCGGCAACACGCCTTAGGGCACATGGGCTAGACACAGCCAGGGCAAGGTCATCAGGCTCAGAAACCACCCCAGGGCGCTCTAACCAGCGGTGCAAGCTGCTGCCGGACCTGATCCACTGTTGCTCTCAGGAGGCTTCATTATCTCCTGACTCAGGTCACTAACCCAGGGAACCCAGGATGGTGCTGAGTGTGTGGGTGGGTCTGTGGGTGGGTCTCCAGGGGCCCCAGCGATGGTGCACAGCAGGAATTGATCTCAAGGCAACAAAATTCATATTTTCCGCATTGCAGCCACTCAAGAGCAATGAGACACACACACACACACACACACTTCTCCAAGAAAGAAACACAGACCAGCTCTTAGGGGTGTGATCTATCTGTTCAATAGACTCGAAGCCCCTTAAGAGCGCAAACTGTGCCTTGCTCACTCCTATCTGCAGTGCCTGGCAGGGCCTGGTGATGCTCAAGGATATATCAATATGTTGAACAAATGGAGATACAGACTCTGTTAGGTGGGCATTCCATTAGGCTTTCCTAGGGTTTCCGTGAGGCCTCCTCACCTTAATCATTCTATACTATACCATTTGTTGCTTTTATTCTATGGTATCCAAGCAAACTATGGATAAGAGTTTGGTTGATAAGAGTTTGGTTCTCTTGGTTTCTTCTTACTAGAAGAGAAGTAAATTCAACCACTCGTCATTGTTATTTTTCTGTGTCATTTATTCTATTGACATCTGGCAAGTACCTTGGTGGCCTGTGGATGAGGTGACAGAGTCACCCTGAGGGTGGGCGAACGGGAGACGCTGAGCACATCTGAGTTCAGGTCCTCTACAATTGAGATCCAGACCCTGAAATCTGGGACCTGTCCATGGTCTGAGATCTATAGCAGAAAAAGGAAACTGATGGGTCATTAACGTATCTGGCTGCGGACCTATTTTGTTTATTTTTCATATGGCTCTGTTTTATTTTTAAAATTTGGCTCTCAGGCAGCCGCAGCTGTACTCACTATATTCCTTAGGCTCATCACACACTCTCTCCATCGGTTCCTGTACCGGCTCAAATACTGCTCACTCATACAAAATTTCAAGTGTTTGCCTTCTACTGAGAAATCAAAGAATCTTCCAACCTTGGGTCTATTTCACTGCGTGGCTTCTGTCCACGGCTAATGAGTTATGTCCCTGTTCATACCAATCTCTGCCTCTCCTGACCAAGACGCTATGTGTCAGCTGATGTGTATCCCTGGGCTTGAACTATTATTCTTCTACTGAAGTGGACAGTGGGCTACTTTACTGTGTCCACTCCAACCTGTTGTATCACTTGCCTGGCAAGTGTCTGCATTTGAGTTTGAGAGCCCTGCTCTGCTGGGCAACTCACCTGACCTCCCTAATCAGAACTGCCATTCACTGAGCCCTTGGTATAGCCAAGCACTGACAGAACACTTCTCAGAAATTATCCCTTTAATTCCACTAAAACCCTATGGAGAAAGTCTGAGCTACTATTTCCATCCTACGAGTGTGGAAGCTGAAGTACAAAGAGCTAAGGAACTTGCCTAAGATGATCAAACTTCTAGTTGGTGACACTGAAATTCAAACTGTGGTCTGCCTGAGTCCCCAGATGGGTCTTTAAAACTTGACATCACCCTCTTCCCTAACTAATGATCTTATAGCAATAGAATTGCTGCCCCGGGCAGCGTTTCCTCCTCTCACACTGTGCCCGTGGCCTGAATACCAAGAGGAGGTGGGGACACTGCCCTGCCCTCACCATGGCCCGAGGTGACACCCACTCCATGCCACCATGTGACGGAGCCTTTGTTGGCTCTGAGTCCCAGAGAGGGAGGACAGGAGGTGCCGGGGTCGCTGTGACTCCGGGGCAGCAGCCCATTAATCACCGTCCCCAGTGCTGTGTGTGCGTAGCTGGGCTGTCCCTGGGCTGTCCCTGGGCTGTCCCTGGGCTGTCCCACGGTTGTACCTGGGGAGGCGCATATAATGGGGTCCGAGCTCCAGTCCCACGGCTCTCAGACCGTGGAGATGGGGAGGCTGTTGCTGTGGGCTGGTGAGTGTGCAGGTCCCAGCTGTCTGGTTTCCACCTCGGACTGACGGACGACATCAGAAACTTTGTGGGGAGGAGCCAGGATAGCATTACTTGTCGATTTGCAGCCAGGCTTGAGAATTACTGACCTGGAGCTTTTGCTGGGACCCCGACAGTCATGACTGTCCCTGTGCCCAGCATGCATGTGTACATGTAGTATCTGTTTGAGTGAGAAGGAGCTTAGATAGATGAGTCTGGCTCCAGTGACTCATCTTAGAGACGAGAGAACAAGTGAACAGTGTGTGTGTCCCTGTGCGTGTCTGCGCCTGGGCGGGCACCGAGTCCACTGACCTGTGTGGTTCCCATCTCTCTGTTCTCTGCAGGCCTGCTCCTGGTGCTGAACCCCCACAATGGTAAGGTCACCGTACCCCACTCTCCAGAGCCAGGCTGATGCTTTGGCCGAGGTGTGCCCTGCGTGAGTGGCCCGGGCATCTTCACCTTGGTCCATCTTCACCTTGGTCCATCTTCACGTTGGTCCTGTGTCAGGGGTCACTGATCCAACACAGTTCAACAGAGGATTCCTCGGTCACCAGCTCTCTGTCACGCTCTGTGTGCCGGGATCCAGACCTGAGGGTCCTTTCTGACCAGGGTCACACGGCGTTCTTTTCCTTCTGGGACCTCAGCAGTGGGGGACCTCACTGTAGCTTTGGGGTGTGTGCATGTGTGTGTGTGTGTGTGTCAGGGGGAATGTGACAGTGGCCTGGCCTCTTGGGCTGTGTCCACTCTGCTCTGAGGAAGCCGAGCTCTGTCCCCTCCTGTGGTCTCTGCCAACTAATGCGTGCTCTCCCTTGCCAGGTGCTGCCCAGAAACTGGTGTGCTATTTCACCAGCTGGGCACACAGTCGACCCGGCCCTGCCTCGATCTTGCCCCGTGACCTGAACCCCTTTCTCTGCACCCACATGATATTCGCCTTTGCCTCAATGAGCAACCATCAGCTGGTGGCGAAGGACCTCCAGGATGAGGCGGTTCTTTACCCCGAGTTCAACAAGCTCAAGGAGAGGTGCGTTCCGCCCGAGCGCGGCCGCAGTTCAGGTTTTCCAGCCGGGGGAGAAGGAAGCCTCCTCCTGTGACTGGTCCGCCTCCCTCCGATTCTACTGGTCCCAGCCTCCCCTCAAGCAGGACGGCGGAGCACCCCGAGTTGGGGACTCCCTGGTGATGAACACCCTGCACTCTTTCTTGCCCCCCTTCCTTGGTGGCTGTTGCCTCTGCCTGGAGTGTCCTTCCCACTCCTCTGGGCCTGGGGGAAATCCTGTGGTGAGGAGTGCAGGCATTCATTCAGTTCAAGGGCTTCACAGTGGGCCTGCCCATCACAACTGCTTCACAAATGCTGGCGTCTTTATTGCTACTTGTCACCTGCAACCCCCCAGCTGTGAACCCCCAAGGGAAGGGGCAGCGTCTCCTCCGTCTTTAATTCCCGCGGCAGGTCAGTGCCCAGCACAGAGCTGGCACTCAGTGGGTGCTTGTTTGAGCATTCCTTCCTCCATGACTCCTGGACTCTCTCTCCTCTCTCTGTCATGGTGCCAATGGTTGTTGATGAGCAGGGCAGACGTCCCGTGTCACTAGACTATAGCTCCCTGAGATCAGGGAGGAGCTTGTCTGTCTTGTCTCCTTCTTCCAGCAGGAGGCGCGTCTGAGCAGGCGTCCGAGGCTGCTGCTCTCTGCCGCTGTCTCCGGGCACCCACACGCCATCCAGAAGGCTTACTGTTGTATTTCAAGCTCCTAAAGCACTCAGTGGCACATAGTTATTGCTCAATAAATATTTGTTGACTAAGGAAATGAGTGAAGAGAAACATTTCAGACTTTTTCCTTTGTCATGGGGACATTATGGAGTTTGAGGGAACTTGGGGAGACTTGGGAAGACCCTGGACAGCCTGGGGCTTCCTGGGGTGGTGGCTATAGGTTGATTACGCTGCCCTCTTCTCCTTTGCCCCCCTTTTCCTGGTGCTCTGATCTGTCCTTCCCTCCACCTGTCCCCTCACTTTTCCTCCCTCCCACCCCCTGCTCCCCACTGTCCCCCCAAATGAATGAAATGAACATTGGTGACTGCAGCTGCCCACTGGAGTGTGGCCCCAGCTCACTGGAGCGTGGCCCTAGCTCACTGGAGCGTGGCCCCAGCCCACTGGAGCGTGGCCCCAGCTCACTGGAGGGTGGCCCCAGCCCACTGAGTGTGGCCCCAGCTCACTGGAGCGTGGCCATAGCTCACTGGAGCGTGGCCCTAGCTCACTGGAGCGTGGCCCCAGCCCACTGGAGCGTGGCCCCAGCTCACTGGAGGGTGGCCCCAGCCCACTGAGTGTGGCCCCAGCTCACTGGAGCGTGGCCCCAGCTCACTGACTCTCTCCCACGTCACAGGAACAGGGAGCTGAAAACTCTGCTGTCCATCGGAGGCTGGAACTTCGGCACATCCAGGTGAGACTTTGCCATCCTCGCCTTCTGTCTGGGTCGGGGCTGGTGGCAGGTGGGGGGGCAAGAAGGCTAGAAGTGAGGGCAGGGTGGGGAAGCCCGCTTGGCCATGGGGAGAAAAGCCGGTACAGACACATCCCCCAGTCCTGACCTGGCCCAGGATTCAAGGGCCCCTGACCCTCCCTCCAGGCTGACTGAGAGACAGGGAGGTTCCAGCAGGTGATAAGAAAGGGGTGGGGGAGGGAATGAGGGACAATATGAGGTCCTCACAACTGTCCCCTCAACCCTCCATAGGAGGCAAGTGATTTTTTTTTAGATAGGGGAGGAGTTTTGTTTAGAACAAGAAGAAGGACCCCCAAACCTCCCAGGGCCTGGGTGTCCCCACTTTATAAAGGCATATTTATAAATATCTACCTCTAAGGGTGACAGGGGTAAACGGCCCTTGGCACATGGTGGCTGCTCTCTGAGCACGTTACCCTGCCTTCGTGTTCTCTGGAGAAGCATTTCCCCGAGTTCACGGCCGAGGTCAGGGGTAGAGGCACGCCTGCCTCCTTACCTTAAAGGAAGGAGCCTTAGGAGCAGGCGACCCGGTGACCAGGGGGTGTGAGCGGACGCACCCGTGTGGGACAGTGGAGGGAGGGCTTGGGCAGTTGGCAGCGCACCGACTCTGCCCACCCTGGGCCTCGCCTCTCCCCCTCTGGCCACGTTCCGAACACTCGCCGTGTGCCAGAGCTGGGCAGGGCTTTACCCATCACACCTCATGATCGCTTGGAAGAGGCTCATGGAGTTGCTGTTTGCAATCCACATTTGCAGAGAGAGAAAGTAAAAAAGAGAGAGCTCTTGAGAAACTTGCCACATTTCACTCAGGTGACCCTCAGCAATCACCCAGCCAGGAGGTCATGGAACCCAGGCCTGCCTGATTCGGAATCTGGTAAAGTGTCTAACCATTGCACACAGAACTGGCCCAGAACTGCTTAAAGTTCAACTCCAATAAATTAGAAGTTCTCCAATAACAGAAAAAAAAAACCCCAAACAAACAAACAGAAAATAAACAGCAATGACCCAAAGAGCAAAGCGGCCAGAAGCCCTGTCAGAGCCTGGGCCCCTTGCACCACGTTTTGCAGCCCGGACACAGATTAGCTTAGAGATCTTGGTGGACGTGCTGGCTGGCTCTTGGCTGGGTCCCCTCCCTTCGTTCCACCCGCAGAGGAATGCCAGTGCTAGGACAGGTGGTAGGGACTGCGCAGTCGCCATGAGGCCAGCAGAGGAGCAGCGTGCCTGGCCAGGGGCACCGCATTTCCCGCAGCCGTTGGGTGAAGCCCCTTTCCCCGCAGGCTGCCCGCTGCTGCTCCCTGTGCCCTCTGCTCAGGGCCAGGTCGTGGTTTGCGGCTCCTCCCGCTGCCAGAGTCCCCATTTCTAGGCCCTCAGCCCCTGGGGCTGGGAGGGGATTATTAAAAAGGTTTGAGAGTTTCAAAGACCTGTCTTCCTCCCTTCCGACCCCATCCCTGTCCCCTTCACGGGACAGGAACCAAGAGACCTCCCAGCTGGTCAGCGTTGGACAGGGGGCGCTCCTCGCTCGCCTCATGCTGGTCTCTCTGCAGGTTCACCGCTATGCTGTCCTCATCTGCCAGCCGGGAGAGCTTTGCCTCTTCAGCTATAACCCTCCTGAGGGCTCACAGCTTCGATGGCCTGGACCTCTGCTTCTTGTACCCCGGACTCAGAGGCAGCCCCAGGAGTGACCGGCAGAATTTCCTCTTATTAATTGAAGTAAGGCCGGTCTGGCAGCTCTGGAAACTGGAGATGATGCTACTCTTATCCTAGGTGGGCTCACGGCACAGGAGGAGCAGGAGAGGCCAAGGGCCAGGGCAGGAGGGCGGTACCCGAGTGTTCTTTCCCTGCCACCACCCTAAAGGTGTGGGCCACAGGGCTGCGGAGCAGGCGTCCCACGGTGGCTCTTTTTCTCTGTCGTACCCGCGTCTTGCTCCAGTCCTGCAGCCTAGCCATGCCTTCTCTGGGCAGCGTTCCCGACTCCGGGTCCGACCCTGCACTCCTGAGCCTGCCTGCCACCCCTCTATCAAGTCACCTACCATGTTGGCTCACGTCTGCCTTTGTAAAGGTGTCTGACTCACCTTTATGTGTTCAGAGCCTGGCTCAGGGGGCTCCGTGAACACAGGTTTCCTGGACGGTGCCCTCTCTCCCTGACTGTTCATCTGGTTCTCGGCGTCCGCCTCTCTTCCTTCCCAGGAGCTGCTGCTTGCCTTCCAGCAGGAGGCGCGTCTGAGCAGGCGTCCGCGGCTGCTGCTCTCCGCCGCTGTCTCCGGGCACCCGCACGCCATCCAGAAGGCTTACGACGACGTGCCCCGACTTGGAAGGTGCGTGCGTGCTGCCTTGGAGCGCAGGACATTGAAGGGAAGGAGACATCTCGAGCTCAGACCCCGGAGCTACACCCCAAACTGTCCTGAGCTTCCCATGTGCCTGCCCTGGTGTGAGCGTGGGTTTGGAAACGGGCTGAGGAGCGTGGGCGGGGATCAGGGTGGCGCCAGGAGGCTCCCGGCTTTCTCTAGGAGTCCGAGGGAGCTGGTGTCATACTAGCCCCCACAACATCATCTCTAGGACAGTCTTCTGTGTAGCCCATTACTACACAGGGAGACCCAGGAGAGAGTCCCAGGGGCCTGGCCTCTGCTGTCCCCAAGTACGACGATGGACACTGGCCATTTGGCAGGTGGCTGGCATTGCGAGGCAGCCGAACCAGGGACCACTGCCCCCAAACCAAGGGTAGGCGTGTCCACTGAGGCCCGGTGCTCGGAGCACATCTTCACAGGAAAGTTACAAAGACACACAAAGAATGGCTCCTCATTCTTCCTGGACTGGCCAGCTCTGGACTCATGTGCTCAAATGTCAAGAATTAAGTCCTTACACTGGGAAAATGGAGGCGGATGCAGAACAAAGAGAGAACGGGGTGCCCCTGTGTGTGGTGACACCGGGGAGAGGGGTTCCATGTGAGCCGAGGGTGACAGACACAGAGGGCATAGAGCTTGTTAAGGTGACAGACACAGAGGGCATAGAGCTTGTTAAGGTGACAGACACAGAGGGCATAGAGCTTGTTAAGGTGACAGACACGGAGGGCATAGAGCTTGTTAAGGTGACAGACACGGAGGGCATAGAGCTTGTTAAGGTGACAGACACGGAGGGCATAGAGCTTGTTAAACGCTGTTTGGTTGCTCCGCTACCGCCCACCATGAAAGCTGGGAACACCCACTAGTGGGTGGGAGGGACCAGGTTGACCAGCACTGCAAAGGTGGGCGGTTTTTATAAAAAGGTTTGCCTGCCTGACCTGTGGTGGCCTGACCAGTGGATAAAGCATCAACCTGGAATGCTGAGGTTGCCGGTTCAAAACCCTGGGCTTGCCCGGTCAAGGCACATATGGGAGTTGAAGCTTCCTGCTCCTCCCCCCCCCCCCTTCTCTCTCTCTCTCTCTCTCTCCTCTAAAATAAATAAAAATAATTAAAAAAATAAAATAAAAAATAAAAAGGTTTGCCATCACGGCCTTAGGGTATTGGCTGGTTGAAATTAAATTGGATAATCCATGTGGACCCTTCTACCAGGGATCTGGTAAGTGCTCAACCACACTTTGTCCTGTGACAGCTTTCTGGATGAGGTAAGTGTCAGTGGTCCCTTGAGTGGCAGACAGATGGAGGCTCTGCTGCTGTGGGGAGGAGCTGCTCTATTCGCGACAGTGTTTGTAGATCTTGGGCCGTGCTGGTGTCAGGCCTGAGTGCTGTTTTCTTGTCCAAGCCCTGCCTGTTTCCATGGATACTCTCAGAATGGCATAGTTCCCGAGGCACAGCTGTCCTTAGCCAGCAGTTTGTTCTGGGAGCAGTGTCTTCAGTGGATGGCACAGCTTGGGCGGGTCCCTCGGGCAGAAATGGCGGGCCAGCTTGGGTGGCCACCGCACAGCTATTATAGTTAGTTAGCACTGTGATGATCTGACTCGATCATCTAGCTAGCCCAAACTTTATACACACTTCCTCCTCCTGCCCGTTACAGATCCCTGGACTTTATCAATGTCCTGACTTACGACTTACATGGAAGCTGGGAGAATTTCACGGGACACAACAGCCCCCTGTTCTCTCTGCCGGGAGACCCCAAATCTTCGGTAAGAGCAGGAGAGGTCTCAGAGGCCACCTGGCCCTCTGGCCCTGAGCCTAGGCCGTAGTAACGGAGGGGTTCGTGCTCTTCCTGCGTGCAGGCATACGTCATGAATTACTGGCGACAGCTGGGGGCCCCCTCCGAGAAGCTCATCATGGGGTTCCCCACCTATGGACGGACGTTCCGCCTCCTCAGAGCCTCTAAGAATCGGCTGCAGGCTGACGCAGTGGGACCGGCGTCTCCAGGGAAGTACACCAAGCAACCTGGCTTCTTGGCTTATTACGAGGTGACAGGACTAGGGGCTTCTACTAGTTAAGGTCCCCCCACCTGCAGCCAGGGCAAAAGCCAGGACAAGGGGCAAAGGCAAGGGTGAGGGCTGGAGACAGGAGCGGAGACGGTTACTGGGGCGAGGGAAATCCACGCTCAGGGAGCACCTCTCCTTCCAGGGGAAGTTAGCTGAGTCCTTTGTAAGGGGTGAGGGGCTAGGCGAAATCCAAATAGAGGGGGACAGACATTTCACCCCTTAAAGAATCTTAAATGTCGGCCCTGGCCGGTTGGCTCAGCAGTAGAGCATCGGCCTGGCGTGCGGGGGACCCAGGTTCGATTCCCAGCCAGGGCACATAGGAGAAGCGCCCATTTGCTTCTCCACCCACCCCCCTCTGTCTCTCTCTTCCCCTCCCGCAGCCAGGGCTCCATTGGAGCAAAGATGGCCCGGGCGTTGGGGATGGCTCCTTGGCCTCTGCCCCAGGCGCTAGAGTGGCTCTGGTCACGGCAGAGCGACGCCCCGGAGGGGCAGAGCATTGCCCCCTGGTGGGCAGAGCATCGCCCCCTGGTGGGCAGAGCGTCGCCCCTGGTGGGCATGCTGGGTGGATCCCAGTCAGGCGCATGCGGGAGTCTGTCTGACTGTCTCTCCCCATTTCCAGCTTCAGAAAAATACAAAAAAAAAAAAAAAAAAAGAATCTTAAATGTCACACAAGTTAATCCTGGCTTACTATATGGCCTAAATAAAAAGAATGCTATATATGGCCAGATATATAGCAATATATATATTTGGTGTGTGTGTGCGTGTGTGTGTGTGTACGCGTGGGCATGTGTGTATAATTTAAAATATCTGCAAAAGTAAAAGAAGGGTATAACCTCCTTCCCCCTCCCTTACTTCCATACCCCTCACTCTGCTCCGTTCATCAATTTCTCCTGGCCAATCATGTTTCAGCTCTGCTCCCTGATTCTCTCCCTCCCCACTAAGAGATTGTTTTGAAGCAATTCCAAAAACATTCTACACACATTCTTTCTCCTCTACCCCAATTCCACTTCCTTAACCCCAGTCTCAACAAAGCCTGCTGTCTCCCTGGAGGAGAGACACAAAGCCCAAGGGAAGGGGAAATACAGGAGACAGTGAGGCACAGCGTGGCCGTGGGACCTGGGACGGTCTCAGGGGGCGGCTGGGTCGTGAGCAGAGCGCTGCAGCATAGGTGGAATCCTGGTGGGCAGCAGTGACAAGATGGGAAGGAGCTTCCAGGCAGAGGGCAGCGGGCGCAGAGGTACCAGGTGTGCAGGGGTGCCAGATGGGGAGCTAGATCTTTTTAAGTCATTTTAAAATGTTTATTTTATTGATTTTAGAGAGAAGAAGGGAAAAAGAGGGAGAGAGAGAGAAACATTGGTCTCTTCCTATATGTGCCCTGACCAGGAATTGAACCACCAACCTCTGTACTTCAGGATGATGCTCTAACCAACTGAGCTATCTGGCCAGGGCCAAGAGAGAGATATCTTTGCCTTAAGTGGAGGGGCCAGGGCCTCAACCATCTTTGCTCTGTGCAGGCCCGATGGGATGTTTTCCTGCTAACCCGATGAAGCATAGTGATGAATGATAGCACAGTGTAGTAATGCTGTTAAGGGGTTATCATGGGTCAAACGATTTTGATAGAAGTTTTAGAGAATCACACACGCCGACTCAGACATTAACTTCCGCAGCCCAACTTGAACACAGCGCAGCGCTGGAGACCCTGCTGATGGTCGGCTGTTTGAGCAATTGTAATGACCCACTTCCCTTTGCCTTCGAGAACTTGACGTTCTTTAGAGGGTCGGAAGCTAGTTTGATAACTACCTAGATGGACCAGCTTATGCCAATTTCTCATGAACAGAGGAGGGACTTTTTTCTTTAAAAAAGATACGGGTTTGGTCAGAGGTCAGGTGTGCTATTAGCCCCGTGGTCCAGGCAGCCCCGGGTGGCAAACGAAGTAGGCTCTGTAGGTTTGTTCGTAGGTTGAATTTGTATGTGAGTTGGAACAGGCACATTCCCTGTTAAATGCAGCTTAGACACCTGTTGTCTTAACGTAGTCTGTAGTTATTCTTTTTTTACCTTTCTGTACCTATAAATATTTAAACATTTTCAAACCTACAGAACCCATCTCGATCATAATAACCCAGGGACGGCTTGTATTGGCTTAAAGAAGTCACCTCCTCCTCGGTTCTCTCTGTTTCTTCCATCCTGGACATTAGAGGAGGGATGTATCATAGGGGGAATTTATTCAGAATAGAGGGAGGTTCTTTGCAAGCGGCTTCCCCACTCCCTTGCTGGCCTCCCTTCTCCTCACGGCCTGGGGAGGGACTCTTGGCTTCCTCATTCCTGGACGAGGGACAGCGTGCCTGCTGCCGCCTCTCTGCCTGGCCCTCCCCGGGACTAACCGTGGCCCTCCTGGCAGGTTTGCCCCTTCCTCCAGGGAGCGAAGAAGCGCTGGCTCGATGACCAGTATGTCCCTTATGCCTACAAGGGGGAGGAGTGGGTTGGCTACGATGACGCCGTCAGCTTCAAACACAAGGTGAGGCCTCGGTCTTTTCTTGATCCAGCGTATAGTTTTCTGGCAGCCATGAGGCCCTTGTCTGGTGTGTGCGTGTGTGTGCGTGTGTGTGTGTGTACTGGGTGGAAGAGGAAGAGGTGGGGAGGACGGAGGACTATAGCAGGGGAGTTCCAGCTACGTCTGAACTCAGTGGGGTTCTCTAATCCCGTCTGGTCCAACCCTCTCATTTTGAAGAGAGGAAATCTCTGTGTTTCACGATCCCCTAGTTCAGGGGTCCCCAAACTTTTTACACAGAGGTCCAGTTCACTGTCCCTCAGACCGTTGGAGAGCCAGACTATAAAAAAAACAACTATGAACAAATCCCTATGCACACTGCACATATCTTATTTTAAAGTAAAAAAACAAAAGAACAAATACAATATTTAAAATAAAGAACAAGTAAATTTAAATCAACAAATTGACCAGTATTTCAATGGGAACTATGCTCCTCTCACTGACCACCAATGAAAGAGGTGCCCCTTCTGGAAGTGCAGCGGGGGCCGGATAAATGGCCTCAGGGGGCCGCATGTGGCCCGCGGGCCGTAGTTTGGGGACCCCTGCCCTAGCTAATCAGTGGTGGAGGCTAGATTCTCATCCAGGCTATCCTCCTGACCATGTGGCCGGGCTGCCTCCTGGGAGCCCGTCTTCTGTTTCTGGCCACGTGCCCCATCTGGAGGATGCCGGTGTAGCAGGCCGACTGACTGCTCCCTTTGCAGGCACTGTTCATAAAGAGAGAGAACTTTGGGGGGGCCATGGTATGGACGCTGGACCTGGATGACGTCAGGGGCACGTTCTGTGGCTCCGGCCCCTTCCCCCTCGTCTGCGTGTTGAATGGCCTCCTTCTGCAGGACGGTAAGCAGCTGTGACCTGGGCGCTGGGGTCGGGAGTGAGTGCGCAGGCGCCTGGGGGGTCCCTTCCGCGCGGTCTACAGGCTCTGGCGAGGCCACGTGACACGTGGGGAGAGAACACGCCCCCGCTCTCCTGTTTCGTTCCTCGGTTTGCTGTGTGTTCCACCTGACCTCTCTGAGCTTGGTTTTCTGTACCTGTGAAAGGGGAGCAATCTTTGTGCTCCTGACAGTATTATAAAAACCAAGTGAAATAATGGAACGAAAACTGTGCTAGCTCATAATGAGCACTCAGTATGTGTGAGTTGATTTCTATTTTTCCCTCCTGCTTTCATGGCCAAGGGCCACAAAAGGAAATTAGATCTCCTTTGATATCTCTTTGATAGTAAAGACTTCCCTGGCAGTTAGGAGACAGAAGCTGGTGCCCTAGAGCGGATGGTTCATAATCCCTGTTTTATGGATAAGGGGCTTGGGGCTCAGAAAGGTAACACAGCCTGACCTGTAGTGACGCAGTGGATAAAACGTTGACCTGGAACACCGAGGTCGCCTGTTTGAAACCCTAGACTTGCCCAGTCAAGGCACATATGGGAGTTGATACTTTCTGCTCTTCCACACTTCTCTCTCTCTCTCTCTCTCTCTCTCTCTCTCTCTCTCTCTCCTCTTTAAAATGAATAAATAAACATCTTTAAAAAAGAAAAAGGTAACACAGCTAGTCCCGGGTGGAGGTGAGACTCCAGACTGATTCTTTATGACACGCTGTCTAGAACCGCCTTCTTGACCTCATGGCTGACCCTGGTGCCTCCTACAATGGGGGACCTGGAGGGCGGTTTCTCCTTGAAGATTCCAGAAGTAAGGAACTAGGCTTTGGGGGCAAGTCTTGCGAAAGGTATCACCAGAGAGGTCAAAGTGTGGGCTTCAAGCTAGAGAACTGGCAGGCCCCTTCTGGGGGCATTCACCGGGAATGGAGCCCATCCATTCGGTGCCTCAGATTGTGTTTAACATGATGAGGTGGGGAGCAGGGCTTCCGTGTGGCGGGACTGTATCTCTGTCCTCAGGGGGGTGCATTATGGGCTCCCCCAGTGGATTTGAGGAGCAGGCCCTTCAGCTTTGGAGTGGCGTGACCTCTGCCAGTCATTATGGGATGGAGAGGGAGAGAGGTAGGTCACTCACCCTTTTCTGATGACTTTCTGCAGAGTCGAGCTCAACTGCTTCATCAAAACTGTGTCTCCCGTCTGCGACGAATTCTTCAACAACCAGCCCTGGCAGGCTGACTGTGACCACTGACTCGGGGGTTTTGTTTCCAGGAGGAGAGAGTACGGCCACCGAGACCCAGAGAAAGATGGAACATCTGACTACAGTCCCCACAGGTGGGGTTGAGACCCCTGCAAGGGGAATCGCAGCCTTTGTCAGGCACACTGTGTTTATGCAAGGGGAGACAGAGACCCCTCAGGAGGGGACCATGACACCTATGACCTCTGGATAAATAACTATGACCTCTGTGCGTCTTCCGACCGAGACCTCTGAAGTGAAGATCATGGTCCGTAGAAGAAAGGCTGTAGCACCTGCAAAGATGACTGTCCCCTTGGGAGAGGTGACCGTCCCCCTGATGGAAAGACTAAGACTCTAAGAGGAGACAATTTGACATCGGAGGTGGACACTGACTCCCTGTTAGGTTACTCCAGTCTTTAGACGGAAGCTGAAAACAGTGTGTGTTACTCTCTAGTCCCCAGGACCCAGGTCTCTCTGTTCCTGTGGACGGACACCATTTTGTTACCTTGGTGACCCTCCCAACAAGTCCTCTCTCTCTAAAGGAAGGAAACCCAGAAAACTCTGCTGTGGATCAAGGAGCCTAAGCTCTGTTCGTGGCCGGCGCTGGGGAAAGCCCTTGTCTTTTCTTCCAGGTCACCTGCCAGAAGCCACCTGTGTCCAGCCATTCATAAACCATGCATGGCACAAAGCGGGTCCCAAAGCCACACTGAGCATGATCTCTTTCCTGCTGAATAAACCGCAAATGCAAGAATCTGTCTGTGTTCTCTGAAGTTATTTTCCTGAAATGGCCTGTGCAACCCGATTTCAGCTTCTCTCGGGGCCCCTTTCCCCGCCTGCTGTTGTTGCGAGAGGGTATGAGTCCTGCCCACACTGCCAGCTCCCACCGCGCTGCTCTCTCTGCCAGGAGCCGCCTCTCACTTCACGGTGGCAGACCCGGAATCTCCTCTAGAGTGTTCCACCATCCTCCAGGGAGGCTGGGAGAGGAAGGGTTGAATCTTCCCAGTGCGTTCCCTGATTGGTACAATCTTAGTTGTCTCTGAAAAACTATCCTTATGCTCTCTTTCCATAAGAAGTGGTTGAGAGGAAGGCAAAACCTAGTATTTCTGTGTTACCTGCATGATTCTTCTAGTTTCCTCTAGAAACACCAGTTCGCACTTACTACGTACTGTGGTCTCCCCAGGGGGTGTCTCCTGGGCATATGGGCGCTCGTAAGTTAGCATAGACACAGGACCGATTTTTAATTCTCCCCTTCTAGGGAACGATGATGCTCAGAGTGGGTGTCACACCAACACCGATGTTACCTTTTTGTTTGGAAGTGCAGCCTCCTAGTTTTTAAGATAGGAGTCACAAATGAAAATGCCCATGGAGCTAGGCACCTATTGAAAATGACTGAAACAGATAAAGGGTATACCCACACAGTGGGGGCTCATGGTCACAGGCCCGTGTCGCCACAAGACAAATCACAAATCAGTTAAGTTGCATAACAGTCCAACCCCAACACGTAGTGACTTACGAAAGAGGTGAGATGGGGAGAGGCTAGAATGAACTCTGTGATGTTGGAATCAGAGGTATCAATATCATCCTTCTGAAATATATGCAGATCGGTCAATAGAAAAGTTCCTATAGAAATACAGTGTGTATATACATAAATACATCCCTAGCTTGGACCTCTGAGAGGGCCGAGAAGTAATGGCATCTCAGAAGCAGTAAGTACAATACAACTAATGCTCAGAACTTGATATCTAAATCTTGTTTTCCAATAAAAGGAACTGGGGACCCTCGAAGGGATGGCTGGTTCTCGGGCTGGAGCAGGAAAGGGATAAGACAAGACTGCAATGTCTTATGTTTTCAGGAAGTAAGAAAGTACTCAAAGAATAATGAGGCTATATCAGGGGGACACAAGAGTCACCTTGAAGGAGTCCCCAATGGCCAAAATGTGGACAATTTGAGCAGTAAAATACGGCTAATAAAGGATTATAGTTCACAAAATAAATATCATAAGTTCATATGTCATCAATGAATAATTGACTAAACAAATGGGGAAGAAGTGACAGCTGCTCCTTACAATAGAGTGTCAGTTAACAAACGTAGAAGAAAGAGTCCGGGGTGTTAAGGAATTACTGTGGGACAGAAGTCTCGGGAACACGGACAAGGTGATGATTTGGCTGATTGACGTGGGTGGGAAAGGGGCAGGGTGCAGGCTCAAGCAGGAAAGACTAATGAACAGGCACAGTGTCTACAGCCAGGAAAGTGAGCCCAGGGGAAGATGTTAGGAGCTTTTGTCACATCAATGTGAATGTTTGAAACACTGTATTTGTAACTTGGAAATACTGCCACCAGGGGGCAGCAGCATACAGGGTTACACTTTTTACGTGGACAGGAAGAAAACTTGGGAGTATGAAAAAAGCAATTAGAGTCTTTTTCTACAAAAAAAAAAAGGGAGATCAAGAATAAATATCTATATTGTTATTATCATTAAAGTCAATAGTTTCATGTACGTTAAGGCAAAGAGAACTTGTGCACACCAGGCTTAGAAGAGGGGCTGTGGTTAGATAGAGGCTGACAGCTCAGTCAAATCAGATTTAAGACCCAGACCTGCTGTTTATTAACTAACTATGTGATCATGGAGGAAGTTAAATTAGCAATGGTTACATGAAATACGTGCCTGAGCCAAAGTCAGTGGTCACTCAGTGGGAGTTATTTTATAAGCAGATGTTCTGTCACTCTGGTTTCCCTTGAAGAATTTATTTCTGTAAAGAAACATTTAATCATACACATGAAATCACAAACTTCTTTCCACTTGTGCATAGCTCAACAGCTTCAAGGGTAGATTCATGACAAAGTTCTAGTAACTTCTCTCATGCCAGCTATGATGTCACTTAGAGAATTATGTAGGCAACTGACCTTTTCCACTAATGCTTCTAAAACACCACATTGTATAAAATGATAGATAGAAGGTATTAAGTGTGCTGTTTTCTGGATTTAAAAAAACCACAAAACTTTAACAGCTCTTTACCGCTTACAGAATCAAGTCAATATTGCTTAGCATGACATGTAGGGTCTACCTCACGATCTGGTCATGTCCACATAGGCGTCTGGGGTTGATCCATGGTGTGTTGTAATCAGTTATGAGGCACGTCATAAGTAACTTGGTAGAATAATAGTTACAGTACTAAATAGGAACTGCTTTAATGTAGTACTGCAGACTCAGAGTATTGCTGTTTTAGCATTATAGTCCTTTCCACTTCAAATGACTTCTTGAGTAGAAGATCATTTCAAAGCAACAGCATGATGAGAATTGTGCAGATACGCGGTGAGAATTGTTCTTCCGGCCACATGGGTCACAATGTTCTCTGCATTCAACACCAGTTTCACTTCTTTGTTCCTTTGGGCCGTCGGTCAAGCTGTCCTCCGGCCTCCGATGGCTTTCCACTTCTCTTACTTCCCCATCCGGGGTCCTGCATGGCCCTTACTCAAGTGACCTCTTCTGTACAGCCTTCCCCATCCCACCAGGAGCCATCATCTCTCTCTCCGCATGCTTTATGAAAACTGTTATTACACCACTTATTCATTCAACACACATTTGAATGCCTAGAATAATCGCATTGCCTCATAATTTGATGATGTGTTGGTCATTCCAGTGGGAATGTAGGCATTTGTATCCAAGGACCATTTCTTTTTTTTTTTTAATTAAAAAAATTGTTTTATTCAGTGAGAGGGGAGACAGAGACAGACTCCCACATGCACCCTGACCAGGATCCACCTGGCAAGCCCACTAGAGGGTGATGCTCTGCCCATCTGGGGCCGTTGTTCCATTGTTCAACAACCAAACTCTTCTTAGCTCCTGAGGCCATGGAGCCATCCTCAGCACCCAGGGCCAACTTGCTCAATAGAGCCATGGTTGCAGGAGGGGAAGAGAGAGAGAGAGAGAGAGAGAGAGAGAGAGAGAGAGAGAGAGAGAGAGAGAAAGAGAAGAAAGAGAGGGAGGGGTAGAGAAGCAGATGGATGCCTCTCCTGTGTGCCCTGACTGGGAATCAAACCTGGGACATTCACATGCCAGGCTGATGCTGTACCACTGAGCCACCTTGTCAGGGCCCAAGGACCATTTCTTAATTATCTTTGCACTTCCAGAGCTTAGAACAGAGGTGAGCGAACACAGAGCAGGCATTCCATCCATGTTGGCTAATTTGTGAACTGAGTTGACAATAAAGAGCATAGAGTCAGGGAGAGTGAGAATCCTACAAGGAAAGCGATGGATGTGACTAGTCAGAGGAAGGGGAGGAAAAAGAGAAGAAGCAGAAAGTAGACTGCAAATCTCCAAAAAGCACGTGCCCTTTGGAGCTAAGGGGAAAACCGTCCCACTGCTCCGGCAGAAGGGGCCAGCACCCGCTTTCCAGTAGACATGAGCACCTGGGTCTCTTGTCCCGGTACACTTTCCATTGGTTATCACATCCCAGCCTTTACATTCCATCAGCAAAGCCATTAATTGCTGTGTAAATAGACCCAGAGTGGACACGGAGGTCCTTCAGGCTTGCCGAAGGGAAAGACAAACAGTCCGTGGGTGTGGAGGGAAGCAGGCTGTTACCAAGGCGGAAAAGCCCACGTGCCCAGAGATAAGTTCAGGGAGATCAGGGTATAAGAGAGGGACTCGATCTCCCGCCACGCGTCCCAATACGTGCGGCTGTCACTGTGCTGCGTGCTGGCGGGCACTGGAGAATGAGCACCATGCAGATCCTGGCCTTGGTCTTGGCTTGTCTACACCTCTCAGAGGGTGTGGAAAGGTGCATATGGGGATTCAGCCTCATCGTGAACTCCAGCCCTAGGGGGGCGTGACGAGCCAGGGAAGGACAGAGGGCTTCCTCCGCACGTCCCCTGGACAGGCAGCCAGAGCGTCTCCTGGTACCACGAGCTGGACACCCGCTGGGGGCCAGGACTTGAAAAGGATGGATGGATGGATAGATGGATGAATGGATGGATGGATAGATGGATGGATGGATGGATGGATGGATGGATGGATGGATGGATGGGTGTGTGTGTGTGTGTGTGTGTGTGTGTGTGTGTGTGTGTGTGTTTAAGGGTGTGTTGGGTGTTTTGTTGGCTTAGAAGGATGGATAATCCCTGTTCCCAGCTTAGAGGAGGGACTAGGAAGAAAAATATATTTATTCTCCAGGAACAATATATAAGCTTAAACCCCCCAACATATCATGTGGTGCATTTCTGTGCTGGGAATCCGGGGTGACTGCTGTGGTCAGCACTGGCTGGAATCCAGGAGGACTTCCTGTAACCACTCTTCCTGCGTGGAGCACTGGGGAGGTTTGCAGACTCGGGGTGATCAGTGAAGAAATGGCTTTCCCGGGGCAAGGTGAAGCTCAGGCCTCTTTTTCACCCTATTCCCTGCAGAATCATTCTGAAAAAAGGCAAGTCCATCCGCCAGACAATGGAGGAGAAGGGTGTCCTGGAAACATTTCTAAAGAACCACCCAAAGGCGGATCCAGCCGCCAAGTACCATTTCAACAATGACGCTGTTGCTTACGAACCCATCACCAACTACTTGGATGTGAGCGAGGGGCGGGGGGCGGGGGGTGTCCATACATAACTCTGGGCTGGTAACCATTTCTAAGTGCTCATGTACATCTCTCAGTAGCTCTGATTTCCTTTTCCATAGGAAAGCGAAGTTTCACTTTCCTATGGAAAATATCTGAATACATTATGAATTTGAACCATCCAATAGGACAGTAGCTTCCTTTCCTTTCCCCCCTTTCCTCTCATTGCTGACCCGTCTCTACAAAGCCCCATTGATACGGGTAAGAGCTTCACAGTGGAAATGTTCAATTCAGTTAAGAAATTGCCAAGGATGTCCTAACACTGAGCTGCAGGAGACAGAAGGAAAACACGGGCAGGACCACCAGGGAAAAAAATCTCCAGTGACTGCAGACGACATCCCTCCGCCTTGGGAAAGATACACAGGTGTCCAGAGAAAGTATGTGAATGTTCTTGGGGCAACAACGTCTGCTTAGGGCATCTCAACTATCGTGGTGCCCTGTGGACTGTTCTTAGCGAGGAGTTACATAGAGCATCGGAGCTGGAAGCCACTGCAGGGGTGTCTCCTGGTATAATAGGTGGAGGCGCCAGAGGAGGGAAGTGGCACGACTGGCCCCCATTCACTTAGAACTTAAACTGCCTCTCAGTGAAATTCGTTTCTTGCTTTCCACGTGGCCTCTCATCCTGGATATCCGGGCACTCTGTGCTAGTATGTGACCAGGAGGGAGGAGAACGGTGGTGGAAGTATCTAACGCTGGAAGAGAAGGGGAGAAGTGTGTGTGTGTGTGTGTGTGTGTGTGTGTGTGTGTGTGTGTAAGAGAGAGAGAAAGAGAGATGTAGAAGGGTAGATAAAAAGTGATTGCTTCCCCACCGTTGCTTGTTCTGGCATAGCACGCTAACTCCACGGTGGTGTCACCATATTGCAAAGTAGAAAACACATTGAGGAGAGGATGTTGTCTGCAAGACTGTCTCAGCTGGTCAGAGGCTGACAACTAGAAACAAACAAAAAAGGAAAACACTGAGAGGAGCTGACATGGCACATGTGTGGGAGAAGCCTCTTACTCCCCCAACGAAGTGACCTGGGTAAAATGTAACTTCCGGTGGGTCAACTTCTCCCTCCATAAGACAAGGCTGAGCTGCTTAATGATGGTGACATACTTTTCTTGGCAGGCTTTCTATTTTGGGGAGATCAGCATTGGGACACCACCCCAAAATTTCCTGGTCCTCTTTGACACGGGCTCCTCCAACCTGTGGGTGCCCTCCACCTACTGCCAGAGCCCGGCCTGCGGTGAGTAGGCTGCCATCACCACCTGCCTGAGAATGGGCGTGGCGGGGGGGGGTAGAGTCAGGACTTAGCCCAGCCTTCTAACGCCAAGTCCAGAGTTCTTGGTGTGTATCCATCGTCTGATCCTTGTTAAATTCAGAACATCTAGAAATCTTGCCCTCAGTCTATGTTTCAGAGGTGCTGAAAGTTCTGGAGAGACCTCAGAAATAGACTGCAACCTCCCTTTCTTTCTTTATGGTCCCTTCCACTCAGCCCTCTCCAGTGAGCCAGAATTCCTGCTATCTTTGAGGGACCCATCCATCATTCCCTGAAGGAATTTGGGCAATGTTTGTTAGCCAGGGGGACAGACTGTGCTGGGGATGACACAGTTTGTCTGTGTCACAGAGGATCTCAGGCTGAGCCCCAGTCCAGACTTGGTCTGATGATCCCAGGCCGTTGAGGGTATGGTGCTTCCAAGTATCTTGGGAAGCAGTAAAGGATGCTAATGGCTCATTCTGTCTTTCTACAGCCAATCACAACAGGTTCAACCCCAGCCTGTCTTCCACCTTCAGAAACAACGGGCAGACTTACACCCTGTCCTACGGCAGTGGCAGCCTGAGCGTGGTCCTGGGATATGACACGGTGACCGTGAGTGATATTCTCAGAGCCTCTGAGGGTCTGCAGTTTGGCTCCTGCTTCTAGAGCCTTGAGCTGTCATAGAAGTTCATGATTACGAGTCAGGTACAACCTTCCCAGGAGCTGAGAGCTAGAAAAGATGGTGAAGGCCATCTAACTCAACCTTCCTCCCAAGAAAGGAACTGCTCCCTTCTCAGTCCTGGCCACAGAAAGCTCTTCCTGTTGTTTTAAAGCCATTGTGTCTTCTTGTGACTTGGCTCCCTGGTCTTACCTGTTTGCTCCGGAGCCACACAGAACACATCCGCCACCCCCACCCCCCACCCTCCCGCCCACAATTTCACTTTGGATCTTTGAAGACCTATCCTTTCACTGGTCCCTTCTGTCTTTACATCGAACACCCACAGTTTCTCTCTAGATCATTCTTGTGCACAGATTGTTCAATATGAAACCCTGGATGTGGAAACTGTAACTCCAGAACACAACCGCTACTGCCTTCCCAGCACCCACACGTTTTCCAAAACACGCGTGGTTGGGTGATGCGGTTGTCCTTCCGCCTTCCACACCCACGCCCACGCCCACGAGTG
This sequence comes from Saccopteryx leptura, assembly GCF_036850995.1. Taxonomy (NCBI): domain Eukaryota; kingdom Metazoa; phylum Chordata; class Mammalia; order Chiroptera; family Emballonuridae; genus Saccopteryx; species Saccopteryx leptura. The sequence goes on from NC_089513.1 coordinate 68,977,847, forward strand.
AGCTCAGCATGAAAAAAAGCCAAGTCTTCTGGGGAGAGGTGCTGCTGGCTTCCAGGCCCTGGGCACCTACGTCCGGGGCGGATTCGCCCACGTGCCTTGCTCAGCCCCCCTGTCTGCTCGCCCCAGGTTCAGAACGTCGTCGTCAACAACCAGGAGTTTGGCCTGAGTGAGAATGAGCCCAGCAACCCCTTCTACTATTCAGACTTTGATGGGATCCTGGGGATGGCCTACCCCAACATGGCGGTGGGCAACGCCCCGACGGTCATGCAGAGCATGCTGCAGCAGGGCCAGCTCGGCCTGCCCATCTTCAGCTTCTACTTCTCCCGGTAAGAGGCCAGAAAATCATATTCACACGTTAGGGGAAGTTTTATTTTAAAGACACTGGAGGAGCCTGACCAGGCAGTGGCACAGTGGATAGAGCATTGGACTGGGATGCAGAGGACCCAGGTTCGAGACCCCAAGGTCACCGGCTTGAGTGTGGGCTCATCTGGTTTGAGCACAGGCTCACCAGCTTGATCCCAAGGTCGCTGGCTCGAGCAAGGGGTCGCTTGGTCTGCTGGAGCCCCCCCCCCCCCCCCAGTCAAGGCACATATGAGAAAGCAATCAGTGAACAACTAAGGTGCTGCAATGAAGAACTGATGCTTCTCATCTCTCTCCCTTCCTGTCTGTGTGTCCCTATCTGTCTCTTTCTCTGACTCTCTCTCTGTCACACACACACACATACAAAAGAAAAGATGCTGGAAAAACTTAAAACAATGGTCACAATGGTCATAAAGAATATTGATGACTTTATTTTTTTTTTGTAAAAATAAGCACTAGTTCCTCAATATTTGTTTGGTGAATCTGGAGATTGCTGTCAGATTGGCACAAGCCCTGTGGACCTTTGCTAGTGAAGAGAACAATAATGAGATGATAATTATAGTGACACCTGTGGCTTTCACAAAGGGCCCCTGTAGCAATGACTTCGAATGGCGTCTTAAAAATCCTGTTGTTAGCCTCATTCTGCCAGTGAGGAAACGGAAGCTCGGACACGGTGTGAATGTTGAGAAAAGTCACCCACTGGGAGGGAAAAAGCCAAGACTCAGACACAAATACCTTGTCCTGAAATCCAGTGCTGTCCCCACTCCATCTGGCCTCGAACTTCTGTGACATTGCTTTGCTCTCCCCCTTTTATCCCTAAACACATGCTCCTCAGGGTACCAGCGGTCCAAATGCCTTTCTCCCGTGACTGGCAGGTGCAGGGTAGTGAACGCACTAACTTAAATCCTCGTAACATTGCCTCGTGACCAGCCTCACCACAAAAGTATCCCCATCAAAGCACACCTGGGATGAGGCACTCTCAGAGGGAAGTCTCACTGTGCCCCTGGCAGGGGTTCCCTGGGATACTTTTCTAGTTGCTTTTTAGGTGCCCGGTCTCCAACTCCATCTTCTCTAGCGACAGTCTGTGTTTCCAATTCTCCGATATTTGGAGTGTTTCTCTGAGAATTGCCTTTCCCACTGTAGCGTGAGCCAGGTGAATTCTGAAGAGTACCCGCTTGTTCCGCGGTCCCTCTGTGTCCTAGGGAGGAAGGGAAGGAGAGAGAGGGATGGCTGACCCATTTGTGTTATGGGAACTCACGCTCATCCATGTTTCTTTTCAGACAACCCACCCGTCAGTACGGCGGAGAGCTCATCCTGGGAGGCGTGGACAACCGACTTTATTCCGGTCAGATCGTCTGGGCCCCCGTCACCCAGGAACTGTACTGGCAGATTGCCATCCAGGAGTAAGTAGAGAGGACAGTTCCTATGATTGATGGACATGCCTAGGGTGTTTCTCCTGTGTGACAGAATTCTTGTTCCTGTCATGGCATGGTTTTCTTGAAGAATCACCAAACCCTCAGGCTGAGATAGACTCCGGCATCTAGCTTTCGACCGGCTGTTTTGAACTGGTCACTGAGCCTTGTCATGCAAGCTGATTGGCCCATTCTTAGGCATTGTGAGTGCCTGTCTTTATTCTTGGAAGCTTCTTTATTTAAATTGGCATCATCTTTACCACTTCCATCATCGGTAAAAGTAACAGCTGTTATTGGTGCTTTCTACATGCCAGATACTATGCAAAATATCATATTTTACATATACGATTGCATATAATTTCCACAACTACATAAGAAGGTCAGCAGAATGTGTATTTCATTCCACAGATAAAGAAGCCAAGGCTCAGAGGTTAAGCAGCTTCCCTGAGGCACGCATTTCACAAATATCAGAATTCAAGCAAAAGTATATTTGATCCCAAAGCTCACGATCATGAGAGTGAGTTACGCCTACACCCAAGGTCCTCCAAAATTCTTCATCATGTGCAAATCAAAGACAAAACACCTTGGGCCTGTCCTCAAGACCATACAGAAGCAAGGCTCTGTCCGTCTATACAGTCATCCCACGACTTCTGATCTATGACATGGCCTACAACAGGGTGGGCTTTGCCTGCCAGATCCGCCTAGAGAGCACCACGCCCTTGCCCCTTGCCAAGAGTTCGCTGCTTCTTTTCTTTGGAATATATCACCTGACATGTGGCTGACTCCTATCCTCTGTGCTTGCTCGAAATTTAGGCATCCTTCAGAGCCTGGATTAATTCCTATTTTTTCCAAAAAGTCTTCTCAGGAAGTCCACAGTGATATCTCTCTCTCTCTCCCCCAAGCCTGTAGTATTTACCTGTGCTCATGTCACAATTTATATGTCCTAATCATTGGTTAAGACTTTGGGAAATAGCCCACTGTGTATGAAAGAGAAGTAAGAGCTTGGTATGTCTGAGGACTAGTTTAATGTGCTTGGAATAGAGGCACCTTTTTCTCACCCTTTTCAAAGTGTCACTTTCTCAGGAAAAATTCTGCCTGATCCCCAGCCCAGACTAGACCACACCCCCTCTCCTCTGGCATGTGGCATTTCTTTCACTGCGCACGGCGCTCGGCGCTCGTCAGGGCTGCGTCATCTGGTGTTTCTGTGAAGCGCCTGGCTCTCCCGTCGGACTGGGGTGTCCGTCTTATGCACCACTGTGTCTCCAACTGCCCTGGCTCATGACAGCGCTGAACAAACACACAGGAATAAGGAGGAAAGGGAGAGCAGCAGAAAAAGCTGGACGAGGAACCAGGAGCTGAAACACATAGGGCTTTAGGCACCACAATAGGGAAATTAGCAGCTACCGCCTCATGGTGTTAGCCATGGCTTACTGTGTTCTGTGGTCTCGTCTCTATTAGAATGAGATCCTTATAAACAGTAGGTACATCTTACTCCCTCCTTACATCACCTTGATCCCTGTGAGAGTGTTTGTCACGTGGTAGGTGCTCAAAGTGTATTTATTCATTGATTTCAAGCCCTGACTGTGTTTGGCATGGGCGCTGGGCTCCCTACAGGTGCATACAGGTAGAGTCAAGAGGACAAGATCCAGCCCTGGCTGGTTGGCTCAGCAGTAGAGCATCAACCTGGCATGTGGAAGTCCCAGGTTCAATTCCCGGCCAGGGCACACAGGAGAAGCACTCATCTGCTTCTCCACCCATCTCCCTCTCCTTCCTCTCTGTCTCTCTCTTCCCCTCCTGCAGCCAAGGCTCCACTGGAGCAAAGTTGGCCCAGGTGCTGAGGATGGCTCCATGGCCTCTATCTCAGGCACTAGAATGGCTCCAATTGTAGCAGAGCAATGCCCCAGATGGGCAGAGCATCGCCCCTGGTGGGCGTGCCAGGTGGATCCCGGTCGGGTGCATGTGGGAGTCTGTCTGACTGCCTCCCTGCTCTCACTTCGGAAAAATACAAAAAAAAAAAAAAAAAAAAAAAAAGAAGAAGACAAGATCCAGTTCCTGTCTTCCAAGAGCTGTCAGCCAGAGCTGGTGGGGTTGCCAGCCTAAGACTGAGGCTCTCACTCCAGCGATCACAAGGGCACAGAAGCCTAAGCTGGCAGAGGAGCTCAGGGTGGCCTGGCTTCCTAGAAGAGCCAGCCCATCGGAGCTGCGGCGTTGAGGGGATGAGCGTTGGGGGGATGAGGGTGTCATGGATGACGTCTGCAGCAGGGGCTCCTGACTCTGCACTGGTGTCCCCTCAGGTTCGCCATCGGTCACCAGGCCACGGGCTGGTGCTCCCAGGGCTGCCAGGCCATCGTGGACACGGGCACCTTCCTGCTGGCTGTTCCCCAGCAGTACATGGGCTCCTTCCTGCAGGCGACAGGAGCCCAGCAGGCGCAGAATGGTGACGTGAGTAACCAGAAGCCATGGGTTTCCCTGTACATCCTGGCAGCACCAACACAGGAACCCGAGCTCAGGCAGCAAGTCCATGAGAGGCAGGAGGAAGGGCTGGGTGGGCCCCCGAGCCCCTGGCAGGACAGGTCAGATGGGGACCCCACATGGCCTGTCAGGCATGGACCCTCAATGCAAGGAAGGGTAAGGGGACGAGCAATACCCATTCCATCCTGACCGTGAGTAAGGGCTCAGTGGTTGTCAGGAGGTATTGCTAATTCATTACAGGTCCTAGCAACCCCTGTCAGCTTGGCCTGGCCACTGCCATTTGACTGTGCTGTCATCGGGGCGCAATGCATTTTCCCATTCCTTGGGTCCCCGTCTTCACTAGGAATATGCCTTTGGGTTTTACTCCGAGAAGCCGCCTGTTCCCTCCCATACTACACAGGTATGGGAGAATATGCTTCTACAAGTGTGTGTCCACGCCCTTGCTCTGTAACTTGTACTTTCGGAGGTTAGAGATTGCATTCTGGAATGAGCCTGACTCCTAATGGCCATATCAGCACCACCCACATCTAGGAGCTGAGATGTGTTTAGGGCGAGGATTCAGGAAGCTAGAGGGTCTGGTTAGTGTTGTGCCTGGGAGTCAGGCCCTGCGGTCCGTGAAAGAGCCTCTGCTGGCAGGACAAGGGGGGCTCAGGCCCTGTGTGGGGCTCCACACCCTTGGAACTCTACAGCTTTGCCTTTTCTGTCCCCCAGTTTGTGGTCAACTGCAACTCCGTGCCAAGCTTGCCCACCATCACCTTCATCATCAGCGGGTCCCAGTTCCCTCTGCCTCCCTCTGCCTATGTCTTCAACGTACGTAGGCACTCCAGGCTCCCTGGACGTGTGATGGATGGGCCCAACAGCTGTCCCGTGTCCCAGCTCACACCTGGGCAGCTATGAGGGCCCCCCAGGGGGAGGGCTAAGGGTGAACAAGAATTTAGAGACCTCAACAGGTGCCATGGAATGTAGGTGGGAGGAGTTCCGGTGGGTAAAGGTCTCTACAGTGCAGCATGTTATAGCCTCATGTCCTTTGTCTCCACAGAACAATGGCTACTGCAGACTTGGCATTGAGGCCACTTACCTGCCCTCCCCCAGTGGGCAGCCCCTGTGGATTCTGGGAGATGTCTTCCTCAAGGAGTATTACTCCGTTTACGACATGGCCAACAACAGGGTGGGCTTTGCCTTCTCCGCCTAGATAGTGAGAGGCAGCTGTCTGCACACTCCCTGAGGACTCTGGGATTGTCCTATTGTTTCTGTGGGCTCAGAGCAGCCCGTGTGACTATTCCGACTCCTTCTGCTTGCTACAGCCTTACTTTCTGCACCAATAAACGCCGTTGAAGACCCTTCCAAAATGTCTTTGTATGTGTGTTCTCCTTTTAGTAGTTCATTCTAAATGGAAACTTAGCAGTAGCTATTTCAGGGGATTTGCTGATTGACAGACAGGAGAGAACCCAGGAGAGCAGGTCTCTGCACACCGGGTGTAGGCTCAGATGGTAAGGTGTGTGTGTGTGTGTGTGTGTGTGTGTGTGTGTGTGTGTCCGGAGGGGGGGTGTCTGTGTGAGGCATTCGGCTGGGGGTCATGAAAACAGATCACTTTCTTACACCACATACAAGAACAAATTCAAAATGGATCAAAGATTTAAATGTAAGACTCAAATCATAAAACTCCTAGAAGAAATCCTGGAAGAAAACTCTTTGACATTGCTCTTTGCAATATGTTTTTTGTATATGTCTCCCTGGGTGAGGGAAACAAAAGAAAAACAAACAAATTGGACTACATTAAACGAAAAAGTTTTTGCACAGCAAAGGAAACCATCAACAAAACAATAAAACAACCTAGAGAATAGAAGATATTCACCAATGATACATATGATAAGTGGTTAATATCCAAAATATTGTATATATTAAAAACTCCTTCAACTTAACACCAAAAAAATCCCCTCCAAAACCAAAAAATCCAATTAAAAAATGGACATAGGATCTGAATAGACATTCCCCCCCAAAGAGGACATACAGATAGTCAGTAGACATAAACATGCTCAACGTCACTAATCACCAGAAGATGCAAATTAAAACTATAAGAGATATCACTTCACACGTGTCAGAATGGCTATCATCAATAAATCAACAAACAACAAGCGTTGGCGAGAATGTGGAGGAGAAAAGCAAACCCTTGTGCACTGTTGGTAGGATTGCGAATTGATGTGGCCACTGTGGAAAACAGTATGGAGGTTCCTCAAAAAATTAAAGATGGAACTGCCTTATGCCCAGCAATTCTACTTCTGGGTATTTATCCAAAGAAATCCAAAATACTAATTGAAAAAGATATATGCAGCATTATTTACAATAGCCCAAATATGGGAGCATTATTTACAAGAGCCCATCAAAAGAAAACTGGTACATATATTTACAATAAAATATTACCTTCTCAGCCATAAGAAAGAATGAAATCTTACCATTAACGACAACATGGACGAACCTCTAGGGTATTATAGTGAAATAAGTCAGATAGAAAAGACAAATACTATATGATTTTACTTATATATGGAATCTAAAGAACACAATGAATAAACAAAACTCATAGATACAGAAAACAGACTGACAGATACAGAAAATAGACTGACAGTGGCCAGAGGGGAGGGGAGTTAGGGGACTGGGTGAAAAGGTGAAGGGATTAAGAAGTTCACACTGGCAGTTGCAGAATAGTCACGGGATGTAAAGCACAGCACAGGGAGTACAGTCAGTAATACTGTATTAACTACGTATGGTGCCAGGTGGGTACTAAAGTTATTGGAGAATCGCTTTGTAAATTATATAAATGTCTAACCACTATACTGTTCCACCTGAAACAAATATAATATTGACTGTCAACTGTAATTGAAAGATAAAAATCTTTTTAAATAAACTATATTTATATATATATTTATATCAAGAACCCATTAGAAAATTGAGTTAAAAATTTGAATAGACACTACAAAAAAAAAGGGTTAAATAAAGGTCAATAAAAATGTTAAAAAAAAAAGTTTAACATCTTTAGCTTCAGAGAAAGGCTAATAAAAATCACAATGAGATACTCTCATAAACACACGTCTTTATGCCTGTGCAGCCAAGGTGATGGCTCCTCGGATCACTCACGTGCACCTGGTGGGAGTGTATGCCTCGAGCCAATTTGGTTATCTTTGGTTTAATTTGGAAACATCTTTAACAGCATCTACTTAAGTTGTATTTATGCTTACCCTGTTCCCTGCACACAAAAAAGCACAACATACTTGTGTGCTCGTGTTTACCATGGACTGGTGTGGCCCAGCACCTGGGTCACGACAGTGCTGTGTTGTGAACCAACCAGCGACTGATCAGCAGGACAGCGAGCAAATCCCGTGCTCGCGGCCCCCAACGGAACTGCGCACAGCAATAGAAATTCTCAATTAACAGCGCACGACATTGAGGTGTCACCCCACACACCTACCAGGAATCCCTCCCAGGACAGTAAATACCTTCTGGGTCCCTTGCATGCACGTAAAACACTAAAATTAATCTGTGGTCCTGTTACAGCACAGGACAAGCCTGTCCAGCCAGAGACTCCCCAGTTTGACCTGAGACTCAGTGGAGTAAAGCAAGGAGGTGGGATTCCTTAGACATCTGAGCCGGTTCTGATGACCCGGAGAACTCTGCATCCCGGCAGTGAGTACCCAGGGGCAGTGAGTACCCAGGGGGCACCGAGTGACCAGCGGCATCATCACTGGACGTGGAGGGCCCAGAAGCCCACTTACCCGGGGGGTTCTTCTTAGCACTCTGTTGTGTGTTCATGGTACCTACTTTCTGATCTCAGAGCCCGTCCTCCAAAACTCCTGTTTCCTCTCAAAGCGGCCCAAAGCCCGGGTGTCTGTCCTCACGTGCGTGTCCTCACGTGCGTGTGCTCACGTGCACGTGCAGGGAAAAGGGAGTTGGTTCCCGTTGCAGATCAATTCCCCGGGAAAATGGCAAAATCCAGGTTTACTATCTGGCATCACCTGATTTCAGTTGTGGTTGGAGTTAGACCATCTACTTGAATTGTTCTCAGCTTGGATGTTCACTGGGACCAGCTGGAGAGCTTTAAAAACTGATGTTTGCGTCCAGTCCCAGGCATTCTTAGCTGCCGATGAGGGGTGCAGTCTGGTGTACAGGACTTTACCATTTCCAAGGGCCCAAAGGACGGACAGCCAAGGATGACACGTGTCCTCATGCTGTTTTGGAGGCTGTGGTTCTTGACCTTGGTTTGCATGAAACACACTTTGAACGAGAGGGTGACTGGGCGTATTCTCACCAAGTGTATCACAATGGCTGGGCAGGGGCCAGGAAATCAAAATTTATTTTTTTTGAAGAACTCCAAACTTTTTGACTGAAAGATGAAGGGCACTTCTCTCATTTCAAAGTTTCTCAGCACGTTAGAACGACGAGGTAAAATTGAAAACTGGATCCAAGGCAGGATTAATTGCCTCTTACCTTCGGGGTAGGAGTGGAGAAGGTATCAGCACTAGACACTTACCAAGGGGGTTTAAATACAAGGTGAATTGTGCCAGCCACTGCCTTAAGTATGGAGAAATGTGAATTCATGGCAATCAGTAAAGAAAGAATGAGTCAAAGGGCTAAAAGAAGTACCTAATAAACCAATAGCAATATTGCCCCAAATCAAAGGTGAAATAAAGACGTCTTCAGAAAAAATTAAATTGAAATTTTTCTTTGTTAGAAGACTTAAATTAGAAAAAAGTAATAGTGAGTTCTCTAGCCCAAGGACAATGATCCCACTGAAAATGCAAATGAAGGGGGTTAAAACCTACAAAAATGTAAACAAATGTTGATAAAGCAATACTAGAGTGTCACATAAAGATTAAAATAAGGAGAATTAAATGCACAACATGAATAATGAAAAAGGCGGAAAAGGGAAAAAGAGAATGCAAAGTGTTCTAAGGTATTAGCCCCTGGAGGAGGAGGTATAAGTAATTATTTCTATTAGACTATTGAGTGAGGGACTTAGGACTTAATCGTTACCACAGCCCTGGGAAATATATATATATATATATGACTGTAGCCAACATATGAGAACAATGACATAATAAAAATATTTACCTGAATGAAGTCAAGCAAAGAATCATATAGGTAATAAAATCAATTCCATTTATAATAGCATCAAAATTAAAATACTAAACAACCAAGGAAGTGAAAGGCTATACACCAAAAAAACTGCAAGATTTTGATGAAAGAAATTGAGAAAGACACAAGCCCATGGAAGGTTACCCTGTGTTAATAATGGTTTGGAAAAATTACCAATGTTAAAATGCCCATGTTGCCCCAAATCAACTATAAATTCAACACAACCCATATAAAAAAGACTCACAAATCCATTCAAAAGGCTCACAGTGGCATATTAGAATATATACATACATAAGTATATTAGATAGATTTAAGAATATATTAGAGATTAAAAATTTAGGAAATAAAAAGAAAATGTCCAAAGTTGAAGCAGAAAGAAAAACAAGTGGAAATTTCATTAAAAAGATCATTAGGAACACGTGACACACAATAAAAAGTACTGGAGTAAACATTAAAGCTGAGGAAATAGAATTATATCTAATGAGAGATGTGCAAAGCTTATCCATCCCAGATTGCAACATTTTACTGAGGAATGAAAGAAAATATAAATGGAGAAATATATCACCTTCTTGCACTACTAAAAACATTTTTTTGAGGAAGCAATTTAGAATATATTTAATCATACGTTATTTGGGTCAGAAGTGCTTTATTAAATGTATTCACAGATTGTAAATCACATCTTAATTTTGGAAATGGTAAATATAAAAAAAATGAACATCTTAGAATCAAAGAAATCTAATATCTGAACCACTGTGTCTGAGAGGTCCTGCTAGTACAGGAAATGAACATGAACCTTTGATCTTCTAAAAGAATAGAAAAGAAAAACTATTCAATGTGTATACTGAAGGGAACTACATTTCAATTAAGAATACTTATTGGTTAACATAAACATTTTTGAGTTTGTCTTAACTATAAAAATTCAACAGGGGTTATTATAAAATGCATAATGAAAACTGGGATCAGAGATGATTCCTGGGATCTGAGGATGTCACCACAGACAGACTCTCTGCCTAACTCACCACCATGGTCTTCACAGCTGCCGACCACAGATTTCATGTCCTGTCATTGACTTCCTTTGTCAACATGGATTTGATGGCACTGACCTGGGTATGCAATAGCTAAGGACCCAGGGCAGCCCACCTGAGAACAAACAGTGATTTAGCACCTTGATTAAGGTGGGAATAGAGCACTAGCTCTGGGTGTTCTTAGTAGATATTCTATGAGTTGCATTTCCCAGGGATAGCAAAGGGTACTGCCACTGGAGCGTACACCGGTTCAGGTGTTTGCGGTGGCAAGGAACAGACGTAGACTCTCTGGCTGGCTTAAGCCCACAAAAAAATTTCTTGGAAGATATAGGTATCTGAAGGAACACAAGAAAGAGATTCTTGAATTGAGAAGATGGAATCATTCGTTATTTATTCAGTAAGTATTTATTGAGCAACTACTGTGACCCAGATGTGTGCTTCATACTGAGATAGAGCAGCAGACAAAAAACATGATCCCTGCTTCTGTGGAGCTTAAAGCACTGTGGAGAATATGGAGCAGGAAGGACAGGAAAGGAAGGAAGGGAGGAACGGAGGAAGGAAGGAAGGGAGGAAGGGAGGAAAGAAGGAACGAAGGAAGGAAAGAAGCAGAGAACCAAAGAAAGCATCAAGTAATTGCAAATGGTGCTAAGAGTAATGATGGCAGCAAATAGGATGGTCAGAGGAGTCTTTTTAGAAGAAATGGCATTTGATCTATGATATAAAGAATTAGAAGGAACCATGTAGATGAAGAATAAGAAGAAGAATTTTCTAGTGAAGTGGTGACAGCATAGCAAAGAAGACTGGAGCTTCAAAGGGAGGGTGAAGTCACAGTAGTCAGACAACTCCTAGACCCTTGGCCAGGAGTTCCGGGGCCTTTAAATGTGACTTGGATTTAAGGACTCTTGGTGTCTCTGTCTCTTTGTTCCAAAGTATACCAAGACTTATCCTTATTTTTTACAGGCTTTTCCCAGAAACAGGGGAATTCCTATGAGCTAGAAATGAACCCAGGTGGTACTTACTACGTAAAGGAAATAGATAATGAAGATAGCCACTAAAACCTACCCTCTTTTCTCTCTCCAGGAAATGCTCTAGGCTTATGGAGAAGAGGCTAAAGAAAACAGGACACCCCAGACTCCTGATCACAGCGCTACGTCTGCTGGCAAAAGGACCATTGATACCGGATGTGAAATTACAGATTGGGAAGGGAGTGCATGGGGTCCCCCGGGCCTCCAAAACCCAGAGCAGACGTTCCTAAACATTTCAGTGCAGCATCCCGAGCAATTATGTTAAACATCGTGTTGAGAAAGGTGAGAACTTGCCAAATAGGTTTGGGGACTTAGTAGCTTTGGTATAAGATGGTGGCCCCTTTAAATTGTCACTGTGGTGGGCTTTGGGAAGAAAAGGAACATCATTTAAAACCACGGCAAATCCTTATAATAGCAATCTTCGTTGGCAGTTTCTTTTGAAAAAAGCTGTAAAATGAAGGAAGCTATTACTGGCAGAGCAATAGGAGAGCTACTCACCCGTGATTTCCAGGGCCCTAAGACATTTCTTAGATACAGACTTAGAACCCATAATTTTCTAACCTTCAGCTCTGGTTTTCCTTGTTTTGTTTTGTTTTGTTTTTTCCAAGGAGGTAAAGGAGACTTCCTATGTAGCCCTATGAGGATCACAGAAGATAACCTGCTCCCCGGAGGCTCCCAGGAAGCCACATTGTTGGGGCCATATGGACATCTTCCTGATATTATGGTTTTCCATTGCTACCATTTCTTTTAATTTTTTTTTTTTTTTGTATTTTTCTGAAGCTGGAGATGGGGAGAGACAGTCAGACAGACTCCCGCATGCGCCCGACCAGGTTCCACCCGGCATGCCCACCAGGGGCGACGCTCTGCCCACCAGGGGGCGATGCTCTGCCCCTCCGGGGCGTCGCTTTGCCGTGACCAGAGCCACTCTAGCACCTGGGGCAGAGGCTAAGGAGCCATCCCCAGCTCCCGGGCCATCTTTGCTCCAATGGAGCCTTGGCTGCGGGAGGGGAAGAGAGAGACAGAGAGGAAGGAGGGCGGGGTGGAGAAGCAAATGGGTGCTTCTGCTATGTGCCCTGGCCGGGAATCAAACCCGGGTCCCCCCGCACGCCAGGCCGACGCTCTACCACTGAGCCAACCGGCCAGGGCCGCTACCATTTCTTAAATTGTCTATAAAATGATGCCTTCCAGGATCCTGATGGCTCAAAATCTCACTTTCAGGTTCCCTGGTTTCATGTGATGACCTATGACTTCCACAGTGGCTAGGACACAACAGTGCCCCACATCTAGGATTCAAGGCACAAGACAACATGCCTTATTTTGATTGCGTAAGAAAGAATGGCCTCAAGTCATAAGAAGAGGGCAGATTCAGGAGAGCCTTGACTGTTGGGAAAGAGGCTTTCTCTCTGGGGAACAAGTAGCTAGACTTTGTTCATCAAACAGGACAAACGCTGGTGAGGAAGTAAGGTCCGTGCTGCCTGATTCAGGAATACACCAGGAAGTTCTGGGCAGACATGGGGTCCCTGAGAGGAAGCGCATCGTGGGGCTCCCCTCCGATGGGAGGACCCTCCGGCTGTCTTGGCACTGTGACCCCTTAGTCTGTGCCCCAGACTCTGGAGCAGGGTCATGCGGTTCTGACACACACGAGGCTGACATCTGGGCTTACTATAAATAATCAACAATGCCAATTCAGGTTGAAAATGCCCCGGGGAAAATCCTTTTATTCTCTTCAGGGGTCGGGAACCTATGGCTCATGAGCCAGATGTGGCTCTTTTGATGGCTGCATCTGGCTCGCAGACAAATCTTTAATAAAAAAAAATAATAACATTAAAAATATAAAACATTCTCATGTATTACAATCCATTTATTTCCTACTGCTCATGTTCATGGTTGCGGGTAGCTGGAGCCAATCACAGCTGTCCTCTGGGACAACACCAAATTTTTATTGGATAATGCATAAAGTACATGGGTCGTTGTATGGCTCTCACGGAATTACATTTTAAAAAATGCAGCGTTCACGGCTCTCTCAGCCAAAAAGGTTCCCGACCCCTGCTCTATGTCCTCTTTCTACCCTTCTACTCTTGAGATCCCACACCTTGTCTTCTCACAGCTCTGACCATAAACAGGCTGGGAATGGGCAGGTTGATGGCTTCACTTAAAAAAATCAATCTGAATTTCTTTTTGGGGTTTTGAAGTGTATGGCTCCATCTTTCCCACAGCCCCGAAGCTGTACTCACTTTTATTACGTCCATGTCAATGGCAGAAAGATGCCAATAGTCTAGTCCAGGGATGCAAATGATTTGATTTCCCTTCCAACTTCAAATGATTTGCGTTTAGTCAAACCCCGTGCTGACAATTCAGAGACTGACAGATGATTAGCAGTACTTGCCACCTCACGGAACACACAATAGGAACCCCCAGACCCACCCACGTTCGTACACAAGAAACCAGCGCATGGAGAGAGACCGTCCGAACTCATCTTTATGCTCTCCCGTGGTAGTTATGAGGCCCTTGCCCCTCCCTGGGCCCCCTGCTGGCAGACCAGAGGACTGCAGCCACGCAGAGGGAGAAGAGCCGTCCTGTCCTCCATCCAGAAAATTCTGCGGTCAGGAGGAGCACGTGAAGAAAGCATCCGCTTCTCAATTGTAAAACAGACTCAAGTAGGCCACACGGTTCCGATGTTTTCTAAAGTCCTTGTCGGTGGGTAGCTGCAATGAAAGAATGTTGTCTCAGACCAAATAGTGATGAGAATCTCATCTCTGGTCTTCTCAGCTGTGCAAAATAGAACCTCTCACTGCAGCTGTTGTGGCCTAGCCAAACCCCACCCTGTAGTCGTCTAGCCTCGGGGATTCTCTCAATTTTTCTATGTACATTGACCCTTAGTCATCTTACTCTGGTGTCTATCGCACTAAGAGTTATTTTTATTAGGTAAATCTCTAAGAGTTAGCTGGTAAACTTCTTGAAAAAAAAGATGATATGTTTCTTTTTTCTTTCCAACTAAGAGGAGGGGTGATAGACTCCTGCCTGCACCCAGACCAGTCCACCCAGCAACCCCCATCTGATGCTCTGCCCATCTAAGGCCAATGCTCACAACCAAGCTATTTTTAGCACCTGAGGTGGAGGCTCCACTGAGCCATCCTCAGTGCCTGGGGCCGATGTGGTAGAACCAATGGAGCCATAGCTGTGGGAGGGGAAGAGAGAGAGAGAGAGAGAGAGAGAGAGAGAGAGAGGCTGGGGGAGGGGGGGAGAAGCATATAATCACTTCTCCTGTGTGCCCTGACTGGGAATTGAACCCGGGCAGTCCACATACTGGGCCAATGCCCTACCACTGAGCTAACTGACCAGCGCTGATATGTTCTTGAATATTACCTCTAGGCTCTAGCACAATTATACTAATACATCAGGCATTTAATAAATATTTGTGAAATGAGTACAAAATGCCACCAGCAAATAAAAGGCACCTTTGGGATAATGAGAGCTAACATGGATAGATATCATTTCTTACGTTATATGTACTATAAATGCTTTTCTATCTTATCTCAATTTTTACAAACTTATCAGATTGATTCTATTATTATACTCATTTTAAAGATTTTAAAAAACTGAAGCTTAGAAAAATTAAGGGACTTTTCCAAGATCACACAGCAAATAAGTACTGGAGCTAGGATTTGAACCTAGGCAGTCTGTCACCAGAATCCATGCTCTTTCTAGAATGCTCTACAGGCCCCTAATGATCGAATACTCAGTGTGATGGAAAGGGCAGGGGCTTGAGGAGTCACAAGATCTAGATTCATGCTGTGCAGCCTGCACAAGTTATTTAACCCACCTGAGTCTCAATTTCCTGCTCTACCATATAACTCTCCTGTACCTACCACAGGATTAAATTTAAAAATGTAACTTTTGGGCAGTCATACATACCTTTAAAAAATCTAAAAATTATGCAACTTTCTCCCCATTTTCCCATATGCCTAGACACACAAAATTGTGCATATAAGTTCAGGGGGACAGGGACTTTCTAAAGCTCACTCCCAGACTCGCAGGCAGGAACCCCTAAGGAAGAACAGGGTAGTGTACTACAGAAGTTCAGTCTTATTACCTCAGCTTTTAGGGTTCTTTTCTGAAGACACGGAACCTGAGCCCAGTCTGGAGATCCAAATTTCATTGGCCAGGAGACTTTTGGGGGTGGCTTTATCTTTGGGTTGTATGTGCCGGGGCTAGAAATAAAAATATGTAACATCGTGTCTATGAGTTAGTGACTGTATGCGAACCACATCAGCACCAAAGCGATCCCTGAATTAGGTCGGAAGCTCTAGGTCCAGATCATGTTATTTTCTCAGAAAGAACTCTCTTGACAATCTTTAAATAAAGCATTGATAGCTTCCAGGCCCTCACTCTTATCATCACCCTGTTTTATTTTATTTTATTTTATTTTATTTTATTTTATTTTATTGATTTGAGAGAGAGGAAGGGAAAGGAGGGGGTGGGGGGAGAGAGAGAAACATCAGTTTATTGTTTCATTCATTCATGTAGTTATTGGTTGATTTTGTAAGTGCCCTTACAGGGAATCGAACCTGCAACCTCAGCATGTCAGGAAGATGCTCTAGTCAACTGAGTTACCTGGCTGAAACTGTTCTATTTTCTTCAGAGCACATCACCAGGTCATCATTCTTCCTGGTTTGCTCATAACAGTCCTAGCTTATGGCTACTGTCTTGGTGTAATTATTCAGAAGGCTCCCATTGACCCTCAGATGTGTCACATTCAGACTAGTGAATTATAGGGCTACTCTCCTCATTACTATTTTCCTTGTTTAGTTGCTTCTCATCTATCTGGATCCTAGAATGTAAGCTCCAGGAAATCAGAAGCCTTGCATGATAGGTTTAATGCAAATCGCTGGAACTTACAAAATTATGTGGCACATTTCTAAATATTTATTAAATGGATCACTATGATTTACACTTCTATGATGCCAAAGATCTGGAAGGCAGGAGGTTGAATGAATCTAGCGGCTGTTCAGCTGGCATGGTTTGAATGTAACCCCTTTTTGTCCTTCCTTTCCCATTGCTCTTTGTCGAAGTGCCCCCAGAAAAGAGGAGACGGAGACGTACCCGGGGTTATACATGTCCTTTGAGTATGTCCTAAATCGAGGCAATATGACATTAAATGGAGCAAAATTTTGTTTACATTTTTGCTCCTGAAGATTTACTGTCTGGTACGTGCCAGGGTGAGGTGTTACATCCTGTTTCCAAGAAAAAGATCGATATATTAGAGGTTGATCCATAGGTATGCATTGACAGCTTTCTAAGTATCAATAGAAAAAAACAAACTAGTATCATCCTCTTCTGGTTCATGAATCAGCTTAAACCATAGCTGGTCCATGAACCGGAAGAGGATTCGAGCTACAGAAATAAGCCTACAATGAGTAGAAAACCAAGCTACCTAAAGGTATACCATGCTTAGGTTGTACAACCCTACCTCCACCAAGAAGACAAACAAGGTAACTTGTTGCAGCTCCTATCCTCACCATCCCACTCAGAGATCCCTCTCCTTCAACTTCTTGAACTTAAGTGTTAGGAAAATGTCCAAGAGATTAGGATGCTATACTGAAGGTTTTTAGACTTGAAATCCAATCACACAAAAGGATGAAAAAAATGGAATTTGTTGTGTGTGTTTTTTTTAACTGACAAGATATTCTGATGCATATAAACAAAGTTTTCAGTATTTTTAACATCAAGTGTCTCAGTCAGCACTGAAACTCTGATTTGGTATCTTAATGCTTCTTCCAAGAATTGTTTCCAACTCTCCCAGGACACTCACACACAGATTTGCAATGCTAACCACACCCAAGTTTTTCAGATAGGCTTAATAGCCTTTGCCTAAGTGTCTATTTTCTTGAATTTCAGAGCATATTGTTTAGGTAACCTCCCACCCACCGCCCTGTGCAAATACTGCAACACCATGGATTACACACAAAAATTTAAGCCCAGGCGGCCATTTCTAACCTTGATTGACTTAAACCTCGCAGTTGTTCGGGCTCCCAAAGTGTATCCTTTTTTACTGGTTGGGATCTTGGAGAGATTGTATACCCAGTTATACCTCTTTGGGTAGAAGATAAAAAAAAAGAAAAAGAAAAGAAAGAAAGAAAAACACAGAATGTTATCGTCTGCAAAACAAGGAACCTTAGAATGCTCTTTTTTTTAAGTCTCTGCAAAAAAGTTGCTCTCTCTTGACTTTTCTGAGTCAAGACCATATAAACAATTACATAAGTAGACGTTAATTAACTCTGCACAGAAGTGTCCCTGGATAGGTAAAGGGACATTTCTATGCCTTCCCTCGAATTCAGTCCTCTGGGCTATGGAACAGAATTTGCTCTAATGCAAGTGTGTCTGACGGTATTATTTCACAAACTCATCTACCAGCACATCCACAATCCATGTTTGGACTCCTGGGAGGATAATTGGCATTAGTTCGCCAGTCTTTAGAGGTGGGAATGGAGTGGGCACTCTCCTGGTAACTATAGAAGCAAGGCTCGCATTTGGTTGGGGTTGGAAGGGGGAAGCAATGGTCCTTCAGTTTCTGACATGGACCCTGACAGCTGCTTGCGGAGAACATGGCCACTTTCTCATATTGGGACCCTGAAGATCACAAGTTCTGAAGTTTCTCTTCCACTAAACTTGCTGTCTTTCATAATATTATAGATGGGGAAGGGAAGGTCAGTACTCACATTTTCTACTGTGTAACATCCGGGCCCTCTGTGGGGTGCTCCCCTAAGAGGGAGAAACTTGTTCCCCAAGAAGTTGTGGGGATGATCATGAGGAAAAATCTTCTTATGTTGACATGTTCCAAAGGAGTAGTTACCCGGCTTTTCTGAAGATCAAGGAAGAGGAGCAACTCCATGTGAGGGAAGGACCCCAACCCAAGTGAGTGCTTTGGCAGGTAGGGAGGTGGGGGGGGGGCAGAGCGTAGGACCCGGCCCCACAGAACTCTTAGCAAAAACCCGACCCAATCCACGACGAGAGCGAACTGCATTTCCTGCGCTTGTCTTTCCCTCTACTCGACCCCTCCACCTCTACCCTGCTCACCTGCTCTGGTGAAGCCCATCGCGCGCAGTTTGGGTTAGTAGTTGTATACTGCGTTGCCAAGGGAACGGCCGCGAGCCTGGCAGCCCTCTCTACCCGCCACCCCCTGGCTCAGAAAGGCCCCCGAGCGCGCCTGCGCAGCAAGTTGGGGCGCCTGAGAAGTCACCCTCCCGGCGGGAGCCCCGGGGAGCGCAGGTTCTGCGGCTGGTGTGACGGTAGATGGCTTTGCAGGACCCGTGGTTATAGGAGCTGCGGGGGTGAAGGGTGCATCGAAAGACTTTTGAAACTGAGCCACCGGGAAATGGCTGAGGAGAGAGCGGACACTGGGGCTCAGGGTGCCTGGAAATTCGTACTAACGGGATCAGGGACGAGGAAAACGCAGCCGCTGCAAGGATGGCTTATGGAGGTGGGCTCCCAGGGCGAGGAGCAGGGCTGGGGAGGTGGAGAGCGAATGAAGCCTAGATGTTCTGTATTAGGCCCAGCTTGGACCCCTTTTCCCTTTAACACAAGCTCTTCCCAAGGTTGTCTCCTTGCCCCCCCCCCCCCCAAACGGTAAAGCCTTGGGCAGTCACTTAAGTGTCTTAAGTCCCAGTTTCCTAAATTGGGAATAATTCCTCTTTATGGGGTTGTTGAGAGGGTTGAAATAACGAAATTAAAGCAATTCAGTGTCTGGTACCTGGTAGGTGACAATGTAAGAGGTTGTTATTCCTGAGGACAATATCCAGCCAGCTCAGGAGCACTCGCTTCCATCCTAACCCAAGAAGCGCCAGGGTGTGTATTGACTTCTTTACCTTTGTCCTGGATCTTATTGCTAACTTGGTTTTAGGATGGCTTTAGGAATTGTCCGGTGTGGCAGGCAACAGAACACATGGTTTGACTAGTCCACACAACATTTTTGCCCCTAAGGATGATCCTGGGATCCACACTTACCCTGGGCTATCATTGTATGCAGGGGATGATTTTTATAAATCTAATGTAGGACCTGACAGGTGGTGGCACAGTGGATAGAGAGTTGACCTGGGACACTGGGGTCCCAGATTCAAACCCCGAGGCCACCGGCTTGAGTGTGGGCTCATCTGACTTGAGCTCAAGCTCGACAGCATGAGCGTGGGGTCACCAGCTTGAGCATGGGATCATGGAAATGATTCCATGGTCACTGGCTTGAACCCAAAGGTCATTGGCTTGAGCAAGGAAGGGGTCACTGGCTTCTTTTTGAAACCCTTCCCCCCTACCAGCAAGTCACATATGAGAAGCAATCAGTGAACAACTAAAGTGATGCAACTACGAGTTGATGCTTCTCATCTCTCTCTCTCTCTCTCTCTCTCTCTCTCTCTCTCTCTCTCACACACACACACACACACACACACACAGAATTTCTGTTGGTATATGTTGAAATAATATTTCAAATATATTGGGTTAAATTAAACAATATTAAAGTTAACTGTACTTGTTTCTTTTTACTCTTTCTAATGTGATTATTAGAAAATTTTAAATACATTGCTCACATTATACTGCCATTGGATAGTGCTCATCTAGAATATGTGAAATATTATTACAGATTAATAAAGAAAAACCAACCTAATAAAAATGGGTAAAAGACTTCAGTAGGCACCTCAGAAAAACAACTATCCAAATTACCAGTAAAAATATGAAAAGTGCTCAACTTCAGTAGTCCCAAAGAAAATTCAAATGAAAACCGCAATGAGATACCCAGATAGTTATTGGTCTGTTATAAAGACAGATACAGTGCTGCTAATGATGTCATCAAACTGGAAATCTTGAAAACACTTTTAGTGTAAGTGTAAATTGACACATTCACTTTGGAAAACTAGCAATATTTACTAAAGCTTAACATCTACATCCCTATAATCTAATAATTTCTACTTCCAAAAGACATTGATGAGAACATTGAAAACATTATCCACAGTAGTCCCAACCTGGGACAACCAATTGTCCAGAAACAGTCGAATTGAAACAAGTTGCGCAATATTCAGACAAAGGAATACTATACAACAATGAGGATGATAAAATTCTGCATCTGATATAGAGTAAACTCACAGTGTTGATCGAAATAATTCAGACATGAACATTTATACACCAAATTTACATAAAGTTCAAAAATAGGCAAAAATGTCTATGTGCTAGAAGTTAGAATGACACTGGCATTGTAAAGGAGGGTGACAGGAGTAGCTGAAAAGGGACATCAGAGGGACTTTTGAAGTGATAGTGATGATGTCCATTTCTTGGGCTGGGTACAAGGAGCTAATGCCTGCGTTCAACTTGTATATTTCATCAATCTGTTCAGTTATAATTTGGGCCTTTTCTGGTATATATGAAAAACGAATTCAAGTTTATTTTTAAAAATCTGACCACCCTCGAAGAAACATACACTGCTTACAAAAATTAGGAGATCAGGGAACGTGCAGAGACTCCAGTACTTTCAGTCTTTTGTATAGTGCATTTTTACCAATGAAATAATAGTTTTGCATCTCATTTGCATAATTGAACTTTCTTTGACTTGTCGTTTGCTTTTCTGATGTTCTTTAATAAAAAAAAATCAAATGCTTTTTTTTATTGCTTCATACTCATTTTGAAATATCCCCTAATTTTTGTGAGCAGTATATTAACATTATTTATTTTTTAAAAAATAACATAGTGACACTTTTTTCCTTTTCTAAAACTTCAATTGTAATTTGTCGAGTATTGCCCCTACTTTAACTAAAGCTGTTTACCATTTTCTGTTACTAGAAACCAGTAAATCTGGAGTGTTATTAATTCCCTAACATTTATAATTCTGCTTTTATTTTCCTACACTGCTTGTACAAAATGGCATTTGAACATCTGTCTTAATTCTAGACTTACTCATTAGTCATTACACAATGCAAGAGCCAGACTACTGTCTTCTAATGTAGTCATATCTGAGCATTTATATACTTGATTTTATTAGGAATTACTTTTCACCTTTACATTAAAATTATGGCATTATGTTGTTTATGAAATTCTGTGTGGCAAGTTATGTTATCCAAGAATTTGATTTTAGGAGAAAATAGTTACAAAATAATAATTTGAAATGTTACCCAAAATGTTACAAAATAATTTGTCATTCAAAGCAGGATTTGGGTCTGAATAGGATGGAGAAGCCATGACCCAGATCTGCTGAAGGATGGATGTATCTATACTAGAAGAGAGGAAAATAGACTTTCTAAATCCCACTTTATAGCTTTAACTACCAGCCTCTCTCATCTGGGGGTAGAAGAAACATAGGCTTGGAAGCTACTCAGAACTGGTTTCCAACAGGACCTAGCCTGTTGTTGACTAGCTATAGGACCCTGTGGAGGTTCCTCAATCTACCTAAGCCTTGGTTCCTCTATAAAATGGCTCTATTCATCCTTACCTCTTGAGGCTGCCATGAGAATTTAGGAGACAACATGAGGCAAATCTTGCATGACAAGGGACTGACCTATATATAGCTGGCATTTAACAAACATCAGTGCACTTCCAATCTGTCATCTCTATGCTCAGGGCTACAGCTAACTCCAAGGGGACATTTGTGCAAATTTTAAAAAATGATGCCCCTGCATCTGGATGGGTGCCACCCCACATCAAGGCTCATAACTTGGTGGGAAGAGCGTTTCCCCGTCTCCACCTGGATCAGGGTCCTTACGTAATCCTGTGCATACCTGCACCTCTTTCTAGTTAGACTTCATTACTGAAGGAATGCCTTTTCATAGTGCGCTAGAGTTCAGGAACACGATTACCATTAGCAAAGTTCCAAAGGAATGGCAGGGAGTTCGCCTGCCTCAACTGGTTGCCCTTTTTGTTCTTAGGTAGATCAAATGGCAGGGACTTGGAAGTGATCCACTCAGCGCTGGGCCAGATCTCCGCCTCAGAGGAGCTTTCAAAACTCCAGGTTCTGTCTGTCATATTCAGTCTTCATGAATCACCCTTCTCCTGACAGAACTTTAACCAAGAAAAATGAAGGGTATAAATAAAACTGGTCGCTTGGCAATAAATAGCCCCACCCTTGAAGTCCCCTTGCAAGTCATTATGACATGGCTTTCTGCAAACCAACACATTGTGGTGTAAAAGGGGCCAGAAAGGCCCAACCTTGAAAAGCAGCTTTATTACCTACACATTCTTGGCGACTTTTCTACCCAAGATCTCAATTTCTTCACCACACAAAAGATAACCTATATAAAGTACCTAGTCTAATGCTTGAAATACTCAACTTGTTAGTTCCTATCTTTTTTTCTGCCTTCTTTGATTCATTCATTCAACAAGTATTTCTTAAACTCTTGTAATATGTCAGGCATTGCTTTAGGCAATGGGAATATAGCACTGAACAGAAATCCTTGTCCTTGTAGAGGTTAATTCTCATAATGTAGGCAGACAATAAAATGGTAAATATTATATATAAGATGTATGCTATGTCAGGTACTGATAGGCACCAAGGAGAGGAGAAAGGAGTTTTTTTTAGGTGGTATAGCTAGGAGTGCTGTCATTAAAAGGTGGCTTTGAGGAATGGCCTGAAGGAAGTAAAATAGAAAGTCAAATGAGAGTCTCAGGAGAAAGTGTTCTGGCTGTGCAAAGGCCCTGAGGCAGTAACACACCTAGAGTATTTGAAAAAACAGCAAAGAGTTCAACATAGTTAAATTGGAGGGCAGGGAGGTGAGGTAGAGTGGTCATGAAGGCTAGATCATGTCCATCCTCTTCTTGCACATAGTAGGTACACAGTAAACATTCATCTGAATGAGACAGTAACACGTGAATCAGTGGTCCCCAACCCCCGGGCCGCGGACCAGTACCGGTCCGTGGGCCATTTGGTACCGGTCCGCAGAGAAAGAATAAATAACCTACATTATTTCCATTTTATTTATATTTAAGTCTGAACGATGTTTTATTTTTTAAAAATGACCAGATTCCCTCTGTTACATCCATCTAAGACTCACTCTTGACGCTTGTCTCGGTCACGTGATACATTTATCCGTCCCACCCTAAAGGCCGGTCCGTGAAAATATTTTCTGACATTAAACCGGTCCGTGGCCCAAAAAAAGGTTGGGGACCACTGATGTAAATGTAGCAGGAAATGGGGGAAGGCACCATATTTTAGGCTGCAGTAATATCTACATTCTAGAAATGGTGACAGAATTCATCTTTATGGGGAAAATAGTGACATTGGAAATGGCATTAGTCTGGAAACCACTTTGATTTAGCCACTGGCCACTATGTTGTTCAAAGATGCTTTTCCTCAGTCATCAGCTTCTTTCAAGTGCTTCATCAAGTCCAACGCCCCACATTCTCATGTCCCCTCCTCAGTGCTGTTATCTTAGTAGTGATCTAAATAGGAAACTCCTTCCAAAAAGACTCCTCAAAATTCCTATGCTTTATTTTTCTCCTAGCTTTATCATCCTTTGGCTAGAAATGCAATTACATTTATAAAAATACCAAAAATTACTGGCTCTTCCCTTCACCTGCCCATTGAGGATCCTAGTTCTCCATATCTATGTCTTCGATCTCCAAGGTGTGTCCTGTGAGAGCTCAGAAGTCAACATATCAGCTGCAATCACAGTGAGCATTGTTTTCCTATGCTCTGTGGCTCTATTATTTCAGTCTTCTCTTCTGAATGTTGAATTGTGACCACCCCTCCATCCCTGCTACATCCTCCTAATGGCTTCACAGCTCACTTATAATAAAATCCAAACCTGACCGTTGTCTTTAGTACCTAGAACATTAGCTGGTGCATAATAAATAACCAGGAAGTGTCGTGAGCTCATGAATAGTCATCGCCCAGAAAGCTGCCTGTGTATCCATCCTCATCACTACCAGAATGCTGCCCCTGCCAGGAGGATACTGAGGTCTGTGTCAGGGGAGGCCATAAAACGCAGTTGTTAGGACTGTGAGCTCTGAAACCAGTCTGCTTGGCTTTGGATCTGGCCCTGCAACTTATTAGCTGTGTGATGTTGGGCAGGTCACCTACTTCCTTTGTGCCTCGGTGTCCTGGGTTTAATAGTATCTTCTCACAAGGTTGCCAGGAGAATTAAATAAGTAAATACATGTAAAACACTTAAAACAGAGGTTGACACATGGGAAGCATGCCAGGAAGAAAACAGGAGCCATTACATTTGTTTTCTATTAGTTGAAGTTCTTTTAGTTGCAAATAAAAGAAAGAACCTTGAGCCATCCTAAGCAGCAAAGCACTTATTATATAGTTATGGGGGAGTTTCAGAGGCCACAGGCAGAAACGCATCTGGGCCTCAGGAAGGGGCTAGACTTGAGCTGGGAAGCCATTGGTAAGTGTTCTTGCTCCATGGTGTGGTGGCTTTTCTCTGTAGTCCCCCTTTCGTGTCCTTGCTCTGGTCCAGGGCAACCTTCCCTTCTCAGTCTTTTACTACAGCTGACGTATTACAGGCCCAGCCACACTCAAGGATTGACAAGCAATCTTGTTCCTGGTTGCAGATTCCAAGAGGTGGTGATCTGATTGACTCTGAGGAGTCGGATGTCCACCTCAGTGCACCAGCTGAGCCAGGGGAGGACACAATGCAGGGTAAGACATAATGCTGGTGCTCTGGGCTCAAAAAAGAGGGGCAATCTCCTGAGAAAGGGACACTTTCGGCCCAAGGGCTAGGCAGACACCCCAAAAGGAGTCCCCTTGCATAGGTCTTCCCAAAGCTGCCAATCCAGGAGGTGCTGGGCCAGCTCTGGGACCCCCGTAGACAAGAAGGGAACTCCCGGGTCTTCTCTCTGAGTGAGCCAGGCAGACCAGTCCCCCCACCTATGTCTCAGGGAATCACTTTGGTCCTCTTGAGGACAGTCACCAGGCTACAGACACATCCTCATATCCTCACCCTATCCCAGCACCAAACCCTCAAACCTTTCCTCCTGACAGCCTCCAACCTTCAGGCAGACACAGACCTGCGTGGTTGTCCCAGCACTGCCTCACGCACTCCCTTCTTCCCCCCCACCCCAGCCTGTGATTTCACCTCCAGAGAGGTTTCCACCCAGCTCACTGAACACCAAACCCATGCATGTTTTGACTGATGGATTTTATTGCAGAACTCCAGGTAGAAGCCAGATGTGTTAAACAAAGGCTGTGCTAGACAAAGGCGACTACTGAGAACCCTAGGGAACAGAGACAGGGCAGTTTATGGCCAGTTGCAGCAATCACAGCTGGTGTCAAAAACAAGCCCGGCCTGGCAGTTCTGCAGGTATGTGATTCCATTCAGGCAGTGCCAGAAGGCATTTCTGTTGTTCTCCACAGGATAGAGGCCATCGGCTTTGTCCGCGCAGAAGCCACTGCCCCCGCCTCCGCTTCCGCTTCCACTTCCGCTTCCGCTCCCGCTTCCACTCCCGCTCCCACTGCTGGGAGTTGTTGGTAAGATGGGTTGAGGTGGGGCAGTGCAACCTGGAACAACATGAGAGCAGACTAGTGACCCGACCTGGTAGCGGCTCCCAGCTTTGCCTGGAGGTGCAGAGCCTAGTGGACCTGGGGGCAAGGTTGGGAGGTGGGGTACAGTTAGCGCTGGATCCCTACAACTGAAAAGACCACAGGATAGCTCCATTCTCAGGAACAGAGAAAGCTGTAACTTCAAGCCAGCCTGGTTTGTAATTTATAAAATTCTCTCTTCCCTTACTATGTCAAAAATCATTAAAACAAATTTACTGAGCACCCAAATGTGCCAAAGACTTTTCTAGGATCTCAGTCTTAAGTCTTGATCAAATAAGGTCTAAGAGAAAAATCTAGGAAAAGTGCAGGGAGCTGGTACTTTTCCTGAATTACAGATTAGAAATATGTGAGCACTGCTGAGGGCTTCTTGTTAAATTTCCCCGGGTGGGCTGAAAGAGACTGTTTAAGAAGGGAATCATAAAGAAGTAAATGCTTTTGCTGCAAGGGCAGCCTAACCACTTGAGGCTTTGCCACACCATTCAGACATAAAAGCCCTGGAAGGCCCTGGCCGGTTGGCTCAGCGGTAGAGCGTCTGCCTGGCGTGCGGGGGATCCGGGCTCGATTCCTGGCCAGGGCACATAGGAGAAGCGCCCATTTGCTTCTCCACCTCCCCCCCTCTCCTTCCTCTTTGTCTCTCTCTTCCCCTCCCGCAGCCAAGGCTCCATTGGAGCAAAGATGGCCTGGGTGCTGGGGATGGCTCCTTGGCCTCTGCCCCAGGCGCTAGAGTGCCCCTGGAGGGGCAGAGCATCGCCCCCTGGTGGGCAGAGCGTCGCCCCTGGTGGGCGTGCCGGGTGGATCCCGGTCGAGCGCTTGCGGGAGTCTGTCTGACTGTCTCTCCCCATTTCCAGCTTCAGAAAAAACAAAACAAAAAATAAAATAAAATAAAATAAAAGCCCTGGAAAACCCACCTAGCTTGGCCTGGTTTCCCATAACAGCATGACACGTCTGACATGGAAGTTTAATGGTAGGGAAAGATTATAGCACCCGTCTCTCAAGAGCAAGGAGGTGGAATGTGCAAAGGTTCCCTGGACAATGGAGGCGAGAAGGTGAAAACTGTCTTCTGAGTTGGAGGAGTGTTGACAGATCCCTGAGCATCCTCCCACTGTCACTCACTTGCACTCTGCAGGCCCAGGGCCTCCTTCAGGGTGCTGGTCAGGGGGAATCTGCCCTGGTTGCAGAAGGTGCCTGTGAAGTCATCCAGATCAATGGCCCAGATCATGGCGCCTCCGAAGTTGTTCTTCTTCAGCCAG
The DNA here is from genome assembly GCF_036850995.1 of Saccopteryx leptura. NCBI lineage: Eukaryota > Metazoa > Chordata > Mammalia > Chiroptera > Emballonuridae > Saccopteryx > Saccopteryx leptura. The sequence continues at coordinate 69,005,036 of NC_089513.1, forward strand.
TCAGCCTGTGGTCATTCAGAGAAACCCAATGAAGTACAGACGCCAAGGCCAGCCTGGGGCTCCAGGGCTGCAGATGGAAACAAACCCACAGGCAAGAACAGACTATGGGACAAAGCCTACCTTGATCTGGAAGCTCTTGGTGTTGTCATAGCCGAGCCACTCATTGCCTTTGTAAGCGTAGGGGACATCCTGAGCAGACTCCCACACTTCCGTGGCTCCATTCTTCAGGAAGGGACAGATCTAAGAGAAGAGAAGGAAGAGGTCAGGAAGTAGGCTCTGCCTACCCATGTGACAGCGGGAATAGGGCATGGGGCGGGGAATAGAGAAGGGATAACTGAGAGCTACTTGAGAAGGAAGGTCTGAGCTCTATCAGCAAATGTCTCAGTTCACTTAGGATTTTGAATCTTTGTCCCATCTGGGTCATTTCTTTTCAACGTGGAAGAAGGTCTTAAGTCAAAGAATGCCTTGGCAGGCAGTGAGAAGTGCCTCTACACTGATATAATCTCAGTGATGATATCTTCTCTCTGTTCCTGGAAACCAGCCTGACATTTATCTTGCCTTCCCTGCAAATAGCCACGAGCATCCACTTTCAGCCCCAACTCCTTGTTAAGTGAGCCAGGAAGTGTTGAATTGTTGATATTGTTCAGTTATGGCCTGCAGAAAACCACTTTTCTCTGTCTGTCTACGATTTCCAGGAGCATACATACCTCATAGTAGGCCCAGAACCCGGACTCCCTGGTGTAGGGTCCAGCAGGACCAGGGCCGGTGGTAGGAGCCCCAACTCCATGGTTGGAGGGGTTGCTCAGGATGAAGGTGTGTCCATAGGTTGGGAAGCCAACGATGAGTTTCTCAGCTGGGGCCCCATTGTCCCTCCAGTAGTTCATGACGTAATCCTGCAATGGCAGAGGGTTAGCGAGAGGCCCCACCAGGCTGATGACCCAGGGCTTAGTTATATTAGACCCTTGTTCTAGCAGGTAAATTGTCAAATTTTTTTTTTTTTTTTTTTTTTTAGCGAGAGAGAGAGAGAGAGAGAGAGAGATGGTCAGATAAGGACAGATAGACAGGAAGAAAGATGAAAAGCGTCAATTCTTTGTTGTAGCATCTTAGTTGTTCATTAATTGCTTTCTCATATGTGCCTTGACCAGAGGGCGGTGGCTCCAGCAGAGTGAGTGACCCCTTGCTCAAGCCAGCCACCTTGGACTCAAGCCAGTGACCTTTGGGATCAAGCTAGCAACCATGAGGTCATGTCTACAATCCCACACTCAAGCCAGTGACCTGGTGCTTAAGCTGGATGAGCCCATGATCAAGCTGACCACCTTGAGGTTTCAAACCTGGGTCCTTAGCATCCCAGGTGGATGCTCTATCCACTGTGCCACCATCTGGTCAGGCAATTAATTGATGTCAATGACAGAGAATTTTTTAGTATTTAAAAGAAAAAACATTTTGGTGGAATTATAGTTAAGGAGACTGGATCAACCATTTCAGAGGATAATTAGAACAAGTGAGACATTTGCAGAATCTACGTTTGTTTTGTCCCCGAATCTTCATGTGACGTATGACCCCGTGTCTGGTGTGTACTGTGTCCGTGTAGGGACTCACCACATTGAGGTAGGCGTTGCTGCCAGTGTCGGTGGGGTATTTGTAGAGGGGGCTGTTCTCTCCCGTGTAGCCCTCCCAGGAGCCGTGGAGGTCATAGGTCATGACATGGATATAGTCCAGGTACCTGCAGTCCAGGTAAAGGAGTTAAAAACATTCCTGCCTGACCTGCGGTGGTGCGGTGGATAAAGTGTCGACCTGGAATGCTGAGGTCACTGGTTCAAAACCCTGGGCTTGCCCGATCAAGGCACATATGGGAGTTGATACTTCCTGCTCCTCCCCCTTATCTCTCTCTCTCTCTCTCTTACGCGCGCACACACACACACACACACACACTCTCACTCTTCTCTCTAAAATAAATAATAAATTTAAAAAAAATACTTTAAAAATTTTTATTAAAAACATCCCTAATGGTCATCTCCCACACCTCTGCACGCTAAGACACTATTTCCAAACACCTCAACAAGGTCCCTGAATAGCAAGACTGACTAAGGACAAGCATATCTTATAAAGTGACACACAGAGGAGTTTTCAGACACTCACTGGGACAGCTGGGGGATCTCATAGCCAGCCTGGATGTTGGAGATGCCACCAGCTACTGCGGCGGTGACCATCAGCCTGGGTTTGTTGACCTGCTTGGCCTCCTGCTCAAAAGCTTCACGCATTTCCTGTACAAGAGTAGGAGAACGTCTGTGAACATGAACTCTAAGTCGACTTTCATGAGAACTCTTTGAATTTAACTCAATTCATCTTCCGTCTTTTCTTCTTCAACATTCTCACTGGAATAGGGTATCCAGTCCTCACCGCCCACTGAGACTGTCGGGAGCTAAGTGTTCTGTACGGGCTCAGTGATCTTCCGTACGAGTGAGATTGGTTGTGTGCTTTCCAGAGACGAACACAAAATAATATTGAGTGTAAACTCTGATTTTAAAATGAAATTGAACTGTCGAAAAATGCCATGAAACGCAGCTCACCTTCACCAGGACAGTGAAGAGGTGCTTGTCCTGAGGGGGGCTCCCCCGGGAGCCGGGGTACTCCCAGTCGAAGTCCAGCCCGTCAAAGTCATACTGGCGCAGGAACCTGATGACCGAGGCGATGAAGGTTTGGCGGTTCTCGGGAGTGGAAACCATGGCAGTGAAGCTGAGGGAGACCCAGGAAGGTGGGTGAGGGTGTGCTCCGGTAGTCCCAACACCTTTTCGTGACATCAAACTCATATTTTTGCCTCATAGCTCTTCAGTAGGACCCAGAACCCAAACAAAAGTATGTTCCTGGTTTTTTCCTCTCCTTTGGAATCACTACCTTGTCCATGCGTAGTACCTCAATGGCGCCTTTATTGTGCTATCACCCTAACTCTCATCTTTCTCTCTAGTTGCACGAGCTGCTTTGACTGCCTGGATGTGTCTGCTTACCACGATCTCTCCCCTAATAGTCTCCCAAGTTCATATGCCCTCAGAGAAGCCTTGTTTATTGGAAGCCTCTTTATTATAAGACTTTCTTTTCCCTTCCCCCAGCAGGCAAATAGGGAACATTGTTCTAACCCAGCGGTTCTCAACCTGTGGGTCACGACCCCGGTGGGGTCGCCTAAAGCCATCGGAAAATACATAATGCATATCGGGTATTTACATTCCCAAACATAACTGTAGCAAAATTACAGTTATGAAGTAGCCACCAAAATTATTTTTTGGTTTGGAGTCACCGCAACATGAGGAACTGTATTGCGGGGTCACGGCGTTAGAAAGGTTTAGAACAGGGGTCCCCAAACTTTTTACACAGTGGGCCAGTTCACTGTCCCTCAGACCGCTGGAGGGCCGCCACATACAGTGCTCCTCTCACTGACCGCCAATGAAAGAGGTGCCCCTTCCAGAAGTGCGGCAGGGGGCCGGATAAATGGCCTCAGGGGGCTGCATGTGGTAGTTTGGGGACGCCTGGTTTAGAACCACTGTCCTAACCGGTCCTCAGAGGTTACGCTCTGGAAACACCCCAAGAAGAGATTACTTCGGAATCTTGTGAACTAAACCTAAGTCAGGGTTCTGCAAACTCATTAGTCAACAGAGCCAAATATCAACAGGACAACGATTGAAATTTCTTTTGAGAGTCAAATTTTTTAAACTTAAACTATATAGGTAGGTACATTCCTTATCGAGGTAGCACCCGTGTGTGGTATTTTGTGGAAGAGCCACACTGAAGGGGCCAAAGAGCTGCACGTGGCTCGCGAGCCGTGGTTGGCTGACCACTGACTAGGTCATGAGGGTCCCAGGATATCCATCCAAATTTAGGTGTCTAAAATATATCTATTGTGTCCTACGTAACATAGAGGCTCTGCTGTAGTCATTTATTTGACTATACCAGCAGCGTATTTGTTTAATATGTGTCCTTAATCCCCTGTATTAGATTGTGAGGTCTAAAGGGACACAGGTCACACTAAGATACATTGTTCTCAATAACAAATAATCACCAGCCCTTCCCATAAAGGACTTACGGGGCAGTCCCGAAGTTCCAGCCTCCGATGGCCAGGAGAGTTTTCAGCTCACTGTTCCTGTAAAGTAAAAGATAGAAAAGAGAAACTTCAAAATCTATGAGCCTCTCTCTATTTAAAATAACCTTGCTTTGGTGTTGGGCCTGGCCCTTTGATGTTGCCTTGACATGTTATATTGCAGAACAATTTTCCTCCATTACTGAAAACTATCTTTGTAAAAATTCTTTGTGTTGTGATCATCCTTAATTAACTCAAGATTCTTTTGGGGAATCTAAATTATGGATTTGGGTTTTTTGTTTGTTTGTTTGTGTGTGTGTTTTAAGAAATGTATTGGCAATAATTTTGAAATCTATATCCATATATAGCTATCTTTTTTTATCAGCATAATTAGCACATATTCAATTTCATCAAATAAAATACTAAATATTGCTTGAACACAGTTACTTTCTTAGCTTTTATGTGGCTTAGAATTATATGCATTCTCAATATTAGTTTATGTAAGAATTAAATGCAGTGGTCACAGCAGGAAGACAACATTAAAACGCTGTGTTCATAGCTCCCTTCCCAGAGATTCCGATGCAGGTGGAGTGGCGGAGGGATTGGCATTCTTATCAAGTGCCCCAGGTGATTCCCATGCAGTAGTCAGATGGACCACGTTTCAAGAAACACCACTCCAAGGGCATTTATTTCCCCTCAGGCGTCATAACTGGGATTCGAGTAGCTGCAGTTATGTGCTACTCCTAAAAGTAGCAATGGCCTCCAGCCTTACTTCTCCTACATTTAACTAAACTGAACAAATCAGAAGTGGGAAGGCACCAGGGTTTTGGTTTGTTTGATTAATTGATTTGTTTTTTTACACAAAACAGAACTCTCTTCCAATACAGCAAACTCTTCTGATTTCTCGGGCTTGACAATGAATGCCTAATTGTTAGTATCTTCCGCCTTCTGATCTCTGATGCGAGTAGCTGAGATGGCTGGTTTCCTGGGTCATAAATAAGATATTGACAAAGAAAGGAAGAAACAGAGGTAAGATTTTTGAATACCTGCTGGAGCAGGCAATGTGCTCTGTTCTCTCTATTTGTGCTACTTAGAGTGTGGCCCTGGGCCAGGAGCATCTGTGGCATCTGGGAGCTTGTTAGAGATGCAGCCTCTTGGTCCCCAGCTCCAATTCGGGGAACTGGAACTGCGTTTCAGGAAGACCCCAGGTGATTTGTTTGCACATAATGTTTGGGAAGTACTGAACTGAGAGATACCAAATTAGATCTCTCCCCCTTCTCTTACTTGTTCTTCAGGCCATTGAAAGCCTGGTAGAGGGTCACGTCGTTCCATTCGATGGTGGTGATCTCGTTGTTCCGCATCCCGGCGAAGGCGTAGATGAGGTGGGTGCAGAGGCAGGGGTCGATGTCCTCAGGCTTGAAGCGCCCCAGGCCGGGCCGGTACTGGGCCCAGTTGGTGAAGTAGCATATCAACTGGTAGGCAGAACCTGTGGGTAGTAAGGAGTGAGAATGGCGGCCTGATTTAGGCACCACTGAAATATGCTGTGCGTTTTGGCCCCGCCTCTGTTCCCCTCCCCCCTCTTTGCCTCACATGCCTGATCCTTGAGTAGAAACACTCTTGCAGACAAGTTCGAAGATTCTGACTTGGGAACTAGTCACAGACTGGGATTGGTTATTTTTAACTTTGACAGATTCATTTGGGGATTTTGTATAAGCCTGGGGACCATTGGAGGAGAGATGCCCAGTAGTCCTATGCAGCCCAGTGAACACCAGTTTACAGCTGTCAGGTGGTCATGCCAAAGAAGATAGCAATGACAGCCAATCCAACCCCTAGCTTCTCTCAACGTCAAACCCATCTGTCCATGAAGTAGATAGGAGCTCTCTTTCCCTAGTATGGCTTATCTCTGGATATACGTTTTAAGAAAGTATTATTGAAATATTTAAAAATCACTATATTAGGAGACAATTGCAATGTGAGTAATTCATAAAAATTTGAGGTTTCTGGCCCTGGCCGGTTGGCTCAGCGGTGGAGCGTCGGCCTGGCATGCGGGGGACCCGGGTTCGATTCCCGGCCAGGGCACATAGGAGAGGCGCCCATTTGCTTCTCCACCCCCCACTCCTTCCTCTCTGCCTCTCTCTTCCCCTCCCGCAGCCAAGGCTCCATTGGAGCGGGGATGACCCAGGCACTGGGGATGGCTCCTTGGCCGCTGCCCCAGGCGCTGGAGTGGCTCTGGTCGCAGCAGAGCGTCGCCCCGGAGGGGCAGAGCATCGCCCCCTGGTGGGCAGAGCATCGCCCCTGGTGGGCGTGCCGGGTGGATCCTGGTCGGGCGCATGCAGGAGTCTGTCTGACTGTCTCTCCCCGTTTCCAACTTCAGATTTTAATATTTAAAAAAAAAAAAAGAAATTTGAGGTTTCTGGCAGGAAAAGATGATGTCAAAGATAAAAAAAAAAAAAAAACGGAGTCCATAACTTACCTAGCTGAGCATTCAGCAGAAGGACCAGACCTAGAGGGAAAAACAAAACAAAACATGTATTCTGAACCAGTTCTTTATCCTGTAGAGCAGTGGTCCCCAACCCCCGGGCCGCGGACCAGTACCGGTCTGTGGGCCATTTGGTACTGGTCCGCAGAGAAAGAATAAATAACTTACATTATTTCCATTTTATTTATATTTAAGTCTGAACGATTTTTTTTAAATTTTATTTTATTTATTCATTTTAGAAAAGAGAGAGAGAGAGAAGAGAGAGAGAAAGAGAGAGAAGGGGGGAGGAGCAGGAAGCATCAACTCCCATATGTGCCTTGACCAGGCAAGCTCAGGTTTTCGAACCGACGACCTTAGCATTTCCAGGTCGACGCTTTATCCACTGCGCCACCACAGGTCAGGCTGAACGATGTTTTATTTTTAAAAAAATGACCAGATTCCCTCTGTTACATCCGTCTAAGACTCACTCTTGACGCTTGTCTCAGTCACGTGATACATTTATCCATCCCACCCTAAAGGCCGGTCTGTGAAAATATTTTCTGACATTAAACCAGTCCATGGTCCCAAAGAAGGTTGGGGACCACTGCTGTAGAGTCTAATTCTGAGGACTTGGATGTCATCTTATTTGTCATAGGTTGTTACAGCCCAGGTGGCACTTAGGGGACATGCCAAAGAGTAGGTTTCTCCATGAAGTCACTACTAGACCTACCCTTCCCTTCTCTCAGTCAAAAGCGGCCAAGGCTCTCTCTTCTTCCACCTTCCATGTCAGAAATAACTGCTATTGAATAAAGAATCCAACGTCTACTATTTATGGGAGCTCTGCTGACTAAAATTACCCGAAATTCAGTCTATTGAAGGACTACATATGCATATATGCTTCACTACCCACCCCTGAATTGGATGAGCACAGCCTTCCAGAGATAAAACAATTCTCTGAAGCAGTGAATTCAGTATCTCCTGGAACATTTGAATTTTTTATTTTTCGGAACCAACTTTTAGGAGCCCTTATAACAGAAGAGAATGAGAAACTGTGAAGCCTCTCCCTGGCTTCTGTGAAAGCACTTGCGATCTGATTGTTTTACAAATTGAGCCAGAGGCTTTCATTTCAAAAAGTTTCTGAAGTTATAAAAAATGTAAATCACAGCTCCAGAGCAATGAATAAACTATGGGACAACTTGGCTCTAAACAATTTACTGAATCAATGGCTTTGAATGATTGAATTTCTAACTGAGCCATTTTTACGACATATCAACAACTCAGTAGGACAGTAGGGGATGAGAGAGAAATAATTCTGAAAACCTTAGAAAAAAGAGATAACTTGCTTAACCTCTGTCTCAGTTCCTATTGATTTCCATCCCAGAATGCTAAACCAAGGACACAAGCATGTACAATAAAAATAATACCCTTAAAATGAGGGGTGCAGGAAGGTGAATGGGGCAAAGGAGCAACCCAATAAGAGATGAGGGAGTAAGACAAACACTAGAAGACAAGACTTTCTTTTAGGACCACGCCCACGGGATGAATGAAGGTGGAGCTGTGATCAGAGTCAATGAAGAGAACAAGAGGTAGACGGGTTCATATATATCAGAATCTCTTGGAGATCTGAAACAATGAAAGACGGATGGAAGAGAATTGAGGTGTAATGTGAAGACTGCCTCAAGGCTGCCAGGTTTAGAGAGAAAAAGAAATCAGACAAAAAAGAGTGAGGCTCTATCTCTGGTGATAAGCTCACCTGTGAGGAGAATAAGGTTTGCCATGGTTGCCGTCGGTACTGGTCTAGCAGAGCCCGGATTGGCTTTTTATGCCATTCGAGTGGCTGGTTATCAGGAGGCTTTCCAGATGGAGAGCGCTTTGCTCAGATGTACTGATAGCTAATCAGTAAATTAACAGATCTCCTTTCCTACAAACACGACTTGGTGGACCTCCGACCTACGTTCTCCTGCCACCACTACTTTCCCAGCACCATGAGGACAAAACAATCCCATGTCTCGCAACAGGGTGGTGGAGACCATCACCATGCTTAATAGCCCTTTTGGCAGTTCCCAGGGCTGATAACCATCTGTTCCAACATTGTGGTGAGGTTTTCGCGTTGTGGACATTTTGTGCCTGGCATCAAAGCATGTCTTTATGGGAAAGTACATAATAAAAGCCTTTGGAAGTTATTAACTGTTCTTAAACATTTTAAATGGGTTTATTTATATGTAATTTGTACAATCAGTGCCTAAGGAATTTTTCCACTTTAGGTGCTACTTTTCAAACATTCTACCTACACCTGTTCTTTGGAATGACCTTAAGTCATTATTATATAATAATTTTATCTAAGAATGTATTATTACCCTAAATATCTCCTCCAAAGGTCACCAAAAGCTATCTAGTGTACCCTAGATCCAAATTGTTTAAAAATATCTCATGTTGCTGATAGAGAGGATGGTTATCATATTGAAAGGAGTCTCTTTTAATAGGAATATTTGCTACTTGACTATTTCTAGAATTTTGTTTGAAATTTATTCCAACCCACCTTTCCAAACATTATCCATTATCATTATTTTATAATAAATTTCTGATGCAGCCAAAATGGTCAGTTGATTATTCCTAAATATGTCGCATGCATTTGTTCCCACTATTCCTTTATCCTTTGCTGTAACGTCTTCCCTCCTCCTCACCACCTAACCCAACGTTACAATTTTTCAAAGCCCAGCTCAGATCCTCTCTTCAAAACTCTGTGATCTCTCCTTCTGCTGAAATGCTTCATGGATTCTAGTCTGTATCATCCGTACTTCTTACGTTCTTGTGGCGATACCTGGAATGCAGTTGGTGGGCAGCCCCATCGTGGAATGTTGGCACCCTAGCAGCCTCACTGTGAATCCAGACTAGATGCGGGAAAGGATGGGGCACTTGGACTTCCATTTTCATCAGGACTGTTCACAAAATGAAATCTAAAAGTGTGGAGAGTGAATACTGACTGACCGAAAAGCAACGAACGTTCATCAGAAGGCTCCACACCATTATTTCATTTAGCCTATGGAAAGGATTATTACTACCAGCTCAGTTTTATGGATGAGAAAATGGGTCAGACCTTAAGCATCAGATCCAGGATTCAGTACCCAAATTAGCTGCCACCAGAATGGTAATCTAATATTTATACTGCACTACTTATATTAATTAAGTAGGCTGGTTAGTGGTCTAGGTTGAAATGGAATAGGCATTTCCTTGAGGTACCTAAGAAAATATCATTGAGACAAAGAGCCAGAATTGTGTCAAATCAAAGTTATACCAAGGATTTGAAAGAAAAAAAACAAGGAGCAAGGCAGTAGTCCCAGGTTTATCCTATCTGGCTATCAGGTCTAGCTGCTGTGTAGACTTAGTGATATATTTTCTATTGAATTTGGCACCCCTGTTGCTATATGAATGACCCGCAGATAAAGCATCCCTTCGTGATAACTGCTAAAGAGTGCCAGGTGAGTCCCCAGCAAGCTTGCCCGCATCTGAGCACTTGTGTGTTGGAAAGAATGACCCTCATCATAAGATTTGTAGAATAAATAAAAAGTTTCAAAGTGTTGGCATTATGTATCCTTTCATATTGTTCCATTTTTTTTTCAAGAAGTCTGTATTATTTTTAGTCTCTCCCAACTTTATGATAAATGTGCTATTCACATGAGTTTAGATATACTCTTAAATAAAAATATTAGAGTAAAAAACCCTGTCTCACCAGCCAGCTTAAATAAGATAATTTTATCTTTAAATATTACCTAAGATGTCCTTTCTCAGTTAAATACTTCTCACTCCCCTGGACTGTGTGCTAACCATTTTCTTGCTTTATTTAGAATTTTAACATATATGCCTGTGTCCCTAAGTAATACTGCATGCTATTCCATTATATGAATATGCTGTGATTCACTTATCCTCTCTGCATAGAACAATCTATGGCTTATTTCCAGTTCCCCCCCTACCTGCTTCAGTAAGCATTCCTGTCCATGTCTCTGGCTGGACATTTGCAAAGTTCTCCAGGGTTTACATCTAGAAATGGGATTGCTTGGTGAAACTGCATATGCATCTTAAAATTTACTATTTAGTTAAACCTTTTCCCAAAGTAGTTGTATCAGTTTGTAGTACCAACAATAATTGAGAGTTCCTATTATTCCACATCTTTACCAAAACTTGGTATTATCAGATTTCAAAATGTGTGTCCTTGTGGTGGGTAGTTTCAGTTTATATCTCTTAAGTTATACAGCCCAGAGAAGCTTGTGTATAACCAGGGTCAACCAGCCATTAGTTGCTCTCCTTACTGATGGGCACAATCATTATGTGGAGTTGAATAGGTCCTCATTGGTAGTTACAGTACAAAGGTCAAGAAGTAACTGGGTAATGACTACAGCACTAGTTTCCAATCAGCTGCAGTGGCCATGAAGCCAGTACCATCCCACAGGGAAGAAAATTCCTCCTGCGTGACCTGCTAGGCCTAGGACCCAGCAGAACTGTCAGGATCCTCTGACAGTTTGTTCCATTGGCATGTACTGAGTGCTGTAACTCAATAGAATATTCTAGAAAGATAGTGATGTTAGGAGACACCGAAATGGCCACCAGTTCTCCCTGACTGCGCTTCATTCGGTAGGTGCCGATTCAGGATTATGGTATCAGCATCAGGTGACAGACTCAGCACTGTGAAGTTTAGCAGATGAGTCCACCACCAGTGAGGGTTGCATCTAAGATCTTGGTGCGACTTGGGTGACAAATGACCTGGCAGATATAAAGCAAGGCACTGAGAATGCATCACCACCCCACCTCCCGTGGTTTCAGACGTGTCCTTCCTACCTAGGAAGAGACTTTTTCTCCTCCCGTAAATATCCATGCCGTTTTCCCCACCTGGAGCCATCACTAGGTGAAAACCCTGCACCCACACTTTCCCATTCCCGTGGTCATGCAATGGCTGGAGCTCTTTATTTGCACCAGCACCACGATGAGAATGACTTCTCAGTGTCCACATGGCGGAGTTCGAGATACAGGTAAAATGATGGACATGGCTGCAGCTGGGTAACCATCAACAGCCAGGTAGAGATAGCAGTGATGCCGGTTGTTCCCCGCTCACTCCTTAGCACAGGGTGCGATTCTGATTTCATATTCAATACCAGGACAGCAGGGCTGGGGGAATAAAAGGAAAAAAATACCTGGATTGGGATCTCAAATCATAGCTGTTTGGCACCAGGAAACTTCCTGTCCTCAGACCCCTAGGTTTCTAACAGATGGCTGAGAACAGATGGACTGTTGCTGGGAATGGCTCTATTTAGGGCATTTATAGCCCTGGGCAAGCAATCTAGTTAGCCTACCGTGTAGAAGTGAACACTAGGCTTAAGCGATTTGCCTTTGAGTTGACTTTATGGCATTCTTTTGTCCTCACCCTCTGTGGGTAATAAGAGAGGAAGTAGCCATCAGAGGAGGTTTGGACATTGCCTTAGTCAGCTTGGGCTGTCATAACAAAATATCATAGACTGGGTGACTTGAAGAACCAAAACTTATTTTCTCACAGTTCTGGTGGCTGGAAAGTCCAAGATCAAAGTTTCCAACAGGGCTCAGTCTTTGGTAAGAGCTCTTTCCGGTTTGTTGACAGCCACATTCTGGCTGCCTTCTCACAGGGAGGGGAGGGGGAATGAGAGAATGAGAAAGAGAAAGAGAGAGAGAGAGAGAGAGAGAGGGAGAGAGATATCAAGTGTCTTTTCCTTTTTATATGGATACCAGTACTATTAAATCAGGGCTCCATTCTTGTGAACTTATTTAACCTTAATTACCACATTCTGGCTGCCTTCTCACAGGGAGGGGAGGGGGAATGAGAGAATGGGAAAGAGAGAGAGAGAGAGAGAGAGAGAGATATCAAGTGTCTTTTCCTTTTTATATGGATACCAGAACTATTAAATCAGGGCTCCATCCTTGTGAACTTATTTAACCTTAATTACCATATTTTTCACTCCATAAGATGCACCTGACCATATGACACACCTAGGGTTTTAAGGAGGAAAATAAGAAAAAAAAAAATCTGAACCAAATGGTGTATTAAAATATTTAATAAAATACTGTATTTTTCACTCCATAAGATGCACAGGCATTTTCTCCTTCATTTTTTTTGGGAAAAAAGTACATCTTATGGAGCAAAAAATACGATATCTCCTTAAAGGTTCTTTATCCAATACGGTCACAGGGGTTAGGGCTTCAACATGAGGATTTGGGGGGACACTATTCTGTCCATAACAGACATTAAAATAATCTCTTCAATGCTTGACATGTGTGGAGATTATCTCTAGTCAGAAAGTTAATGATACCTCCAACTCATCAAGTCAAGAGGTGCTAGGCAAGGGTTGGCTATGCCAAGCCATCTGTTCCACCCCATTTGATCAACCACTTCCAATCTTATAGAAATTGGGGATGATTTTTAGTTCCTCATTATCACAAGTTCTGCATATTCCATTCCCTAATCCTACCTCTGGTTTAATCACTGAGTGATCAGTCCAATTGTACTCGTCCCTTTAGCAGTCACTGGAAGGGTACCACCAACTGGTATTAAGGATAAAAAAAATAAGGATAGGAACCATCATCAATTTCATCATGTTTACATTTTTTTTTAAATCTCAAAGCCATAATCACATAAACTTCTAAGACGGAATGTCAGTAGGAGTCTAGCAGTTCTGAAGGATAGCCCCTACCTGGAGTTAGCCTTCACATGTATTGGGGAGCTAATAACATAAGTAACCTTAACATCCTAACAACCTGCACTAGGTTGAACTGATCTTACCAGTCACAGGAAGAGAGTCAGAGAAGTGGACTAGTTGTTTGATCCTGTTTGCATAAGGTCGTATTTTTAAAAAATGATTTCACATTCAATCAATCTGAGCTTTCAAATTATTTCATCAGAGAGATACTGATTCATGCTCCCCTCAGTCCTCCTTTGAGCAACTTCCTGCAACGTCATTAATAATAACCATGGGTCTTTTTTTCTTCTGCTTTTTCCTAGTGGGAGGAGGGGAGTTAGAGCAGGGGTCTCAAACTCAACTCAGCATGTGGGCCGCAGAGCAAGATCACAGCCGTTCGGCGGGCCACACTAGGTCTACAAAAGGCAACTGTTACGCAACACTTTTCTCACTGCAGTTGAAAACAAAAAAAAAAATCAGTACAACAAGCACAATCGTACATGCAGTTTACTCAGTGTCACAAAACGACCAGAAACTGTAGTTCGCATCACAACTGCTGTTAACTAAGCTAATATCTAGCTAGGATGCTAGAGAAATGAAAAATACAAGTAGGCCCCTAGGCTTACTTAATTTTATCCAAAATATTTTGAACTTCGTGAATTAGTCTGTGGGCCGCCCAAAATTGTTCGGCGGGCCGCATGAGGCCCGCGGGATGAGAGTTTGAGACCCCTGAGTTAGAGAGACAGACTCCCACATGCGCCACAACTGGGATCCACCTGGCAACCCTCGTCTGGGGCCAATGCTCTGCCCATCTGGGGCCATGCTCACAACAGAGTTCTCTTTAGCGCCTGAAGCAGAGGTGCCACAGAGCATCCTCAGCGCCCAAGCCAATGCATTTGAACCAATTAAGCCATGGCTGTGGGAGGAAAAAAAGAGAGAGAGAATGAAGGGGGAAGGGATGAGTGGAAAAGCAGATAGTCATTTCTTCTGTGTGCCCTGACCGGGAATCAAACCTGGAACATTCACACGCCAGGCTGATCTACCACTGAGCCAACTGGCCAGGGCTACAACCATGGATCTTAACCATCCAATCTCTTTTCATCACTCTGGATCCATAAGAAATTGGGGATCTAGTCTCTGTGACTACTGTAACAATTACTTTTTTTTTTAAGAGAGAGGCAAAGAGAGATAGGAACATCAAGCTATTCCTGTGTGTGCCCTGACTGGGGATTGAACCGGCAACATCTGCACTTCATGCCATAATAATCATTGAAGGTAATGGGCCACAACACTCCAGAAAGACTTTTCTAATCCCAGTTCTCTTAGTCCTACTCTTATCTCCAGCCTCTGGATGCTGGAATGCCCAGGGTTAGGTCCTTGGATTCTCTCCTTCCCTATCCATAGTCACACCCTTACTGATCTCTCCAACCTATTGACTGTAAACACCAACTACATAGCAACTACCATATTTTTTGCTCTATAAAATGCACTCCCCCACCCCCCCAAAGTGGAGGGGAAAATGCCCATGTGTCTTATGGAGTGAATGTTCATTTTTTTTAAGCTGCTGTGGGAGCTGTGTTGGTAGACATATGTAGAATAAGTGCCAACAGCAGCGTAATCATACCTGCCATGGCAGCGTGTGGAACCCCAGCATCTGCTGAGTGATCTCCTGGTTCCAGTTTCCACAGTTGCACGCAGCACAGGAGGGAAGGTGAGCAATGTTGTGTGAGTGCATTCATCTGACATCATTGAGGGCAGATGCAAGAGGCGCGCTGCAGCAGTGGAGGGCTGCGCTGCAGCTGCTGGAGTTCTGTGTGAAATGTTGATGTCACTTGCTGCCTTATTAGTGCTTGACCAGTTTAGAGCACATATTAGTAAAACCACACACAAAAAAAACCCCAAAACTTTAAAGAAGTGAAGACTCATCTAGCTGTAATTCCTGTGGGTCTTACCAGCCAGTTGCAACCTCTCAATGTTTCCATCAACAAACCGTTTAAAGTCTTTGTGTGAGAAGAGTGGAACATGTGGATGGCTGCTGGTAACCATGATCTCACACCAGCTGGACCAATGAAGAGACCCACTATCACTCAAGTTTGTGAGTGGGTGAAAACATCATGGCCATCAGTGAAGAATGAAACCATGGTGGCCTGACCTGTGGTGGCGCAGTGGATAAAGCGTCAACCTGGAAATGCTGAGGTCACCGGTTCGAAACTCTGGGCTTGCCTGGTCAAGGCACATATGGGAGTTGATGCTTCCTGCTCCTCCCTCCTTCTCTCTCTCTCTCTCTTCTTTCTAAAATGAATAAAAAATAAAATAAATAAAAAATAAAAAAAAACAAAAAAAATAAATTAAAAAAAAAAAAAGAATGAAACCGTGGTACGGTCATTCAAAAAACGTGGCATTGCCCTGGTCGGTTGGCTCAGCGGTAAAGCGTCGGCCTAGCGTGCGGAGGACCCGGGTTCGATTCCCGGCCAGGGCACATAGGAGAAGCGCCCATTTGCTTCTCCACCCCTCCGCCGCGCTTTCCTCTCTGTCTCTCTCTTCCCTTCCCGCAGCCAAGGCTCCATTGGAGCAAAGATGGCCCGGGTGCTGGGGATGGCTCTGTGGCCTCTGCCTCAGGCGCTAGAGTGGCTCTGGTCACAACATGGCGATGCCCAGGATGGGTAGAGCATTGCCCCCTGGTGGGCAGAACATCGCCCCATGGTGGGCGTGCCGGGTGGATCCCGGTCGGGCGCATGCGGGAGTCTGTCTGACTGTCTCTCCCTGTTTCCAGCTTCAGAAAAATGAAGAAAAAAAAACCAACAAACAAACAAAAAAAACGTGGCATTAGCAATACCTTAGATGTCACTGAAGATGGTATCATATATGAAAATGGCTAAGAAAGTGATACCAGTGATTGTGAGCTACTGAGCTTCTTAAATTCTGACACTAGCGATGATGAGTTCCTGGGGTTCACGGACAACTAGAAGAGTATTTGAACATTAAAGTGTCTTCTCATGGTTGTTAATACTGCTGTTGAGTTTACATTGTGGAAATATTATTGTGGTATATTTTATTAAATATTTTAACACACCATTTTGTTCAGAATTTTTTTTTTTCTTATTTTCCTCCTTAAAACCCTAGGTACGTCTTATGGTCAGGTGTGTCTTATGGAGCAAAAAATATGGTACCTCCAAAAATTGTATGTCCAAATGCCTACTCAACATCTCTACTTAGAAACCTAAGAGAAATCTTGCCTGACCAGGTAGTGGCACAGTGGATAGAGCATTGAACTGGGATGTGGAGAACCCAGGTTCGAGACCCGAGGTTGCCAGGTTGAGCGTGGGCTCATCTGGTTTGAGCAAAGCTTACCAGCTTGAACCCAAGGTCGCTGGCTTGAGCAAGGGGTTACTCGGTCTGCTCTAGCCCCCCAGTCAAGGCACATATGAGAAAGCAATCAATGAACAACTAAGATGTCGCAACGAAAAACTAATGATTGATCATGCTTTTCATCTCTCTCCGTTCCTGTCTGTCTGTCCCTATCTATCCCTCTCTCTGACTCTCGCTGTCTCTGTAAAAAAGAAAGAAAAAAAAAAAGACAGCCTAAATTCAATCACTTCCAACCACCTCTATGTCGGCTTTCCTCTTCTGAGCCTTCATCTCTCCCAGATTGTTGCAGTAGCCTCCAAACTGGGCATTCTCAGCAAAGCAGCTACATTGCTGACCTAAAAACAAAAATCACATCAAATTATTTGTTCACTTGCCCTGGCCGGTTGGCTCAGTGGTAGAGCGTCGGCCTGGTGTGCAGGAGTCCTGGGTTCGATTCCCAGCCAGGACACACAGGAGAAACGCCCATCTGCTTCTCCACCCCTCCCCCTCTCCTTCCTCTCTGTCTCTCTCTTCCCCTCCCACAGCCAAGGCTCCATTGGAGCAAAGTTGGCCCGGGCACTGAGGATGGCTCTATGGCCTCTGCCTCAGGCACTAGAATGGCTCTGGTTGCAACAGAGCAACGCCCCAGATGGCAGAGCATCGCCCCCTGGTGGGCGTGCCGGGTGGATCCTGGTTGGGCGCATGCGGGAGTCTGTCTGACTGCCTCCCTGTTTCCAACTTCAGAAAAAAAAAATAATTAAAATTATTTGTTCACTTAAAAACCTTCAAAGGCTGCTGTTTCTTTTGGAGTAAAAGCAGAAGTCTTACAAGGCCTTAAACCAGAGGTCAGCAAGCTAATGTCTGAGAGCCAGCTCCAACCCACTGCTTGTTTTTCTACAGTGGCCTGTGAGCTAAGAATAATTTTTACATTTTTAAATGGGTGGAAAAAATAAAAAAGAAGAATATTTTGTGACACATGAACATTATACGAAATTCAAATGTCAGGCCCTGGCCGGTTGGCTCAGCGGTAGAGCGTCGGCCTAGCGTGCGGAGGACCCGGGTTCGATTCCCAGCCAGGGCACACAGGAGAAGCGCCCATTTGCTTCTCCACCCCTCCGCTGCGCCTTCCTCTCTGTCTCTCTCTTCCCCTCCCGCAGCCAAGGCTCCATTGGAGCAAAGATGGCCCGGGCGCTGGGGATGGCTCTGTGGCCTCTGCCCCAGGCGCTAGAGTGGCTCTGGTCGCAATATGCGACGCCCAGGATGGGCAGAACATCGCCCCCTGGTGAGCAGAGTGTCACCCCATGGTGGGCGTGCCGGGTGGATCCCGGTCGGGCGCATGCGGGAGTCTGTCTGACTGTCTCTCCCTGTTTCCAGCTTCAGAAAAAAAAAAGAAAAAAAAAAAAATTCAAATGTCAGTGTCCATAAATAACATTTTATTGGGACATGGCCATGCTTACTCATTTACATATCATCTCTGGCGGCTTGCACGCTACCACACCAGTAGGGCTGAGTAGTTACAACACAGATCATGTGCCCACAAAGCCTAAAATATTTACCAACTGGCCTTCTATAGAAAAAATGTGCCGATCTGCTTTCTCCCGACCACATCTCCAATGACGTCCCCCAAGACTCCTCCAACCTTGATCCCTTGTCTCCAACCAGCTGGGCCTTCTTGCTAGTGTTCCTTTAAGACTCCAGGAAGTCTCTTTCCTCAGGGCCTTTGTACTGATCTTTCCCTCTGCAGGCCACACTGTCCCCAGATAGCCACAAGATAGCACTGCCCAGATAGCCACAAGATAGTGCTGTCCCCCAGACAGCTAAGAGCTTCTCTTCCTTATCTTTTTGCTCAGGTAATTTGTGGGCCTGATATAAAATGAAAATACGGGATCCCATCCTCAGAAAGTATTAATAATTCCAAGATGTCAACAATAGAGTACAAAACTGAGTGTATAGATCGTGAGCCTGAGAAACTGGTCTGGCTCATATATCCCTCTTGTTAGTGGTCTATATCAGTGGTCCCCAACCCCTGGGCCACGGACCGGTACCGATTTGTGGGCCATTTTGTACTGGTCCACAGAGAAAGAATAAATAACTTACATTATTTCCATTTTATTTATATTTAAGTCTGAACGATGTTTTATTTTTTAAAAATGACCAGATTCCCTCTGTTACATCCGTCTAAGACTCACTCTTGATGCCTGTCTCATTCACATGATACATTTATCCATCCCACCCTAAAGGCTGGTCCGTGAAAATATTTTCTGACATTAAACCGGTCTGTGGCCCAAAAAAGGTTGGGGACCACTGGTCTATATGACCACCTCATCTAAAACTGAGACCCCACCCTGGATGGTTAGCTCAGCTGGTTAGACTAGAGCACTGTCCTGATTCACCAAGGTTGTGGGTTTTATCCCTGGTCAGGGCACATATAAGCATCAGCTAATGAATGCATAAATAACTGAAACAACAAATTGATGTTCCTCTCTCTTCCCTCATCCTTTCTCTCTAAAATCAATAAATAAAAAAGAAAATAAATAAAACTGCAACTCCTTCACCATCAGCCTCCAAGCCCCTACTCTCCTCTATATTTTTATAACACTTTTCAGCATCCAACATACTATATGGTTTATGTATTATTACATTTATTATTTAATATCTGTCTCTCCCTGCTAAAAATATAAGACTCATGTGGATGAGGATTTTTGTCTGTTTCCTTCACTACTGTATCCCAAATATATAAAATAGTTCCTGGAATATAGTAGATGCTCAATAAGTAGTTGTAATAAGTTTTATTGAAAAAAGTACATGAAATTCAACAAATTATCTCATTCATATTTTGTTTTATTTTTCTAATCTTAAAAATAAAATTAAGTGTACAATTTTTGTTGAAAAAAAGCATTTCTACTAGAATATACAAAATTATTTCTGTCTGGCTATTTCTTCACTTCTACATATAATAGCTAGAAGTTACATAATATTAATAAATACTAAGAAATACAATTGTGAAGTATTTTTGACTTTTTAATTATATACCATGTATTATACTGACCAAACCTAAAATTTAAATTTAAAAAGTGATCAAGGCTGAGAATTTAAAAAGAGATCTGCGTCCTCAGATTGAGAGTGAGCCTTCAGAACTAATAATAATAAGAAGAAGAAGAAGAAGAAGAAGAGGAAGAAGAAGAGGAAGAAGAAACAATCATACAACTAAAAATAAATTAAACTATAGGAAGTGCAAAACTTCAAGAATGAAGAGACATGGTAAAAGTTACCTGAGAAGAAGGAAAGTAATAATGATTAAATTGACATAGACCTCAACAAATCTTTTTTTTTTTAAAGGTATGCCTGTAGTGCTATGAACTTCCCTCTCAGTACTGCTTTTGCATTGGCCCATAAATTTTGAGTTATTGTATGTATGCTCATTATCATTCATTTCTAGGAATTTTTTTATTTCTTCTTTGATCTCATTGTTAACCCATTTGTTATTTAATAACATGCTATTTAGTTTCCAAGTGTTTGAGTATTTTTCAGTTTTTCTGTTGTAGTTGATTTCTAGTTTCATGCTATTGTGATCAGAGAAAGATTAAGAAGATTTTAATCTTCTTAAATTTGTTGAGACCACTGTTGTGCCCTAACATGTGGTCTATCCTAGAGAATGTACCATGAGCACTTGAAAAGAATTTATATTCTGCTGCTTTAGGGTGAAAGGTTCTGAAGATAATCTATTAAATCCAGTTATCTAGTGTGTCCTTTAAGTCTGCTGTTTCTTTGTTAATTTTCTTTCTTGAGGATCTATCTAGTGATGTTAGTGAGGTATTGAAATCCCCTACTATTATAGTACTGCTGTTGATCTCACTCTTTATATCCATCAAAGTCTGCTTTATATATTTAGGTGCTTCTATATTAGATGTGTAGATATTTATAATGGTTATATTTTCCTGTTGAATTGCTCCCTTTATCATTATGTAGTGACCTTCTTTATCTTCTTACTATAGACTTTGTTTTAAACTCCATTTTGTCTGATATAAGTATTGCTACCCCAGCTTTTTTTTCATTTCCATTTGCATGAAATATTTTTTCCATCCTTTTACTGTCAGTCTATGTGCATCTTTTGTTTTAAGGTGTGTCTCTTGTAGACAGCCTATGTATGGGTCCTGTTTTCTTATCCACGCAGCTACCCTATGTCTTTTGATTGGATTATTTAATCCATTTAAATTTAATTTTTTAATTTATTGATTTTAGAGAGACAGAGAAAGGAAGGGGGAGAGAGAGAAAGAGAGAAAGAGAAGTATTCATGTTAGTTGCTTCCCATATATGCCCTGACCAGGGATTGAAACTGCAACCCTTTATTTTTCCAGATGATGTTCTAATTGACTGATCTAACTGCCAGTGTCTCAATAAATCTTATTTTCAAAACCCCCAACATAAAGCTGTTCAGATAGACCATTCCTGGTTATTAGAGATATGATCTTGGTGGTAAATATGGGCAAAATTAGAAAGTAACTCATTCTCTACAGTTCTCTTTGATTTGATTCCAATCTGATCTGCTCACTTGTGCAAAACTTTGTAAGTGTTGAGGAATTCCTGTCTTTCCAGATCTGCACTCCCCTGCCCGCCCAGTGGCACTCAGTCTCGAGAGGAGTTTGTACTATCCACACTGAAAATTTTCTTGAATTCCACTGGAGTCAGAAAGTGTGCTGTTCACCTGAAATACACCTACTAGCCCTATTCCTTCTATTTCTGTAGTGAGTGCCACTGGTGGCTACCCATTGTCTTTGTATACTCCCTATATTTTGATAACTTCTGCTTTATGAATCCTACCTTCCCAAGTAGAAGTCAGAAAACTCACATTTCCTGTCTCGTTCACAACTATGGAGCAGGCCTGTGACCCAGACTCTGCCAATATGTGTGAGTCTTGGATTTTATATTAAGCACTGTGAGAGGTGGCCACATATGGAGATGCAACGGTGGATGAGACTTGTTCTTCTGAGGCAGGAGTGGGGAGCTGCTGGCCTCTACTCCTGGGTGCCATTGGTTGAACTCTGGTGCCAGACAGTGAACTCTGGTGTCACAACTAAAGCCACTCCCATAGTAAAGACTGGCACTTGTTTCTAGCTATCTTGACTTTTCAGAGAGTCTATGAGTGAACAAATACCTTTTTAAAAGTCCCATTACTCCTTAAATTAGCCAGACTATAATTTGTTGTTAAAAACTAAGGCCCCTGGCCTCGTATGAAAAGCTCCCAGCTAATGTCATAGTCAACGGCAAAAAGTTAAAAACCTTTTTTTTAACATAACATGAGGAGTGAGGCCAGGATGCCACCTTTCTGCACTGTCCAACATTGCACTGGAAGTCTTAGCCAAAGGAATTAAGCAACAAATAAAATTCTACCCAGCGAAAGAATCAACAAAATGAAAAGGCAACCTAGGAAATGGGAGAAAATATTTGTGTGCCATATATCAAATAAGGGGTTAATATCCAAAATGCACAAAGAACTCATACAACTCATTAACAACAACAACAACAACAAAATGATCCGATTTTTTAAATGGGCAGAGGAACTGAATAAACATTTTTCCAAAGAAGACATCCAAAGGGCCAACAGGTACATGAAAAGATGTTCAACATCACTACCTATCAGGGAAATGCAAATCAGAAGCACAATGAGATATCACCACAAACCCATGAGAATGGCTGTCGTCAAGAACAATGGTCCCCAACCTTTTTTGGGCCATGGACCAGTTTAATGTCAGAAAATATTTTCACAGACCGGCCTTTAGGGTGGGACGGATAAATGCACAAAATAAAATTATGTGACCGGCGTAAAACTGTGGTATTTTTAAATATTATATAATTGTCGAACTTACGAGACAAGTGTCAAGAGTGAGTCTTAGATGGATGTAACAGAGGGAATCTGGTCATTTTAAAAAAATAAAACATCATTCAGACTTAAATATAAATAAAACAGAAATAATGTAAGTTATTTATTCTTTCTCTGCAGACCGGTACCAAATGGCCCACGAACCGGTACTGGTCCGTGGCCTGGGGGTTGGGGACCACTGGTCAAGAAGACAAGAGGGAAGTATTGGTGAGGATGTGGTGAAAAGGGAACCCTTGTGCACTGTGGTGGGAATGTAAATTGGTGCAGCCACGATGGAAAAAAGTATGGAGGTTCTCCAAAAAATTAAAAATAAAACAACTATATATTCCAACAATCCCACTTCTAGGTCTATATCCAAAGGAAATCAAAACACCATGTCAAGGCAATATTTACAATAACCAAGACACACAAATGATTAATGTCCATCAATGAATAAATGCTACTTCTGATTTTTTTAAAGTTATTTAAATTCTTTTTTTTTTTTTTTTTTTTTTTTTACAGAGACAGAGAGAGTCAGAGAGAGGGATAGACGGGACAGACAGACAGGAACGGAGAGATGAGAAGCATCAATCATTAGTTTTTCGTTGCGCATTGCGGCACCTTAGTTGTTCATTGATTGCTTTCTCGTATGTGCCTTGACTGCGGGCCTTCAGCAGACTGAGTAACCCCTTGCTCAAGCCAGTGACCTTGGGTCCAAGCTGGTGAGCTTTTGCTCAAACCAGATGAGCCAGCGCTCAAGCTGGCAACCTCAGGGTCTCAAACCTGGGTCCTTGGCATCCCAGTTCGACGCTCTATCCACTGCGCCACCTCCTGGTCAGGCATAAGTTATTTAAATTCTTAATTTAAGTTTATTTTAAATATTAAAGCTTAATTTGTTTGGGTTTAGCAGAAGAAACTTACATACAACCTCCAAACGGTTACGTAAATCAGCTCACTTACTTTGCCTTGCCTTCCTAGCGTACCCTGTCTCCTCTGACTCACCATGTCTCCTAATCTTCCCAAATCCTGCTCAAACCTGGAGGAATATGCAGAGTGAAGTGAAGACTTGCAGAGTTAGGGTAAACAATCAGCTACAGTGAGGCACTGTAGGGCAGAAGCTCTGAGTGGACAAGAGTCTAGGGGCATCTCTGACCCTGTGCTGGAAACAGCACAACAGCATGATAAGATTCAGTAACAGAATTGTTCAGGCTCTCAGAGAGAGATTAGAAGTCAGCGTGTTCCTGTCCTTTACTTCATTCACCTGAAAACAAGCCCTTGAGGTTTTTTTACTGGCTAATAAATATCTAAGGACAGCTGGGGACGGGCTTCAGTCCTTCGGTCTGCAGACCAGGGCTGCTGCCTCCCCTCGGCCCCTTGGAGCATGTCATCTGGTCTCCGGGTAGTTCATTGTCACCGTGACACAAACCCACTTCCTCTTCTATTTCCCTACATACATTACCTCTGAATCTTCACTATTGCACCTCTTGAACATTTAGAAGTGTTTCTCTAAAGGAATGTGTAATGTTTGTTTATGGGTAGTTATTATCCGAGTCTTACATACTTGCCTCTACCCACACCTCATCTAAGTGCATGTTTTGACAATGAATGGACCAGGCATTTTCCTTGAATCCCTCTGGTCCAGCCACCCAGCACCCAGGAAAGAGCAGTGCATGCTGAAGGTGCTCAGCATAGAAACCAGGTGGCAGTGGGCTGGTGACGCTCTAGTACAGGGGTCCCCAAACTACAGCCGTGGGCTGCATGCGGCCCCCTGAGGCCATTTATCCGGCCCCCACCGCACTTCCGGAAGGGGCACCTCTTTCATTGGTGGTCAGTGAGAGGAGCACATTGACCATCTCATTAGCCAAAAGCAGGCCTATAGTTCCCATTGAAATACTGGTCAGTTTGTTGATTTAAATTTACTTGTTCTTTATTTTAAATATTGTATTTGTTCCCATTTTGTTTTTTTACCTTAAAATAAGATATGTGCAGTGTGCATAGGGATTTGTTCATAGTTTTTTTTTTTATAGTCCGGCCCTCCAATGGTCTGAGGGACAGTGAACTGGCCCCTTGTGTAAAAAGTTTGGGGACCCCTGGTCTAGAATGTCATTGGGAGACTGGGGTTAATTACATTGAAAACCCTCTAGGAAAGAGACAGAAGTCATTGGACAGCATTGCTCAACCTTTTATTGTACAACAATCTCTGAGCTGGCGGGAGGGATGTGGTATCTGACAAAGACATCACCAGTTGCAGCAAGAGCAGGAGGCATCAAAGACCAGGCCAGACTGGCAGTGCTGAATGAAGGTCTGTCCATTCACACAGTTGTAGAAGGCGTTTTTGTCCGTGGGGTCGGGGTACAGGCCACTGGCCTTGTTGGCACAGAATCCACTGCCCCCTGAGCTGCCACTGCCATTGCCATCATCTGTACTGGGAGCCTCAGTGATGGGAGCAATGGGCTGGGCTGGGGCTTTGCAGCCTACAAGAAAGAACCCAGATCCTGAGCCACCCTGGTTTTTGTTAGAGTTCCTGATGCATGAGAACTACTGCCCTGGATTCTGATCTTAGCTCCTCCTTCCGCATCCCTGCGTATTTCAGTCTTCTGATCTGATATGCCTGCCTTCCCCTCTCCTCTTTGGTTACCAACTCCCTCTTCATCCTTCAAAGTATAGTTCATTATTTTTCCTCTTTCCTAGATCTCCCTGATCCTTGAGGCATTAATGTCATGTGCTCACAGGGAAGCTTCTTATTTTTTTCTGGGACTTAACCATAGAATAACTTCTGTGTTGTTATCTAAACTTTGTAATCTCATCAATACAATCTCTCTAATTAGATTATAAGCCTCTATACAGTAGAGGTTGTGACTTACGTACTTGGGATCCCCTGTGATACCTACATAGATGCTCATAAAACTTGCTTGTAAAATAAATAATGGTTAAAGCAATGGTGAAGGATGCTGTTTGTTCTTCCACCATCATTGAATTATTACCAAATATAAATGGAGCAATAGTTATAAAATCACTTGGACAATAGCTCCCTGACTTTCGAGGAGCCCTTGAAATTTCTCTCAAGTTTGAGGCTTAGGGTCCCTTCTCACCCCAACTCACTTGCACTCTGCAGGCCCAGGGCCTCCTTCAGGGTGGTGGTCAGGGGGAATCTGCCCTGGTTGCAGAAGGTGCCTGTGAAGTCATCCAGATCAATGGCCCAGATCATGGCGCCTCCGAAGTTGTTCTTCTTCAGCCAGTCAGCCTGTGGTCATTCAGAGAAACCCAATGAAGTGCAGACGCCAAGGCCAGCCTGGGGCTCCAGGCTACAGATGGAAACAAACTCACAGGCAAGAAACACGTTCTACCTTGATCTGGAAGCTCTTGGTGTTGTCATAGCCGAGCCACTCATTGCCTTTGTAAGCATAAGGGACATCCTCAGCACCCTCCCACACTTCGGTGGCTCCATTCTTCAGGAAGGGACAGATCTAAGAGAAGAGAAGGAAGAGGTCAAGAGGTCAGCAAAGTATCCATGTAGCAGGGGTAAAGGACATGGGGCGGGAAATGGAGAGGATCCAGAGCTGTATCAGCAAATGTCTCAGTTCACTTAGGATTTTGACTCTTTGTCCCATATGGGTCATTTATTTTCAATGTGTGAGAAGCTCTTAAATCAAAGAATGCTTTGGCAGGCAGTGAGAAGTGCCTCTACACTGATATCAACTCAGTGATGATATCTTTTTTCCTACTCTCTCTGTTCCCGGAAACCAGCCTGACATTTATCTTGCCTTCCCTGCAAATAGCCACGAGCATCCGCTTTCAGCCCCAACTCCTTGTTAAGTGAGCCAGGAAGTGTTGAATTGTTGATATTGTTCAGTTATGGCCTGCAGAAAGCCACTTTTCTCTGTCTGTCTGTGATTTCCAGGAGCATACATACCTCGTAATAGGCCCAGAACCCGGACTGCCTGGTATAGGGTCCAGCAGGACCAGGGCCAGTGGTAGGAGCCCCAATTCCATGGTTGGAGGGGTTGCTCAGGATGAAGGTGTGTCCATAGGTTGGGAAGCCAACGATGAGTTTCTCAGCTGGGGCCCCATTGTCCCTCCAGTAGTTCATGACGTAATCCTGCAATGGCAGCGGGTTAGCGAGAGGCCCCACCAGGCTGAGGACCCAGGGCTTAGTTATGTTAGACTCCTGTTCTAGCAGGTAAACTGTTTGATGTTAATGACAGAGAATTCTTTAGTATCCTTAAAAAACATTTTGGTGGAATTATAGTTAAGGAGATTTGATCAGCCATGTAAGAGGACAATTATAACTTAAATAAGACATTTTCAGAATCTGTTTGGTTTGTCCCCGAATATTCATGTGACGTATGACCCCGGGTCTGGTGTGTACTGTGTCTGTGTAGGGACTCACCACATTGAGGTAGGCGTCGCTGCCAGTGTCGGTGGGGTATTTGTAGAGGGGGCTGTTCTCTCCCGTGTAGCCCTCCCAGGAGCCATGGAGGTCATAGGTCATGACATGGATATAGTCCAGGTACCTGCAGTCCAGGTAAAGGAGTTAAAAACATTCCTGCCTGACCTGTGGTGGTGCGGTGGATAAAGTGTCGACCTGGAACGCTGAGGTCACTGGTTCAAAACCCTGGGCTTGCCCGATCAAGGCACATATGGGAGTTGATACTTCCTGCTCCCCCCCTTCTCTCTCTCTCTCTCTCTCTCTCTTACTCTTCTCTCTAAAATAAATAATAAATTTAAAAAATTTTAAATTGTATTAAAAACATCCCTGATGGTCATCTCCCACACTTTTGCATTCAAAGACACCATTTCCAAACACCTCAGCAAGGTCCCTGAATAGCAGGACAGACTAAGGGTGAGCATCTCTTACACAGTGACACACAGAGGAGTTTTCAGACACTCACTGGGACAGCTGGGGGATCTCATAGCCAGCCTGGATGTTGGAGATGCCACCAGCTACTGCAGCGGTGACCATCAGCCTGGGTTTGTTGACCTGCTTGGCCTCCTGCTCAAAAGCTTCACGCATTTCCTGTACAAGAGTAGGAGAACGTCTGTGAACATGAACTCTAAGTCGACTTTCATGACAACTCTTTGAATTTAACTCAATTCATCTTCCATCTTTCCTTCTTCAGCATTCTCACTGGAATAGGGTATCCAGTCCTCACCTCCCACTGAGACTGTCGGGGGGGGGGGGGAGCTAAGTGATCTTCCGTATGAGTGAGATTGGTTGCGTGCTTTCCAGAAACGAACACAAAATAATATTGAGTGTAAACTCTGATTTTAAAATGAAATTGAACTGTCGAAAAATGCCGTGAAACGCAGCTCACCTTCACCAGGACAGTGAAGAGGTGCTTGTCCTGAGGGGGGCTCCCCCGGGAGCCGGGGTACTCCCAGTCGAAGTCCAGCCCGTCAAAGTCGTACTGGCGCAGGAACCTGATGACCGAGGCGATGAAGGTTTGGCGGTTCTCGGGAGTGGAAACCATGGCAGTGAAGCTGAGGGAGACCCAGGAAGGCAGGGTGAGGGTGTGCCCCGGTGGTCCCAACACCTCGTTATAACATCAGTGTAGGAAGTGATCTGGGAAAACTTACGGGGCAGTTCCAAAGTTCCAGCCACCAATAGCCAGGAGAGTTTTCAGTTGACTGTTCCTGAGAGACAAGAAGTCAACAGTGGTGTCAGAACAAATGGAGAGAAAGAAATCATTTCAACGCTAGCCATCATCGTGACTGAGACTCCAGGGGGAGTTTAACGCAGCCTCTTGTACTGGATTCTCCATTGTCATCCTTTTTCCTCAATTTCAAGAGCAGTTGGAGTAGGTGACCTGAGGTTGGTAGTTTGAAGCTTCTACACTTCTGATTACGTCCCTTGTGTGAAGCCTCCACAATTCAGGCGTCCCCAAACTACGGCCCGCGGGCCGCATGCGGCCCCCTGAGGCCATTTATCCAGCCCCCCACCGCACTTCCAAAAGGGCCACCTCTTTCATTGGTGGTCAGTGAGAGGAGCACTGTATGTGGCAGCCCTCCAACGGTCCGAGGGACAGTGAACTGGCCCCCTGTGTAAAAAGTTTGGGGACCCCTGCTCCACATGCTTCCCAATGCCAGCTTTGGGTTGCTTCTGAGCAGAAGGCTGTTGTCACCTGAGTCCACCATACTTAAAGTTTTCTAAATTCCCTTGGCAATGGAGCTGGACTTTAATGGATAACCCTCTCCCGTGAGCTAGCCATTGCCCTTAAGTTACAGTCACCGCTGTATTGGAAATAATAAGAAAGCTCAGAATTCACTGGCCTGTTGGCATGTTTGGAATGTCAACCTGGAGGCTACCGTAAAAGGTTTTGTCCAAACTATTCTCGAAAGTGAAAAGACTTTACGTTTCAGTCCTTTCTCCACTTACTTGTTCTTCAGGCCATTGAAAGCCTGGTAGAGGGTCACGTCGTTCCATTCGATGGTGGTGATCTCGTTGTTCCGCATCCCGGCGAAGGCGTAGATGAGGTGGGTGCAGAGGCAGGGGTCGATGTCCTCAGGCTTGAAGCGCCCCAGGCCGGGCCGGTACTGGGCCCAGTTGGTGAAGTAGCATGTCAGCTGGTAGGCAGAACCTGTTGCTCAGGGGATGAGGGGGAGAAACGGTGACAAAGCAAGCTCTCTGGGGAGTTAGCTATTGATGGCCAAAGAAACCACAGACTTCCAAATAACACTCCCGTTGAGTCTCGGGATGATCTGCTTGAGCTCCTTGTGTGTATTGCACCAAACCACCGAGTAGGAGGCATTCAAGGCTGAAGAGTCCTCTCAGAGGTAGCTCTGTCCCTCCAGAGAGAATGAAAGCACCTTCGTGCCCTTCGCTGAATGAAACCTTAAAGCCGTAAACTCTGATGTAAATGCATTCTACTCCCCTCTGCATGCTAACACTCACAGTCACTAATGCTTACTCAGAATTTATGCCCCCAGCTCTACGCTCAGTAATTTATCAAAGTCATTCATTCACTGTCGCCAAAACCCTGTGAGGCAGGTATTTTCATTATTCCCGCTTTGTCCATTTGGAAACTACAAATGAAATGATGGCAGTACAGAAAGGATGGTGGTAGAGGTCCGTGTAGCATGGAGAGCTGTGTCTCCGAGTAATAATTTCACTCGGAGGGAAATGAACCCTCCGTTCAGAGTCAAGAGTCGGTGACCATGTTGAAGGGAAAGGCTAAATCCATAGTCCTCTCTCACTCTGGGGTGAGGTTTAGATTCTGCCACGACCTCTCTATATTTCCTGGGACCAGACACATGACAAGTCCCCTCTGCCCTCATTCCCTGGGCTGTGAGATGGGCGGCAATGCTTTTCCTGTCTGCCTCGCAGAGAAGGGTTGTTATAAGGACTCGGTGAGGTGACATATTTGAAAATGCTTTAAAAATATATTGTCTTTTTTTTTTTTTTTTAATGTAGAAAGACAGAGGGCCATGCTGAGCTTCCAAATTACAAAGGAACACTAATGATGGTCCATCTGGAGAAGAATACGTACCTATCCCAGCTGTCAGCAGCAGGAGCAGACCTTAAAGCAACAGAGACAGCCATGAGTGGGGGAACGCGTCTGCGAACACAGCAGGCCTGGACGCAGTGGTTCATTCACTAGGGACATTTTTCCTAGGTTTTACGTTTTGAGTCCTTTTAACACTCTTTGTAGACTCCCAACTTCCCAAGGCTGAGGAAGTCCCTGGGTTTCTCCTAGAAGCCCACGCCCCTCTGCTCCAGCTCCGGAGACCACCCATCAAAGGGCCACGCGCCTTGAGGCTTGGTGAAGGGAGGGGCTGCAGAGCAGTGGGAGACCCATCACCAGGGAGAATCTGTGTCCCTGAGCTTTTGCCCGAAGCAATCATTTCCTGAGATTTGGTTGAATTCAAAAGTAAAGTAAAGTTGTAAAGGGGGGCAGAGGACAGGAGGGAGGGAGTGGTCCACAGGCACAGAGCACGGTGGTTCCTTACCAGAGAGGAGGGTGAGCTTGGTCATCTTGTCTCAGCGGTAAAAAAAACACTCCCTAGTTCAACCTGCCTTTTATACCCCTCCATCCCCTCCTGTGACTTATCAGATTCTCCTTTATCGTGCTTGCCTCTGAAGTCAATGTTAATATTGGCAGTGCTCAAAACCCTCAAACCCATTTATGAAATCCATTATTGACAGGGAAACCATATTGTCTTGATTTCAGTCTATGAGAAGAAAAGATTGGGCTCAAGCCCAGAACCGTACTAAAAGCTCCATTATGGAACAGCTTACATAATTCAAAATGGTTTATGTCCAGTGGGCTACACTCTCTGTTTGGATAGCAAGGAATGGGCTATTTCACACCCATGGGTTTGTAGCAAATGATCTCCATGGTCCCCTCCAGAAACATGCTCTCCCTCTGCCTCTCTCTTTACCCTGTGCCTTCACACCTGATGCTAGAATATATAACAACCCCCTTTTTAATACAACAAATAGCCAGTTTCTCAAATTTCCTTGGTGTATATCGCTAGAATTTATTTGCCTATAAACTAGCCTGTATTCTGAAGCGTTTCCTTCCCTTTTCACAATGGTTATTCTCCCCAGAGTGAGAGAGGACTATGGATTTAGTCTTTCCCTTCAACATGGCCGCTTACTGGCAGACATAGAGATGCAGATCTTTGTGAGACCCTGACGGTCAAGATCATTGCCTTTGAGCCTGAATTGAACCCAGTGACACCACTGAGAATGTTAAAGCCTAAATGGAAGACAAGGAGGGCAACCCCTCTATCCAGCAGCATTTTTGTGAATGAACAGCTGGAGGTTGGCCATATCCACTCAGACTTTAACATCCAGGAAAAACTCGCCTTGAACTTGGTGCTTTGCCTGCCAGGTGGCATTACTGAGTGTTACCTTCACTAGTTCACCCCAAAATACAACTTTCATAAAATGATCCATCTCAAATGTTTTCCTCACTTGCATTCCAGAACTGTCAAATGTTACAAGCCGCTGCCAACCTACACTCCAAGAAAAATGTCAAATACAGACCCTCCTGCCTCTCAGGGTGTCCTCCTGCCTAAGCCCTGTGGCTGTGGGGTCTCAATAAAAGGTTCCCTTTAGTTGACTGGAGCAGTTCAAAAATTCTGTAGGCTTAAATCTAGGTATACCAGTAATTACATTAAATGTAAATGAGCTAAATACTCTAGTTGTCCATCTATTTTCTTGTTTAAAAACTGCTTAAGCATATGCTGAGAGTGTTCTCATAGGGATTAGAATATAGGAAACCAGGTACGAAGTGTTTTTTAAAAAAAATAACAAAAAACCCCAGTGTTCTTCCAGTCAAAGGTGAGCCACAAATTGAAAGGAAGAAAGGGAGGAAGCACGATCCCCGTCTTTTATAATCTCATAGTCAATATGCACTTAGAGTAAATACCACGGGAATACACCTGTGTCAACAAACCATTTATTAATGTTCATTCGCTTGTTTAATCATGACCTACTTCGTGTCAGGTACCGTGTGAGTGCTGGGCTATGCGAGTAAATGGGACACAAGGCTCACCGTCGCTGCTGCGGACAGATAAGTAAAGGGGCATTATTATCTGCTGAATTAAGTTCTGCAGAATAACTGTTAGAACCAAACAAAAAGAAGCCCAGCTTGAAGAGTGGGCAGTTATGCATCTGGATTTAAGGAACCCAAAGAAATTCATCGGAGATAGGTGGAAAGACTGTTTGTGGAGAAAGGTCACTGTTCGAATGCCCCACCTGGGCTGGGAAGGAGAGGTAGTCTCACGGTGTGGTTGGGCCAAAGCTCAGCTCAGAGCGTGGGGCGAGATCGTGGACACCAGAGCCACACCGCCAGCTTCGCCATGCATTTCTGAGGTGCATGGCCTCAGCCCAGCTCTCAGCCTCTCTGTGTCTGCTCTTCTCTGTGAAGGGGGAGTAATCACTGTGACGACCTCAGCGGGTCCCCGTGAAGACTCAGCGAGTTGATGTTTATTAGAGGGCCTGCTCGCAGAGTGCCCTGTAAGTGTTGGTTAGGAAGGGACTTGGAGCGAGGACTATGTGTCAAGGGCGACTTCCCTCCCACACAGCCAGGTGATGTGAAAAGGAGCCTTTAGGGCAGGGGTCCCCAAACTACGGCCCACAGGCCACATGCGGCCCCCTGAGGCCATTTATCCGGCCCCTGCCGCACTTCCGGAAGGGGCACCTCTTTCATTGGTGGTCAGTGAGAGGAGCATAGTTCCCATTGAAATACTGGTCAGTTTGTTGATTTAAATTTACTTGTTCTTTATTTTAAATATTGTATTTGTTCCCGTTTTGTTTTTTACTTTAAAATATGTGCAGTGTGCATAGGGATTTGTTCATAGTTTTTTTTTTTTATAGTCCGGCCCTCCAACGGTCTGAGGGACAGTGAACTGGCTCCCTGTGTAAAAAGTTTGGGGACCCCTGCTTTAGGGTGTGCTGACTCTTAAGATGAAGACAGCAAACCCAGACACATGGATAAATGGCTGACGGGAAAGCCACGGGGACTGCAGGGGGTCTGGGGCCAGAGGTGGGCCAGAGATGCTTTCGTGGCTGTAAAATGTGCCAAATGAGTTAAATCCACGAGAAATTAAGCCCGAGTTCTCATTTTGGAATTCGCTTACAAAATGGCTCGCTCAGCACTTTGTGCAAATCTGGGGACCTCTTTTCTGCTGACTTATGAGGACATTCGGTACATAGTGGGACGTCTGATCAACAGTTCTGAGTCTCTTTAAATAATTCATTATCCAGACCCAGACGCACGTGAGAGTAAAAGGAGCATTAGAATTACGGAGTTTTCAAACTATTTATTTTTGATTGACATTTTACAAAGGAACTTATCAAATAGTTTTTTTTTTCTCTTCTTTTCTAAATGAGAGGAGGGGAGATAGACAGACTCCTGCATGCGCCCTGACCGGGATCCACCGAGTGACCCCTGTCTGGGGCTGATACTCTGCCCATCTGGGACCATGCTTGCAACTGAGCTATTTTTAGTGCCTGTGGTAGAGGTGCCACAGAGCCAGCCTTAGAGCCCAGGGCTGATTTGCTCAAACCAATTGAGCTATGGCTGTGGGAGAGGAAGAGAGAGAGAGAGAGAAGGTGGAGAGAGAGGGGTGGAGAAGCAGATGGTCACTTCTCCTGTGTGTGTCCTAACCGGGAACTGAACCTGGGACATCCATACGCTGGGCCAACACTCTAACACTGAGCCAACTGGCCAGGGCCGATCAGCGAGCACCCTACAGTGATGATTGCAAGAGGCTATCATTTAAGCTTTGTCAGCAAAGGGCCAGGAAAAGAGATATGAGTTAGCACTAATAACACATATTTTACCATGTGTCCAGGGGTTCTGCTTATTGTTTGTGCTGGTTTTTATCAAAACAGCGTAAGCCACAGAAACCCCCACACCCTCCATGACCTGGTGAGTGCGGAAGCCCCTCCTTGCTTGGCGAGCTGTTTTCTTCAGCGTGGTACCGAGTCAGTGGAGAGCGGAGCCCACGCCGCCTCGGAGACGGTAGGAGGGAGACCTCCCACCCCCCAGTAATGTGTCTTTTCTTTAAAAATTTTTTGGTGCCTTCCCTAAGGAAACTGCAGGGTCCATTTGTCTATGGTAATGAACTTGTTTTTTTAAAGTGAGCTAATTTTGAAATCAGAGCTGATGGTCTTTGTTCCTGTCCTCACAGGGGCGGAAGTGGAGTATGCAGACTAGCCCGTAGGTGGTCATCATGTTCCGTCCTCCAATAACAGGTATGGCTGGCTTGGGGTTGTTTAGCCCTAGAGTTGGGAGATGAGTGAACTCGATGAAGGAGGACTTCCTGAAGGAGGTGATGCAGTAAATTAAGTGCCCAGACACTCTTCCGGATCTTTCTGCAAGATCTTTGGAGGCATCTTTGTGGAAAAGAACTTGATGTCTCTTGCCCCACCCCTCGCCTGAGCCTCCCTCCCCTCCCCCCCCCCCCAGGGCCCAAAGCACAGGGACTTCCCACAGGGGGCCCCCACCGCTGCTTCCTCTCCCAGCCCCGACCTCTGCAGAGCTCTGGGGAGCAGGAACGCGGGGCCTCTCTTACACACAGGGCAGCAACCATGCAGGGCTATAAGTCAAAATAGACAACTTGGCACTCAGCAGCAAAACTTCTATTTAATCATCCTTCTGTCTTACAGTTCCCAATGGACCCAACAGGTGGACGGCTTAAGGCCAGTTACAGCATGAGCAACTGGGGTCGAAGACCAGGCCTGTCTGACAAGCCTCCTCATAGGTGTGCCCACCCACGCAGTTGTAGAAGGCTCGCTTGCTGGTGGGGCTCGGGTAGAGACCACTGGGCTTCCCGACACAGAATCCACTATCGCCAACACCGCCACTCCCGGGAGCCGCAGTGACGATGGGGGCCGAGGCGGTGCCTGGGGTAGAGGTGGGCACTCTGCAATCTGAAGAGAGTAAGAAAAGGGGTCTTCAGTGGACTCCATTCCCAGAACAAACGTCAAGTCTGTAGGGTGACTGGGGGTTTCTCTCAGCCAAGGGCACATCTTGCCTGAACCAGTGGTTAAATGCTCTGGGCCTGACCCGGATACCCAAGTTCACAGCCCCGCTCTGCCTTGAGCTATGTGACTTATCAACATTATCTTCTCTGAGCCTCAATTTCCTCCTTGTAATGACCGGAAGGGAGGAATGATAAAATTCTGATAGAATTCTAATAATCTTTTAGAATTACTATGTGAAGCATTTTCTGATGTGCTTGGTATATAATATAGCAAAGTATTGTGCAATTATCAGCTTTTATTTTATTTTTCAGGGAAAAATAATGTTTATCACCTTTATCACCTAAATGCTTCCCAAATACTATGTTCCATTACCCCCCCCCCCAAATCCTACAAAGTGGGGCAATTTAAAAGATCCCTTAATTCATCATAGCTAAAGCAAGAACTGAGATTCACAACCTGTTCTATTTGAATTCAGAGCCTGGGCTGTGCCCACTATACCGATATCATTTTCTTTAACCACTTTATTGAGGTATGATTGTCATACAATAAGCTGTACATATTTAATGTTACACCTTGAAGAGTTTGAAGATCACCACAATCTATAAATAAACCCATCACTGTCAAAAGTTGTTTTTTTTTTTCTGCTCTCTTTATTATTATTATTTGTGGTAGGAACACGTACCATAAAACTAAATGCTCCTAGCAAATGTCCAGGTAGACAATACAGCATCGTTAAGTGCAGGCTCTGTCCTAGGCAGATCCCTAAGACTGTTTCCATCTTGCGTCACTGAAACGTGCCCTTTGACCAACACCTCCCTTTTCTCCCTCCCTAGTTCTTATGTTTAAGGAGACAAACAACACATGTCTTTAAGAGTGCCTGGGAGGATAACAGGAAACCCAGAGACAGCAGGCCTGGCACAGAGTAAGGTCCCACGGTCCCACGCTTCTCCCAGGCCGCCTGGACCCTTTGCTTTCTGGGCCAGCCATGATGCTTGGGGCTGGGGCAGAATTGTGTGTGAGACCGACTGTAACTCCAAGTCTCACGGGGGGGGGGCAGGTACAGCTGGACCCCTTCAGGGTTCTCTTTCTCTTATCCCTTTCCTTATCTGCTAATCTTTTTTTTTTTTTTTTGTATTTTTCTGAAGCTGGAAATGGGGAGAGACAGTCAGACAGACTCCCGCATGTGCCTGACCGGGATCCACCCGGCACGCCCACCAGGGGTGATGCTCTGCCCACCAGGGGGTGATGCTCTGCCGCGACCAGAGCCACTCTAGCGCCTGGGGCAGAGGTCAAGGAGCCATCCCCAGCGCCCGGGCCATCTTTGCTCCAATGGAGCCTCGCTGCGGGAGGGGAAGAGAGAGACAGAGAGGAAGGAGGGAGAGGGTGGAGAAGCAAATGGGCGCTTCTCCTATGTGCCCTGGCCGGGAATCGAACCCGGGTCCCCCGCACGCCAGGCCGACGCTCTACCGCTGAGCCAACCAGCCAGGGCCCTTATCTGCTAAATTTTTAATCTGGGCCTTGTTTTGTCTTTGCTGCTCCATACAATTCATAAAGGTTGGAGCTGGGCGGGTGAGGGCAGGGAACAAGGTGTTGGTGGTCCCTTCCCCACCTGGGCTCCGGGATGTCCAGGTCACTGTCCTGGGGACCCCTCAGGAGCTCCGCAGAGGGAAACTCTCAGGAAAGGTGACAGGTCCTTCCTCAGGAGGACCATCAGCCGTGACTGGCCCCTAGAAAGCCACCCGGGTCTCTGTCTGCGTCCCACAGGCAGGCTCCACATGACAATGCTGGGGCAGGTGGGAGATGTGGGGGAGGCCCCCCTGAGGCCAGGCTGCGGGGTGCTCTGGGCGGCCTTTCCTTCCTCCATCATGGCGCCAAGTGTGCTCTCCTGGCTGGTGGGGGGAGGGGGCGTGTCGCTACTTACTGGGAGTGGAGACCCCGAGTGCAGATTTGAGGGCGTTCATGAGCGGGTATGTGCCCTGTCCACAGAAAGTGCCCGTGAAGTCATCCAAGTCGATGGCCCAGACCATGGCGCCCCCGAAGCCGTTCCTCAGCAGCCACTCGGCCTGCGGGAGACAATCGGGGGGGGGGGGGCTGTCGGGTGTCCTTGCACAGGTTCAGGGAATGACTCGGGGGAGGGGGGACAGTCCAGGCCTGAGAGGAGGGCCTGGGAGCGTGGGTGGCTTCCCTGCAGTGACTTGGAGGGACTCACGGACATAGCTGTCCACAAGGAGAGATTTTAGGACTACCAAGGCAGGGAGAAGGAAACTTGGGCCCAAACAGCCCTTTCTCCCTGCCTTCTGCAATCACCAAGCCCCTTCTGAGCAGGCTGTCTGAGCTGGAGCTTGAGTGGGCTGTAGTGTCATTAGAGATATAAGGCCATTCACACAGCAAGTGTCTGGGCAAAGAGATAGGGCTCCTGACAGGGAGATATGGGGTCAAGGGCCCGGGGGTCGGGAGGCTGTAACCACCCACCCAGACCTGCACGTCTCGGAAGCCTAACATCCCAGATGATCTCTGCCCCCTGATTCTGGTTCAGCCTCGTTGGCTGTAAGCGGAAGGGGGAGAACCCTCATTGACAGTGTGGGCCTTGGAGTGGGGGAAAATGCCTGCCTGGGAGAACCGGATCAGGACCAGAACCGGGCAGGGAGGGGACCGACCGGGAGCCTCCAGGAGTGGGGGAAGCGGGAATGTGCCCGGGAGAGTGAAGGGAGGCAGCCATGCAGGTGCACCTGCCGGGCTCTGCGGCCGGGCCACCAGCCGGCCCCGAGACGTCGCCCTATCTCTCTGCGCGTCTCCTGGGGCTGTAACTCCGATGCGCTTGGGGGGCAGGTTCCCTACCTCTTCCAAATGTGCAGAAGGAAGGGTGCAGAGGGCCTTACCTTGAGGGCAAAGCTCTTGGGGTCACCATACCCAATCCACTGGTTCCCCTTGTAGGCGTAGGGTACCTCCTGGGGGGCGTTCCACACCTCGGTGGCCCCTTTCAGGAAGGAGCAGGCCTGGGCCGGTGCAGGAAAAGCAGTCAGGGTGCGGGGCGTCCTTACTCTGCTCTGCCCGCCTCTTCCTCTCCTTTCCTTTCTCTTCTGGGATGTGCTCCCCACCCACCCTCCTTGCTGGAAATAAGAGCACGCGGTTTCCATTTCATCCCAGCTCCCTTCCTGCTTCCTGTCCGGTTGCACCGTGGAGAGATGAGATGTGGGTTCCTATCCTGTGTCTGCCGGTACCCGTCTGCGAGACAACGGGCAGGGCAGCTTCCTGGTGCCTTGTGCCTCAGTTTCCCTTTGAAACAAATTTACCTGTTCCTTTTATCGGAACACTTCCCCCCCACAGAGGAGCCAACAAAGGGATGACAGAGAGAAGGGTTAGGGCTTGGAGCCTGATGACTTAAGTTTGAATCCTAGCTCTGGCACTTACTAGCTCGGCAACCTTGAACAACTTTCTTAACCCCGTTGTGCCTCAGTGTCCCCTCTTGCATAAGAGGCTAAAATCAGCACCACATTGTTTGTTGTGAGGGTTAGATGAGATAATATATAAAAGCCACTTAGAGCCTGGTTGCCTGCTTACACTCAGTAAGTGTTAACTACTACTGGTATTATAGATGCATATTTACTTTAAAGGGTTAACATTTAAGATGTTTCAATTGTTCACTCTACCTTTCCCTCGATAGCACACAGGGTGCCCTGTATTAGCTATCAGGGCATCAATTCTCTCCTCATGGAAGTATCTTCAGTCCTTTAGAACAGAGGGAGTGGCTCCCCCAGGCA
The DNA here is from genome assembly GCF_036850995.1 of Saccopteryx leptura. NCBI lineage: Eukaryota > Metazoa > Chordata > Mammalia > Chiroptera > Emballonuridae > Saccopteryx > Saccopteryx leptura. The sequence continues at coordinate 69,043,669 of NC_089513.1, forward strand.
TCCCAGGCCCTCTGGGGACATTACCTCAAAGTAGGCAAGAGTCCCAGCCTCCTAGGTATATGGCCCGGCAGCCCCGGGGCCAGAGGTGGGAGCATCCAGGCCATGGTCGGCAGGGTTGGTGAGAGTGAAGGTACGGGCATAAGCCCCAAAGCCCACCATCAGCTTCTCAGCGGGGGCTCCGTGGTTCTTCCAGTAGTTCATGGTGTAATCCTGGGGCAAGGTCAGGACGGTGTTAGTAGGCGGCAGCAGAGCATGCTCCCAGAGGCCGGTGGAATAGCCTACGTTTTCTACCCAATTCCCTGGCCACCCCACATGCAGTGTGCGGCCAAGCCAACCTTATATATAGAAAGGAAAGGAACGCCTTCCCTGCTAGAACCGGCTGTTAGACATACCTCAGTCAAGAGTTACATGAGGGAGGTAGTTAATTGGGGCCCGTGTCAACTAGGAGTGAAATGCTCTCTTATCCTCCTTCCCTTCATACTGGACTGGGGATTTGTGGGATAACCAGAGTTTTCAGCCATGCATCCTCTTGTCCCCGTCTGGCAGCGCAGAATTGTTGGAGCATGGGGTATGCACCTGGGAGGCTTTCCCACACCCATGTGTAAATTCCTCGTTAAATTCACTGAAATCACATCTAGCCAATCTACCTACCTACAGCTCATTAAGAAGATTCATTATTACACCTGCTATGGCATACGAGTGAGGAAGATAAACTCATGGCGCAGGGAGAGAGTGGAAGGGAGGTAAGGAAGAGTAGGGGAAAGGTGGACCATGAGATGTGCTCCTAGCCTCACTGGAAATGATATATTTAAAGGTTTTCCATTGTTTGAGATTAACCCCCAAACCACTATTCCACCTCCTTTGGTGTGAAAGACAAATGCCTACACTTAACCAGAAGGGCAGGGAAGTAGGGAACCCAAGCGGGGTTAGGAAAGAGTGTCGTCTTCATCTCCGTCGACCTTCCTTGCATCCCTTCCAGTCGTTGGTCAGAGATCCCATGACACGCTTCAGAGACACGCTTCATACTGGACTGGGGATTTGTGTGAAGCCAACCGAGTAGGGCTGGCTCTCCTGAATTCATTCCATCACTCACCACGTTAAAGAATTTGTAGTCTCCCTGGTCATTGGGTCCTGCAAACAGGGGGCTGTTCTCTCCTGTGAAGCCCTCCCAGGAGCCCCGGAGGTCATAGGTCATCACATTGATGAGGTCCATGTACCTTGGGTGGTTGGGGTATAAGAGAAGAGAAAAGGTCAATGAGAAGTCACACTCTCTATCCCAGTCCCCCTAAAGCATCTAGTCCCTATCTAATACATCGGGGTAGTCAACCTTTTTATACCTACCATCCACTTTTGTATCTCTGTTAGTAGTAAAATTTTCTAACCGCCCACTGGTTCCACAGTAATGGTGATTTATAAAGTAGGGAAGTAACTTTACTTTATAAAATTTATGAAGCAGAGCTATAGCAAGTTAAAGCATATAATAATAATTACTTACCAAGTACTTTATGTTGGATTTTCACTAAGTTTGGCAGAATAAATCTTTATAAAACAACTTACTATAGTTAAATCTATCTTTTTATTTATACTTTGGTTGCTCCGCTACCACCCACCATGAAAGCTGGAGCGCCCACTAGTGGGCGGTAGGGACCAGGTTGACTACCACTGTAATAATACATTGTTTGCAATCATGCCATAAGGTAATGTGCTTTAGTATTTTCATTTCATTCTTCCTCATGTTTATCTCAAGAATACCTGGTGTATAGAAAGCCTACAACCCATAATCGATATAGAGAGGAGCACTCAGACCTTCAAAACTTGTCGAAGTTAGAGACACAACTTTCTCCAAATAGCCTTTTATCATTGAAAATCTTAGAAAGAGATTTAGAAATAAGCCCAGTGCTCCTGCTGGCTCCTCATATCTCTCAGGAGTTAGGATCATCTTATTCCTTTGGGATAGATCCCTCTGTGTCCAGGATACCTGGGCATTGGCCAATCTATGGGGGAGGTACCAGGGTTGCTTAGCTCTGAACCTGGGCTTCCGGGCTTGGGGTTTACTTACTTAGACATCTCAGGGATCTGGTAGGCGGTCTCAATGGTGCCTTTGCCGGCCGACACGGCTGCAGAAATCAGCAGCCTCGGCTTGTGACTCTGCATAGCCTCTTGCTCAAAAGCCTCATACAGTTCCTATGGAACAGGGGACGGTGGGCTCAGGCTGGAGGTTCCTGTGAGCATGTGACAAGGTCACAGTTCTTAGGAGGAAACCTGCAAAGTGCTCAGTGTAGAGCATAGAGTCCTTCGATCCCAAATACTGTTGTTCGTATCTGGAGACAACAGTGAATTAGTTGTCACCCAAAAACTTGTAAATGAGGGAACATTGATGACCCTCTGAGAGTTATACTTTAAAATGGATCCATAATGTCCAGAGCAGAAAATTAAAACACACAAACACAAAACGTTATATTTTGACACAAATAGCGCCTAGCTCTGCAAACTATATGTGATTGAATCTAATAATCAGAAAAACCAAGGCCTTGGCTGGTTGGCTCAGTGGTAGAGCGTCAGCCTGGCGTGCGGGAGTCCTGGGTTCGATTCCCGGCCAGGGTACACAGGAGAAGTGTCCATCTGCTTCTCCACCCCTCCCCCTCTCCTTCCTCCCTGTCTCTCTCTTCCCCTCCCACAGCCGAGGCTCCATTGGAGCAAAGATGGCCCGGGCGCTGAGGATGGCTCTGTGGCCTCTGCCTCAGGTGCTAGAATGGCTCTGGATGCAACAGAGCGATGCCCCAGAGGGGCAGAGCATCGCTCCCTGGTGGGCATGCCAGGTGGATCCCAGTCAAGCGCATGCGGGAGTCTGTCTGACTGCTTCCCCGTTTCCAGCTTTGGAAAAATGCAAAAAAAAAAGAAAAAAGAAAAAGAAAAACCAGTCATGGAAGAAAAGGAAATAAGGGTATCAAAGAAAACATGGGTGCTCAGGCAAGTGTGACCAGGGGAGAGGGTGCCCTCACCCAATAACTGTGCCTGGTCCTGGTGGCAGGACCTATAACTTGGCCACGTGAGTTTTCCTTGAAAAAAAAGATCTGATCTTGTATTAAAGAAATTGGGCTTTGAGCCAGAAAGGCTAAGAGCGCTACCCTGGGCTGAGGCGTGTCCAGCCTCTGAGAACCCCTACCAGATAGAGACCTTCTCCTTGGACAGTTGTGGGTCAGATCCTCTGTTCTTTGGACATGGGGAGGGCGAGTCACCTTCAACAGGACCGTGAAGAGCTGCTGGGTGTCCTCAGGACTGCCGCGGTTGCCCGGATACTCCCAGTCAATGTCCAGCCCGTCGAAGTTGTACTTCCTCAGAAACTGAATGGCCGACTGGGTGAAGGTCTGGCGGTTCTCAGCAGTGGCCACCATGTTGGAGAAACTGGAGTCAACACATCACTACGGCCACCGTGGCAGTGATGGGCTTTGATAGGGACTTTCTCGAGGGCAGGATTCTCTCATGGGGCAGACGCAATAGTCACCTAAGGTCCTGGGTCCTCTGCCTTGTCGCTGAGCCTCCTGACTATTTGTCTGGATGGATATTCAGTTATTCAGTCATTTCTTAGACATTGAGTAGTGCTGGGGTATAGTGGTGAGTAAAGTAGAGTTTCTGCCTCGGAGAAGCTCGTGTAGAAGAAGGCAGAGATAAGTAACTAGAGCTATAATGGACAGGACAGACTGCGGGAGAGCTCTGGCCAGGGAGGTCTAAACTGAGATCTGCCCAGAGAAACTCAGAGCCCTAAGTAATGTGGGAGTGAGTCAGCCGAGGCTACAAGGTCTTACCCCTGGGTTCCAAAGTTCCAGCCACCAACAGAGAGCAGGGTTTTCAGATCTGTGTTGCTGAAGAGAAAAAGATATCGATGTGAAATAAATTCCACGGACAAGGAGATACCATTGCTAATCAGGCCCTCCGCCCTCCCATCCCACACCTAAGCAGCCTCAGAGCTGCCCCCTCGCTAGTCTAAGATCTTGGGGTGGGAGCAGATGTCTCTGTAAAAGCAAGATGCTCTCTTGCCACGGGCACCTCCAGGCACAGGATAAGTAGTCATCGAACAGGCTGTCACTCCCCATTCTGCCAGGGGGTGGACGGATACTGGTATGGCAGGGAGACTCAGGGGAAGAAAAGGCGGGGCATCCTGGGAAGGGGGAGGAGCCTAAAAGCAGTCTCTCAGCACAGGTGGTGGGCAGGCTGGAGTTTAGCACAGGCAGTGGGCAGGCTGGAGTTGCTGGGATAAAGCTGGAAAGAAGCAAGTCTGAGTCTCTTAGAGGGAAGAGCAGGAATAAGACAGTGAAATGTCTACCGTCTCCTGAGTGCCTACCAAGTGCTATTGTTTCTATTAGTCTCGTTTGACCTTTAGGTGATATTCAGAGGATAAGCAATGTGTTCAAGATCATCCAGCCAGTAAAGTAGCAGAGCCAGGGTTCAAACTGAACTCCTCTAACTCATAGTGTCTCCCAGCAGGCACCGAGGGCCGGTGTCCTTGACCTGCAAACTTACCCGTTGGGTTCCCAACTGGACCAGATTGTTAATTAACCCGTCTGATAAACGGGTGAGCCGTTCCTGGGTTCTGCCACTTACTGGGCTAGGAAAACCTTTTAACATCTTCATAGTTCAGTTTCTTTAAGTTTAGAAATTGTTCTTTAAATTTTTCATATGCCTACATTATAGTGTTTGTTATGAGGGTTACATACATAATAAATAAAAAAACACCTAGAAAAACGCCTGACATAGCAGTCACCTGATTAATATGCTCAGCATTTAACTGGCCCAAGAACCATCTTAGGTTATATGGGGAGCTAGCTCACAGGTTGGTGTGGGATGCACTGTAGCATGGCAAACTCTAGGGGGCGCTCTTCACAATGGTCCCATATGGGCACCTCCCCGGTCAGACAGACTACAACCTGGTAAGAAAGTAACCCAGAAAAATGACAGCAACCTGCCACTCCTGGGCAGAACATGCTGACCACTCTGCCAATGAGGCGTGAGAGGGATTGTGGTCAGTACTCAAAGACTGGGCCGTCTGGTGCTGGTGTCACCCGGGGAACTTCTGAAAGGCCCATACGGAAACCTCCAGCCCAGCGCAGAGCCCAAGCCCAGGACGCACTAGCTCTTGAGGCCGTTGATGCCGGCATAGAGGACCTCGTCATTCCACTCGATGGTTTTGATCCGGCTGTCGGCCATGCCCGCGAAGGCGTAGACGAGGTGTGTGCAGAGACAGGGGTCCACGTTCCCCGGCAGGTAGCTGCCAGCCCCAGGGCGGTACTGGCTCCAGTTGGTGAAGTAACACACGATTTTGGTTGCTGCGGCTGGAATGGTAAGAGATGACCCCGGTGCTGACTAATGTCCCCTTCCCCTGAGGGACCCGGGCACTCCCCGCCCTCGCAGGGGGCACTTACCCAGCTGCAGCAGGAGGGCCATCCCTACAGAAGAGAAGAGACGTCGGTCAGAGGGTGGCAGGGTCATCCTTTCCCTGGACAGAGAGACCAGCCCTGGGGAGCACCGGCTGGTGAGGAGAGAGGAGCATCCGCGGTCTATGTCCCCCCCCCCCCCCCCACCCCCCCACCCCCCCCCCCCCCCCCCCCCCGCTCTAGGTGTCCAACGCGGACCCTGGCGTCAGGCTTCGGGGGAGGGTGGCTAACGCAGGCATTATGTCCCCTCCGCTCTAGGTGTCCAACCCGGACCCTGGCGTCATGCTTCGGGGGAGGGTGGCTAACGCGGGCATTCAGAGAGCCACCTGCGAGCGCAGGTGACAGAGTGCAGCTCAGGAACCAGAAAACCGATTGTTATTCTTTCAGCAAACTCATATGAAGTGCTGTGTGCTGGAGATAAAAAGAAAAAAACTAGACAAGGTCCCTGCCCTCAAATTGCTCACAGCCGGACGGGAAGGTGGAACCTGTGAGCACAAAGGTGCAGCGCAATGTGACACAATGATAAAATTCAGACACACACAGAGTCTTGTGACAAACATGGAAGACTTCTCAAGAGAGGTGACATTTGGGCCGGGTCACTCGGCTCTCCCTCTGGTGTCGGTGGTGGCTAATCTCCTTCTCAGCACTTGTCACTCTGAAAGATCACGATCTGTCTCTTCCCGCTAGACGGTGAGCTCTGCCAGGGCAGGGACTGTGCTTCCCGCTGAGCCTCCACCACCCGGCACAGAGCCTGGTGGTACACAGTCACCCCTCGATCAACATGCGCTGAATGAAAGGACCCGCATTGAAGCCGACCTGGAGGAGAAGCGGGTTCGGGCAGTGGGTCCCTTCCCGTAGCAGTCTCCCCACACTGAGAACTAGCCCTCACTTCTCCCAGAACCGCCTTCGGGCTACTCTTCAACTCACATGACGCTTCCGGACTGGATTCCCTTTCAAGCCGCCCAACCAGATGCCGGACGAGCTGTTGTGCCCGCCGGCTCCCTGATCTTTCCCGTGGGCGGCTAGTCACGGTTCAGGCATCATCGCGGGGAAGGAGTCAGCATGGGAGAAACTGCGTTAGCTCTTCAAGGCCTTTCCAGCCCCCCTCACCCCTGTCCCTACTGTACACATTCAGATAAAATCTGCCTCATCCACTTTTTTCTACTAATTGCTCCTGTTCTCTGAGTAACCCTGGGTCAAGTCCATGCATGGAGCTCCCGCTCTGTGTCTGGCGGTGAGGAGAAAACACAGGACATGAGGATGGAAGAGGCTGGCCCAAGTCTTCCATCACCCCACCTGGGGGAAATGACCTTGTCCTGGTACACCAGAGGTATCCATTGCCCTCCTAGCTGAGGCCCTCGGGTGCTCAGTGGGCCCCTTCTTCCTCCCTCCTTCCTCCCTCCTTCCATTCCTCCCTCCCTCCCTCCCTCCCCCTCTTCCTCCTTCCATTCCTCCCTCCCTCCCTCCCCCTCTTCCTCCTTCCTTCCTCCCCTCCTTCCCTCCCTCCCCCTCTCTCTCCTCCTTTCCTTCTTCCCTTCCTCCCTCCCCCTCTCTCTCCTCCTTTCCTTCCTCCCTTCCTCGCTTCCTTCCCAACTATGTGATTACCCAAGGAGTCCGCAAGGGCGACAGGGGAGAGTGCAGGTGGCCGTGGCGCACAGAGTGGGGGGTGGGGACACAGTGAATGGAGAAGGAGCAGCTACTCCGAAAGCTGACCTGGGTCACCTGGGAAAGACTCACCGGCAAGAATCAGCAATTTGCCCATTTCGGTGGGAAGTCTTAAATGCAAGTTCCAGGCCTGAACGAACACCTGAGAAGGTTTTATAGGGAGCATGGCAGGCCCTCCCTAGCCTGCACGTGGCTCCCTTCCACAGGCAAGGTGGGTGGGAGTCAGGAGCAGAGGGACAGGGGGTCACACGGCCCCGTCTACCCTCTGACTTTTATCTGTGTTTGCCTTGTTGGGTAATCAACACAATGGAGCCTCCGTGAGAACAGCCCTAAAAGGCTGTTGACTGACGGTACACTTAGGAAAATGGCACAGCTGGCACCGGTACGAGGCTGGCCCAGGGTTCAAAGTCATTTCAGAGTGAGCCCCAAGGGGAGGAGTGTAGACGAGGGGAGTCAGGCAGCCACTGGCTGGCCAGACAATGTGGCCGACCCTGCCCACCCTCTAACTCCTTAATCCTGTTGTAGCGAGAGATGCCAGGTAGTGGCTAGAAGGCTGACGTTTCACCGGGTTTGGGACGAGAAAGCATTCCTGGCCAGGGTTGCTTCTGTTTAATTGAAGGTGGCCCGGTTTGCAGAGGCTGGAGGGAATTCCTGGGGGAGGGCAGACACCTCTTATTAGGCTTTGACTCAGAAGGGAGAAGCAGCGAGAGGCCCAGGCCCGGGACAACGAGTCATGCAGATCAGAGAAGACAGCTGCAAAAATGCCTGTGGGTGGAGGATGAGAATCACACGGCTTTAGGATCTCCCTTCACTCCATTCCCAGCCTTACTGCCCGTACAGAAAGGCATGCACCTACAGGAAGCCCACCAGGATGCCACATCCCAGAAGGCAACGAGAGGAGCAAAGGCATGGCTGCTGTCCTCTGGAAGGACACCAGCCCCAGTTAGGACAGGGTGTCACTGTGGGCTGGCAGTGTGGTAGCACCTCCCATTTAAAGATCCACCAGGTGAGTTCTCAAGATCTTCTGAAAGGTACTGATCAGATCCTTGGGAACTCTGGATCCAGCCTCATTTAAGGACAGTCTGGGTTCACAGGAAATGCAGGAGTGGGTCCCTCAGATGTCGGTATATGTCATGAAAGGCTGGTGGCATTTCCACAGCTATTATCCACAGCCTCCCGATCCTTCTCAGACCTCCAGCTCGGCTGGCTTCTGTCTGAACCCTAGTCATTGACCGCCAAGAACTCGAGGCGTTGCCGAACCAGTACTGGGCCGGTCTTAAAACTAATAACGGCTAATATTCACTCAGAATGCCATGTGCCAAGCACTAAACAAGAGGCTCTTTCCTCCTTAATCTTCTGCATGTTTGCAAAGCAAATGGTTCTCTCCTCATAGCAGGTATGAGAGATGGCTCCGGAGAGTTTGGGGCTTGGAGCCCAAGACAGAGACCTCTGGTGGACACACAGGCTCCAAGCAAGGCCGAGGTTAAGGTGTTGGGCAACTGTCCATGATGATCAAAGTAACAACAAACAGAGAACGTGTGACCTTTCCAGCTCCAGCCCCCGATGCAGCAGTCGTGGTGATGTTATGCCCAAGCAGAAGCAGATTGCCATTGATGAACTCCTTTTTAAGGAGGGGGTGATGGTGCCCCAAAGGGTGTGCCCACACTTAACACCCCGAGCTGGCGGACAAGAACGTGCCTGATCTTCACATCAAAAAAGCCATGCAGTATCTCAAATCACGAGGCTACATGAAGGAACAGTTTGCCTGGAGACATTTTTACTGGTACCTTAGCAACGAGAGCATCAGGGTCTCCGTGGTTACCTCCCCCTCCCCTGAGATCATGCCTGCCACTTTGCATGCAGCTGGCCTGAGACTGGCAGGCCAAGGCCTGAAGGTCTGGAGGGCGAGTGACCCACAAGATGCATAGCAGGAGAAGCCACAGAGACACCTACAGACAGAACACTGTGCCCTCTGGTGCCCACAAGAAAGCTGAGGCCAGGCCTCAGTCAGCAACCGAATGAATTCCAGTTTAGAGGTGGATTTATTTGGTCATGGACATGGTCAACCAGCTCAGTAAAGTTAGAGGGATTATTTTATGTTGAATTAACTCATGGTCAGAAAATGTAAGCCCAGCCTGACCAGGCGGTGGCGCAGTGGATAGAGCGTCGGACTGGGATGTGGAAGACCCAGGTTCGAGACCCTGAGGTCGCCAGCTTGAGAGCGGGCTCATCTGGTTTGAGCAAAAGCTCACCAGCTTGGACCCAAGGTCGCTGGCTCGAGCAAGGGGTTACTGGGTCTGCTGAAGGCCCGTGGTCAAGGCACATATAAGAAAGCAATCAATGAAAAACTAAGATGTTGCAATGAGCAACAAAAAACTAATGATTGATGCTTCTCATCTCTCCGTTCTTGTCTGTCTCTCCTTGTCTATCCCTCTCTCTCACTTTCTGTCTCTGTAAAAAAAAATAATAATAAAGAAAGAAAGAAAAAGAAAATATAAGCCCCGGCTGGCCAGTTTGGTTGGTTAGAGCATCATCCTGATTCACCAAGGTTCCAGGTTCGATCCTTGGTCAGGACACATACAGAAACAAATTGATGTTCTTGTCTCTCTCTCTCTTTATCTCTCTCCCTCCCTCTCTCTCTAAAGTCAATAAAAATTTTTTTTTTTAATTTAAAGAAAATTTTAAAAGGAAAAATGTTTGTGGTGTGTCAGGCACTAGCCTAAATGCTTTGCAAATAGTAACTTATCCCTCATATCTCTGGGAGCTGGGCCCTCTTATTATCCCCATTTTACAGATAAGAAAACTGAGGCACTGAGAAAGTAAATAAATTGCCCAAGGCTACACAGCCTGTAAGTTAGTGACAAAGCCAGGGAGTGAACCCGGGCCGTCTGACTCCTGACTGTGCTATTCACTACTCGGCAATTCTGCTTCTCGGGAACGTGGTGGCCAGAGGTGGAAAAAGACTGACCCAAGTTAGAAAACCAGAGAAGCGCCGCGAACAATGTCAACTGGAAAGTAAGAAGATCTAGCATGGGGGCAGCGTTTAGGGGGCTTTGGGGACTAAGTTTCCCCAGTCTCCAGCAGGGCTCACCACCACTCTTTGGTACATATATCCAGGCCTTCTCAATCATAAGGGAATATCCAAAGCAGTTTTGGAATAAATCCCCTAGTATTCCACTCTCGCTCCCCTTTGGATCACGTGGCCATCGCTAAGCCCCTGCTCTGCAGAAATTCGGGTGCTGCCACCACTTACCAGACATGTGACCTTACATTCCTTGAGCCCGTTAGTTCATCTGCAAATTGGACTTACACGACCTTCTTCATAAGCCATGAGGATTTAAAATGCACATCAAAGTGTTGTTCGAAGTGTAGGATAAAAATTGTTTTGTTTTTCGAGAAGGCAAGGATAGATAAGTGAGAGATGCAGAAAAACAACGTATCCTGAAATGAGAGTGTGCGAGCCTTAGACCTGGGCAGCCTCAGTCCCTTCTTTGGCACCGTGCCTGGGAGGAAGAATCGCCAACTATTGTGTCAGTGGTAAGATAGTAATATTCTAGGCGTTGCAGGCCACACTGTCTCTGTCCTCTTGACCCTGCCATTGGAGAGCGAAGGCAGCCATAGACAACATGTAAACAAACCGCGCTCGGTGTGTTCCAGTAGAATTTTATTTACAAAAAACAGGCAATGGACTGGATTGACCCATGAGCTGGACTGGACTGTGTCCTGCTGTTGAGGGTTCCGCTCTAGTCCTCCTCCAGCCGCAACCTCGCCATGAGGGGAGGAGACTGCAGGGCCGGGCACATCCGCCTGGAGTCCGTATCCCTCCTTCTTGAACCGTGCGTGATGTAGACACTCCGATTCCTGCCGGTATAGCCTGTGCCCACGTTCAGGGCCTGTGCCGGCCTTTATCCGCTCATACTTATTGGGTTGCTTATCTTTTCTGGTTTTGCTTTTTAAGAGTTCTCTCTGTACTATATAAATTTATCTTTTCTCTTCCATATTTAATTTTTTCACTTCCTATTTTATTCATATCGTCCTTGTGTGATTTAAAAAAATTTTTTTTAAGGAATCCATTCTGTCTCTTTTCATTTATATTGATAGTTCCATCTAACCCGGCAGAGCTCTGCTAGGTGGGCTATGTAAGATGTAGGGTGAAGTAGACAAGAATTAAGTGCAAACAGCATAGCAGCGCCCCTGATGGAACGGGAGACTGGGGTGAATGGAATGACTATGGGACCGGGACGGGGGTGGGGGTGGGGGTGGGGACCAGCCCGCTTCCTCCAGGAAGCGCGTCTTGAGATAGGATTTGGAAGGTCTGGGCACTGCCAGGGTGCAGGAAAGACAAATATACCCTGCAGCCGGGTCTTAAGGAAGTCTCAGGGGTGTGACGTCACATCTGGCGAACAAGTGTGGGCGATGAGGGTTTAGGGGCCTCATAGGAACTGGGAGTTGCTGGATGCGAGGGAGTATGAAGCTGTCCGTTTGTTGGTGGATGAAGCCAGATTTAATGCCAGCCCGGTCACCTCGATTTATTTACTGAAGCCTCAGAAGGCTTGGTCTAACTTTGTTCCAAAGCCCAAGGAGGACCTGAATCCCTAAAGGTGGGAAAAGACTACAAATCCAAGGTTTGGTCAGAGATATGCTTTAGAGACTTGCTTGAGGAGGAAATTCAGAACTCAGTTCTACCACAGATGGAAATAAAAATGAAGGAGGCTTTTATTAGTCAGTGAGGAAACTGAGGCACTGTCGCTGGTCCAGATGGAATCCCGGGTCCAGCCCACTCCTCCAACCCACACGCAGTGCTTCTGCCCCGCCCCCAACTGAGACAGGGAGAGAGCCTCATGCAGTGGACCGGGGGACGTGGCGCCCTCTGGTGGTGGTTGGCAGATGGCTCAACACCTGGTGGGCGCTGGGCTTGTGTCCTCCTGGGAAGGTGCTGCCTCCCCCAACCTCTCAGTCTCTCTTCTTGGGGTGGAGATTGTCTCAGAGAAGTTGAGAGGCTGAGTAGGGAGAGAGGAGGAGTCCATGACCTGGCTCACGGGGAAAGAGTGGACCCAAAAATGGAGGAGGCAGAGGGAGAACCCTGGGGAAGGTTGAAGGGGACAAGGCAGAAGATCCATTTCTCCACATTCTGCCCTGAGTAGGAGAAATGGATTTTCCCCATCTGTCCCAACACAAACGCACTCCAGAGGCTCGGCACCTCCCCTCCTTGCCTTCTGGGCCTGGTTCAGGCCTAGACTTGGCATTACAAATGGGGCTTTTGTTAGTGTACCCCTGGGCAGAAGAGACGGGCTCTTTCTTCGGGTGTCAGCCTAGGACATGTGGGACGTGTGTGAAGAGAGCCCCTCCACAAAGCAGGACACTGGGGGTGGGGGTGGGGGGGAAACGAGGCCAGATGTCCAGGAAGGAGAGCAGACTCAGGAAAGGCATTTGCTCCCTGGTGAGAGGGGTGGGCCTGGGGCCCCCCAGAGAACCTAAATAGAAAGACCTGCCCCCTAAAAGAACTAGGAAGGAAGAAAACAAACGGAAGGAAACACTCCAATATGCACGTTGTCTGGAAACCCCTTTTGCAGGAGAAGTGACTATCAAAACCGAACTGAAAATCTCTTGCACATTCTTCGGGACTGTGTGTGAGACTGGACTATGGTAGAGTCGTTTACAATGAACTCTAAGCTTCTGCCTGTTACTAAGTGAAATGTGAGGTCAAGATAGTTTTGTGCTCCCCGCCAGATCTTTAAGACTTGTCTCAGACAAAATAGGATCTCAGTAAGTCACTGTTAAATAAATACACAAGTGGAAGAATAAATGAACAGGCCATTTAGCTGTGTCCCCCCAGCCTGCCCCTGTACATGCAGGTGCATCAGCCGCAGTTTGTTATTGATGAATGAATGAATGAGTGAGTGACCTCTTGGGAGCCCAGACTTGGTGGGGTCTTGAAGGGTGTTGCATAAAGCCTTGCCTTGGTTGAACCACCGGTGGGAACTTTGCTCAAGTACAGGATGTGGGCTGCGAGTTTGTCACCTTCCTATTTTCGAGCGTGTGGGTTGGGCACTGAAAGTACTTCTGATTTGCTAGTGGTGCCCATGCCGTGGCCGCCAGATTGGCAGAATCGAGAGTTGGGGCAGGAAGGTGGCACGGGACGGTGGCAACAGCAGCCAGAGATGAAGAGGAAGCTGTTGTCAGGGCTCTTGCTGCAGAATATGGGGCCCAGGTCCGGGAGGGGCCCTGAAATTATCAGCACGTCCGTCCATCCATGGGCCTGCCCCCGCTCTCTGCAGGATTGGGATACTAAGATCATCTTCCCCTTAGATTTCTGGTGGGAATTAAATAAATATGATCAGGTGTGTGAGCCACTTAGCAGAGTGCCTGAATCAGAATGGACACTCAGTAAATATCTCATATCCTGCTCCAGTACCTTCTAGCTAGTCGTCTCCTTTTCCTGTCACATTGGCAAAGAAGGGAGATGGAGAGGTGGGAGGAGCCCAAACCGGTGGGGTCAGGGTGAGCTTCCTAGGGACTCATCACCCACTCCTTGACCTTGAGGTGCTGGCTGCAGGGGACCCGGACTCCTTGTGCTGCCAAAGCCCATTGGTGGTTTCCTAGGTCATAAGTCAGGTTCTCCAGAAACAGATGTGGAGTCAGAGCTTGGGCTCACTTGTTCACATGTGAAAGGAAGGGAGAGGGACAGGCCTGGGCAGCGGGGAGCTGAGACACGACGCAGCTCTGACAAAGCTTCAGCCAACCTGGCCAGGAGCTCTAGAACAAGCGTGTCCATCAGTGTTGTCCTGTTTCACGTCGAAATGCCTGGGCCTGGACTCCCAACTCCTTTAGTCCCTACACGTGGGCTACCCTGGCAAGGGCGTGACCTTGGGGGAGGAGGATATCTGCAGATCCTGGGAAACCGGCTGGAGCAGACTCTCTGCCTCTGTACCCACAGCTGGGCGGCAGGTCCTAGAACGAGTGCTCCAGGCCCTAGAATGAGTGCTCCAGGCCCTAGAACGAGTGCTCCGGGCCCTAGAACGAGTGCTCCAGGTCCTAGAACGAGTGCTCCGGGCCCTAGAACGAGTGCTCCGGGCCCTAGAACGTGTGCTCCGGGCCCTAGAACGAGTGCTCCGGGCCCTAGAACGTGTGCTCCGGGTCCTAGAACGAGTGCTCCGGGCCCTAGAACGAGTGCTCCGGGTCCTAGAAGGAGTGCTCCGGGCCCTAGAACGAGTGCTCCAGGCCCTAGAACGAGTGCTCTGGGAGAAAGGGGGCCTTTTACTTGTGACCCTCAGCCCCTGGTGGCCCGACACGCAGAAGCAGATGTTTATTGTTCTGATTACCTTCCGATGACTCCCATTTGCTTAAGTGTTGCTGTTTACAACACAATTTCACAGCCACGGTCCCAGACATGCTAGAGGCCATCGGAGCAAATCTGAAGCAGATACCAAAGGGGAGAGAATCAAAAAGCTGGTCCCCTGGGCTCGTGATGCAGTGGGTCTCAGTCCTTCTCAATGGTCTGAATACACCTGGGCCCGACAGACCTCTCCCAGCTAGTCCGAAAGAGCTGGGCGTGGGAAAGGCGTTGGAGGGGGCCTGGCTAAAGAGGCTGGGATTCCAGGTGTTAGAAGACGGGAGCTGAGGGACAGCCAGTGCTCGGAGGAGCTCAGCTGGGGGTGGGAGGGGACCGGACAACGTGCGTGTGAGGAAGAGCCTGAGAATGTGGAAGACCTGGACACGACTCCTAGTTCCTCACTGTGGGTTTCAGCCCCTCTACCACATGGCAATGAAACTCACACTCAACTTCACACCCTAGTGACAGGCGTGGGGGCTGCAGGGCACTACCGATGTCAGCAGTGTTTATGGTCAGCCCCAGTTACGACTGAGTAACCCTCAAGCCCTGAACTAGAAAACCACATCCAATACATGTTTTCAGACCGCAGGCAACGTGCAGTGCAGCATTGTGAACCCCGAGAGAGGGAAGGAAACAAATGGAGGTGAAGCCCTACCGATACCCCAGATGTGTGCCCTGGGGCAGTTTCCAGACTGCCACACATGGAAGGGGGGGTCCTGTGAAGAGCATGGTGGTCTCACTGAGCCGAGGAGACAAAAGTTGGAGTTGGAAGAAGCTTGAGATGTGTGGAAGTTGTACAATAGAGTATAAGAGATAAGGGAGCAATACAGAAAAACAGCTCCAGAAATCTGTGTGAGGCTCCCTCGGATCTTCGGCTAAATATAAAGTTGTATGTACATAAGGTGAAACTCCAGAAAAGTGGGCAATGGACAATGACCCAGGAGAAACACCCCCCCGGAGAGCTGAAGGCTGGACGAACACTAGAGCTTACACAGGGCTGGGAGACACTGGCTATCAGACTGGCCAGAGGGGGAAGTCTTGGTTGAGCGGCTGGAAAATTAAATTGGGATCTCACAAGGTTCAATCTTTATTAAAGGGCACCCTGGCCCTGAAGAAAACTCTACCTTCCCTAACAAAGCTTAAACACCAGTTGCATAATGCTCAGGTCAGTCTGCGAGTAAATTAACTGCCTGGCAACACAATCTAAACATTCGACAATCCGTAGTTACGATGTCCAGCATCCAATAAAAAATTACCAGATGTGTCAAAGAGATGGGAAATGTGACCCATAACCACCAGAAAAAAGTCTCAATGGAAACAGATC
The DNA here is from genome assembly GCF_036850995.1 of Saccopteryx leptura. Taxonomy (NCBI): domain Eukaryota; kingdom Metazoa; phylum Chordata; class Mammalia; order Chiroptera; family Emballonuridae; genus Saccopteryx; species Saccopteryx leptura. Next base: position 69,059,423 of record NC_089513.1, read on the forward strand.
AGAAGTGACAGAGATTAACATGCAAGGGCCTTAAAGCAGCTATTGTAAGTATGTGCAAGGATTTAAAGGGGACCATGAATATACAGGGAGTCCTTGGGTTATGACGGTCTTGACACACGACATTTTGAGTTTACAATGCTCACTCCCATAAAAACTTAAAGAAATCGAGACATGAGTGTTCCAGCTTATGCCGTTAGCATCGTACTTACGGGACTCCGTGGGTGAGCTTGTTTGTTCGTGCGGCGGAAGAACTCGCAGTTACGCGGCCTGTGAGGGCGTTGGTGTCCCCCAGGACGCTTGCCCATGCATCTTGGACTGTTAAAAAGCACAAGTGTTCTGTTTGTGTTAGGCTAGGGTGTGTTTTCGACTTACACCAAATTGGGGTTATGTCACTGTCATAGGAATGGAACTGTGTCATAACCCAAGGACCCCCTGTATTGAAGAGAGAAAAAAGCACAATGTCAGTCTTTCAGGGAAGAAGAAACGGCAAAGAGACCAAAAGGGAGTCTGCTGGTTGAGTCTGTTCCTTTGTACCCAGAAAGGTAAAGTTCCCGGAAGCCACATCCAGCAAGCTCCCCCTCAGATCTCAATGGTTCCTGGAGCCAACCTCAGGAGAATGAGATTCCTACATGTGGTCTAGGTGAATTGCAATTCGTTCCTGACGGCCAAAGCAGGGGGTCTACTCTCCCCCAAGTCAAAGGATTTGTGCTGGTGGCTGAACAAACCCAGGTTCTATCAGCGGAACAGAAAGGGCGTGTGCTGGGAAGGATGTCGGGTTGGTGGTGGACGCTTCCTACCTTGGATTCCGTTCTGCAATTTTGTTACCAAACAGCTCCCCCAACCTAGTGTTTGGCAGGTGTCTACTGTATACTTACCATGTACTGCTCTGATGTTGGCACTGTGGCACAGTGACTTAAATAAATCAGCTGACTGAAAGAAGAACATAGAAGGAACATGCAGGGGAAAGCGTTGGTTGGGAGGGCATGGCAGGTTTCAGATTGTTAAAAACATGGCCTGAGTGGAGCAATGCCCTGGGGACTCGTGAAGGCTGTAGAACCCTGTCTCTAAGCCTCAGGTCAGCGGATAACCGTCATACAATACCAGGGTGGTTAACTCTTTCACAGACTGGCACAAAATTCCTGGTGGATGAGCCCCAGTCTGCGGACCGGCGGTTGAAAACCACTGCTATAAAAGATGGCAGGCCAGTTTGGGAGTGCAGAGTGAAGAACCAATAGAGCCGTGAGGCAAGAAAAATGCATGCTATATTCAAGTTGGAGGCCTGACCAGGCGGTGGCGCAGTGGATAGAGCGTGGGACTGGGACGCAGAGGATCCAGATTCGAAACCCCGAGACCACTGGCTTGAGCGCGCGCTCATCTGGTTTGAGCCCACCAGCTTGAGCCCAAGGTCACTGGCTTGAGCAAGGGGTCACTCGGTCTGTTGTAGCCCCCCCCCCCCCGGGTCAAGGCACATATGAGAAAGCAATCAGTGAACAACTAAGGTGCTGCCGCAAAGAAGTGATGCTTCTCATCTCTGTCCCTATCTGTTTCTCTCTCTCTGCCTCTTCTCTGTCTCTGTCGTGCCTCCCTCCCCCAGCCATCCCCCCATAAAGAAAAAAAGGCTGGAGGCAGAATTCTTTTTGGAGAAGAAATTTTGTTGTTAGTGTCAGCAAAACACTTGCAATTCAGAAAAGTTAGGTTCCAGGATCTGGTTTAAAAAGCAATAACAAAAACAAAAACAGAAAAAACTGAAACAAAATGAAATTGTTGGAAAAAATAAAGTAAAAAACATTTTGAGTTTTGGCTGTTCATACAAGAAGAGAGGGTACAGGAATACTGGGACCTGAGAAAGAAAGGAGAAAATTTTAATGGATGGGAAAGAAAGTTACAAAACCCTCAGAGCTAGTGTTTGTTATACCCTCTCCTCATTTTACAGGGAGCGGGTCATGCAGCTTTCAAACAGCAGAGCCAGGACTTAAATGCAGGAACTCGAAAGCCCGGTGCTCTTTCAGCTTGAAGCCGTGGTGGTGGGTCGTTCATAAATCCTCCCACCTAATCTGTGGAAGAACTCTGAGGTGAAGGTTACAACTAAGTCAGAGGGCTCGGGTGCTCTGCGGAAAGCCCCACAGTGACTTTGGGAACAGGCAGTTTCCTCCGGTTAGTGCTCTGGGTGATGGTCCCACCTCTTCCCCGGAACAAGCCGGTGGTAAACAACCTTAGCTCCGTCTCTGGCCCCCACGCCTCTTGCAACCAGGTGTCTGTGCAACCCAGATTTTCAACTTCCTGATAAACAGGAGACTGGTACCTGGGCCCCTAAAGAATAAAGTACGGTACCTATTTGCATTTGGTTTCCTTTGTATATGACAAGAAGGAAGAGGAGGAGGAGGAGGAGGAGAAGGAGGGGGAGGAGGAGAAGGAGGAGGAGGAGGAGGAGGAGGAGGAGGGGGAGGAGGAGGAGGGGGAGGAGGAGGAGGAGGAGGGGGAGGAGAAGGGGGAGGAGGAGGAGGAGAAAAACGTAAAGAAAACAAAAGCAAAACAAAACAGTATTAATTGCATGGCCCGTTCACCCTGGGAATCTGATTCTCACCGTTTCTCATGCTTTTACAACTTGACTGCTGCTCAGACCTCAGACCCTCCATGCGGTCCAACAGGTGCTGTGCATCGAGTTCTACTTCCTGTCAGTGCTGAGGACCATAGTGAGCTGTTGCACATTCCATTGAAGTATATGGCAATCAATTAGATCAGAGACTCCAGTTGTTCAAAGCACTTTCATAGCTAAAATCTCCCTTGGTTTTCACAGGACTCCTGCAAGGTATGTTGGGTGTGGAAACTCTCTTATGAGCTGAGATAGTAACTCTCCTTGGAGCCAAGTTCAAGTTTGTGTGGTTCATCCTACAGCGCCCAGCAGCATGCCCGGGACATGGGAGACGCTCAGGAAATGACAGCGGCATGAAGAGAGTGACTGTAAAGTGAGCTGCGAGGTGGAGAATGACGAAGGCTGTGGCCCTTTCCGGCTCTTAAAAGTGTCCGATAAGGGCATCCGCCCAGACTGAGACCGGCCCTTATCCTCCGATCGGTATGGAAGTTCCAGCGTGCCAGCTCCCTGGGCACGAGTTTGAGAGGCTCAGAGTCTGGTTTAGGGACAGGTGTCCATTTGGTGCCTATAATAAATAAATACATGGGCATCTATGTGAGTGTGTGCATACATAGATACACACACTTGTGTGTATCTATCTCTTAAAATATGACTAAGACAGCCTGACCTGTGGTGGCGCAGTGGATAAAGCGTCGACCTGGAATGCTGAGGTCGCTGGTTCGAAACCTGCACTTGTCTGGTCAAGGCACATATGGGAGTTGATGCTTCCTGCTCCTCCTCTCTCTCTCTCTCTCTCTCTCTCCTCTCTAAAATGAATAAATAAAAAAATTAAAAAAAAATATGACCAAGACAGAAGATGGGATGATATTCTCTGCCGGAGCCAGAGGAAAGAAGAAGACAGGTTCTGAGACCCCAGTGGCAGCTGTGGTTGGGAGGGTGATGCCAGCCCTGCACCCAGCCTCTCTGCCCAACCACCTTTCTCTCCTCCCTCCGGATCACTGCCCACTGTGACCTGCCCCCTTTCTTCACATGCTTGTCTTGCAAAGCCTTTCGCCATTTCCTTAGCTTCCCCTACACAACGGCTGTGGTCCCTGAGCAAATAGCCCTTCGGTCTCACCGGGCAGGGGCGAGGGGAGAAGGGAGAGGAAGGGAACCCTGGTGGCGTGAGGGTCATACCATCTAGGGCTCTGCTATGAGGGTGCACGTGGACAGCTGGGGATCAATGTCATTAACCGTTCAATGAACCGATGAACAAGTACTTACTGATCTCTGTGTTCTAGGGCTGTCCTAAGCCTTTGCTGCTCTGTTATCTCAGTTCACTAAGTAAAAAGAGGGAAGATCAGAAGACAATCAGCTATCAGCTCTCTTCCCTGGTCTGAAGAAAGGGGCTTGGACAGAGCCATCTCCTGGGTTCTGTCCTGACAGCCACTAGCTAGCTGTGTGATGACGAGACTTCACCCCCCAGCAAGGGTGCCAAGGACTGGCGACTCTCAGCTCTCAAGGTGAACATTACCTCTTGCCGAGACGGTGCCGGTAGCGGTGTCAGCACTTGGCAGGGACAGCCTGCGGCGGAGGACTGCCTCTGATACTGTCCCTTCTGACTTGACATGCTACAATTCTGGTTTCTGTCTATCAATAAAAGGCCAGAATGGGACGGTTAATGAACAAACGAGACTTCATTGCAATCCAGGCAAGAACAGAACATTTCAATTCAAATTAGTCCATTCAAATTCATTTGGAAAACATCTCAATAAACGTTATAAACAATCACTGTTCAAAATAAATAAATAAATAAATAAATAAATAAATAAATAAATAAATAAATAAATAAAGTGATAGAAGATGCACTGGATTGCAAGAAAGGGTATAGGTTTTGAAGCCAGATGGTAAGAAGCTAGGGAAATTCCTTGGCAAGTAGTATGGGGAAACTGAGACAGTTGAACACACTGGCCGAGCAATTTACAGCCAGACACAGGTCACCTCCCGAGAGGTAACACCTAGACCTCAGTTGTATTTTAGCCCCAGGCCCAGGTGGGCAACCCCAGGAGCAGCTGTGATGACTAATGACCCCCTGCCTGGGGGTTGACCAATTGATGGAGACCAGGACCCTGAAAGGACACACCTGGAAAAGCTGACGGATATTCTATTGAAATCCTCCTCGCTATTCCCAGTCTTTAAAAACCCTCGGAACAAAGGAGCCAGCGCGCCCTCCCTCCTGGGAGAGCACCCTGCCTTTCCCTGCCCACCCTTCTCCCGTGTCAGCCCCCACAGGTGGGTATCTCCTAAACTCTCAGGGTCCCCGTAAGACGTCAGGCAGGGGAAGCCACGGGCAGCGGCACTTCGTCCTGGGCTAACAGCTTGAACCTGTCTCTCTAGTTTCCTCATGTGGGCTCATTTCTCTCCCGGAAGGTTTCTGGAGAGCCACGCAGCCCCTCCGAGGCTTTCCTGCTGCGTCTTCCAACCTCGGCCCCTCCTGGCTTTCCCGTTCCCAGCTTTAAAAAACATACTCTCATAATCATCCGGACTCGTCTTGTGAAATCTTTCCTTCATGAAGTCAAGAACCCACACACTACCGGTCGGCTCAAGGCAGACCCAAAGGGCCAGGTCCCCTTTCCGGTAATATTTTCAGAACTCATCCAGCATGATCTTGGATTTAATGTAAAAACCTTGTTTTCCCTATCCAGAGTCTCAGACCAAACCCTGATTCTGAAATGTCAGTTCCCATAGTCATGGGACGGAGGCGGTTCTTAAGTTTCCCTTATTTGAATGAGAAAAACATGTCGTTCTGGAAATTGTACTAATAAGTAGTGCTTTGCGTACTGGGCCACTTGTCAACTTCACAGAAGAGGCCACAAGCAACTGTTGGGGCACTCGTCATCAGCGCCCCAAGAACCTGGAGATAAGGTTCCCATCTGCGTAGGAATTAAAAATTTACTTTATCAGTTTTTTTTTTTTTTTTTTTTTACTTTGGGCAAGTTTCTTAACATCTCTGAGCCTGTTTCTGCATCTACAAATTAATCAACATCTGTTTCCAGTCTGATTTCTTTTCTTTCCCTCAAACTAAATACCCTTTTCCTATGTAAAGCTAACATTTTCCCTACACCCCGACTTCCACCTTCTCGCTCTCCTCTCAGACCTTGTTCCATCTGCCACACTGTTCCTCTCACCCCTGCTGGTCCCTAGCCCTAACGCCTATGAACACATTCTAATCTTTTCTGTCTTAACCCATCACTCACAACCCAGCTCTCCCTCTAATTGTGGACCAGAGAACTTTTCACTGTTATTCCACACACTTCTCAAAATGTAGATTTATACTTGTTAACTTACATCCCAATAATTTCTTGATTCAGTCTCAACTCAAACTAGCTTATATCTCCATTTATATTACCCTAATATCCTAATGAATACTTTAAAAAATCTTTTCAAATTAAAGTCTCATATACATACAGAAAAATGCATAGAAGTGTGCAGTACAAAGAATGATCACATAGCCTGACCAGGCGATGGCTCAGTGGATAGAGCTTCGGACTGGGACGCGGAGGACCCAGGTTTGGAACCCCAAGGTCGCCGGCTTGAGCACGAGCTCATCCGGCTTGAGTGGGGGCTCACCAGCTTGAGTGTGGGGTCACTGGCTTGAACGTGGAATCATAGACATCATCCCATGGTCACTAGCTTGAGCTCAAGATCACTGGCTTAAAGCCCAAGGTTGCTGGCTTGAGTAAGGGGTCATTCGCTCTGCTGTAGCCCCCAAACAAGGCACATATGAGAAAGCAATCAATGAACAATTAAGGAGACTAACGAACCACAACGAAGAATTGATGCTTCTTATCTCTCTCCCTTCCTGCCTGTCTGTCCCAATCTGTCCCTCTCTCTGCCGCGCGCGCACACACACACACACACACACACACACACACACACACACACAAAAGATCACATAGTGAACACACCTATGTATCTGCCACTAGGTTAAGAAATAAGATATTAGCAGCACCCAGAATCCCTATGGTGTCCTCTCAATTATTACTTCCTCTTTCCTCTCTAAATCTAACATCATCCTGACTTCTCATACCATATATTTGTTTTGCCTATTTTTAATTTTATATAAATGGAAACTTACATTAGGTATTCTTTTGTGTCTGGCTTTTTTGCTCTATTATGTTTGTGTGAAATAGCCACGTCATTGTCTGTAGCAGTGGGGTGTTCATTTTTTACTGCTGTATAGTATTCCGTTGTAAGAATGTGCTGCAATTCATCTGTTTCACTATTTATAAACATTTGAGGCTATTTCCAATTGGAAGCTATTTCAAACAGGGTTTACAGGATCATTCTTGTGCAGGTCTTTTTGGAGTACATGTGCACATATTTCTTCATCGGTTTTGAAAGGAAAGAAGTAGTTTGGTTGGGACCACCTTAAAATAGGTTGAGAAAATTAAGGCACAATAATATTCGACCAATTGGACAAGGTTATCATGAAGAAATTCTAAATTTACCCAGAGATGCCTAAGACACGGTGCAGCCAAGAGAAGGTATTTGGGAAAGACATGTGCCCTTGCATGCGGGAATACACCGAGAATAGGGAACAGAAATACACTGTGTAATTAAGCACAAAATTGCAGAGGCCCAGAGTAGAGGCGACTTTTAGAATTTCAGGGCTAAAACTAGACAGTTTAATACCAGGGCTGGACTCCTCACTTCTGCTCACCCATAGTCTGTGACAAGAGAGTCACCTGGAGGCCAAGCACAAGAGGGGGAAGGGAGCTGCAGCCTGGGGGGTCACATCTATAGATGATCCTAGACATCTTGCCGCCAGAGCGTCTTCTTCCCTCCGCCTTGCACACCTGAAACTGAGGCTAATACCTCTGGGGAAGGAGCAACTGAAGAGGACTCTATTCCTCCCACTCTTCTCACCCTGGTCCTGGGAGGGGAAGGGAGCCAGGGAAGTTGCCCTGGGAGCAAGTGGGGCTTATCAGATGCAGACTTTCACACCCGACAGCCGCTAGAGGTCTGGGCATGTCTGGAGGAAACCAGTAAACGTGAGAAGGATGCAGGAGGAGCTGAAAGATTGCACTGGGATTTGGGATTAGAAAACGGAGTGTGACTAGCTGCAACTATACCATCACCACCATCCCTTACATGTGTATTACAGAAGAGCTGACAAAGAGCTTTCTGTTCCTTATCTCTGACACGTCAGTGCGGAGAGGGGGGCAGGACAGGGCCTACCCACATTTTGTTCATCTGCTCAGGAACACGCTGGCTGGTTTGTTCCTTTTTATTTTATATTCCACATATCAGTGCTATCATACTGTTCTTGTCCTTTCTCATCTGACTTTTTTTCACTTTGCATAACACCCCCCAGACCCACCCATGTCACAAATGGCAAGATTTTATCTTTTTGTGGCTGAGTAGTATTCCACCGTATAAAAAAGCAGGAGTGGGGGTGGGGTGCAGATACAGGCTCAACACCCAGAGTGGCCATTTTGGGGAAGCTGCTACCTCTGTCTCAGCTAGAAGGTCAGGAAGCTGCCATCATCTGTCTTTATGTAGTCATCCAGTGAAGGAGAAAATGAACAAAAACCAGACTCATAGATACATACAGCAGAGGGAAGGGGGGTGTGGGGAAGAAAAAGAGAGTAAAGAGGGGTAAATACATGGTGATGGAAGGAAATTAAACTTCTCTGGGTGGTGAGCACACAAGAGATGTTGAATTATCAGGTTGTACCTCTGAAATTTATATAATGTTATTAACCAACGTTACTGCAATAAATGGAAGAGGAAAAAAAAGACACAGCGAAGGCAGGGTCTGGACCCTTGGCCACATCTCCAGTCCCCGCCCAGGAGCCCATCTGGCTGTCCTCGGTTCCCCTTGGTTCCTGGAGGGAAGTGGAACAGGGCTTTGAGCAGAGCAGGCACAGATGCCCGCGGTAGAAGGACAAATACGGCAGAAGATCTGGAACTGACAGTTGCAGGGAAAGAGATGGAGGGCATGGAAAGGTGGAACCGCGCTGAAAAAGCGATCCCCTTATGGGATAAGTGGGGACCGGTCTGGAAGGTGCGCGGGTGGCCACGGGCACTCCTAGCCCGTGCTGGGCTGACCTCTCTGGGACCCCGCGCGTGTTTGAGAACGGCGGGGTTAGAGAGGCGAACTTCCCGGGGCGCTCCACGGAGGGTGGGAGCGAGGTGGCACCGCCCCGTCCCGACGCGCGTCGAGCGCCCTCTGTCACCCCACGCAGCGCTCGGCCCGGCCGAGGAAAGAGTGGGCCCGCCCAGGTGCGCCGTGGGTTGGGCCGAGTCCGGAAGGTGCGCCGCCCCGCCCGGGGCGGGTCCCCTCGGCCTCTCCCCCCGCGTGAAAGTGAAAGTGTCAGCCCTCCGGAGGTCGGCGCGGGGGGCGGGGCCGGCGCGGACCTGGGACCGGGCGCCGGGCACCAAAGGGCCATGGATGGGCTCGGCCGTCGCCTCCGAGCCAGCCTGAGACTGAAGCGCGGCCGTGGGGGTTAGTGCCGGGCAGGGGCGCGGGCCAAGGGCGCGGGGGTGGCGCGGGGACCCGGGCCAGGACACGAGGTGACCGCGGCGGGGGCCTCTTCGGGGGGCCGGGGAAGAGGCGCGGAGGGTCGGGATCCGGGAGCAGTCTGTCGTTCACTCGGGAGGGCTGGGCAGGGCTCAGGTGAGCCGAGAGGGCGCAGGGAGGGGTGGACAGCGCCAGGTGAGGACAAGGTCGGAGGTCAGAAGAGCGGCCAGGCCAAAGGGGATGAAGTGGGAGGCGGCAGGGCAGAGGAAACCGTGGTGGGGCCCCGGGGCCACGTGTCCTCCGGCCAGGAAGCTTGCGGTGCAACCACAGAGTGCACGGAGCGCCCTCCCGGGGGACCCCGCCTCAGCCCGCGGGTGCCCGCCGCCCCGCCCCCTGACTCGTCCCTGCGCCGCAAATAGCCACCCGCCAGAAAAACTGGTCTCCGGGACGACGCACCACCCCCGCCCAAGGCAGTCAAGGGGCCACCGAGAGTGTGGCCAAGAGCAGAGCTGGGGTGGCGCCTGCTCTGTGGCTTCCTTCGAGTGTGTGAACCACGCAAGTCCCGCCTCCCCGACCCCCCCCCCCCCCCCCTCGGCGGTGAAGTGAGGATAAGTCCTCCCAGTGTTGTGGGGATCGCGTTAGAAGTCGATGCTCATTTCCTCCTGCGCAGGGCCACTGCGCTTTGGGAGGAAGGCGGTTAGGGATTCATTCATTTTCTTCAATCGGTTGGCAAACATTTATTGCTGCTTACCACTAGCCAGTGCGGTGGTTGAGCAGCCAGAGCCCTCAGTACTCCGCCGGAAGGTCCCTATGTGCGTGGCGGAGAGAGCGATTGGACAGTACGGACCGCCTCTTCTAGCACTGGCGAATCAATAGGTTGAGTGAAGCCACCCTGTGCCCCCATAACCAAGCCCAGAGGTGGGAAGTCTGGGGGTGAGCTCAGTGCTCCTGCTATCATCCCAGCCTTGCTGGTCTCCCTAAACACGGGGTTCCAGTATCTGTCATATCACCCCAGGCAAGGCAGAGAGGTCAGAAACACCGGCGGGGACAGAGGTCTGGAGTGTGCAGTGGCCAGAGTAGAACACAGGGTAGAGCTGCAGTGCTCTCCTCTCTGGCGAGCACAGGCCTGCACCTTCCTGGCCCCCCTCACCCCGGAGACCTCGGTGTGAATGAAAGGGTCTGCCATTCAGCCCAGAGGCGACATTCCAGTTGTTTCCACCCACCCTGGCCCCCCAAACGAGGTGATGATTGTGCCCCGAGGAGCTTCCTGGACGTGGAGGAAGTGGAAGATGAGCAGCCAGTACTACCTGTCCTGAGATCAGGCAGCTGCCAGGTCATGAGAGTGTGACTTTGTCATCTTCCGTACCTTCCCTCTGTCCTCCACTTTCCTGGAGTCCCCCTCCCTCCGAGGCAGCTGTGCGGTAGGAGGATGTGTGTGTGTGTGTGTGAGTACATGGGCACACACAAATGTGTAAATCACCCTGGTAGAAGGAGTGGCAATGAGGGTGGTGGTCTTGGGTTGAGAGTAGCTGAGCTAGAGGAGGTAAGGCCAGCTTTTCAAATGAAGGTTCCAGAAACTCCGCTCACCTATATTCTAGCCAGTCTGGGACTTCCCTCAGGTGGCTGTGGGAGGAGCTTCCTGGTGGAGGAACAAGTGTAACCAGACTACTTTCTTCCTTGGAAAGGGTGGCTCCCTCCTCAATTAAAAACCCCAGGTAAGAATTCCTTTCCAGGGCACTGGGGATTAAATGAGGTGACCTATATGAAATATGTGTGTTTGGTGGGTGTTTTCTCTTCTGCTAACCCCCTTGGAAAGATAGGGGAGAGGTATCTTTTTCTGGCTTCCTTGGGCCTCAGGCCAGAAGTCTTGTCACTTACTTGTTTGAATTGATGAGTTTTGCTGTTCTCTTGGCTCTCCTGGTGAAGCAGGAAGGGAGTGGGCTATACATTGCAACTCAAAGGATTCGAGCAAAGGAATAATTTACTGAGATTCTGGAATGATCAGAGAAATGATTTTGGTTCTCAAAGTCCTTTGCAAACAGGAGGCATCACACATTTATGGGATGTTCTGTGTGTACTGCACCCACAAGGCAGGAGAATGGGTCTAGGATTCTCATAGTTCCCACCCCCAACAGATTCTGTCAATAGTCCTTGAACTACTTTGCGCCTCAGTTTCCCCATCTGTATCAGCAAGATGTTTATTCCTTAGACAGGTGGTGAGGCATGGGCAACAAACCTGTGCAGTGTGCGAGCAAAGAGTGGCGAGAGTTCTGTGTTCTGGGTCACTGTTCTCATTGTTACAGTATGTGTAATGTCCTTATTTACTGTGATGGGAGTAAATGGTGGGGGAGAGAGAGAGAGAGAGAGAGAGAGAAAGGGGGAGGAGCAGGAAGCATCAACTCCCATATGTGCCTTGACCAGGCAAGCCCAGGGTTTTGAACCGGCAACCTCAGCATTTCCAGGTTGACGCTTTATCCACTGCACCACCACAGGTCAGGCCGCCAAAGCTCTTAAGAGCAAGGCAGCCATCGTCTCTATTCCAGGATCCCTTTTTCTTCCAGAAGGCTGCTAATTCTCTGCAGGTGTGGCAGCCACTGTCACCAACTGCCTTTGCCTCCTGACTTCTGTTAGGCACAGCTTCCTGGCCAAAGTCCTTCTCCCTTACATTGTGCATTTACTCACTCGGGGCTTCTATGAGGCTCCTGTGTGATTTATTGCTATTTTTTTTTATCTCTCCCTCAGCCCCCAGACACAGCCTCCAGACACCACTAGATCCCCAAGGTGCAGCTGCTTGGGGGGGGGGGGGAACCATTGACCTAACCCAGGGAAAAAAGCAGGAGTGGGGGTGGGGTGCAGAGAACCCGAATGCTTTCTACTGTCACTGAGTGACCCTCAGGCTGCTGATGCAACCAGTTCCCTACTGTAGGCCAGGGAGAATGTCCTGAGTCAGTGCTTTCTGTTTGCAAGAGGGACTCTTTGCTGGGACCCTGCAATAGATCCCAGTGAGAGAAGTCTGTCTCAGGAGGTGTTGTGAGGGTGAGTGATGCTCCATGCCAGGCCTGAAATGTCAGGAACGTTCCAGCCTGGAGGGGGACTTTGCTCTCTGTGTCACCGCGGGAGAGGAGGCTTTCGGTTCGCCTTGATTTCCAGGTTTCCCTCGTACTAGAATTTCTCCTCGTAGATGTCAGGGAGAGCTGCGGCATCCCGGTTGAGGGGAGGGTTTGGTCCTGTGTTCTTGCTTTGCGGCCCCAAAGACCTGCACGTCCCAGTGGGCGGCAGATGTCCTTGCAGGGGTTTGGGACTGCTGTCGACCAGGTTGAGAAGTGAAAGGCCAAGAATCAAAGAAATGGGGATAGAAGATCCAGGTCTTGGGTCTAGTGAGGCCCCAGTGCCCACAGTCTGATGTTATCTCGCATTCTCTACTCACCAGAGATTGTAAATAAACCCCGGTCCAACCTGCAGCCCAGAATTCAGAGCCCTTAGCCCAGAAGCCAGCAGGGCCTTGGAGGTGTTTGCTCATGACCTTTTGTCTCACCACACCCTGGGGCTCTTGGGAGGAGCTGAGGTCTGAGCTGTTGTGCCAGGATGCTGCCTTTGTCAGTGCGAGCCTCCTGCCGCCTTCCTGGGTCCCGTCACATCCTTCTTGCTCAACCATGGGGTGCCCAAGATGGAAACTGCGCTCCCCCATCAGGAAGACAGCGTGGGGCTTGTCTTCATAGCGCTGGGGCCAGACCCTGAAGCAACGGCCGCTTTTTCAGGCTTTCTGTAGCCAGTTGTTGCCGGAGGAGAGGGCAGCGCTCCATGCCTCGCAGGCCCGGGAAGATGGAAGGACAAGTGGTAGGCGGGATGCTCAGGCTGTTCCGCAAACGGCCTCCTCGACTCCGAGCAGGTCTGGACTGGATTGCCTACTTCCTTTTTTCCCCCGCCGTGACTCTCTTTCATGGGGCTGTTCCTTCCTTGAAACACTTCTTTTTCTTCTTCCTTTTAAATCTTGCCCTCCACCTAGTCCCCATGTGACTGGGCTGGCAGGCTTTCCCTGCTGGTTTTTAGAGCCTCTCATGCCCCCGGGTGTGTGTGTGTGGGGGGGGCGGTGCTGGTGTAGTCACAGCCACATGGCCCTTGAGCCTCTTCTGATTTAGTAAGTGCTGGTCTACTGGGCATACTGTTTCAGCAACTGCACTGGGCACCCAATGGGTCGGCAGAGTCTCTGTGGTACTCTGGGGCATACGGCCTCCCAGGGGGCCTCCCTGGTACATTTCCTTGGCTTTCAGATCCGTGGTTTCTTTTCTCCTGGCTCCGCGTGACTTCACATCTCCCAGGGCAGGCACGGAAACTCCCCAGCTGGCTCTGACCCCGTTGCAGAGCCTCAGGTGCTGGCTCCAGGGACCTCAGAGTCTCGGCTAGCCGGCCTTCAGGTGCTGAAGCCGCCTGGAGCCGCGCAGTCTCCACCTGGGGCGTAGATCTGTGAGATAGCCAGCGGGCCATGCGTCTTGGTTTCAGGATCTGTCCAGGACAACCCGGGGGAAGCTGCAAAGGAACCAGAAAGGGCCCAGGAGCCCTGTCTGCCCAGCTTCGTTGGAGGACAGCATTTCTTTGAATACCTCCTCGTTGTTTCCCTCAAAAAAAAGCGGTCAGGGGATGACTATGAGCCTACGATCACCTACCAGTTTCCCAAGGTAAGGGCTGCAGGAGGGGGCAGGGGAGACAGAGGATGGGGCGTCTGAGAGACAGCAGGGGTACCCTCGCTCTCTCCGTAGCCATAGCCGGCCGGGCTGGCTCCAGTTCGGAGCTGCCCTGAGCCTGCCTGCTCCTGCTCCCTGCAGGCCCAGCCCCGTGTTCTGCTATCAGCCACAGAATCTAGGTCTGGCTGCCTTGTGAGGAGCTGACCTGGGCTCCCTGGCCAGGAAACTAGGCTAGTTCTTCCGCCCCCTTTGGAACCCCCTAGTTCTCCCAGATTCCGTGTCCAGTCACCCTGCTCTATGGAGAGGATTACCTTCTGCAGGAGCTCCCGGCAGGAATCCCCTCCCTGGAGTGGGTGGGACAGCCGCACAGCTGGTGGCCAGACTCAGCCCAGCCCGTGGCCACAGCCCACGCGCTGGGCTCCTCATGGGCCTCCGGCTCCTGCACTGGGTGACAGAGATTCTCATTAACCCTGAAAGTGCAGCAAGCGAGCTGGCTGCTTCTCTTCTCTGATGTGGTATCCTGTGACGTGGTCCTCGCAGGAAGCCGGGCCGTCTCTGGGCCTCTCTGTGCTCGGGTGTGGCCCTGGCCCTCATGCTGATGACACAGACCCCCAGGACCCTCACATCTAGCTCAGCTTCATGTAGAGCTGGACCAGGGGGTCCAGCCATGGGGTCATTCCAGCCAGCCCCAGAGCGAAGTCCCAGTGCAGAGTGATAGGCCGAGGCACGCTTTGACCCCACGCCAGTGGAAAAGCTGATGCTCAGACTTCTTTGGAGCCTCAGAAGAGGACCCGCCTGCCCTCCAGCCTTCTCCCACGGCCCGGCCGCGCCATCCACCATCGGCTGGTCTCCTTCCTGTTCCTTACAGCGGGAGAACCTGCTGCGGGGCCAGCAGGAGGAGGAGGAGCGGCTGCTCAACGCCATCCCTCTGTTCTGCTTCCCGGATGGGAACGAGTGGGCAGCACTCACCGAGTATTCCAGGTAACTGCTTGGCCCTGTGGGCGGGGCCTCCGGGATCGGCGGAGAAGGGACAGTGTGAGAGCCTTGTGGTGCCTGTGTCCCCCTCACCTGGTGTGTCTGCCCATTTCTCACCAGCCTTCCTCCTGACGAGAGGGACTCAGTTGATTCATGCATAACCCACACTTGCCTGGGGGCCGGCCCTCAAGGCCAAGGATCTTAGCTAACGGGGTTGGACCAGTTATGTCTGTGCAGAGATGGGCAAGATTCTTGCCTCTGGGCCAGGAGTGACAGACAGTGTCTGTGTTTTGACTCCGCTAGTGGCAGAAGCTAGACTTAGAAGGAGGCCCTTGGCCTTTAAGAAGGTGGGATAGCAAAGACCCTTAGACCATGAGCCCTGGAATTTGACTGCCTGGTTTCGAAATTTCGCTTTAGTCCTCATAGCTGAATGGGCTTGAATCAGAAATGCCCCCTCGACCTCAGCTCCTTCAACTCCAAAGTGGGGATAACGATCGGGCCGGTTACCTCAGAGGGTTGTTTTCAAAATTAAATGAGATGATGTACTTGGAGCGTGACAGCAATAAGCATGTAATACATCTCTGGTGTTATGACTGCGACTGCTCTCGTGGCTAATTGGCAGTGCCCTGTGCCCTCCTCACTCCCCCTGGGCGCCCCCCTCTGATGCTGACCCCTTCCTCTTTCACAGTCTGCTGAGCAAATGAAAATCCTGTCTGCTCTTTTTCAGGGAGACCTTCTCCTTCGTCCTGACCAACGTGGATGGGAGCAGGAAGATTGGCTACTGCAGGCGCCTCTTGGTCTGTGCAGCTCAGAACTGCCCCCTTCTTTCTGCAGCCCGCTCGGCTCCACAGCTGGGCTTGTTCAAGCCTCAGCTGCAGGAGCCCAGGCCCCCTGGCAGTGGTGGTTGTAGAGAGAGCACAGCCCAGCTCCAGCTGCCATGTTAGTGCCCCTCCGCAGCCCCGCAGGACCAGGGACACATGCCCCTCCTCGCCCGCCTGCCCAGGGGACCTCTGCTGGCCCCGCTGTGGTCTTTGCTCTCCCAACTTCCAAGAGCTGCCCCCCTCGGTGGTATAGGGGGCTCCAACCTACCCCTCTCCGCCTTCCCTACCCAGGCCTCGGTGCCTGGCCCGGGAGCCGCCCAGAGCGTAGATCAGAACCAGAACACCTCTGGGCTTTCAGGATTCTTCAGGTCACTTGTACAGTGTTGTCCTTCCTCACCGTTTCCTCATCCATGCAGCACACTCGCCCCCTCTCTTTGCCGACCCCAGATCACGGCAGGTGCTTGCCCTCAAGCCGGCCGGCCCCTTCGCAGCCACTTTCCTCCTTTGACTTTGGTGGCCGCTCTGGCCTCCTTGGTGCGTGTCCCACAAACAGGACCTCTGCAGGCCAGGCCTTCCTCCATCCGGCCTAACCTTCCCCCATGAGGCCCCCAGCCCCAGCCCCCCGGACCCGTGCCGGTCAGCCCCAGTCGGCGGAGGCCCCGGGGACTCGGCGGCACTGACGGAGGCTCCCTGTCCCTGCAGCCCAGCGGCCCCGGCCCGCGGCTCCCCAAGGTGTATTGCATCATCAGCTGCATCGGCTGCTTCGGCTTGTTCTCCAAGGTAGGGCCGGAGCGAATTCCTCCCGGGCCTGTTGGGCCTGTTGGGCTCCCCGCTCTGCATGGCTGCCCGCCAGCCGGCTGTGCTCCCTAAGCCCTAGGGCAGGCGTCCCCAAACTACGGCCCCCTGAGGCCATTTATCCGGCCCCCGCCGCACTTCCGGAAGGGGCACCTCTTTCATTGGTGGTCAGTGAGAGGAGCATAGTTCCCATTGAAATACGGGTCAGTTTGTTGATTTAAATTTACTTGTTCTTTATTTTAAATATTGTATTTGTTCCTGTTTTGTTTTTTTTTACTTTAAAATAAGATATGTGCAGTGTGCATAGGGATTTGTTCATAGTTTTTTTTTTATAGTCCGGCCCTCCAATGGTCTGAGGGACAGTGAACTGGCCCCCTGTGTAAAAAGTTTGGGGACCCCTGCCCTAGGGGATGCCTCCCTCACAGCCCGGGTCAGGCGAGACCCCTGTTGGGAGGACTGAGGCGGGGGAAGGGCTGAGGCTCCACTTGATTTTAGAGAAAAGAGAGAACTGAATGAACGTAGGAGACTGTCTCTCCTGCCCAGTGCCACCGCCCCGTCTCCAGTCAGGTCAGAAAGCAGCAGAGGGGACCGTGCAGGGAGCCCCAGGTTCTGAATTGGGGAGTTTTCAGTTTCTCCATTTGTCAAATGCATCTGATGTCCCCGCGCCATCCTGTCTCACGGCAGGTATGAGGCTCCGGTGAGGTGATCCGTGAGAAGGGCAGAGCTCTAAAGCAGTGGTTCTCAACCTTTCTAATGCCTTGACCCCGCAATACAGTTCCTCATGTTGCGGTGACCCCAAACCAAAAAATAATTTTGGTGGCTACTTCATAACTGTAATTTTGCTACAGTTATGATTTGGAATGTAAATACCTGATATGCATTATGTATTTTCCGATGGCTTTAGGCGACCCCGCTGGGGTCGCGACCCACAGGTTGAGAACCGCTGCTCTAAAGAAATATGGAGACAGTTATTATACAATGGCGGGCTTCCTCCGACTCCTTCCAGGGCAGAAGGGACGTGGAGGCCTCCAGGACTTCTCCCGCTGGGGCTCGTTTGAGAGCCAGTGCACCTGAGTGGGGATGAGAGGAGGCCCCGGGTATGGATGTAGCGTGTCTTGGTGGCCAGGAAAGAGCTTCAGTGTGCTGTGCCCCCAGCAGGCACCTTGGAGGACGAAGGCAGGGAACTCCGTCAGCCTTGGCTTGGGGGGGAGCGTTCATCCGTGCAGGGTGCTGAGGGACAGAGGCTGGCCTTGGCCTTGGGGAGTAGTACCCAGTGGAAGCTGGCGGGCAGAGTGGTGCTTCCTAAAAGGCTCCCACTCCAACCAGCACAAGTGAACGTGGTATCACCATGGATAATGAGTTTGCAATGGGTTGACTTCCGGGGGGAAGGGAGTTTGTGTTGATGTGGGGAGAAGGGAAGAATATGGACTGGTAGAGGGAGGATGTAGAGAAGGCCAGGAGAGAGCAGTAGGCTGGTCTGTGGCCGGGAGCGGGAGGCCTGGCTGGGGGAGGGGCCTGGAAGGTCCCTGTAGATTGGCTGGACCAGCCTGGGCGCCTCACACAGGGGGCCTCTGCCAGCCTCCCCGTCGCTCTCCTTTGAGCCGCGGCTCCTGTGGTCCTTCTCCGCACAGATCCTGGACGAGGTGGAGAAGAGGCATCAGATCTCCATGGCTGTCATCTACCCGTTCATGCAGGGCCTCCGGGAGGCGGCCTTCCCTGCTCCGGGGAAGACTGTCACCCTCAAGAGTTTCATCCCTGACTCGGGCACTGAGGTAGGTTGAAAACAAAGGTGAGGCCCGCCCTGGCCGGAGGGGCGGGCTCCTGTGGCACCTCTCGGCACTGTCCTGCCATTTACCAGTTAACATACAGAGCAACTGAGCCAGGCGGGGACTGGGTCTCGGCTTGAATTATTGGCAGAGCTAGAAATCTAATCCAAATTTTCTGATCCTCCCAACCTGATGCTCACAAGGACCTAGTCACTGTTCAAGCCACCAAGACGTTTGTTTCTAAAAATAAACCATATAAGCTGAGGTTCCTGGTGCTAGAATGGACTTTGTCCCCAGCCCCCAAACTGCCACTTGTCCCCAGCCCCGCCCTATGTCCTCCTGTGTCTGTCTTGTATTTATACCTATGGCCTCCATCCGTCTCTTTCTCACCTTCCCGCCCCTGAGTCTCCACCCATGCCACATGGGGGATGCCATTGTTTTAAGGCACTGAGCAGACAAAGCAGCAAATAGAACATTGTTTTAAGAATTCCAGCCCTGGCTAGTTAGCTCAGTTGGTTAGAATGTTGTCGGGACATGCCAAGGTTGTGGGTTCGATTGCCGGTCAGTGCACATAAAAGAATCAACTAATGAGTACTTGAAAATAAGTGGAACAACAAATTGATGTCTCTCTCTTTCTGTCTCTCCCCCCCCCTCTCAAATCAATCAGTAATAATAATAATAATAAAAGTCCATTGCTGACCCCTGTTCCTCTTGATAAGCTGTGTGTCACTCTGAACCTTGGCCTCCCCATATAATAAGCAGGGGAGGTCTGGGCTTTCTGACTTACTCAAGAAAAGAATGCTCGCTAGGCACCCAGCTTTGCTATTTTCTGGCTATAACGTGGTGAATAAAAGGAACATGATCTTTGACGTCATGGAGCTAAAAGTCTAGTGGGGGAGTCGGATGTTAGATAAGGAAACAGACAAATATCTAATGAACAGTTTCAAGATTGTGATGGGGGGGGGAAGGGTGCTCCACAGAGGATGCACATTGCCCTGGCTGGCCATGGAAGGCCTCTGAGACTCCAGGGAGGACAGGAACGAAGGGAGAAGGGCAGTCCAGGGGAGGGCCTCACCTGGGGAGGACCCCGGGCTGGAAACAGCACAACATGCTCGCGGAACAGGAAGGGGGTGATGGGACGAAGCATGGCCATGGGGGTGGAGTGTGCTCAGCGCAGCGCGTAGGGAGGCAAGACCACGTGGGCCATGCTAGGTACGATAATGTCAGCATGATTCCCAGGACCGGGAAAACCGGGCATGGCGTTTTAGCAAGGGAGAGACAGGATCAGATTTACTCCTGTGGGGACAATGGGGGCTGGCAGTGGCCCAGCCTTCTGGGGTCTGCATGATGTTTCAGTGTGGTGACAGCCTCTCTCTCGGGTTTCCCCAAGTTCATCTCCCTGACGCGGCCCCTGGACTCCCATCTAGAACACGTGGATTTCAGTTCTCTATTGCGGTGTCTCCGCTTTGAACAGATTCTTCAGATCTTTGCTTCTGCCGTGCTGGAGAGAAGAATCATCTTCCTGGCAGAAGGTCTCAGGTGGGTCCCGCCACTGAGCAGTTCACCTTGGGTTCAAGGGCATAGCCAAAGGGTCCTCAAGTTTTTTGTTTGTTTGTTTTTTTTTGCATGTTTTGTTTGTTTGTTTGTTTTTTACAGAGACAGAGAGAGAGTCAGAGAAAGGGATAGACAGGGACAGATAGGACCGGAGAGATGAGAAGCATCAATCATTAGTTTTCCGTTGCACATTGTGACATCTTAGTTGTTCATTGATTGCTTTCTCATATGTGCCTTGACCGCGGGCCTTCAGCAGACCAAGTAACCCCTTGCTCGAGCCAGCGACCTTGGGTCCAAGCTGGTGAGCTTTTGCTCAAACCAGATGAGCCCGCGCTCAAGCTGGCGACCTCAGGGTCTCAAACCTGGGTGCTCGGCATCCCAGTCCGATGCTCTATCCACTGCGCCACCGCCTGGTCAGCCAGAGGGTCCTCAAAGGAAGCCAGGTTATAGGACCCATGTGCTCACCCTCCTGCCTCTGGGTCTTGATCTGCACTAAACCTGCTTCTGCCTCCAGACTTGATTGTTGCTTAAGCCTGAAGGAGTTTCCTGTTTTAGCGCTAAAAATGCTGAGAAGTGTTCCAGGGACAGCCCAGGTGGGGGCCATTAGGGTGGATGCAGAAATGATTCTGCTCTTGAAAGGCAGAGGGAGGGAAGGAGGGCGGGGACAGGTCAGGAAGGCGTATAATGGTATGGAGGTCAGGTCCATCCTCCTTAATGACAAACACGTCCCATCTATCCATTCGCTTACTCAACAAACATTTGTTGTGTGCCAACTGTCTGTCCGATGCATTCAGGAGCATACAAACAAGACATGGTCTTTGACCTCAGGGGATGTAGAATTCGGTACAGAGTGAAAGCACAGGTGTTCAATCAGCAGAACGGGGGCTCTTCCACCTCAGCTTCCGGTCCCCTTAGGCTGGAGTGATCTTATCTGTAAAACGGAGAGAGTGCTTGCTTATGCCTACCTCATAGGGTTGTGGTGGGGACTAAATGAATTAATTTGCGTTGGGTACCTAGTACCCTGGGGCCAGACGCATCTGAGTCGTGTGAGCTGTTTGTTATCCTTAACGCTAAGCTCACAGATGAGTATATATCCCTGTGTGCAGTTGGAGCAGGGCGCTGTCATGTCTTGGTCATACCTCTTAGGGGCTTTGAGTCTGAGAAAGACACAGGGGGACATGTGACAAAATGAAAAAAGAAAAAAAATATGTCATGAAACAGTAGGAGGTTGGCCTTCTATTCATGTCTGGGGAGGAGAAAGCCGATGAGACTGGGCTGACAACTCTGGCTCCGTCTTTTAGGGAAGAAGAAGAAGAAGAAGAAGAAAAGGATGTTAGGGACCCAAAGGTTAGTCCAGAGAGGGTCAGGTGAATGTCATGGCTTTCAGAGAAAAGGAAGCTTGGGCAGGGAATGGGGGGGGGGGGGTCAGTGGGTTGAACATCCTATAAACATCAGTGACAACACAAGGCCCTAGTTGTAGGCTAATCTTTGAGGGAAGTGCTGTAACCCTTTGCTTTGGAAATAGCTTTTTCCCTTTCGGCCCTGGAAGGAAAGGAGAAGTTTCTGTGTGGCTGGAGCTGAGGTGCTCCTCCCACCCCCGCCCAGGGGGAGATCAGCATTAGGAAGTGAATGTGACTGCAGGTGACTGCTGGCCTGGACAGGGGCACTGGTTGGCAGCTCTTCCCTATCAGGCATTCACTTTCTCCGGGGAGATCTCACCTCTCCCCCACTTCCTTCCCACACCAGTTTTCAGGTCCCCGCTTCCAGGCAGCCAAAGCCCTGGCTAAAATCTCAGAGACTCAATCTCTCTCCCTCAGGAAGTCTTAGCCTGATACCAAGAATTGGAATAAGAATTCTTTTCCGCACCTCTGTTTTTATTGGCTTTGGTTTGGGGGCAACCTGGAGAAAGGAAGAGCCGTGAAGGCTAATGGGCAACAGAGAAGAGGAGACTGGGGTCTGGGGGTGGGGGTGGGGGGCGAGGAGCTGGGCCTGAGCTGTGACACGGGCAGCAATTACACAGGGACTGCTTCATTGGGAAGGGCAGAGGAGCCACTTCTGTGGGACTTCCCGGGTAGGAATTGCTGGGTGAGGTTCCTGGAATCTAGGAATTTCCCAAGTTAACTGCTTACCAGTTTCCCAACCTGGTAACTTTAAATGACCTTGCGTGGCCAGAGGGAGCCCGGAGGGGTTAAGATCGGGGATGGGGTGGAGAGACAGGAGGAGGAAATGAGGCTGAGTCCCAGTGTTTACACGCTTGTCTCCTTAGCAACACTGTGAGTTCCTTAAAAGCAGGGCCAGTGTCTTTCACTTCCAGCGCCGAGTCCTGAGCACGGGACGTGAGCAAATAGAAGGGGCTCCACGGATGATCTGCCGAGGGAGAGAAGGTGTTTGTTCTTCCCTCCTCTCTTTAAAGCCACTTTGTTTTTGCTCGGTAGTGAGCTGAGAAGACTCGCTGGGAAATAGGAACCAATAGGGCCCTGAGAGGAGCCTCCGCCTCCCAGCTGTGAGGAGGTCTCTGCGCCTCCCCGCCCAGCTGTGAGGAGTCACGTGTGACTCACGTGGCTCCCAGACCTGCTTCTGCACCTGTGCAGGCGGGGCGAAGCGCCGCAGGGGGTAGTGGCACTGCGGGGTGCTGGACGGTGCGGGGTGCTGGGCTGGAGGGCAGGGAGGCCCCTCTGACTCTCGTTCTCTGCGCCCTGTCCCCAGCACCCTGTCTCAGTGTATCCACGCCGCCGCCGCGCTGCTTTACCCCTTCAGCTGGGCACACACCTACATCCCGGTTGTCCCCGAGAGCCTGCTGGCCACTGTCTGCTGTCCCACTCCCTTCATGGTTGGAGTCCAAATGCGTTTCCTGCAGGAGGTTATGGAGAGCCCCATGGAAGAGGTAGGACAGCGAGAAGAAGCTCTGACCGGGGCCAGGCAGACCTGCTGCTAAGGGCTGTGTGATGCGGGGCAAGTGGCTTTACCTCATGAAGCCTGAGCTGCTTCTGTGACATGGGGGTGACAGTGCTCAGTTCCCAGGGGCTGTAGGAAGGTCACCTGCACACAGCTCCTCATCTGGTGTGGACACAGCATGGGGGCTCCACAAGCATCAGTCCTCTCCTGAATGATCCCCTTAGGGCTCCAAGGGCAGCATGTAGCTTATTGAGGAGTCTTCTAGATGTCCTAGGCCTGCTGGCCCCACACAGCAGGCTCCGGGCTGTCCCCTGTCTCATCTGAATGGTTAAGCACAGCTGGTCTATGCAACACACAGCCCACTGGAATTCACTCACATTCCTTGGACGTGAGCTATCTCAGTGATTTTCAACCATCCTCCCACGGGCCGGTCCATCAGAAATTTCATACTGGTCCGCGAAAGAGTCAGCCACCCTGATGTTGTATGAAGATTATAGACCCAGTGATCTTAGTTGAATTTGCTTATGCTTAGGGTGATTTCTGCCTTAGCGGTCCCTGAAATAATTCCCCTACGTATTTTCACAGGTCCCCAAGGGTAAAAAGGTTGAAAACCACTGAGCTGACTAATGTAGTCTCTCTAAAAACTGAATCTTGAAATGCACAGTTTTGTAGCAAACGCCTTCCCAATGAGCTCAGTTGGCTAATCAGGATGTAGCTCTTTGATTTTGTCAGCGGGGACAGCACCTCAGACATACCAATGCGCTCAGTGGTGAAAATGGACATTTGTAGCATTTGTCGATCCCCAGCGTTGGAAGGACAACCCACAATGTGTTCTGCTTGGAGTTGTCAATATGAACTCTCAAGAGATCGCATGTTACTCATCTCAAGCAAGAAGAGCTACTTAGGTATATGTGTGTGCACTGGCCAACCTTGACTCTGTGCAAAGGAGGGGCCAACCAGGGGAAGAGGCTGACAGTAAGCACTAAGAGTTCTGGAACTCGCCCCAATGGGAAGACTTCCCCCATTTACATAAGAAATAACTGAGGTCTGGAGAACTCGATGACATTTCCAAGGTCACACAGGCAGTGATGGAACCGGCACAGGGAAAACCCAAATCCTTGTACAAAGTGCTGCTGGGAAGGAAAGAAATGTTTCCCTTCCTTGTTTCCTGGCCCTCCCAGCTCTTCTCAGAACTGCTAAGTACACATGCCCTTTGAACGAGCCTTTGCCTTGTGACTAACTGGGACACAGTATCAGCCCCGTGTTTAGCAATAAGACATAAAATGTCCCAATACCATTAGTATGAAACTTCCTGACGCTGCAGCTCCGGCTTCTCAGAAGCTGTGGCTCCTCCCCCGGATGGCGGGGTGGGTGGGAAGACACCCCAAGGCCAGCAGAACCTGGCTCCTGCCTTCCAAGGCCTTGGCCTGTTTTCTGCTGCTGCTCTGTGAAGTAGGCAGGGCCTACGGTGGGTGTGCCGGGATTCCCTGCCTCCCACATAAGCTCTCTGGAAGGGATGACTTGACAGTAATATACCCAAATACTAGAAAGATTTGGGGGAATGACTTCACACAAAACAATTCTTCATCCACACTCTTTTAAGCTCCCAACCTCCCAAAACAAACAGCCTTCCCGGAATGAAGGTATCTGAACCTGATGTGCTCAATGGAATCAGGCCTGGACTAGTTCAACTTTTGTCCCCTGATGATGGATAATTACAGTGGCTGCTCTGTCTCTTGGCACACTTCCCGGTCCCTCTTTTTTCTTTTATTTGGAAGAGGGAACACCGAGGGATCATTCACCCTGTTGTCAAGAGCAAGAGTCCACACTGAAAAGAGGAGCCCCATAGGCATTTAAGTGACCAACACAGGTGTGGGTGGGATTGCGGCAAACTGCGGGGCATGTGCCCAGCCCACATGGGGCAGCTGCGCTCAGCTCCCTCCACATGTCATCCTTTAGAAGTGGGGACCGCTGCTGGGCTTCCAGACTTTTCAGGAGAAGCCCCGGATCCAAATTTTATGTGAAATTTTCCAGTTTACACACTGGACACGAATACAATGATTTGAAAATGCGGTGGGGATCAAAGAAACCGATCTGCAGGTCGGAATCCAATGGGGAAGGCCCCTGGGGCAGTGGTGGAGCCCGTACGGGAGCCTAGGCCCCCAAGTTCCAGCCCTGACCTTGTCTGGCCTGCAGCCTGTGGACACGTGGTCTCCTCACTGCCTTTCCTTCCCTCTTCCTGTTGACCCTGCGTTCATTTCCTTCTCTTGCTGTTTCCCAAAGCTCCGAGGGAGTTTTTAGACCGGAACTCCATGCAGTTTTACAAAAAGCTGTTGCAAGCATGGAAAGGTGAAAAGTTCTCCATCCCTGTCCTAAAGCCGACCCGAGGGAGGGGGCCGAAGGCAGCAGGGAGAGGGATGCCGTCCTGAGAACAGGGCGCCCTAGGTGTGGAAGCCGGCTCCTGCATATTCGCAGTAGGACCTCAGGCAACTTCTTTGAGTGGGTTTTAGCACCTGCCTCCACAGGACTGTGGGAGGATGGAGATAGATGTGCAGAGGCACGGATCTTGTTTGAAATGTCCAGTCTATAGTAGCGGTTACTTAATTAAGGGAGTGACTGGCTATGACTTCCGTTTCTACCTCACCTTCCTCCTTCCCCCCAATACTCTTTCCCTAGGAAGGGAACTGAGGTTTCCAAGCTGGGGACCCATGAGACTGGAGAGCCTCAGACAGGAAATGAGAATTGGAGGTGCCGATTTTGTTGCTACACAGGCAGAAATGGAGGTGGTAGGGCCTCCTGAGTTCTCAGGAGAGCGGAAGAGATCAACCCAGCCTATGTTTTGGGGTTTTTTTCAGGTCCTGTTGGTGAATCTGTGTGAAGGAACCTTTTTAATGTCAGTGAGTATCTGGGTTCGGACCCCCTGCAGGTCCACCCCCAACTCAATCACATCCCAGTCCCATCCTTGTGCCACTTATTTCAACCTAAGTCCTTTTGTCCCACAAGAACTCATGCTAATGAGACCTGTCCTCTCTCTCGGGGAGCCCACAAGGGACAGAAACACAGATAAATTCATGACAAGGCAATCAGTGTTAGTGCCTCTGGAGCAAGGGTATGAACCAGGTACCGCAGGGGGAGAAAGGAGACTTGCTGATGATGACTCAAACTGAAGACCAAGAAAGAGCTCCTGTTGTTTCTCTCCTGCGTGGTGGATTGTGAACTGGGGGGGGGGGGGGGGCAGGGGTGCAGAACACACGGCCTCCTGCTAGCACCTCCCTTCACACCGCATCCCCGACTCTGTCCCCTACTAGGTGGGTGATGAAAAAGACATCCTACCACCCAAGCTTCAGGATGACATCTTGGACTCTCTTGGTCAGTTAAAAAGTAAGTCCTAGACCCATCTTATTTTGGGTTTCTCCAAAGGACTCGAGGGTATGATTCCCAGCTGTTCCCTTCTAAAACAAACATGAACCTGGTCAGCAGGCCTCAGACAGACCCAGGGGTCAAGATCCCGGGGCAAGTCTGAGGCTTTCTTCTTCCTAAGCGGTGCTGGAGAACCCATACCCAGCCTCCCATTTTAATGAGCCAGTCTGTAATTATGAACCTCACCCTTATCCCTTTCCTGAGCTTCTGGCCTGCAGTGACAGCCCCTCCAAGGTGACAGTGGGTCGTTTCATCCTTCCACTGCCCTGAGATGGCCTCTCTCTGTCCCCTGCAGCGTCAGAACAAACCAACGAGAATGTTTCAGGCCCTTTTGTGCAGTTCTTTGTCAAGACTGTGGGTCACTATGCTTCCTATATCAAGCGGGAGGCCAACGGGCAAGGCCACTTCCAAGAACGGGCCTTCTATAAGGCTCTGACCTCCAAGGCCAACCGCCGATTCGTGAAGAAGTTTGTGAAGACACAGCTCTTCTCTCTTTTCATCCAGGAAGCTGAGAAGAGCAAGAACCCTCCTGCAGGTACGCAAGGAGAGCCTCCTGTCACCTAAGTCCAGGCGGTCACTGCCCCCAAGGGAAGTGTGGCCCTAGGAAGAGGCGGGGAGGTGACAGCAGTTCCCTCTAGAGTCCCACAGAACAGCTGTGATCCTATCAGGTGGGGTAGGGCAGAAATAGCCGGAGGTCTAAGGAAATGCTGCCCAGGCTGAGGGTTTGGAGAAGTTGCTGTACCCATGAGCCAGCAGGAGGCCCTTTGCTCTTTGAGTCTGGAGCCCATTCCTATTAATGAGTCTGATTGGAATGTGTGGCTCCCCAGAGGCCTGTGAGGGCATGGGAATTCCCCAGCAAGAATGTGGGTGCAGGGCGGGGGGAGTCCGGGGAGCGGACGGGAAGGGTGTTTCTGGCCCTCACCCCTGGGCGCCTCTTACACCTGCATCTGAACCCACAGGCTATTTCCAACAGAAAATACTTGAATATGAGGAACAGAAGAAACAGAAGAAATCCAGAGAAAAGGCTGTGAAATAGGAACTGTGGGGAACAGGAGAGACTGGACCTCCAGGCCCGCAGTGGACTTCGGCCCCGGCCAAGACGGCAGGGTCAGCAAGGCTGGCAATCCCCGAATCCGGTCTTCCTCCAAGTCCTGGAAACCAGGTCTGGCTTCAAGCTGCTGTCTTGAATTTGGGATCCCTGGGATCAGCTTTCTCAAGACTCTGGAAGGCCCCGACCTCTGTGCTCACAGAGCAGGGCTCCCTTTCCGCCGAGGTGGCCCAGGGCAGGCACCGGCAGTGCCGGTGTCACAGAGACTCAGAAGTTGCTCTAACTGCCCTGTCCCAGGAGCCACCGGGACAAAACCCTCCCCCGAGAACGCGGTTGGGGCTGAAAGGCGCAGGCTCGCCACATAGAAGGGGGTCTGTGGACATGTGAGGGTAAGAATAAAACGAAAATCTTATTGTTGTTTAATGTGTATCTCTGGCTTCCGCTCTTGGGGGAGAACAACAAAACAAGAAACGGATGTGAGGACAAACTGTACGAGAAGTGGAGGGCCAGGTCCCGGCGGCCCCGAACTCGGGCTGTGGCCAAATTCTAGGGTCAGCAGCCCCACTTCCACCGGGCAAGGTACGGGATCCAGGTACAAGCAGCACTAGCAATGGGGACAGGGCAGCAGTCCCCAGGGCACAGGGCCGCCCGTAGAGGGAAGCGTCTGCACCCAGGGTGACCTGAGGGGAGGAGTCTCCGTGGACAGAGGCCGGAGACCGCCACACTGCTTCCATCAACAGCTCAGTCCGCCCCGCACTCCCGGTGTGGAGCCTTCAGTTTCAGACACTCGACTTCCTACTTGTTATTTTAGGAGGCTGGGTCAAGTCTCTAGCCAAAGGTGGAGGGATCCCCGCACTGACATTTTTTTCCTCTTGAGAAAAGAGAATCCTGAGTCCACAGTTGTTTTAGTGATCACCTAGTCCACTTTCCTTCCACATCTCTCCTACTTTCTGCTTAAACAGTGGAAGGGACGGGGGACTTTTAGAAGAATCTTTGTCTTTCAAAACCTCCCTCTTCTTAGTGTGTGTATGTGAGTGTGGCCCTCAGAGGTCCCTGAAATCTATACAAGGAACGCAGTGTCTTTGGACGTGGGACAGGTAACTACACTAACAAAAACCTATCAAGAAGGAAAATGAACATAGCTCTCCTACGTTTTAACTTAGGAGTTTGTACAAACTAGAAAGGTCACAGGACATAATGACAATGCGGCAGACTGAATTTTCTTTTTTTCTTTTTTTTTTTTTTTTTTGTATTTTTCTGAAGCTGGAAACGGGGAGAGACAGTCAGACAGACTCCCGCATGCGCCCAACCGGGATCCACCCGGCACACCCACCAGGGGCAACGCTCTGCCCACTAGGGGGCGATGCTCTGCCCCTCTGGGGCGTCGCTCTGCCGTGACCAGAGCCACTCTAGCGCCTGGGGCAGAGGCCAAGGAGCCATCCCCAGCGCCCGGGCCATCTTTGATCCAATGGAGCCTCGGCTGCGGGAGGGGAAGAGAGAGACAGAGAGGAAGGAGGGGGGGTGGAGAAGCAAATGGGCGCTTCTCCTATGTGCCCTGGCCGGGAATCGAATCCGGGTCCCCCACACGCCAGGCCGACGCTCTACCACTGAACCAACCGGCCAGGGCCTGAATTTTCTTATTTTTTAAAAACAGAAATAAATTTTGCTTAAAATTTAAAAAAATGACATTAAAACTTTGTTGATCTTTCCACCGAATAAAACTGAGAAAAAGCCTGGCTTTCAGATCATATATTTATTTAAAAAAATAAAACGAATCGACAAAGGTACATTATTCTGCATG
This sequence comes from Saccopteryx leptura, assembly GCF_036850995.1. Taxonomy (NCBI): domain Eukaryota; kingdom Metazoa; phylum Chordata; class Mammalia; order Chiroptera; family Emballonuridae; genus Saccopteryx; species Saccopteryx leptura. The sequence goes on from NC_089513.1 coordinate 69,088,278, forward strand.
CTGACAGGGTTCCCCAGCCCACGAGAGCTACCGTTTCTTGAGCAATAAAAAAATTGACTTCCTCAACAATGTCAAGATAAAACCTTTCCATCCAAATTCAAGGTCTTTGCCACCAGCTCCCCTCACAAGCTAGTGGGATATATTTGTGCCCCGAGCTGAGCTCCTTAGTAAAGAACGCTTGAGAAGAAGACACTGAACGAAGATGTCACTAAAAGATGATGATTTGTTAAAATTATAAAGCAACCGTCTTTTGGCCTGCAAATATTCTACATAAGACATCTCCACCGCCGAGGACTGGCCCCCCGTGATGACTTTATAGTTATGAACACGTGGTATGTTTTCCTCATGCTTTCTTGGGCCAAACTCTGGGTACCGACATACACATTTTATAGGACGGGACCTGAAGTACCCATTCTCACAAGGATTGTTAGGGAGTGTTACCAATAACCAAGAATGAAAGTTATACAACATTGATTATTATAAATTACATTTGTTCTTGTCCTCCCCACTCTCATGAATGTGTTCAGATTCTTTGCCGCCGGAAATGCGTTTCCAATGTGACACCAATCACATCACTAGTGGTGGTTAGAGTGCGCTGCGGAGACCTTGATCCGGAAGACGTGTATGTGCAGGTGAGACGCGATCTGGTTGCAGACGCTGACGCAGTAGCGGATCAGATCAAAGAACGAGAAGACCTGGGGAGACAGAGGCCATGAGCGTCTCAGGACACTCGGGCTGTCCCTACGCTCCCTGAGAGTGGAGTGGCTTCTCTTTTTCTCAGGTTCACCCTCAACGCCATACAAGTTAGTGCCTCAGTCTCTCCCCAACTCTTCCTTTACACCAGGACCAACGACCTCTCTCTTAGAGACACAGCAGTTACCTCAGGCTTTGCGGACCATACTGTCTGTGTCACAGACGCTCAACTGCACGAGTGCAGCACGAAAGCAGCCACGCACCACACATACACGAGTGTCACGGCTGGGTTCCAGGAAAACTTGACTTACAGAACCAGGCTGTTGGGCCACAGGCTGTGTTTGCCAGCTCCTGCTCGTCAGTTAGAAATACAGAATCTACAAGCCCTAATGCGGGCACAGTTAATAATAACGCAAAGCATGGCTCAAGGACAAAGCCACAAGGAATGCTCACTAAGTCCTATAAAATGTGGTTTTGACATTCTAAATCATCACGATCGTAAGACCTCTCTCTCAGGACTGGCCCACTCAAACAAGAAAATCAGTCGCCTCCGTATAATGAAATGCAATACCTACCAGGGCAATCCAAAGCACAATATATTCATCAATAAAGCTGTTAAAATACTGGTCCAGAAACAAGAGTGCTGGGCCGATGAATGCTGTGTCATGCAAATGCATTTCACTTTTGGTCATGTGTGCAACCTAGGGATACAAAAGAATCCATGATGTAGGCATTTCCATATCAGAGCGATTGTGAGCTCCACAGTAAATCAGTATTGGGCTCGAATATAGTTTCACAAATTCTCTAGCAATATCTGTTGAATTTCCAAAACTGAGAAACTGACAGCATGAAGTGTGTGTGAAGAGCTACGCACCAAAGGGTTCTACCATGTCAATCAAGCTCCCAATAGATGCTTCTCACACGGAGCCTGATTGGAGGTACAGACTGAGGCTGAAGAATGCGGACAAACAGAACAAGCAAATGAATCTGGGGAGAGAGGGGAGGGGCCACTGCGGTTCCGGAGCTTCTGGTAATCTCGCTGGGGCCTCGCAGATGATGGACAGCTGCCGTGCTTGCTGATGCTGAGAGATTCTGATTGGAGGGCAACAAGCTCTAGAACTCAGGACACTAGGGAATAAAAACTGTGGCCATATAACTGGACTAGGATGAAAATTTAAAACAAAAACTTTCATGCTTACCACAAGTTTGTTCGTGATTTTCGCAGATACAAAACCGAATGTCAGTATATAAAGACAGGGATGCTTTTCAAAAAGCTGTACTGCTGATTTCTTGTAGATCATTACAGCTAATGTAATCACAGATCCAATATGGAGAAAAGGAGAAAGGACACTTGTTCCCTGTGCAGAGAGGAGAGGAATTAATGGTATTCGATATTGATCAACTCAAACTTTTGAATCGCACAGCCCTGACAGCCAGCACTTTCTAGAATGGAACATCAGAACAGCTCATGAAAGCAGCAGCCTGGGCTGCTGATTTTACTTTTAAGAGGCCAACCTTATTTTATAAAGCAGGTCATACTTTTAAAGAAATATGTGCATAAAATTGTGTGTGTGCACATCATAAAAATATACTATGTGTATAGGCCCTGGCCTTGGCTCAGTGGTAGAGCGTCAACCTGGTATGTGGATATCCTGGGATCGATTATGGATGTTAGGGTACACAGCAGAGGTAACCATCTGCTTTTCCCCCCTTCCCCTCCCCTCCCGCAACCATGGCTTGATATATTTGAGCAGGTTGGCTTGATATATTTGAGCATGTTGGCCCTGGGCCTTGAGGATGGCTCTGTGGAGCCTCCATCTCAGGTGCTAAAAATAGCTCAGTTGCCAGCAGCCCCAGATGAGCAGAGCATTGGCCCTAGATGGTGGATCCCAGTAGGAACATGTGGGAGTCTATCTCCTCACCTCTCCCTTTAAAAAAGTATATATAAGCATATAAATGTATGCACACATCAATAACAATGAAGTTTTGGATATCACTTATTTTTTAAGACTGAGTAGAAACTCCTAGTTAACGAGTGATTTCATACAATTCAAATGAAAAACAAAATGACCACAAACAGTCAATGGGAATCTTCACATATACTCACTGCTATCGTTGATCCATTTTTCCCAACACCACCTGTGAAGATTACACGAAAGTAATTCGTACAGGAAAATATGGTCCCTGCTACAGTACAAAGTGCAGGAAAGATTTTCACTTGAATATTCAGCACTGGAATCTTTAATAGGTAGAGAGAAAGAACAATTAAAATGTATACAAATTAAAATAAGAAAACAGAACAAATATTCAGTTCATATTCTGATATGTTCTCCATGCCCTCTAATAAATCCTCTAATGGAAATTTCTCTCTCCTTTCTATTATAATCAATGTAAAAAGTCAAGAGATGAAGCTATATAGAAATCAGTCTCACTTCTGAGATCAGTCTTTAAAACAACAAACAGAAATGACCCAACTTTCCTAATCTGGGCCGTAAGCCGAGTAAGGACCCTAACACACCGCAGAAGTCTGGCACAGTGAACCGGCTGTCTTCTGGTGCTTCCATCGAAGAAGTGGACTTCGCCTTTTTCTCTGTGCATTTTTTAACTCTTGCCTCTATGTCTGTGATTTGTCACTAATTGTTATGATAGAGAGCGTGGATCATAAAAGACTAAAAGTATTTGCAGCTAGCTTGAAAAAAACAACCACCCTGTAAACTAGAGAATGGAAGACAAGAGTCCTACTGCGAAGAGTTCCCAAGGCCAAACTGTTAGGACCAGGCAGCGAGCAGAGCGGCAGCTGGAAAGGCACCCGTGGGCTCGCAGGGCAGGACGGGGAGCCTATCACAGCTGGGAAGGCACCCGTGGGCTCGCAGGGCAGGACAGGGAGCCTATCACAGCTGGGAAGGCACCCGTGGGCTCGCAGGGCAGGACGGGGAGCCTATCACGGAGGAACAGCTCTACGACTGTGCACCCAGGACTGTGACATGTAAACCGACTTTTCAGAAGCCGTAAATAATACCTTTTTATAGTATACTGAAAATGACTGATAAACCTACACTAAGGGGGCAGGGCTGAGTGGACTGAGATCACGTATTTCATCTTGCAAGCACGGATCTATCATTTTTTTTTTTTTTTTTGGATCTATCATTTTAAATGAAATACACATATTAGTTTTTAAATTCATTTAAGAATCTCTCCCTTTCTACCCTCTCCGTTAGCTTTTCTGAAGTCTCAGATTTTGCCCAGTGTGGGCTGCAAAGAAAGCAACCACAGAAGAACAGAGCCTCATAACAGGAACAAGACCTCAGGGGCCCGCAGCGGCAGCGGCTTCTGACAGTGAAAACATTCTAACGAGCGCTCTTGACGCTTTTTAGGGCTGCCATCTGCCTACACTTTTAAAATCAAATAGGAAATATGAAATTTCCTATTTGTTTATCTGTAGCAAACAGCAGTAAAATTGGTAGAAATATAAATCTTAATGTTTAGATCCACTATTTCTTCAAAATTCCCAAGAATTCAGTTTGTTTACACATCCCTATGACCTCTTGCAACACTGCAGCTCTAAAAAAAAAGAAAAGTTGAAATCAACTGTTCCAATTTCAAGTTTTACTGTGGCAGTGTTTAAGTTCCTAAAATGAAATAGGCCAACATAAAAATCAAGCCTGGAACTTCCTGGACCAATCTAAATGGCTGTCTTCCTTTCCTTACCGATCTCCAAACCCTACAGACCCAATCCAACACTTGTTCCCAATAAGGGAAAATCAACCCCATGGTTGCTCTGAACTCCAAGAGATTTTTCTGCTGCAGTTCAGAAAACCAGAAATATTACCATCTGAATCTGATGCACCTGGCTGAAATTCAGTGTGCTGGCTGGTTTCCTTTCCCTCCGTGACAAAGAACCTGTCTGGCAGGAGGGAAATACTACACTCCCCTGGATTCCAAGAGAAGCAAACACAGTAGCCTGCCTGGGTCGGGGCCAGAGGACCGAGGGAGCGCCAACTCCCGCACAGCAGTACTCTGTGCCCCACCGACCTGAACAGCGTCACAGCTGCATTTAACCTTGCAAAATGCTTTAGGGTCATGGAAATGGTGCCTTTTGAAAAGAAGAGAGAACAGAAGCATTAGAAAAGCCAAGTGGTTTGAGCCACAAAGCAAGCAAGCAAGCAGGTAAGTGCAGACCCGGAAGTGTCATCCAGTGTCAGGACCCTCTTCACTTCTGTCGTGTCTGACAGCTGCGTGCACCAGCACACAGGCTCCTGAGTGTAGGACTGGTTTGAATTGATTATTATCTTCTCTCTGGAGCCCTGCATATTGTAGGGGCTCAAAATACAGTTGTTCAATGAAGATCTCCTTTCCTCTTACTCTCAATGCAGAACTACGGTTTCCAGAGAGCATAAAGGTACCTTGCCCCACATTAAGAAGGGAAATGGAAGTTAGCAACCAGAAAATCTAAGGCAGCGTGGAGGGAAAGATGGGTCAGGAGTCCCAAGACTCTCCAGGTGATCCCTCAAAAATCAGAACCAACTGAACCACTTACAAAAAGCTCTAAAACTGTTGCCACTTTCACCTCACACCCAAGATTAAGGAGGGTGGGCACGTTCTGTCTTTCCCAATTTTTCTTTTTCTTCCTCCCAGAACTCATCCAAGGTGGCCGAAGGGCATCTGCTCTATAGAAACCGCCAGAAAGCTGTATGAAAACACCTTCTCTCAGGCCCACCCAGAGCTTGGCGGCCTCTGAGACGGGAAAGGGTAAGAACTCTCCTGGGCAATGGTATCGGCCCTACAGCTAGGGAGCGCCCTCTGGACTCATGCTGTGATATTATGCATCCAAAATATTATCAATCTAATGGAATTCATTTTTTAAAAGGTTAGAAATGGAAAAAAGATCTTAACGCCCCCCCAACCCCCTTACCAGATTACAATGGACCCAATGGGTAAGTGTAGAATATCAGTTGTTAAACTGTTAGACTAGTTTTCTAATGAGGACATATAATAAAATGTTCTTATAGGATTTGTAAATTTCAGCAAAAATAGTATCATTTTGAGATTAGATACTTTCTTCCAAAAAATGTGGGATATGACTAATACTGTTAATATAAGTGAATTCCATGAAAACACAATGTTAACAGTAACTACAGTGTCTACCAACTATTCAAGAAAAATCTCACTTCTTAAGTCTTTTAGTTTAAAAAGGAGATATAGCCCTGGACAGATAGTTTAGTTCAGTGGTCGGCAAATCACGGCTTACGAGGCCCCTTGAGTGTTTAGCAAAGGCCATCTTAGGAGTACCCTAATTAAGGTAATAACAATGTACCTACCTATATAGTTTAAGTTTAAAAAATTTGGCTCTCAAAAGAAATTTCAATCATTGTACTGTTGATATTGGCTCTGCTGACTAATGAGTTTGCCGACCGCTGGTCTAGTTGGCTAGAGCGTCGTCCCGATACACCAGGACTGTGGGTTCCATCCCCGGTCAGGGCACATACAAGAGTCAACCAGTGAATGCATAAATAAGTGGGATGCAAATTGATGTCTCTCTCAAATCAATAATTATTTTTTTAAAGAGTAAGATGTGAATTACTACCTAGTAAGTCTTCAGTTCTACCTAATGAAATAAGGTGCCTCATGGTTTAATACATATTTAATCAACTATTACATTTAAAGAAATCAAATGTCAGTGAACGTAACCATGAGGGATTATTTGTGGGTCCCCTTCAAAGTAATGATGTTCTCCTCACTACCTCCCCCCGTTTTAAAGAGTGATATGATAAAAGTTCCAAGACACCCCAAAGGGCTTATTCTTTTGGGGGGAGCAATACGCACACACACAAAAATTTGTTTTACTTCTTGCGACATGTAAACCATGCACTGACTTTTGTGCATGAAAATATTTTCTTTCCTTAAAAAGAAAACAAAAAACAAGGCAAAAAATACCCAACCAAACCAACAAACATGACCTACAACGCTGGTAAAAACGCATCTCTGAGGAAAGAGAGCAGCAGGCAATGGGAACTCACATGCAGCAGACTCGGTCACTTACCTCCGTAGACAGCTGATCTTCTGGGATCAGCCGGGACATGCGTGCTGTTTGTGTCTGTTTTCTTACCATAAATTTCCTTTCTAAATATTTAGCAAATGAGGGTTTGGAAAGCAGTTTCCATTTTATGACATCAACCTCAAAAGAAATGGAAATCTCACATCTAGGTCCTAACAAATCTTCTCTCCGTTTTGACACACAAAGTGGGAACACTACTTGTAGTAACCGTTCCTGAGCTAGCGCATTCAGCAGTAAACGCAGAGGGCCAAGTAAAAAAAACAACTGAAAACCAGTGGCCTGAGGTCAATTATGGGATGTGGACTGGAAACTACTCAAGGAACTTGGCCTCCAAGTAGCACCAGTGATGTCAAGGCATCCCCTTTTCATTTAATGCTGGCAGCGGCAGGACCAGTGCTGCTAATTATAAGACCAGACGTGTTTCCCTGCTGCCACCTAAGCTCGTGAATCCTGGAACTGGACCGCTGAGTCTGCGACCTCCACTTAGTCTAGATCTGAGAGATCCTCAGGTTACTTTTCAAAACATTTCATAAAAAAAAAAGGGCAATTATATTAATTATCAGTAAACATAGGACAAAGGATTTGTTCCTTTAAGAGAAGAAAATTGCATCTGTTATGTACAGGTACAGACTGTATATATAAATCCTAATTTTAAAAAGGCAACAGGTATACTGAGGCAAATTTACTGCCAGGCTAAACCTAAATAATAAGGATCTGTGGATAGCCCATGTGTATACTGCACTTCATTTACAACAGTGCTTTCTGTATTTACACACTGATAAAGATAATTAGGTATAGATACCTGATGCTGACTTGTCTCTGGGTGATTAACCCAGAATCTCTCTTTCTTTTTGTTACTGGTATGCTGAAACTATGGTCATTTATATATGTTTAAGATGTTCAAGATTAATTTATTTTTGGGGGGTAGATTTTGGTATAAAACACAAAGTCTATGAAACTAATATAGTCAATAATATATACAACACATTTAAGTGGGGGTAGGCTTTAGGCTTTATGACCTAGTTTTAGGAAAAGAAAAATATTTCCTTCCTCTATGGCTAAATTTTTTTAAAAAATGCAGTTATACACATTATATATATAACTATTAACCTAGTGGAGAGCAAAAGTAGTAAAATTCTCGAGTGAAATCTATAGATCGCAGATTTCACTGGGGACCACATTGGCTTTTGAGACTCATGTGTGGGAAAGATGTGAATCTGAATGGTATTAGGTACATGACTGAATAGTTTCAAAATTTTCCTGATTGACTATGGATTAATTTTATTCCTTCATCTCCCTGGTCACAACCTTATCCCCCGCCTCCGCGAAAGGGGGGCGTCAAACAATTTCTGGTAATAAGTACTTAGGAAAAGGCGTGCTAATTACACTTCCTCTAATTTACTTTCATAAAGTGACTTAAGTAAGGAAAAACTCTTCCTTACAAACTTCCCTGATACCTTAAAGTTAATCTGATTTTTAAGCATTGTGTTCACTTAGGAGGAGTAAGTCCTGGTCAGACAGCACCAAGCACACCCACTGCACTCTGAATGGGTGGTGGCAGTTGTCCGCAGTTAACTGGACTGGGGAGTACAAACTACTCTGACTCAATCTGGAAGGGTCCATTCCAACTGTAAGAACAAAACGGCTGACGGCTTATTATGTGACAGGCGCTGTTCTAGGCGCTTTACACATATTTAAATCATTTAATCCACCAAATAAACTGATGAGACAGGTACTGTCACTGTCCTCGTTGCAGCGGAGGACGCTTGGCAGCAGAGCTGAGTGACAGGTGAGGTCCACATGCAGACAGTGGGGTCTGGGGCAGACTCAGGCAGTCTGTTTCGGGGCCTGTGTTCTTGGCCTCCGTATTATACATATGAGAGTCCTGCTTTCTGAGCTTTCAGGAAAACAATTTGTGATTGTAGGCGTCACTCTATTTCAGGTCAGGTTGCAAATCAAGGTCCTGGCCTGTTTAAAAAAAATCTTCTAACTCTGGTTTCGATAAGCATTTATTCTGTTTTGGGGCCAGAGTTAATATACTATCCCAAATTTGTTATTCGGCTTTAAGCATGGGACAAGAAAAACAACAACTCAGAGTTCAGAAAGAGAATAAAAGGTCTGACTTAATCTTGTCATTGGTTAACTTGATACACTACCTGCTGCTGTAAAATGAAATGACAAGAATTCAAGACAGCCTTCAAACAGCCCTGGGAAGCCCCCAATGGGCCACATACCTCAAGCGCTAAATGCACCAGGCCCTAAAGAGAAGTTCGTGTCCGACTGTTGCTGTGACTTTGCATTTTCAGAAAGAAAAAAATAATTTTACAAATGACCCTTTAACTGGATTATCCTACATTGTAAACACAAGCAAAAGACAACATGCAGTACATGGGAGACACAATGTGAACAAAATTACCATGGATTGCCAAAAAGGAGGTCCTCCAATCACTGCCAGCAAATGCATGATTATTATGAAGATTTGCACTTCAGTCACATCAATTCTGATTAGGTACAAAAAGCCAAAAAAGCAGAATTACTCAAAACGATTTCAGGTTAATTAGTTGCAAGCTTAGCAGCATTCCTCTATCATGCACAACAGGAAAAAAATCTCAAATATTGAGGGAAGGGGGGAAAGGAGGTGTCAAAAATTTGTTATGAACAAAATCAAATAAAATCCAGAGCTTTTTCACTTAATTTGATGAATTTCACAGAGCAATAAAAACCCCTCCTTTCCAAAGTAAATTTCTCACTGAAGTTGAGCTGAAACCATAGCTTTAACCTTTCCAACCAAAACAAAAAGGGGGGGTGTATATTAAATTTTGAATGTCAAGCAGAGGATTGCATTGTACTGCTACATAATATAAGATCTTGAAATAAGTGCTTTGTAGGGTCAAATGGAAGAAATAGTGAGTTTTCACTAAAGTAACATAAACCACTGAAACCTTACAAAACTTACTGCCCTTTAGATCCATTCATTTAATGCCTTCCATGGTACGGGTGTGAGAAAAGTTTCACCCAGTTCTCAAATTCTTAGCTTACTAGGTCAACTACCCTAAGATTTCTGGAGAGAAGACACTGAAAGCAGCCAAGGGTTAGCTTGAAGGGAGCTGGAAATGATCGTACAGTCAAAAAGAGACAAACCTGATACAAAAACAGGGCAGTAGAAATGAGAAGTCTGAAAGTCTGAAAAAAAGAAGACGGGCATAAAGATTGAGGAACAAAGCATCCCCGGTGTCCCCTCCCTGCTGGCACTCGATCCGATCCCGAGGTCACAGTCCTCAGAGGGTTGGATCCTAATGGTTCTTACTTTTGAGAATTTATCCTGTAGATACGCTTGCACAAAATGTTTGCACAAGGCTATTTGTTACAGCACTATTTATAATAACAAAACTATAAAGGAGGGAGTGCTTACAGAAATTCTGGTGCTTTGATGCAATGGAATATTTGGTAGCTTTTGAAAAGGAGTGAGGCAGCTCCCTACACAGTGATAGCGAAACATGTCAAACATATGTTAGGTAAAACGCATGTTCTAGAATGTGTGTGATACTTTTGGCATAAAAAAGAAAAATAATATTCTATTTTTATTTTTGCCATTAATTACATAACAAATTTCTGGAAAGACACATCCTACACTGAGAACAGCAGTGCCCTGGCGGAGAGGTCAGTGTGGGAACTAGACTGCTGAAAGGTGTGGTCGGGAGGAGACTATTCACTGTGCATCTTTTTATAATGTTAGTTTTTAAACAAAGTGAATAATTTATCTGTTAAGAAAGTACATTTTAAAAAACAGTCTAAGAAAAATAGATAACAACAACAGCAAGGGGCTTCAACTCGCAGAGCAGAGCAGAGCCCTCATTTCTAAAACTGACATTGAAAACATTCTATTATATGAGCTTAAGATTTGTAAACTCTCACGCCCATAACAAGTAACTAGGTTGAAACCAGTTTCTCACCATTAAAAAAAAAGTTGATCTTTATTTGCTCCAGAATGTTTTTTAAACAAGCTTATTAAGCTGCAAACATATAGTGACGCTGTTATCTTGATATACACATTTGGGGAAATAAAATGGACTGAATTAGGCTAAAAAGAATCTGTAGAGCTGACCTGGTGAGTGATGTTGCCAATAAGGGAAATTACACTCAGTAGCAGGCTCAGGAGACTAAGCAGGTGTCAAAGATGATCGACTCTGTCTTGGGTGGAGGAGGGCAGGCATCTTACAGCATTGTGCTGGATATATGAAGCAGCCTTTTGGGAGGGGAAGGGCCAGAAGTATAGAATTACAAAATAAAAATGGAGGGAACCTCATGCATTATCTGTACTTTGGATAAATGTGAAAAAGAATAGAAACCATGAAAGATCTTTACAAAGCTCCAAATTGGGATGCCTATCACATGCATTTGGTCTGAATTCCAACAAGACTCAGTGTGAACCAAAGGAGGTGAAGGGACTTAACTGACATTCTGTGAGAGTTGATAAGCACGATAATCATCTTTTTCCAGAATTTTTTGTCAAATGCATTTCAAAAATATACTTGCAGTTAATCTGTAAACCTAAATTTTTTTGTTCAACTATCCATAGTAACTATAATTGTGTTGTAATACGAGTTGGCTACTAGCGTGGTTAACACAATATGTACTAGGGATATATTCACAATGTCAAAGAAACCCTGGTATGTACAATTTGACTTATGAGCTATTATTTAAAAAGAAGCATTTTGTTTAAAAAGTCATTGATGGTGTCTGGAATCCTATTCAAAGATTAGATTGCTACTGACTACAGATTTGCAATTATTGATAAATGAGTCTGAAATTCTAGGGAACTTATGCATAACCAGAATATGGCATCATTATATACTTTATCAGAAATACCAAGGGCGGGACGAATACTGGTAGACTAGAATAAAGACGGGCTAGAAGTCCAATATACTGCCTTGCAATGTTGACTTCCCAGCCTTAATGAGGGGCAGACTGGGGATGGCAGGCTTAGGATAATGTTAATAACATCACCTGGACTGAGGGATAACTACGAGTATTTTAAACTCAAGAGGCATATGCGGAGAAAGTCTAAGCATCTGCTTTTGAGATATGCTGAATTAAATTAAACAGTATTATCTACCACATGAATGGCCATGTGAACCTTTAGATTATCTTTGAAGACTTAAAACAAAAACAAAACCCAACCCATCTAGTGACTTTGAGTAGGAACAGAAAAATAGCTATGGGCTAGAACAGAACAAGTCCGCTAAGAGGAACTAAACTTTATGTCTCACAGCTAAGCCGCAGCCTCTTCTTATCACCTTTAGAAACAGAAGAATTAGAAGAGAGCCCTCTCACCTCACTAATGATCTTGGTGTTAAATAAAGGGTTCTTGGAACTATTCTTCCACTCAAACTAGCACAATCAATTCCAGAAGAAATCTGGAAACTACTGGGAGTTACTAACACAAATCTTAAAGTTAATGATAATTACCACTTATTATATGCTGTAGTTAGCACATTACATTTTTAACTCTTAATCTTCAAACCTATCTTAGAAGGTGGGACCTATTTACCACCATTCTATAAATGAGATATTTAGTCACAGATAGGCTAAATGACTTTTCTAGAGGCCCATTATAAGAGACAATGTGTTGTTCCTACACAGTGCTGACCAAACTCTTCTCATTTTTAGTCTACTATCAACTGGGACAAACATCTGTCCTGTTTTTAACTTGGTATCACTAAGATGTGTATCCATTTCATGATGACGAATCTCATAGTCTAACACAATTTTATGGTAGAACTCAATAGGCAACAGCTGATACAGGAAATTTAGATGCTAATAAATTAAATTAATTTGGAAACAAATTAGAAATAACTACTCTTTGTGAAGCTTATTTTCCCCTTGAACACTGAATAAAAAATTAAAAAAAAAGCATATCTGACAATTTTATCTCAATGACCAAATCAGTTAAAGCGACAAATATTAAGAGCAAAAGAAAATCTCTGCAAGTTAGCAAGAACTGGTAAAAGTGAAGACAGTACTTCTGATCTGGAGAAAAAAACATTTTTCACAATGATAAAATTAAAATGCGCTAGTTTCTATAAACATTTAAACAGGAAGGTCTCTATAAATATAGGGTACTTTGTCATCACAGATAAAAAAGGTGAAAGTAAATAATATAGTTAATATCTTCACTACCAGTTTCATTAAGAATATCAGTGAAAATGACCCTTGGTGAACATAATTAATAGTAATAGATGAGCTATCAAAAATTACAAATCTAGACAACTGCAGTGAGTGTAAAGCCCCGGTCTTTGGAAAAAGTTCCAAAGACAGGGCACCTGTAACAAGGGGCGCTACAGCGTGACCTTTTGCACTGTGCACGTTAGTCTACCCTAGAAGGGAATTAATTCCACAGGTAATTGTGCAAATTCACTGTACAGCCAATTGAAAATTGCTTTAGTTTTTTGTTCCTAAAACATGCCTATAACATTCTCTGCATGCCAAATTTATTTGGGGGGAGGGGGGAAAGATGTAGAATGTCTCTCACTATTAATTTGTCCCCAAAACTATCAGTATTGCCATTGAGTAACTGACTGACAACGCTGCAAGGTGACTTTCAGAAAGAAGTCTGCTACCACAGACTCATTATTTCTGTCATGTTACTGAAGCATTCTGGGGCCTGAGGACTCGATGTGGGAAACTGAGGGCAGCCTTGTATTGCTAGAATGATCGGGTAGGTGCTCATATGAACAGTTCCTCAACACTCTCTGAACTGCAAAATAAATAGAATCTAAGCCCTATTTTTCTTGTAAATAAACTTTTTCATACTAAAGTGTGACAGATTCTGGGCTATTCTATTGGGAAATCATTTCCTAATAAATTTTGAAATTTTAAAAGTAAAACGGTCAAAATCACACTTCTAATATATAAAGAAAAAGATACATTACTCTTAGCATTACAATATGTATTTAACAAAAACAAAAACGAAACACCTGAAAGAGAAGGTAGTCAAAGGATGACGATAGTTCCAGGAAAGCTCAGAATACTTAAGTTTTAAAAGCACAAATAAAAGAGGAAAACTGTAAACATAATAAAAGTGAGAACAGTGTCTAGCATCAATTAAAAAAAAACCCCAAGATAGCTAAAAACTGAGGCAGAAGAATTAGTATTACATTGCTTAAAGGATATAAAGATATGCTAAAGAAGTTAAGAGAATACTATAAATAGAATCTTTTCTACGTTACTACAGAAAGTCTTCTCACCGTAACCTATCTAAGGAAAACTCTGCTTGTTTTATACTGTTTTCAAAACATAAATATCAAAAAATTCTATTTAATGGTGGAAAGGTATTTGTTTTAAAAATATTACAAAAAGCAAAAATGGTATTTGGTACAGTAGGTAAATGGGAAAGAAAATTGTTTTTAGCATCAGATCATCAAAAAAAATTTTAAATTTTAATAGGGTGGATTTTTATTGCCCTATTACATATTAAAATTATTTGTTTTCTAATGACCTGTTTGTCTGTGAAATACCACCAGAAAGACGTTTGATTTTTGTTTTTTATTTACTCTGTGCATGACAAAGGTGCTGTCTTTACTGAGTTCACGCCATTGTTCATTGGACAGCATGAATATTCTAGCAGTTACCGTGAAGTTCCAGAACCAAGGTCCCAGGGTTCCTGTGAGAAGCTGGCATATTATAATTATGATCTGGGACTCTGTAACATCGAATCTATGCATAAGGAAACAAACATTTCAAAATAACTTTACTCAGAGCTTTTGCTAAAGAGCTCTACTAAAACAGGTAACAAAAATAGATTTAAAAGGTAGCATTCTCCTTATAAAGACATCTAAAGATTCAATGATACAATTTATACAATACTGTTACTATCCAATGCATACATGTGTGTTTCTCCCCAAATCAAAAATAGTGTAAAAGCTTAAAAACTAATTCCATAATACAAAGAATATATGACTTATAAAATCTGCCTCTGGGAACACTAGAACTAAAAACAGAGTCAACGCTCAATTGCCTAGGAATGGTGACTACTACTTGCCAAATAATCACACTGTGTGACAGCGGTACCTGTCCAGACTGTCCTGTGCATAAATGCTTCCCGGAAGCCCCAATGTACAGACATCTACATGTTTGAAAAACTACTGACATCTCCCACCCCTCACTGCCCCACAACTCATTACACCCCCCCTCTGCTATCTCAGTAAAATTAGCACATGTGTGTAGAAAGGGCAAACGAACGGGAAAGCGTGACTTGTTTGGGAAATGGTTAGAGCAAAAATCAAAGTGGCCACTTCATTGTCCTGTTTCCTGATATCTCTAGTCCAAAATCATCCTTTTCCTTTTCCTCTTCCCTTAATTCCACACCAGCGTTTTAACTCTCCACTACACTGGAAAAGTTTATTACTGGTAAAAATCAGTAAAACAACCAATTCAAACATTAAAATGTTTTGGGTCACAGATGGTAACAGAAAAAAGAAAACAACTAGTGGTTTAGAACAGGTTTCAAATAAAATGGACACAATCAAAATTAAGCACTGAGGAATACTAATGAGATAGCGAGAGGGTCACAGTTTTCCCTGATGACCTCAGAGTCCAAAGTGCATTCCAGGTTCTACGTTAACACCAACGGTTGTTTTGGGGTATTATCTAGAATACTTTGATAAAGTGGGCAGAGTCCAAATGAATGAATCCTTGCTGTGATAAAAGACACAGGAAAACAGAAACTAAGAGGAAAACCTTGGGTGTTTAATAATCCATGTGGTAGCTCTCAAACATTCCCAGGTCCGCAGGTCCTTCAAAGGCATTCAAAAGGAAGTTTCCAAATTCAAAAGTACACAGGAAATGGATCAGACATTAACAGACAATGGCTTTTAATGACTACGAGGTCTTTTAATATTTATTCTTTAGAGGTTATTTGGATGAGAAGGTGAATTGGATTTGTCAGACTACCAGTAAAGTACATAGCCTACTAACTTTTTTCATTTAATTATAGAAAAAAAAATCAGAAGTTATTTACTTCCATAGAAAAATATAAGTGTGAAATTTCTGTAAGCATGAATTGAAGAATGTAACAAAGTGAAAATACTCAGCCTGCCATAATTATAGATACATCTAGTATACTAGATGTAAATCTGTAAGTCTAATGGACTCACAGAAGGAAATTTAGACATCATCTAATCCAAACGTCTTATTTTATGCAGTAGAAAATGAGGCCCATGAAAGCTATGAAGGGGCAAATTGGAGAGAACACTTGAGGCAAGATATACTGGTCTGAATTCAATTTACCATAATTTCTTTCTTTCTTTGTTCTTTTTCCCTCCTGA
This sequence comes from Saccopteryx leptura, assembly GCF_036850995.1. Taxonomy (NCBI): domain Eukaryota; kingdom Metazoa; phylum Chordata; class Mammalia; order Chiroptera; family Emballonuridae; genus Saccopteryx; species Saccopteryx leptura. Next base: position 69,104,352 of record NC_089513.1, read on the forward strand.
AAAGATATTTTTTCCCCTGCAGTGATAATGTAAGAGAATTTCTACCTTTCATAGTGTGAAAAATTTTTTAAGGCCCGTGTTTTGCATAAACTTAGTTTATTAAAGATTGCTTACAGCATTTAATTTATTAAAATGATTCTATATAGACACCTACAAGTTATACATTTAAAAATATCTAAATATGGAGGGTTTAGACCAGGGGTCCCCAAACTGTGGCCCCCTGAGGCCATTTATCCGGCCCCCGCCACACTTCTGGAAGGGGCACCTCTTTCATTGGTGGTCAGTGAGAAGAGCATAGTTCCCATTGAAATACTGGTCAGTTTGTTGATTTAAACTTACTTGTTCTTTATTTTAAATATTGTATTTGTTCCCATTTTGTTTTTTTTTTACTTTAAAATAAGATATGTGCAGTGTGCGTAGGGATTTGTTCATAGTTTTTTTTATAGTCTGGCCCTCCAACGGTCTGAGGGACAGTGAACTGGCCCCCTGTGTAAAAAGTTTGGGGACCCCTGGTTTAGACCTTAAGAGAGGAAATGTGAACTCTTGCATTTAATATAATCCATAAAACATTTTAAAGAATATTTTACAAGTGTTTACAAATGAGCTTCAACTCCTAATTCTTATCGTCTACCACAGACTCAATCCACCTACGAAGTCCTAGCCTTCAAGCCCAGTTCCCGATGTCTGGTCTTTCATATCCAGGCTAATAAAAACCCTCAGGGGTCCAGCTGGGTGGAAGGGTCCCACTGACCAGTACTCCTCCCCAGGAGACTCCACCGGCTCAAACCAGAGGCGCTGTCAGGACAGGGCCTGTCCAGCTGTGCCAAGTATGAAGATGCTTTGTGCACAGCAGCTTTTACCTGTGACCAGAGCAAAGCGCTGGAAGACAGCTCCTAATTTCAGGGAGAATGTGTCCAGATCACATTGGCTTTCTCACAATGCCTGACCCTGAATGGAATTACTTCGTTAAGGAAGAATTAAGCTACTGTGCTTGTTTTTGTTCAAGATACTGAGAGCACATTTAATAGCAACTAAAAATAGTGACATTAGGAGACTATGAAAAACAAATAAAAATTCCTCATTTGGCAAACACATTATTTTATAAAGTTATTAAGTGTATAACAACCTGAGTTTATTATCTATCAAAAGGAATCCCTGTGAACTTTTTCACTCCTGTGTGTAAAAACCAAAATAAAACAATTAAAATAAGGTGCTGAAGGCTGTTCCCACTTCCCTCTGAGTAAGAAAAAGTGATTTTTTAAAACTTTCTTTACTCAAATTACTTTTGAGAATTGACCTTGTTCTCTCCTAATTAACAAAATCAAGTTTGGCCGTTCTCCTCCATGCACACAAGCTTTTACCTCATTGTATTACGTGCCTATTCTCTCTGCTCTGGAAAACCATGTGAAATCCAGAATGGCGTGTTCAGGACTTCTTTAAAAATATTGTATTACTCCATATACACTGGCATTTGGGTAAAACACTTGCAGCATCTTTCTATGAATGCTGCAGCTTACTTTTAATTAAAATAAATAAATTCATCATTGCTTTAATGTGAATGCAGGATTTCAGAAAACTGTATACAACTTTCCCAAATTAAAAGCAATCCTTGGCCCTGGCCAGTTGGCTCAGTGGTAGAGCGTTGGCCTGGTGCATGGAACTCCCAGCATGGATTCTCGGTCAGGGCACACAGGAGAAGTGCGCATCTGCTTCTCCATATATACCCACCCTGCCCTCTCTCATCTCCTCCCGCAGCCATGGCTTGAATGAGCACATTGGCCCTGGGCACTGAGAATGGCTCCCATAGCCTTGCCTCAGGCACTGAAATAGCTCGGTTACTGAGCAACGGAGCAGTAGGGGATGGGAAGTGAAAGGAATAAATAAGCTCTAGACTGGGCTGCTGGGTGGTTCCCGGTCGGACGAGGGAGTCTGTCTCTCCGCCTTCCTACCTCTCACTTGATTAAAAAAAAAGGCAATCCCTTATAATACTATTTAATTTAAATTGTGATGTTAACTTCAAACTGGCCTCAATGTTTCTCTGTATTTTTTCACACCATTACAAGGCAGCGCCACAGTCTCACTGAGAGAAGTTCCTCCCATTTAGTCTAGTCCCTTCTGTCTTTACGCTAAACTCCTCTCTAGTCAATTTCCTGTGTAGGCTGAAATCTCTCCCATTAAAAATACAAATTCTTTGAGTCCATGTTCTCTCCTCTGACTGATGGCTTGCTGCTTCCCGTCACTGCCACCCATTTTCTAAGTCACCTGTGCCAACCGTGTGCTTATTTATTTACTCTCTTCCCTTCCCATGCCCCACACTCTGGCTTCTCCCCTCCGCTGGAGAAGCCGCTCTGGATGGCCTCACACTGCCAAATCCAATGTGCAATTTTCTGTCCCCATCTGAGTCTTGGCAGCATTCAGCATTGTTCTTTCGAAATTCATCCCTCTTCTGGCTTCTCATTCCGGTATGCCTCCTATGCCTCCTCCTACTCCGGCTGTTCAGTAGTTTCATGGGCTTCTTTCTAGGCGTGCTCCGTTTCCTGCTATTCTCATCCTACCTGCATGTCTGAAATCCCTCACACACAGGTTCCAGATAGAGCTCTCCCTTCAGATGGGCTCCTTTCCCTGTAGTGCCTTTCTCCACCTCCCATCCAAGCAGAAGGTGAACTGGGTCCTTCCTGACTCCGCCTCTCATTCATTCCTGCTCATATCCAAACAGAGACTGTGCCTGACAGGTCCTACCACTTAGTCTCTCTCCAGCCCCCCCCCCCCCCCCCCCAGCACTGTCTTGTGCTAGTTCAGACGTCATTCCTCACAATAATTATGCTGATGCTGCCTAAGGGGTCTCCTTACTTCTGTCACAGCCCACCCCAATCCACTCTCTAAAATGTTGTCAGACTGAGCTTTCCAAAGGTACTACTACTGTCATGATCCGGCTTCAGGTCCTGCAAAGGTTTCCCGCAGGTCCAGGATCCAAGCCCACATTTCTTGGCTGTGCACAGAGGGCTCTCAAGTTTCTGGGTCTTCTCCAGCCTTCTCTGCTGCCACCCCCTACAGGCACCTGCTGACCTAACAATATGGATATGCTTGCAGTTCTCCAAGTGGTATCTCGTCAAAGGGACACACCGCCAGGGAAATTCTAAGACTGGCGAGCACAAAGCTGTGACAGAACCGTTCCTGCACACGCCAGCTGGTTCACCCTGCCTTCCCCTGCCTCCACGATTTCCCCTGGCCTCCCTTCTGCCCCCACACCTTATGGTTGCTGCTGCTTTCCTTGAAAGGGAAAGAGAATAAATTAGGGCTAGATGATAAATAAGTTTTCAAAATAAGGGCCTGAAAAATAAGGACTCTGAGAAAACACCGATGAAACAAAACATACACAATGTGAAATCCAGATAGTATAAATTCTGCAAAAAAAAAAAAAAAAAGAGAAAAATACTAAAAAAAAAAAAAAAAATTATTCTATCTTTGAAAACAGTAACATCACTAAAAATTAAAACTTAATTAGGGCAAACCAAATGATCTTAGACCTCTATTATATTTTGTGTGTTTCCCTAATGCAGAGAAAGACTATCAAAACACCAAGATAAAGTAAAAGCTAAGAAAACAATATTGACAAAAACCATTGATATGTAATATATTATATTTTCAATACTTCTTTTTAAAAAGTACCAGAGATTTTCAATATTTTCTGAGCATAGATCATTTTTAAGCTGCTCATGAATGCATACAGCTTTCAATTGGACACTCATGTCCACTACTGTCACTTATAATAAGGATCACATCTTAAGATGGGCCTTAAACATGTTCTCAAAACCCCTTTATTTTAAAATCATTCTGAGACATGCCCCTTAGTTAACATCCAAAATATTAGTAATAAATATTACTGTCATAAGTTAAGAACATCTTAAGTGATATTTAAGTAGGTTTAGCAAAAATCATCTCAACCAAACTTGCAGGGAACACTTGAATTTCTATGTCTCTCAATTTTTCAAGGCCTCAAAAACTAAACTTATTAGGGATCTAAAATGTAAAATTCCATGAAATTCGATTCATCTTAACTAGAGACTAGGCTAAGATGCTCTTGTACCATTCGCCATCAGATTTCTTATTTGGACATTTCATGATGTTCACTGAGTCTTTTTTTTTCAAGTTCTTTCTCTTTTAATCCTATAAATAAAAGACCAACTTGGGTGTCTGTGATACTTACACACCAGTTGGTGAATTCCATCCTTAACCTCATTCTGAGACTGGTTTACTCATTAATATTTATGGATTACCAGGTTGGAACTTTTCATTTTGAAGTTTGAAAAGAGTTTGTATTTTGTTTTTTAAATTCTTACGTATTTTTTGTTGGCTGTAATAATCTATGTGTGCTCACGTCAACCGAATTATCAAGCGCTTAAATTTTTATAGACTCATAAATAAACAACATAAGAAGAATAAAGCCGAATTAACCTACTAATATTTTAGATGAGAGTTGCTCTTTTCTCTCATGAACTATCTTTTCTTTCCTGAACATGAATTTTCATATGTGAAAATTAAACACAGAATTCAGGTGAATAACAGTAAAAAAAAGCAAAATGAGTTTGTCTGATGGAAAGAGAACATTATGAGTGAGGAGGGGATTATGAGTGATTGGGCGGGTCTAACATTTCCCTTTAAAAACTCTGTTACAAGGACACATAATGGAGACCATTAGGTAACAGCTCCAATAATAATGGTTTTCAACTTCTTTTATTTACTAATTTTGTGATCTGACCAATTCCTAATACTCATGTAGCTATAAGCAACACTCTCCATATTGAAAGAGAAAACAAAATCACCATTAAGTTTTACTTACATTCCAAATCGCAGTGTTCCAGAAACATATGTTTGCCAGTGCGCACAATAGAACATGAATGTCCCAGCAAAACAACAAAAAAACATCCAGTCAGGGTTCGTTCCCAGCTGCACGGCAATGCAAGTCCCCAGGACCACAAAAACTGCGAAGGAAAAGATCACCGTGGAAACTAAACAATCTGAATAGTAAAGCATTGGGCTGAAATGATTTTAGAAGCGGCAAAGAGAAAACATGCTGTCAATATCCAATCTTCCCTCAGTTATTGAAAGTGACAGGAAGAAAGAATATAAGCTTTTACATTATATTTTACCCGGTAATTTTGATCTCTTCTTTAACTATCTCACGTTAGTAAAACCTAACTTTTTGAGAGCAACTCAAATACAAATACGTTAGCATTTTTTTTCGAGTATTCTTCCAATTTAACGATGGTGTCCTAATGAGCAGTAAAAAAATGACAAGGCAGAGAGTCAAAAAGAAAGAGAAGCCAAAGGCCCCGAGAGTTCACAAAGGGCCTCACTTGCTCGGAGCGATCGCTGTCTGTTCTTATTTAGCAGAGATCTCTATGGACTTGCTACAAAAGTTGGGAACTCAAACTGCAGTGCAAAAATGACCATCACTTAAAAATCAAAAATAAGATACCTATCATTCTGCTGTCACCAAATCAAAATAGCCCTTAGAGACGCCAGCAAGCCTTTATTCAGTGGACACTTTGAGTTTATCTTGCGCCTCTTACGAGTATTTAAGAGCTTAGCTGTTCCTCCTCTTCCACTGAGCAAGCTGCTGTCAGGACACATTAAAACCATGACATTCATGTATCTGCGAATCTGAGTTCACAAGGTAAAACTATCTAGGATTTTGTTTCTTTTAAAGTATTTTAATTGCTTATGCCAAAGGACAAGAAACCAACTGAAGAACTAATTACATGTGTTTGGGGCGGGGGGGCAGCCGAGCTCCTGTCAGGAAGACCAGTTAGAAACTGTCATTTAGCTTCCAAACCTCTTCCCTTCCAGAAAAGAAAGTACTGAACTATTATTTTAAAAACAATATCAATAGAAACTATCACCTACAACCTATCTACAATAACTCATCTATTGCTACCACCTTAGTTCATTTTTTCTAGTCTTTTTATCCAAGCCCGTTATCATAGTTGTACTCCAAGTCTATGACATAATTTTAAATGTCTACATAATACTCATTTAAATATAAAGACTAGGAATTTCCTAGTTTCCCACTATTGTACTCGTATCTACATATAATTTGTGAAATTTTTGATGATGGCAACTATACCCTAAGATTTTAAAAAATAACAGGTACCAAAACAATAATGTTTATGGTTAAAAATAACTTTAGTAAAAATTAACATCATTTCTAAATTTAACAATACAGCTACTAATGAACAAAAACACTAACCAAATACATTGTTTTTTGAAACTACTAAAACTTATACAAAATCACTCCTTCTGATAACTTTTATAAGAGGATAAACCTCTTCTTTACCCTAACATTGTTTAAAACATTCCTTTTGTCACTATTAATCATTAAAAAATCAATGGCCCTGGCCAGTAACTCAGTGGACTGTCAGCCTTGAGTATGAATGTCCTGGGTTCAATTCCTGGTCAGGGCACACAGGAGAAGCGACCATCTGCTTCTCTCCCCCATCCACCCCCCCTTCTTTCCCTCTTCCCCTCCAGGAGCCAGTGGCTCGATTGGTTGAGTGTGGCCCCAAGTGCTGAGGATAACTCCAGTGGAGTGCATTAGCCTCAGGCACTAAAAATAGCTCAGTACTTGAACTTCGGCCCAAGAGAGGGTTTCTGGGAGGATTCCGGTCAGGGCATGTGCAGGAGTCTGCCTCACTATTGCCCCTCCTCTCACATAATAAATATATAATACCTGTTGACAGTGAATCACAACCATGATCAAAGAGCTCTCCCAAAGGCGAACTACTGTTGGTTCTTCTTGCCTGTTTCCCATCTATAGCATCCAAAGATTGGTAAATGAAAAGGCCACACGCACAGGCAATATATGCCCACAGAGGTGCCTGTGAAATAAAGCAAGAAAAGCAAGGCTATTAGAACATATTCACTACTATGTTTGGCTAGTACAGTACATTTTACCTTCACTCTCCAGAGAAGCTGGCTGGAAGCTATGAGAGAGAAGAGCCAAGTGCTTCACAATGAAAACACCTGCAACAATCTGAATTGTTAAAGAATAAAAGTCTTTGCTGAGTAGGGATGCTCCAGCAGACATTACAGAAACCCTGTGACAGATCAGACTAGGTAATTGCTCTAAGATTTCTTCAGACATTTAGATTCTGAGTCAATCAATTAATGAATAGTCTAGTATAGTTTTTCCCAGATTTTATCTTTCAAGTTGTTGACAGGTATTACAATGGAAAAAAAAGTCCATGCTCAACTCATGTGGGAAACACTGGGTCAAACAAGGTTAAACAGATTTCTCTACCGCAGGACTACTACCAGCCACTAAGATCACTAATGCATATTGTGACTATTCAAGAAGGGAGACACAATATGCTGCCATTTCCCAATATATTTGAGTATTTAACTTCTTTTTAAACACACTTCTTCAGTGTTCCATGGAACAACAATAGAGAAATAACAATCTAGTACACAAAGAGCTTAGAACATGATTTTTCAAACAGTTAGTCACATTTTCAAGAAACAGATTCTTTTTTTTTCTCAGACAGAAAATGAGCCAGCAAGCCTGACCAGGCCGTGGTGCAGTGGATAGAGCATCTGCCTGAGACACTGAGGACCCAGTTGAAACCCTGAGGTCACCAGCTTGAGTGTAGGATCACGGTCACTGGCTTGAGCCCAAAAGTCGCTGGCTTGAGCAAGGGGTCACTGGCTGTGCTGTAGTCCTTGGTCAAGTCACATATGAGAAAGTAATCAATGAACACTAAGGTGCTGCAAATAGGAGTTGATGCTTCTCATCTCTCTCCCTTCCTGGCTATCTGTCTGTCTGTCCGTCCCCCCCCCCCCCCCCAACTAAAAGGAAAGAAAAGACCAGAACAGAAAAGAAAGAAAATGGAACCACCAATACTAAATTTAAATGTTGTACATTAAAAAAGGAGAGCTTCTATTTGTTTTTTTCTTTTTAAAAGTATAGAAGAATGTTTTGTATCACTTTTCACTATTTCCTATGCCATAAAAAAGTTTTTATAAACACAAGAAATTTTCTCAGATATTGGTTATCAAGTTGAACTGTGGTATTAAATGCCCAAACCTGCGAATTAAAACTACTCAGAGCTGCAAATAATGTTCAGTATACTCCACACTGCAAAGGGTTTGTTTCTCTCTGATAGAGATCCATTTATTTCTCAGTTATTAAAGGTGAGGATCTTCAACATTTGTTTGGAGTCTCATACTTCCAGACACTGAGGCTGTTGAAAGGGCTGCAGTCACTCCTCCCCCAGGCCAGAGTTCAAACCCAGAAAGCAGTAACGGTGGTTACATAACCGCAGTGTACATGCGAGCACACTGGACTGGGTGATTAATTTTGGGTGACTAAGCCCCCCCCCCCCATCCTCTAGACTTGGGTCTACCGCTTCTTGCTCCTAAAGGAATCCAGTAACTCCCCAGCGGCACTGTGTGGCTATTTTAGTTAAATTCATTAAAATTGAGTTAAAACTAAAAATTCAGTTCCTCAGTTGCACCACACACATTTCAAATACTCAACAGCGACAATTGGCTACGGCTACCACATGGGGCCACACAGATACAGAACACAGCCATCGTCACAGAAATTATCTACTGAATAGTACTGCTTTAGGGGACTAGAAAGCTGGGGACTTCTTGGGGTCTAAACTTAGGATTTTAATGGGGCACAGTGTTACTCTGGAACAGAAACAACTTCAACTATAGTTACCTATATAAGAAAGAGAGAACAAAGCCTTCTTGTCTTTGAATTTTCCTTCTTCCTGTAAATCTGTAGAAGACTAAACAAGCATTTATCTACTTCTCCCCTTGTTCCCATTACTTTACAACTGTCAAAGGTGTTTAAAGAAGAAAGCCTTTTTGTTTGGGAATTAGTATCATCTCAGCTGGGATGAGAGCCTAGAGATACAGGAAATGAATGAAGGACTCAACATCAATCAGGAAGCCATTCCTACTCCCAGGGTGGGCGGGGCTGAGCGGGCATAAGCAAATAATCGGACCACAATCTGGCAATTAACTGATGTGCAAAATCCTGCCCAGACGTTCTTCTGGGAGTCTAATCAGGTAAGAAATTTTCACACACTCAAGGTTTTACTGAGCTTCTTTTTTTTATTTATTTATTTATTTATTTATTTTTTCATTTTTCTGAAGCTGGAAACAGGGAGAGACAGTCAGACAGACTCCCGCATGCGCCCGACCCCGGGATCCACCCCGCACGCCCACCAGGGGCGATGCTCTGCCCACCAGGGGGGCGATGCTCTGCCCATCCTGGGGGTCGCCATGTTGCGACCAGAGCCACTCTAGCGCCTGAGGCAGAGGCCACAGAGCCATCCCCAGCGCCCGGGCCATCTTTGCTCCAATGGAGCCTTGGCTGCGGGAGGGGAAGAGAGAGACAGAGAGGAAAGCGCGGCGGAGGGGTGGAGAAGCAAATGGGCGCTTCTCCTGTGTGCCCTGGCCGGGAATCGAACCCGGGTCCTCCGCACGCTAGGTCGACGCTCTACCGCTGAGCCAACCGGCCAGGGCCTTTACTGAGCTTCTGAAACAGAACTCAGGGAGTTACACACTCAAACACATACATACGCTGGTGCGAGGGATTTTCTTTTTTTTTTTTCTGAGAGAATACAACAAAAATTGTTAAATGCTATGTATCAGAAGAGGAATTGGAGGTAGGGGTGGAGAGGAAAGGCAGGTAACAAAGGGAAGATTTTATTTTATACCTTCCTGTTTGAATTTTTCTCCTTTCCTTTTTCATGTCAACAGGTGTTAACTGGGCAATGAGATTATAGGCAATGTACCATTTTAATTATCTTTCCATTTTTCTATATTTTAAAATAATCTTAAGTTGTTTTTTTTTTTTTTAGTGAGTTAAATCAAAAGCATTAAATGCAGCAATACAAAAAACAAAACCCCAAAACAAATGAGTATTAAAACAAAATGCTGCCATCATATTATAAAAGTTACATAATGCTCACAAAAATTAGGGGATATTTTATTATTTCATATTCATTTTGAAATATCCCCTAATTTTTGTGAGCAGTATATTTAAACCTGCTAGATCTCTTACTGGCAACTACATAAAGGTCAGTAGTGCTCTTCCTGTGGGTTAGACAGCTAACACCAATTTCCTTTATCTTACATGGCAAGGGTACTCAAGCATACGTAACATAAATCTAGCTGCCAGATAAATTCTAAATTAACTTGTAATACTAAAACCAAAGCTACTAGCTTAAGAAATTTAAACGCTTAGTAACAGAAACAGCATAAGAATATTCTGGGATTCCACACCAAAAGGGCAAGTCTCCATTCCTACCTTAGGAGTTTGAAAAACAAAGACGGGCGGGCTCGGGAGGGAAGTCCCGAGACAAAGGAAGCGCCGCGCCGCCTCCGTCGCCGCCGCCTCGTCCCCCTCGCTTGCCGGGCCGCGGCCGCCCTAGAAGACCACTCGGAGTGGAAGCATCATCCTGAAGACCAGGTGTCTGCCTGGACAGTGCAGGACTTTGAATATGTCAGGGATCGCCCTCAGCAGACTCGCCCAGGAGAGGAAAGCTTGGAGAAAAGACCACCCCTTTGGTTTTGTGGCTGTCCCAACAAAAAACCCCGATGGCACGATGAACCTCATGAACTGGGAGTGCGCCATTCCCGGGAAGAAAGGGACCCCTTGGGAAGGAGGCTTGTTTAAACTACGGATGCTCTTCAAAGATGACTATCCTTCCTCACCTCCGAAATGCAAATTTGAACCACCGTTATTGCACCCGAACGTGTGCCTGTCCATCCTCGAGGAGGACAAGGACTGGAGCCGGCCATCACGATTAAGCAGATCTTATTAGGAATACAGGAACTTCTAAATGAACCAAATATCCAAGATCCAGCTCAAGCAGAGGCCTACACAATTTACTGCCAAAACAGAGTGGAATATGAGAAAAGGGTTCGAGCACAAGCCAAGAAGTTTGCCCCCTCATAAGCAGCGACCTGCGGCAACATCAAAAGGAAGGGATTGGTTTGGCAAGAACTTGTTTACAACACTGCAGATCTAGCATTGCTCTATACAATTACTAGTCACCTAGGGGAGGCGGGCGGGCGCCATTTTCCATTTCTGCCACTGGTACACAGTTCTCCACTTACTGAATTGCCCAGTTTTTCATACAGGGTCTCTTCCTTCAGTCTTTTGTATTTTTGATTGTTATGTAAAACTTGCTTTTATTTTAATATTGATGTCAGTATTTCAACTGCTGTAAAATTATAAACTTTTATACTTCTATGAGTCCCTGAGGAGCTAGTTCCCTTTGCTCGCGGGTGCAGGCATGCTTCCCACTGTCAGAGCTACACGTAGCCTCCAGCTGGCTGCATGAAAAGAAATCAGCCTGCCCCTCGCCCTTGCGCCTCTGTCCTCTCTGCAAAACCCGGGTTGTGTTGCTCTGAGCCTCAGATCCAAAGCCAGCCAGCCACCGCTGGCCTTGTTTCTGCATCACTTCCTTTGTGTTTATATGGCGTTTTGTCTGTGTTGCTGTTTAGAGTAAATAAACTGTTTATATATATATAAAAAAAAAGAAAAACAAAGGTGGATTTTCCTTTCCTACAACTGGAAAGTGTTTTTTTATTTTTTCTTTCCTTTCTATTAAGTGAGAGTCAGGGAGGCAGGGAGGCAGGGAGACAGTGAAACAGACGCCTGCATGTGCCCGGACTGACCAGGATCCACCCAGCAAGCCCCCTAAGGGGCGATGCTCTGCCCATCTGGGGCTGTTGCTCTGTTGCTCAGCAACTAAGCTTTTTCAGCACCTGAGGGTAGGCAAATGGAGCCATTCTCAGTGCCATTGCCAAATTGCATGAACCAACTGAGCCAAGGCTGTGGGAGGGGAGGAGGATGGGGGTGGAGAAGCAGATGGGCGCCTCTCCTGTGTGCCCTGACCGGGAACCGAACCCCAGACTGCCACCGGCCAGGCCAATGCTCTTCCACTGAGCCAACCTACCAGGGCCTGTTTTTTCCCTAATAGAAACAGTAAACTCAGCTGAAACCATTACAATAGTGACATTTTTTTTCCACTAGAAAGACTGGTATCTGAAATTCTAATGTAGTTGAAAAAATCAGTGACTTAAAAATATGTGGAAAGTTCTTAATATTGTAGATATGAAATTTAATGCTCATCCATGGATATGACCCCAAAAGAATTAGCGCTATAATGAATGAGAATGTCCCTGGGTAATGAATCTATAGAATCTCTGACTACAAAACAATGATAAAACAAGTAAATTCAGTAGATAAACTTGAGATTCCATATATAATACATTATTAGAAGAAATCAGGACCAGAAGGGGTTACAAAAGAATAAGTTATGTACAGTGGTACCTTGAGATACGAATTTAATTTGTTCTGTAACTAAGCTCGTAAGTCAGTCAACTCACATATCAAACAAATTTCTCCCATTTAAAATAACTGAAATAGATTTAATCTGTTCCAGCCCTGTGAAACATCCCAAAACCATCCTAAATTATAAAAAAAAAGTTTTTAATTAAGAAACACACATGCATACTTTACCACTGCATAACAAAATATACAAAATTTTTAAAAAAGTGTTATTTAGTACTGTATTCTTACCTTGGAGACAGACGAGTGTGGCTAACGGAGGTGAATGGCGGAGGAGGGAGGGAGGAAGGGATGCAGGCACTGTAGACACGTAAACTAAAACTGCACTTTCTTAACACTAAATGTAAACTAAAACTGCATTTTCTTTACTTTAAACAAAACTAAAACTGCACTTTCTTTACTTAAAATGAAACCACAAAAACTTAATTGTAAAATAATGCACTTCTTAACTTTAAACTTAACCTAAGCTTAACATTACGTATTTTTAATTTAATCATCACCTGTTTTTGCCTTTTTGGCTGCACTTGTAGCACTTTCACTAGTAGGACTTTTGAATAAAAATCTATCCAAAGAGGTTTGCTTTTGCCTGCCTTTTAAAATGTTACAAACAAGTGTCATTAAAAAGTGCTGAGGCATGACCAGCTGAAACTTTTTCTGGGTGTTTCTTTTCAATGAAACTTGAAAGCTTCTCCCACATTGCCAGCCTGTCTTTAATTTCACTTGTAGAAATCACTTCCTCCGACTCTACCTCCTCCTCACTACTAATCTCTTGCAGAAGCTCCGTATGTTGCATCATCTGTAGCTCCTTCAACTCCTCAGTTGAGAGTTCCTCCTCATGTTCCTGACGAGCTCATTTACATCACCCTCGTCTACCTCCAGACCCATCGATTTTCCGAGGCACACAATCTCCTCCAATGCTTCTACCTCGGTCTTGGTCTCTGGTTCGAATCCTTCGAAGTCCCTGTCTGCAACAACATCAGGCCATAACTTTTTTCATGCCAAGTTCAAGGTTCTCATCATAACCTCTTGCCATGCCAAGTCAATAATGCATAAACACATCACGATGTTGTAGTGATCTTTCCAAAACTCTTGAAGGGTTAGATTTGTATTCCTAGTCACCTCAAAGCAGTGGTGGAACAACTGCTTTGTGTAAAGTTTTTTAAAGTTGGAAATGACCTGCTGATCCATAGGTTGGAAGATGGAAGTCGTGTTGGGTGGAAGGTAGATGACTTTTTATTTTCTTGAAGATATTTCTTCACTGCAGGACCAAAGATGAGACTTACCTGTTCAATAAAAAACTGCCGTGTAACCCATGCCCTAGCATTGGCACGCCACATAACCTGCAGTTTTTCTATAAGAATCTTGTGAGTTTTAAAGGCTCGAGCATTTTTGGAATGATACACTAGCAGTGGCTTTACTTTACAGTCACCGCTAGCATTTGCACACAATGCAAGGGTCAGATGGTCCTTCATGGGTTTATGGCCTGGCAGCTGCTTCTCCTCTGTGGTGTTGAAAGTCCTCCAGGGCATTTTTTTCCAAAACAGTCCTGTTTCGTCACAGTTGAACACTTGTCGGGGATGTAGCCTTCCTTTGCAATAAGCACAGGAAAACGTGCGATGTACTCCTCAGCTGCCTTAACATCAGCACTTGCAGTTTTACCATGCCTCACCGCCGAGTGGATGCCAGATCTCTTCTTGAAATTTTCAAACCAGCCGTGACTTGCCTTAAACATCTCTTCTGCTGCCTCTTTTGAGGTTGATGGTTCTTTCTTCTTTAAGTCGCGTAAATAATACATGCCTTTTCACATATTACAGTCTCCATCACTGTATCTCCTGCCAGCTCTTTCTCTTTCACCCACACCAGCAGAAGTTTCTCCATTTCTTCATGGACATTTGTCCTTAACTGGGACAGAACTGTAGTTCCTTTCACTGGATTTGCGCTTTTGATGGCATCCTTTTGTTTAAGGATGGTACAAATTGTAGATGTATTGCGGTGGTACGGCCTTGCCAGTTCAATCACTTGTACACCACGCTCATGTTATTCTATTATTTCTTGCTTTACTTCTATTGACATCATTCTCTTCTTCTTCTCACCACTGTCCTTTACACTCACTTTCTTTGGCCCCATGATGGCACACAAAAAAGTTAGTAAAAAATGCAAAAATGATGCAAGAACGAGTACAGCGCACGAGTTCGAGTTGATTTTGCGGGTAACACGTGAGAAAGAACGAGATGCTGGTGTCCTGCTGCTGAAACTGGACCCGTGTGCCAACGCGCCAACTAGCGGCAGCTTCCCGAATCACGACTCATATCTTGGAATTTTGCTCATATCTTGAACAAAAATACAGACCCAGTCACAGCTTGTATCTTAAAATATTCGTATGTTGGTCTGCTCGTATCTCAAGGTACCGCTGTACTTAATCTCTTTGACCAATGAAATAATAACCGTCTACTGTTTACTGAGCATTGTATGCTAGGTACTCTGAACACACAATCTTATTTAATCTTCATAATACTGCAAAATAAGACTTAAAAGGATAAACAAACTATGACTTGGAGAATTTACATAACTCACTAAAAGATCACAGAAATAAGAACATATCACGGAAAAAAGCCACGATGCACTTCAATGCGTGCTGATCGCAGCCTAACGAGGATTTCTACCACGCCTCTACCCGTGCACCAGGCATAACCTTGGTAGGACATTGCCTCCCCTTGCAGAGCACCAGCGGCTCATCAGTGGCTCAGTCATAGCATTTCACCTTAATTCCTCCCGGCAGCAATTCTGAAAAGTTTTCTGTGATTAGAGTAGTTCCTATTCTGGAAATTTTCCCCCAAACTGAACTAATTCTAGGGTAACTCCAATAATGCCAAAGCACTTGAGAACAGAGACTGAGGAAAAGCATTTCAGGAAACGCGGTGTCTGGAACACGCGGGTGCTTCCCGCCCTGCCCCCAGGTGGGTCACACCCGAGCACCCCTCTCCTCAAGCCTGTTCTATGTAAGTCTTCAGTGCCTGCCCGGAAAAATTTTCCCAACTAGAAGTAAGAAATCATACTAGTGTTTGCTTTTTTTAAGTTGCCTGACTGAAGTAAAGTACGGTAGTTAAGAAAATGAGAAAAAAAACCCTGAAATGTGTCCATACAATCTGCACAGACTGGATTTGCATAGTAAAAGAGGAAATAACGTTATTCAAGGGTGAGGAGGGAAATGAGAAAAAAAATCAACTATGAACTGATGAAAACGGAAAGGGCTAGATGATGACAAATTTATCTCAAATGACAAATCATATGAAAAGACTATTAAAAAAACTTTTACTTCAAGTTTATTTAAAACAGGACAAGGACTGCTGTGGCCATTACAACCCACGGCTCACTCACTTCTGACCCCTTTAGTGAGGATCACCTTCTCTCTCCTTGGGTTACTGTGACTGACCGCTCTGATTAATACGGGCACGACAAATCCAATGTTTGATTCCTTCATGTACCTAACTACCTCGGTTCACTTTTAGACAAGAAACATTTAAAACCAAAGAAATAAACATCAAGTTACCCATTCTGATGAAAGGTTCCAGTTTCGCTTTTGGTTTTAGGCAGTGGCTTCAGAGGGCAAGAGGAAAGAGCAGTAAAGACTTGCACCTGAGAGGCGCAGGGATGGTGTCTTTGTAAGCAATTCCAGGAATCAACAGGAAATACACTACGCTGACTTTTTCTGATTCCTTTTGCTTTTGTTAGAATAACAGAGGCATCTGAGGCCTACCAGCTACATGTGTTTAAAGGAAGAGGAAAGGGATACTGAACAAAATCAGTGGAATGGAGAGGATATTCTAGTAGACTGATTTACTGCCACCTCTCCACTATAGATTGTTCTCTCAGATTGTTTTAAAACTTTGCTAAGACTTTATTCAGCTATTCAAAAAAAATAAAATAAAACTCTTCCATAAAAAATTGAGATTTATTGGCCCTGCCCGGTTGGCTCAGTGGTAGAGCGTCGGCCCGGCGTGTGGGTGTCCTGGGTTTGATTCCCGGTCAGGGCACACAGGAGAAGTGACCATCTGCTTCACCACCCCCCCTCTCTTCTCCTCCCCTCCTGCAGTCAAGGCTTGATTAGAGTGAGTTGGCCCCCGGCTCTGAGGATGGCTCCATGGCCTATGCCTCAGGCACTAAAACGATGGCTCTGGTTGCAATGAAGCAACGCCCCAGATGGGCAGAGCATCACCCACCAGTGGGCTTGCTGGGTGGATCCCGGTCGGGCGCATGCAGGTGTCTCTCTGCCTCCCCTCCTCTCACTAAAAGAATTGAGATTTACCGATTTTCAAAGGAACATTTTATATGTTAATCTCCGCTAACATGAACTTACCTACTGCAAAGAGAGTTTACCCTGACTTATAGTTTCTCATAAGCATAGTGTATAAGGTAGGCTGTAGTGGTGAGCTTTATTAATAGTATGCATGATAGGATATTTTAAAAACAGTTGACAAATAATACAAAGAGTTGTCAGACGATCTTCCCTTTAGCTATGATCTAGAATCCCACTTAGCGTTTCCAGTCTATAACAAATGTCCACACCTGTTAAGAAGTCCCTCTTACCTGCTCTGTAGCTGTCGGGCAGTAGAAGACTAATAAGACAGTTGTGCAGATGTTTATGGACAATCCAATGATAGTGATGAGGTTCGGGGCAATCCAGGAGGGAACTCTTCCAACCAGCCACTCCCAGTAGCGCTGCATTAAGGGCTCAAGCAGGGACCGTCCGGCACTCTGGTATCTGTGCTCTTCCAGCCGCTTCAGCTGGTGTCTCGACAGCGGTGGTGTGGGGAGCTGGAACAACTTGTTTAGTATACACCCCGGAGTACTCATATGCCCGAAGCCCAGGGGGGACTCCGGGTGAGAGTCTCCACCTCGCTTCCTTGTTGACCGATGCCCACTCATGGACTTTGGCTTTCTTTTATTTGGAGAGAACAATTTATCTTGTTTTATAGCTTTTTGTGGCTGGTCTTTACCTGGATGAAAACAAACAAACAAACAAACACATTTGTCAGCCATTATTTACATTAATATCAGTAAAGTTAAAAGAGAAGGTTGGTAATACAGTAACACATATCAAACAGGGATCATAAAACCAGGGGTCTGCTTTTAGTTCTGGTTCTTGTTGATGGTGTGAGCCAAATGAAGTCATAGAACTGCACCTTTAAGAAAAGAATATTAAGGGATCTTAATAAGTAATGTATTTCCTGTTACCTTACAGTTTGTCTAACTTTAAAACTCATGCTTGCCTGACCTGTGGTGGCGCAGTGGATCAAGCGTCGACCTGGAACTCTTGAGGACGCCAGTAGGAAGCCCTGGGCTTGCCTGGTCAAGGCACATATGGGAGTTGATGCTTCCTGCTCCTCCCCCACTTCTCTCTCTTTCTCTCTCTCTCCTCTCTAAAATAAAGTCTTAAAAAAACAAACACGTTATTTTTCTCTCATTGCTTTCAGTAGTATAATGGAACAAATCTTAGAAATGATCTCCCTGGCCGGTTGGCTCAGCGGTGGAGCCTCGGCCTGGCGTGCCGGAGTCCCGGGTTCGATTCCCGGCCAGGGCACACAGGAGAAGCGCCCATCTGCTTCTCCACCCCTCCCCCTCTCCTTCCTCTCAGTCTCTCTCTTCCTCTCCCGCTGCTGAGGCTCCATTGGAGCGGGGATGGCCCGGGCGCTGGGGATGGCTCTGTGGCCTCTGCCTCAGGCACTAGAATGGCTCTGGATGCAACAGAGCGATGCCCTGGATGGGCAGAGCATCGCCCCCTGGTGGGCATGCCGGGTGGATACCGGTCGGGCGCATGCGGGAGTCTGTCTGACTGCCTCCCCGTTTCCAGCTTCGGAAAAATGAAAAAAAAAAAGAAAAAATAAATAAATAAAAAATGATCTAATCATTCCACATACAAAAAAATTGAGGTCCAAAGGCACAAGAGAGCTAATAAGTTAGTATTAATATCAGAGGAATGACTTGAATATCGTGAGTCTTAAACTACATTTTTATTTAATGCTGATAGTTAACATTTACTAACATTTACTAAATATTAAAAACCTCAAGCATGTTTTCTATCTTAACCCATTTAATGCTCACAACAAGGCCAGATCATAAGAACTGCTATTATCCCTATTTTTACAGAAAAGGAAACTAAAGCTCAGAGAGGCTAATTAACTTGTACAATCTCATATGGCTAGTCAGTGAGGTTCAGATAAAAACACAGGCTTTTTGTTTACGCTAAATTATGCTAAAACTTCTCACAGCACAAAGGGGTATTCTGTAGATGGTATTCCTGGTGGGGGTAAAGAGCAATGAGAAACATGAACTTTAAGAGGACAGGATGTGCGTACTAGCAGAGGGACCTGATGAAAGGAAGGGAGTCTAACTGCATTAAGTGATGACTGTTCATAAAAGACTGTGAGTTCAATCCTGGAAGTACATGCACATGACTCAGAAATGATTAGAGATAACATAATTACGTTATTAAGCAATGTAAGAATACAATGACAAGTATATTTTCAAGATTAATAGGAGAGATGTATATTCATTAGAATAGAGAAAATATTTGAGAACTGTGAGAAAATATTGAGAATATGTAAAAATAGGTATGGAAACCTGAAAGGTTTTTTTTGGGGGGGGACCTTAAAGTTTTAAAGTGGTGAGGGCTTAGAGTAGGGGGGTAAAAATGGAAATATGAAAGAGAGTCAAATCTTTAAGTAATTTCTATTTAAAAGGAAGAGTCCAGAGAAAGTACTTTGGGATTTGGGAAGAAAAAGCAGTTGTTTATTTTGGCTTTTGGTGGCGGGGCTGGGGACAAGAGAGGATCTGGGAATGAGGGTAGGAAATACACACTCGCACCTTTTACGTACAGGTGTTTTAGACAATATCAAATGACTGAAGTTTGGGTATGAGATGAAAATTTCAAGTTATCACCTTAGCTGCTGAAGTCTAGATAAAGACTAAAACATAGAAAAGTTCTAGAGGAAATTGAGAATAAAGAGAAAAAGGCAAAGAACCTAGTAGGAAACTCACAGTTAGTGAGCAGGAGGAAAAGAAGTCTTAAGAGGATTTAAAAAAACTGCACACACAGAACAATCTTAATAGAACTAAAAGGGTAGTGGCATTGCACCAAGAGAGGTGTATGCTGATCTTCAGGTAGAAAGCTATATGAAATTCCCAGAAATGCTGCACTATGGGAATACAGAACGTGATGCAGGCTCTAGGCCAGGGGTCTCAAACTCGGCCCGCCGAACAATTTTGTGCGGCCCGCAGACCAATCCACGAAGTTCAAAATATTTTGGATAAAATTAAGTAAGCCTAGGGGCCTACTTGTATTTTTCATTTCTCTAGCGTCCTAGCTAGATATTAGCTTAGTTAACAGCAGTTGTGATGCGAACTACAGTTTCTGGTTGTTTTGTGACACTGAGTAAACTGCATGTACGATTGTGCTTGTTGTACTGATTTTTTTTGTTTTCAACTGCAGTGAGAAAAGTGTTGCGTAACAGTTGCCTTTTGTAGACCTAGTGCGGCCCGCCGAATGGCTGTGATCTTGCTCTGCGGCCCACATGCTGAGTTGAGTTTGAGACCCCTGCTCTAGGCCATCTCCACAATGGATCTAGTATCAAAACATGCCCAGAATTTCTTGCCTTTATCACCGTAACAAACTCCAAAACTTCAATGTCACTAAAGATCTAAAGTGGCACCCAAAATTGCAACCGATCATGCAGCTCATATGCATGTAAAGGAGGCCAAACCTGACAAGCTCAGGGAAGGCCTGCATGGTGGGTCTTACAAGATCAGAGACCAAAAGTAATCACACAGGATGAGCTGGACAGGAAAATCCCTAACTAATGGTGGATCATGCGGGTAGTCACATCCTTAGCTTGTAGTTTCCTTGACAAAAGTCAGTCTTTACCTAAGTAAGCTTGTCTACTGTCTTCTTGCATCTAAGATAGCATATCCTTGGAATGTCTCCTCTTCCAGACCCCTCACAGCACACCCACTGCACCAGAGCACAGACCACAGCATCCTTCACTGTTAACTGTTTGCCCAATACCACCTCTATGTGCTGGAAATGTTAACACCCTGTACTCTCCGATGTAAAAATAGTATGTCTCTGTTTCACCCTTTATCCAATCTGAGATTTCCGAGCTTTGCTATTTTATAGCTTTGCTATATTTCCTGCCTCCCGAATCTATTACCAATGATTTTCCTGTAACTCCCTCTTACACCCCCTCCTCTGATTCTACTGTATGAAATAAGTTTGCAAAACTGCCATTTTTCCACAAGCATCTTCTTCTCAATCCTCTGAGATTTTGCTTCCTGGTATGTGTTGTCAGTTTGGCTCAAATAAATCCACAAAAAGTCTCTACAGGTTTGTATGTTTCAGAAGTCAAAGTGTGCCACAAACTAATTGATTCAAACTGTGTTTAAGCAATATTTACCTAATATCAAAGAACTGGTTACCAGATCATTTCAGATTAAATGGTAGACTGATAAACACCAAAATACTTAGCTTTGTAGAAAGCCAAATTTTCTACAAACTGAACGATGCATTTTCATATTTGGTAAGCTATAATCAATCAGCTCTAATGGACTTCCACTCAAAGTAGGAATTAAAAGTTTAACCAACTCCTTTTATACTGTATTATTATAGTATTCCATTCCCGTGTCGTTTATTTTTTTATAAAGGTGGCATACTGAAGGTGCTGGCCTGCTTTTGGCACTAACAGCTACAAGTAACTGATCCTAATGGTTTTAAGTTTGAGCATTTGGCAGGACTGTACGATAAACTGATACTTTCTGAGTGCTTTCCCTAGCTGACCTAGATTTTTTTTTTTAACCCTCTATTCCTCTTTTGGAAAAAATCTACATTTTTGACAAACCTTTCTAGATTTAGCCACTGTAGAGTTCATACATGGGGAAAAAGCCAATGCGTTTTGAACATTTCAATGTGGCAAGATTGTCTCTCTGAAGCTATTAGCAACAAGATTGCAAATATACATTCAGATACATGTAGCTCCAGACATACTTTGCTTTTAACACACACAGATAGCCACAGAGGTTGCTGTCACTGGCACAGGTCCGTTTCCAATCTTCCTTCCTCCCACCACACCTGAGATCCTGAGGCTAGTGACATGACTCTCATCTTAGAAAAAATAGGTGTGCCTAAATTTTAGCAAATGAAAAGCATGCATATTTCAAGCGAGCAGGACAGGGTAGGGTACTAAATAGAAAGATCAAAATAAATGGAGAAAAATGAAAAAGGATGTGAGATAGAGATATGAAAAAGTACAAATATTACAAAAATTATTTTAGCCACTTAGGATTTTTATCTAAGCCACGCCTGTGCTCAAAAGGATGAGGTGGAAAATGCCATTTTCTTGTCACACTACAAGAAATTAAAAAATAAATAAACAAATCAATCAATAAATAAAAAATAAAATTATTGCTGGCTAGCCTAGAAACCTAGCCACCAGTCATAAGTTTTTATGAGAAAATGAATTCCAAGTTCCAAATGCATTCAGCCAGTATCTGAGCACAGTAAGCAATGGTCCCAGCTCCCATGTCCAATGGGAAAATAACTTGACAGGTAAATAGCCAAATAACATCACATGTTGCGATAGGTGCTATGAGGAAAACAACATCTGGAGCCAGGAAACAGAGGTGGCTCAAGTCTGTCAAGAGGCGGCATTTACATCAAGGTCAGAGGAGGAGCTAGCTATTCAGACAGCAGGAGAAGCCATACAGGAAAAGGGAGCAGGCCCTAAGGCAAGTAAAAGTTTATTTTATCAGGGTGCCTCTAAGATCAGCGTGGCTGGAGTGGACTAAAATGAAGTTTGAACAGCGAGACAATGCAGAGGTTTATTGACCACGGCCAGGAGATTTTAGTCTGGTGTTACGGAAAGCCATCAACAAATTTACAAAGAAACCTATAATTCTTTAGCAGAGCCTATTTGTTTACTGAGGATATGTTTTCATAAACCATAACAGTAAAAGTGAATGTTTTAAGCTAAAAAATTCCCATCACCCAGAATTCAGTTTACGATAATACTGATCACCGTCCTATAGCTATTGTAACCTTTACACCTGTAATCAGCAAATTCTGCTCCTCTGTCATAGCCTGGCTATACTTAACAGTCCTTTTATGGCACTTACCACATTTTAAACTTTTTGGGTTCTTGTTCTTATTAGTGGTGGTGTTGGTGTTTTGGTCTTTTGCCCACCTGATCTGTAAGCTCTGTGAGTACAGGGGCCATACCTGTCTTAACATTCTTTTCTCAGAATCTCATAGCATTAAGTAGGTAATTAGTACTTATTCTTGGACCAATGAACAAATATGATTCATCTAGTATTCAATGATCACTTAGTTGTTCTAGACCAGTGGTTCTCAACCTATGGGTCACGACCCCGGCAGGGGTTGAACAACCAAAACACAGGGGTCGCCTAAAGCCGTCGGAAAATACATAATGCATATATTACAGTTATGAAGTAGCCACCAAAATTATTTTTTGGTTTGGGGTCACTGCAACATGAGGAACTATATTGCGGGGTCACGGCATTAGAAAGGTTGAGAACCACTGTTCTAGACCCTGAGGAAATAGAAAGACTGAAATATGCCATCCATGCCCACAAGAAGCTCAAAGGGGGTTGGGGGTCATCTTGTAAACAGCTAAGTTATAACACACTGTGAACAAACTGTTGAGAGTGTCCAGAGGAGGAGGATACATATGGTCTAAAAAAAATTAGCCTTTGTGCAGGTATGAACATTTTTTATGTGAAAAGTTCAACAAAGGCACAAAAATACAATCAGAGATATTTAATGAACACCCTCACTAAAATTACACACAATCTGTGGACCTTAAATCTATGACGCGAAACATCTGTGCTTATAGCAACTGAGGATAATGGCATGCAGCCTACATTATTCCTGTGTTCAGCATTGGGGAACACCTGACTAGTATCACACTGAAAAAAGGAATCTCTACTGCTCAGCAGAGCATAAGGTAAGCTTACACAATATCCACCTTGTAGTGGGAGATTCCAGAATTCCCAGCTCCCCGTGCCTACGTGTGCCAAGTTTTTAGCTGCACTGATTCAGCAGTATGTTTACAATCCTTTCACAGATCTTGGTAACTACACTGCTCTTTCCAACCTTTATGGTACTACTAAAGGAAAATACTAATGGCCAACACTATTTGGGAGGCAGAGCAAATTGTAAAAAGCAAGTTAAAAAAAAGAAAGAAAACCAACAGGATCACAGGATTACATTCAGCATTATTTGACAAGTGATACACAAAACAAGCTAGCAAGAACAAAAGCCTTTTCAGTAGACTTGGAAGCAAAAACAGTACTGTGTAATACAATTTAGATCTACTGTTTTGCCAAAATGAAATCTCGCATGCCTTAAAAATAGGAAAACAACTTCCTCCAGGAAAAAAAGTAAAGCAAAAGCCTAGCATTTTATTTTCCTATTCCCTTTAAAAAGACAGCACAGCATGACCCTCCAAAAGAACGTCACTAGCATTTTAGTCAGCTTAAAGAGCATGTCTACTGCTGCCTAGAAAACAAATTGACAATGCAATAAAATGTCATTGAGGTTATAAATGAAAGTTTAAAGTTAATATATATCCAACATTTAATAGTGTTTATAATGTAAACTTTCAGAGAGATTGGGTGTGGGAGAGGAAGGAGAATAAATTTATGAAACCGTAGCTGTAAATATTCCGTAATAATCTACTAACCAAACAACAAATAAAGACGCCTCTGCTGGAACAGGTTAATACAAGCGGCAGATTTATCCAACTTGATTTCTTAAATGTAAATATTATATAAAGACAAGTTGCACAAGGGGCTTTGACTAATGTTTTTCAGCACAGAGCAAATATGCAACAAAATGCTTTTAGAACCTCAATCTCTGGAATTTTATGTGAACGCCAATGGTTCTAAAGCAGTAATGCTCGAAATGTCCTTACTACAGTCTAACTTGTGTAGTTAATTAACTGAATGCACACACTGAACATATTCCTACTAGTTCTAGAGTAGGAACTGGGTATTTTTGTTCACATACAAAGTAACTATGCATTTGCCTACTATCTTAATAAGGACTCATTAATGAGCTGAGAGACTTCAAGCAACATGATACACTGATGCAAAAGGGCAAAAATGATACAGAAACGCCAAGCATCGAATTAGAGAAAACAAGTTAAACGTGGCTAAATGTATAGGTCCGATTGATCCAGAGGTCCTGGGCACAGCGGCAAACACTAGCACCCTTCCTGCCTTTTCCCCTTCCAAGAATACTGCTGAAACGAACCCTAGCTGGCGATCTCAGAGCCTGTCGATATTCCCTGAAATTCCTAGACAAGTTGCTGAACAAGAAGCGTGGTCCCCCCACGAAACACCAGCACCGCATTCCAAAAGGAAGGCAACCCCGGCACAGGATGCCACACCGCGAACTTGACAGCACTCGAGCAGGAGGGTGTGGACCTGACAGGCAAGGTCGGTTCCGCGCAGGCAGAACCGCCAGCCCTCGGTCCGCCCAACCCTGGCCCGCCGTGGTTCTTCCTACTGCGACCGCCACAGCAGTCCCGGGGCTCCCGCGCTGGCACCTCGCCACCTCCATCTCTCCGCCCGGCCCACGGGGCAGTCGCCCCTCGCCTTCCCCACCACCCCGCGCGCGGGGCCACCCACCGGGAGAAAGGACTGCGTTCGCCTCCCGCGATTCCGGACACAGCTCTCTTCCCATGCCCCACCCGCTCTCCACCCCGCCTTGGGAGTCGTGTCCCCCAACACATCCCTCACACCCTGGCCGCCTCCCCACCACCGAGACCCGAGCCTTACCCGGACCTCAACCACAAGCACCCGCCTAGAATTAACACCTCCGACTCCAGCCGACTGAGCGACTCCGATGGGCGGCAGCACGTTCACGACACTTTCGCGATTGCCGTAAAGGAACACTGGGTCGGCACCGGCGGCGGCGCGGGCGCGCTCCTCGAGGCGGTGAGCGCGCCTCGGGCCCGGCCTGGCCGCTCGGGTGCGCGCCCCGCGGCCCCGCCCCGGCCGCTCGGGTGCGCGCCCACGGCCCCGCCCCGTCTCTGTCCAGCCCGCAGGCTCCCGACCCAGCGGACGTCCCGGCGGGCTCATCCTAGAAAGGTAGGCCGAAAGGGGGATGCGGGGCGGCCCCAGCCCTCCCCAGGGGGTGTGCCAGAGGGCCGGGTGGGTCGGGGAAGTGGACGCATCCCGGAGTCCCCCACCCCTGTGGCGGACTTGCAAGTCGTGTGCCAGCTCGCGGTGCTTCCAGGGGCGACACTGTGAGAGGCGCGGGACCGGGAGCGGGTGGTGGCCGCGGGCGGGCCTCCGGGGCTCCCGGGGGTCGGGGTTGCGTGCAGACGGCGCTCAGGTGTCCGCGCCTCACCTTTGCGTCCCCGTCCTTGGTCTCTCCCCCTCTCCCCCTTCTCCTGTCCCCTGTGTCCCCAGCCGGGCCCAGCTCCACCTCCCGCATCTCTTCCCGGCCCCGAGCAAAAAGCAAAGCGAAGCCTTGGTCGTCGTCCAAGTATTTCGCGCCTCCGGAAAGAGACAGCGGTCTGAATGTGCAATTCCCTGGTTTTGTTTGTTTTAAGTGGTTACCGAGAACCTTTGCTCCAGTCCAGTTCCAGTTGTCACTCCTGGGCTCACATTCCTCGGTGGGGAGGTGGAGGGGGGGCAGGTTTGTAATTGAGATCTGTGGTGACCGTGTGTGTTTACACGGAGCTAGACTCCGCGCTATTCTGTCGCGGGGGTGGTATTGGGGTGAGCCCAATACTGAAAGGTAAATGGCAAATCATTTGTATCCAGAAAAGTGCTTTACTTTAAGATACATGTGAAATCTCCCAAAGATTAACTTATAAGTCACTACCCAAATGCAGTTCTGTAATTTGTAATGCACCATCTGATTCTCCTCCAATTCTCCCGTAACGTTTAATCCAATTTATAAACAAAAAGTTGTTTAATCTTCTAGACTGTTTCGGATTTAACCATTACAAGAATATTTCATTTGTCAGAACGCGAGGCAAGAGTTTAGAAAAATAACCATTTTCTATTCTGCTTTGGGCCTGATGGTTCTGTGTACCTCTAAAGAAGTTTAGGGCTTTCTCTCTTCATTTGGAATATCCAGAATTTTCTTTCTTATCGTTTCTTAGCAGTCACCACTTAGAGGAGACAGCATAAAGAATTCATCTAATTGCCAGTGGCATGTAAATATCTATGAAAATTAAAAATTGTAACCAGTTCTGATTCATGGATCATCAGGAAAGCAGAGGACATAGGTGAGAGATGCAAGAACGTTTTGTTGAAATGCTCATCGTGCCATATGAAGGTTATTTCTCTATGTTTTCAAGGATTTTAAAAGGTTTCTTAAATTATCAGTCATTAAAATTGTTCTGGTCGGTGGGCAGTTCACTAACCATGCTTACAGTTTTCCATTGTGAAAATACAAGAGTGATGCTTGTCTTCCTCATCAAATCGGTGCATGCATATTTCTCAGTTGTCATTAGCAAACTGGGCAACCATTTCAAGCCCTCCTTCTCTAAAGTATCAGTTGAAACAGCTAGGACCCTCAAAACCTAAGGAGATACGAACCCAAGATGACTTGTGTATACAAAGAATTAAGTATTGTTATTTCCCATCTCTCTGTCTAGTTATGGTGGCACAAAACTGATGTCAGCTGTCATTATTTATGTTTACTCAGTTCTACTCTAATGAACAACCCTTTGAGATGGCTACATTACAAATCAGAATACTGTAACTCAGAGAAGCTAAGTAACTTGCCTGAAATCATACAGCGGAGACATGATAAAGCTGGGATTTGTACGTAGAGAAATCTGATCTCATGGCTCTATTATTTCTGTTGCATCACAGAGAATAGTCAACGCTTTATCTTCCTTAATAATAAGCTATTCTTTCCTCATTTTTGTCTTTCATTCTATAGGGGGAAACTTGGTGTTTTTGTCTTTTAACTCTTTTGAGGACAGTGAAAGGTATCTAATATGGAAAAGGACCAGAGAATTGATATCCTAGACTTAAAATATTTAATTCTAGATGGTACAACATTATTGTGAAACACACAAGTATCAACTCTGTAGGAAAAAGAATCTATTAATAATACCATAGCATAGTGGTTTGCCCATGAACAGTATTGGTCCATTGACTTGAAATTGTACATGTTTAAAAGTAAATGGGTTGAAACAATCTCTGATTTTCTTTGTATGTGGATTTCAGGATCTACAAAAGGGGCAAGTTTGGGCAGATTTGAAGACTGACACTAAAACCGGTAATTCATTTTTAATATTCTAAAAGAGGAAAAATCTTTTATTAACCATCTATGACAATATATTATCTATATTACCTATTATCCATATTATCTCATTTAGTTCTTCAATAAACCTCTATGAAGCAAGTATTATTTTAGAACATTTAACAGTTAGTACTAAAAGCTACCATTTATGGCCCTGGTGGAGTCGAGCAGTTGGTTAGAGCATCGTCCCAATACACCAAGGTTGCATGTTCCATCCCCGGTCAGGGCACATACAAGAATCAACCAGTGAATGCGTAAATAAGTGGAACAGCAAATCAGTATTTCTTTCTCTCCCTTCCTTCCTCTCTCTCTTAAATCAATCAATAAATATAAAAATAAAATAAAAAGCTCTTATTTATCATGTCAGCAATGTGTTAAGGTCTTTACTTGTGCAGTCCCAGCAATAAATCCCTGGCATAGTCCAAGAGAACTTTTCCACGAGAATGGAAATGTTCTATATTTTCACTGTCCTATTTGGTAGCCACTAGACATGTGTGGCTTTTGAGTACTTGAAATATGACTAATATGACAAACTGAATTTTTATTTTATTGTAGTCAATTGGAATTTAGATAGCCACCTGTAGCTAGTAGCTACTGTATTGGACAATACAGCCTTTGCCAATAATTGCCAATAATATTATACCTTTTATTCAAAGGAGGAACTGGTTCAGGGAAGTTCATGAAACCTGTGTAAGTTCATACAATTTTATAGAAACAAGTTTTTGAGCAGAAGAATGTTAAAGGAATGTTAATTCGGCAGTGTCTATAGAATGGATGGAGGGGGCCTGACCTGTGGTGGCGCAGTGGATAAAGCGTCGACCTGGAAATGCTGAGGTCACCGGTTCGAAACCCTGGGCTTGCCTGGTCAAGGCACATATGGGAGTTGATGCTTCCAGCTCCTCCTCCCCTTCTCTCTCTCTGTCTCTCCCTCTCCTCTCTAAAATGACTAAATAAATAAAAAAAATTAAAAAAAAAAAAGAATGGATGGAGGGGGAAGGAAAAGCAGTTAAGCTGAGAAAATTGAGACTGACTTGAGTGGTTACACTGGGAACTGGGAGGAAGAATGGTTGCAAATGAGTGGAGATACAATTGCCATTGCTTAGTGACAGCACGTGAGGGCTTTGGAAAAGAGAACCTAAGGTTACTTTGAAGTCTTAGAATCTGGATAGCCTGGAGAAATGATAACACTGTTTACTGAAACAGAAAAATCTTAAACCTTTTTGGGATTTAAGAGGATTTGGTTTTGTGTGTTTGTTTATTCAAAAGATATTTCTTGAGCAAGGCCCTCTGCCATGCTTAGGTAGAGAAGTGGAGGGAGTCCCCCATTACATAGCTTATCCACCTAGACACCCTCCTCTGTTTTCCTGCTGTGAGGGATAATGAGCTGTGTGATGTGCAAATCCACTGTTCTCTGAGACAGGGGTGCTTATTTTCAGATGCAAAGGAATTAGGGAAGGTGTTGTGGGTGGGAAAGTGGTATTTGAGCTTGGTTTTGAAGACTAGGAAGGATTTGGACATACCGATAGGGTTAAATGAGGAGAAGGTTATATTTCTAGCAAATGTTTTGAAAGTCCCTTTTGCCAAAACGCCTAAATGCTGAATAAATAATAATAACCTTTTAAATACATAGCAGGTCTTATAAGAAAAAAATAAGGGGGGGAAGATTCCCCAGGGCTAAAAAGTCAAAGAGAGAGCTGAGAACAGAGTAGTAAATTAGCAGTGTGTCTCCTTTGGGGCCAGCTGGCTGCTAGCAGAAATGAGACACAATTGGGGATAGGAAACAGGCTTCCCTGCTCCCCACCCAGGGCAGAGAGATAAAATCCTTCCCCTTGGACCTCCCAGGTATACAGCTTCTAGAGGCACCATTCACATGGTAGTTGGTGTAAATGGTGCCTGTGTTTCAGGGGATGAGTTTTTCATAAGAAGCAAAATGTAAATATTTGTACATTAAATTTTACAACTCATGGCCTTGGGCAAGGCCATTCCCCCAAATTTAGCCAGTACCCTAAAAAATCTGTACAAAACCAGTAATAGGCGGGCTAGGAAAAAATCAATCTCCATCTTGACAAAGGGAGATCAGGTAATGGCCAGCGGCGCCAGAGGTTAGACCTCGGTCCCTGAGTCCAACGTATAAGCAAGGGTTTATTTAGAAAATCCCAGAGGTGGAAGAAGTGAGCCAGCAGGGCTGCAGGGACTAAAAAAGGGGGTCCTTGGAGCTCAGGAGAAAGATAAGGCAAAGAAAACACACCTGGGGGAAAGGGGCAGGATGCTCTGGAGAGAGCACAAAACCTTTATCTTTTTATTTATTTATTTTTGTTTGTTTAAGTGAGAGGCGGGGAGATAGACTCCTGCATGTGCTCCTACTGGGATCCACCCTCTGTCTGGGGCGAATGCTTTGCCCTTCTGTGGCTGATGCTGGCAACCTAGCTATTTTTAGCACCTGAGGCGGAGACTCCACAGAGCCATCCTCAGCACCTGGCGTTGATGCACTCGAACCAATAGAGTCATGGCTGTGGGAGGAGAAGAGAGAGAGAAAAGGGCAGAGGAAGGTGTGGAGAAGTAGATAGGTGCTTCTCCTGTGTGCCCTGACTAGGAATCAAACTTGAGCTTGGTTTTAAAGATTTCCACATGCCGTATTGAGGCTCTACCACTGAGCCAACCAGCCAGGGCCCAGAGTCCTTGTCTTTAAGGGCTTTATCTTAAAGGAGGTTTGGAGGGGAGGATCTCAATAGACTATTCATCCCCTTTCCAGATGTGTCTCCTCGGGGTGATGGTCTCCACTGATTGGTCGGCTCTAGGGTAGGGGCCCATTAGTCATCACAACTGTTCCTGATGTCAGCTATGGCATTATCCTGCCTGGCCTTGCTGCTTTTCTCGGCCTGGGGCTGAAACACAACTGAGGCCAAGATGTTATCTTTAACCTGACTAAAACTCTGTCTTTGTGGTTAACAGACCCAAGGCTTTGCTCCTACGAATATTTGATGGGGGTCAGAACTTCATTGTCCTGAGGGCTGAATGCTTAAGGGAATGGTCATGCAAGGGCTTGTATGGGAGTCACATGAGGCTTTCCTCCAGCCCCCTTGTTCTTCTCTAAGGCATTCTACTACGTGACTAGTGACATGCCAGGGGAAGAATGGTTGGGAAGGTCTAAACCGCATGACCAGTGATATACTAGGAGACAAAAGGTCACCCTGGGGCGAGGTCTCATCTTATAATACTTGTCCTCCCAGTTCTGTCTGTTGCTAGTTGCCAGGTACCTGGGGCTTTCTACCCTGGTGACCTTCCATACCTGGCTTATTATTCCTGCTCTATTCATGTGTGCCTGCCTACTATATCAAAACTACAGGTCTGCCATCACTCAGATTCAAGATTCAAATTGCCATATCTGCATGGGCTAACGAACCTGAAAGCCAGGAAAGTGAAGTTAGCCCAGAATAGTGATATGCCATAGTACCTGGTGAGAATAAATACAGACCCTAAGTACAGTAGTTCAAAATTTATAGCAATTGAGAATTTTTAAAAATTGATTTTAGAGAGAGAGGAGGAGAGAGAGACACTGTAAGGCCAGGAGCCACCATCGTGGTCATTCACATGCAGGTTCTCATTGGATTCGGACAGTCGGTAAAGAAACAATGGAGCCAAAAACTGGTGGGCCATTATCTTTAATCCTAGCTTGCACCTGGCGGGCAAGTAAAAACACACACTGGGCTCCAAAACCCACTCATTCAGTGCTCACAAAGCTACTGACTTATCCGAGCTTCCTAGAATCAAAGGTTTCTAGCTCACCAGACTTATTCACCTCTGTTCCCCATCTCCTTCCTTCTCCCTGCACAAACTGCACAAACTGGCTTTTCCTTCAGCACTCCGCCATCTTGGCTGCTTCTCCTGGCCTCCTCCGGGTGGCCTTTCTCTGCTCTCCTTTCTCTGCTCTCCTTTCTCTGCTCTCTCCTCTTTAATGCTAATCTCAGGAACCAAGAGAGCAAGCTCCTGGTCTGCCCCACTTTATAGTGTAGAAACCAAAACCTTTAATCCAATATATAAACAAGGAAGTCTCTAATACAAAGTCACTTATCTGAGGCATGATGGGATTGCACCACATCAAAAAGGGTGGGAAAGGCTTAGTCCTAAAACCAAGCCCCAGGCTACAAGGATCCTGCCTGCCCACAGCCCACCCCCAACACACATTAATATCACCTGGGCTATGGCTTCCATGTGGGCAGTGCCATCTTTAACAAAGTGAGCATAATATATATTTTATCTGCCCAACAGACACACACAGGAACATAGATCTGTTCCTGTGTGTGCCTGACCAGGGATCCAACTGGCAGCCTCTGCACTTTGGGACAAAGCTCTAATCATGTACCTCATTTCATCGAGTTTACGTAGAGACACCCAGTCCAGATGAATTTTGAAGAATTTTTTTAGAGGAGGAAATTTTAAATATGCCAGCCGCATAAGGCTGATATGAGGCATCTGCAGGCCCAAATCATGCAGTCCCAAAAATAGTTAAGGCTTATATACCCTTGATCACACATGGGCAGGGCAGGGGAGAGCATGACCTCACGGTAAAAGCTGGCAACATTTGTTTAGGGGGCATACAGAAACATTAAGACTTTCAAGGTAACACAGTCAAAGATGTTTACAAATCTTTCAGGGTTCATCTTCCCTCACTAGCCTAGAGGTATTTTACCCTCAAGATTCCAGGAAGGGGGAGGAACTACAATCAATGCAAGGTGGTATGTAAATTCTGCCTCCTATTGAAAGAGAAGAAGTTTCTAGGTTAACCTTTATTTTAGATTTAAAACTGAATAGCCATTGTTCTTGCAAGCTAGAAACTTCTACATTCTTCTCCCTCCCCTCCCTAAAGGAGGGATGGGACAGGAAAGCCTGACCTTTCCTCCCAGAATATCAATATCAATTTTTAGCTTTTTGGTACCTTACAACATAACCAACCGAGCCATGCGGCCAAAGCTAAAATTGTTAATTATTTTCCCAGAAACTTACGCTGGGAAAGCACTGGAAGGAGGAGATATGATAATTGAGGCAGGAAATTACTCAGATCAAGCCTATAATGGTGGCTTTCAGGACAAAGGAAAAGAAACTTACTTGGTAAGATTTAAATATACATATTTAGCAATAAGTCAGATGATCAGAGTAAATGACAAGTGCAAGTCAGAAATGGCTGAGAGTTCATTATTTGGAAAGTCAGTCTGAGATGAGGAAGCCGAGCACATTGGAGGATGGGTGGAGATAAGAGTTGTAAGTTTTCACAAAGCTTTTGGGAAATACTAGACTTCAGTCCATTAAACTACGAGAAGATACTCCTCCAAACATGAAATTATTTTCACATGCATGTAAGTAATTTCTTGTCATTTGAAAGTATTTCTATATTTATTTGAAAAAAATCATGACTTACCAACATGGTGGGCCTGGAGTGTGAGGGAGAAGGCGGTGAGGGGTGGTCTGTGTGTGTTTAGGCCTCTCTTTTCTCCTCCCTCACGCAGGAGCTGGAAATAGAATGCTGAATGAAACAGGCGGTTCCTGCTCTCACAGAACTTAAAGTTTAGCGGGAAGGGAAGACCAAACAAGCAAGTAATGGTTAAGTGTTGTGAGTGTCCTGGGCGGCGGAGGAGTAAGGGGGATGGGGAGGCGGTGGAGGAGTAAAGGTTGCTATGGGAAACAAAGCCAGGGAGACTTGTAAACGAGTAAGAGGTAGCTGGTGGGAGTAGGGAGGGAGGGTGAGCGCTGGGGTCTCCTCATGGGGACAGCACAGCGTGCATGAAGGGCGGAAGAGGCGCAGGAGAGCAGGGCACACTCGGAGATCTGGAAGAAGTTTGCTGTGGCCATGCAGCGTCGCGGTGGGTGGTAGAGTGGGCCTGCCCGAGTTTGAATCCTGCCTCTACCTCGCGTGACCTTGGGCAGTTCTCTTAACCTCTATAATTCTGCTGTGAGGAGTAAATGATCATGTATTAAAAGTGCTTAGCAGCATTGCTAATACAGAGTAAACACTGTGTTAGCTTTCGTAAGGATGATGAAGATGACAAGCAAGGAGTTGGGAACAGACAGTGTCCAGAGGTGAATATAGAAAGTTAAGTAGCAATCAGACAATGCAAGGCCCTCATAGACTGTGTTAAGGAGGAAAGAACATTTATAAGGGCGTAGGGGAGCCACTGAAAGTTTCTTTGTAGGAGAAGAGGGTGGTCAGATTGGTATTTTAGAATGAGAAGGATCCACTCTGGTTTTAGGGTGGAGTCTAGATTGATTGTGGTCCCGTCTAGAGGAAGACCGTCTGGTAGGTTATAATAAGAAGTTGGCCAAAAACTGGTGGTTGTTTTGGTAGAGTGGTGGCAGTGAAGATGGAAGGAAGAGGTAGATTTTAAGGACATTTTGGGGGTGGAATGCACATTCCACCCCCAGTATGTGGGACTTGATTTAGTGTTGAAGGATGGGGCAGAAAGGTTTCTGAATATGGTAAGTAGGTGAGTCTTGGTTTCATTGACTGAGAAGTCAAGGAGAGCAGATATTAGTAGATGGTGGTGGGGCCGTGCTTTCAGAAGTGGAACAGCTCGGTGATCAGTGCTGGGTTGGGGAGTGGATAGCTGAAGTAGAATAGATGGAATACTTGTGAGTAATTTTGTCTGGTTTGCTGTCTCCTGCTCAGTAGACCGTTGGAGATGTGGTGGTTTCAGCAAGGCCTCAGTTTCCTGCCTTCGGCCCTGGTCATCTGGACGGCGGCAGCGTTCATATTCTCCTACATCACCGCCATCACCCTCCACCACGTCGACCCGGCGCTGCCTTACATCAGGTCAGCCAAGTGTGCTTTGTAGGAGAGTGTTTGTGTTTTAACGTTGAAGCCCAGATTTAACGTTGGCATTTTCAAATTCACATCTCACGTTTGGCTTTGCAACGAGGAGAGGAACATAATAAGGAAGCTGTGTGTTTGGCTCTTTCTGTGTGATGGAGAAACATGGAGACAGAGGGCAAAGATTCCGTTGGGGAATTGCTTAGTGAACTGTGACACTTCAGTGCCTCGTCCTCCAAATAAGTATTTGAAGTTGTCCCAGGACGTAGGATTGGAGTTACTCTCCCCTTAAAATTAAAACGCTGCGGACGACAGTAATGATATTAAAAAGATAATAGTTGTGACCAACATTTACTGATCTACTTACTATGAACAAGATAATGTTCTAAAAGGAATGAGTCCTTGAGGCCACCTGTGAGGTAGGGACTACTTCCTCCATTTGAGGCAATGAGGTCCAAGAAGCTTCGGTTATTTGTCCAAAGGCACACGACTCAGTAAGTGGTAGAACCAAGATTGGTTTGACTGAGCAGTTGGACTCTAGAGGTCACGCTCTTACTTCTTATGACAGTTGCCTAGATCTTTCTGACACATTAAGTATCAAATTTTAATCAGTAATATCTTTAAGATTTCAAAATTACTAATAACAATAGGTACTCAATTTCCTATATGTCCATAACCTTTTTATTTCCAATTAGAAAGGCAATATGCACTTATTATAACAAATCTGAAATAATACTAGAGTGATGAGAGAAACAGAAGGTTGACCTCCCTTTTCTGACTTCTCCTTACTTCCTGCTTTCACACAAGTGATGAACGGTTTGGTAGATTTACTTCCGGAGTTTGACCAGTTTTGGTGTTGTTGGAATTGTTTCATTTATTTATTTGTTTACCTTCTGGAAATAAAAAAGCTTTCCAACACAGGAAATAAGAAACTTTTAAAGGATGATAAACTAAAAGGCTAAATGTATTTTTTTTTATATACGTCAAGAAGAGACCAAGGCCTTCCCATCCACATCTGTTGCTTCTACAGTGGCGTGGTGTGACAGAAAAAAATAGCAACAAATTGGGTGCCCTGGGTAAGGTTCACAAAACCCAGAGATTTTTCAGTTTCAGGTTCCGATGCTAGGAGTCACTTGATAAGCAGTCACCACCGTTTACTTCTCTGCCAGAGGTACAGGGAGCTTAAGGAGCCGGTTCATTCTTGAGTAACTTCCGGAGAAGATATATAGAGAAGATTCATGAGGGTCCTTCAGCATTTTTATTTCCCCTTCAAGAACTGGTCTGCTTTTATTTTAAAGAACTTTAAATAATTTGAGAGGCCACATGAGTTCTTTTCAAGTTTCAGTTCTCTGATGGGACCACATGTGATTTTCTGGTCAGTAGTCCCCTAGACACTCCCTTTCCTGCCCCTGTCCTTCTGTCTCTTTCTTTTTCTGCTAAGGAACTTAGTGTCATTGCCCTAGGATCTTTCTCTAGCATGATGATAGATTTCAACTCAGTGGTACTTATTTTGACATTTCTTTTTCTTTCCTTTCTTTCCTTTTTGTAAATTTTTTTATCATGTGAGAGGCAGGAAGGCAGAGATAGACTCCCACATGTGTCCCGACCAGGATCCACCCAGCAAGCCCCCTATGGGGCGATGCTCTGCCCATCTAGGGCCACTGCGTCATTGCTCAGTAACCAAGCTATTTCAATGCCTGAGGTGAGGCCATGTACCCATCCTCAGTGCCCGGGGCCAACTTACTCAAACCGTTTGAGACACGGCTGGCTGTCAGAGGAGAAGAGAGAGAGATAAATAGAGAAGGGGGAGGGGGAAAGCAGGTAGTCGCTTCTCCTGTGTTCCCTGAATTGAACCTGGGACATCCACAAGCCTGGCTGACGCTCTACTGCTGATCCAATGGGCCAGGGCCTATTTTGACATTTCTTAAAGTCATTTCCTTCATCTGAAAATGATCAAGTTAAACTGGTTTCTTTCAGTTCATAAACCCTAACTAAAAGGTTTAATAGTTATAACTGCAAAGGACATAACCAAAATAAATTTCACATGAAAGACGATTCTGCTGCAGGTTGGCCTCAGGTGTTCTCTAGGTTCAAGTAGTAGATGCCCAAGTAGGGTGCCTGAGACCAGCCACAGGGGTGCGAGAAGAAATTATTAGAACTTCCATGAATAGTGTTAAGTCTCGAAATATTTAAATTTAAGTTTAATATATATGTATTATAGTAATCATATATATTTTCAAGTTATATGATCAGACTTTTTTTTATAGTGTGTGATCAAAATAGTGTTCTGACTACAGGGTTGAACAGCTGAGCTGATGAGGTGATGGGCGTGGCTATTTTCACTTGGAGGCTTGTTTGTGCCATTGTGTTCCAGAGCCAGGAAGGAGCTCGCTTAGCCAGCCAGCTTAGAAACACATGCTTTGGTTTACTTTAGGGGTAACTCAAAACAAGAGCATCATTTGGAATTCAACTATTAGTATTGTGGGAGGAGGTTTTATTATAAGAATAATATCGGTATACATTATTCTTGAAAGCTTGGAAGGTAGAGGAACAACAGCAACAAAAAGCCATAATCCCTGCCTCTGTGAACTTGATCAGAGAGTAACAGAGCCTTTTGTGTCAGAAGATATATTTTAGAGTAGGAAGGAGCAGACCTCAGAATTCATATTTGATACTTTTCACCAGATCTTCCTGATTCCTTACCAGAAATGACTTCTCGTTTCTTTTTTATTTCCATTACATTGTCTTAGTTGAGCTCCGTATTGTCTCTTTCCTACAGAACATCAGCTCAAGGCCAAAGACTTTGTCTCTTGAACCTTTATGGTCGTCTGAGGGAAGAGAAAGGAACTCACATTTAATGGGTCCCCTGTGTGCCTGCTCCTCCCGCAGATATTTCATATGCGTCAGCACAGTTTCGGTTCCTCCTGTCCAGCCGATGCGGCTAGGAGGAGATTCATAGCTCCATTTTGCACATAGTCTTAGAGAGATAAAGGGACACACCCAAGGCTCCACAGTTAGTCAGTAGTGGGCTGTTCATCTGGATCTGCACACCACACTGCCCTGAAAGGCGGGCACTGCAGTGCATCATGAGAGCTGGTTTTAGGAGAAGTCTGGACAGAATGCTGTGCAAGTCAGCATTCTGGTGGAGGATTGGTCTCGGCTCCAGCGGTGGGGGGTGGGGCGGGCTGCTCAGAACTGGTCTTAAATGGAAGGTCTGGGAGGCCAAGGGCTTTGTCTCCTTTACTTGTCACCATATTCCTGTTCCTAACATGCTCTCTGGCACATGGTAGGTACTTGATAAATATTCTTGTAATTAATCAGGAAATGATTAGGTGTTAATTGAGTTATAGGCAGAGTCAGTGACAGATAACAAAAGACAATTGTAAAAGGACCTGTGATGTTTAGAGGATATTCAGGAGAGACAGATAAACATATCTGCCTGATAGATGTGAGTCAGTAATACATCCTTAACAAGCTAAGAATAACATCAGTTTGCATTGATTTCTATTATGTGAAAAAAATCTTAAGTGATATGAAAAAAAGTGATGAGGCAAACACTGTGAACTCAAGTTGTCACGTACCGTTATGAAATCTTCAGAGTTGAACCCGTAGATTCACAAAAAGATAAAGGACGTGATGTAACTCCGCATTTCTTATTCCTTAGAAGAAATACAGGTGTATATCTAGTGTCAAAAATCCACAGAACTTCTTTTTTTCTTTTTCTTTCAGTGACACCGGTACAGTAGCTCCAGAAAAATGCTTGTTTGGGGCAATGTTAAACTTCGCCGCAGTTTTATGTAAGTAATGAGAGTGGTTTTAACAATTAAAATGAATAGCTAAATTGCCCCTTTCTTCTTTAGACAAAATTGCATTACTTGTTTTACAGTGTAGTTGCTATACTTGAGGGGATATTATCAATAAATTATCAGTCTCGAGTATGTTCCTTTTATAAAAAAAAACAACACCCCAGTTTCTAGAAATGCTGAATTATGGACATAAGTCTTTAAAATGATCTATAGAGCTGTTTGCTCATTCAGCTACAAGTTGTAAAGTAGAACCAAATATTCCTTGAGGCTTTAAGTGGATTTCGTAAGCAACCAATAGAGGACAAAGAGCTATAAACACATTGACCGCAACTAACCCCAACTAAATTCCTTTAGGATAAGTAACGTAGAAGTTGGAGAACAGTAGTGGAACCACGTTTTGATTTTTGAGCCATATTCTAATACCGAAAGAATGGAGTTCTACAGTACTTTGCATTACTATTAATTACTTATTTTTGAAGCAAATTTTTATTAATGGTTTACTAAAATACTGTTTTTTTCCACCAATGGTGATTGTTTTAAATATTTGCATTCTTTCATATGAAGTCAAAATTAAAGTCAAGTAAATGATTCCATGTACAGAAGAAGCCCAGCTGTGACTAAAGTCTTTAAAAACATGTCTACAAAAGCATATCTCTGTTGTTTTTCTATACTTTGGAGTTCTTTGGCAATATTTTTGCAATGGAAAGTTTTAATTTGGCCCTTTCTTTTCTAATAAGGATAGTAAAGTGTTCTGTTTTATTTTGTTTTTTTTGTCCATGTAACTGACTGCTCTGTTTGAGGCAAGTTGTAGTACATAATTTGAAATAAAATGAAAGGAGAGGGAGACAAATAATGTTTTGCTGGGTTTTGCCTATGCACATTTTATCCATATTCTAGAACTAATTACTTTAGACTTTAATATTAAGCATATAAATACTTTGTGTTTTATATAATGTTTATCCTTAGAAGTTTTCAGAAATCATCATATTAATGACCTCTTAAATTTTATCCTAAATATTTGTAAATATGAGACCCACAGGTGCAAGTGACTTACTCAGACTCACAGAGATATCAGTAGTTCCATAATGCGACCTTTAAATTTCTTTAAAACCTACAACTTTTGTTTGTGGGGTTTTTGTTTTGTTTTGTTTTGTTTTTCATCTCTCAGATAAACTTTGACTGGAAAATCTGTGTTTCTGGATAGCAGTGACCTTTGTGAACTCTTTATTGGCAACTTTATTTCTTGATGTTTTTGGATTCTCTCTTTTCAGGCGTTGCTACCATTTATGTTCGTTATAAGCAAGTTCATGCTCTGAATCCTGAAGGAAATTGTATCGTCAAACTAAACAAAGCTGGCCTTGTGCTTGGATTGCTGAGTTGTTTAGGACTTTCTGTTGTGGCAAACTTCCAGGTTTGTGTTTGACGCAACATAGGTATTTTCCTGAAGTTACTGAAATGTACATGTGACCAAGAAAACCTGAGCATTTGGTTACATGTTGTCATTGCTTCATTGCCTTAACAGTTAGAATCCACTGTTTTGAAATTATCTGACCCTTTTAGAGATAGCTACATACACAATTAGAAAAGTTTATTCTCAATAATATCTTGCACACATAATTTAGTCTTTTTAAGGATCTATAGGACTCTGACTCTTGATTACTAAATATTTGGAAAGTACTCCCAGACCACAGAGCATCGTTATAAATCTTAAGTGACATAATTACAGGTTTAAATTATTTTTTAAATATGCCTGACAAGTTACTTATTTTCCTATTTTGTATTCTTGTTTAGATGTTTCCATTGATCACCTACATTCCTAGGTAGGTGCCCAACCCTTAGGTGAGGATGAGATAAAGAAAGGATCTTTAGTTCTGTCAGATTTTTCTCTGGGAATTAAAAGAGCAGTTGACTTTCACTAAGTATTTGCAAACTCTCCACATTTCCGTCTATTGATGTTCTTTCTTTTTTTTTTTTTTTTTTTCATTTTTTTTTTTTTTTTTCTGAAGCTGGAAACAGGGAGAGACAGTCTGACAGACTCCCGCATGCGCCCGACCGGGATCCACCCGGCACGCCCACCAGGGGTGACGCTCTGCCCACCAGGGGGCGATGCTCTGCCCATCCTGGGCGTCGCCATGTTGCGACCAGAGCCACTCTAGCGCCTGAGGCAGAGGCCACAGAGCCATCCCCAGCGCCCGGGCCATCTTTGCTCCAATGGAGCCTTGGCTGCGGGAGGGGAAGAGAGAGACAGAGAGGAAAGCGCGGCGGAGGGGTGGAGAAGCAAATGGGCGCTTCTCCTGTGTGCCCTGGCCAGGAATCGAACCCGGGTCCTCCGCACGCTAGGCCGACGCTCTACCGCTGAGCCAACCGGCCAGGGCCTTGATGTTCTTTCAAATAAGCCTTTGATACTACCCGTTGCATCCTGGGCCTGTGGTGCTTTTTGATTAATTTCTCTACAGTCTTTAAAGTTTTCATTTAAACATGTAATAACCTAGATAGACATCTATAACCAGTCAGACATAAAGACACACATTATAGAAATACATATATAAGAGGCACGTACTGTCTCTTTATCTTATTTGAAGTTGTGCATTCAGTGGTAGTCAACCTGGTCCCCACCGTCCACTAGGGGGCGTTCCAGCTTTCATGGTGGGTGGTAGCGGAGCTACCAAAGTATTTATATAAATAAAAAGATAGATTTAACTATAGTAAGTTGTTTTATAAAGATTTATTCTCCCAAACTTAGCGAAAATCCGACATAAAGTACTTGGTAGGTAATTATTATTATATGCTTTAACTTGCTGTAACTCTGCTTTATAAATTTTATAAAGTAAAGTTACTTCCCTACTTTATAAATCACCATTACTGTAGAACCGGTGGGCAGTTAGAAAATTTTACTAAGATACAGAGATACAAAAGAGGGCGGTAGGTATAAAAAGGTTGACTACCCCTGCTAGTATAATGCTTCTGATCAGTCTCTCCCATTTTCCAGTGTTTTAGTAATGGTTAACACTGGTCATCTCTGTAGGTATAATCCACGTGGATATTAGGGTCGTGCTTGCTCCTTTAACAAAGCCCAGAACCCCAGTGTCTTAACACAATTACAATTTATTTTATACATGCATACATCTGTGGATAGACAATGGAGACAAGAAGAGGCATCATGCAGAATGAGGCTGGAGGGGCAGTAGCAGCTCGACCATACAAGACCTTTGAGTTAATTAAGCAGTTTGGCAGTTTATCAAATTACTTTTTCTCTCTTGATTGCATCTCTCTTCGTGCAAGTCCAGGCCTGTAGAACCTTGAGCAGGGGGACAGCCTCACTCTGAATCATTCCCCTTCCTATGTTTCCATTGTGCGTACACTGGCCTTCCTCCATCGCTGTGTTGTTTCTTCTGTTGGTCATTCGACAACCCCAAGCCTGAGCAGTCAGGCATCTTTCAGGTCTCAGTACAGATTATCTTTCCTCAGGGGAGTCTTTTTTGTTGATAGACTTACTCCTATGTATTTCAAGTTTTCTTTCTTTGTGTGCTCCAAACCTCTGGAAATTAATTCTTTATAGCACTAGTACAGTCTGATTTTATTTTTGTGTTTTTTAAATTTTTAAAAAACTTTTTAGTCAATAAATTTCTCTATTAATTATAAGCACAGTGGTTTTTTGACCATTGTATGTTCAACACCTGACATAGGGTTTAGCCCAGACATGCTCTCATTAAGTGTTTAGTAGCTAACTTACTGAAGCTAAAGGGACGAAGCAGAATGGATAAAAAGTTCTCTCGCTATAACTAGTTATCTTCATTTAAAGAGACCTAATAATTATAATATAGCATTTGAAAAATCTGTGACTTAAAAATACAAATTTAACTTCTTTGAAAACAAGTATGTATAATAATAACTAGCAAAACAAATGCATGGTAAGTATACTCAGTCCCTACTTAGAGGAATTTTTTCTTCCTAGGAAATTTATCCTCAGGGAAACTTGGAAGGGTTAAGTTAGCAACAATCTTTATTAATTTCCTAGAGCTACCATAACAAAACAGCACAAACCAGTTTTCTATACCTCTATTTTAATTAGAACAACAGTAGTAAATGCTGTCCATTCTTTATTTACTTTTTAATTCACAGGATTATGTTGATAGGACAGTATACTGATCATAGTGGGCATTGATCAGGTTATATCTGTGTTTAGCTTTATCGATATAAGTGAGAGTATTTTATTTTTTTTCTTTTCCAAGTGAGGAAGGACAGACTCCTACATGTGCCCCAAGCAGGAACACTCAGCAACCCCTGTCTGGGGCCGATGCTCTGCCCATTTGGGTCCATGCTCACAAATGAGCTGTTTTTAGCACCTGAGACTGAGGCTCCACAGAGCCATCCTCAATGCCCAGGGCTGATGCGCTCTTACCAATTGAGCCATGTCTGCAGGAGGGGAAAAGAGAGAGGGAGAGAGAGAAGAGGGAGGGGGAAGGGATAGAGAAGCAGATGGTCACTTCTCCTGTGTGTCTTGACCGGGAATCAACGCAGGACACCTACATGCTAGGCCAATGCTCTACCACTGAGCCAACCAGCCAGGGCCTGAGGATATTTTTAAGAGGGAAAATTTACCCATTTTTCTGTTCTTATCTCTAAAATAATTAATTTCATCCTGGCCTATATTTTTCCAGCCTTTATCCATATATTTAACTAAATCCACCCAATTATGAACTAAGAAAATATTACCATTTTGTGTTACATTTTACAGATGCTAATTTTTTTTTCTTTGTTAGACGAAGTGGTAATGACTGAATTTTTTTCTCCCTTTAGTGGCTCATAACTTATTACCAGTTTCAACATCCAAAACCATATCAAAGTTACCCTATCTCTCTCTAAAAGGAAAACAGTAACTTTGACAAATAAATTGTTATATTTTACTTCTTTGTACCAGAAACTTTCTATGTCTTCAACCAGGAAAATTGGACTCTGTTTGCGAATGGGCACCTTGATTGTAAAATGAGGGGCCTCGTTTTGTAAGAACTGTACAAAGCCCCGACCTCCTTTCTGTTGTTGTTTCGATCAGACCTCTGTGCCAAGCGCTGTGCTGGGCACTTTCTCTACCAAATGAAACACAACATCTGTTCAGAAAAATAGAGTGGTTTCAGGGAAGACTTTTGGTTGTAGAATTTTTAGAAAGCTACTGTCACCACGTTTCAAGCAGAAAGTGTTACAGTAAAAAGTAAAATGTAGATGGATACTAATAAGAAGAGTAAGGTCCAGGAGAAAAGA
Source organism: Saccopteryx leptura (assembly GCF_036850995.1). Lineage (NCBI taxonomy): Eukaryota > Metazoa > Chordata > Mammalia > Chiroptera > Emballonuridae > Saccopteryx > Saccopteryx leptura. Next base: position 69,147,935 of record NC_089513.1, read on the forward strand.
ATTACAATTTATGATAATCTCTTGTGGCAAAATTTGTCAAAACCAATCAAACTTGAGCCAAGAGGGAATGTTTTCATTTCTTGAGCCTTTAAATTGTACTTACATTTAAATTAGATTTAAATGGAAAGTTTCTTCCCCTAGTATTCCCAGTCGTCCTAATCCTCCTTCCCGTACTCTCTTTTTCTCTAACCCTTATCACCAGCTACCATACTACGGAATTAACTTATTTCTCGAATTTATTATTTATTGTTTGCGCTGCTTCCCTTGAACATAAATCTTGAGGTCCAGGTGGTTGTTCATTCTTTTCACTAATATATCTGAGTACTGAGCAGTGCTTGGCATCTGGGGCACCTAAATAAACAAACGGTATTAAATGGATAAATAATTACTATCATATTTTTAGAGTGGCCTGTCAAATAGTTTGAATTACTATAGCCCACAGGTTTATGCTGAATATTATGAAGGGAAATTGCCTGAGGAAGTAATTTGTAGAGTCTGCAGAGTTTTTCCACTCAGTGAATGTCCTACTGAAATCGCTGGCTTGTACTTTTAAATACTGTGTTGGCGATGTGTGTCCAGTTTTTTAGATTTTCTTATTTCTTCTTTCTACCTCTCAGAAAACAACCTTTTTTATTGTGCATATATGTGGAGCTGTGCTCACCTTCGGTATGGGCTCATTGTATATGTTTGTTCAGACCGCCCTTTCCTACCAAATGCAGCCCAAAATTCATGGCAAACAAATCTTCTGGATCAGACTGCTGTTGGTTATCTGGTGTGGAGCGAGTGCATTTAGCAGTATCCTTTGCTGTGAAATGTGGCTACACTTGCAAGAGAACTGAGTAATGAAATTTAAGTGAACTTTGTTGGCATGTTTGTAAGCGGTCCTTTTGTGGACAGTGAGACTATTGGGTTAGTCATCTCTGTATTCAGGGATTTGAAACATGGAGTTCAAATTTTACATAGGACCTCAGGAACTGAGCTAGGAAGAAAAGTAACGTTTAGGCTAATCATGTTCACTTCAGAGATGTCGTGGGTGAGTTAATGTCTTTCCTGAGAACCATGATGGAGCAGGACCTTGTGAGAGAAGTGCCGAGTTACTGGGCAAAGGGGTGTTGACCGTGCCAGCCATTTCATAATGATCCTCTGGGCACATTTAAAATTTCCCCACCACCATGTAACATGAAGCCTTTAAGAAAATGGATTTGGACCTTGGAAACAAATATGTGAGTAATCTTTTTGGACCTTTAAAGCAATATTTGTTTTGAATCTAATTTAAACTTGCAGCTGTTCGCTGGGAATCTTCCTTGACTGGCTCTTCTCATAGTGCTGATCTGCTCGTCGCTTTTGTACAGCGGCAGCTCTAGCACTGATATAGTCCAGAAACTGCACTGGGACCCCAAAGACAAGGTGAGAACCCAGAGTCTAAAACACTTAGTTCTGTATTAAAGGTGACTACTAGTTTATGTGTTTTTCATTTCATCACTAACAACGAAACATTTTCCATAGAATAATCAGTTATGTATTAAGATTATTTTCAATATACCAGTATGATGTTTATGTAGAACCATTCGTGTTCTCCATCCCCTGTGGTCTGTGCACATTTTTAAGACGTGAAGAGAATTGTGGTGGCAAATAATTTTCTCAGCAACTGACTTCTCAAAATAAGGATATAGTATACAATATACCCAACTGAGATCTTTTATTATTAGAATATTTGTTTTCTGAATTGAAAAAATATCTTTTCCCTCTTTTTGTTGTCTGAAGAGTATTATTATGGATTCTGCTTTTGAGGTCCAAAATAGTGGATATCTAAATAGAGATAGTATGTTTAATCCTAAGGGAAGAAAAAAGAGGGACATATACTACATAGGTAATACAAGGAGTTTATGTGTTTTCACAAGCCACTTAGTGGCATTTTATTTTAAATTATTTTTAAAGAATCAGCCCTAATAGGACATTTTAGTGAAAATGAATGAATGAAATAATTTACTGGATTCTATTATTTAAGTTTTTTTTTTTCTTTGTGAATCTATGGCTTTGAAAAAGGCAGTAACTTCTTGATTGTTGAGTAGAAGTTTTCTTATTCTTAGTTATACAAATAGAACTTTTATGGGCTCTAGATACAATTGTGATAGCTACATCATTTAGGAGGACTTTTCTGTTTGCCTCTAATTCTCAAGATATGTTAAAAAATTAAGGGTTTATAAGTTTTTGTTTGTTTTTTACAGAGACAGAGAGTCAGAGAGAGGGATAAATAGGGACAGACAGGAACGGAGAGAGATGAGAAGCATCAATTATCAGTTTTTCCTTGTGACACCTTAGTTGTTCATTGATTGCTTTCTCATATATGCCTTGACCTTAGGGCTACAGTAGACCGAGTAACCCCTTGCTCAAAACAGCGACCTTGGGCCTGACCTGTGGTGGCGCAGTGGATAAAGCGTCGACCTGGAAATGCTGAGGTTGCTGGTTTGAAACCCTGGGCTTGCCTGGTCAAGGCACATATGGGAGTTGATGCTTCCAGCTCCTTCCCCCCTTCTCTCTCTCTGTCTCTCCTCTCTCTCTCTCTCTCTGTCTCTCTCCTCTCTAAAATGAATAAATTCAAAAAAAATTAAAACAGCAACCTTGGGTCCGAGTTGGTGAGCTTTGCTCAAACCAGATGAGCCCACACTCAAGCTGGCGACCTTAGGGTCTCGAACCTGGGTCCTCCGCATCCCAGTCCGACGCTCTATCCATTGCGTCACCACCTGGTCAGGCTAGGGGTTTATAAGTCTTTTTTTTTTTTTTTTTTTTTTTTTTTTTTTTCATTTTTCTGAAGCTGGAAACAGGGAGAGACAGTCAGACAGATTCCCGCATGCGCCCGACCGGGATCCACCCGGCACGCCCACCAGGGGCGAAGCTCTGCCCACCAGGGGGCGATGCTCTGCCCATCCTGGGCGTCGCCATGTTGCGACCAGAGCCACTCTAGCGCCTGAGGCAGAGGCCACAGAGCCATCCCCAGCACCCGGGCCATCTTTGCTCCAATGGAGCCTTGGCTGCAGGAGGGGAAGAGAGAGACAGAGAGGAAAGCGCGGCGGAGGGGTGGAGAAGCAAATGGGCGCTTCTCCTGTGTGCCCTGGCCGGGAATCGAACCCCGGTCCTCCGCACGCTAGGCCGACGCTCTACCGCTGAGCCAACCGGCCAGGGCTTGGGGTTTATAAGTCTTATGGTGTTTTTATTTGAGAGAAATTATAGCCCATTTAAATGAAATTTCACAGAATTATTTTTTTTTCTTTTATTGTCACTCAAGGGTTATGTGCTTCATATGATCACTACTGCAGCAGAATGGTCTCTGTCATGTTCCTTCTTTGGTTTTTTTCTGACTTACATTCGTGATTTTCAGGTAAGCAAACACAGAATTAGATTTACATGGTCAAATGACCTTCAGGTGGTATACAAGAATTTTCTAAAGGCAAGTCTCCAACCTTTGGAAAGTAAACTTTGTAAGCAGCGATGGCAAAAGAGAAACTTTTCAGATGAATTGTTTCTGTGTTTGCAAAAGTAGAGTGTTACTAGCGAGATTCGGCTTTGAAAATAGGGTTGTAAAGCAATCACATTTGTAGAAATTCTTTTACAGAATTTTCATCAACTCTGCCTACATGTATATTGGTTGTCCTCAATGTTTAGTTTTACTGATTCTTCATAGAAATGAATGAAAAACAAAGAACCGAGCAGAGACGAGTGGTTTTCCCAGCTATGTTAAGACTACTGATGATAGCTTTCTCAATTCAACAGCTGTCTCATTCTTGTTACTCGTTAGAATTGATCTATTCTTAATCCCCAAAGATAGTCCTCAGGATATACTGAAGATGTGACTTGTCATTAAGGGCAAACATCTATACATAATTTTCTTTTCTGTTCCAGAAAATTTCTTTACGGTTGGAAACCAATTTACATGGATTAACCCTCTATGACCCTGTTCCTTGTCCCATTAACAGTGAACGGACACATCTACTTTCTAGAGAGTTATGATGCAAGGATAAATATTTCTGTGATGATGATTATTCTCAGGGATTGGGAAAATACTCGTAAGTCACTTCTGCTCTGAAATTTTCAACCAGTTAATCAAGGCTGACTGTGACATTGATGGGTCCTGATAATCAAGAGACATGAATGAAGCCATTTTATAACTTATTTTAAACAATGTCTTCAAGAGGATCATGTAAAAACATTTATGCCGATACTTCTTTTTAATCCCAGAAAATAAAACCAAAGGACTAACACACTGTAGATTTTTTTTTCCTACTTTATTGAAGTGAAACACCAGAAGAGCACCAGTCTGTCTGCAGAACCAGCCTTTTCCCTTTTAGAACTTATTGTAAAGCATGTTTTGTTTGGAGCACTTTTATGCAAGACATTTTCCAGGACACCAAACAATCACCATTGCTCAGCAGCTCCTTTAGAACTGGGTTTTGAAGCAATAGTTTTACCATGTTAATACATTTCTTACAGCCTTTATAATTTTTTTCTGGACTCCACCTATAAAGGGAAGCAGACATGATGAATTCAACATGAGCACTGTCATCGTTTAAGTGAGATTTTGGTGGTATTGATGTGATTCCCACCACAAAGCTGGATACTATGCTAACTGGTCTATCGCACGTGTGGTCGCAATAATTTCATGAAGCTTCATCTGTGGTATGTGATATTAATCAAAAATGAGAAAAGTAGCTATATATATATAGTTAAATTAACTCCAATCATGTTTTACATTAAAACAAAAGTTACTGTTCATTTATGAGGCTAAGAAGTTTATAAATAACAGCAGATATCATTAATAAAAGTTATCTTAAACAGTAGTCAGGAGCCTCAGATTTTTTTATAGCATATTATAATTGTAAAAGTAGCCTTGAACAGGCAAATGATGAGCCTTTTAACTGGGATGTGATCTTGGTAGAACTCTATTCTAACAGACAAAATGAGCAATCTAAAAAAACTAGGTACAAAATAATTGTGATAGACCCACCAAAACAGTGTTCTATTTCTGGGTGTGTGAGTGCTTAGATAGCTTATACTTGAATCCCTCTCTATACAGATAAATAATGATTTACAGAGTGCAGATAAAAGTCCAAAGAAGAAAATGCTCATCTGGAAGGTGCCCAGTGACAGACTGGTTTGCAAAAACAATCCTTGAAGAAAATTAACAAGGTTTATCTTTTTAGAAGAAATGGTTCGACACCCAGAATGAAAGATGGTGAAAACAAATTTAAAGTGTGAGAGGGGGCATTTTAAGAGAACATGGTGATATGGTGGAATCAGAGTATGATCATGCCTGAGTTGCTAGAATAGAACTAATATTTCTGAAGACTTCTAGACTAAGACAAAATGGAATAAAATACTGTTTATATCAAGCAGTAGTGACATGGGAGACATTTCGATAAACATTGATTGGCATCACTAGAAAAAAATATGGATACAAAGTATAAACATTTTTATTATGTTTTAAATCATGGCGTAAGCACATCCAGTAAACAGCATTCAGTCCTGATTTCTATGCATCAAAGGAACTGTAATTCAATTTTGAAGACCACAGTATGGTGAGGGCAAATTGATAGAATTAAAATTCATAAAATTATAAATTATATGTGTGTAAGATGGCACTGAAAAGAATGTGGCCTTGTATGTCCATACTAGAACATTAGGCTTAGAGATGCACATGAACACATTAAAGAAATTATTTCAAAACAAAAATATATACTTTGGTGGTGTTTTGGTTCCATTATTTAACTTTGGCTATTATAAATAACAGGTTCAAAATATTAATAAGTTCAAAAAGGGGTGATAAGTAGATGTTTTAAATATGTGTTTATCCCTTACCTTATGGTAGAAGCAATGGAAGATAACCATATACTTCTTCAAAGTATACCTTGCCTCCACTGTCAGAATCTGTAGAAAGATGAACAGATAGAGTATTTCTCTTTCGTTCAACTAACATTTTCATATTGAATGGTTAGCTTTAAGACAAGGTTTTAAGCTGACAAAATGAACAGACTCTGTGAACTGATAGTGAAAATCTATTTCCTGTTTGTCCTAGGTGACAGCAAGACAACGTTTCTCAGACACCCTTCCAATTAAGAATAGGCATGAGATTAAATCTTAGCTGGTAAAATACAAAGGAAATGAATGTGTTTAAAAAACAGGAATGCTCCTTCCCAACTTTTCCCCCCTTAACATCTGTTGGATATTGATTGGACAAAAACAAGATTTTAAGAAATGGCACAGTCACATGGTAGAAGGAACCTGTGCTAGTCCACATTTAATCAAATCTTAGAAAATCAAACGAGATCTAATATAAGTTAGGAACTCTTGTTTTTATCCTTCCCAGTTACTGAGGTTACATTGTATATTTCTAGAATAGTGTCATATATTGTAAATGCTACATGGATTTATGAAAGAAAAAGACAGCTTTTCTTATCTGTTCTGCAGTGTCCTGTACACATTCACTGTGAAAAAAAGTTATTATTGGCTTATTAGTATCCTCGAAAATCCATAATGTACATCTTGCCTCCTTTGAAGCAGACATAGTGCTGGTTTTAGAAAGAATGTACTCATTTATTAGAATCTTTCTGAGGTATTGAGTCTCAACAGTGGAAGCAACTCCATCCTCCAAAAAGCTTGGCAATTTGGAAGAGTTTGCCTACCAGAAAGGTGGAGTAGAATACTATGGGAAGGGCTGAAATTCAGCCGAGCTGAAAAGCACAAAGATATTACTAAAGTCTCACCGATGCTCAGATCTCAATCCCTACTGAAAAGAAATTTGTCCACTTAAAATCTGTGAAGCAAGTGATAAGGTGAAACAAAGCTCATCATCTCAACTACAGACCCAATCAGATCAGCCTCCCACTCCAGAGGTTTGACAGAGGAACAAGCATACCCTTTTCTGGAGGAACTTACTTTCACACCTACTCCAACTTTATACAAAATATCCAGCATACAGTAAGAAATTATAAGATATGCAATGAAGCAGAAAATATTAATCCAGAGAGGAAACAGTCAATGAAAGCCAACTCAGATTTCCTGGATGTTACAGTTATCAGGGGCATATAACTGATAAAAATGCTAAAGGAACTAGTAAAAATTATGGACAATGTGCATAAAAAGATGGAGACACTCAGCACAGAAATGTAAACTTTGAAAAACACAAGAAAAGAAAATTCTACAATTAGATATGATTACATGTAGAGAAAAGGACCCATAAACTTGAAAATGACATTTGGAAGTCTAAAAACATTTTCACCAGTGTCACCCCAATAAATTCAATTTTAAAAGTATTAAAATTGAAATGTGAAAAGAGTGAAAAAAAATACAGTATATGAGTTTAGAAGGCAAAATCAAATGGCTTTATATCTTATAATTGAGTTTCAGGAGAGGATCAAGAAAATGGTACAGGAGAAATGTCTGAAGAGATACTGACTGAGAACTCTTCCAAAATTACTGGAAATGAATGAAGAGAAAAACCAATAACATCAAGTGAGTTTTTTAAAATGATTAAAATTGGATAACATCTAGCAAGACTAACATACAGGGTTGAATAGTATTTCCCCAAAAGTCCTGTTCATCCATACCTTCAAGATGTGATTGTATTTGGAGATAACAGTTAAGATGAGATCAAACTAGATTAGAATGAACCCCAGATTCAATGACTGGTGTTTTTATAAGAAGACCACATGTGGCCCAGTAATAGAGAAGGCACAGTGAAAACAGAGATTGGAGTAATGCATCTTCAAGCTAAAGAATGCCCAAAATGACCAGCAACCAGAAACTAGGAAGAATCAAGGAAGGATTCTCTCCCATAGTCTGGGGAAAGAGTCTTGATTTTGAGTATCCTCCAGAAATGTGAAAATAACTTTGTTGTTTGAAGACACCCAGTTTATGGTAATGTGTTATGACAGCCCAGGAAACTGAAGAAAACTGATAAAAACTGATCCAAGTCAAAAAGAGAAAGAAATACTGATACTAGGACTTCAAAGAGAGGATATCATTACTTAGCCTTTTGATATGAAAGATAATGTTATGGACAACTTTATGATCATAAGTTCAACAATTACAAATAAATATATAAATATTTACTGAAACAAAGCTTATCAAAGAGGTGCAGGAAGAAAAAAATCTAAAAATATCTCCATATTTATAAAGTATTAAATTTGTAATCACAGGTCTTTCCCAAAAGAAAACTCCACAGTGTGAAGTTTATCAAACATTTAAGTTAGAAATACTACTGCCTGACCAGGCGGTGGCGCAGCAGACAGAGCATCAGACTGGGAACACGGAGGACCCAGGTTCGAAGCCCTGAGATCACTGGCTTGAGTGCAGCCTCATCTGGCTTGAGCAGGGGCTCACCTGGCTTGAGCAGAGGCTCACCAACTTGAGCGTAGGATCACTGGCTTGAGCGTGGGATCATAGACATGACCCCATGGTCGCTGGCTTGAGCCCAAGCTCACTGGCTTGAGCAGGGGTCACTTGCTCTGCTGTAGCCCCCCAGTCAAGGCACATATGAGAAAGCATCCAGAAACAACTAAGAAGACTAAGGAACCACAACAAAAGAATTGATGCTTCTCATGTCTCTCCCTTCCTGCTTGTCTGTCCCTATTTGTCCCTCTCAGTCACACACACACACAAAATTACTACTAAGTTCTGCACAGACTCTTTCAAGAAATGGAGAACTTTTCAAATTGTTTTTTGAGGCTGGCATAACCCCAATAATAAAACTTGATGAATACATTATGAGAAAAGAAAAAGATTTATATCCCTCATGAACACAGATACAAAAATGCTTAACAAAATAGTAGTAAATAGAGCTTAGCAATGAATAAAAAAAAAACATGATATATCATGGCCAATTGGATTTTATCCCAGCAACATTATTCACCACCTTAACAGAAAGAAGAAAACTCAGAACCAAAAACAAAAAAAATTGACAAAATGGAACACGCATGATAAAAAAAACTCCCACCAAACCAGAAACAAAAGGGAATTCCACTACTTTATAATGGGCACCTATAAAAATCTAACAGCTAATATATTTAATGGTTTAATATTAAATCCCTTTTTTCTAGGATTGGGAAGAAGGCAAAGATAATCCTTGCTTTCTATTCAATATTGAAGTAGAAGTCCTAGTCAGTTACTAATAAGGCAAGAAAAAGAATAAACGAATAATGTGTTCACAAAAATCCTATGAGGTTTTAAAAACTAATTTTGGACTAATAAGTGCACTTAGGAAGGTTGAAGTTGAATAATAGTGATTGATAAACTGCAATTCTGTATTAACAATAAACAATTGAAAACTGAAATATATAATATAACACTATCTACAATAGTATAAAACAGTCATAATTAGGAATAAATATAATGACATGTACAAGTCCTTTACACTGAAAGCTACAAAAGTTGCTGTTAAGAATTTTATAAAAAGAAGTGACACAGAACTTTTTAAAATGTAATATTTCTGTTTATCACAATGGGCAAGAATCTACATGGGCAAATTACAGAGTGGATGAACATATTTACAACATGTATATTTTACAAAGAACTTGTATGCAGAATCTGTAAAGAACACCAACAGATCAATAATAAAAATAACCATTTAGTTTTTTAAATGTGTGAAGGACTTGAACAAATAATTCATAAAAAAAAAAAAAGATATATGAGCCCTGGCTCAATAGCTCAGTTGATTGAAGCATCGTCCCAATGTGCCAAGGTTGTGGGTTCAGTCCCCATTTGGGGCACATAGAAGAGTCAGCGATGATTGCATAAATGAGTGGAACAACGACATGACTGTAATGGCAATATGCTACAATGAGGCACCACTACATACCCGATAGTATGGGTGTAATAAGAAAGACTGATAACACCAAAGTATATGAGATACTGGACTTCTTGTGTTGCTGGTGAACCAATCTGGAAAACAGTTTCTTCCAAAGTTAAACATATCTACTCATTGATCCTGCAAAATCCATTCATAAGAATTTACCTAAGAGAAATTAAAACAAGTTCACAAAAGACTTCTCAATAATTATACTCATAATAGTCCAAATGTGGCAATAATCAATATGATAATAGATAAACAAGTTGAGGTATATTTATGTAATGGCTTATTGCTTGGCAGTAAAAAGAAATAAGCTAAAGATATGCATAGCAACGTGAATAAATCATAAAGGCATTGTATTGAGCAGAAGAAGCTACACATAGACACAAATACATAATATATGTTTCTGTTTATTTGAATCACAAGGGTAGACATAACTATGGTGTTAGAAGTCAGAAAGTGAATGCTTTATGGGAAAGACTGACTAGAAAGGGGCATGAAGGTTTGTTATGTGCCAAGTTGTGATTGATACCCTCCTCCCACTTATATGTTGAAGTTTTAATTCCCATGGAGATAGTGTCTTTAAATAGGTAAATAGTTAAAATAAGGTCATTAGGGTGGACCCTAGCCCAATATGACTTAGAAGAAGAAATTAGGATGGAGACATATACAGAGGGAAGATCATATGAAAGCACAGGAAGAAGATGGCCAGCTACAAGCCCAAGAGAGCTTGTTAACACCTTGATCTCAGACTTCAAGTGTCTGAGATTGTGTAAACAAGTTTATTTAAGTCTCCTAATCTGTGGCAGCCCTGGAAAAAATACAAATATTTCACTGGGAATGATGCATTCTCCATCTTGAGATGGATATATGTGACAGGTATATACTATCGTTAGCTCATCATACCAAACATTAAGATCTATATTTGAACTTCTGGTCAAGAAAGCAGAGTAGGGAGATCCTGGTTTCACTTCCTCCCATGAGCACATGAAAACTACAATTAGCTGTAGTACAACTATGTGAGTACAAACTGAGGACTAGTTGAAAAGTTTGTCTACAACTGGGAATAGAAGCCACACTGAGATGTGTAGTAGGGGCAGAGAGACTGTCTAGTCAAGACACGCTCTCAGTGTTGCATACCACAGGTGTGAGGAATATTACAGCTGCAGAGGACCCATTAGATGTGAAGGTTTCAAGACCCACATCAGGCTTCTCAGCCCAGGAGACCAGCACCAGCATCAGGAAGTGGAGCTCCCATCTGGTTTTGAGGACCAGAGAGGCTTGTCTCCAGGGAATCTGAGGGATTGGGAAAACAAATCTCTGCTTTAAAGGGCTTGTGCAAAAACTCACTCTCAGTCCCAGGACAGAGACTGCAGTTTAAAAAGCACCTGAATCATGCATGAGGCAGATAGACTGACAGATTTGGGGGCATATGCTAGAGGGTTGGGATCTCTTGGAACTTTATCCAGGGACTGAGGCACTGGCAAGGTACCATTTTATCTTGGTTTGCTTTGTTTTGCTCTCCTTCCACCAAGCTGACCCCACTAGTGGGGACGAGTTCTGGCACTCCTGGAGTTTGCCTCACTCCATTACTCTGAAGACCCAACTTCATCTTGGCCAGGACAAACTAAAGCCTCTCTGGGGCAGCACCCTGGCCCCCAAGCACCTAGCTGGAGGCCCTCGGAAGACTTGGAGCTCCTCCAAAGGATACACAACTCTAGGGGTACAGCCCTCATACACCAACATGCCCACAGTAGTAGAATCCAGCCTCACAGCCACCCGGGGGACCTGCACCACACACCAGTGTGCCCACACCAGCTCATCACATCACTGTGAATGCAGCAGTCTCAGCTGGGCCTCATACAGAGCCATGCTGAAAACAAGCCTACATGACAATGTGCCAACAGCAGTTGCTGTCAGAGACAACTAGGCCAGGGGCCTGCTTCACCCAGTATGCCCACAATGGTTGTGGCACAACTGCAACAGGAGGGCACAGAGCCTACAAAAGGGATACCCCTGGAACACATGGCTCTGGTGACCAGGGGAGAATGCATCACTGGGCCCCACAGAACATCTTCCATATAAGGAATATTATGAGATGTATCTGATCTACCTAATACAGAGAAACAAACACAGTCTTGGGGAAAACAAGGAGACAAGAATATGTTTCAAAAGAAAGAATAAGGAAAACACCAGAAACAAAATTTAATAAAAGAAATAAGCAATCAACCAGAAGATAAAGGGTTCAAAGGAATGATCATAAGAATGGTTGCCAAACTCAGAAGTATATATAAATGAACACAGAACTTCAACAAAGAGATAGAAAACACTAAAAAGAACCAAGCAGAACTGAAAAGTACACTAACTGAAATGAAAAACACATGAGAGGAAATCAGCAGATTAGATGATGCAGAAGAACAACAGATCAGTGATGTGGAAGACAGGGTAGCAGAACTCACCTAATTAGAACAGCAAAACAAAAAAAAAGAAATTTTTTTAAAATGAGGGGGGCACCAGGAACCTCTGGACAACAAGCGTACTTACTGTCATATTATAGGGATTCCTGAAGGAAGAGCGAGAAAGAAGCTATTTGAAGAAATAATGACTGAAAACTTTATTAACCTGGCAAAGGAAACAGATATCCATGACCAGGAAGCCCAGAATCCCAAGCAATGTAAACCCAGAGAGACCCACACCAAGATACACCATAATTAAAATGTCAAAAGCTAAAGACAAAGAAAATCTTTAAAGCAGCAGGGCAATAAACTAGTTATATACAAGGGAACATCCATAAGACTGTAAGCTGATTTTTCAGCAGAAACTGCAGGCCAGAAAAGAGCAGCTATTTCAAATGAAATTGTTTTTGCAACTTATTTTTAAAGTTGACTTTATATCCTGCTCCTTTGCTAAAATCATTTATTCTAAGGTTGTGTGTGTGTGTGTGTGTGTGTGTGTGTGTGTGTGTGTCTGTGTGTGTGTAATCTCTAAGATTTCCTATATATTAGAGTACATTATGTGCAGAGGTAATTTTACTTCTTTATACTTTGAATACCTTTTATTTCTTTTTCTTGACTAATTGCTCTGCCTAGAACTTCCAGTACTATGTTGAATCAAAGTGCTGAATGTAATTGTATTTGCTTTGTTCCTGATCTTACAAGAAATGCTTTCACTATTGAGTATTATGTTCACTTTGAGTTTTTTATATATGGTTTTTATTATGTTAAGGAACTTTTTTTCTATTCCTAGTTTGTTGTATTTTTATAATGAAAACTGTTAAAATTTTGTCAAATGCTTTTTCTGCATCAGTAGAGATGATCTTGTGGACTTATTTACTTTTATTCTGTTGATATGGCATATTACATTGATTAACTTTTATGTTAAACTATCCTTGCATTCCAGGAGTGAATTCCACTTGCTCATGGTGTCTAATTCTTTAAATATGTTGGAAAATTTTTGTATTCTAGAATTTTGTTGAGGATTTTACATCACTGTTCACAAGGGATTTTGGCCTGCCATTTTTAAAGTGTTTTTGTCTTTCTTTGTTATAAGGGGTAAATGCTGACTTATAAAATAAGTTAGAAAGTGTACCTTTCTCTTCAATTTTGGGGAAAGTCTGAATAGTGCTGGTATTACTTTTAAAAAAATATTTGGTAGAATTCACCAGTATAGCCATCAGGTTTAGGGGTTTTCTTTGTTGGGAGATATTTTTATTACTGATTCAGTCAGTCCCCTTACTATTTTTAATTCTGTTCAGGTATTTTGTTTATTCATGATTTAGACTTTTATGTTTCTAGAAATTTGTTCATTTCAAATAGGTAATCCAATTTATTGGTATACAGTTGTTCATAGTGCTCCCTTTAATCCTTTTTATTTATGTAGAATCAGTAGTAAAGTACTTAATTTTATTTCTGAGTTTAGTAATTTGAATCTTCCTCCGTTTTTAGGTTTCTTTGGTTTCCAAAGGTTTGTCATTTTTGTTGAATCTTTTAAAGAACCAACATTTTGTTGCATTGATTTTCTCTACAGGTTTCCTATTTTTTATTTTGTTAATCTCTACTCTAATCTTGACTATTTCCTTCATTTTGCTACTTTTGGGTTTTGTTTTTTTCTAGTTCTTTGAATTGTGAAGTTACATTGTAGAATTGTTGTAATAATGTACTTTATTACATCTTCAATGTAAGCATTTATACCTACAAATTTTCCCCTTAGGAATTCTTTTTTTTATGTCCAATAAGTTTTCATTCATCTTTAAGTATTTTCTAATTACCCTTGTCATTTCTTTTTTTTGTTAAAATTGTGCTGTTTAATTTTCACAAATTTGTGAATTTTAAACTTTTCTTTTGGCTATTAATTTCTAATATCATCCTACTGTGGTCAAAACTGGTAGTTTATTTTATCTGTCTGTGTACAGCCCTAACAAGCTAATACTGTTTAATCCAAGAAGTGGGATGTTGCTATAACACATATCTAAACAAAAGGTGTCTTTGGACTTGATGAGTAGAGGAGAAGAGTATTGAGGTGCATATTAGAAAAAGGTCTCTATTGCTTTGAAAAGACTATTGGTAAAAATATAGATGTTAAAGATGCTTCTGATGGGACCTCCTGTGGAAATGAGACTCTTATTGTAAACTGGACCAAGGAATGGTTATTTATGCTATAACATGAAATGGCTTAAAAAGAAAAGGAATTTTTTTAAATTGAGGGTAGAAATAATCTGTGAAGTCATGTGGTCCTGGACTTTTACTTGTTGAGGGTTTTTTTGTTTTATTTCTGCTTCAATTTTATTGCTAGTAATAGGTCTGTGTAGCTTTTTCATTTATTTCTAGTTCAGTGTTGAAAGGTATGTTCTAGAAATTTGTCCATTTTTTCTGGATTGTCACATGTGTTGCCATATAATTAATTGTTCATAGTAATCTTTAATGTTTTATTGTCTTTCTGTGGTGTTGGTTGTAACTTCTCTTTCATTTATGATTTTATTCATATGGGCTCTTTATTTTTCTTGATAAGTTTGACTAAAGATTTGTCAATTTTGTTTATGTTTTATTAATCAAAAAACACTTTAGTTTTATTTATCTTTCTCATTTTTTAAATCGGATTTTATTTCTATTCTCATCTTAATTATTTTCTTTTTTCTGTTTATCTTCTTTTACTAGGTCCTTTAGGTGTAAAGTTAGATTTATTTGGGGTTTCTTTTTGTTTCTTGAAGTAGGCCTATATAGCTATTAACTTCTGTCTTAAAACTACTTGTACTGCATTCCATTAATTTTGAAAACTTGTGCTTTTATTTTCATTTGTCTCGGGGTAGTTTTTGATTTCTTATTTGATTAATTGGTTGTTTAGTAACGTGATGTCTTTGTGTATTTGTGAGTTGTTTTTTTTTTCAGTTTTCTTCCTGTAGTTGATTTCTAATTTATGCCATTGTCATCAGGCAACATTCATTTTCTTGATGGTATCTTCCAATGCCCCCAAATTTGTAATTTTATGAAGTCCATTTTATCTATTTACATTAGTATCTTATGCTTTTGGTGTGTCATTTATAAGAAACCATTGCTGAACCCAAAATTATGGAGTTTTATTTCTAACTTCTAAGAATTTAGTAATTTTACCTTTTATATTTACTTAGTTGTTCATTGTTTCCCTCAGTTTTTTAAGCATATTAAACAGTTAATATAAAATTTATATAATTAATTTTACTTTCTAGACTTCCTCAAGGATGATTTATCAATTTTTTTCTTTGAATAAGTTATACTTCCTTGTTTCTTTGAATGATTTGCAATGTTTTTGAAAGTTATTGTTGAAAACCAGACATATTAAATATTGTCACGTAGTAACTCTGGAAATTAAGTTGTCCCCCTTCCCAGAGAGCTCTGCTGTTGGTTGAGGGGGACCAAAATCATTGTTTCTTTAGTGGCTTTTTAAAACTATTTTCACAAAGATTGTATTCCTTGTCATGCATGGTAACTGATGTCTCTGCTACACTATCTACATAATTAGCCAGTAATCTTACAAATATTTTCTTAAATTCCTTGACCCAAAGGGAAAATAACAGAAAACAGTGTTCTGCCCCTTTAAATTCTTTAGAAAGATGCCACCTGGACATCACTTCTGCCTGAATTATTATTTTTATTATTATTGATTTTTAGAGAGGGGGAGAGAGAGAAAGGCTGTGGGGAAGGAGTGGGACACATCAAATAATAGCTGTTGCTTCTTGTATGTGCTTTGACAGGACAAGCTCATAGCTGTTGCTTCTTGTATGTGCTTTGACAGGACAAGCTCATGGTTTTGAACCAGCAACCTCAGCATTCCAGATCAACACTTTATCTACTGTGCCACCATAGGTCAGGCACTTCTGCCCGAGTTTTAAATGACCATCCTCTCTGTTCCTTCACTGTACTGCCAGCCAGATCAAAATAGACAATCTTGATTTTTGGAGGACAATGTTCTTATTGTCCCCCAGGAACCAACAAGTCACACAAGAATATATAGACCACCATCTCCATGGCTAACTGCTACTGGACTGAGGCTAGCGGGTGATAACTACTGTGCCAAGCATAGAAATGTACCAATATTTACCAGCCTCTTTCTTCATCTGGACTCCATTGATCACTGCCAAGTTTTCATCTACATTTCACAGTTCCAAAATAGTTGATTTTGATAGCTCTTGTCATCTCAGTAGTTATTTTGCTGGTGTGATAGATAACTTGAGCTTCTTGATGCACCATTTACCATGATGACTCTTTTTTTCTGTATTTCCATGTCTTTATTGTTTCTGTATTTCTATTATTGACTTCTTTTGTATTAAATATATCATACATATCCAGTCTACTAGTTTAATTTGTATATTTTGTTGTCATTTTAAAATTATTTTCTCAGTGATCACCATGAGGATTATAATTAACATTTTAATTTGTCATTTTAGTTTATATTAGTACCAACTTAATTTCTATTACATACAGTCATTGTCTTTCAATATAGCTATACTATCTCTCCATATCATTTGTACTACTATTTTTGTATGAATTATATTCTTATAACACCATTACTCTATAGTCCCACCAACACAATTTTATAATTATTGTTTATGCAGTTATCTTTTGGATCAATAAGGAAAAAAAAGATTTACAAACTAAAATATATTTTAGTGTATTTAATATTTACCTATGCAGTTACTTTTAGCAGTACCCTTTATTTCTTTGTTGAATTCAAGTTACTCTCGTGTTCTTTTATTTGGGCCTAAAGATTTTCCTATTGTGTTTATTATAGGTTTGGCCTGCTAGTGACAAATTATCGTGTTGTTTTTTTTTGTTTGTTTGTTTGTTTTGCAGGAAACATCCTAATTTTATCTTCATTTTAAAAGATAGGTGTTTGGAAGTAGAATTCTTGGGGCATTTTTTTCCTCCAGCACTTTGAATATGTTATTTTATTATTGCCTGCTGACCTTCATGGTATCTGATGAAATGTCAGCAGTTAATTTAAATGAAGATGTCTCATATGCCTCTCCTGGAGGAACTAGACTTGGAGACTCTGGAAAAGACTGAGTTGTTTGGCTCTGGAGTAGGGACCACTTTCCCCTCATTGAATGCCTAACCATGTAACCCTTAAGTAGGAGACTCACTAACCCCATTTCCTGACCCTGGTTTCCCTGCTCTACTGAGCTCCCAAACAGTTGGAGGGTCTTTGGGTAATGGACAATTTGTGCCAAATCTACACTCTTTCTTTGGAAGGCTCTGGAGGAAGACCAGGCGACCTCTGGGAGAGATGGAGTAGCTGATAGGTGGAGGCAGACATCAGAGAGACCGAGTCCTTTTAAAGATCTGCTTCCATCTCTAAACTGGAGCTAGCTGACTCTTATACAGGGGGTCCTCAGGTCATGACACAGTTCTGTTCCTATAACAGTGACGTAACCTGAACTTTTGTGTAAGTTCAAACACACCTTAGCCTAACACAAACAAAACACTTGCACTTTTAACAGTTCAAAATGGTGTAGATAAGCATACTGGGAAACACCAACTCCCTCACTCATACGCCAAGTTACTACATAGTCTTCCACCACACGCATCCAAGCTAGTTAGCTCATGTAGTCTCTAAGTATGATGCTAACAGTGTAAGCAGAAACATGTCTCAATTTTTTATGTTTTTATGGGAGTGAGCATCATAAATTCAAAATGTCCTATGTCAAGATTGTTGTAACCCAAGAACCCCCTGTACACAGATTGACCTTTCCTGTGTATACCCAGGCCCAGTAGGCACAGCCACAAACAGTGAACAGTATGGTTAGCTCCAGACAGGTGGCCCAAGGCTGTTTACACATTTCTGACGTTAACATGTATCTGAACCCCCCCCCCCACCAAGTAGACCCAGAACAAACACAACCAGTGGTAGTGTCAGACCACACCAGAGCTCGACCCAGATAGTCACACAATCCACACATCCAAGGGTTATTCTGTAGGCATCAGGCCCTGCTGGGAAAAAGTCTTCCCCAGGGGGCAGCCCCTGCATTGCATTTCATACATGGTGATTGAGGTTTATCCTTATAGTAAGCCAGCCTGAAGGGCCAACAGCATTCAAGACTCCACTACAACAAAAGGATGCACATAACCCACAAGGAACATTCCTGGAGCAGAGAGCCTGAGTGATCTGGAAGATTATGTCACTAAGCCCAAGAAGACAACTTCATCATAAAGCCATCATAATAAGTTTGGGAGTCCACCTTATAAACAGAGGCAAAATGGGGGAATCAAAGAAATATGTGCATATGTGAGCATAAGAAACATCCCAGAAAATGAATTAAATGAAATGGAAACAACCAAAATACCAGGTACACAGTTTAGGGGAAGAATGGATTATCTTCATGAGAATGCAAACAAAGAGATAGTAATCATTAAAAAGGATATAGGAACCATAAAAAATAACCAGTCAGAAATTATGAATACATATTTCACTCAGTATAATATTATCAAGGTCCATCCATGTTGTCATAAATGATACTATGTCATCATTTCTTATGGCTGAGTAGTATTCCATAGTATATATGTACCACATCTTCTTTATCCAATCCTCTACTGAAGAGCACTTTGGCTGTTTCCATGTCTTGGCCACCGTGAACAATGCTGCGATGAACATGGGTATGCATGTGTCTTTATGTACCAATGTTTTCGAGTTTTGGAGGAATATACCTAGTAGAGGGATCTCTGGATCATATGGTAGTTCTAGTCTTAATTTTTTGAGGAACCATCATACTTCCATAATGGTTATACTACTTGACATTCCCACCAACAGTGAATGAGGGTTTCTATTTACTTGTTATTACCTGTCTTGTTAATAACTATTCTAACAGGTGTGAGATGGTATCTCATTGTAATAGTTTTGATTTGCATTTATCTAATAGCTAATGAAGATGAGCATCTTTTTATATACCGGCCATTTGTGTTTCTACTTTGGAGAAGTGTCTGTTCATGCCCTCTTCCCATTTTTTTATTGGATTGTTTGCTTGTTTGTTGCTGAATGAAGTAAGTAAATCAGAAAAAAAACTAAGAACTGTATGATTCCATACATAAGTGGGACAAGATTGAGACTCATGGACATAGATAAGAGTGCAGTGGTTACCAGGGGGAGGAAAAAGGTGGAGAAGGAGGAGGATGGAGAAGAGAGGGGCATAAAGAGAAACAAATATAAGATGACGGAGGATGATTTGACTTTGTGTGAACATTCAATTATATTATACAACATAATTGAATGTCCAAAATTTGTGAAGATGAGATTTTTTAAAAATCTATGAACTCTAGTTGAACAATGTTACCCTGTTAAAATTAATTGTCTAAACAAAAATAAATAAAATAAATGGAAAAAAAGAAATTAAGAATACAATATCTGAAATAAAGAATAGACTTGAAGGAATCATCAGCAGATTAGATGAAGCAGAGGACTGAATCAGTGGTTTAGAGGACAAGATAATAGTAAGCACACAGCAGAGAATCAAAAGGAAAAGATAATTAAAAGAAATTAGGAAAGTCTAAAGGAGCTCAGTGAAAACATCAAGTATAACAATATATGCATCACAGGGGTATCAGAAGGAGAGAGTGAGCAAGAGTAGGAGAATCTATTTTCAAAAATAATAGTTGAAATGGGGGTGGTGAACACACAATACAATATACCAATGATGTATTATAGAATTGTACACCTGAAACCTGTATGATTTTATTAATCAATGTAAACCCAATAAAGTCAATGCAATAATTGTTGATTGAAAAATTGAATGGCAGAAACATTTCCTTATCTGGTGAAGGAAAAGGTCAAACAAGTTCAGGAAACAGAGAGCTTCAATCAAGATGAACCAAATGAGGCCCACATTAAGACAAATCATAATTAAAATGCCAAAGATTAAAGACAAGGAAAAAATCTTAAAAGCAGCAAGGAAAAAATAATTAGTTACCTACAAAGAAGCTCCCATAAGCTTGTCAGCTGATTTCTCAACAGAAACACTTTAGCCAGAAGGGATTGCATGAAATATTCAAAGTGTTGAAAAGCAAGGACCTACAACAAAGACTACTCTATCCAGCAAGGCTATTATTTCAAATTGATGGTGAAATAAAGAGCTTCACAGACAAAGACAAACAAACAACAACAAAAAAAACTAAAGGAGTTTATTATCATAAAACCAGTATTGCAAAATGTGTTAAAGGGCCTGCTTTAAGATGAAGAAAAAAAAGAAGAAATTGAGAAAGAAAGGAAGTAGGTATGAAGAATAAAATGGCAGTAAATAAGTACCTATTATTAATAACCTTAAATGTAAATAATTTAAATACACCAGTCAAAGAATGGATAAGACAACATGACCCATATATATATTATCTACAGGAGACCCACCTTATAACAAAAGATACAGACTGAATGTGAAGGGATGGGGGGGAAATGCCATGCAAGTGGAAATTTTAAAAATTTGGGGTATTAATACTTCTATCTGATAAGATAGACATCAAAACAAAGGCCATGACAAGAGACAATGAAAGTAACTACATAGTACTAAAGGGATCAATGTCACAAGAGCATATAACCATTGTAAACATATATGTACCCAACAAAGGAGCACCTAAAAATATATAGAAAATCTTGATGGACATTAAGAGAGAGATCAGCAGCAATACAGTCATAGCAGGGGTTTTTAACTCCCCACTGTCATTAATGCATAGATATTCCAGATGGAAAAATCAATGAGGCAACAGTGACTTTAAATGACAGTCTGGATTAGAAAGATTTAATTAAAATTTTATCCCAAAGCAGAATACACATTATTCTTCAGTTCATAAAGAATGTGGAATGTTCACAAAGACGTGTTAGGTCACAAAATAAGTCTTAACAAATTCAAAAAGATTGAAATCATATCAAGCATCTTCTTTGACCACAAGGTGTGAAACTAGAAATCAACTGCAATTAAAAAAATATGTGGAGGCTAAATATACTGCTCACAAAAATTAGAGGATATTTAAAAATGAATATGAAACTATAAAATATCCCCTAAGTTTTGTGAGCAGTATAGATTATTATTAAACAATGAATGGGTTAACAATGAGATCAATAAAGAAATCAAACATTACCTGAAAACGAAAATGAACACTCATGCACAGTGTGCAGAGATGTGTTATAGAAACCTGTATAATTATGTTAACCAATGTCACTCTGGTAAATTCAATAAAATAAAAGAAAATGAACACACAACTCAAAATCTGTGGGACACAGTGAAAGCAGTCCTGAGAGGGAAGTTTATAGCATTACATGCTACCTCAAGAAGCAAGAAAAATCTCGAAGTCTAACCCTACACCTAAAAGAAATAGAAAAAGACTAGCAAACAAAGCCCAGAGTAAGTAGAAGGAAGGAAATGATAAAGATCAGAGCAGAAATAAATATCACAAAGGCTTTAATAAATACAAAAGATCAATGAAACCAAGAGCTGGTTCTTTTAAAAGATAAACAAGATTGATGAAACTTTAATCAGTATCATCAAGAAAAAAAGAGGTCCTACTAAATAGTTCTGTTGGTTAAAGCATCATCCTTATATACCAAGCTTGCAGGTTCAATACCTGATCAGGGCACATACAAAGAGACAGCAAAGAATACATAAAGAAGTGGAACAACAAAAAGATCTCTCTTTCCCTTCCTTTGTCTCTAAAAAGGGTAAAATAAAAAAATAAGATACAAAAGAAGTAACAACTGACATCACAGAAATACAAAGTGTTGTAAGAAAACATGAACAACTGTATACCCACAAATTGGACAGCCAGGGAAATGAATAAATTCCTACCATCTTCCAAAAACGAAACAGAGAACCTGAATAGACCAATTACAACTATATTCCCTGGGTTACAAATGAGATAAGGTTCTGTAGGTTTGAAAATGTTTAAGTATTTATATGCACAGAGAGGTAAAAATAAGCACTATGTTAAGACAAACATCTAAGTTGAATTTAATAGGTAAATGTACATGTTCCACCTTTCATACAAATTCAACTTAAGAACAAACCTACAGAACCTATCTCACTTATAACCCAAGGACTGCCTGTAATAAAATTGAAGCAGTAATGAAAAAACTTCCAGCAAGCACAAATCCTAGACTGGATGGCTTCACAGGTGAATTTTATGAAAGATTCAAGCCAGAGAACTAACACCTATCCCTCTCAAACTGTTTCAAAAATTTCAAGAGGAGGAAAGACTCCTAAATTCTTTTTACTAGCCCAGCAATTTTCTAATACCTGTACCAAAATCAGGTAAAGATGCTACAAAGAAAGAAAATTATAGGCCAATATCCCTGATAAGCATAGATACTAAATCATCAACAAAATATTAGCAAACTGGATTGAGTAATACATTAAAAAGAGCACACACCATGATTAAATGGGTTTCATCCTGGGGATGCAGAGTTGGCACAACATTCACAAATCAATAAACATGATACATCACATAAACAAAATGAAGGATAAAAATCACATGATTATATCAATATGAAGAAAAAGCATTTGATAAAATCTAACATTTATAATAAAAAGTCTCAACAAAGTGGTAATAAAGGGATCAAAGCTCAACATGATAAAGGCCATATATGATAACAAAACCACAGACAACATCATATTCAATGGGCAAAAACTTAAAAGTGTTTCTCCTAAGATCAGGAACAAGACAGGAATGTGTTTTAACCACTCTGATTCAACATAGTAGTGAAAGTCCTAGCCACAGCAATCAGACAAGAAGAAATAAAAGGCATCCAAATTGGAAGGGGAGAAGTAAAACTGATTATTCACAGATGACTTGATATTGTACATAGAAAATGCTGAAGACTCCACCAAAAAACTACTAGATCTACACATGAATTTGGCAAAGTAGCAGAATACAGAATTAATACTCAGAAATCGGTGTAATTTTTATACTCCAATAGTGAACTCAGAGAAATTATAAATCAATCGCATTTACTATTGCAACAACAAAGATAACGTAACTTGGAATAAATTTACCCAAGGAAGTAAAAGACCTGTACTCAACTATTTATAGGATACTGAATAAAGAAATTATGGAAGATACAAATAAGTGGGAACATAAACCATGTTCATGGATAGAAAGAACATCATTAAAATGTTCATAGTACCCAAAGCAGTCTATGGATTCAAGGAAATTCCTATTAAAATACCAATGGTATATTTTACATATCTAGAAAAAATATTTCCAATATTTATATGGATAAAAAAAAAAACAGACCTGAAATAGTTTCAGCAATCTTGAGAAAGAAGAACAAAGTTGGAGGTATCACAATACCTGATATCAAATTATACTACAAAGCCATTGTAATCAAAATAGCCTAGTGCTGGCATAAGAACAGGTATATGAAGAAATGACGGTGTGGGAGATGCTCCTAATCTCTCCCCTTGAAATTTCAACAAATTCTACAACTATACACAGAGAAAAAACCCCAGATGAACCTGAAATATACACACACCAGACAGACAAAGGTATGATTGAGCAAGAAGGCAGGCCAAAGATACAATCCGCTCACGGAAGAAAAAAGCCAGAGGACTGAGTTTTTCCTCTTCCCTCACTGATCTGAGGGAGGGAGGCACTGTTAGTGCAGGCTTTGTCTCAGAGCCAGGAGAAAATGAGGCACGGAGAGGAAGGAGTGGAAATAAGGCTGGCAACCAAGACTGGGAGCAAGGCTGTTTCCCAGCGTCTGCTGCACCCATTCGTGATCGCAGGTGCTGAGTGCCCACAAAACCTGGGGAGCGCTCCTAAGAACTGTGCATGCAAATAGCGAATGGAGATCTGCGCACGGGGTGCTGAGGTGTGCTTGATCTGCAATCTGCGCCCCACCTGCACCTGAAGCTCAGCACTGGCTCGCAGCACACAGTCCCTGCCCTGCCCAGGGCTCCGATTTGAGTTCTTAGAGTAGTATCAGAGGAGGGACCAGGTTGTATCACCCCAACCTCCGGATCCTGCATTGGTCCCTTTGGTGTGCGAACAATGGTGGTGTTAGATCCCCTCAGCTGAGTGTCCAGGTTGCTCTCTCCTGTGAGAGGCAGGGGTGCCCAGGGAACTTGATCCCCTGCTCTATTGGGACATGAGAAGGGGTGCTGGACGACCTCTAGATAGCCATTGCTAGAGCCATAAAATTGCAAAGCCCTAACAACAAGCCCCTCCTACCAACATGACTACAGACCTGCCTGCATCATTACCACAGCAATGCCTCAGCAAAACTCTGCCCAAGAATCTCACAGAGGCAAATCTTGTAGTACAGTGCCTCCTGCCAGAAAAATGAATAAATTACCTCTCAAAACTGGAAAAAATACCTTTTTTCCCTGCTTTTTCTCTTTTTCTTCTTTCCTTTTTCTTCTCTATCTTTTTCCCATTTGAACGTCATTATCATTAGTTGTTATATTTTTTAGTCTTTGTTTTTGCAAGGGTTTCATTTCTGACACTTTCTCTTTTACTCCTTTTTCTCTCTTCTCTTCCTTCTCTCTCTCCTTTATTTTTCTCTTTGTTTTTTCCTCTCACCTGAATGTCATTTTTCATTAAATTATTATATTTTGGACTCATACTTCTTTTTGTGGCATTTTGCTTGTTTTTTACTTTATTTTTTCTTTTATAAAATTTTCCTCAGTTTCTGCTTTTTATTATATGTAGTTTTTTTGTTCTACTTATCATTATTTATAGAATTTTCATTTTTTCATTGTATTTTTTTATTTTAATTTTTATTATTGTTTATCTCTTGTTAGTTTATTAACAATACCACTTTCAAATGCCATCAAGGAAAAAGAAATTAAATATGGATATACAAGACAGAAACATAGCTCACATAGATGATGAAAAATCTCCAGAAAAACATCTCAATTACATGGAAACTTTGGACCTAAAGACAGAGAATTCAAAATTGAAGTTCTAAAAATACTCAATAAGATAATAGAAAACACTGTAAGGCAATTTTATAAGCTCAAAAAACAACTTAATGAACAAAAAGAGTACTTCACCAAGGAAATTGAAACTATAAAAAAGAACCAAACAGTTGAAAAACTCAATACACAAACTGAAATGTGAGGTAACAAGCTTAGCTAATAGAGAAGTCCAGATAGAGGAGAGAATTAGTGACATTAAAGACAGGCAACAAGAGATACTACAGAAAAAAAAAGAGAGAGACTCGTGGATTTAAAAAAAATGAGAAACCCCTACAAGGATTGTCTGACTCCATCAGAAAGAGCAATATAGGAATAATGGGTATATTAGAAAAAGAAGAGAGGGAAAAGATAATGGAGAACATATTTAAATAAATAATCAGTGAGAAGTTCCCAAACCTGTGGAAAGAGCTAAAGCCTCGAATCCAAGAAGCAAACAACACCGTTACCTCAACTCAAACAGACCCACTCCAAAGCACATTGTAATAAAATTATCACAAGTCAGTGACAAAGAAAGAATACTCAAGGCAGCTAGGGAGAAGAAGAATATAGCATATAAAGGAAGGCCCATTAGACTAGCATCAGATTTCACAGCAGAAATTCTATAAGCCAGAAGAGAGTGGACTCCAACATTTAAAGTACTGAATGAGAGGAACTACCAGCCAAGAATACTATATCCATCAAAGCTATATTTCAAATATAAAGGAGAAATGAAAATATTTATAGACATACAGAAGCTGAGGGAATTTATCATCAGAAAATCCCCACTACAGGAAATACTAAGGAGAGTTATCTGACCAGGTACAAAGAAAACAAAATAAAACAAGTAAAAGCTCCAACAAGACTACAATAAAAACAAGGATAACACTGGGGAACAAAATTTTTGTTGCATCCACAAAAACACTTGTTCTTACCGAATTCGAGTGTGCTGATCTCAAATCTGACATTAGTTTTTCTCTGTAAGCTACAGTTTTTTTTTGCAATTCAAGATTTTATGTTTTCATCTTATTGTAAATTTTTCAACATTTAGTTTAACATAATGAAGTAGAGTGTCTTCTTCGGCATCATCTTTGTGAAAATATAATAGTTTATATAATGCAGTAAATATACTAATACACTAAAGGATATGATTGCATCAGAATTTGTCTATAATTTCAAAATAGAACATATTAAAACACTTATTTTAATCATAAAATGTGCGCAAAACTTATTTAAATTCTATTCAGAAAAAAATTTGCATTTGTAGCTCTTGCGTTTGTGTACTTGTTGAGGACAATCTCATTTGATGCTCCAGCAGTATTCTGTTCATCACTAACAGCTCCAAGACTTTTGGGAAACTTATCAAGGTGACCATTCAGGAAATGAATCTTAATGGTTATGTTACATCCAATGTCACAGAAAGCCAACAGCATCCATTGAACCAGAAGTTCTTAGTGTTCTGCTTTTTTGTTGCCAAGGAAGTTCTTTGTAACTGCCACAAAAGACTGCCATGCTGCTTTCTCCTCCTTATTCATCTTCCTGGCAAATTCTTTATTCCGTATGAGGGTTTGAATTTGAGGTCCATTGAATACACCTGCTTTCATCTTCTCGAAAGACAAGGCAGGAAAAGCAGAAGTAATATGTTGAAAGCATTCACTTTCTCTGTTCAAAGCCTGAACAAACTGCTTCATTAAGCCAAGTTTGATGTGAAGTGGGGGAAAATGATCCTGTCTCAATTAACTACAAGTTCATTCACAATATTTTGCATCCCTACTTCCATAGCCTCTCGTTTTGGCCACTCCTTCTGTGTCCAGTGTTTCTCCCAAGCTCAGCTGTCCCACAAACACAGAAAGCAAGGATACTTTGTGAAACCTCTCTGTTGTCCTAGCAGGAAATTTACCATTTTAAGATTCACACAAATGATCCAGTTATGCTCCTCATACTTCAGTAAGTTGAGGACAATTTTTATGTCATTCTTACTAAGTCATTCAATTCTGGTTGGCTAAACTGCTGAGGGGTTAATGACTGCTTGGCATCAGAAGAAGATCCTTCAGTTTCTACAACCATTTCCTCATGCATCTTTTCAAAATACACTTGATCACCATGTTCACTTTCTTCATCCTTAGAAGAAATAAAACCATTGCAAACTGGAACCAGGAGTGCCTCAGAGTGTGGGATAGGTTGTATTGCTGAATGAATACCTTCTATCTGGTTTTCTTTGTACCCCTCCCCTCCCCCCACCTCTCCTTTCTCCTCCCCCCCTCCGGTAACCACCACACTCTTGTCCATGTCTCTGAGTCTCATTTTTATGTCCCACCTATGTATGGAATCATATATTTCTTAGTTTTTTCTGATTTACTTATTTCACTCAGTATAATGTTATCAAGGTCCATCATGTTGTAAATGATCCAATATCATCATTTCTTCTGGCTGAGTAGTATTCCATAGTGTGTATGTGTGTGTGTGTGTGTGTGTGTGTATGTGTGTGTGTGTGTGTGTGTGTATCACAACTTCTTTATCCAATCTTCTACTGAAGGGCTTTTAAAAATTTTTTTAAGATTTTATTTATTCATTATAGAGAGGGGAGAGAGAGAGAGAAGGGGGAAGGAGCAGGAAGCATCAACTCCCATATGTGCCTTGACCAGGCAAGCCCAGGGTTTTGAAACGGCAACCTCAGCATTTCCAGGTTGATGCTTTATCCACTACGCCACCACAGGTTAGGCTGAAGGGCTTTTTAATTGTTTTCATGACTTGGCCACTGTGAACAATGCTGCAATGAACATAGGGCTGCATGTGTCTTTATGTACCAATGTTTTTGAGTTTTGGGGGTAGATACCTAGTAGAAGGATTGCTGGGTCATATGGTAGCTCTATTTTTAATTTTTTGAGGAACCACCATACTTTCTTCCATAATAGTTGTACTACTTTACATTCCCACCAACAATGGATGAGGGTTCCTTTTTCTCCACTGCCTCTCCAACATTTTTTATTACCTGTCTTGTTGATAATAGCTAATCTAACAGATGTGAGGTGGTATCTCATTGTAGTTTTGATTTGCATTTCTCTAATAGCTAATAAAGATGAGTATCTTTTTATATATCTGTTGGCCATTTGTATTTCTTCCTGGGATAAGTGTCTGTTCATGTTCTCTTCCCATTTTTTTTATTGCATTGTTTGTTTGTTTGTTGTTGAGTTTTATGAGTTCTTTGTATATTTTGGATATTAGGCCCTTATCTGAGCCATTGTTTGAAAATATCATCTTCCATTTAAGTTTCTTAGTTTGATGTGGTCCCATTCATTTAACTTTGCCTTCACTTCCCTTGCCTTTGGAGTCAAATTCATAAAGTGCTCTTTATAACCAAGGTCCATAAGTTTAGTACCTATGTTTTCTTCTATGTAATTTATTTTTTCAGGTCTTATATTTAGGTCTTTGATCCATTTTGAATTAATTTTTGTACAAGGAGACAAACTGTAGTCAAGTTTCATTCTTTTGCATGTGGCTTTTCAGTTTTCCCAGCACCATTTGTTGAAGAGGTTTTCTTTTCTCCATTGTGTGTTGTTGGCCTCTTTATCGATAATTATTTGATCAAATATACGTGATTTTATTTCTGGGCTTTCTATTCTGTTCCATTGGTCTGAGTGTCTATTTTTCTGCCAATACTATGCTGTTTTGATTGTCGTGGCTCTATAATATAATTTCAAGTCAGGTATTGTAATGCCACCAGCTTCATTCTTTTTCTTTAGGATTGCTTTGGGTATTCGAGGTTTTTATAGTTCCATATAAATCTGATGATTTTTTGTCCCATTTCTTTAAAAAATGACTGGAATTTTGATAGGAATTGCATTAAATATGTATATAGCTTTGGATAATATAGTCATTTTGACTATATTTATTTTTACTATCCAAGAACAAGGAATATTTTTCCATTTCATTGTATCTTTGTCAATTTCCCTTAACAATGCTTTGTAGTTTTCATTATATAGGTACTTTACATTCTTTGTTTTGTTTATTCCTAGGTATTTTACTTTTTTTGTTGCAACCATGAAGGGAATTATTTTTTTGAGTTTGTTTTCTAATGTTTTATTGTTGGCATATAGGAAGGCAATGGACTTTTATATATTAATTTTGTATCCTGCGACCTTACTGTATTGGTTTATTGTTTCTAGTAGTCTTTTTGTGGATTCTTTAAGGTTTTTGATGTATAGAATCATGTCATCTGAAAAAAGTGAAACCTTTACTTCTTCTTTTCCAATATGAATGCCTTTTATTTCCTTTTCTTGTCTGATTGTTCTGGCTAGAACTTCCACCACAACATTAAATAAGAGTGGAGAGAATGGACAACCTTGTCTTGTTCCTGATTTTAGGGAAAAAGTCCTCAGTTTTATGCCATTTAATATGATGTTAGCTGATGGTTTATCATATATGGCCTTTATTATGTTGATATATTTTCCTTCTATACCTATTTTGTTGAGTGTTTTAAACATAAAATTGTGTTGTATTTTACCGAATGCCTTTTCTGCATCTATTGATAGGATCATATGGTTTTTGTCCTTTGTTTTGTTGATATGGTGTATTACATTAACCGTTTTACATATGTTGAACCATCCTTGTGATTCTGGGATGAATCCCACTTGATCATGATGTATTATTTTTTTAATGTGTTGTTGTATTTGATTTGCTAATATTTTGTTTAGTATTTTAGCATCTGTATTCATGAGAGATATTGGTCTGTAGTTTTCTTTTTTTATGTTGTCCTTGCCAGGTTTCTGTATGAGGTTTATGTTGGCCTCATAAAATGTGTTTGGAAGCATTGCTTCTTAAATTTTTTGGAAGACTAAGTAGAATAGGAACCAAGTCTTCTTTGATTGTTTGATAGAATTCACTATTATAGCCGTCTGGTGCTGGACTTTTGTTTTGGGGGAGGTTTTGATAGTTGTTTCTATTTCCTCCCTGCTTATGAGTCTGTTTAGGCTTTCTGCTTCACCATGATTTAGTCTAGGAAGATTGCATTGTTCTAGAAATTTATCCATTTCTTCTAGATTGTTAAATTTGGTGGCATATAGTTTTTCATAGTATTCTACAATAATTCTTTGTATATCTATGATATCTGTGGTGATTTCTTCTCTTTCATTTTGGATTTTATTTGAGTTTTTTCTCTTTTTTCCTTAGTGAGTCTTGCCAAGGGTTTGTCAATTTTGTTGATCTTTTCAAAGAACCAGCTCTTTGTTTTATTAATTTTTTTCTATAGTTTTTCTGTTCTCTATTTTATTTCTGCTCTGATTTTTATTATTTCCTTTCTTCTTCTGGTTTTGGGTTGCCTTTGCTCTTCTTTTTTTAATTCCGTAAGATGTGAAGTTAAGTGGTTTGCTTGGGCTTTCTCTTGTTTGTTCATATAGGCCTGTAGTGATATGAACTCCCCTCTTATTACTGCTTTTGCTGCATCCCAGAGATTCTGATCTGTCGTATTGTTATTTTCGTTTGTCTGTATGTAACTTTTGATCTCAGCTTTTATTTCTTCTTTGACCCACTCATTGTTTTAAAGTATGTTGTGTAGTTTCCACATTTTTGTGGGTTTGTTTACCTCTTTTTTGCAGTTGAATTCTAGTTTCAAGGCTTTATGATCAGAGAATATGCTTGGTATAATATCAATCTTTCTGAATTTGTTGATGTTATTTTTGTGGCCCAACATATGGTCAATTCTTGAGAATATTCCATGTACACTAGAGAAAAATATATACTCTGGCACTATGGGATGAAATGTCCTGTAGATGTCTATCATATCCAATTGTTCTAGTGTTTCATTTAAGGCCAATATTTCTTTATTGATTTTCTGCTTGGATGAATGATGTAGAGCCGTCTGCGGTGTATTGAGGTCTCCAAGTATGATTGTATTTTTGTTTTTAGGTCAGTCAGTAGTTGTCATATATTTTGGTGCTCTTTGTTTTGGTGCATATATATTAAGAAGTGTTATGCCTTCTTGATTCAGCATCCCCTTTATCATTATGAAATGACCGTTTTTGTCTCTGATTACCTTTGCTGTCTTGTAGTCAGCACTGTTAGATATGAGTATTGCTACACCTGCTTTTTTGGGGGATGTTATTTGCTTGGAGTATTGTCTTCCAGCCTTTCACTTTGAATTTGTTTTTATCCTGTAGCTTAGATTTGTTTTTGTAGGCAGCATACAGTTGGATTTTCTTTTTTAATCTAATCTGCTACTCTGTGTCTTTTTATTGGTGAGTTCAATCCATTTACATTTAGTGTAATAATTGACACTTGAGGGTTTCCTATTGCCATTTTATATATTGCTTTCTGATAGTTTTGTATCTTGTTTGATTCTTCTCTTTTGTTTTTCTACCATTTATTTTTGTTTGGTTGTAATCCATACTTCTTTTTTCTGTTACTTCTTTTTCAAGCCATGTGCTTCTGTAGTGGTTTTTTCAGGGGTGGTTACCATTAAGTAATGGAAAGGGTACCTATCATGTTCATTGTAGTACATTATCTCATGAGTGCTTCTGCATTCCATCCTCCTTTGCTACTGTTAATGTATGTCCTCTCCCCTTTTTTGTTTTTGTTGTCACAGATTAAATTTGATTTTATTTTGTACTTGATGGGGCTTTTACTTGTGGTTTGTTTTGTTTTGTTTTTTTGTATCTGATCGGAAAACCCCCTTTAGTATTTCCTGAAGTGGGGGTTTTCTGGTGATAAATTCCCTCATCTTTTCTATATCTGTTAATGTTTTTATTTCTCCTTCATATTTGAAGGATAGCTTTGATGGGTATAGTATTCTTGGCTGGAAGTTCCTCTCTTTCAGAACTTTAAATATTGGATTCCACTCTCTTCTAGCTTGTAGAGTTTCTGTTGAGAAATGTGATGATAACCTAATGCAGGGGTCCCCAAACTACGGCCTGCAGGCTGCATGCGACCCCCTGAGGCCATTTATCTGGCCCCTGCTGAACTTCCGGAAGGGGCAACTCTTTCATTGGTGGTTGGTGAGAGGAGCACATTGACAATCTCATTAGCCAAAAGTATGTCCATAGTTCCCATTGAAATACTGGTCAGTTTGATTTAAATTTACTTGTTCTTTCTTTTAAATATTGTATTTGTTCCCGTTTTGTTTTTTTACTTTAAAATAAGATATGTGCAGTGTGTATAGGGATTTGTTCATAGTTTTTTTTTATAGTCTGGCTCTCCAGCAGTCTGAGGGACAGTGAACTGGCCCCCTGTGTAAAAAGTTTGGGACCCCTGACCTAATGGGCCTTCCTTTATATGTTGTATTCTTCTTTTCCTTGGCTGTCTTGAGAATTTTTTTTTTGTCATTGGTTTGTGCCAATTTCATTATGATGTGCCTTGGAGTAGGTTTTTTAGGGTTAAGGTAACTCGGTGTTCCATTTGCTTCTTGAATTGAAGGCTTTAGTTCTTTCCACAGGCTTGGGAAGTTCTCATCTATTATTTGTTTGAATATGTTCTCCATTCCATTTTCCCTCTCTTCTTTTTCTGATATACCCGTTATTCTTATGTTACTCTTTTTGATGGAGTCAGACAATTCCTGTAGGGCTTTCTCATTTTATTTTTAATTTGTGAGTCTCCATCCTCTTCTCTCTATAGTGCCTCTAGTTTCCTGTCTTCTATGTCACTAATTCTCTCCTCTATCTGGCCTGTTCTATTAGCTAAGCTTGTTACCTCGTTTTTCAGTTCATGAATTGAGTTTTTTATCTCTGTTTGATTCGTTTTCATAGTTTCAATTTTCTTGGTGATGTATTCTTTCTGTTCATTGAATTGTTTTTTGAGCTCCCTAAATTGCCTTTCTGTGCTTTCTTGTATATCCTTGAGTAATTTTAGGATTTCAATTTTAAATTCTCTGTCATTTAACTCCAAGGTTTCCAAGCTATTGAAAATTTTTCCATAGATTTCTCCTTATCTTTCTGAGATACATCTGTGTCTTTTGTATTCATGATATTTGATTTCTTTTTTCTTAGTGGCATTTGAGAGTGGTATTGTTTTTGTTTGTTTGTTTTTAAAGAGAGAGAGTCAGAGAGAGGGATAGATAGGGACAGACAGACAGAAACAGAGTGAGGTGAGAAGCATCAATCATCAGTTTTTCACTGTGACACCTTAGTTGTTCATTGATTGCTTTCTCATATGTGCCTTGACTGTGGGCCTTCAGCAGATTGAGTAACCCCTTGCTGGAGCCAGCGACCTTGGGTCCAAGCTGGTGAGCTTTGTTCAAACCAGATGAGCCCATGCTCAAGCTGGCGACCTTGGGGTCTCGAACCTGGGTCCTCTGCATCCCAGTTCAACACTCTATCCACTGCGCCACCACCTGTTAATAACACTAATAAGAGTTGATAAAGAATATAAAAATATATATAAATAAAAAGGTAAAAACATTAAAAATTTTTTGAGAAGATAAAAACAGTGAAAAATTGAAAACTATATTGTGCTAAATGGAACAAAAACTATGTAGAATGGAGGACCTGATTTTGGGAGAAGTGACAAAGAGGCACAAAAACAAGGTAAGAACCCACAAAATGCTACAAAGAAAAAATTTGGATCAAGAATAAAATAATTTGTTTGTAAATGACAGTTGAATGAGAGATATAATAAAAAAGAAAAGAAGAAAAAAAGAAAAGAAAAAAATGCAGTGAAAAATGCAAATTCTATTGTATTAAGTGGAACAAAAACTATATAGAATGGAGAACCGGAGTTGGGGAGAATGCTAATGAGATAAAAAGTGAAGTAAAAAGCATACAAAATGGCCCTGGCCGGTTGGCTCAGTGGTGGAGCGTCAGCCTGGTGTGCAGAGGTCCTGGGTTTGATTCCCGGCCAGGGCACACAGGAGAAGCACCCATCTGCTTCTCCACCCCTCCCCCTCTCCTTCCTCTCTGTCTCTCTCTTCCCCTCCCGCAGCGAGGCTCCATTGGAGCAAAGATGGCCCGGGCACTGGGGATGGCTCCTTGGCCTCTGCCCCAGGTGCTAGAGTGGCTCTGGTCATGACAGAGTGACGCCCCAGAGGGGCAGAGCATCACCCCCTGGTGGGCAGAGCATCACCCCCTGGTGGGCGTGCTGGGTGGATCCCAGTCAGGCACATGCGGGAGTCTGTCTGACTGTCTCTCCCCGTTTCCAGCTTCAGAAAAATACAAAAAAATCCCAAACAAACAAAAAAAAGAACAAGCATACAAAACGCCACAAAGTAAAAATTTGAATCCAAAATAAAATAATTTGTTTGTGAGTGAGGATCAAATGAGAGGAAAAGTGAAAGAGAAAAGAAGAAACCAAAAGAAAGGGAGAAAAAAAGAAAAAAGAAAAGGATAGAGTTAAGGTTTTTGGAATGTAACCATCATACAGAGAAAAAGAAAAAAGAATGGAAAATGTAACACCTATGGGTAATGAAGTTTAAAATGAAAAAAAAGGAATAAAACAGAAAGAGGATAAAAGGACCAAGGTGGAAGAAAAAAAGATGCAAAAATGAAAGAAAAAATGGAAAAAGTTATAAAGACTGTGGATTTTTCCTGGTTTTGAGAGGTTATCTTCTTCGTTTTTCTTCTTTCTCTCTCTTTTGCTGGTGGCACCATACCCCAGGTTCTGCCTCTGTGGCACTCTTAGGTAGATATTTGCAGTTGATATGTTGCTATGGCAATGACATAAACTAGGCCTCAGTCCCATTGGTAGGCAGGGCTTGTTAGTGTTTGCAGGTTTCAACAATGGGAGAGTCCGTTTTCCCGGAGCCTCTCCCCTTCCTGAGTCAGCAGCCTGGAGACCCAGCTCTGAAGTTACTGCTGTCACTGCCTGGAGATTAAGAGGCTCTAAGAGCTGTCAAATACCCCTCTATCCCCACTCAACACAGGGTTCTGGGTAAGGCTTTGCTTGCCTGAGCCACCAGCGTAATCAGGCAGGGATGGGAGCCAATTGCTTCTCAGGTGTCTTTCTGTGAGCCTCCTGACATGTCTAGTATGTCTCAGTGCTTCACGGGACTACTCTCCCAGGATTTTTGCACTTTGTGTTCTGTATTGGCTGGCAGGAAGATGCCCAGTTACTGCCTGAAGAACAAGAGGTCTTAAGTGCTGCCAAGTCCCTCTTCCAGGTCCTTTTAAAGCACATCCCTGGATATGAAAGCTCTGCTGACCAGAGCCACCAGCTTAAGCAGGCAGGGGGGCGAGATAACTTTTGGTCAGGCTCCTTTCTAAGGTTCCCCGGGTATGTCTAGCTAAATTTGCCTTAGCATTCCATGGGTCTGCTCTTCACAGGCTTCTCCCTTATTGGGAAGCCTACAGACCAGCCTGCCCAACTTCCACAGTGTTCTCTGTAGTCTGCTTCATAAGAATGTGCTTTTTAACCTGTATCGGCTGGCAGGAAGTTGCCCCAGCCACTACCTGCAAAGCGAGAGGCCCTAAGAACTATCAAGTCCCTCCTCTGGGTTCTCTTAAGTCATAGATCTGGGAAAGAAGATCTTCTCAGCCAGAGTTGCTGCCAGTGTAAGCCAGCCGGGCAGTGAGCAGACTGCGGGTTAGGCTCCTTTCAGCGATCTGCGAGTCTGCTCTCCAGAGGCTGCCTGCAAGCTGCCTGCGTGCCCTTCCCCCCCAGCACTTCCATAGTTATCTTCCCTGGGAATGTGCTTTGTTAGCCTGTATGGTTGGTGGAGTTGCCCCACCCGGAGAGGTCCAGGCATAGGTAAGCTGGCTTTTGTGCACTCCCCATGTGCTGTTGTTTGGGGAGCAGGAATTATACAGAGACTCTGGCTACAGCCCAAGCAGAAGGCCACTGCTGACAGGCTCCAACCCAGCCCCTCTGTCCGGGAACATGGGCGCTCATGCCCGAAGTACAAGGAGGAACCACTCGTACACTGCCCATGCTGGGGTCAGTAAGGGAAGCAGAATACTCTGTTCTCTGTCCTATTTCCTTCAGAGTGGTTTATATATTCAGCCACCTTTTCGCCCAATTGTACCTTTGTTTGATGTATGTGTATTTCAGATGCTTCTGGGATTGTTTTCCTGTCTCTCATTGTTGAATTTGTTGAAATTTCAGGGAGAGGTGTTGGGAGCCCCCCAAATGGCACCGTTTCTCTGACATCACTCCCAACCTCACATCTTAAGTAACTAGAAAAATAAGAACAAAGGCAACTGAAAACCAGCAGAAGAAAGGAAATAATAAAAATTAGAGCAGAAATAAATGAAATAGAGAACAGAAAAACTATAGAAAAAAATCAAAGAGCTGGTTCTTTGGAAAGATCAACAAAATTGACATCTACAGGAATGAATTGAAACTAGAATTAACAAACCCCTGGTAAGACTCACTAAGGGAAAAAGAGAAAGGACTCATATAAATAAAATCCAAAATGAAAGAGGAGAAATTACCACAGATATCATAGATATACAAAGGACTGTGGTAGAATACTATGAAAAACTATATGCCACCAAATTTAACAATCTAGAAGAAATGGATAAATTCCTAGGACAATACAATCTTCCTAGACTGAATCATGAAGAAGTAGAAAGAGTAAATAGACATAAAAGCAGGGAAGAAATAGAAAGAAATATCAAAAACTTCCCCAAAAATAAATGTCCGGGGCTGGACGGCTATACTAATGAATTCTACCAAACATTGAATTAAGATTGGTTCCTATTCTTCTCAAAATATTCCAAAAAATTAAAGAAGAAGCAATACTTCCAAACACATATTATGAGGCCAACATAGCCCTCATACCAAAACCTGGCAAGGACAACACATACATAAAAAACTACCGACCAATATCTCTAATGAATACAGATGCTAAAATACTAAACAAAATACTAGCAAATCGAATACAACAACACATAAAAAAATACACCAAAATCAAATGGGAGTCATCCCAGAAACATAAAGATAGTTCAACATACATAAAATGATTAACATAATACACCATAGCAACAAAACAAAGGGCAAAAACCATATGATCCTATCAATAGATGCAGAAAAGGCATTCAATAAAATACAACATCCTTTTATGTTTAAAGCACTCAACACAATGGATATAGATGGAAAATATCTCAAGATAATAAGGGCCATTTATAACAAACCATCAGCTAGCATCATACTAAATGGTAAAAAACTGAAAACTTTTTCTCTAAAATCAGGAACAAGACAAGGTTGCCCTCTCTCTCGACTCCTATTCAACTTAGTACTGGAAATTCTAGCCAGAGCAGTCAGACAAGAGAAAGAACTAAAAGGCATTCATATTGCAAAAGAAGAAGTAAAAGTTTCGCCTTTTGCAGATGACATGATCTTGTATATAGAAAACCCCAAAGACTCCACAGAAAGACCATCAGAAACAATAAACCAATACAGTAAGGTCACAGGATATAAAATTAATATACAGAATCCTATTGCTTTCTTACATGCCAACAATGAAACTTCAGAAAAAGAACTAAAAAAAAAAATCCCTTTTACAGTAGCAAAAAATAAAATAAAATACCTAGGAATAAACATAACAAAGAATGTAAAGAACCTAAATACAAAGCATTATTAAAGGGAATTGAAAAAGTCACAATGAAATGGGAAAATATTTCTTGTTCATGGCTAGGAAAAATAAATATATTTAAAATGGCCATATTATCCAAAGCAATTCCCATCAAAATGCCAATGTCATTTTTTAAAGACATGGAACAAAAAAATTATCAGGTTTTTTTTTTTTTATCAATAAAGGCAAATTGGAGTCCTGAAGATGGCA
The DNA here is from genome assembly GCF_036850995.1 of Saccopteryx leptura. Taxonomy (NCBI): domain Eukaryota; kingdom Metazoa; phylum Chordata; class Mammalia; order Chiroptera; family Emballonuridae; genus Saccopteryx; species Saccopteryx leptura. Next base: position 69,185,882 of record NC_089513.1, read on the forward strand.
GTGGAGTAGGCGGACGCACAGACACCCAGCTCTCACCACCAAACTGGAATACAAATCAATTTAGGAAAAATCAGTGTGAAAAACCAACTCTGGACTACAAGAACAGCTCTCAAAAACCAAGGAGCAAAGAAGAAGCCACAACAAACCTGGTAGGGAGTGCCTGAATCTCCCCTGCTTACAGGAACGGAGGGGGGGGGTGAGGTGGAGAGCCCAGAGGAGATCTCACCCAAGGGAAAAGAGCAGAAAATACTGCTCATGGCCACTTGCCTGGTGACCAGGAAGCGAGGTGTGTTGAAAAGACCAGTTATCTCCCAAGTGGAAAGGAAAGAGAGAGGGACAGACTGTGAGGACTAAGGAATGCAGGAGATGACCTAAAAAAAGCTGACTCATCCGTGCTGGAGGCGGCCATAGCTGGGGGAGGGACTGATCCTTCCCCACAAAACAGTACTGAATTGCTTCTGGATCAGAGATCTCCAGACATCTCTCCAGCTCCAATCAGCACAACAAGACACAGCTGAAAACAAGAAGTGGGGAGGACCGGTAGTAACTCAGGTCTCCATGGAGATCTGAGATACACCTCCCCCTACTGAAGCTGAGAAAACACCCTGCCCCCAGAGAGATTAGTTGGTGGAAGAGGCCTTCAGAGTCTCAGGTTACACCCACCACATTCCTGGATACAGTTTCAAGGAAGCCCCCTGATGAGATCAGTAAACAAGGCTATCACTTGTTAAGAAAACAAACAAATCAAGACTTTAAAGCTGCCCAAATCCAAAAGTGGATTACAAATAATAGCTGATACCAACCCAAGAAGACCTAGAAATAACACAACTGAAAACTGGAGGCAGACAACACCAAGCCTAGACTCAACCAACTCTACAAACAAAACACAGACAATGAGAAGACAGAAAAGTGCAATCCAAATGAAATCTTCAGGAGAGGAACTGAGTGATATGGAAATAATCAAACTTCCAGATGCGGAGTTCAAAATAATGATTGTAAGGATGCTTAGGGATCTTAGAACAACAATAGATGGTCATTATGAACACCCAAATAAAGAAATAGCAAGTATCAAAAAGAAGTCGGAGATGACAAATACAATATCAGAAATAAAGACCACAATGGAAGGAATTAAAAACAGGATAGATAGAGCTGAGGATAGAATCAGCAAGTTGGAGGACAACTGGAATGAAGGCATGAAAGCAGAGAAGAAAAAAGAAAAGAGACTCAAAAAGTCTGAGGAAACTCTTAGAGAGCTCTGTAACAACATGAAGAGAAATAACATCCACATCATAGGGGTTCCTGAAGAAGAAGAAAAAGAACAAGGGATAGAGACTTTGTTCAATCATATCATAGCTGAAAACTTTCCTAAATTAATGCAGTTGAAACTCTCACAAGTTCAAGAAGCACAGAGGATTCCATTAAAGAGAAACCTACACCAAGACACATCATAATTAAAATATCAAAGCTAAGTGACAAAGAGAAAATATTAAAAGCTGCAAGAGAAAAAAAAGCTACCACCTACAAAGGAGCCCCCATAAGGATGACATCCAACTTCTCAACAGAAACACTTAAGGCCAGAAGGGAATGGCAAGAAATATTCAAAGTAATGCAGAACAAGAACCTATAACCAAGACTACTTTAACCAGCAAGGCTATCATTTAAAATCTAAGGAGAAAGAAAAAGCTTCCCAGACAAAAACAACTCAAGGAATTCATTACAACCAAACCAATGCTGCAGGAAATGTTAAGGGGCCTGTTGTAAACAGATCAAAGTGGGAAAAGAATATAGCAAAAAAGGAATACAGCTTTAAAGAATAAACTGGCAATAACTACATATCAATAATAACCATAAATGTAAATGGATTAAATGATCCAATCAAAAGACATAGGGTAGCTGCATGGATAAGAAAACAGGACCCATACATATGCTGTCTACAAGAGACACACCTTAGAACAAAAGATACACATAGATTGAAGGTAAAAGGATGGAAAAAAACATTTCATGCAAATGGAAATGAAAAAAAAGCTGGGGTAACAATACTTATATCAGACAAATTGGACTTTAAAACAAAGGATATAGTAAGAGATAAAGAAGGCCACTACATAATGATAAAGGGAGTAATCCAACAGGAAGATATAACTATTATAAATATCTATGCACCTAATATAGGAGCACCTAAATATATAAAGCAGACTTTGATGGATTTAAAGGACGAGATCAACAGCAATACTATAATAGTAGGGGATTTCAATACCCCACTAACATCACTAGATAGATCCTCAAGAAAGAAAATTAACAAAGAAACAGCAGACTTATTGGACACACTAGATCAACTCGATTTAATAGATATCTTCAGAACCTTTCACCCTAAAGCAGCAGAATATACATTCTTTTCAAGTGCTTCTGGTACATTCTCTAGGATAGACCACATGTTAGGGCACAAAAGTGCTCTCAACAAATTTAAGAAGATTGAAATCATATCAAGCACTTTCTCCGATCACAACGGCATGAAACTAGAAATGAACCACAACAGAAAAGCTCAAAAATTCTCAAACACATGGAAACTAAATAGCAGGTTGTTAAATAATGAACAAATTAAGAATGAGATCAAAGAAGAAATAAAAAAATTTCTAGAAACGAATGACAATGAGCATACAACAACTCAAAATTTATGGGACACAGCAAAAGCAATACTGAGAGGGAAGTTCATAGCACTACAGGCACACTTTAAGAAGCTAGAAAAAGTTCAAATAAACAACTTAACCCTGCATCTAAAGGAACTAGAAAAAGAACGGCAAGTAAAGCCCAGAGCTAGTAGAAGAAAGGAAATAATAAAGATCAGAGCAGAAATAAATGACATAGAGGCTAAAGAAACAATACAGAGGATCAATAAAACTAGGAGCTGGTTCTTTGAAAAGGTAAACAAGATTGATGAACCTTTAACTAGACTCACCAAGAAAAAGAGAGAGAGGACTCAAATAAATAAAATTAGAAATGAGAGTGGAGAAATAACAACTGACACAACAGAAATACAAAATATTGTAAGAAAATACTATGAAGAACTGTATGCCAGAAAACTAGACAACCTAGATAAAATGGACAAATTCCTTGAAACATACAATCTTCCAAAAATCAATCTGGAAGAATCAGAAAACCTAAACAGACCAGTTACACCAAATGAGATCGAAACAGTTATCAAAAAACTCCCAACAAAGAAAAGTCCAAGGTCTGATGGCTTCACAACTAAATTCTACCAAATATTCAAAGAAGAACTAACTCCTATCCTTCTCAAACTATTTCAAAAAATTCAAGAGGAAGGAAGACTTCCAAGCTCCTTTTATGAGGCGAGCATAATTCTGATTCCAAAACCAGGCAAAGACAACACAAAGAAAGAAAATTATAGGCCAATATCTCTGATGAATATAGATGCTAAAATCCTCAACAAAATACTAGCAAACCGGATGCAACAATATATGGAAAAAATCATACACCATGAACAAGTGGGATTTATTCTGGGGAGGCAAGGCTGGTACAATATTCGCAAATCAATCAATGTGATTCATCACATAAACAAAAGGAAGGAGAAAAACCACATGATAATTTCAATGGATGCAGAAAAAGCATTTGATAAAATCCAGCACCCATTCATGATCAAAACTCTCAGCAAAGTGGGAATACAGGGAACATTCCTCAACATGATAAAAGCCATCTATGAGAAACCCACAGCCAACATCATACTCAATGGGCAAAAATGAAAAGCAATCCCCTTATGATCAGGAACAAGGCAGGGGTGCCCCTTTCACCACTCTTATTTAACATAGTCCTGGAAGTCCTAGCCACAGCAATCAGACAAGAAGAAGAAATAAAAGGCATTCAAGTTGGAAAAGAAAAAATAAAACTATCATTATTTGCAGATAATATGATATTGTATATCGAAAACCCTAAAGTCTCAGTCAAAAAACCTACTGCACCTGATAAATGAATTCAGCAAAGTGGCAGGATATAAAATCAATACTTAGAAATCAGAGGCATTTTTATACGCAACAATGAACAGTCAGAAAGAGAAATTAAGGAAACAATCCCCTTCACTATTACAACCAAAAAAATAAAGTACCTAGGAGTAAACTTAACCAAGGAGACTAAAGACTTGTACTTGGAAAATTACAAAGCATTGATAAAAGAAATCAAGGAAGATACAAACAAGTGGAAGCATATACCATGCTCATGTTTAGGAAGAATAAACATCATTAAAATGTCTATATTACCCAAAGCAATCTATAAATTCAATGCAATACCAATTAAAATACCAATGACATACTTCAAAGATATAGATCACATATTACAAAAATTTATATGGAACCAAAAAAGAACACGAATAGCCTCAGCAATCTTAAAAAAGAAGAATAAAGTGGGAGGTATCACACTTCCTGATATTAATTTATACTAAAAAGCCATTGTACTCAAAACAGCCTGGTACTGGCATAAGAACAGGCAGATAGATCAATGGAACAGAACAGAGAACCCAGAAATAAACCCACAGCTCTATGGACAACTGATATTTGACAAAACAGGTAAGGAAATACAATAGAGTAAAGACAGCCTCTTTAACAAATGGTGTTGGGAAAATTTGACAGCTACCTACAAAAAAATGAAATTAGATCACCAGCTTACACCACTCACAAAAAAAACTTAAAATAGATAAAAGACTTAAATGTAGGCCGTGAAACCATAAGTGTTTTAGAAGAAAACATAGGCAGTAAGCTCTCCGACATCTCTCGGAGCAATATATTTGCTGATTATCTCCACGGGGAAGTGAAATAAAAGACAGGATAAACAAATGGGACTATATCAAACTAAAAAGCTTATGCACAGCTAAAGACAATAAGAACAGAATAAAAAGCAAACTACACAATGGGAGAACATATTTGACAATACGTCTGATAAGGGGTTAATAACCAAAATTTATAAAGAACTTGTAAATCTCAACACCAGGAAGACAAACAATCCAATCAAAAAATGGAAAAAAGAAATGAATAGACACTTCTCCAAATAGGACATACTGATGGCCAATAGGCATATGAAAAAATGCTCAACGTCACTAATCATTAGAGAAATGCAAATTAAAACCACAATGAGATATCACCTCACACCAGTCAGAATGGCACTCATCAACAAAACAACACAGAATAAGTGCTGGCGAGGATGTGGAGAAAAGGGAACCCTCCTGCACTGCTGGTGAGAATGCAGACTGGTGCAGCCTTTGTGGAAAACAGTATGGAGATTCCTCAAAAAACTGAAAATCCATCTGCCTTTTGACCCAGCTATCCCACTTTTAGGAATATACCTCAAGAACACCATAGAACGGCTCCAAAAGGAGAAATGCACCCCTATGTTTGTGGCAGCATTGTTCACAATAGCGAAGATCTGGAAACAGCCCAAGTGTCCATCAGAGGACGAGTGGATTAAAAAGCTTTGGTACATATATGGAATACTACTCAGCCATAAGAAATGATGACATCGGATCATTTACAATAACATGGATGGACCTTGATAACATTATATGGAGTGAAATAAGTAAATCAGAAAAAACTAAAAACTATATGAATCCATATATAGATGGGACATAAAAATGAGACTCAGAGACATGAACAAGAATGTGATGGCAATGGGGGTGGAGGGTGGAGGGAGGGGGGATGGGGCAAGGTAGGAGAGAGGGGGTGGGGGAGGGGAGGGGCACAAAGAAAACCAGATAGAAGGTGACAGAAGACAATTTGACTTTGGGTGAGGGGTGTACAGCACAATCAAATGTCAAAATAATCTGGAGATGTTTTCTCTCAACATATGTACCCTGATTTATCAATGTCACTGCATTAAATTTAATAAAAAAGTAAAAAGAAAAAAAATAAAGGCAAATCTTTCAATATAAAAAAAATCATCAGGTTTATGTGGAACCATAAAAAACCTCAAATAACCAAAGTAATCCTAAGGAATAAAAACAAAGCGGGAGGCATTACAATACCTGACTTCAAACTATACTACAGAGCCACAATAATCAAAACAGCATGGCACTGGCAGAAAAATAGACACACAGACCAATAGAACAGAATAGAGAGTCCAGAAATAAAACCTCATGTATATGGTCAAATCATCTTTGATAAAGGAGCCAAAAACACACAATGGGGAAAAGAAAGCCTCTTCAATAACTGGTGATGGGAAAATTGGAAAGCCACATGCAAAAGAATGAAACTTGACTACAGTTTGTCTCCTTGCACAAAAATTAATTCAAAATGGATTAAAGACCTAAATATAAGAACTGAAACAGTAAATTACATAGAAGGAAACATAGGTACTAAACTTATGGACCTTGACCATAGAGAACATTTTATGAATTTGATCACAAAGGCAAGGGAAATAACTATATGGGAGGTGATATTTTCAATCAACATCTCAGATAAGGGGCTAATATCCAAAACATATAAAGAACTTAGAAAACTCAGCAACAAACAAGCAAACACTCCAATTAAAAAATGGGAAGAGGATATGAACAGATACTACTCCCAAGAAGAAATAGAAATGGCCAATAGATATATGAAAAGATGCTCATCTTCCCTAGCTATTAGAGAAATGCAAATCAAAACTATTACAATGAGATACCACTTCACACCTGTTAGATTAGCTTTTATCAACAAGACAGGTAATAAGTGTTCGGAGAGGCTGTGGAGAAAAAGGAACCTTCATTCACTGTTGGTGGGAATGTAAAATAGTACAACCATTATGGAAGAAAGTATGGCGGTTCCTAAAAAAATTAAGAATAGAACTACCATATGACCCATCAATCCCTCTACTGGGTATATACCCCCAAAACTCAAAAACATCAGTATGTAAAGACACATGCACCCCCATGTTCATCTCAGCATTGTTTACGGTGTCCAAGACATGGAAACAACTGAAATGCCCTTCAATAGAAGATTAGATAAAGAAGATGTGATACATATATACTATGGAATACTACTCAGCCATAAGAAATGATGACATAGTATCATTCATGACAACATGGATGAACATTGATAACACTAGACTGAGTGAAATAAGTAAATCAGAAAAAAATTAAGAACTGTATGATTCCATTTATAAGTGGGGCACAAAATTGAGACTTATGAACATAGGTAAGAGTACAGTGGTTACCAGGGGGAGTGGAAGGGAAGAGAGAAAGGGGAGTGAGGGAGGGAGAGGGGCATAAAGAGATACAAATATAAGGTGACAGAGGATGATTTGACTTTGGGTGATGGGTATACAACATAATCGACTGTCCAAATGATGTGGAGATGTTTTCCAGGTTGACCAATGTCACCCTGTTAAAATTAATTGTCTAAATAAAAATAAATAAGTTTTAAAATAGCAGGCATATAGATCAGTGGAATAGAATAGAGAGCTCTGGCTGGTTGGCTTAGTGGTAGATTGTTGGCCCAGGATGTGGAAGTCCCGGGTTCAATTCCTGATCAGGGCACACAGAAGAAGCGACCATCTGCTTCTCCACCCCTCCCCCTCCCTCTTCTTGGTCTCTCTCTTCCTCTCCCGCAGCCATGACTCGATTAGTTTGAGTCCTGGACAATGACCCCAGATAGGCAGATTATTGCCCGCTAGTGGGCTTGCTGGGTGAATCCCAGTCGGGGCATGTGGGAGTCTGCCTCTCTCTTAATTAAAAAAAAAAGAATAGAGTGCTCAAAAATAAATCCACACAATTATGGTCAATTAATTTGAAAATAGAAACAAGAGCATACAATGGAGTAAAGATGGTCTCTTCAATAAATGATGTTGGGAAAATTGGTCAGGTACATGCCAAAAAAAATGAAACTGAACCACCAACTTACACCATACACAAAAATAAATTTAAAATGTATAAAAGATTTAAATGTAAGTCATGAAACTGTAAAAACCCTAGAAGAAAACGTAGGCATTAAAATCTCAGACATCTGTCATAGCAATATGTTTGCCAACTGTATCTCTTTGGGCATGAGGAAATGAAGCAAAAATAAACTAATGGGACGCTATCAAACTAAAAATATTCTCCTTCTTCTTCTCCTTCTCTTTCTCTTCCGCTTTCACAGCCAGTGGCTCAATTGGTTCATGTCAGCCCCGGCACTGAGGATAGCTTGTTTGATTCAAGCATCAGCCCCAGACAGGAATTGCCAGGTGGATCCCAGTATAGGCGTTTGCAATTCTGTCTTACTATCTCCCCTCCTCTCACTTAAACTTAATAAGAAAAATAAATAAATAAATCAAAAGCTTTTTCACAGCAAAATAAATTATCAACAAATTGAAAAACGAACACACTGAATGGGAGATTTTTCCCAATGGTACATCTGATAAGGGGTTAATATCCAAAATCTGTAAAGAACTTACACAACTCAACACCAGAGAGACAAACAACTTTTTTTTTTAAGTGTGAAGAGGGGAGGTAGTGAGACAGACTCCTTCATGCACCCTGACTGGGATCCAGCTGCAACCCTTGTGTGGGGTCAATGTACAAATCATTTGAGCTATTTTTAGCACCTGGCTGATGCGCTCAGACCAACTGAGCCATCCTTAGTGGCCAGGGCCAATGATTAAACCAATTGAGCCACTGGCTCTGGGAAGGGAAGAGGAAGATAAGGGGGAGAGGGAGACAAGTGGGAGAGAAACAGATGGTTGCTTCTCCCATGTACCCTGACCGGGAATCAAACCCAGAATATCCATATGTTGGCCGACACTCTATCTGCTGAGCCAACCAACCAGGGCCAACTTAATTTTTTATAAATGGGCAAAGGACCTGAATGAACAGTTCTCCAAAGAAGACATACAGATGGCCAATACATATATCAAAAATATGCTCGATGTCACTAATCATCAAAGAGATGCAAATTAAAAACACAATGTGATATAACCTCACACCTGTGAAAATGGCAATCATTAATAAAGCAACAAACGACAAATGCTGACAAGGAGGTGAAGAAAAGGGAACTCTCATGCACTGTTGGTGGGAATCCATACCAGTGCAACCACTATGAAAAACAGTATGGAGTTTCCTCATAAAATTCAAATTGGCCCTGTGATCCCACTTTGGGAATATAGCCTAAGAAACCCAAAAGGCTAATTTGAAATAATTTATTCACTTCTATGTTCATTGCAGCATTATTTACAATGGCTAAGATCTGGAACAGCCTAGGCAGCTCAAAAAAAAGCAGTGGTACATTACCCAGTGGAATACTATGGGGCCCTAACAAAGAATGAAAGCTTACCTTTTGCAACAGCATGGATGGACCTGGAGATTATTATGCTAAGTGAAATAAGCCAGTCAGAGAAAGACAAATACCATATTGTATTTCTTATATGTGGACTTTAATGAACAAAATAAACTGACCAAAAATAAAAATAAAAACAGGCATGGGTACATGGAACAAATTGAAAGTTGTCAGAGGGGATGGAGTTTGGAGGACTGGATGAAAGAATGTGAAGAAGAGATTAACCAAAAACATACATAGCACATGGACACAGACACAATGTGGTGATAGCCAGAGGCAAATGAGGGTAGAGGCTAGGTGGAGGTAGACAAAGGGCAGGGGGGATGGCGACCAAAAGACACTTTGCGTGGGGCAATGAACACACAGTGCAGTATGAAGATGATGTTTTATTGAGTTGTACACTTGTATGGTTTTGCTAACCAATGTCACCCCAATAAATTCAATTTTTTAAAAAGTGGATATCTCATATAATGTCATTTTTTATTGACTATATGAAGCACAAGTTGACTGAACTAAAAAAGACTGAAAGACAAATCCACTGTCATAATTTGAGATTTAGCACACCTTTGGTAACTAATAGAACAGTCACATAAAAATTAGTAAACATTTAGAAATTTTTAATTACATTATTACCATGGGGAACAATTTTTTTTTTCATTTTTTGTTGCATGAGGTTTTAGAACTTTTTCTATATATCTATGCATCGCTGGTTCCAAATCTGAAATCCGTTTTTGGGTGCATGCTCTAGTTTTTATGCAATTTTAATTTCTTTTTGTTACATTAATGGCATGCATTGGTATTTAAATTGGAGTTAAAGGGCAACAACTCTTGGATTGAACATAACCACAGGCAATTAATGTTTTACAAACATCACTTTTACATAATTGTTGTTGTTTTTAAATGTAAAAAATGATTATCTCATAAAAACATCCTCTTATTTTGTTTTAAGATTGAATCATGGCTTCTTCGAGTAGGCGTAAATTTAAGAATAGTCCTGACACCTTCTGTTATATATGTGGCTGTTACACACTTCAACATCAAAGGCGCAATATTTCATCATTTGTGACACGTGCATATATTGCCTATTTTCAAGTTCCCCTTGGCGATAAAGACAAGAGTTGGGCTCCTCATATTGTGTGTCATAATTGTGAGGAAATGCTTCGTGACTGAACAAAAGGAAAATGCAAAGGAATGCCTTTTGGTATTCTCATGGTTTGGCATGAACCTAAGGACCACAGCAGTGACTGTTATTTCTGTCTGATCCATACAAAGGGCATTGGCAAGAAAAAACATCATATGGTCGCATATCCTAATATTCCTTCAGCATTACGACCTATCCCACACTCTGAGACACTTCTGGTCTAGTTTTCAATGGTTTTATTTCCTCTAAGGACGAAGAAAGTGAACATGGTGATCAAGTTATTTTGATAAGATGCATGAGGAAATGGTTATAGAATCTGAAGGGTTTTCTTCTGATGCCAAGCAGTCATTAACCCCTCAGCAGTTTAGCCAACCCAAATTGAATGACTTAGTAAGAGACTTGGGCAGGCTTCAAGAAAAGAATGTACTTCACCAGTCAGCTAAAGTATCCCATTTCAGGAAGTGTGAACAAATTTTGTGGACTTTTTTTGCGAAGACAAACACTTTGTTTACTGTCATGATATCAGTAGTCTTCTCAGCCAGCTAGGTGTTACCACTTACAGTCCAACAGAATGGCGGCTATTTCTTGACAGCTCTAAATGGAGTCTGAAATGTTTTCTCCTACACAATGGTAATGTTTATGCAGCGGTTCCAATTGGTTATTCAACTCATCTGCGAGAAGATTATAATGACATAAAAATTGTCCTCAACTTACTGAAGTATAAGAAGCATAACTGGATCATTTGTGTGGATCTTAAAATGGTAAATTTCCTGCTAGGACAACAGAGAGGTTTCACAGAGTATCCTTGCTTTCTGTGTTTGTGGGACAGCTGAGCTCAGGAGAAATACTGGACATAGAAGGAGTGGCTGGAACGTGAAACTCTGGAAGTAGGGATGCAAAATATTGTGAATGAACCTGTAGTTAATTGAGACAGGATCATTTTTCCCCCACTTCACATCAAACTTGGCTTAATGAAGCAGTTTGTTCAGGCTTTGAATAGAGAAAGTGAATGCTTTCAACATATTCTTTCTGCTTTTCCTGCCTTGTCTTTCGAGAAGATAAAAGCAGGTGTATTCGACAGACCTCAAATTTGAACCCTCATATGTGACGAAGAATTTGCCAGGAAGATGAATAAGGAGGAGAAAGCAGCGTGGCAGTCTTTTGTGGCAGTTACAAAGAACTTCCTTGGCAACAAAAAAGCAGAACACTATGAACTTCTGGTTCACAGGATGCTGTTGGCTTTCCACATCACATGTAACATGAGCATTAAGATTCACTTCCTGAACAGTCACCTTGATAAGTTTCCCCAAAATCTTAGAGCTGTCAGTGATGAGCAGGGAGAATACTTTCATCAAGATCTGAAGACAGCCTGACCAGGTGGTGGCACAGTGGATAGAGTGTTAGACTGGGATGCGGAGGACCCAGGTTCGAGACCCTGAGTTCGCCAGCTTGAGCGTGGGCTCATCTGGTTTGAGCAAAGCTCATCAGCTTGGACCCAAGGTCGCTGGCTTGAGCAAGGGGTTACTCGGTCTGCTGTAGCCCCCCAGGCAAGGCACATATGAGAAAGCAATCAATGAACAAAGGTTTCACAACAAAAACTAATGATTGCTGCTTCTCATCTCTCCATTCCTTTCTGTCTGTCCCTATCTTTCCCTCTCCCTGACTCTCTCTCTGTATCTCTGTAAGAAAAAAAAAAAAAAAAGATCTGAAGATGATGGAAGAGCATTATCAGGGGCGATGGGACAGAATATGATGGCAGACTACTGCTGGAGCATCAAATGAGATTGTCCTCAACAAGTACACAAACGCAAGAGCTACAAACACATTTTTTCCTGAATAGAATTCAAATAAGTTTTGCGCAAATTTTATGATTAAAATAAGTGTTTTAATGGCCCTGGCCCGTTGGCTCAGTGGTAGAGCGTTGGCCTGGTGTGCGGGGGACCCGGGATCGATTCCCAGCCAGGGAACATAGGAGAAGCACCCATTTGCTTCTCCACCCCCCCTCCTTCCTCTCTGTCTCTCTCTTCCCCTCCCGCAGCCAAGGCTCCATTGGAGCAAAGATGGCCCAGGCGCTGGGGATGGCTCCTTGGCCTCTGCCCCAGGCACTAGAGTGGCTCTGGTCGCGGCAGAGCAACGCCCCGGAGGGGCAGAGCATTGCCCCCTGGTGGGCAGAGCGTCGCCCCTGGTGGGCGTGCCGCGTGGATCCCGGTCGGGCGCATGCAGGAGTCTGTCTGACTGTCTCTCCCCATTTCCAGCTTCAGAAAAATAAAAAAAAATAAAAAAATAAAAAAAGTGTTTTAATATGTTCTATTTGAAATTGTAAACAAATTCTGATGCAATCATATATTTTAGTGTATTACTGTATTTACTGCATTATATAAATTATTATATTTTCATAAAGATAATTCCCAAGAAGACATTCTACTTCATATGTTAAACTAAATGTTGAAAATTTTACAATAAGAAGAAAACCTAAAATCTTGAGTTGCAAGAAAACTGTAGCTTACAGAGAAAAACTAATGTCAGATTTGAGATCAGCACACTTGAACTAGGTAAGAACAAGTGTTTTTGTGGATGCAGCAAAAATTTTGTTTTCCAGTGTTATCCAACTCATGCTAATTAATATTTATGGAAGACTTCACCCAGTCACTTCAGAATATACGTCTGTAACAAGTATGCAGAAGAAGGCCATCTGCTAGGTCCTTAAGCATGTTTGAATACATTTAAACAGCTCAAATCAGAATGAATTTATATTGACAAAAATGAAATTAAACTATAAATCAATGACAAAAAGGCAACCTTTTAAAAAGTCTGAATATATTTAGAAATAAAGCAACATACTCTGCATGGCCAACTGTTCAAGAAGAACTCAGTGGAAAATGGGAAATAATTTAATAATAATAAAGATAATTTCAAAACTAAATTGGTACATCTAAAGCAGGGCTTAGAGGGAAATGTAAAGCTTTAACCATTTAGCTGGCCCTGGCTGTGGCTCAGTGGGAGAGCATCGATCCAATGTGTGGAAGTCTCACGTTTGGTTTCTGGTCATAGCGCATAGGAGAAGCAACCATCTGCTTCTTCACCCCTCACACCCCTCCTTCTCTCTCTTTCTTCCTCTTCCCCTCCCACAACCATGGTTTTATTGATTTGAGCACGTCAGCCTCTGGTGCTGAGGATGGCTCTGTGGATCCTCTGCTTCAGGTGCTAAAAATAGCTCGGTTGCCAAGCAATGGAGCAACAGCCCCAGATGGGCAGAGAATCACCCAGACAGCGGTTGCCAGGTGGGTCCTGGTTAGGGTCTGTCTCTGTATCTCCCTTCCTCTCACTTAAAACACACACACACACACACACACACACACACACAACATTTTGTTAAAAGAAAAATTAGAAGTCTATGCTTCCACCTTAGGAAAAATAGAAGAAAGAAAATTAAGCCTAAATAAAATAGAAAAAAGAAAACAATATAGACAAGAACAGAAATCAATGAACAGATGCACAGTAGAGAAAATAAGCAGTCAAAGTTTGTTTATTGAAAAGTTTAATAAATATTAACTGCTTAGCAAGACTCATTATGAAATTAAAGAGCAAAAATCTAATATTTCAATGTCTGAAAATTTAAAAGTTGGTATCTCTAATAGGAGATATTTTTTGTTGGGAAGAAATGAGTTTTTAAAATTAGGATGGCTCTCCAACCCACCTGATGTGAGTCTTTTTTTTTTTAACACCTTAGCTGATACTTGGGGAACCAGAGAAACTAGTTCCTACCTGGTTGTATGGAGTTCTGCAAGGATTACTGAAAGCTTTACTCCCATAGAAGAGGTGTGCTTATAACTGTCCCACTACCAGCTGTGGTTCCTGGCATAACATTTTGAATAGACCCCTGGCAAAGAAGGGTAGTCTCTGTTGTGTGTCATCAAGACAGACTGATAACAACTTAATAAGGCTGCGGATTATGGGGGGAAAAATAACATTTACTAAAATATTCAATATGTGTGAGATTGTGTAAACCAAGAATGGCTAGAAGCAACGATCAAACAACGTCAACCAGTGCTTATGTAATAAACAGTCAGATAGTGTAACACTCTGCTGGAGTCTGACTAATGTCCTCTTTTATCATCTAGTAATAACTGATGTGAATGTAAAATATTAAAAAAAAATTTATTTTAGAGAAATAGAAAGGGAGAGAGAGATAAAGAAACATCAATTTGTTGTTCCACTTATTTATTAATTTGCTGGCTGCTTCTTGTATGTGTCCTGACTGGAGATTAGACCTGCAACCTTGGTCCATCAGTACGATGCTCTGACCAACTGAGCTACCCAGATAGGTGTGTCTCAGTTTTTTATTCAGATGGCTTCCACAGGTATACTGAGCCAAAATTTCTATTAAAAAAGCTAATAAATCCAAATGACAAAAAATAACCAGGGAGTATAAAGCTAAATTACCTTGTACAGCAAGATAACTCATCAGAAACCAAGATGTACATTTTCCAATCAACTTATCTTGAGTTAAAACCCCCATAGGTGCTTTGCTCATGTTAACCAGAGAATTCACTAGGACATAGTTTACCTGGCATGTTAGTTAAAAATGCATATTTCTAGGTTTCACCTCAGATATTCTGATTATGTTGGTTCAGGATAAAACCTTGGAATCTATACCTAAAAGTATTTTAGAAAAAAAATCTTCTCTGGGTGTTTTTTTGTTTGTTTGTTTTGCTATATAACTTTTTTTTTACACTGCTTTGTACAATTTCTTCTATATTGATTGTGTACTGCTTTTTGTAAGGAAAAGAAAATCCATGTAAAAATTTCTTAAATGTCTTTAACGTTTAGGACATTTAAGAGTTAAATGACTAGGCCCTGGCCGGTTGGCTCAGTGGTGGAGCGTTGGCCTGGTGTGCGGAAGTCCCGGGTACCATTCCCAGCTGGGGCACACAGGAGAGGCGCCCATCTGCTTCTCCACCCCCCCTCCTTCCTCTCTGTCTCTCTCGTCCCCTCTCGCAGCCGAGGCTCCATTGCAGCAAAGATGGCCCCAGGCGCTGGGGATGGCTCCATGGCAGGCCTCAGGTGCTAGAGTGGCTCTGGTCGCAACAGAGCGATGCCCCGATGGGCAGAGCATTGCCCCCTGGTGGGCGTGCCGGGTGGATCCCGGTCGGGCGCATGCGGGAGTCTGTCTGACTGTCTCTCCCTGTTTCTGGCTTCGGAAAAATACAAAAAAAAAGAAAAGGGAGTTAAATGACTAACTTAAAAAAAAAAGCCAGGAAGCTATGGACAAAACTTTATTTTCGAATGGTGGAGGTAAAACTGATTTCAGACTAGATAAACTCCTTAATTTACTGATGGCATATGAAAGAAACACTTTTACTAAAAAGAACGAAAAAATAATACTGTGCTATCTTTGGGTTATTAAAGGTCTAGTGTATTATTATTTACCATAAACTTACATTTGATATCTAGAATACAAAGATCTGTGGGCATTCTGAAAACTGGCTTAAAAAAGTTCAATTTTTTAAGGGACAGATGAATATTAAATAAGAAGACTTATTGAATGATAAAAATATCCTGGTGATTATACAATGTTTTAATTTGTCTTTTTATGTTAAAAGTGTTAATGACAGGTCATTAACAAGTGTGGATAAAGGGTTAAATTATTTTCTTTTTTTGGATGAGGATTTTAGCTTTAGTTAGATTGTACATATTAACTGTGTTATTAAGCAAAATTCACTATGGTTAAAATGAACCCTGATTGGCTAATTGAGTCTGGACCTAGAGAGCTCTAACCACTTCATGAGAGCCGTTTTCGGGAGTTTACTTAGTGTAAGATTCTTACGACTAGGCAACTTCCTTGTCAGAAATGCTGGAAGGTATACCCATGTAATTGTGTCTACCTTCTGAGGAGCAGGAGGCTTTTAATCCAGAAAAGTTTACACATTTCATCCAATGTTAACTTTATTCCTTTGAAACTGAACTCTTACTTGGAAGGTCAGAGAAAATAGCTCGTAGGTGGCTGTGTGAACTACTGCAGGGACTGAAGCCAGGCTGAATTCCACAGAAGAGGAACATATGGCAAGTTGTGGTGCCTCTGACTCCCAAGAGTGCCTATGACAGTTTTGTATGACCAAGTGTTTAGTTGCACCTAAGAAATACCTCAAGTTGGGAGGTAATATCAGCAAGACTCAGTGCTAGACTCCCCCACAATCCAATAAAAATAGCTCTGAAAGCTCTGGGCCACAATGAAGAAGCCTACGGAACCCTGTGGAGCACAAAATACGAGGACAGCTGCATAGGAAAGCATAGGAAGCATTTCACCTGCCTCACCTTATCCACTAGTTCAAAGCAGCTTGGCACCAAGAAGAATCCACTGGGAGGGATTTCACCCCATGTGGGAAATGAGAGCAGGAGGAATCTGGCAGTATTCATCACCGTCAAGAACATCTGCAGCTTTTGCTACCAAAGACCCCCAACATCCTTCACTGACACTGAAGATAGCTGATGTAGCTTCCCAGATTTCCTGTCATTAAATTTCCTCCCCTGGAGCTCTAGGCTGTGCTGAGATCTCCCCAGTGCCCGAGTCACTGTTGTGCCCCACTTTCAAAGGTTGGGACCCTACAGCACCTTACCATATTTGGGACCAGAGCTGCTGCTGCACTGTGCCCCACCCCCTGGGTCCTGAGTCAGGGTTTTGACCCACTCTTATCAGTACTTTTCTGCCTCTGCTCTGTGTCCTGATGCTAGGGCATAAGTTGTGGCTGTGACTTCCCTGTTGTTGGTCTGCACTCTGTTTCATGAGGACTGAGTGATGATTGGAATTTGCCATCTGCAGAGTTTCACTGCCACTGCACCTGTTCCCAAGGCTCAGGTCACCACTGCATCCTGTCATCTCTGGACCCCTGTCACTGTGGTCCCCCACTGCCAGTGCCTGTTATCACTGCAAGTCTCAGATACCCAGACATCACTTCTGTGGATGACCAGCATATAGCTGCACCACAGATGCCCATGTGACCACAACAGAAAGCGTGCCTGTGCTCCAGGCCCCATTTACCACAGTAGCTGTGCACGCTTGCTGATCACAGCATCCCAGCTTGGCTGCTGCTCAGAGTGCCATTGCTCAAGACCTGGTGCCAGAATGAACCTTCTTGGCTAGAATTTCTTTACACAGACAAAATGAACAGGAGGCCTTTCCTCCAAGAACCCCAGGATTCCTGTATGACTTTGCTTCTAAAGATACCTGCAGCCTTGGCCACTGAAGCCTCTCATAGTTTTAACTGACATTGACTAAAGGTGATGGAGCTGCAAGAAGAGTATCCCACAATGCCCTCCCCAGAACTGCAAACTTCCTCCCTCCCAACTGATTTCTTCTTAGCCACCTAGAAAGGAAAGTTTATTCACTGAAGCCAATCCAAAAGGGCTAGAAGAAGTGATTACTCCTTCAAAAGTACAGACATCAACATAAAACCATTAAACCATGGAAAAGTAAAGAAATATGACAAAACCAAAGGAAAAAATAATTATTCCATAACTAACTCCTCAAAAAATGGAGATCTACTGGTTACCTGTAAAAGAATTAAAAATAATTATTTTAAAGAAATACAAGGATTTTCAAGAATAGCTCAATTAACTCAGGAAATAATACATAAGCAAAATGAGTATTTCAACAAAGAGAAAGAAGTCATTAAAAAAGAACCAAACCAAAATGTTGTGCTCTGACCTGAAGAATACAATGAACACAATGACAGTTACTATAGAGAACTTTAACAGCAGACTTAATCAGAAGAAAGAAATTGTGAAGTTGAATTCAGATCTTTTTAAATTATCCAGTCAGAGAGGAAAAACAAAATAAGAATAAAAAAGAGTGAAGATAGCCTACATAATTATGGGACACCATCATTAGAACAAATTACTCATTATTGGAGTTCCAGAAGAAGATGAAAGAGATCAGGGTGCAGAATATTCTTTTATTTATTTATTTTTTTTTTTAAATTTTTTTACAGAGACAGAGAGTGAATCAGAGAGAGGGATCTACAGGAACAGACACACAGGAACAGAGAGATGAAAAGCATCAATCATTAGTTTCTCATTGCGCGTTGCAACACCTTAGTTGTTCATTGATTGCTCTCTCATATGTGCCTTGACCGTGGGCCTTCAGCAGACCAAGCAACCCCTTGCTGGAGCCAGCGACCTTGGGTTCAAGCTGGTGGGTTTTTCCTCAAACCAGATGAGCCCGCACTCAAGCCGACGACCTCAGGGTCTCAAACCCGGGTCCTCTGTATCCCAGTCCGATGCTCCATCCACTGCGCCACCGCCTGATCAGGCAGAATATTCTTTTAAAGAAGTGATAACTGAAAACTTCCCAAATCTGGAGTGAGACATTGACATCCAGATACATGAATTTCGAAGGTCTCCAAACAGACTCAACTTAATGACATCCTCACAATACATTATATGCAACCCTCAAAAATCAAAGATAAAGTGAAAATTTTGAAAGCAGAGGAAGAAAAAGGTGTCATCACTTATAAGGGATCCCCCCATAAAGTGATTATCAAATTTCCTAGTAGAAACCTTGCAGGCCAGTAGACAGTGAGATGATATATTCAGTTAAAAGGGAAAAAAAAAGCCATGGCCAGTTGGCTTAGCAGTAGAGCATCGGCCCAGTCTGTGGATGTCCCAGGTACAATTCCTGGTCAGAGTACACAGGAGAAGCGTCCATCTGTTTCTCCACCCTTCTCTGTCTCCTTTCTCTCTCTCTTCCCCTCCCCCAGCCAAGGCTCCATTGGAGCAATGTTGGCCCAGGCACTGAGGATGGCTCCATGCCTCTGCCTCAGGAGCTAGAATGGCTCCAGTTGCAATGGAGCAATGCCACAGATGGGCAGAGCATCGCCTCCTGGTGGGCATGCCCAGTGGGTCCCCATCTGTTGCATGCAGGAGTCTATCTGCCTCCCTGCTTCTCACTTCAGAAAAATATATAAAAATGGGGAGGGGAATGCCCATCAAGAACACTTGAAATGACAAAGTTTTCCTTCAGAAATAGTAGAGCTAAAGACTTTCTTAAACAAAAGCTGAGGGTGTTCATCACCACTGGAACAACCAAGCCCAAACATAGCTTAAGGAAGGAGATACTAAAGTTTACAACAAAAATAAATAAAATGAAATATATACAAAGGAAATAGGAAAGATCAACAAAACAAAGACTTGAGTTTTTTGTTTTTAACAAAGATATACAAAACTGACAAACTCAATTAAATTGAGAAAAAAGAGATAAATCAAATAAGTAAAACTATAAGTAAGACAGAAGACATTACAACTGATACCACAGAAGTAAAAAAGATCATAAGAGATTACTATGAACAGTTACATGCCAACAAATTAGAAAACCTAGGAAAAATACATAACTTTTTGGAAACATACAATTTACCAATACTTAATCATGAACAAATAGGAAATCTGAACACATCAGTCATGAGTAGGGATACTGAATAAGTAATCAAAGACCTCCCAATAAGAAAAATTCTGTGATGAGATGACTTGAATGGTAAATTCCACTGAACATTTAAAAAAAAATTTTAAAGATTTTATTCATTTTAGAGAGAGAGAGAGAAAGCTGAGGAGGAGCAGGAAGCATCAACTTGTGGTTGCTTCCTGTGTGCCTTGACAAGGCAAGTCTAGGGTTTCAAACTGGTGACTTCAGCATCCCAGGTTGATGTTTTATCCACTGCACCACCACAGGTCAGGCTAAAAAAGAATTAATACCAATACTCTCAATATCTTCCAAAGAGTTGAAGAGGAGGAAACATGCCCAAACTCATTAACAAGGGCAGCATTACCTTGTTACCAAGAGTAGATGAGGACCCAAGAAAATAAAACTACAGGTCAATATCCCTGATGAACATTGATGCAGAAATTCTCAGCACAATACTAGCAAACCAAATTCAAGAGTTCATGAAAGGATCATACACCATGATAAAATGGAATTTATTGCTGGGATGAAAGATGATTCAATGTATGCAAATCAATCAATGTGATATACCACATTAACAGAATGAAGGGTAAAAATACATGATCAGGAAATGCATTTGACAAAATTCAACATTCCTTTATGATAAAAGCTCTCACCAAATTTTGATATATAGAAGTAGAAGGAACATAACATAATAAAGGCAACATATAACAAGCTCACAGCTAATATAAAATTCAATTTTGAAAAGCTAAAAATTTTGCCTCTAAGAACAAGATACTCACTCTCACCACTTATATTCAACATAGTGCTGGAAATCCTCAACATAGCAATTTTTTTTTAAAAAAGCATTCAAATTTGAAAGAAATAAGTAAAATTCTTTATTTGAAAATGACATGATTTTTTTTTTAAGTGAGAACAGAGGAGATAAAAAACTGATTCCCACATGTACCCTGACCAGGATCCACCAGCTACCCCCATCTGGGGCTGATGCTTGAATCAGCTGAGCTATCCTCAGTGCCCAAGGCTGATGCCCTAACCAGTCAAGCCACTGGCTGCGAGAGGGGAAGAGAGAGAGATGGAGGAGAAGGAGAGGGAGAGAAGCAGATGGTTGCTTCTTATGTGTGCCCTGACTGGGGATCAAACCCAGGATGCTGGGGCAATGCTGTATCCAATGAGCCAACCAGCCAGGGCCAAAAATGACATGATTTTTTAAAATTACTTTTTCATTACAGTCGATATACAATATTATGTTAGTTTCAGGTTTACAACATAGTGACTAGACATTTATATAACTTTGATAGTGATCAACCTAGTAAGTCTAATACTCATCTGACACCATACAAAATTATTATATAATTACTGACTACATTCCCTATGCTGTATTTTACATTCCTGTGACTGTTTTTATAACTTTCCATATCTTAATCCTTTCCCCTTTTTCATCCATTTCTATAATTCTCCTTTCATCTGGCAACCATCAGTTTGTTCCCTCTATGAGTTTTTACCTACCTTATTTGTTTATTTATTTTGTTTTTTTAGAGTCTACATATAAATAAGATCGTATGGTGCAAATGACATGATTTTATATATGGAAAAATCTGAAGACTCCAAGGAGCTATTAGAACTAATTAACAAATTTAGGAAGTTTTCAGGATACAGAATCAACATATAAAAATCAGTTAAATATTTATACACTACCAATAAGCTATTTGAAAGAGAAATTAAGAAAGTAATACCATTTACAGTAGCTACAAAAACAATAAAATACTTAGAAATAAATTCAATCAAGTAGGTGAAAATATGTAAACTTAAATCTATCAGACACTGATGAAAAGAATTAAAGACTTACATAAATGGAAAGATATCTTGTGTTCTTTGAGTAGAAGTATTTATATTGTGAAAATTTCCATCCTACCCAAAGGAATTTACAGATTTAAGGAATCTAAATAAAAATTCCAATGGTATTTTTAACAGAGATATAAAACTTAATCTTAAAATTTGTATGGAACTACTAAAGACCCTGAAAGCCAAAGCAATCTTGAATAATAAATCCAAAGAAACTACATTGAGGCACATTATAATCAAAATGTTCAAAGAAAAATGCAAAGGAAGAAGGTTAAAAGCAGCAAGAGAGAAACAACTAATCACATACCAAGATGCTCAATAAGACTGTCAGCTGATTTCACAGTTGAACACTTGTAGGTCATAAGTCAGTGGGATGGTATATTTAAAGTGCTGAAAGAAAAAATACTGTCAATGAAGAATTTTGTATCCGGAAAAACTGTCCTTCAAAAATGAGGGAGAATACAAGACATTCCCTGAGAAACAAAAGCTAAGTCAATTTGTTATAACTAGACACCATCCCCCCCCCCCCCAAGAAATGCTGAAAGTAGTGCATAAATTTGAAGTGAAAGGAAATTAGACACCCAAGGTCAAATTATTTTCCATCACTGTATATTTGTACATCTTTTCTCCCTTCCCCCCTTCAACTCCTTTTGGTGCCATTTTATTCTTTATACCTGTTTCTCTCTTTTCCTGACTTCTCCTTAAAGAAGGTCCTTTTACATTTCTTACAATATTGGTTTGGCGGTAATGAATTCCTTTAATTTTGTTTGTTGTTGTTGTTTAGTTAGTTTATTTATTTTTGGTCTGGGAAGTGCTTCATATCACCTTCAATTTTATTTTATTTTTTTATTGATGTTAATTTATTGTTTACATAGATTCTAATGTCACCCCAAATGCATCCCCCTCTCCCCCATATTCCCCTCAACATCTCCCTTGTCCTCCTCCCCACAGCACTCTCCCCCCTTCCCTTCAGGATTATCCCATCCTATCATCCCCTTTCCCTCTGTCCTCTTTTCCTCTGGTCCCTTTCACTTTAAATTTTAAATGATAGCCTGGCTGGATAGAGTAGTCTTGGTTATAGGTCCTTGCTTTTCATCACTGATGGTGTTATAAAATGGAATATTACATAGAAAGAAATGAACTGCTGCCATGGACAAATATCACAAATATAATTTGAGCAAAGAAGGCTTTATATATATATTCTGTTAAATTTTATTTATGTAAAAGTTAAGAGCTAGAAAAACTAATCCATAGCAATAAAAGTCTGAATATTCCCTATCCTTAGTGGTGGGATGTTGAGTGCTGAGATACAGCATGGAGTCTACTAGGGTATAGAAATTGTTCCACATGCATGTATGCATAAGTAAAAATTTTCCAAGTTGTATACTTAAGATTTATATAGTTTATTGTATTTAAGTAATACTTTGATTAAAAAATAATTAATTTTACAAAGCAAATCAAAATTCTGTAGACACAAAGGCAACCCAAAAAATACGTTCAAGAAACATGATGTCACATTCAGAAATTAGAATTAATGGATAGCAGAATAAGTTCCTCAGATATTTTAGATACAGTCACTGATAAAAGAAGTATGTTTACAGGAAAAAACAAAGTTAAAAATATAAGTGTGTATCAAAATGCCATAGACCAGTGGTCGGCAAACCGCGGCTCACGAGCCACATGTGGCTCTTTGGCCCCTTGAGTGTGGCTCTTCCACAAAATACCACGTGCAGGTACTACCTTGATAAGGAATGTACCTACCTGTATAGTTTAAGTTTAAAAAATTTGGCTCTCAAAAGAAATTTCAGTCGTTGTACTGTTGATTTTTGGCTCTGTTGACTATTGAGTTTGCCGACCACTGCCATATACAAACAGAATTGAAAAGGAGCTAGATATCCTAGGAAGAAAATTGTAAATATTGAAGTTAAAGAATCAATAGACTCTTGAGAAGTCTTTTTTTTTTTTAATTAAGTGAGAGGTGGGTAGGCAGAGAGACAGATTCCTGCATGTGCCATGACCAGGATCCACCTGGCAAGTCCCTACCAAGTTTCTCTGTTGCTCAGCAACTGAGCTATTTTAGTGCCTGAGGTGAGGCCATGGAGCCATCCTCAGTGCCTGGGGCCAACTTGCTCAAACCATTTAAGCCATGGCTGCAGGAGGAGAAGAGAGAGAGAGAGAAAGAAGGAGGGGTGGAGAAGCAGATGGTCACTTCTCCTGTGTGCCCGACCGAGAATTAAACCTGGGAGGACATCCACAGGCCAGGCCAATGCTCTATCACTGATCCAGCTAGCCAGGGCTGAGAAAACTGTTCTGACCAGGATGGAGCAGCTTATATTTACTAAGCCTCTTTCATATGCATATACATACAATAACACCTGTGTGTGTGTGTGTGTGTGTGTGTGTGTGTATGGATTTATATATTCATATATATATATATATATATATATATATATATATATATATATATATTTGTATTTTTCTTAAGCTGGAAACGGGGAGAGACAAACTCCCGCATGCGCCCGACTGGGATCCACCCGGCATGCCCACCAGGGGGCGATGCTCTGCCCCTCCGGGGCGTCGCTCTGTTGTGACCAGAGCCACTCTAGCGCCTGAGGCAGAGGCCAAGGAGCCATCCCCAGCGCCCGGGCCACCTTTGCTCCAATGGAGCCTCGCTGCGGGAGGGGAAGAGAGAGACAGAGAGGAAGGAGAGGGGGAGGGGTGGAGAAGCAGATGGGCGCCTACTCCTGTGTGCCCTTGCCGGGAATCAAACCCGGGACTTCTGCACGCCAGGCCGATGCTCTACCACTGAGCCAACCGGCCAGGGCCACCTGTGTGTATATTAATTATGTTTTCAGACCCCATCTATGTGTGGAGGTCAACAAGCAATTTTCAGACACCCTGGTATCTAGAATTTATCTCAGTTTTGACACTATCTACCTGGAGATAGAATTGAGTTACACAGGTAAAGGGCTCAGTCCCACCAGACTCCCCCTACCCCACTTCAGATGCCAGTCGTTACCTATGCTTCTGATTAACCAGCTACAGCTGGGAGGTTCAAACAACCCCCACGACCTCAGGATGGCGCTCACAAGTCCAGGTTGTTGACTGTACTCCTGACAAACTGTCTGTACATCAGAGGTCCTCACAATCCCCTCCTTGGGTTTGATTAATTTGCTAGAACAACTCACCAAATTCAAGAAAACCCATTTACTCACTAGATTACCAGGTTGTTACAAAAGATATTAAGAGTATGAATCAACAGACAGATGAAGAGATACATAGGATGAGGTCTGTCTTAAGTTTTGTTTCGGGAGGCAGTAAAAGTAATGTTTAGAAACTGATTTTGTCTTTGCCAACAATTTATTTAACATAGGTTTGCTGTGGAAATTAAAATAATTTCACAAGTCAATAAAATACAGGATAATATCTCTTAATAAGTCAAATGAAGAGATGACATACTCCAAACAAATTAAATATTAGTCACACTATTGTTCCAGGCATGAAGAAGTGAGAGGAATAATGTCCAAATTTAATATGAAGTGTACCTTTTTATATAAGTAGGCACTTTGGAGAGTTGGAGACCAACTAAAGAGCTGACTTCCCGGCCGCCAATACAAAAGTAAAAGTCCCTTGTTGCTATAGCACGTTGCTAGGAAATGAAGAAGCCAATGTCGGTAGGCGATGTGATCTCTTTCCACCGGTCCACTGCTTGATTTATCACCAGAACAGGAGAGAATGCCCAAAGGATCTTTGGAGAGTTTTTAGCAAAGAGTCACCTCACCCAAATCAGAACTCAACTATTCTTCAGAAACTCTTAGCATTTAAAGTGTGAATATCCCCTTGCCGTAGAATGAAGTGCAAAGCAGAGTCCTCAGCCTCTGGGCGGCTGACTGCTTAACAAGGACAACAGATGGAGAAGGACATCCTGGCATGACTTACTTCATACTTACATCAAAACAACTTTTTTTCTTTATTATAAGCAAGTGGGTTAAAAACACTAATTTAAGTCATAAACAAGAGGATTTGAAACTAAACCTATACACAACAGCTTCTGGTCAAAGGAGCTTCTGTCCTTGTGTAGCTTGGAGACCAGCAAGGTAGCACATGGAAGCATTCTGGTTTCCCAACATAGAAGCTCTCCATAAAAAGGGTCTCATGAGCTGTCCTTTGGGTTTTCTGCAGGCTTCATTACATAGTAGTCATGGTTAACTAAGTCATTGGCCATTGGCAGCTAAATTCTATTTCCAGCCTCTCTCATCTCCCTGGAGATTGGGATTGGGGGATAGGGTGCTGGGACTGAATGTTCCAAACCTCCAATAGCATGGTTAGTTCTCCTGACAACCAGCCCTCACCCTTGGGTGGGGTTCAAATACCACTCCATTAACATAACAAAAGACTCTTGACACTTAAAAAATTGCTGTGAGTTAAAAACTGTGGATAAAGACCAAATATCTTATATATCATAATATTGCAGTCCACCCCCTTGTCTCCAAACACGTATCCCTCACAGAAAAACAATTATATAAGTCAAAAGATACTGGAACATTAAAAAAAAAACTCATTTAGTCATTAATACATATCCCATCAAGTACCATATCATATAAAAATGTCCCCCAGGATAATGTCACTCAGGTTTGCAGGGTGGTCTCAGCAAACGTGGCTTTACCTTCTCAGGCATTTGATATAACTGAGCTCTGAAACAATGTTATTCTTTTGAGCTCAGACTCTCAAAGTATTAATAAATGTTGCATTTTCTCGCCCTGGCTGTTTGGCTCAGTGGATAGAGCATCAGTCCAGTGTGCAAAAGTCCCAGATTTGACCTCTGATCAGGGCACACATGAAAAGTGACCATCTGCTTCTCTTCCCTTCCCCTCCCTCTCCCCCTTCTCTCCCTCTTCTCTTCCCACAGCCAGTGTCTCAACTTGTTCGATCTTCGGCCCCAAGAGCTGAGGATAGCTTGGTTGATTCAAGCATCAGCCCCAGATGGGAGTTTCAGGGTAGACTCCGGTCAGGGTACATGTGGGGAGTCTGTTTCACTATCTCCCCTCCTCTCACTTAAAAAAATGTTGCATTTCCCTCATGATTAACCCACTTATTCATCCCCTTACTCTCAGCCATTGTTTCTACCTTCTCTCCATTTGTCATTTCCACCCTTGGAAGGAGCATTAGGATTGGCCATTGCACTGGGTCCATATTGCTGGTGGTATCTAGCAAGCGCCTCTCCTCAGTCCACTCCTTTTTTCTAAATTTTTTTAAATTTTTTACAGAGACAGAGTGAGAGTCAGAGAGAGGGGTACACAGGGACAGACAGGAATGGAGAGAGATGAGAAGCATCAATCATTAGTTTTTTGTTGCAATATCTTAGTTGTTCATTGATTGCTTTCTCATATGTGCCTTGACTGTGGGCCTTCAGCAGACCGAGTAACCCCTTGCTCAAGCTAGCGACCTTGGGTCCAAGCTAACCTTTGCTCAAACCAGATGAGCCTACGCTCAAGCTGGTGACCTTGGGGTCTCGAACCTGGGTCCTCTGCATCCCAGTCCGATGCTCTAGCCACTGCGCCACCACCTGGTCAGGCAGTCCACTCTCTTTTATACAAGGTAAGGCTACACAGGTACAGAACTAGTGAGCTGTCCCAACCGTTAGGCAACACAGCATTTGCTGTCAGCCCCAACTTTGCCAGATGGGGTGAAGGCATAATCTTCTGACCAAGCCCTTAGGAACTGTGACATAAAGATTTAAAGATAGGGACTGAGCCTGCAGTACCCCATAGGGAGAGCAATCCCAGTGGGTCATGTGTGAAGCCACATTTGAATGGCCCCAAAACCAGAGGCCCATAGGGGATGAAAAGTCCTCATTGACAAGTTTCTTCAACATGGACTCATAGTTCCTTGTCAATCCCTTTACAATGTTTCTATACTGCTTGTAAAAAAGCTAAATGTAGATTATCATATGGCTCAAGATTTACAAGCCATTAATGAGGCTATTATTCCCATTCATCCCATTGTACAAAGGTGACCAATCGTCCTTCTTTAGGGAGGACAGTCCTTTTGTAAGTTCCATCCTCCCTCGAAAAGGTCCTTCTATATAATACGTGTAATCCTTTTTGATATTGGAAGACTAGTCTGTAAATGTCCCTATTCGAACAATGTAGAGTTGATCCATTGCATGTGATGTGACGTATTTGTATTTGACAAGATGATTTGTCAAGGATCAGTACGGTGCGTCGAGGCACCATTTTGAGACGCATGCGCTCTGCACAGGAGACCTTGAGAGCATGCGATATACCGAGCGCACAAATGGCTTTGTGTACTTCTTACTGAAACATAACAGGGCACATATGACATTGTAGACTCACGATTATTTCTTTCTCAGTGAATATTCAATCATAGACAGGTAAGCACTATTCACGTTTTATTAATTCATTATCTATTTAATAATTTCCAGATATGTATAACTTTATTTACAAGTATTATCCTGAAATTTGAGTTTTAAAGTGGAACTCTAACCTCAAACCATATCTGTTAATAACACATTTTAATTAAATAATTGCATAAAACAGATGTTTTTTAATTAGAAAATGATAAATACACCCAAATATCACTCCAAATTAGTGGTTTTGTTTGATATTTAGTTTTGTTAATTTAGCTTCTGGAAAGTTTACCTACCATGATGTAATGTTTTCAGTTCCTAATATGCTTGCATCATTCGTGTAGCTCTATATTTTATTTTTAATTTTAAATTTCATTTAAGGGATGGAAAAATAAAAAAGAGAAAATGCCATTTCAACGATAAATTGAAAAAGGAATTTCCATTCCTCAGATCAAAGAAAGATACCATTGTTTTCTGCAATTTTTGCAGCGGAGAACTTTGTATTACAGTTGGGGGCAGAGCAGCGATAACAAAACACTTGACACCAACAAACATAAGCAATCATTAGATGCATCAGCTTCCAGTTGTAAAGTAACAAGTTTTTTTAAAACTTTAAATTATTCTGAAGATGAAAAACAGTTGGCTGCAATGGAGGGAACATTCACATTTCATACCATAATTCACAATCAAAGTTTTCATAGTATTGATTATATTGATACAACTAAATTATTGAAAGTTTCACAATGCAAAATTTTCATGTGCCAGGACAAAGTGCGAGGCTATTTTGAAATTAGTATTTAAAAATTACTGTGACAAAATACTTACAGAGGACTTGGAAACTGCAACATTTGTAACTATTTTATCTGATGCATCAAATCATAATGAAATGAAATTGTATCCAATAATAGTAAAATATTTTAATGTTACCATGGGCATTCAAGTAAAAGTTTTAAATTTAGAATCCATTGAGGGTGAAACTTCTGAAATTTTGTTAAACCATCTATACAGAGTAATAAATGAAAAAAATTCAAAATCCAAAGTTGTAACGGCTGATAATACAAATATAAATTTTGGTGGGAAAAGACGCAAAGGGGTGAATAATGTGTATGTAAAATTACAAGAGTTACTCCAAAAGAAAATACAATACTAGGAATATGTTATAATGCACATATTTTGTCAAATGCCATCAACAGAGCATCATGTGCCATGCCAATTGATGTTGAAGTAATAATAACTACAATTTATTTGCATTTTAGTCATTTTACTGTTCATGTTGCTACTTTAAAACAATTTGGTGAAGAAGCAAATGTTGAATACAAAAAATTTTAAGATATTCAAAAGTTAGATGGCTTGCTCTAACACCAAATCTTAGAATCATGTTTCTTTTTTTTTTTTTTTATTAATTTTACTAGGGTGACATCAATAAATCAGGGTACAAATGTTCAAAGAAAACATGTCCAGGTTATCTTGTCAATCAGTTATGTTGCATACCCATCACCCAAAGTCAGATTGTCCTCCGTCACCTTCTATCTAGTTTTCTTTGTACTCCTTCCCCTCCCCTTTTTCCTCTCCCCGCCCCTGTAACCACCACATTCTTATCAATGTCTCTTAGTCTCGTTTTTATGTCCCACCTACGTATGGAATCATGCAGTTCTTGGTTTTTTCTGATTTACTTATTTCACTTCGTATAATGTTATCAAGATCCCACCATTTTGTTGTAAATGATTCAATGTCATCATTTCTTATGACTGAGTAGTATTCCATAGTGTATATGTGCTACATCTTCTTTATCCAGTCATCTATTGACGGGCTTTTTGGTTGTTTCCATGTCCTGGCCACTGTGAACAATGCTGCAATGAACATGGGGTTGCATGTGTCTTTACGTATCAATGTTTCTGAGTTTTTGGGGTATATGCCCAGTAGAGGGATTGGTGGGTCATAAGGTGGTTCTATTTTCAGTTTTTTGAGGAACCACCATACTTTCTTCCATAATAGTTGTACTACTTTACATTCCCACCAACAGTGAATGAGGGTTCCTTTTTCTTCACAGCCTCTCTAACATTTGCTATTACCTGTCTTGTTAATAATAGCTAATCTAACAGGTGTGAGGTGGTATCTCATTGCAGTTTTGATTTGCATTTCTCTAATAACTAATGAAGATGAGCATCTTTTCATATATCTGTTGGCCATTTGTATTTCTTCCTGAGAGAAGTGTCTGTTCATGTCCTCTTCCCATTTTTTATTGGATTGTTTGTTTGTTGTTGAGTTTTATGAGTTCTTTGTATATTTTGGATATTAGGCCCTTATCTGAGCTGTTGTTTGAAAATATCATTTTCCATTTAGTTGGCTGTCTGTTTATTTTGTTGTCAGTTCTCTTGCTGAGCAGAAACTTCTTAGTCTGATGTAGTCCCATTCATTTATTTTTGCCTTCACTTCCCTTGCCTTTGGAGTCAAATTCATAAAATGCTCTTTAAAACCAAGGTCCATGATTTTAGAACCTATGTCTTCTTCTATGTACTTTATTGTTTCAAGTCTTATATTTAGGTCTTTGATCCATTTTGAATTAATTTTAGTACAAGGAGACAAACTGTAGTCGAGTTTCATTCTTTTGCATGTGGCTTTCCAGTTTTCCCAGCACCATTTGTTGAAGAGGCTTTCTTTTCTCCATTGTGTGTTGTTAGCCCCTTTATCAAAAATTATTTGACCATATATATGTGGTTTTATTTCTGGACTTTCTATTCTGTTCCATTGGTCTGAGTGTCTATTTTTCTGCCAATACCATGCTGTTTTGATTGTCGTGGCTCTATAATATAGTTTGAAGTCAGGTATTGTAATGCCCCCAGCTTTGTTCTTTTTCTTTAGGATTGCTTTGGCTATTTGTGGTTTTTTATAGTTCCATATAAATCTGATGATTTTTTGTTCCATTTCTTTAAAAAATTACATTGGAATTTTGATGGGAATTGCATTAAATTTGTATATTGCTTTGGGTAATATGGCCATCTTGATTATATTTATTCTTCCTATCCAAGAGCAAGGAATATTCTTCCATCCCATTGTATCTTTTTCGATTTCCCTTAACAATGGTTTGTAGTTTTCATTATATAATTCCTTTACATTCTCTGTTATGTTTATTCCTAAGTATTTTTTTTTTGTTGTTGCAATCATGAAGAGGATTATTTTTTTTGAGTTCGTTCTCAAATGTTTTATTGTTGGCATATGGAAAGGCTATGGAATTTTGTGTGTTAATTTTGTATCCTGTGACCTTACTGTATTGGCTTATTGTTTCCAGTAGTCCTTTTGTAGATTCTTTGGGGTTTTCGATGTATAGGATCATATCATCTGCAAAAAGTGATACCTTACCTTTACTTCTTCTTTTCCAATATGAATGCCTTTTATTTCTTTGTCTTGTCTGATTGCTCTGGCTAGAACCTCTAGCACCACATTAAATAAGAGTGGAGAGAGTGGACAACCCTGTCTTGTTCCTGATTTAAGGGAGAAAGCCTTCAGTTTTGTGCCATTTAATATGATGTTAGCTGATGGTTTATCATATATGGCCTTTATCATGTTGAGA
This sequence comes from Saccopteryx leptura, assembly GCF_036850995.1. Lineage (NCBI taxonomy): Eukaryota > Metazoa > Chordata > Mammalia > Chiroptera > Emballonuridae > Saccopteryx > Saccopteryx leptura. The sequence goes on from NC_089513.1 coordinate 69,217,541, forward strand.
TATTTTCCTTCTATACCCATTTTGTTGAGAGTCTTAAACATAAAATTGTGTTGTATTTTATCGAAAGCCTTTTCTGCATCTATTGATAAGATCATGTGGGTTTTGTTCTTTGTTTTGTTGATATGGTGTATTACGTTAACCGTTTTACATATGTTGAACCATCCTTGAGATTCTGGGATGAATCCCACCTGATCATGATGTATTATTTTTTAAATATGTTGTTGTATTCAATTTGCTAGTATTTTGTTTAGTATTTTAGCATCTGTATTCATGAGAGATATTGGTCTGTAGTTTTCTTTTTTTGTGCTATCCTTGCCCGGTTTCGGTATGAGGTTTATGTTGGCCTCATAAAATGTGTTTGGAAGTATTGCTTCTTCAATTTTTTGGAAGACTTTGAGTAGAATAGGAACCAAGTCTTCTTTGAATGTTTGATAGAATTCACTAGTATAACCGTCTGGGCCTGGACTTTATTTTGGGGGAGGTTTTTAATAGTTTTTTCTATTTCTTCCCTACTAATTGGCCTGTTTAGACTTTCTGCTTCTTCTTGACTCAGTCTAGGAAGATTGTATTGTTCTAGAAATTTATTCATTTCTTCTAGATTGTTGAATTTAGTGGCATAAAGTTTTTCATAGTATTCTACAATAATTCTTTATATATCTATGATGTCCGTGGTGATTTCTCCTCTTTCATTTTGGATTTTGTTTATATGAGTTCTTTCTCTTTTTTCCTTGGTAAGTCTTGCCAAGGGTTTGTCAATTTTGTTGATCTTTTCAAAGAACCAGCTCCTTCTTCTATTAATTTTTTCTATAGTTTTTCTGTTCTCTATTTCGTTTCTTTCTGCTCTGATTTTATTATCTCCTTTCTTCGGCTGGTTTTGGGTTGTCTTTGTTCTTGTTTTTCTAGTTCCTTAAGGTGTGAAGTTAAGTGGTTCTCTTGGGTTCTTTCCTGTTTGTTCATATAGGACTGAAGTGATATGAACTTCCCCCTTATCACTGCTTTAGCTGCATCCCATAGATTTTGATATGTTGTATTGTCATTTTCATTTGTCTGTATATATCTTTTGATCTCTGTGCTTATTTCTTCTTTGACCCATTCATTTTTTAAAAGTATGTTGTTTAGTTTCTACTTTTTTGTAGGTTTTTTTTCCTCTTTTTTGCAGTTGAATTCTAGTTTCAAGGCTTTGTGATCAGAAAATATGCTTGGTACAACTTCGATTTTTCTGAATTTGCTGATGTTGTTTTTGTGGCCCAACATATGGTCAATTCTTGAGAATGATCCATGTACACTGGAGAAAAATATATACTCTGTCACTTTGGGATGAAATGTCCTGTAGATATCTATCATATCCAGGTGCTCTAGTGTTTTGTTTAAGGCCAATTTATCTTTATTGATTCTCTGTTTGGATGACCGATCTATAGCTGTCAGTGGTCTATTGAGGTCTCCAAGTATGATTGTATTTTTGTCAGTTTTTGTTTTAAGGTCAATAGGTAGCTGTCTTATATATTTTGGTGCTCCTTGGTTTGGTGCATATATATTAAGAATTGTTATGTCTTCTTGATTCAGCATCCCCTTAATCATTATGAAATGACCATTTTTGTCTTTGAGTACTTTTGCTGTCTTGTAATCAGCATTATCAGATATGAGTATTGCTATGCCTGCTTTTTTTTTGGATGTTATTTGCTTGGAGTATTGTTTTCCAGCCTTTCACTTTGAATTGGTTTTTATCCTTGTTGCTTAGATGAGTTTCTTGTAGGCAGCATACAGTTGGATTATTTTTTTAATCCATTCTGCTACTCAGTGCCTTTTTATTGGTGAGTTTAATCCATTTACATTTAGTGTAATTATTGACACTGTGAGTTCCCTATTGCCATTTTATACATTGCTTTCTGTTAGTTTTGTGTCTTGTTTGATTCTTCTCTCGTTTTTCTAACTTTTGTTTTTGTTTGGTTGTATTCCATACATCTTTCCTCTGTTGCTATCTTTTTTAAATCATGTGCTTCTGTGGTGGTTTTTTCAATGTTGGTTACCATTAAGTAGTGAAAAGGGTTCCTACCCTGTTCATTTTGGTGCACTATCTTGTGAGTACTTTTGCACTCCATTGTCCTTTGCTACTGTTAATCTTCGTCCTCTTCCCCCTCCCCCCTTTTTTTTTGTTGTCACAGTTTAAATTTGGTTTTATTGTGTTCTTGGTAGAGCTTTTACTTGTGGTTTTGTTTTGTTTTATTCTTTTTATCTGGTTGGAAAACCCCCTTTAGTAATTCCTGGAGTGGGGGTTTTCTGATGATAAATTCCCTCATCTTTTCTGTATCTGTGAATGTTTTTATTTCTCCTTCATATTTGAAGGATAGCTTTGATGGGTATAGTATTTGTGGCTGAAAGTTCCTCTCTTTCAGGACTTTAAATATTGGGGTCCACTCTCTTCTAGCTTGTAGAGTTTCTGTTGAGAAATCTGATGATAATCTAATGGGCCTTCCTTTATATGTTGTATTTTTCTTTTCCTTGGCTGCTTGAGAAATTTTTCTTTGTTGTTGGTTTGTGCCAATTTCATTATGATGTGCCTTGGAGTAGGTTTGTTGTGGTTAAGAAAACTCGGAGTTCTGTTTGCTTCTTGAATTTGTGGCTTTAGTTCTTTCCACAGGCTTGGGAAGTTCTCATCTATTATTTGTTTGAATATGTTCTCCATTCCATTTTCTCTCTCTTCTCCTTCTGATATACCTATTATTCTTATGTTATTCTTTTTGATAGAGTCAGACAGTTCCTGTAGTGCTTTCTCATTTTTTTAAATTTTTGAGTCTCTTTCTTTTTCTGTCTGTTGTGCCTGAAGTTGCTTGTCTTTCTATGTCACTAATCCTACCGTCTATCTGGCCTGTTCTATTAGCTAAGCTTGTTACCTCGTTTTTCAGCTCGTGAATTGAGTGTTTCATCTCTGTCTGATTTGTTTTTATAGTTTCAATTTCGTTGGTAATATTATATATTCTTTGTGTTCATTGAGTTGTTTTCTGAGCTCCCTAAATTGCCTTTCTGTGTTTTCATGTATATCTCGGAGGATTTTTAGGATTTCTATCTTAAATTCTCTATCATTTAGCTCCAAGGTTTCCAATATATTAAATTATTTCTCCATAGATTTTTCCTCATCTATCTGTGCTACCTCTCTGTTTTTGTATCCATGATATTTGGTTTCCTTTTCCTTAATGGCATCTGAGGGTGGTTTTGTTGATAGTATTAATGAGAATTAATAAAGAATAAAAAGTTAAAAAAAGAAAAAAGAAAAAAGAAAAAAAATTATTATTCCCCCCCCTTTTTTTTTCTCTCCTTTCCTTTTTTTTTTTTTTTAATTTTATTTTTACAGGGACAGAGAGAGAGTCAGATAGAGGGATAGACAGGGACAGACAGACAGGAATGGAGAGAGATGAGAAGCATCAATCATCAGTTTTTCATTGTGACACCATAGTTGTTCATTGATTGCTTTCTCATATGTGCCATGACCGCGGGCCTTCAGCAGACTGAGTAACCCCCCATTCGAGCTAGTGACCTTGGGTCCATGGTAGTGAGCTTTTTGCTCAAGCCAGATGAGCCCGCGCTCAAGCTTGCAACCCCAGGGTCACGAACCTGGGTCCTTCCACATCCCAGTCCGACGCTCTATCCACTGCGCCACCGCCTGGTCAGGCATCTCCTCTCCTTCTTGAGAAAATCTTGTGGTGAACTTTGAATTATATTGTGCTAAATAGAACAAAAACTACCTATAATGGAGGGCCTGAGTTGGAGAGAAGTGATAAAAGGGCAAAAAAGGGGTATGGACCCACAAATGCAAAAAAAACAAAAATATTTGGGTCAAGAATAAAATGATTTGCTTTTATGTGATGGTTGACTAAGGGATATGATTAGAGGAATAAGAGGGAAACAGGAAAAAGAGGGGAAAAGTTAAAAAATTACTATTGTATTTAGTGGAGCAAGAACTAGATAAAATGGAGAGCCAGGGTTGGAAGCACTGCTAGTGAGTTAAAAAAGCAAAGTAAAAAAACCCCAAAGTGCCACAAAGAAAAATTTGAGTCCCAGATAAAATAACTTGTTCATGATTGAGGATTGAATGAAAGGAAAAGTAAAGGAGAAAAGAAGAAACTAATATAAAGGGAGAGAGAAAAAAAGAAAAAAAGAAAGAGGAGTACACAAAAAGAAGAAAAAAGAATAAAAGGAGAGAGAAAGAGGGAGAGTTAAGGGTTTTGGAGTGCAACCCTCATAGAGAGAAAGGAAGAAGAAAGAAAAGATAATGGGAGATGTAACACTTATGGGTAGTATAGTTCAAGGAGAGGAGAGAGTAAGACCGGCAGAGAATTAAACGACCAAATTGGAAGAGGAAGAAAATAATCAAGACAAGAAGATAAGAGAAACAAATGAACAAATATAATAAAAGGGGATAGGTTATAAAGTCTGTGGATTATTCTTGATTTTGAGAGGTTATCTTCTTACTTTTTCTTTTCTCTCCCTCTTCCTGGTCGGTGACTGTGTACCTTGGGTTCTGCCCCTGTGGCATGCTTAGGTAGAGGTTTGCAGTTGATAAGTCTCTATGGCGATGTCATATATTGGGCTTCAGTCTCATTGGCAGTCAAGGCTCATTAGTATTTGCAGGCTCCGCCAATGAGAGAGTCCATGTTCCCGGAGCCTCTCTCCTAGTCTTTCCTTCCTGAATTAGTAGCCTGATGATTCAGCTATGGGGTTGCTGCTGCCTCTGCCTTTGCATTTAATGTGGAACTTCTGGAGGCTCCAAGGATAGATTTTTCTGTCTCTGGTTGAAGATCTTGTTGAATTTTGGGGGAGATTTATCGGTATCACTCCTTACGGCGCCATTTCTCTGACGTCATTCTCAGAATCATGTTTCAATAATAAAATATCTGAGATATTAATGTATAATATTTTGTACATTATCAAGCATTTATTTTTCATCAAACTACTCAAAAGATTGAAGGTGAACACATTTCAGCTATGAAGTTAGTCTTATTTTGAATGACTTTATCCTTCAATATATATCTTGTTCTGAAGAAAAATTTCTTCCTTTAATTATAAAAAGAAAAATTTCAGACTTAGAGGAATCAAATCCAGGCATAACAGAAAAGTTTATCAAAGAAGTGCAGAATTTTTACCAGACATGTTTTCAATACTGTATATTGAAGAATGATCTAAAACAAACATCACAAGAAATAACAGTTTTCAATGGTGGTTTTTTTTACTTCATTGCAAGTATATTGGACAGATATTGAATCTTGTCTTGAGTTTTTATCAAAAGAAATGCCAGACATCAAAATAGACAACAATTGTCTCTGAAGAAATTAGAAGACTGAATTTATACTTAAATTCTGAAAAATTAATACAATGGGAAAAAGAACATGTCAAAATTGATAAAAGATGGGTGGAAATATTCAGCCGTTTTAAAAATGAACATATTCTATGTGAAAATTTATTTATTCTTGTTCAATTTACACTGTGCTGCTCTGGAACTAATGCAACAGTTGAAAGAGCTTTTTCAGTTGCTAATGATTTTTGGACAAGTGAGAAATCGAGATTGAATGTTGATACTCTAGCTGCAGCACTTGCCATAAAATTCAATATGAAAGATATTTCTTGTTCAGATATTTCCAATATATTGTTGCAAGATGATATATTGACAAAAAATATTCATTCAGTAGAAAAGCACTCATTTAGATAATGTTATCTAAATGACTACTTTTATTATTAAAAATTAATAGGCATGTAAGCATAATTACAATATAAAATATTACAAATGTTTTATTATGCATTTATCATATTATAATGTATTATTGTTGCAATGAATAAAATGTTTCTTTTATTTATGATATTGTTTCCTTCAATTTATTTTTGTCCTTCTTTTCATTGTAAAAAAGTTGGTCACCTTACATTGTACCCAACCTATATATTCTCTTATCCCAATCCTCCTCCTCAATTTCCTGTAGTTGAAACAAAAACCAATCTCAACCAGATTTGGTAGCCATATTGACCTAAAAGTGACCAGTGGGGTCATTGTAATATCTTTATAATAAATTTGCATTGCAGTTTTGGGACTATTCCACCCCCCCACAAACACACACACACACACACACACACACACACACACACACACACACACCACTGTGACAGTTCTTGAAGGACCAGAAAAGAATCACTATCTGGAGAGGAGGAAGAAGGACAAGTCATGTTGCAGTTATACCACCACCATCAGAAGCTAAGGACCCTCCGTGTCTAGTTTAACAAAAATACCTTCCACCCAGACCCCATCCGGGCATCCCATTTTCTGAGGTGGCCCACTCTCACTTCTTGAGTGCAAACTTTTTGCTTGAATAAATCTACTGTTCTTTGTTAAATCTTTCAGTCCACTCCTGAATCATTTTTGGTGTGGTGACAGGAACCTGCCCCTTGGTACCGGATCGAGCCCGCCTTGGGTGTCTCCTGGCATCAGTACCACTTCATTTAAGCTTCAATAGCCTACTGTTAATTTCTATGCACCATGTGCCCTTCCACAGACCACACAGGGATGGTATACAACAAATTCATTGGTAGCAGCATTTCTGCTTCTAGTATTTCATTAATTAAAGTGGTCATCTCTTTGTGTCCACCAGGTATTCTCTATTCTTTTCAGTTAAACATCTGTATGGGTTCAGGCATGCCTAGAGGTTCCCATTTAGCATGCCCAATGAAAACTGGCCTGAGGGGCAGACTTACATGCCTTCTGTTTCACAATATTCAGGGGAAGCAACCCCCAGTCAGATATATATACCTAATTGCCGCGGACCAGCGCAGCTCCTAATAACGGTGCAGAATTAAGGAAACACACTTATTAAGAAAAAAAAACAATGGGACCGGGAGGACTCTTCAAATGCTGATGGCAATATCTGAGTGCCCCATAGCCCCAGTTTGCTTTATTATATAGCCATATGCAAATCAAGGAAGTCCTTGATACAAAGTTACACATCCAAGGCTAAAACAGGAACTCTCCCAAGGCATAAACAGGAATCCCCCTACCATGCATAAGTGAAATCTACCAATATCTGAAAACAAAGAGTAAGAGGAAGGGCATGTAAATTGCCTCCAGCAACTTAAGGAAGCAAGTGAAGTGGGTGCAAATACTCAGCATAATAGCCAATATGGAGATGGAGGGGGGAGAACTTAGCCTTTTGCTAAGCCTCAAATCTACAATGGCTTTTTGCCATTCACGGTCCACAACATATCCCTCTTTACTTTTTTTATTTTTAATTTGTGTGCTGAGATTTGCACTCATCTGATTTCCTAGTTTCCCGGATTCTGATTTGGAGGCAGACTGAAAAAATACAGAACAAACACAAAATTAGTATAGCCAATGCTAACAGATACCCGAACAAGTATTCTAATACATCACAGTGATTAAAGCCTTTAAGCAAATTCTTAGCCAATATAACAGGATCTATAATAGAGTCTTTGCTGTTTTGAATGTCCTTAACATGTTCACAAAGTCCATGCTGACACATCATCATTCCACATCCCTGCAAAAGCAACCCAACCCCAGTTCAGTCCATCAAAAGCTGTCACAGGAACAGGAGTCCAGGAAATACATCCAGGGAAAGTCCACATGGCACTGGAATTTCTGTCACACTTCCACACTCTGCAGCTAGCATCAAAGTCCCAATGACCGCAGCTCCCAGCTGGCAATGACACAGGTAGACTGGAAAAGCCATCCGCAGCACACATGAAGACGGAGATTCTGTTTTCTTTAAACTGGAAAGATGAACCCAGGGAGCCTTTTACTGGAGCTTTACAACCATTGGGTGGTGAGGAGAACCTTGGGATATACTAAGCTGGATGGCAGAGGTAAATTTGTAAGTTGGCAAAAAAGGAAAAAAGGAGCTCTAAATTAGGAGTAGGTCCTAGCCTAAAATATGAGTGGGGCATTGAGGCAGGAGGAATAAAGGAAACACTATATATTAAACAAAGCAGCAGAAAATAGGACTATCAACACCCACAACAAAGATCTTCAAGGGAAGAATAAAAAACCTGAATATTCAGGCAAGACATAGTTAAGTGACCCTTGTGTAAATGAGATCAGTTTACCTGCTACTTGGAAGAAATACCCTAGGCCCGTCCACAGTGTCCTAGATGGGGCCAATGGCCCTGGGCACCTTTTAGCCTTCAGTGGCAAATCCCAGCATTCTGGGCAAGGTTAGGTCACAGGTGGCTGGAGCAGGGCTGGAAGAGATTGAATTCTCCCTTAGAGGAGCGAGGGGGCAGCTTACCTTCCAGTGTCCCTTTTTCCTCACAGCAAAGGCATGTAAGCCTGGCAGGCTTTGGCTTAAATGACCATCCTTTCCACTATTGAAGCAGGGCCCAGATGGAGTCCTATGAGGCCCCGTAGGGGTGTTGGAGACTTTGAGGGCATATGACAAGAGCTAGTATTTTACCTGATCTCTTTTGGGCTTTTTCTGCCTCTTGGTACCTTAAAAGTCATGCTCAGAAGATCTTGCTGAGGAGTTTGAGGGTCCCTATCTGCCTGTATATCTGGAGCTATTTGGAAAAAGACAAAACAGTGTTATTAACTGGAATCAAATTTAAAAAAATAAAGAAAGAGGTAGGAGTCTGTAGGACAAAAAGATTTGACATCTCTTGTACGTCAGTATTCAAAAGAAATTGTTTGAAGTAAAAAGCATGATAAGGTAGACCTGCAGGAGTTCCAGGATATGATTCCGCCCCCCTTCTTTTTATATTATTTATAACTGATCTTCAAGAAAACGTTGAGCACATTTTACAATATTTTGACTTCAAAGATTGCAAGAAATTCTTGACTTTATGTTAACTTCTAGCGAAAATAGAGTAAATGCACCTTCAAGCAACATTCCCACACTTATCAAAACACCCCCTTAACATTAAATTAACAGGCACTTTAAAGAGTACATATCAAAACTGGAAAATCCCAGTGTGATTTTCATTATTCCCCTATAGTAAAAAAAAAAAAATCTTTACACTTTTATTATGTAAATCTATGCTGCTTCAAGCCTTCCAGCTTGCAGCATGGAGCAGCCTGGCTAAATTAGCATGTCTTTTGGATCCAAAATGAGCGCACTTTACTTATTCCAAATAAAATTATACTTTTGTAGGGAAATGAAATTATTTTTATTTGTTTTTAATATTAGAGCTGGCATTTCCAAATTATTATAATTATTATTATTATTCATGTAAGGACTTAATTTAGGCCTTATAAACAAACACCTTTAGACATTAAACAAAGACTTCACATACAATCACACAAATCAAGAGTGAAACTTGGGTTTTAGAGATTAAAATGTGGCCTGTTTGATCTTACATAGGGCTACCTTAATAGGAATGTAATAAGGATATATACTAAACAGAAATCTCTCTTGAAAAATCTCAAGATGGCCGTATGAGATTTCTGTTCAGCAACATCCAATCAGGCACTCCCTTTGCCTTCTTTTCAGGCAATGGAGCAGGAAAGAAATAAAATGATCTAAAACATTAAAGAAAATTAGATAATAACAGAGAAAGGGAAGAGAGTATAGTAAAATAAGTCTTATGCAATTACTCTTGTGAAGTCTCTCATCCAGAATCATGATATCTCACCAGTCATTCAGGGATCCACCGAGGAGCTTCAGCAGACCTAGGAAGAACACACACATATCCTTGGCCCCATAAGAGAACAGGGTCTGGCCCTTGCCAGATTCCTGTGAGTGGGTCCCTCCACTGCACTTCAGGGAAGGTTTTCCTTGTAGGGTTCCAGAGTCTCTCTGCTGCTGAATGACCCTATAACATCAGTATTCAAAAAATTTAAAGTAAAAAGAGCATGACAAAGAAGATTTGCAGGAGTTTGAGGGCATAATTCCCTTTTTTTATTTTTTCTAATTGATTTTTAAGTGTTTGACGTGCACGTTCTACAATGCCTTGACCCTGGGGATTGTAAGGAATTCCCGTCTTTAGGTCAAGTCAAAAAGTCTGACAAAATGTAGTAAATTATTTTTCTACATATGCAGGAGCGTTGTCAGTTTTAACTAGTTTAGGAAATCCAATAATAGAAAATGCATACAGACAATGAGCTATAACATGCTTAACAGCCTCACCTGTTCTGGCAGAGGCTACTATAAATCCAGAATAAGTATCTACTGTAACGTGGACAAAGGACTGTTTGCCAAATGAAGGTATATGAGTAACATCCATTTGCCAAAGTTGTCCCAGTAGGAGTCCTTGAGGGTTAATTCCAAATGAAGGGTCAGATTGTAGTATAGGACATCTTGGACAGGATTTAACAATCTGTTGTGCTGTTTCCCAAGAAAGTTGAAACTGTTTATGCAGGGCTGCAGCGTTCTGGTGATGAATAGTATGAGACTGAATTGCTTGATCTGTCATGGTTGCTCCAATAATTTGCTTTTGGGTAGCTTGATCAACAAGGGCATTCCCTTACGCTAAAGCTCCAGGGGGCATGGAGTGAGCTCGAATATGTCCTATAAGACATGGAGCTCTATGTTGACGTACAAGTCTTTGAAGAAGGAGAAACTGCTGAAATAGTTCCTCATCAGCAGTTGTCCCTAAGACAGCAGTCTCTATAGTGGAAACAACCATAAGTAAATATTTGCTGTCTGTATACAGATTAAAGGAGAAATATGGCAAATGCTGAAAAGCCATAATAATGGCATGTAATTCTACTCTTTGAGCTGATTTTAAGATGACTGTTTCAGTATAAAGTCCATTGATTATTAAGCCTGCTATTCCTGAGCTGGATCCGTCAGTAAAGAATTTAGGTGCTTCAGGAATGGGCTCATTAACAATTGTCTTAGGAAATACAAATATAGTAATTAATGAAAATTGAACTATTTTATGAGCTGGGTAGTGAGAATCAATTTGGCCTGTAAAATTTGCAAAAGTGGTTTGCCATTTAGTGGAAGTTTCCCAGAGCCATTGTTATTGATCCTTTGAAAAAGGAACAACAACAGTCTGAGGCTCGAAACCTATAAGCTGTAAGAGTCGCCTATGCCCCTTGATAATCAAGGAGGCGACAAAATCAAAATACGGAGATAATACTTTCTTAGGAGTAACAGCTAAATGAATCCATTCAATAGGACCTGAAGCTTGCCACAATAGTCCCGTTGGAGTGTAACTCGAGGGACAAATTAGTAAGGCAATTGATTCTTCAGGATTTATGCATTTTAATTGTGCTTGTTGCACGGCTTTTTCTACAAGCTTTCAAGCTTGTTGTCCCCCCGCAGCTGTAAGTAACTGAGGAGAAGTTGGTTCAGCCGAGCCTCTAAGAATATCAGAAAGTGGCTTCAGTTCTCCAGTAGTTAATTTCAAGGAAGGTCTAAGCCAATTAATGTCTCCTAATAGTTTCTGGAAATTGTTTCAAGTTCACAAATGATCTGTCCTGATTTCTATTTTCTGTGAGTGAATCTCTTGTCCCTCAATAACTTGTCCTAAATAAGAAAAAGGTAAAGATTTCTGTACTTTTTCAGGAGCTATATAAAGTCCTGATTCTTTCAGAGAACATTCTAGTTGTTGCAAGGCCCCTATGCTAAATTTTGATATCCTAATCCATGCCTTCTGGTATTCGGTGCCACTTCTATGGGGGAGAGAATTCCCCACTGTTCTTTCCCTACTTCCCTAGTGGGCAAAATCCCTGATCAAGCATTTCAGTGCTAACTAAACTATTAGGACTGACAAGCAACGCCCCCATATTTTTCAAAACATCTCTACCCCACAAATTAACTGGCAATCCAGGGAGCACATAGGGCTGAAAAAATCCAGAATGACCTTCTTTATCTTCCCATTGTAAAAAACTAGAACTTTGTTGAGGGGATTTGTTCTACCCTATACCTTGTAATTCTGTGGCTGCTGCATGAGTGGGCCAGAAAGGAGGCCAATGTAGCTTAGCAATAACAGATACATCAGCTCCAGTATCTAAAAGTCCTTTAAATTTATGCCCTTGTATTGTTAGTTCCATTTCAGGGCATTCCTGACCTATTTTTTGAATCCAATAGGCAGTATCAGTGGAGCCAAATCTTTGATTCTCTCAGGGTCCCTTTAGCAGGGTTTGGCCTTGTCTTAAAAGAGGTAAAAGGATTAATTGAGCAATTTTCATGTCAGGGGAGATTGACTATATTCTGCAGAGTGTGAGCCATTACTTTAATTTCCCCTGTATAATCCGAGTCTATTACTCCAGGAAGAACAAAGAATTCTCTCATAGTTAAACTACTTCTGCCTAACAAGAGTCCTGCTGTGTTATTGGGAAGTGGCCCCAAAATTCCAGTGGGTATAGCTTGAGGTCCCATCTCTGGAGTTAATACTAATTGGGAGGTGGGACTGAGGTCCAGTCCTGCACTGCCTGTTGTTTCCCGGGCTAGCTGGGCAATGTTTGGCCTGCTGGAATCAGAGTTTGCCGAGGAAACACCGACATCGCCCCTATTGTTTGATGGGGCCAGGGAGGGCTCCATTGTCCATTTTCCTGCCCTCTGGTAGTACATTTAGTCCTCCACTTATTCTTCCAATGTTTCCCTTGTTTACAAAGTGGGCAGAGGTCCAGAGCCTTAAGGGACGGCTGTCCTTGAGAGAGAGGCTGAGACCAATATCCGGGGGAAGCAGAGCAGTTTCTAGCAAAGTGCCTCGAACCCCCACATTGAAAACAGTTTCCACGGACAGAAGTACTTCCCTGACTTTCCTTCTTTCACTTGTTCTGCCCTTTATCAAAGTATTGTCCTGGAAATCTTGCCTTATCTTCTGTGGCAAAAGCAAGACCTTGTATGTATGAAGGCCCAACATCAGCGCATATTCTGATATAGTCCTCTATATCTCCCTTCTTGCGGCGAGGCCAGAGTGCAGCCTCACAAGCAGAGTCAGCATTTTCATAGGCTAGTTGTTTTATTAAAATCTTCCCCACATTTTTATCCCCTACTATTCTTTCGACTGCTTGAATTAGCCGTGAGACAAATTCATGAAATCGCTCATCTGCACCCTGCCTAATTTTACCAAATTCTTCCATTTTGGTCCCTGGACTAGGCAGGCATTTCCATGCCTGTGTGGCTATCTGATTAATTATATCATAAGTAGTTGGTCAATACTCTGAGTTGCCGTATGGGCATATTGTCCTTCTCCAGTTAACATATCTACAGTAATAGCAACCTCTTCTTGCTGATTTTTCTCATCCTGCTCTACAGCCTTTTCATGAAAGTCTGACTTCCACAACAAATAATCACCCCCGGAGAGACAAGCACGAGCAATCACCTTCCAGTCATTTGGGGGAAGAGCCTTTGCACTAATAGTATCTAATAAACCAAGTGAAAAGGGGGCAGTAAGTCCATACTGAGAACAAGCAAGTTTAAGCTCTTTTAGAGTTTTAAAAGGTACAGGTTCATATTCTCGCACTAGTCTCCCCATATCATCCTGTATTTTCACAACAGGAAAACAGGCAAAGCCATCTATTGTTTCCCTTAGATGTATATTTCAAGCCTGGTTTACAGATTGTTGGAGAGGGGATTTCCCAGATTTTGAGCTATAGACTCCGGAATCAGCCCGATAAGGGAATGGAGGAGCAGAGGGTTGAATGTAGGAAGGAGCCGAAAGCAGCGGAGGCCCCATGGCTAAGGCAGTTATAGCCACAGATTTTTAATCCCCCGAGTCATCCTCAGACTCCAAGTTATCCTCATATTCACATCCCTCTGTTTTCGGCTCACCCTGATACTCTTCAGATGATGATTTGTCCTCATAAGGAAACATTTCTACAAAAAGGTCCCTTATTTTTTACCCTATCTGTCCCATAATCTTTTACTCCTGACTACACTTTCCCCAAAAACTTTCTTTACTCACTGTGCACACTTCACTTTGGGGAGTTCCATCACCTTCCTTCAGTTTTAGTTTCCTCATACTTGTTGGAATCCACGGGAGTCCGAAAGACCAGAGTCACAGGCTTTATTGAAAGGAAGAAAGGAACCCTGCCGGGCACTTCTCCCGGGGAGAAGGGCACCAAAAACAGACTGAGGTAAAACTTTATAGGGTTGGGGATAGCCTCAAGAAAGGATGTGCTGGTATGTTTGGCTTTCTGAAATACTCTTCATTGGGGTGATTGACCAGCTTCCTGGAATTCCTTTGTCCCATGGGCGACTGTCCAGTAATTAAGGGTGGGGTCAGGCAGCCAAGTGGAACAGCAAAAGGGCAGTTTGGAATTCACGTATCTATCATTTCTCAACTCTGTGGTTACATATAAAAGAAAGGCAGTTATTAATTTTATAATATATGGTGAGGGGTGATGAGGAGAAAGAGGAGAAAAAATTGGAAAATTATTGCTTCTTCTGGAGAGAACTCAAGAAGAGAACCTTGCCAAGCCAAGTTCCCCATCCAGTTAAGGTCATCAATTTCTATGCTGTAAGTTTGAACCAGGCGATGTCTCCAAAAACCTGAGTGAGGAAGTAAAAAATTTTGCGAGGTAATTGTTAGTTGCTTGCTGCAAGTGCTGATTGAACAGGGTGACATAGTGATACATGGTCTCCTGGATGAGCCTCATGAGACGTGCTGGTCTGGTTCCTCTCGAATGGGAGGACATGTGGAGACTTTTAGAGACAGGAAACCTGTTGGTGTAAGTTTTTAGAAAGACTGAATATGTGTGGTTAAAAGGAAGGGGGTTTGGAGAATATTCAAGAGGGAACTTCTTGGGCTGAGGGGTGGCTTCTTCCTGCTGTTATCCCTACCCACTTGATATTTCCCTCATGAAGTTCTCCTTGGGGTATTGAGGAATAGGAGTGTATGAGCATTTGACTGTAGGTAATCCTAGAGATTTCTCTCATCCGGGCCTGTAGGAACTTGATAAAAAGGGGGCAAGTATTTGGAGATTAGGAATACAGAGATAAGGAGGGTTGTATAGCAGGGGGTGAAAGTTCTTCCATGGTAAAGTTAGAGATATTTTTTCCTGGAAGCCCTGGAGAGAGCAGTTAGTTTGAGCTAAAAGAAATGTTTCATGTTCATCTGTAGGCTCTTCTTCAGCCAAGAAGACCCAGTGGTCTTGTCCCCTTACTATGTGAAGGGTAAAAAGACTGAGAAGCATGAAGAGGTGATTGCTATTCATTCTCCTAGTTCTTCAAGGACACGGGAGAGCTTTACGGTTAGGGGACCTATAGGGGTTGAAAGATAGGATTTAGGAGGTTTGCTGATATAGGGTTTCAGATTTTTCTGTTTCGCAAGGGCAGGTTTCAGGGTTGATGTGTAGGGTTAGGTAGATTTTTCCAATTTTCTGATTGGCAAAGATCTGTGTGTGGTTCTGTACGAAACTAGTGGACAAATGTAAGAGGCAGGGTCCAAAATTTAGAAAAATAAATAGGAGAGTGAGTGGACTGATGAAAAGCAATAGTCAAGACACCCAGTTAGTGTGAAACCAGATTTCATGTTCACAAATTAGCTGGGCTTCAGAGAAAGAGAGAGTAGGAATAAGACAAGGAAGTGGCCAGTTCTCCTGCCCCTAGACCTACTTCTCTAGAGATTCCTAAAGCAACAAGGCGAGGGATTACCTGTACAGCTTGTTTGGTCCTTAGATTGACAGGTAGTGTACTAGGAATTGAAAGAGGCTCATGGGGTAGGATTAGGTTGATATTTGGGGTGAGATAGATTAGGGTACATGGTTTTGTCTAATTAGTAGGGAGACACAGATAGGTGTTGGTCCCACATGAGTAGAAAGTCCCTGATTGGGTGAGGTAGGTTGAGAGATGCAGTGGGAGTTGTCAGGATCATGGTGTGTGGACCTGTCCATGTGAAAGTCAGTCCTTGGGTGATGTAATGCTGGAAGTGCCCCTTGGACAGTCTTTGAACAGTTTGCTGAGTAACCTGCAAATCCTGTAAGTACTTAGGGAAAGGGTGGTTACATTTCTACACTTTGCAGTTAGAGTTGAAGTCCTACTGACCACTGCTTCTAGCTGGAATTAGCAGCAGGCCCCAGCCTACAATAGGCATGGGGCATTGAGACAGGAGGAATAAAGGAGATATTATACATTAAATAAAGCAACAAACTCAGACTGTCAATACCCACAGTAGAGATCTTTGAGGGATAAATAAAACTCAAATATTCAGGCAAGGCATAGTAGATGGCCCTTGTGTTTACAAGAAATGAGATTAGTTTATCTGCTACTTGGGAGAAATACCTTAGGCTTGTGAACGATGTCCTTGGACCTTCAGTGGCAATTCCCAGCATGCTGGGCAAGGTCAGGTCACAGGTAGCTGGAGCAGGGCTAGAAGATACTGAACCCTCCCTCCATGGAGCAAGGGGGCAGCTTACCTTCTCATGTCCCTCTTTCCACAGCACAGTTGTGTCAACCTGTGGGGCCAGGAAGCCTGGCAGGCTTCAGTTCAAAGACCTTTCTTTGCACTCTGGAGCAGGGGCCCTGATGGAGTCCTATGAAGCCCTTTAGGGTACTGGAGCCTTTAAGAGCATATGCCAAAAGCTGGTATTTTCTGACTTCTTTTGGGCCTTATTTGCCTTTTCTGTTACTTCCTTGGCTGTTATAGACCTTAAAAGCTATGCTCAGAAGATCTCACCGAGGGCTTGACTAAGAGAGCAAAATTGGAAATTCAGTGTTTAAAGAAGCCTATTAGACTGAGGAAAGAAAGGATTTGATATGTGGTGGTAGGTGGTTGGAGACTGCGGAGGGTCTGAGTTAGATCTAGGGTGAGACTTCAGGTGGTGGGGGTTAAGGCGATGCCTAGATAGACTAGGGACTGAGAGTGAAGTTGAGCCTTAGCAGAGAAGACACGATATTCCTTCATAGTGAGGAAGTTAAGAAGGGTGAAGGTATGTCTCCTTGAAGCAGGCAGGGAGGGGCTGCAGAGGAGTAGGTTATTTACATATTGTAAAAGAGTACTAGTTTTGAGATTGCATGCTGCTAAATCCTGAGCTAGTGCCTGCCCAAACAGGTGTGGGCTGTTTTTGATCCCCTAAGGTAAGACAGTCCACATAGAGGTAAACAGAAAGTAAGAGTCAGGGTGTAGAGGGATGGTAAAGAAGGCATTCTTGAGGTCTAGGACCCTAAAGTGAGTGGTGTTTGAGAAAACGTGTGACAGTAACTTGTAGAGATTAGGGACTACTGGATGGAGGGGAACTATTGCCTCATTGATTACATGTAAGGCTTGTAAGAGGTGATAAGCCCCTTAGGGTTTTCGAACAGGAAGGATGGGGGTATTGCAGGGAGAGTCCATGGGGATGAGTAAGCTTGGTTTAAGAGGTGGGTAATTATTGGTTTAAGGCCTTAGAAACAGACAAAGTTACACATTAAACGAAGTCTTCACATATAATGAATTAAGAAATTTAAATGAGCGCGCTTTACTTGTTTCAATTAAAATTATACTAGAGATATTTTCTGACAAAGAGACAAGACAGATTACTTACATAGCTTAATATACAATTCTGCTTTTTTTTAAGTTTTCAAGATGACAGGGAGTTGTCAGCATAGAGGGGAGGAAGAGAGAAAGCAGATGGATGGACAGTGTGAGCAGCTGGATGGAAAGAAGGAGGGTCAGAATCTGCAGGAGGAGGAGGAGGAGGTTAAAGTACTGGTGTGGCACCACGTGGTCAGAGGAGTCAAAAAAGATTTAGAGCTCTGAGGAGAGGGGAGAAGGTGAGGAGGAAAGAGGCACAGTCACAGTTTGTGAGGGAGGAGGGGTCAGAGAAGAGACAGACAGAACTGCAGTTTGTAAGGAGGGAGGAGGGGTCAGAGAAGAGACAGGCACCGCAGCCAGAGCCACAGCTTCTAAGGAGGGGGAAGGGGATGAAGAACACAATGGAGAAGGGAGGGGGCTCTTGGAGGGAAGAGATTCGAGTGGAAAAAATTTTCAGAGGGATCAGAGAGGGGTCCCGAGAGAGGGGTGTCCTCGGGGGTCAGGCAGGAGGGAGAGAGTTGGGAGTCACGGAGAAGGAAAGATTAGGAGCAGAGGTTTTAGGTGAGGTTTCTCAGGTCAAAAATGGCCTGCATGTAGAACAAGCAGTACAGAAATTAAGGACAGGAGAGAAGGGAGAAGAAAGCCTGCACGTAAGGAATTTCTGATGCCCTCCCCTTCCGGTGGCAAAAGTTGTCAAGATCTCTTAGGATATTGTAATGGTAGTAGAAAGCAACCTGGCTAGGTGCTTAGAATTTCGAGGAAGTCCGTAGAAGCTAACCACTCAGAGTAGAAACTTCCCAAACTGTGAACCTCAGAGAGTAGGGTGAGTCCCAAAGGAGTAGTGCCGAAGGAGTAGAGGAGTAGTCTCTGAGGCCTGAGATTGGGAGGAGCCCATGTTCTGAGGGGAGCCTGGCTTGATGATTCGGACTGAGAGGATCCCACAGTAGAGGAGACTGGTGAGAGAAGGGGGGGGGGGTCCCTGCCTTTAGTCACAGTTCCAAGAGGAGAAAATCTCCTTAGAAAGAGAGTCTCAGACAGGAGGTCGTCACCCCAAGGCTGAGATCCTGGGACGTAGGAGAGGGGCCTGGCTAGGTGTGCCTAGACTTTTGTAGAAGTCCATAAAGGAGTAGAGGCAGACCACCTGTAGATATGGGGTCCGAAGTCAAAACCGTCCATCCAGGAAGGGGTGTTTTGGAGAGAAATTTGGAGGCCAACTGGGGAAGGGGAAGGGAGAATCTCCTGATCCAGCAGGGGCTCAGGACAGGGTTAGACTGCCGGCCAATTGACCTACAATTACACGTCCAAACAGAATCAGAGAGTAAGCCCGGGACGAGCTGCCGCTGCCCATTGCTTCCCTGGTTGTAAGTTTGGATGGCAAAGAGGGATCGTCCAGGCAGTTAGTACCCTGTCCCAGGTTTCGGCACCAAATGTTGGAATCCATGGGAGTCCAAAAGACCAGAGTAACAGGCTTTATTGAAAGGAAGAAAGGAACCCTGCCAGGTACTTCTCCAGGGGAGAAGGGCACCGAAAACAGACCGAGGTAAAATTTTATAGGGTTGGGGATAGCCTCGAGCAAGGGTGTACTGGTATGTTCAGCTTTCTGGAATACTCTTGGGGTGATTGACCAGCTTCATGGAATTCCTTTGTCCCACAGGCGATTGTCTGGTAATAAAGGGTGGGGTCAGGCAGCCAAGTGGAACAGCAAAAGGGCAGTTTGGAATTCATGTATCTATCAGTACTCATACTCAAGTATTCTGTTCGGGTGCCACTTGTGGACCAGCACGGCTCCTAATAACAGTGCGGAATTAAGGAAACACACTTATTAAGGAAAAAAAAACGATGGGAGCAATGGGACCGAGAGGACTCTTCAAATGCTGATGGCAATATCCGAGTGCCCCATAGCCGAAATACTCAGCATCATAGCCAATATGAAGCTGGTGGGGGGAGAACTTAGCCTTTTGCTAAGCTTCGAATCTACAATGGCTTTTTGCCATTTACAGTCTGCAATGGAGATGTGCCAACTTCAAGAAAAATCTGTTCAAATACCCAAATTTTCATCCAAAATTTTGCCCTAATTTTGTCAACCATTGCATCTCCATATCCTCTGAATCTAATCTTTTTTTTTTTTTTTTTTTTTTTTTTTTTGTATTTTTCTGAAGCTGGAAACAGGGAGAGACAGTCAGACAGACTCCCGCATGCGCCCGACCGGGATCCACCCGGTACACCCACCAGGGGCGACGCTCTGCCCACCAGGGGGCGATGCTCTGCCCCTCCGGGGCGTCGCTCTGCCGCGACCAGAGCCACTCTAGCGCCTGGGACAGAGGCCAAGGAGCCATCCCCAGTGCCCGGGCCATCTTTGCTCCAATGGAGCCTTGGCTACGAGAGGGGAAGAGAGAGACAGGGAGGAAGGGGGGGGCAGGGGTGGAGAAGCAAATGGGCGCTTCTCCTATGTGCCCTGGCCGGGAATCGAACCCGGGTCCCCCGCATGCCAAGCCGACGCTCTACTGCTGAGCCAACCGGCCAGGGCCTGAATCTAATCTTATCCCTCCTTAATACTTCACCAACAGGGCTCCTGTTCCAAGGAGTCCCAAAATATTGTGTCTTCTCCTCCCCCTGGCCATGTCACCTAATTTGTGCATGTGGCCTTATGTCTTGGGCTGTGAATTGGAGCCAGTAAACCCTGGCTTCTATGTCAATCTTTTGATTAATCTTTCTAACCATTATTCCAGGGGATTCCCAGTCAGATTCCTCATCATAATCTTTGACTGACACTCTTTAAATTCTTCCAAACTGGGGTAAATAGAATAGACTTGTTGGGGCCTCTTAATGTTGGGGACCTATAGTGGGTCCCCCTGACCCACTTGATCTCTGGTAGTGCTGTATCGACACCTTTGTTTCAACTCTCTCACTGTCCACCTCATTCATCCTTTTTTTTCTTTTTTGTGAGAGAGATAGAGAGACAGAGACAAACAGGAAGAGGGAGAGATGAAAAGCATCAACTCATACTTGCTGCACTTTAGTTAGTCATTGATTTGTCCTCATATGTGCCTTGACCAGAGAGAAGATGGCTCTAGCAAAGCCAGTGGCCCCTTGCTCAAGCCAGAGACCTTGGGCTTCAAGCCAGCGACCATGGGGTCATGTCTATGATCCATGCTCAAACCAGCAATCCCGCACTCAAGCTGATGAGCCCGCACTCAAGCCAGATGAGCCCACCCTCAAGCCAGTGACCTCAGAGTTTCGAACCTGCATCCTCAGTGTCCCAGGTCTACTCTCTATCCACTGAACCACCACCTGGTCAGGTTTACCCCTTTTTCAATAACCATCTGAAAACTTTGACTCTGCTGTTTCAAGTCATTGACTCCCCGCTTTGTCTATCCCTGTTTTCTTGATTACTTTAATGTTTTTGGTATTAGTTAGAGCCATAAGGGGAAGCTGAGATAGCAAACCTGATAAGGCTTCTCAAACGGTTCGATTTTGTAGCAGTAAAGTTAGATGGGTGCCCATGTGACAGGGACCCCCTTAACCACAGCATTTACCATAATTTAGGTGACAGGCATAATCAGCAGGTGAATATACTAGTCATCATAAAGCCAGTTCCACACAGCTTGCATGTAAAAGGTATCAGCTGCTTCATCTGGTATGTTTATTTGGCATTTATAGAGGGGACTTGGGAAGTCCCCCTTCTCAGGATAAACACACTTTACTGTGGTTTGTATCCAGTTCACCTGCTGGCTGTTCCCTTGGGAACTGCATCAACTCAAACATGCTCTGTTGCTCTGCAGCATTCAAAGCCAAACACAGCCCCTAAATTGATTAATTTCAGTCTATTTTAGTCAAGGTTTAGAAAGTTGATGATACCAATCCACAAAATGAGCCAGCTCTTTCACACTACATCCTCTAGTTTTAGCTGCTTCTTGGTTTTCCCTCCCCCTGCACTAACTACCTTCTTGGTGACCAGCGGTCTTAGAGGTACTTATCATTGTCCCTGTATATTTTTTCCCTTTCTAGGCAACTTTGATGCTAATGGCTGAAGCTCAGACTGATACAAATATGAACTTGGTTCAGCATCAAGGCCCAACCCAGCGCTTTTCATTTTGGCCATTACAGATAACAATAGCCAGGGAATTGTATATTTAGTATGTTTATTATTTTTCACTTCCTTACATATCCTCAGGAGTTGGGTCTACTACCATTTCTAAATTCCATTGATAACTTTTACCTTTAGTAACAGCTATAGTTTCATATCATGGGTGATTAGGTAGAGGTCCAGGTATCAAAGGTTCATCATCCCTCCCACTCCCCACCCCTTGTATCCTTTCTCTTCAAAACCACGTTTTCATCAGCCAGGGTCATTCTAGTAAATCCCACTTCACTGACACCAACAAAACTAGGTTTTGGTGCCCAACTTTAACATGGTTGGAGACTTCCCAATACCAACAAGCAATTCTCGGACACCACTTTTTTCTTTTTTTTTTTTAATTTTAATTTTTTGAGAGTCAGGGAGACAGGAACATTAAGCTGCTCCTGTATGTGCCCTGACTGGAGAATTGAACCGGCAACCTCCACATGTTACATCCCAGCGAGAGAGACTACAGCAGACGCAAAGTAAATTTTATAGGTTTTATTGCAGACCTGCACAGGGACTGCAGGTAACCCATGCAAGGGAGCACTGCAGCCCCCCAAACCTGCCCAGGGACTGCAGGTAACCCACACAGGGGAACACTGCAACCCCCCCAAACCTGTGCAGGGACTGCAGGCAAACCACGCCTCCGAAGAGACTGGAGCACTGCAGCCAACCAAACCTGCGCAGCCAACAAACTGCGCAGGGACTGCAGCCCCCCAAACCTGCACAGGGACTGCAGGTAACCCACACAGGGAACACTGCAGCCCCCCAAACCTGCGCAGGGACTGCAGGCAAACCACGCCTCCGAAGAGACTGGAGCACTGCAGCCAACCAAACCTGCGCAGCCAACAAACTGCGCAGGGACTGCAGCCCCCCAAACCTGCATAAGGACTGCAGCTCCGAGCTTCTAAAATGGCTCCTTTTTATAGGGTGGCTGTCTAGGATGAGCAAGCATCATACAGAAGCTGATGTGGCTGTTAGTCATTGGCTAGGGAGGTCGTGCGCAGTTACAGGGGGGGTATTACTCAGTGGAGAATTTCAAACATAAACTTCTGATAAGGGTCTCTGACTCAATGCAGGATGTTGCTGAACTCTTTGTTCTCAGTGTCACAGGGACCTTGTACACTCTTGGCAGCCCCAGCATGTCAGTACTCCCTGAATCTAACACACACTTGGGATGATGCTCCAACCAACCAAGCTATACGGCCAGGGCTAATCCAGCCAGGACTTAATTTTTATTGATTTTTAGAGACAGAGAGAGGAAAGGAGAGAGAGGGGAATGAGTAATCAGCATTTTTAAAAGATCGACATAAACTTTAAAATTAGCTACCTTATGTCAGTCTCCTAAATTTAAAGTGAGTCAGTTTACATAGGTATTGTCTATACCTAATAAAACTGGATCTTTAAAATACTCATTCTACAATTTATTTCTAGCCCTAGCTGAACTATACAATGTCTATCCCTTCAGTCAGACACTGAATCCGTTTCTCGGATAAGTGATTGAATGGCAGGTATCAAGAAGCTTCTGAAAAGCTTTCCTCTGGAGATCCAAATAAAGATCCCACCCTCCCCCCACCTCGCAAAAAAGGAAAGAAACTTATATGGCAAATGATATATGGTAAATGAAGCTTTTAGAGAATTAATGAATTAACTATATGACAAAAAAAAAATAATTTTGACCCGGGCATGAGCGTGGGGTGGGGAAAGAGGTCAGATTAAGTCTAGCCGCAAAGTTTCAGTTAAGAGGAAATAACCTAGAAATCCTCAGGAAGTAGCAATAATGCGGAGCTGGATGCAGGAGGGCGTCTAAAATTCTCTCACGCAACCATTGTACTACGATCCCAAGAGCCCTCCGATGGCTGAAGAGAGAAGAAAAACTACACTAGCGGCGAGCACAAAGGCAGAAGATTTACAATTGACCCCGGAAACATTTTATTTTGCGTAGGTAACTGGAGAAGTCTCTTTGGCGATTCGGTCCTTGATCCGGAAGAAGAGGAAGCAGACAACACTTGCGATTGGACAACGTCACAAAGGCGGGGCTTTGACGAGACAGTCACCTGGATAACCGGACGTGACGACCACAGCGGCCGCTGGCTGGGCTTGGCTCTGGTCCGCGGCTTCAGTGGGCGCGGCCTTCACCGAGGAGTCCGCTCTGCTGGGGGCGGTGCCATTAAGGTCACGCCTCCCGCACTGACTCAGGGTGGCTTTGAAGCCATGTCTTAGGCTCTGGGGGGCGGAGACTCGAGCCGATTCGCTTAGAAGCGAGAGCCGACCGGTGTCGTCAGCGGCGTCCTATTTTCCGGCTTCCGGTGGCGGCACCGCCTCCCTGCGAATCTTAAAACCACGCCCCCTGGGAATACCGTCGTCGCCCTCCTTTCAGCCTCGAAACTCCTCAGAGTCGCTCCGGGGCGACTCCAGCCCAACATTTCCTCGCTTTCCTTCTGCCCCTTGGAGGACCCCGGTCCCCCACTGCCCTCTTCCTTGGATGTGCTGACCCTTCCCCTCTCTCTAAAATGTCCAATAACCTCCAGCGAGTCTTCTTGCAAGCCGCCGAGGAAAAGCCAGGCAACGCCTCGCACTGGTAAGTACGGGCTTCCGACCTCCCTCGCCGCGCCCGCCCCTCGCCCGTCTCTTAGGACGTCGAATGGGCCGTCGCTTCCCGTCACGCTGCCCCCGGGCGAGCGTCCCTAGGGAGGCGCCCGACCCCCGGGGGCGGTTAGAGCTCTCAGCTCGCGTCCCTCTCGGAAAGGCAACTCCTCTCGCGGCTCCGAGCGCGCTCATTTCGAAACCCCGCCGGGCGGCTCCGATTTCCTAGGCGGACCGAATAGAGCTCCACGGGAGCTGGAAGCAACATGGCCGACGCTGCTGTGTGAGCAAAACTTTCTGGAAGGTTCGCGCGCTCGCAGGAGGAAAACAAGCGGCCGTCCGCGCGAAGCAGCAAGTGCAGCCCAGGTGGCGCTGGACTTCGTGAAGAGTGGCGCGATTTCAGAGCGTGAGGAGGAGAGGCATGAGTTTGGGGGCCCTTGATACGCGTGTGTGAATGTAGAAACCGAAAGATTGTTCTAGGATGAGGGAATCGATAATTTTAAACGTTCAAGTAACAGCTTTATATGGAGAGAAAGAAAAGTAAAAAAAAAAAAAACAAAAAAAAACACCCTCCTGTAAAATCAGTCTTTTGGAACAGCGTATTTGAAGCAGGGGTAGTGCGAATGCCATCTCTTAAGTGGATGTCTGTGTAGAAGAGCTATATTTGGTATGGGGAGATTCCAGTATTAAAGACACTCGTTTGTAAATTTTTCTAAATGTTATCACTAACTCAGTAGTTTGGGGTTTTTTTTAGTTTAGGGGTTTTTTTTGTTGTTGTTGAAGCTTCTATTCGAGCAATGAAACGGGAACAAAACTAGAATATTTTAAGTTCACTCCGTGGTTAGTGGACGGATAATGGATAATAAGTGGTGAGAAAATTTTAATGGGTCTCTGCAGAAGGCAAGTGCGAAGAAGAAGGAGGCACGGACGTTAAGATGGCAAGTTCGTGGAAGAGGATTTCTGAAGAAAATCGAACTGCGTAGGTTGAACCCTGGCTTTGTGAGGCCAAGTACCTCAGTTTTCGTTCTGTAAATAAGGCCACCTAGAGGTATTTTGAGGTTGAAAAGAGTGATAGTCATAAAACAATTAGTGTAGGAAAAATAGAAAAGCACTATTTAAAGGTGGTGGTGGTTGTTTTAAGAATATAACTTCGCTTCTGTACAAATTGTGGCCCAAGAAGTAGGTTTCCTTTACTTACGAGTAGATTCAAAAGCCGATTCTAATAATGACTTATAAAAAGCATGCGTAATATTCCAAAACGAGACGGTCGCTAAACCAGTGAGCTGAAACAAGATGGAAGAACTGTCAAGAAAGAACTATTGTATTTCAAATCAAAAGAGCCAGCGTTTGTATAGTTATATTGCTTGTTGGATTATTTTTGGTGGAAGTTGGGGGGAGAGACAGATACTACTCTATGGATATGCACAAGTAGGATTCCTTTTTAATGACTTTTATTTCTTCTACCTTGTTCTAGTATCTGGATATTGATGACACCTGACTTAACAGTTTGTTTCAGGAATGCGTTTGTTTTTAAAATTAGAAATAAGACAGAATAAGAACTTTATATTTTTCTTTACTGTGTACTTGGACTGTTTTTATCCAGTTCTATCCCTTTGGCTATCTATATCTGGCATTTTAAAAAACATTATAGATTGAATTATGTTTTGGTTACATTCATAAGTCATTTGGAGTTTATTAACTTACTGATTTATGCATCGTTTTCTCATCTTCAACTGCATTTATTTCTTCAAACCACTTACTTTGATTATTGGTTGCATATTATGTTGTTTTATAATTAACAATCTGCGTGATGTCCAAATAGAATTTTGTAAGTAATTTGATTAATATCAGTTCTTGGAAACTTCGTATTCTTATTTTTCTGATAGTATTTTTGGTGGTACTAAATTATTTAAATATTTTCTTTATGAACTTAAAATGACTAGGATTTTTTGTTTTCTATAGTACTTGAATTTTCTGCTTTTTTTTGGTATATTTTTCTTTTTAGTAATGTGATACGGAAAGTTTATTGTTTGAAGTATTTCTTGTTCATTGGGCCGTAAAATAAACTCAGTCTTATAGTACAAAGGAAAAATCTGGAAGATAATCGTGATAGTAGGTGTTGTTTTATTTAGATTTGGTCTTTGTTGCAAAGAGGAAAGCAGGAGTCAGAATGGGAAAGAAGGCAAGCTGTGGAGTTACAGAGACCTAGGTTCATATCCTGGTTCATTCACTGCTTATCAGTACAGTTCAAACATTTGGTTATAAAAGGATTCAGTAGTAGTACCTGCTCTGTGATATACTGTGCTAAATGGAGAGACCAACTTAAAAATAGAGTGTGAGCCATGCGGGTGGAAAACCTGACAGTCTGGAGGGGAGGAGATGTGTTATATTTTTATTTTTATTATTATTATTTTTTTTGCATTTTTCTGAAGCTGGAAACAGGGAGAGACAGTCAGACTCCCGCATGCGCCCGACCGGGATCCACCCGGCATGCCCACCAGGGGCGACGCTCTGCCCACCAGGGGGCGATGCTCTGCCCATCCTGGGCGTCGCCATGTTGCGACCAGAGCCACTCTAGCGCCTGAGGCAGAGGCCACAGAGCCATCCCCAGTGCCTGGGCCATCTTTGCTCCAATGGAGCCTTGGCTGCGGGAGGGGAAGAGAGAGACAGAGAGGAAGGCGCGGCGGAGGGGTGGAGAAGCAAATGGGCGCTTCTCCTGTGTGCCCTGGCCGGGAATCGAACCTGGGTCCTCCACACGCTAGGCCGACGCTCTACCGCTGAGCCAACCGGCCAGGGCTGTGTTATATTTTTTAATAGCTTTGTGCACAGGCTGCTGTGAGGTCATAGAGAGGGGTATTGTAGGAAAGGTTTCTGGAGCAGCTGAGTGAGAGAATGTGAGTGTTAGCTACCCAAGTAAAGAGGAATGCAGGCGATGCCCAGGCCAGGCAGAGGAAATTGGTACATGAAGCACCAGTATGGCTTCTTAGTAACAATTGGGATTTATTGTTTCATTCTATACTACAATCAGGATAGGTAGCACAGGAGGGGTTGGTTTGCCCTGCTGAAGAGATTAGACTTGTTCTCTTGGAGATGAGAGGATTTAAGGAAAGGGCTGTTGTATTGTGGTCACCAATACATTTCAGATAGCTGATGGTAGTATGGATTTGGGGGCGAGGGGTCAGGGATGTAAAGATTCTGTTACACTAGTCCTTTCAGAGATGGTTAAAGCCTTGAACTACCTGATATAAAGTAAGGGTTGGAGTTAAAGAAATACAGAAGGGAAAATATGCAAACCTTGTCAGTGAATTGGCATGAAAAATTTCAAATTTCTTAGTTGATGCAATTGAATATTTTGGACCCTGGTATGTTGGGGTTGTGCAGTAAACAAGAAAATGGATGGGATTGCCCAGGAGAGTATGTAATTCTGAATAAGTTATTGAAGATCGATTATGATGTTAATTTTCTGGGTAAATATTGGTAAATTGAGGTGAGGAACACACCAAGAAAGCCCTCTGAGAGAGATTTGAATCTGAAACTCAGGCTCATAGCTGAAAATAGACTTGTGATTCATTAGCTAGAGGTATAATAAAAGCCTATGCTAATACATCCTACAATAATAGGAATTAGGATGTCATGAAACTGTCAGTTGGCTTCTATCTACCTTTAACCCCTTATTTTTAAATGGGAAGTTAATAAAGTGAATGTCCTTAGCAGGAGGCGTGATCAGTGATTGGCAAACTATGGCTCGCGAGCCACATATGGCTCTTGGGCCCTGTGAGTGTGGCTCTTCCACAAAATGCCACGCGTGGGCGCTACCTCGATAAGGAATGTACCTACCTGTATAGTTTAAGTTTAAAAAATTAGGCTCTCAAAAGAAATTTCAATCGTTGTACTGTTGATATTTGGCTCTGTTGACAAATGAGTTTGCCGACCACGTGTTCCATTGTCAATTCAATGTGCATTTAGTTTTCTTATTATGTTTACTTTTGTGTTGTTATGTTTACTTTTGTGGTGTGTGTGTGAGCGAGAGAGAGAAAGAGAGACAGAGTCAGAGATCATGCAGGCTCATTGAAATCTATTTTTCATTAATTTCTTAGTTGATGCAATTGAATATTTTGGACCCTGGTATGTTGGGGTTGTGCAGTAAACAAGAAAATGGATGGGATTGCCCAAGAGAGTATGTAATTCTGAATAAGTTATTTAATATTACTAAATGTTTGTTTTCTCAACTATAAAATAGGAATGGCAATACCTTGCCAGGCTGTTTATTAGGATTAGATTTATGACAGTTTATAATAACATCTATTATATGAATAATACTATATGGTATATATTACTACATTGTATACTTATGAAAATTATGTAAGTACATAGTGTTAAATTATAGGTAGTAATATATATATAGAAAAAGGTCTTGCAGTAGTAGAAAAAATATACTTTGCAAAAATATCTACAAAATCTTCATTAGCCTGCAAAATTTTTATCATTCCATCTCAAATATATGAATGTTGCATATCATTATTAGAATAGTAAAAAATGTCAGTTATATAGCATTATAAATGTTTG
Organism: Saccopteryx leptura; assembly: GCF_036850995.1. Classification (NCBI taxonomy): domain Eukaryota; kingdom Metazoa; phylum Chordata; class Mammalia; order Chiroptera; family Emballonuridae; genus Saccopteryx; species Saccopteryx leptura. The sequence goes on from NC_089513.1 coordinate 69,246,207, forward strand.
ATATAGCTTTTATTAAAGTTCTCACATTCTCAAAAGATTACCTGATTAATTTGTTCTTTCTTGGACACCAAGGTATATATTTTAGCAAGGAGAGTTGGAGAGAGAGGAACAGACTGGGGTCAGATACAGGAAGGGGGAGAGATGAGAAGCATCAACTTGTGGTTATAGTACTTTAGTTGTTCATTGATTGCTTTCTCATATGTGGCTTGACTAGGTGGCTCCAGTCAAACCAGTGACCCTTTGCTCAAGCTAGTGACCTTGGGCTTCAAGCCAGTGACCATGGGGCCATGTCTAGGATCCTACCCTCAAGCCAGCAACCCCATGCTCAAACTGGTGAGCCCACACTCAAGCCAGTGACGTTGGGTCTTTGAATCTTGCTCCTCAGCATCCCAGGTTGGCACTCTATTCACTGTACCGCTGCCTGGTCAGGCACCAATTGTAAATTTTAATGGAATAGGGTAACTAGCATATATTGAGTGCTTATCATAATTTTAGCCTCATTTTACAAATGAAGAAACAGATTCGACAAGGTTAAATAAATTTACCAAAGTCAATCAACTAATAATTGGAAGAGCTAAGATTAGAAGCCCGTAATCTTTCTAATGTATTCCTATATTCTATTTTAAAGTCTTAAACTGTTGTTATTTTCCCAATGTAGTTTCTCAGTTGAGACCCCAGCTGGTTTAAGGTAATTAGCATGTTGATGATTCTTTTTAAGACACCAATCAGAGCGTGGGATGCAGAATCTGATTCTAGTTTTAGTTCTAACATGAGTTAACAGCATAAGCTCTTTAAGAAAACAGAATAGGGTTTTAGTTCATTTTAAATGGAGATCTGAAGAAAAAGGTCTTATCAATTTAAGAAATATGAACTTTTTCCATTTATCATTTCTCTCTTTAGCATTCTGCATTTCAATTTAATTTTTAACACTCATTCCGTTTGTTACTAGGAAGCCGTGGCTTTTTTCTTTTTCTTTTAGCTTATAGAATCCAGTACAAGTTGTAATTTTAAAAAATCCAGAATTCTACAAGCTAGAATAAGAAAAAAAAAATCCACAGTTTTCTAGTATTAGGTGTAGAGGATATAGTTGTAATTATGATAATCCTACCTTTAAGGAACTTATGGTCTCTGGTAGAGTATATGAATCTCTACTGTTATACTGATATAGAAGAAGCTGTATTTTTCTTTCCTTTTTGAAAGGGACTAGAAGAGAAGGAGGGGAATCAATGATTTATTTGAAAATAGATTTTCTTAGGTCATCTTATTCTTACACAAAGATTGTTTCCAATCTTTATAGATTCTCAGATCTCTTCTGTTTTCGCTCTTATTCTTAGCAGATGGTATCATATCCTTTTTTATAGAGAAAGTAAAATGAAAGCAGATTAGAATTACCTCAGCCTTCTAAAACCAAAGCTATAAACTTACCTGCAAATGCCCCTAACTGGAACTGTCTTCCAGTTCCAATGGAAGATGTTTCTCTAGCTCTCTTTAGGGTTCAGTTACTCCAGCCTGTCTTCTGGTTCTCACTTTCTACCTCCTTATGAAACCTTAACACTTAATTATCTTGTGTTCTTTTATTACCAGTCTTTTCCTCTTACACCTCCCTTGAGCATTTGTGCAGGTTCTGGTTCATCTAAGTTTAAAAAATGAGGAAGAAAGTCCTTTTCCTTGATCGTGCAGCTACTTAGCAGTCTTTCTTTTCTCCTTTACAGTCAAAGTTCCTAAGGGGATTGTTTCTATTTACTATCTTTATGTCCTTTCTTCATAGTCACACCTCAGCAACTTCTCTGTCCACTAAACTGCTCTTTTAAAGCCACCCATGACACATGCCATTCATTCCAGTGTACATTTTAGATCTGCATCCTACTTGGCCACTCAAACTTTTAATAGAATCGCACACATTTTCTAGAAAATTCTCTCTTCCTTTGGCTTCCATTACATCACAATCTCTTGTTTTCTTTCTATTGCTCAAAGAAAATGGGAAGCTGCTTAAATATTTTAAACAGGGAAGGGCCAGCTGTAGTGTGCTAATTTGCAGGGGAGATGGTATAACTAAAAAGAACAGTTATGAAGCTATTATAATAGTCTAAGCCAGAGATAATGTTTGTTTGGACTAGAGTGAAGACAGTTATTTGAAAAGAAATGAACAGCCCTAGCCAGATAGCTCTGTTGGAGCAGTCTCCTGATACGCAAAGGTTGTGGGTTCGATCCCTGTCAGGGCATATACAGAAACAAATCAGTGTTTCTGTCTCTCCCCTCCTTTCTCTTTAAAATAAAATTTTAAAAAGTTGTTTTTAATAAAAAAAGAACAACTCAAGGGAGATAAAGGAGATAGTAGCAACAGGATTTTGTGATTGAATATAGATGGTAAGAAAGCAGGAACTACTTGTTCTAAATTAGACAGCTAAAATAAATGCCATTTACTTAAGGGGCAAAAATTACTGGAAAGGTCATATTGAGTTTTAGGTGCATTTGAGATTCTGAATGGAAATGTCATGAGGGAAGTTGAATACATAAACCTGAATCTCAAATGAGCGAAGATACAAATATTTGAATGTTGCTATATAAATGGTCATAATAAAAGAACTCATCTAGGGAAAGCTTACAGAGTAGAAAGAGAATTCAGTTTAAGCTTTGGTGAATTCCAACATTTGAAGGTTGCTTAAAGTAGGATGAGTTGGCAAGAAGACCAAGGGAGTCACTGCAGAGGTAGGACAGTGTCATCTGTTGGAGGCCTGGGAAAGAAAATGTTTTTAAGAAAAGGTGCAGCAGGCCCTGGCCGGTTGGCTCAGCGGTAGAGCGTCGGCCTGGCGTGCGGGGGACCCGGGTTCGATTCCCGGCCAGGGCACACAGGAGAAGCGCCCATTTGCTTCTCCACCCCCCTCCTTCCTCTCTGTCTCTCTCTCCCCCTCCCGCAGCCAAGGCTCCATTGGAGCAAAGATGGCCCGGGCGCTGGGGATGGCTCCTTGGCCTCTGCCCCAGGCGCTAGAGTGGCTCTGGTCGCGGCAGAGCGACGCCCGGAGGGGCAGAGCATCGCCCCTGGTGGGCGTGCCGGGTGAATCCCGGTCGGGCGCATGCGGGAGTCTGTCTGACTGTCTCTCCCCGTTTCCAGCTTCAGAAAAATACAAAAAAAAAAAAAAAAAAAAAAAAAGGTGCAGCAGACATTTTTGTACTCATTCAAATACATATTTTAACTGGATTATAATTCTCTATTTACACGTCCATGTACGAGGTAGTTAAGTTATTTTAGGGATTGTAGGTTGTACTAGGTTGGAAGCAAACATTTTCTGTAAAGGGCCAGATAGTAAACTGTTTTAGGCTTTGCATGCCATATGATCTCTGCTGTGATGACTCAACTCTGCTGTTGTAATATGAAAGTAGCACAAGAAGAAAATGAGTGCAACTGTGTACTAATAAAACTTTATGGATACTGAAATTTGAATCTCATGTAATTTTTACATGACAAAATATTCTTCTGATATTTAAAAAATAATTCAGAAGAATAAAATATTCTTAGCTTATGGACTGCACGAAAACAGGGAGGGGGCCAGATTTGCCTCACAGGCTGTACTTACCCTTTCCCCCAAACTGAGCCTGGTGCCGGTATCTTAACAGTCACAAAGTTCTAATCCAGTTTAAAAATGCTTTTTTGGGGGGTTGGGGGGAGGTGGTGAGGTGGGTTTTCCTCATCAAGCCCTGAAAGCAAGAACTCATACTTTATATTCATGCTTTTTTTTAGAGATTAATTTTTTACTTACTAAAAGTAAATATAACATTGAAGCAATATCAAGTGGATAGAGGTGTTTGTTTGGGTTTTTTTTTTTGTTTGTTTTTTTGTATTTTTCTGAAGCTGGAGACGGGGAGAGACAGTCAGACAGACTCCCGCATGCGCCCGACTGGGGTCCACCTGCCACGCCCACCAGGGGCGAGGCTCTGCCCACCAGGGGGTGATGCTCTGCCCCTCCGGGGCGTCACTCTGCCGCGACCAGAGCCACTCTAGCGCCTGGGGCAGAGGCCAAGGAGCCATCCCCAGCGCCCGGGCCATCTTTGCTCCAATGGAGCCTTGGCTGCGGGAGGGGAAGAGAGAGACAGAGAGGAAGGAGTGGGGCGGGGTGGAGAAGCAAATGGGCGCTTCTCCTGTGTGCCCTGGCCGGGAATCGAACCCGGGTCCCCTGCACGCCAGGCCGACGCTCTACCGCTGAGCCAACCGGCCAGGGCGGATAGAGGTGTTTTACATATTTGTAAGGTATAATTATGTTTTATTGGGTTGTAGAAAGGTAAAACTAAGTTCCAGTGCTTCCTAGGATGTTTAGAAATTTTGGCTTTGATTTTTGTTAATACCTGAGGTTGAAAAACACTTGTGTGCAGTAAAAAACAACTTTACACTTTTGAGAACTTTTTTTTTGTCCACAAAGTTTTTTCTTCATTTGATTTTAGTCATGTGAGGGCATACTACTATATTTCTCCATGTATAAGATACATCTTAATTTTGGGACCCAAAATTTGAAAAAAAAAGTATTACAAAAAGCTAATGAACTCAAGTTTTTTTCCGGGATCCACCTGGCATGCCCACCAGGGGGCGGATGCTCGGTCTCTCTGGGGTGTTGCTCCGCTACAATGGGAGCCATTCTAGTACTTGAGGCGGAGACCATGGATCCATCTTCAGTGCCCGGGTCAGCTTTGCTCCAATGGAGCCTTGACTACAGGAGGGGAAAGAGAGGGAAAGGAGAGGGGGAAGGGTGGAGAAGCAGATGAGCGCTTCTCCTGCCCTGGCCAGGAATCGAACCCGGGACTTCCATATGCCAGGCCGACGCTCTACTGTTGACTTAACCAGCCAGGGCCGAACTCAAGTTTTATTCGTCATAAAATTTATACAACTCCTCATCACTCATAACTCCCACTCATTAGCTTGTCCTCATCTGTGTCTGATGATGAATCACTGTCTTCATTTATTGCCTTGTTCTCAGTTCCATCTATGGCGTTTGAAATTCCACAACTAGTGTATAAGACGCACCCAGTTTTTAGACCCCAATTTTTTTCAGGAAGAGATGTGTCTGATAAATGGGGAAATATGATAGTTCTCTAGAACATGGACTCTGCACTCATGTTGGTAGAATTGAGCACAAGAAAAAGTCCATAGACAAGTGAACAGATTATTTAATTCATGATGACAACTGGTGATATGTACCATGAAAGAAATCAGTGGTGTAATATTTTGGACTATGAATTAGAGGGGAAAGGATAGTTAAGGTGGTCAGATACTGGAGAAGTATCATTTATGCTGAGACTTGAGTTACATGTGTGGGAGAAGTAGAGAATTTGCATGTGTAATGGCCTTGAGTTCCATGAGCTCTTAGTATTTTTCAGAAACTGAAAGGTAGTTTTAAGTATAAATAATTTGAGGTACCAGCATTCAAGAAATCTACAAATAATTGGTTATACAGAGATTTGTATGGGATTTTTTAAAAAACCAATCTGTACTGAGAAATAGCTAATAAGTATCCAGATCAAAATTGGCCAAATTAAAAAAAGTTACTTTCAGTGTGTTCCATGTTCCACGTTCAGACATTGCACTTATATATATGAATTGACAGGCAATCAGAGCTAGTATGAGCAATTGCCATACCAAGGGCTGTTTAGCATTCAATTTCAAATGTGCTGAGACAATAAATCAAAGAAGAAAATGGTTCCTACATGAACAACTTAGTTTAGTCTCTAAAATATGGCACACTTAGGTATCACTATAAAAGATGCCTTAGCAAAAGAAGAAAGGTTAGCAGAACTTGTAAGCCATTGTTAGTGGGAAGAACAAAACATTGCGGGGGGGGGGGGGGAATAAGGGAAATAGAATAAGCATAAATGGAGGTGAACAATAAAAGTAAAGGAGGAGGACAAGAGGAAAGAATTCAAGGAAAAGAAGGAAGGAGGATGCTAATAGTTTAAGAGAAGCATATTCTAGTAGAAATAATTTTATACAGGGTAAAACATTAGAAAACTCTTCCTTCAGTTTTAGGAATACATGTCCTATCTCATAACTATTACCTAAGCATGTGAGATATAAAAAAGCTGACCATATCTTTGATTATTTCTTCTTCTACTTCAGAATCTTTGTTTTGTAATATTTCACTTTGAAAAAAAGTGACAAGTGGTATGCTTTTATTATATTCTACATATATATTAAAAATATTAAAAATATTTGCTTTTAAATAAAATGTATGTACCGTGTAGTATGTTGTATTTATTTATTCGTGTTCTTTTAAGTGTTTCAGGCTGCATGTACCAAGTAGTTCAGACGGTTGGCTCGGATGGAAAAAATCTTCTGCAGTTACTTCCAATTCCTAATTTCTCTGGAAATCTTATACCACTAGTTCAATCTTCAGTTATGTCTGATGCTTTGAAAGGGAATACAGGAAGCCCAGTTCAAGTTACTTTTCAGACTCAGATTTCCAGCTCTTCTACAAGTGCATCATCAGCTCAATTGCCCATTTTTCAGCCAGCCAGTTCTTCAAACTATTTATTTACAAGAACAGTAGATACAACAGAAAAAGTTAGAGTTACTTCTCTGGGAGCTGAAAATTTTACCTCATCAGTTTCTAAAGTTCAGAGTCATGGTGTGAAAATTGATGGACTCACCATGCAAACATTGGCTGTTTCTTCCTCCTCAACACAAAATGATTCATCTTATATTTTGGTAAATCCTCAGAGTCTTCCAATGACTGTGAAATCTCCAGTTTTGCCTTCTGGGCATCATTTACAGATTCCAGCCCATGCTGAAGTGAAATCTGTCCCGGCGTCGTCATTGCCTCCTTCAGTTCAGCAAAAGATACTTGCAGCTTCAACCACAAGCACCTCAGGAACAGTTGAGACCTCCCAAATACCATCTGTTATTTATGTATCTCCTGTTAAAACAGTGAAAAATGTAGTTAACAAGAACTTTCAACACATTTATCCAAAACCTGTTACAGAAATAGCAAAGCCAGTGATTCTAAATGCCACACAGATCCCAATGAATGTTGCTAAAGAGACACAATTAAAAGGTGGTCAGCATTCTCAAGCTGCTCCAGTGAAATGGATTTTTCAAGAAAATCTACAGCCTTGTCCTCCATCTCGTGTTCCTGTTAAGTCTTCAAATAATGTGGCTTCACAGATTTTAAAAAGTTTTGTAGAGAAGAAAAGTTTGGGAGATAATACTATGAATATGCCACCATTGAGTACCGTCAGTCATAGTGGGACACAACCCAAAAGTATGCCTATTAAAGATAATGCTCTGGTTGTGTTTAATGGGAAAATCTATCTGTTGGCTAAAAAGGGGACAGATGTTTTGCCATCACAGATTGATCAACAGAATTCTGTTTCTCCTGATATTCCACCAAGAAAAGATGTACCACACATAGTGAGTTCAAGTCCAGTCACAGAAATATCCACAGAGGTTGTAAATTTTGTGTTGGCTAAAAATAAATCTTCCCAGATGGAGACAAAATCACTTACAAATACCCAGCTTGCTTCCATGGCCAAACTAAGGTCAGAGAAGAATAATAAAGTGGAGACACCATCTCTTTCTATCCTAAACCCACATAATCTGAACCCATCTATTAACTACTTAAGACAGAGTAAGACTTTATTCATAAAGGCAGACTTTCCACATGGATTTAGTACAGGAAATAATGCCCCCCCAAAAGAAAATATCATCCAGAGCATAGAGAAAATAAGTTCCTCTGTTGATGCAACAAGTATTACTTCACAACAGTGTGTTTTCAGAGACCAAGAACCAAAGGTAATTTTCCATGTCAGGGTGTTCTTTTTATCTGTATAGAAGATATTTCTTTTTTAATTCTCAAAAGTTATCTATTACCTTTTCCCCTCTTCTCCCATCCTCCACGCCATCACACATGAATGTTTACCATACTCCTATGAATGCTTAATTAAGTCAAGGCTTTTATCTGGGGGAAATGTTTGAGGAGGAGTATAATTGAGAGAATCCAAGTGGTATCTTTGACTTGAATCATTTGGCATGCCAAATCTTTAAAACAAAATCAAACAAGAAAATCACAGAGCAGCAGAGTGTAGAAGAGTTGGAGAAGGATAATGTGAATTAAAAGCTTAGTAAAATTGTGTATGTGTATATATACATATATATACACACACACACACATAACATTTGTACATATGTATACATATATATTCAATAGCCTACTTTTAGTACATGAAGAGACCAATATGCATATAGGAGAGCTGAGGTTTTTGTTTTGTGGTAGTTTTACTGCTATCTGGCAATTTTTTTAGGTAGGTGATAGATGGAGTAGGACAGGGCTAATCAGTATCGTTTAGGTCATTTGTCAAAATGAGATTTATCAACATCTTTGGTTTTTTTTTTTAATTTTCTTTCCCTTTTTTTTTTTAAGCCGTACTGACTTCTCATCCAGTTATTCAACATATCCACATAGGAACTTTTATGTTCTACTTAAGATACGTGATTCTTTGCTCACTAAATATTTGTACCCACCTTTTCCTTAGAGATCTAGTTAATGCAATGGTTCTCTCCTTTTAGTACAGAATTTATTTATTGAACTCCAGATACTTAAGGAGGTAAATTCTGATTAAATTTAAGATTGGTTAAAGGCATAAGACTTCAGAAAACTACAATTTCCAGTTAATGTCATGTAGATTATTTTTAATGTGTCATTAGTCTGTATTCTCATTTTGTTGTTTGAGAATTGAGTACCTTTCTAGTGCAAAAAAGTACAATAAATGAGAAATTGCTTGGGAACATTTTAACTGTACTCAGTTCAGTTTTTTTGTGTGGGTGGTAAGACAAGGGTAATGCAAACCAACCATTTAGAACTTTAAAGCATGTTTGAAGATGAGGTAATCACTTGGTTGCCAGTTTGATAAAATAGCTTACGTAATGGGTGGTATTGTTTGTGTGTTTTCTTTTCCTAATTTCAGATCCAGAATGAGATGGCATCAACATTAGTAAAAGTTACTCAAGAAAGAAAAGACAAGAAAAATTCTCAAGGAAGAAGCAGTAAGGCATCATATCCGAAGACTGATGTTGAATTTAAAAAGCTATTTGGTCTCTCTAAAGATTTGAGAGTATGCCTTACTCGGATTCCTAACAACTTGGCCACTGGAGAAGGTTTTGATTCCTTTAAGAGTTTGGTGAAAAGTGAGAAAGAGGCAACGTTTATAGTGAAGGAGGAAGAGAGAAAACAGGTAACATATTTTAAATGTTCTTTGTAGGTACTCTAATGAGACATGAAAATATTAATTTTCTTGACTTGGTTTTTTATAATCATGTCTTAATATGACTAATAGTTACCAGCTTTGCATATTTATGTATTATACCTAAATAGTGTTAAGAAGAAAACAGTATGCCTGATCAGTGGTGGTACAGTGGATAGAGCATTGCCTAGGATGCTGAGGACCTAAGTTTGAGACCCTGAGGTCGCCAGCTGGAGCACAGGCCCACCAGCTTGAGCGAGGAGTTGCCGGCTTGAGTGTGGGATCGCCTGCTTGAGTGTGGGATCATAGATATGATCCCATAGTTGCTGTATTGAGCTCAGAGGTCATTGCGTTGAAGGCCAAGATTGCTGGCTTGAGCAGGGGCTCACTGGCTCTGCTGGAGCCCCCCACTCCGTTCAAGGCATGTTTGAGAAGCAATCAATGAACAACTAAAGTGGTGCAACTACAAGTTGATGCTTCTTATCTCTCTCCCTTCCTCTTTGTCTTTCTTCTCTCACTCTTGTGCATGTGCCAAAAAAAATATGCATAGGTAAAAATGCATCTCTGGTTAATTAAAATGTCGTTTTAAGTGTTTTTATTCACCTACCGTTAATGTTTTCATAACATTATAAGAAAATGGCTATTACGTTTTACTTACACTACTTTGAAGACCCTGTCTAAAATAAATAATCGAAGTATAGGGAAAATATAAGCATGCAAATGTTCATTGCAATATTACTCTGTATACGAACATCTTAAGAAGTCAATAATGAAAATAAGCATCCCTGTAATTTTGCCTAGTGTCGTTCTACTTAGGAGTTTATCATTATTAAACTAATTAATATCCTGAACTTAAGATCAGATATCAGTGAGTCTTTCTCAATGAAAATCTTTAGTATATGTCTACCATGCAAAAGGGAAAATATTAAATCCTAATTCTCAGGTCCTTCACTAATGGCTATTATTTTTGGTGACAGATCAGTACAGAGTCTAATGCTTAAGCAAGAAAATGCAAATTAAGCAATTTATTCTCAATGAAAATCATTAGGACATTGTTTTGAGTGTTTTGTTTGGTTTTGTTTTTGTTTGTTTTATGGTACCATAAATATTAATCTTTTGCTGTAGTTCTCCATAGATTTTGTTGAGTTGAATTTAATTCCTAAATATTTGTACCTGCAAATGTGTTAAATTTCAGAGCACACTCTATGTATGGCACTAATATTTTGCTTTTATATTGGCTTCTTACTCAATATTGCAACAGAGTTTCTGTAAGAAAAGAACAGCAAAAATTAAGAAGATGTATCACACAAAGAAGAGAAAAACCGAGAGTGCTTATAACACAGCTGTAAATGGAGGAACTAATGTCACCAGCTCGCAACTCATTAGCTGTGTTTTACCAACTTCAGATGTATCACACCAAAACATTGTCACAAGCAGCAACAAAACTGGAGAAGAAAAGAGAACTGAAGTAGAACACTGTACTGGTGAGAACCAGGAGAAAGATGCATTGAATTCAAGTGCAGATTTTGAGCAAAGTCATTCCTTTAATAAAAATTATACTGAAGATATTTTCCGCATGACACCACCAGAGTTAGAAGAAACCATTCGCGACGAAAAAATAAGAAGACTTAAGCAGATACTGAGAGAGAAAGAAGCAGCCCTTGAAGAAATGCGTAAGAAGATGCACCAAAAATAATAAAATGTTGCTATACTTAAAGACTTCAAGGAATTAGCTCTTTTTTACCATATATATTACTTTTACATTAAGTTAACTATAGATGTATTCTGAAAGTGTCTTTCATGGTGAAATTTTTTTCTTCAGTTGATTATAAAATTTTATTTAAGGAATGTGGAAAAGGTTGATCCACATGGGATATCTGAGTCTTTGTTTAACCACTTTTTGGAAGGAAAATTGCCTATTTTTTGTTACTTTTAACTAGAATTTCTTGAGTTTGAATATTTGTACAGAATTTTTGTTATTGTTTGTATCTTTACCTAATTGCTCAGTCATTCCAACAAGAGATAATTATCGTATATAGTACTGTTGAAATTATACAATGCAAGAGAGAAAATGGGCTCCAAACTTACTTTGCCAATGGGCTTGTGTATGTACTCAGCCTCTTTACCCATAAAATGATGATACTTTCTCACCATTGTAATTTTTTAAATTTCATGAAAAAATGTATAGCAGCATTATTTAAAATTTCAAACATTTCTCAAGACTGAGGGACACTTGTTTTTTATCTTTTACAAAATAGTTTTGTATAGTCCAAACTGAATTTTAGAATAAGGCTATATGATGTATTGTTTGCTTAATGAGATATATGCTATTTGTAGGCAAATGCTTCTTTTTTGAACATGGAAATATGACACTTGAACTATTTGAAAAACATGAACAATGGCCACATTTAATTCTTTTTAAACATGTAAAATGTGGTTTTCTTAAAAGAGGTAAACAGTTTTCTATCTGGTTTTCTTTTAGTTGGAAAGTTTGATAGTGATCAGAGAGAGAGAGAAAGGAAAAGGAAGAAAAAACATTTAAAAATGGTTAACGAATTCCTTGAAGTGAAGTAAAATCAAACCTGTGCATTGGCAACAAAATGTTGAGAAGTAGAACAAATACAAATAGAAGTAGTTGATAAAAGTCATCAACTAGATTCTCATGCCTTTTCTTTTTGGTTTTTTAATTTTGTTGATTGATTTTAGAGAGACAGAAAGAGGAAAGGGGAGAGAGAGAAGGAGAGAGAGTGAAGCATTCATCTGTTGTTCTACTTAGTTGTGCATTCATTGATTGCTTCCTGTGTGTGCCCTGACTAGGGATTAAACCTGCAACCTTGGTGTCTTAGGTTGACATTCTAACTAAGTTAACCTGTCAGGGCTGCCTTTTCTTTATTGTAACAGTTTTATTGAGATAATTGACTCTTTTAAAGTGTACAAGTCAGTGACTTTTATTCACTTTGCAACATCTACATCTAATTTTAGAATATTTTCATCACCCTACTACCCCAAACCTGATATAAATTAGCACTCTTGTCTCTCTAGATTTGCCTGTTGTGGGCATTTGTAGCATGGAATGCATCATTCAAAATGTTTTATTTAGTGACTAGTTTATTTCTTTTGTCTCACTAATACCAAGATTCATCCATTCTCTAGCATCTTTTAGTACTTAATTTTTTATTTTTTAAGAACTTAATTTTATAAATTGTTGCATATATATATTTTGTCATATGGATATATACCATACTTTGTTTATTCACTCATTTATGGACATTTGGCTAGTTTATACTTTTATCTACTAGGATGTTATGTTGCTATGAATGTTTTCAGTTCTCTTGACTATGTATAAAAGTGTAATTGCTAGGTCATACTCTAACTTTTTATTTAACATTTTGAGGAACTGTTAAACTATTCCAGTCAAATTGTGTTCCCTTACTCCACCAAAATGGATCTTGTCAAGGACAACAGTGACTTTTATTAGCTAGATCCAGTAATTAAGATCTGTCTTCTTAATTTTTCCATCATTGAAAACATAGTTTCATGAATCGTTAATTCTTTTGAAAAATCTTCAAATGCTTTATTAAAGAAACAGTACATGTACATATAGAAAATTTAAAAATACAGCATGGTAAATATTAAAAATTAAAACCATGTTCCCAGTAAGCTAAAATATTATTAGATATTTCATTTTGGAACTAAGACATACATAACTAAAGACTGTCAGTAAATAGATTTTAAAGTCATAGGTCTGGATAACACCACTTAGGAGAATGGTATAGATATGGTAAAATTGGCCTCATCTTGTGTCTGAGTAAATTTAAAAATTGGAAAAAATCAAATGAATTTTGAAGACTGGAAGAAGAGAATATTAAATGAGTTGTGTTTGTATATTCTTTGAACAGTTCCTGATTATTCAATATGTCAGTGTTTGTTTAATAAAATCAACTAAAATTATCCTAAAGACAGTGCAGTGCATTCATCTTTCAAAATTTTTTCCACCCATTTATTTCAGCCTACTTTCTCCTTTTTTATTATTAAGGTTTTGCTGCTCATGAAATTGTCAAGTACGTGTTATTTTCATTGTATTTTATATAAAATGTGACTTGAATTCTTACAACAAAAATTCCCCAATCTGTCTATGCTGATGGTCCCAAGCTCCTACTCCTCATTCTGAAATTTACTTAAATTAGGGTTTTATCTTTACCAATCCACTAATGCTGTGCTTCTTTTCAAAGTCTCCAACAATTGCTATATTATGGTCAATTTTTAGTTTATTTACTTGATGTGTCAGCATTTGACACTTTTATCTGTCTGTCATTGAAATTTGTTCTTTGCTTTGCTTCCATGACACTATATTCTTGTTTCCTACTACTACCTTCTTGGCTGTTCCTTCGTAGTTTCTTTGGCCGATTCCTTCTATTCTCCATGATCTCAGTAATGTTGGAGTTTATTTTACATCTATACTTACTCATGATCTCATCTAGTTCTCACGGATCAAGGTGCCATCTATATCTGGGAACTCCAATATCGTTATCTCCAACTGCCTTCTTTTTTTTTATTTTTTTATTTTTTAATTTTTTTTTTGTATTTTTCTGAAGCTGGAAACGGGGAGAGACAGTCAGACAGACTCCCGCATGCGCCCGACCGGGATCCACCCGGCATGCCCACCAGGGGCGACGCTCTGCCCACCAGGGGGCGATGCTCTGCCCCTCCGGGGCGTCGCTCTGCCGCGACCAGAGCCACTCCAGCGCCTGGGGCAGAGGCCAAGGAGCCATCCCCAGCGCCCGGGCCATCTTTGCTCCAATGGAGCCTTGGCTGTGGGAGGGGAAGAGAGAGAGAGGAAGGGGGGGGGTGGAGAAGCAAATGGGCGCCTCTCCTATGTGCCCTGGCTGGGAATCAAACCCGGGTCCCCCGCACACCAGGCCGACGCTCTACCGCTGAGCCAACCAGCCAGGGCTCCAACTGCCTTCTTGACATTTCCACTTAGAAGTCTAATGGGCATCTCAAAATTAACACAGACCAACTCCAGCTTCCAATTATCATCGCCGCCCCCCCCCCCCAAGTTGGCTTCAACCAAGATCTGTGTCTTGGTTAATGACAAATCTAGCCTTCCACTTGTTCAAGTAGAAACACTTGGAAGTCCAGCTTAATTTCTTTTTTCCTTATATCCTACAATGAGACTGTTAGGAAATTTTCTTGGTTTACATTCAAGTTATATAAGGAATCTGACCATTTCTTACTGCCTCAACTTCAATTACTTTACATTATTTCATCTGGATTATTGAAACAACTGTCTCCCTGCTTTCATCAGTGTTCTACAACTTGTACTTGGCACAATAGCCAAGTGATTTTGTTAAAAGTGTAAAGGATGGGAAAAGAATAAGAAACCCAATAGAAAAATGGGAAAAATACATGAACAGAAAATTCACTATAAAAGATATAAAAATGACCTTCAAACGTGAAAATGTTCAAAAATTAATTCAAAATTAGATAAATACAAGTTAAACCATTCATACCATTTCTCATTGGTCAGATTGGAAATGATTTAGGAATATGAATATGACAAGACATTCTGTTGAAAGGCTGTGAGGGAATAGGTATGTTCATACATTGCTGATGGGAATGCAATTTGGTACAATTTGGCACTAAGAAAGTGACATGTATATACTTTTCAACCAATAGGGTCAGTAATCCTATTTTAAGAATCTACTCTGAAGACATGCCTCCACTAATATGAAAGTATTGTATATACAGAGTGGGGCAAAAGTAGGTGTCCAATTGTTTGTAAGGAAAATAATACAATAATAGGAATAAATTCTGTTTTACATATAACTATATATAAACTTACTTTTGCCCATTCTGTATTTATGTTTATTAATTAAAACATTTTTTAATTGCAGAGTATAGGAAACAACATAAACGCCCATTCATAAGAGAGCAGTTGAAAAATGGTATGTCCACAGAGAATACTAAGTAGTTGCAAGAAAAGAATGAGGAAGGCTCTATGAACTGATACATAATGATCTCCAAAACATACTGTAAAATGAAAAAAAAAAAACAACGAAAAAACAGCATAAAAGAGTCTACAGCATGCCACTTCATATAATAAAAAAGATAAGAAAATACATAGACATCTGTTTATTTATATGAAAGAAATACAGGAAGGATAGACCAAAAACTAATGAGACTGACTAAGGGAAAGAGAAGAGGGGAATGGGAAAAGGTTAGCAGGGATCATGTAGAGTGGATTTTATAGTTCTGACTCAAAAATCACAGTAATGTTTCACATAGCCTTCACATACACTCTAGTAAATGAGGTCAACCAACCAGAAAATGAAGGAAACCCAAACTGGAATGCAAATACTAACAAGTGAAAGGACATATATTACAAAAGCAACAGCACACTTAAGGGAATGGGAAAGATAACTTATAAAGCAATATCTTCATTGGGTAGTGAAAAGTTAAAGACTTAATGTGCTATAATCTACTTAGTAAAAGTGTTTCTCATGGGTGTGTATATTAGAATTGAACAAGTAATTTCATATATTGTAGATAATGAGAGACAGGTTTCTCATTGTTGGGTGAAAACATTATAAGGAATGGAGGAAGGCCAAAATAAACCCTGTGGCATTGGATTAGAGGAAGTATAAACTCACGGTTTTTACTATACATTCAGACAAAGAATTGTACATGTTGGCTGTATGGATGGGTTAGTGTATTCATATATTTCCTTACTCTGTTTGCTGAGAGGGCCTAGAAGCAGTAACACTCCAGAACAATGAGCACACCTAGCACCACACCTTGGTTTCTAAATACCATTCTCCAACTTAAGGAACTAGGGCTCTGTGGAGTTGTTGATTCCAAGGCAGGCTGAGGTAAGGAAAATACAAGATAAACCATCCTGCAATGTCAGAAGGTAAGGAAATGTTTCTTTAAAAAGATGGAGGCTTACCAAAAACAACTGCTGATCTGAAGGAGCTCCTAATGGCCAAAACTGGAATAATTTGAACAATAAATAATGATAGTATTTGGCTTTATCCTTAAAATAGGATATACCCAGTGAGTCTATACCAATATAAAAATTTATTCATAAATAGTGAAGAAGGGACAGCTCTTTCTTACACTTGAATTCCAATTAATAAATATAAATGGAAAGGGAAAATGCAGAATCATCATTACAAATGCCCAAATAGTAACTTGCAGACAAGATTCATAAATGAATGCTAAAATGAGTGGGCACAAGTTTAAGGAGACACAGGATTTGCAGTCTCAAAGTATCTTCCCAAAGATACGTATTAACTATAAAGAAAAAGATAGTAACTTCTTAGTGGAGAGACCTAGCAGACACCAAGCTATCCAAGTGATCAAGATAAATATCACCAATAGTAAAACATGTCAATATCACAAATTCCTATAATGCTTAGAGACGTGTGTGTGTGTGTGTGTGTGTGTGTGTGTGTGTGTGTTTGGTACTCTTTCCATAAAAAGCCTTTTCTATTATAGACTGAATGTTTGTTTCCCTCCTAAACTTTATATGCTGAAACCCTGACCCACCTCTCCAGTTTGGTTGTATTTGGAGATATGTCCTGTAAGGCAGTAATTGAGATTAAATGAAATCAGAAGGATGGGGCCCAGTAGGATTCGTGTGATTATAAAATGAGACTACAGTGCCCCCACCGCCACCACCATCAGGAGTGCACTGAGGAGCTAGCATGCTCACACTGAAGAAAGGTCCTATAAGGAGAGAACATAGAATGTGGCCATCTGCAAGCCAGAAAGAGATCTCTCGCCTGAAACTAAATCAGCCAGAGCTTTGATCTTGGACTTCTAGCCTTCAGAACCATGAAAAAAGATTTCCTCTATTGAACCTACCCAGTCTGTGATATTTTGTTATGGTAGTCCAAACCAACTAATACTCTACAGTCATGAGAAAATTTCAGATGAACCCAAGTTGAGGGACATTTTACAAAATTACCGATTATTATTCATTCAAAGTCTCAGGGTCATAAAAGAGAAGAAAAAGAGTGAAGAACTGTTGTAGACTGTAAGAGACTAAGGAGGGGAAAAAAGAAAAAAAAATAATTACATACAATATGGGGCCTAGAATATGATTCTGGAAAAGAAGAAAAAGAAAGTTAAAGAAAATATTTGAAATTTGAAATAAGGTCTGTATTTTAGTTAATAATGTTCCACCAATGTTAATTTCCTGTTCCTGATATAAAATGTTAGCATTAGGGGAACTGGGATAAGGGATATAAGCAAACTACTAATTTTCAATTTTCTTGTAAGTCTAAAATTGGATCAAAATAAAAAGTTTAAATGATTCCGAGAGGCTTCAGAGTAGTTAGAAGCTACACTTCCCTGCTCCTGCCAAAACATGGGTTCACTGTTAAATTATAAAGCCGTCAACCTGAATAACCAACTTAAGGCTAGCTGAACTGAAATGCAGGTGTTTACAGAAGCAGCCACATAGAGACTTGTAAGAAGTATAGAGACATGGAAAGGGCCAGCCCCTGCATCAGGTGTGGCAGCTGAGAAGTCAGAGGGATGTTGCAACTGCAAAACTTCCTCCCCCAAGGAGTGTGGAGTCTCAACCCCGTGCACGAATCTGCAACCCAGAGATAGGAGGAGGATCCCACAACACATCTGGTTGTGAAAATCACTGGGAATTCTGTCCTCCTGGGAGACCTAGATGTCACTTTACCAGGGACGAACACTTTTCTTATTACAGCACCAGCCTGCTCTGTCCCTGGCTGCTTGCAAGTCTACTCTGAATACTTAGGTACTGCACAGGGATCTGCTGCCTGCACCCAGAAGTGACTTTTGGGCACATGTTTTATGGGGAGGCTCTTGGTGAAGGCTAATAGTGGCTAAACTGTGGTTTTGGAAGAAGGACTAGTCTCCCTTACCTCAAGCACACAACTGTCTTCCCACATACACACCTGTTGAATAACGGCCAGCCCCATCCTGTTGAGTTCAGTCATGCAGGGAAATGGATGTGCAGAGCTGGGACTTTTGGAGTGTCTCCCGGAGAAGCTTTTGTGTAGGACTCAGATGGGGGGGGGGTGCTGGTGTGTGTGGCTATATTGTGTGTGTGTGTGTGGGGGGAGGCATTCCTATTTTCCCTGCAAGTTTAGCCCATGCTACCCCAGGAAAAGTAAGAAGTGCTCACCCTACTCCTACAGGCTTGTGGGCACCACCCACAATGGGAGACTCGATCAACCCTGCGTAGTTCCAAATACCACACCCCACAGAGCTCAGTCTGCAGAGGCAAGGGAGAGTGGCTTGGAGCTGGGACATTCAGAGTGTGAGTCCCTAAGAGGTTGTATTGTCTGAAACCAGACAGAGTGTTTAGGCCTCACCAATAGGCTCGGCCAGCTTCATGCCCAATGTTGGGACACATTTTTTTTGTGTGTGTGACAGAGACAGAAAGACAGAGAGAGGAACAGATAGGGACAGACAGACAGGAAGGGGGAGAGATGAGAAGCATTAATTCTTTATTGCAGCACCTTGGTGGTTCATTGATTGCTTTATCATATGTGCCTTGACCAGGGGGCTACAGCAGAGTGAGTGACCTCTTGCTCAAGCCAGAGACCTTGGGCTTCAAGCCAGCAACTATGGTGTCATGTCTATGATCCCACGCTCAAGCTGGTGAACCCACTCTCAAGCTGGCACTCAAGCTGGATGAGTCCATACTCAAGCTGGTGACCTCAAGGTATCGAACCTGGGTCCTCTGCATCCCAATTTGATATTCTACTGCGCCACTGCCTGGCCAGGCCCAATGGGACACTCTTGATCTGTCCCCTTAGCTCAGTAGCTCTGCCAGGTTGAGCTTGCTCTTGCAGAGGGGGCAGCTGGCTACATCCAACCTGCCATGTTACCCTACTGGGGGAACTAGAATTGGAGACTGTGGCAGAGACTGAGTGGTTTGGCTCAGGAGTAGGGGCCACTATCCTCTCATTGAGTACCTGACTGAATGAACCCCACATTGGGGACCCCCTAACCCCATCCTCCCAACCCCAGTGGTACTGCCCTACTGAGCTCACAACCTGTGATAGGGTCTGTGGATTGCTGCCAGCCTGGGTATACTCTAGTCTTCAGAAGGCTCTAAAGGAAACCAGGCAACCTCAGGAAAAGGCAGAGTGGCTGACAGGTAGAGGTGGGCTTCAGGAAGCCCTGGTCCTTTTATAGATTGGCCCCAGCTCTAAGCTGGAGGAAGCTGACCATTATACACAGATTGCCCCCCCCTCCCAGGCCCAGTAGATACAGCCACAAATAGTGAACAGCATGGTAGTTCCAGATGTGTAGCCCAAGGCCGGTTATGGACAATGCCTGATACCGACCTGTACTTGAAACCTGCCTAAATGGACCCAGAACCATCACAACCAGTAGTGGGCTTCAGACAATACCAGAGCTCAACCCAACCAGCCACACAAGTGACACACCCAAAGGGAAATTCCAGCAGGCAACAAACCCTGCTGGGAACAACTCTGCCTTGGGGGCATAGCATTTCATACACTGTGATCGAGGTGTACCCTTATAGTCAGCCAGCCTGAAGGGTTAACTCTACCCACAAAAGGGTCAATGGCATTCAAGACTTAACTATAATACAATAACAGGGTGTACATAACCCAAAAGAAACATTCCTAGTCCTGGCCGGTTGGCTCAGTGGTAGAGCGTGGGTCTGGCGTGCAGAAGTCCCGGGTTCGATTCCTGGCCAGGGCACACAGGAGAAGCGCCCATCTGCTTCTCCACACCTCCCCTCTCCTTCCACTCTGTCTCTCTCTTCCCCTCCCGCAGCGAGGCTCCATTGGAGCAAAGATGGCCCGGGTGCTGGGGATGGCTCCTTGGCCTCTGCCCCAGGCGCTGGAGTGGCTCTGGTCGCAACAGAGCGACACCCCGGAGGGGCAGAGCATCGCCCCCTGGTGGGCAGAGCGTCGCCCCCTGGTGGGCGTGCTGGGTGGATCCCGGTCGGGCGCATGCGGGAGTCTGTCTGGCTGTCTCTCCCCATTTCCAGCTTCAGAAAAATACAAAAAAAAAAAAAAAGAAAGAAAGAAAGAAACATTTCTGGAGCACAAAGCTCAGGTGATCAGGAAGATTGGGCCACTGAGCTCAACAAGACACCTTCATTATAAAGGCATCATAACAAGTTTGGTAGTCATAGCAGATCTACATAATAGAGACAAAACTGGGAGACAAAGAAATATGCCACTAATGAAAGAACAAGAGAAATGCCCAGAAAAAGAATTAAATGAAATGGAAGAAACCAACATACCAGAGGTACAGTTTAAAACAATAGTTTTAAGGATGCTCAATGACCTTAGGGGAAGAATGGATTATCTCAGTGAAAACTTAAAGTGATAGTAAGCATTAAAAAGGACATAGAAACCATAAAAAAGAACCTGTCAGAAATGAAGAATACAATATCTAAAATGAAGATTACACTAGAAGGAATCAACAGCAGGTTAAATAAAGCAGAGGATTGAATCAGTGATTCAGAGGACAAGAACACAGAGTAATCACCCAAGGACAGCATCATAAAGAAAAGAGAATTTTAAAATATGAGAAAATTCTAAGGGACATATGGGGCAACATCAAGCATAACAACATCCACATCATAGGGGTACCAGATGGAGAAGAGAGCGAATATGGGATAAAGGACACTATTTGAAGAAATAATGGCTAAAAACTTCTCTAACCTGGTGAAGGAAAAGGTCACACAAGATCTGGAAGCACAGAGAGCCCCAATCAAGATGAAACTAAAGAGGCCCACACCAAGACACATTATAATTAAAATGCAAAATTTTAAAGACAAAGAGAGCCTGACCAGGTAGTGGTACCATAGAGAGAGCATTGGCCTGGGACACTAAGGACCCAGGTTTGAAACCCTGACATTGCCAGCTTGAGCTCGGGCTCATCAGCTTGAATGTGGGATCATAGATATGACCCCGTGGTCACTGGCTTGAGCCCAGATGTTGCTGGCTTGAAGTTCAATTTCGCTGGCTTGAGCAGGGGGTCATTGGTTCACCTAGAGTTCCCCAGTCAAGGCACATATGAGAAATCAATCAATGGACAACTAAGATGCCACAACTATGAACTGATGCTTCTCATTTCTCTCCCTTCCTGTCTGTCTGTTTCTGTCTCTCTCTCTCTCTCTCTAAAAATAACTAAATAAAATAAAGAGAGAAAGAATCTTAAAAGCAGCAAGAGAAAAGCAATTAGTTACCTACAAGGAAACTCTCATAAGGCTCTCAGCTGATTTCTCAACAAACACTTTAGTCAGGATGGATTAGTATGAAATATTCAAAGTAATGAAAAGCAAGGGCCTAAAACCAGTAGGCTATCATTTAAAACTGAAGGTGAAATAAAAATATTCCCAGAACAACAACAACAACAAAAAGATAAAGGAGCTTATTATCAAACCAGTATTACATGAAATGTTAAAGGGCCTACCTTAAGAAGAAGAAAGAAAAAAAGAAATATATAGAAACAGGTACATAGGTATCCAGAATAAAATAGCAATAAATAAGTACCTATCAATAATAACCTTAAATATAAGTGAATTAAATGCTTCAATCAAAGACATAGTGAACAAGAAAACATGACCCATATATATGCTGTCTACAGAAGACATACGTCAAAACAAAAGACACGGGCCCTGGCTGGTTGGCTCAGTGGTAGAGTGTAGGCCTGGTGTATGGAAGTCCAAGGTGTGATTCCCAGTCAGGGCACACAGGAGATATGACCATCTGCTTCTCCACCCCTCCCACTTCTCTCTTTCTCTTTCTCTCTCTGTTTCTTCCCCTCCCGTAGCCATGGCTGGATTGGCTCAAGCAAGTTGGCCTCATGTGCTGAGAATAGCTCCATGGCCTCACCTCAGGGCTAAAAAAATGGTTCCAGTTACAGTGGAGCAGTGGCCCCAGATGGGCAGAGCATTGCCCCCTAGTGGGCTTGCCGGTGGAACCCAGTTGGGGCACATGCTGGAGTCTGTCTCTCTGCGTCCCATCCTATCACTAAAAAAAAAAAAAAAAAAAAAAAAAAAAGATACACACAGGCTGAAAGTGAGGAAATGCAAATAAATAAATAAATAAATAAATAAATAAATAAATAATTCCATGCTGAGCAAATAAAAAAGTGGGAGTAGCAATACTTATGTCAGACAAAGTGGGTCACTACACCATACTGAAGGAATTGATCCAACAAGAATATAAAACCTTTGTAAACATATATGCACCCAATATCAGAGCACTTAAATATATTAAGAAAATATTGGTGGTCACTAAGGGAGAAAACGACAGCAATACTGTCATAGCAGAGGATTTTAACATCCGCTGTTATCAATGAATAGATCTTCCAGACAGAAAATCAACAAGACAACAGTGACCTTACATGACACACTGGATTGGATGAATTTAACTGATATTTATAGACTATGTCATCCCACCTGACCAGGCAGTGGCACAGTGGGTAGAGTGATGGTCTGGGATTATGAGGAACCAAGTTCAAAACCCCAAGATTGCCAGCTTGAGCACGCACTCATCCAGCTTGAGCACACAGTTGCCAGCTTGAGCGTGAGATCATAGACATGACTCCATGGTCACTGGCTTGAGCCCAAGGTCACCGGCTTGAGCAAGGAGTCACTCAGTCTGCTGTAGCCCCCAGTCAAGGCACATATGAGAAAGTAATCAATGAGCAACTAAGGAGCCACAACGAAGAATTGATGCTTCTCATCTCTCTCCCTCCCTGTCTGGATGTCCCTATCTGTCCCTCTGTCTCTCTCTCTCTGTCTCTGTCTCTCTAGCTAAAAAAAAAATGTAAATGAGAGTATTCCTTCTCCTGTTTTAAACCCTCTAGGGGTTTTCTATCTCACTCAAAGTTGATGCCAAGTGGCCCTGGCCAGTTGGCTCAGTGGTAGAGTGTCGGCCTGGTGTGCGGGAGTCCTGGGTTCAATCCCCGGCCAGGGCACACAGGAGAAGCGCCCATCTGCTTCTCTACCCCTCCCCCTCTCCTTCCTCTCTGTCTCTCTCTTCCCCTCCCGCAGCCAGGGCTCCATTGGAGCAAAGTTGGCCCGGGCGCTGAGGGTGGCTCTGTGGCCTCTGCCTCAGGCGCTAGAATGGCTCTGGTTGCAACAGAGTGATGCCCCAGATGGGCAGAGCATCGCCCCCTGATGGGCGTGCCGGGTGGATCCCGGTCAGGTGCATGCAGGAGTCTCTCTGACTGCCTCCCCGTTTCCAACTTCAGAAAAATACAAAAAAATACAAAAAAAAAAAAAAAAAGTTGATGCCAAGTAATACACAATGACCTAAATGCCTTATAGTAATTGTCTTCCTGTGTCCTCTATCCCCATCCCCACTGACCTTCAGCTAGACTAGTTCCTCCAACACAGCAGACACATTCCTGTCTCAGGCCTTTGCCTTAGTTTCACCTCACGACCACCTGTTGTTTCTCCTCTTACCAAATGCATGACCACGCTTTCTTTTTTGTTTGTTTTGTTTTTGTCTTTATTCAACTATCACCTTGTCAGTGAAGCATTCTCCACCACTCTGTTTAATTTTGCTCCCAACAGCCCCCTAGAATTCCATATCCTGATATTATTTTTCCCATAGCCCTCATTATTATCAGTATTCTGCATACCTTACTTATTTAATTCTATTATTATATGCGACGTACAATAAATAGAGTTTGACATGCCCCTAAGTTTAGGTTAGGGGAGAGGTTTTTGTTTACTAACATATAGCCAGGGAACAAAAGTGGAGAATGAATAATCATGAAGTCGGCTTCACCTCCAGTGTCTCATTCTAGTTTCAAGAGCAGGAAGAATGAAGTGATAAGGAGGAGATATATTAGGAAAGTAGAACCTGTCTTCATGTGCTATCGGATTGCTGGCCAAACTGTTACATGGCCTCTGCTGATAAATTTTTTTTTGGAGAGGAACAATATTGCTGTTCAAACAAAATTTCTGTTGGTAAAGAAGAAAGGAAGTGGATACCGGTAGGTTACTGATAATGTTTGTTACAAAAACTCTATCTACCATATTGTGACAAAAGGTTTAGTCTTTAAGGACAAAAAATGAATAACTATAAACTATTCAGATAAAAAAATTAATGTTAGTTAAAAAGGGAACCAAAAACGATCAGGAATTTGTACTTTAGTGTCAGTAGTACTAAAGGAAAAAACTCAGCACAACTTTTACAGAGTTCTGAGAGATGGAATATAAATCCAGACTTTTCTACATAAAAATCTTGTAGGATCTGAATAGACACTTCTCCATCGAGGACAGACAGATGGCCAATAGGCAGATGAAAAAATGTTCAACATCACTAATCATTAGAGAAATGTAAATTAAAACCACAATGAGATATCACATTATGCCTACCAGAATGGCTTTTAAATATTAAAGATATTTGAGAAAAAGATATTTGAGAAAAAGATATTCTCAAATATTAAAGAGCTCTGAAAATATGCTTCTTATCTTTTTTTCTTGAATAAAATTACTTAAACGTGTACTATTACAACTACTCATTGTATCTTCTTTAAGAAAAGTGTTTCTACCTCTGCGAAGTTTTGTATGGTCAGCTTGGCTAGGCTGAGTTACATTTTCCCAGAACTCCCCTTTGCGTGTATTTCTAGTTAGAGACGCTTGTGGGAGACAGGGAAGGCAAAAGTGAAGCAGCATTTCGTAGCTCACACACACTGACTCTGATCTACTGGCTCATCTCACAGGCATGAGTTATGGCCAAGAATGAGGGGAAATCTCCTGGATCTCTCTTTATTTAGCCTCTTTTACTTCTTGGTCAGGTGACAGTGTTTATCTCTGGGACAAAGAACCTTGTCTTCTAGAGGACATGCCTACCCTCTAGGTCAGAGGCACCAAAAAGTGACACAGATATCAATCTGTCCCGTGGCCTGCAGCTTGTCCCTGTGTGTTCCAGCTTGTTCTTGCTCTCCCTCATGTCCCATTCGTCTCTTCTTCCTGACTTCCTGGTCTGTGGACTTGCCGTTCCAGAATCAGATGGGAAGACAATAGCTCCACACAGGGAGGCAGATGGCCAGATTCCTGGAACAAATCCTTTTACACACACATATTCCCCATTCCAGTGGTTTTGCTTCTCTAACTGAATTTAGACCGATACACTAACCTGAACTTAAAAAAGAAATTCTTGGCCCTGGCCGGTTGGCTCAGTGGTAGAGCATCGACCTGGCATGCAGGAGTCCTGGGTTCGATTCCCAGCCAGGGCACACAGCAGAAGCGCCCATCTGCTTCTCCACCCCTCCCCTTCTCCTTCCTCTCTGTCTCTCTCTTTCCCTCCCGCAGCCGGGGCTCCACTGCAGCAAGGTTGGCCCGGGTACTGAGGATGGCTCTGTGACCTCTGCCTCAGGTGTTAGAATGGCTCTAGTTGCAACAGAGCGACGCCCCAGGTGGGCATAGCATCGCCCCCTGGTGGGCGTGCCAAGTGGATCCTGGTCGGGTGCATGCAGGAGTCTGTCTGACTGCCTCCCCATTTCCAACTTCAGAAAAATACAAAAAATAAATAAAGAAATTCTTCACTTGTTTTTCCTAAGAGTTTAGAATTTTACCTTTAAAGATTGGATAAATAAGCTATCGTTTTACAAGTTAATAATATTTGCATGTATTGTAAATTATATTACTAAAAATAATAAAGTGGAAAAAAAGGTTAAAAAACAATTGGTCTTTAATTCACCTCTTACTGATTTTTGTGAATGGTGTAAATAGGAGTCTAATTCTATTTCTTTCCATATGGTTAACCAGTTGCCCCAGCATTCTTAATTGAAAATCCCATTTCTTCTTGATTCACACGTAATACCAACTTTATCACATAACAAGTGTTCACCTCTGTGTGGGTTTATTTTCTGGTCTTTCCCTTACATTCCATTGGTATATCTATGTCTCAGTGAGTACTTCTCTCTTAATTAAAATAGCTTAAAATTTTTTAAAAAATTTTTATTTGTGTTGGCATGGTTTCAAGTGTCTCACTCAGTATAACACCTGCAACCCCTACATCGTGCCCCCCATGTCCCATGCAAAGTCTCTTTACCCCCTGGCCCCCCCTTACCTCCATCCCCCACTTTTCTTCTGGAATTGGCTAACTTGTCTGTGTCTATGTGCTATGTATATATAATTTGGCTAATCCCTTCACTTTCTTTGATCCCATCCCCTCTTGCCCCTTCCCTCTGACAGCTGTCCATCTATTCTCTGATGCTGCCTCTGTTTCTCTTTTGTTCCTCAGTTTATTCTGTTCATTAGATTCCACATGTAAGTGAGATCATATGATATTTGTCTTTCTCTGCCTGGTTTATTTCACTTAGCATAATAATCTCTGGGTCTATTCATGCTGTTGCAAAAGGTAAGATTTCCTTCTTTTTCATGGCTGTGTAGTATTCCATTGTGTATATGTACCACAGCCTTTTAATTCACTCATCCACTGATGAACATTTGGGCTATTTTCAGATCTTGGCTATTGTAAACAATACTGCAGTGAACATGGAGGTGCATATCTTCTTTTGAATTAGTGTTTTGGGATTCTTAGGATATATTCCTAGAAGTGGGATAGCTGGGTTCCCACTGGGATAAGGCAGTTCTATTTTTAATTTTTTGAGGAAATGCCTTATGTTTTCCACAGTGGCTGCATAAGTCTGCATTTCTACCAGCAGTGTAGGAGGATTTCCTTTTCTCCACACCCTCATCAGCACTTGTTGTTTTTTGATTTGTTAAAGAAAGCCATTCTGGTAGGCATAATGTGGTATCTCATTGTGGTTTTAATTTGCATTTCTCTAATGATTAGTGATGTTGAGCACTTTTTCATATCCCTATTGGCCATCTGTATGTCCTCTACAGAGAAGTGTCTATTCAGATCCTTCGCCCATTTTTAATTGGATTGTTTCCTGGTGTTGAGTTTTAGAAGTTCTGTATAAATTTTGGTTATAAACCCCTTATCAGATGTATCAGTGAATATGTTCTTCCATTAAGTGGGTTCTCTTTTTATTTATTATTATTATTATTATTATTTGTATTTTTCTGAAGCTAGAGACGAGGAGAGATAGTCAGACAGACTCCTGCATGCGCCCGACTGGGATCCACCCGGCACGCCCACCAGGGGGCGATGCTCTGCCCACCAGGGGGCGATGCTCTGCCCCTCCGGGGCGTTGCTCTGCCACGACCAGAGCCACTGTAGCGCCTGGGGCAGAGGCCAAGGAGCCATCCCTAGCGCCCGGGCCATCTTTGCTCCAATGGAGCCTCGGCTGCAGGAGGGGAAGAGAGAGACAGAGAGGAAGGAGAAGGGGAGGGGTGGAGAAGCAGATGGGTGCTTCTCCTGTGCGCCCTGGCTGGGAATCGAACCCAGGACTTCCGCACACCAGGCCAATGCTCTACCATTGAGCCAACCGGCCAGGGCTTCTTTTTATTTTTTAATGGTGTCTGCTGTGCAAAAGCTTTTTAGTTTGATATAGTCCCACTTGTTTATTTTGTCCTTTCTTTCACTTGCTCACGGAGATGTATTGTAAGGTGACCAACTTTTTTATAATGAAAAGGAGGACAAAAATAAATTGAAGAAAACAATATCATAAATAAAAGAAACATTTTATTCATTGCAACAATAATACACTATAATATGATAAATACATAATAAAACATTTGTAATATTTTATATTGTAGTTATGCTTACATGCCTATTAATTTTTAATAACTGTAAGAAAAAAGCACTCACTAAATGAATGCTTTTCCATTGAGTGAATATTTTTTGTCAGTGTATCATCTTGCAACAATATATTGGAAATATCTGAAAAGAAATATCTTTCATATTGAATTTTACAGCAAGTGCTGCAGCTAGAGTATCAACATTCAATCTCAATTTCTCACTTGTTCAAAAATCATTAGCAACTGAAAAAGCTCTTTCAACTGCTGCATTAGTTCCAGAGCAGCACAGTGTAAATTGAACAAGAATAAATAAATTTTCACATAGAATATGTTCATTTTTGAAATGGCTGAATATTTCCACCCATCTTTTATCAATTTTGACATGTTCATTTTCCCATGGTATTCATTTTTCAGAACTTAAATATAATTCAGTCTTCTAATTTCTTTGAAGAGACAATTATCATCTATTTTGATGTCTGGCATTTCTTTTGATAAAAACTCAAGACAAGATTCAATATCTGTCCAATATACTTGTAATGAAGTAAAAAAAACGCCATTGAAAACTGTTATTTCCCATGATGTTTGTTTCAGACCATTCTTTGATATATTGAAAACATGTCTGGTAAAAATTTTGCACTTCTTTGATAAACTTTTCTGTTATGCCTGGATTTGATTCCTCTAAGTCTGACAATTTTCTTTTTATAATTAAAGGAAGAAATTTTTCTTCAGAACGAGATATATATTGAAGGATAAAGTCATTCAAAATAAGACTAACTTCCGTAGCTGAAGTGTGTTCACCTTTAATCTTTTGAGTTGTTTTATTAAAAATAGATGCTTGATTATGTACACAATACATTAATATCTCAGATATTTTATTATTGAAAAATGATTCCAGGATTTTAGGATATTTGTCTAAACTTTAAAAATATGAACGAAGAGGCTCAAATAATTGTAGAACACACTCTATAGCAGGTGTTAGAACAAGTCATCTAACTTTTTGAATATGCTAAAAGTTTTTTGTATTCAACATTTGCTTTTTCACAAAATTGTTTTAAAGTAGCAACACAAACGGTAAAATGACTAAAATGCAAATAAATTGTAGTTATTATTATGTCTACATCAATTGGCATGGCACATGATGCTGTGTTGTTTGCATTTGACAAAATATGTGCATTACAACCTATTCCTAGTATTTTCTTTTGGAGTAACTCTTATAATTTTACATACACATTATTCACCCCTTTCCATCTTCGCCCACCAAAATTTGTATTTGTATTATCAGCCGTTAGTGCAACAACTTTGGATTTCAAATTGTTTTCATTTATTACTCTGTATAAGATGGTTTGACAAAATTTCAGAACTTTCCACACTCAATGGATTCTAAATTTAAAACTTTTACTTGAATGCCTGTGGTAACATTAAAATATCTTACTATTATTGGATACAATTTCATTTCATTATGATTTGATGCATCAGATAAAATAGTTACAAATACTGCAGTTTCCAAGTCCTCTGTAAGTATTTTGTCACAGTAATTTTTAAATACTAATTTCAAAATAGCCTGGCATTTTGTCCTGGCACATGAAAATTTTGCATTGTGAAACTTTTTCAATAATTTAGTTGTACAATCCATACTATGAAAACTTTGATTGTGAACTATGGTATGAAATGCGAATGTTCCCTCTATTCAGCCAACTGTTTTTCATCTTCAGAATAATTTAAAGTTTTAGAAAAACTTGTTACTTCACAACTGGAAGCTGACTCATCTAATATTGCTTATGTTTGTTGGTGGTCAAGTGTTTCATTATTGCTGCTCTGCTCTCAACTGCAATACAAAATTCTCCACTACAAATATTTCAGAAAACAATGGCATCTTTTTTTGATATGAGGATTGGAAATTCCTTTTTCAATTTATCATTGAAATGGCATTTTCTCTTTTTTTATTTTTCCATCTGTTAAATGAAATTAAAAATTAAAAATAAAATATAGAGATACACGAATGATGCATGCATATTAGGAACTGAAAACATTACATCATGGTAGGAACTTTCCAGAAACTAAATTAACAAAACTAAATATCAAACAAAACCACTAATTTGGAGTGATATTTGGGTGTATTTATCATTTTCTAATTAAAAAACATCTGTTTTATGCAACTATTTAATCAAAATGTGTTATTAATAGATACGGTTTGAGGTTAGATTTCCATTTTAAAAAGTCAAATTTCAGGAAAATACTTGTAAATAAAACTATATGTATTTGGAAATTATTAAACAGATAATGAATTAATAAAACATGAATTGTGCTTACCTGTCTATGATTAAATATTCACTGAGAAAGAAATAATCGTGAATCTACAATGTCGTATGTGCCGTGTTATGTTTCAGTAAGAAGTACACAAAGCCATTTGCGCTCTTGGTATATTGCGCACTCTCTCAAGGTCTCCTATGCAGAGTGCATGCATCTCATAATTGTGTCTCTCCGCACTGTATCGATCCTTGACGAATCGTCATGTCAAGTACAAATACGTCACATCACACACAATGGATCAACTCTACATTGATTGAATACAGACATTTACAGATTAATCTTCTGATATAAAAAAGGAGGACATGTAGGAGGACACTTTTCGAGGGAGGACAGAACTTACAAAAGAAGAACTGTCCTCCTTAAAGGAGGATGATTGGTCACCTTATATTATTGGCAAAAATATTGCTATGATGGATGTCTGAGAGTATACTGCCTATGTTTTTTTCCAAGACTTTTATGATTTCAGGACTTACATTTAAGTCTTTTATCCATTTTGAGTTTGTTTTTGTGAGTGGTGTAAGTTTTGCATGTACCTGTCCAATTTTTCCAACACCACTTATTAAAGAGACTGTCCATTGTTTGCTCTTGCTTCCTTGGTCAAGTATTAATTGACCATAAAAGCGGGGTTCATTTCTGGGTTCTCTGTTCTGTTCCATAGATCTGTATGCCTGTACCAAGCTGTATTGATTACAATAGCCTTGTAGTATAGCTAGGTATCAGGAAGTGTGATACCTCCCACTTTGTTCTTCATTTTCAAGATTGCTGAGGCTTCTTTTTTGGTTTCAGAAAAAATTTCTGAGTATTTTTTTAGATCTTTAAAGTATGCTATTGGTATTTTAATAGAAATTACATTGAATCTATAGATTTCTTTGAGTAGTATGGACATTTTAATGAACACAGTATATGCTTCCACTTTTTTGTATCTGCCTCAATTTCTTTTTCAATGTCTTATAATTTTCTGAGTACAAGTCTTTTAGTTCCTTGGTTAAATTTATTCCTAGGTACTTTATTTTTTTGTTTGTTTGTTTGTTTCAGTAGTGATGGGGATTGTTTCCTTAATTTCTCTTTCTGACAATTTATTGTCAATGTATAAAAATGCCACTGATTTCTGAATATTGATTTTATTTTCTGCCACCTTGCCAAATTCATTTATCAAGTATAGTAATTTTTTGGATGAGACTTCAGAGTTTTCTATGTACAGTATTATGTCATCAGCAAATAATGACAGCTTTATTTATTCTCTTCCAATTTGGATGTTTTTTATTTCTTCTTCTTGTCTGATTGTTGTGGCTAGGACTTCCAGTACTATGTTGAATAACAGTGGTGAAAGGGTTCACCCCTGTCTTGTTCTTGATCTTAAGGGGATTGCTTTTAATTTTTGCCCATTGAATATGATGTTGGCTGTCAGTTTGTTATATATGGCCCTTCTTATGTTGAGGTATGTTCCCTTTATTCCCATTTTGCTGAGAGTTTTGATCATAAATGGGTGCTGGATTTTATCGAATGCTTTTTCTGTATCTATTCATATAATCATGTGATTTTTGTCCTTCCTTTTGTTTGTGTGATGAATCACATTTATTGATTTAAGAATATTATGCCTACCTTGCATACCTGAAATAAATATAACTTGATCATGATGTGTGATCTTTTTAATGTATTGCTTGATCTGGTGTGCTAATATTTTGTTGAGAATTTTAGCATCTATGTTCATCAGCGATATTGGCCTATAGTTTCTTTCTTTGTAATGTTTTTACCTGGTTTTGGAACTAAGATACTACTTGTCTTGTAAAATGAGCTTGGAAGTCTTCCCTCCTCTTGAATATTTTGGAATAGCTTGAGAAGGATCGGTGTTAGTTCTTTGAATGTTTGATAAAATTCACCTGTGAAGCTATTTGGTCCAGGACTTTTGTTTGTTAAAAGTTTTTTGATTACTGCTCAATTTTATTAGATGTAATTTGGAGAATTCATGTTTTCTGATTCTTCATGATTCAGTTTTGGAAGATTTTATGTTTCTTGAAATTTATCCATTTCATCCAGTTTGTCCAATTTTTTGACATATAGTTGTCTATAATATTTTCTTACAATTCTTTGTATTTGTGTGGAGTCAGTTGTTACTTCTCCTGTTATATTTCTGACTTTATTTATTTAGTTTCTCTCTCATTTTTTCTTGATGAGTCTGGTTAAAAGTTTGTCAATCTTGTTTATCTTTTCTTTTGTGTGTGTGACAAAGAAAGAGAGACAGAAAGAGGGACAGATAGAGACAGACAGGAAAGGAGAGAGATGAGAAGCATCAATTCTTTGTTGCAGCACCTTAGTTGTTCATTGATTGCTTTCTCATATGTGCCTTGACTGGGGGGCTCCAGCATAGTAAGTGACTCCTTGTTCAAACCAGCAACCTTGGGCTCAAGCCAGCAACCTTGGGCTTCAAGCCAGCGACCTTTGGGCTCAAGCCAGCCCATGTCTATGATCCCACACTCAAGCCATCCACTCTGTGCTCAAGCTGGTGAGCCTGCACTCAAGCCAGATGAGCCTATTCTCAAACCAGTGACCTTGGGGTTTCAAATCTGGGTCCTTTGTGTCCCAGTCTGATGCTCTATTACTACACCACTGCCTAGTCAGGCTTGTTTATCTTTTCAAAGAACCAGGTCTTGGTTTCATTGATCTTTTGTATTGGTTTTTTAGACTCTATTTCACTTATTTCTGCTCTAATGTTAATAATTTCTTTTCTTCTACTCACTTAGTGCTTTGTTGTTATTTTTTTCAGTTTCTTTAAGTGTAAAGTTAGATAATTTATTTGAGGGTTTTTTTTTTGTTTCTTTCTTGAGGTAGGCTTGTAATGCTATGAATTTTCCTCTTAGGACTGCTTTTGCTGTGTCCCATGTATTTTAGGTTGTTGTGTTCTTGTTTTTATTTGTTTTAAGGTATCTTTTGATTTCTTCCTTGATCTCATTGTTAACCCATTCATTGTCTAGTTAACATGTATTTAGCTTTCATGTTTTTGTGTGTTTTTCCATTTTTTTTCTTGTTATTGATATCTATTTTCATAGTCGGAGATGCTTGGTATGGTTTCAGTCCTGCTAAATTTATTGAGACTTATTTTGTGTCCCAATATGTGGTCTATCCTAGAAATGTTTCAAGTGCACTTGAAAAGAATGTATATTTTGCTGCCTTGGGATGAAATGCTCTGAAGATATAAATTAAATCCATCTGACTTAATGTCAATTAAATCCATCTGACTTAAATGTAAGGTCACTGTTTTCTTAAATATTTTTTTGTCTGTAAGATCTATTTATTGATGTCAATGGGATGTTAAAATTCTTTACTATGACTTTATTACTGTTGATCTCTCCCCTATGTTTTTCAAAATTTACTTTCTATATTTAGGTGCTTTTAAGTTGGGTATATAATGTTTGCAAGGTTTATATCCTCTTGCTGGATTGATCCCTTTAGCATTATGTAATGTCCTTCTTTGTCTCATTATGGCCTTTGTTTTGAAGTCTATTTTGTCTGATATAAGTGTTGCTATCACAGCTTTTTTTTTTTTTTTTTTTTTTTTTTCCCAAAGCTGGAAACGGGGAGGCAGTCTGACAAACTCCCACATGCACCCGACCAGGATCCACCCGGCACGCCCACCAGGGGGCGATGCTCTGCCCATCTGGGGCGTCGCTCTGTTGCTACCAGAGCTACTCCAGCGCCTGGGGCATAGGCCAAGAAGCCATCCCCAGCACCCGGGCCATCTTTTGCTCCAATGGAGCTTCGGCTGCGGGAGGGGGAGGGAGAGACAGAGAGGAAGGAGAGGGGGAGGGGTGGAGAAGCAGATGGGCGCCTCTCCTGTGTGCCCTGGCCGGGAATTGAACCCGGGACTTCCGCACGCCAGGCTGACGCTCTACCACTGAGCCAACCGGCCAGGGCCCACAGCTTTTTTTTTATTTCTATTTTCACAAAACAATCATTTTTCATCCCTAACTTTTAGTCTGTGTGTATCTTTCATTCTGAGGTGAGCGGAGGGGAGGCAGAGAGACAGACTCTCATGTGTGCCCTGACCTGGATCCACCTGGCAAGCCTACTAGGGGGTGATGCTCTGCCCATCTGTGGCCCTTGGTCCATTGCAACCAGAGCCATTTTTTAGTGCCTGAGGCAGAGACCATGGAGCCATCCTCAGTGCCTGGGGCTAACTTGCTCTAATCAAGCCATGGCTGCAGAAGGGGAAGAGAAGAGAGATAGAGAGAGGGGGATGTGAGAAGAGGAGGGGGGAGAAGCAGATGGGCTCTTCTCCTGTGTGCCCTGACTGGGAATAGCAGCCGGGACATTCACACACTGGGCCGACAGTCTACCACTGAGCAAACTGGCCACAGCCTGAGGTGAGTCTTTTGTAAGCAGTATATACATGAGTCTTGTTTTCTAATACATTCAGGTACACTATGTATTAATTGTAGCATTTAAGCCATTTACATTTAAAGTGATTATTGATATTTATTTATTGCCATTTTATTCTTTCAACTATGTTCTTCTTCTCCTTCTCCTCCGCTGCTGCTGCTGCTTCTTCTTCTTCTCCTTCTTCTTCTCCTTCTCCTTCTTCTCCTCCTTCTTCTTCTTCCTCTTCCTCTTTTCTTCTTCTTCTTCTCCTGTCTTCTGAAGAAGGCCCTTTAACATTTCTTGTAATACTGATTTGGTTGTAATGAACTCCTTTAGCTTTATTTCTTCTTCAATTTTAAATGATAGCCCTGCTGGATATATCTTTTTGAAGAAATAATTCAAAACAGTGAAGTTACATTCTGATTACTTCCCTCATACAAATCTTCCTGTTGATTAATTTCTCTTTAGTTGTATGAAATCTTCTTCTTAACATATTTATTAAAATTTCTAAAATTTCAATTGTTATATTTTTAGTTTTCAAAATGCTTAATCTTTAGTTTCTTCTTTGCACATATTTTCAAGCTGTTATTTATTTTTGTGTATAGAAACATATAACTATTTACATATTGTAGGTCCTTTTCTATCATTTGTTGTTTCTTTTGGTTCATAGTGCTGGTTATTTTCCATGTTTTAAATTTTATTAGGATAACATTATTTAATAATATTATGTAAGTTTCAGTTGAACAACTTTATAATACATTGTCCACTGTGTGTTAATTACCCAAAGTCTAGACTTCTTTTGTCACTATATATTTGACCCCTTTACCCTCTTTATCATCCTCCATGCCTTTCCTCTTTAGTAACCACCATACTGTTGTCTGTGTTTATGAGTTTGTTCATTTGTTGTTTTAATTTTATAACTCACATAGGGGTAAAACTATATGATTCTTGTCATTTTCCATCTGACTTATTTCACTTTGCATATGCATAATATACTCAAAATACATTCCTGTCATTATAAATGACAATATTTTATCTTTTAATGGCTGAGTAGTATTCTATTGTATTTATGTGCCACATATTATTTATTTAATCATTAGTCAAAGGACACTTAGGCTGCTTCCACATCTTGACTATTGTGATTAATATTGCAATAAACATAAGGGTACATACATTATTATGAATGTTTTCAAAATTCCTAGGTAGATACCTAAAAGAGGGATTGCTGAGACATATGGTAGTTCTATTTTTTTTTAAAGAACTCCCATACTGTTTTCTATAGAGGCTGCACCAACTTACATTCCCACCAACAGTGTACAAGGATTCCCTTTGCAAATGAGTCCTTCAATAAGGGACTAATATCCAAAATATATAAATATCTCATACAACTTCACAACAAAAAGACAAATAATCTAATTTTAAAAAGGGGCAGAGGACCTGAACAGCCACTTTTCCCAAGAAGACATATAGATGACCAACACATATGTGAAAAGATTCTCAATTTCATTAGCTATAAAGGACATGTGAATCAAAACCACAATGAGATGCCACCTCATACCTGTTAGAATGGCTTTTTTCAGTAAGACAAGAAGTGACAAATGTTGGAGACATAGAAAAAACGGAACCCTCATACACTGCTCATGGTGCCTTGTTTTATCATGTGTTTGGTGAATTTTGACTTTGAGTGGTTTAATTTTATTGAAAATTTGCTCTTTGAGATTCATGAGACCTGGTATTAGGTTGGTTCTTTCAGAAAATGTGTAAATTAAATTTTTTTCCAATGCCTGGGATAACTTCTTGCTTGGGATACCTTAAACTAAAATTTTAGTTTGAGAGTTGGAGAATAATGCAAACACTATAAATTTACACTTTAAGTCAACATGAAAGCCGAATTATGGATTCAACTTCTTAAGGATGTTGCCTTTCTACTAAGTTGCCAAATTTTAGACAGATTTTCATGTAATCTTTGGTGAAAAAGATTGGTATTTCTAGTTCACTCTTACACTAAAGAAAAGTCCGTTGGGTTCTCTGACTTAAAAGAGAAAAGATCTCTACTTAAATTCTCCACCTTAAGCAGACACTGAAATTTGCCTCCTGTATTTTATGTGCCGTGAGCCATGAAAACTGATATCCAAGTTTACCTAGTTTGGCAAATGCCCTCAAATTTATTTTACCTCTCTGGTTAAATGTCTCTGGCTTGAATGTTCCTTATTTTCTTTTTGCATAACAGTGGTCTTGGTGAAATGTTTTAAGGCTTTAATCTAATGTTTTAGTTGTTTATACTGGGAAGTTTAGTCTAGTAATATTGTCTGATATCTTACCAGTAACAGAAATCCTTTTCTTTTTAAAATCTAGTTGTATGATTTCTATTATTTTAGAATACTGTCACATTTAAAAAAATGGTCTAAATTTTTAAAATAATTTTCTATTATAGGCTCCAAAATCTCTACTGTATCTGTGGTTATGGCCAAAATTTTTTTTTAATTAAGTGAGAAGTGAGAAGGCAGAGAGACAGACTCTCACATGAGTCCTACCAGGTGATGCTGGGCCTTTCTGGGCCGCTACTCCATTGCTCGGCAACCAAGCTATTTTAGCACCTGAGGAAAGGCCATGGAGCCATCCTCAGTGCCCTGGGCCAACTTTGCTCAATCATTCGAGCAATAGCTGCGGAAAGAGAAGAGAGAGAGAGAGATAGGTGGGGTGGGGTGGGGTGGAGAAGCAGATAGTTGCTTCTCCTGTGCGCCCTGACCAGGAATTGAACTTGGACTTCTACACCCCAGGCCAATGCTCTACCACTGAGCCAACCAGCCAAGGCCCAAATTTTTATTTATAGTTCATTTGTACCTTTTTTCTCCCTTTTTCTAACTTGATCAGGTCAAAGATTAATAAAGGAAAATATATAAACGATTAATATAAAGTGTGATAAGATCTATGAAGTTTCTATGACTGTGTTATGGAGGTACACACAAGAGACATTTTGTCAATATTTAAATGGGAAGATGTATGTAAGGCTGTCAGCATGCTGTCTCATACTTGGAAAGACCTCAATAGATATTCAACTTGATAGTACTAGGGAGACCTTCCTTAGAGAAAGGAGAAGGTAAGAACTGTCCAGAGAAAGAGAATAAGTGGATGAATGGGACAAACCAATTAGTATTGATAAGGCCAAGAATAACAAAATAAACTTTAATATGACTAAAACATTGTCTAAGAGGAGAATGACAAGAGATGAGGCTGGAGAGCTAAGAGCAGGACATACCATGTAGGGCCTGGTAGACACAAAAAAGAAACCTGGACTCTATCCTAAGAGAAACATAGTTATTGAAGACTTTTAAGCAGAAAAGAATCTTGATTATACATTGTTTAGAAATAGTTTTGGCTGCTGTACAAAAAATTGTTTAGATGGGGCCAAGAGTGGTTACTGGGAAAAAGATAGTGGACTACTGAAGAAATACATATCAGGAATAAAATGAGGATAATGGGTGGATTTGATATTTTGTAGGTAAATCTATAGACCTTCGTGACTCATTGGATGTTGGGAGTGAGAAGTAAGCTATGGTTAAGGACAAAGCACAAGGTTCTGGAGAAGGCAACTGGGAAGGAGGCATTATCACTCACAAATACGGGGAACATAGAAGAGGAGCAGATGTGGGAGATACAATAATAAGTTTCATTTTCTACATGTTACATGTGTGATACTTCTGATACTTGTGATGCTCATGAGAATGTCTCTTCTGCAAGCTACTTTGTCTCAGGAAAGTACAAATGATGTAGATTTCCTTATAAACTACTACTAAAATGATCACTTTTCCTTAAAGGGAAGTGGAGGATCCTACATAACACTTGTAGAATATAAACCAATTCTTTCCTTTCTTTCTTTAACTTTTTTTGCATTTGGCTCTGGATAGATCTTTTCTGATTTTCTCCTTTACAAAATGTGATTATCATATAGATAATTTAATTCAGTTTATAGACAATTCAACTTACCTTTTCCTGATCCAACAAACATGGTATGGCTGTACACCGCTAAGATAGCCCCCAATGATTTCCATTCCAAAATATCCATGTCCTTGTGTAATTTCCTCCTCTTAACTTTTCAACTTACTTCTAAGAAACCAGATATAGCAGAACTGATGTGGTGGCACATCTGAGTTAGGTTATGAAAGGTCCATGGCTTGTTTTGGGTGCTGTATTTCATCCTCTCTCTTGAATGTCTTGCCATGGAGAAAACTTGCTCTCATGTCATAAGGCAGCCCCTGCAAAGGTGTGTGTGGCAAAGAACTGTTGTGTTCCAAGAACCATGGCAGACCTTGAAAGTGAATCCTCTTCCAGTTGAGCTTTGAGATAACTGAAGCTATGGCTGATATGTTGATCATAATCATGAGAAATCACAGACCAGAATCACCCTGCTAAGCTACTCCCACATTCATGACCCGTAGAGACTGTGAGATGATATGAGATGATAAATGTTTGTTGTTCTCAAACACTGAATTTGGGGGCAACTTGTTATGCAACAACAGATAACTGATATTCCTCACTTGCTGGCAGGGCAATCAGTCTAAGTCATGGAACGTGTATTTGAGATACAGGAATGGGAACGTAGTGATTGAGATCATATGCTATTTTATTTATTAAAGAGTTAAAACAGCACATTAACAAAACCAAAGAAATAACATCAGAACTCCTCCGAGTGTGATTATTATCTGAACCACCAAGGATTCTGATCCTTCTGGGTTCCTCCAGTTACATAAGTCAAAGGCTAAGAGACCGACTGAAGTCAGGATATGAATAACTGTATAGTTTCTTCTGGAAAGACAGAATGAATGAATAAAAAATTAAAATGAAACCTCACTCTTTGGAGAAAGAGTATTCCATCTTTTCTGTAGCCAGGGCCCACAGTCTAAAAGAAACATGGTTGTAACAATGACCAAGTAAATATGGCCCCAGAGGTTCCTTCAGCTTGTCTGTTGCTTGACTTTGGAGAGTGAACTGGTCATGATTTAGAGACTAGAGACTTGTTTGACAGTGGGAAGAATAAAGAAGTCTAAGTCTCAGACCCATCCTTTGATCTTGAGCCATTAGCGCCACAGGTTCTCCTGGCCTCTTATGTCTGAAAATGCTCAGGTAACCGTGTCACCACTTTGAATGACCTGGCTTCCACCATGAGTAGAGTGAATGATATCGTGCTCCCTGAGATGGGAAGTGCCTGGCCAATACCCTCTTCTCTGGCTGTGTGAGACAGGGACCAAAACAGGGAAGAGAGGAGAGGGGGACAAAGATGTCAGTTCAGGAGATGATCATTTAGACCTTCATGCTCTAATTGGTTTTGGATTTCCAGAGAAGCAAGTCTTTTCAGCAAAGGCAGTAACACATCACAGTCCTAGAGCCTGGCTGGTTTTATCAATCTGGCAGTTCAGAGTCAGCGCAAAGGACATCCCCAACACCTGAGGAGAGAGTAGGGAAAATATGAGGTCTTTCTAGGGGCAGCCATCTCTCCCACAACCTCTTGTCTGAGCTCCAAAATAAGAGAAAATACCCATTATACTGAAACCACCCTTCTGACATCACTTCCAATGTCGTCCAGGTGTTGTGTCTAGGTTTAGAATGGCAGCGGGGGACAAGTGGGAGTGATGATGGCAAGGCAGTGGAGTATGAAGTATTGAGGCATCTCTTGTCTCCTTAAAAGGTCCTTAAGAAGGTTTTAGAAGCCTGCTGTTACAGCTACATTATACACAAGTCAACACTTCATGCAATGAGTCATCTCTACCCTTGCTCTAGGCCTCCTTGGTTTCCGAGCAGAGAAAATTTGTTTTTCTTTGAGCTCCTTGATTAAATCTTAGCTAATCTTTGATTTACCCAAAACACTTGAGTATAAAAATGGTAGAAATATCATATAATTAATTTTTAAAACCCCACAAAACTACCTCCTGATTGGTCAAACTAAGTGGAGAAACAACAAGGAAACTGATTATAATTTTTATCACCAACTCCTGCTTAGCACACAAAGCCAATATTCCAGGTGGAATATTTTGTCCATCACAAGCTTTTCTCTTAAGGATGAGTTGACCAGACAGATCTTACACCATATTTTCTGTATGCCTTAAACTGATAATAACATTATTTCCTACTTGGCTAGGGGAGCTCACATTCATTGAACACATAACTGGTACTGTTCTGAAACCTCATATAACTTAAGTCATTTAATCTTTAAAATAGTCCTAAGGGTAAGCACTTACCTGGATCACACATATACAGATAGTGATGATGCCAATATATAGGAAGTTGGACTGAAACCACTGTTTTGCTTTTACATAGCAACCCTAGAAAAAATTATAAGTACAAATGATACCATTATATTATGCAATTTTATCAAGAGGTTTATTTGGGAAGATACTCTGTATTTTGCCTTATGCCAAGAGACTTAAGCTATGTGCTATATTTTTATTTTTTATAGAAAAGAGAAACAGGCATAAAGTAGATAATAGTAAATTAGAGACTTCTTTGGTGTTGTTATCATTAGAGAGGTACATAAAGTGGAGTCTTATATCCTTGCACACTGGGTTAAACTAACTCCTAGAAGGTCAGCAACAGATGTCCTTCTGTTCTTTGAACATTTACTGCTGACTTGATACTAACAAATGGGAATATAAGCAATGTAATGGTAGGACTGGTTGCATTTCAGCTTTTGCTTCAAAAGCCAGTAAACCTATCATGGCCCTACCAAGCTCCAGGGCAGTTGCTGGTTGGAGGATGTTCTAATCTTTCTTTAGATGCCTAAACAATTCCGTAGATTTCCAAACAACCCCAAAAGTGAGTAACATGGGCTAACAGGACCTTAAGGAGTTGGTTGAGTTGGGAGAATATTTTGACTTCTCTGGACCTAATTGGGAGGTCCAAATTAAGTGGGCCATTTGTTTCAGCAGTTGGATACCAACTCTTTCTCTCCCAACTCCTCACTCCTTCACTCATGACTCATTGCACCAGGGGCTGGATGCTGGCATCTCCAAAGAAGGAGAGCAGAGAAACAGGGAGGGGGAGAAGCCTTTCTATACCACCCTCACACATTTCCCTTTCAATCATAAGGGGACACATGTCTTGCTCAAGAGAAGTCTAGAAATAATCCCTGCCACTATCACATAAACTTTCCACCCTAATGTAATAGTTTATGGCTTCAAGAATCTTAATGGCGTCTCTAGTCAAAATGAACTTGTTATTTTGGGGGGTTGTTTGTTTTATGCTTTGTTTAGTTACCTGAGTTGTCTCCCTGGGCTCTACTTTGTTCAAAGTTCTCTGTTTTTGGCAGGGAGGACTGAGTTCTATATGACTGAAGTTTCTGAGGTAATGGAACATTCAATTAAAGAGGCCAGTAACAGGAAAAACTTACCTTAACTTCTAGGTCTGGAGAAGGGCAAGAATCTGGTGGGCCGCTGGTCCAATCACTTGTGCCATTTATACCACAACAGTGCAGCTGAAAGCCAACCCCCCCGCAAATGTGATGGTTAGAAAGTCAATGGAATGAAGACTGTGGTCCTTCACATCTGACTATATAGCAGAACATCCAGAATTGGTCTGACTACTATAGCTTTTGAGAGCAAAGTGATTTCAAATCCATTATGCCATTTTATTCCCATAAATTCCTTGAAGTAGAGAAGGCATATTTAATTTACTCACATTTTACAAATCAAAAATTAGGCACAAAAGGGACCTTATAATGGAGGGATCAGGCTGACAATCCCTAGATCCACCAACTAGTTTTAAGATCACACAATGTAGGACAACCAGCCATTATATGCTTCTTTCATCATGCAATAGGAAATATCAGCTATTTTTTTATTGTGTCTCATTACAAATGGAACATGCATCAAGCTTCCAGACTCACAAGTATGGGAGATAAAGACTCTCTGACACCAAAATATTTTGAGGAAGCAACTAACCAAATCCAGAAAATGGGAAATTCTATAGAACAACCAACCTATTTTTTCCCCCTGCTAAATAGCATGAACAAAGGGATGCTATTATAAATTAAAAGGCATTTAAGGAGACATATCATCCAAACATAACAAGTAGACCTTGTTTGGATCTTGATTTAAAGAAACCAATTAAAACTATTTTTTTTGTATTTTTTAGGAAAATTTAATTATAGGCCATTTATTAGTGATATTAAAAATTATTTAAAATTTTTAGGTGTATTAAAAAGAAGTTATTTTACATGAAGTTTAAACAACACACTTCTAAATAACACATGGTCAAAGAAGATACCAGAGAAAGTTTTAAAATATGTTGAAGTAAATGAAAATGAAAATAAAACTTAAAATTTGTGGGGTGCAGCAAAAGCAGTGCTTAGAGAGAAATCTATCACATCAAATGCAAATATTAGAAATGAAGAAACATCTAAAATCAATAACCTAAATCCACTTTAAGAAACTAGAAAAAGCCTGACCAGGCAGTGGCACAGTGGATAGAGCATTATACTGGGACGTGGAGGACCCAGGTTCAAGACCCCAAGGTCGCGAGCTTGAGCATGGGCTCATCAGGTTTGAGCAAGGCTCACCAGTTTGAGCCCAAGGTCACTGGCTTGAGCAAGGGGTCACTCGATCTGCTGTAGCCCCGCAGTCAAGGCACATATGAGAAATCAATCAAGGGACAACTAAGGAACCACAACGAAGAATTGATGTTTCTCATATTTCTCTCCCTTCCTGGCTGTCTGTCCCTATCAGTCCCTCTCTCTGACTCTCTCGGTCTCTGCCACAAAAAAAAAGAAAAATAAAAATAAACTAGGAAAAGAACAAATTAAATCCAAAGTAAGAAGAAAAAAATACTAAGAATTACAGCAGACAACTGAAAACTGGAGGCAGACAATACCAAGCCTAGACTCAACCAGCTCTACAAACAATACACTCAAACACACAGACATAATAAGAAGACAGAGAAGTTCAATCCAAATGAAACCACAAGAGAAACCTCCAGAAATGAACTGAGTGATATGGAAATAACAAAACTTCCAGATGCAGAGTTTAAAATAATGATTGTGAGAATGCTTAGCAATCTTAGAACAACAATGGATGGTCATTACTAACACCTAAATAAAGAAATAGCAAGTATAAAAAAGGACATTGAAATATTAAAAAGGATCAGTTGGAGATGACAAATACAATATCAGAAATGAAGACCACAATGGAAGGAATTAAAAACAGAATGGATGAAGCTGAGGATCGAATCAGCAAGTTGGAGAACAAGTTGAACGAAGGCATGGAAGCAGAGGAGAAAAAAAAAGAGACTCAAAAAGTTTGAGTCTGTGACAACATGAAGAGAAATAACATTCGCATCATAGGGGTTCCTGAAGAAGAAGAGAAAGAACAAGGGATAGAGACTTTGTTCAATCATATCATAGCTGAAAACTTCCCTAAATTAATGCAAGAAAAAGTCTCACAAGTTCAAGAAGCACAGAGAACTCCATTAAAGAGAAGCTCAAAGAAATCTACACCAAGACACATCATAATTAAAATACCAAAGCTAAGTGATAAAGAGAAAATATTAAAAGCTGCAAGAGAAAAAAAATGTTATCACCTACAAAGGAGCCCCCATAAGGATGACATCCGACTTCTCAACAGAAACACTTGAGGCCAGAAGGGAATGGCAAGAAATATTCAAATAATGCAGAACAAGAACCTACAACCAAGACCACTTTATCCAGCAAGGCTATCATTTAAAATTGAAAGAGAAATAAAAAGCTTCCCAGACAAAAAACCCCCCAAAAAACAAAAAACAAAAAAAACCCCAAAAAACAAAACTCAAGGAATTCATTACAAACAAACCAATGCTGCAGGAAATGTTAAGGGGCCTGTTGTAAACAGATCAAAGTGGGAAAAGAATATTAGTAAAAGAGGAATACAGCTTTAAAGAATAAACTGGCAATAAACAACTACATATCAATAATAACCTTAAATATAAATGGATTAAATGATCAAATCAAAAGACATAGTGTAAGTGCATGGATAAGAAAACAGGACCCATACATATGCTGTCTACAAGAGACACACCTTAAAACGAAACATGCACATAGACTGAAGGTAAAAGGATGGAAAAAATATTTCATGCAAATGGAAAAAACAAAACAAAACAGGGTAGCAATATTTATATCAGACAAAATGGACCTTAAGACAAAAGCTATAGTAAGAGATAAATAAGGCCACTACATAATGATAAAGGGAGCAATCCAACAGGAAGATATAACCATTATAA
Organism: Saccopteryx leptura; assembly: GCF_036850995.1. Classification (NCBI taxonomy): domain Eukaryota; kingdom Metazoa; phylum Chordata; class Mammalia; order Chiroptera; family Emballonuridae; genus Saccopteryx; species Saccopteryx leptura. The sequence goes on from NC_089513.1 coordinate 69,290,989, forward strand.
ATATCTACACACCTAATATAGGAGCACCTATATAAAGCAGACTTTGATGGATATAAAGGGTGAGATCAACAGCAATACTATAATAGTAGGGGATTTCAATACCCCACTAACATCACTAGATAGATCCTCAAGAAAAAAAAAATAAACAAAGAAACAGCAGACTTATTGGACACACTAGATCAACTCGATTTAATAGATATCTTCAGAACCTTTCACCCTAAAACAGCAGAATATACATTCTCTTCAAGTGCTCATGGTACATTCTCTAGGATAGACCACATGTTAGGGCACTAAAGTGGTCTCAACAAATTTAAGAAGATTGAAATCATATCAAGCACTTTCTCTGATCACAACGGCATGAAACTAGAAATGAACCACAACAGAAAAGCTCAAAAATTCTCAAACACATGGAAACTAAATAGCAGGTTGTTAAATAACGAATGGATTAATAATGAGATCAAAGAAGAAATAAAAAAATTCCTAGAAATGAATGATAACGAGCATGCAACAACTCAAAATTTATGGGACACAGCAAAAGCAGTACTGAGAGGGAAGTTCATAGCACTACAGTCATACTTTAAGAAGCTAGAAAAAGCTCAAATAAACAACTTAACCCTGCATCTAAAGGAACTAGAAAAAGAACAGCAAGTAAAGCCCAAATGTAGTAGAAGGAAGGAAATAATAAAGATCAGAGCAGAAATAAATGACATAGAGGCCAAAGAAACAATACAGAGGACCAATGAAACCAGAAGCTGGTTCTTTGAAAAGGTAAACAAGATTGATGAACCTTTAACTAGACTCACTAAGAAAAAAAGAGAGAGGACTCAAATAAAATTAGAAATGAGAGTGCAGAAATAACAACTGACACAACAGAAATACAAAATATTGTAAGAAAATACTATGAAGAACTGTATGCCAAAAAACTAGACAACCTAGATAAAATGGACAAATTCCTTGAAACATATAATCTTCCAAAAATCAATCTGGAAGAATCAGAAAACCTAAGCAGACCGATTACAACAAATGAGATCGAAACAGTTATTAAAAAACTCCCAACAAAGAAAAGTCCTGGGCCTGATGGCTTCACAAGTGAATTCTACCAAATATTCAAAGAAGAGCTAACTCCTATTCTTCTCAAGCTATTTCAAAAAATTCAAGAGGAAGGAAGACTTCCAAGCTCCTTTTATGAGGCAAGCATAATTCTGATTCCAAAACCAAGCAAAGACAACACAAAGAAAGAAAATTATAGGCCAATATCCCTGATGAATATAGATGCTAAAACCCTCAACAAAATATTAGCAAACCAGATCCAGCAATATATGAAAAAAATCATACACCATGATCAAGTGGGATTTATTCTGGGGAGGCAAGTCTGGTACAATATTCACAAATCAATCAATTTGATTCATCACATAAACAAAAGGAAGGAGAAAAACCACATGATAATTTCAATAGATGCAGAAAAAGCATTTGATAAAATCCAGCACCCATTCATGATCAAAACTCTCAGCAAAGTGGGAATATAGGGAACATACCTCAACATGATAAAGGCCATCTATGACAAACCCACAGCCAGCATCATACTCAATGGGCAAAAATTAAAAGCAATCCCCTTAAGATCAGGAACAAGGCAGGGGTGCCCCCTTTCACCACTCTTATTCAACATAGTCCTGGAAGTCCTAGCCACAGCAATCAGACAACAAGAAGAAATAAAAGGCATCCAAATTGGAAAAGAACTAAAACTATGATATTTTTTGCAGATGATATGATATTGTATACAGAAAACCTAAAGTCTCAGTCAAAAAACTACTGGACCTGATAAATGAATTCAGCAAGGTGGCAGGAATTCAGAAATCAGAGGCATTTTTATACACCAACAATGAACAGTCAGAAAGGAAAATTAAGGAAACAATCCCCTTCACTATTGCAACCAAAAAAATAAAGTACCTGGGAGTAAATTTAACCAAGGAGATTAAAGACTTATACTTGTAAAATTATAAAACATTAATAAAAGAAATCAAGGAAGATACAAACAAGTGGAAACATATACCATGCTCATGTTTAGGAAGAATAAACACCATTAAAATGTCTATATTACCAAAAGCAATTTATAAATTTAATGCAATACCAATTAAAATACCAATGACATACTTCAAAGATATAGAACACATATTCCAAAAATTTATATGGAACCAAAAAAGAACACGAATAGCCTCAACAATCTTGAAAAGGAAGAATAAAGTGGGTGTTATCACACTTCTGGATATCAAGTTATACTACAAGGCCATTGTACTCAAAACAGCCTGGTACTGGCATAAGAACAGGCATATAGATAAATGGAACAGAACAGAGAACCCAGAAATAAACCCACAGCTCTATGGACAACTGATATTTGACAAAGTAGGTAAGAGCATACAATGGAGTAAAGACAGCCTCTTTAATAAATGGTGTTGGGAAAATGAAACTAGACCACCAACTTACACCATTCAAAGTAAACTCAAAATGGATAAAGGACTTAAATGTAAGCTGTGAAACCATAAGCATCTTAGAAGAAAACATAGGCAGTAAGCTCTCTGACATCTCTCGCAGCAGTATATTTACCTATTTATCTCCATGGGCAAGTGAAATAAGACAGGATAAACAAATGGAACTAGAACAAACTAAAAAGCTTTTGCACAGCTAAAGACAATAAGAACAGAATAAAAATACAAACTACACAATGGGAGAACATATTTGACATACATCTGATAAAGGGTTAATAACTAAAATTTATAAGAACTTGTAAAACTCAGCACCAGGAAGACAAACAATCCAATCAAAAAGTGGGCAAAAGAAATGAATAGACACTTCTCCAAAGAGGACATACAGAGGGCCAATAGGCATATGAAAAAAATGCTCAACATCACTAAACATTAGAGAAATGCAAATTAAAACCACAATGAGATATCACCTCACACCAGTCAGAATGGTGCTCATCAACAAACAACACAGAATAAGTGCTGGCGAGGATGTGGAGAAAAGGGAACCCTCCTGCACTGCTGGTGGGAATGCAAACTGATGCAGCCATTGTGGAAAACAGTATGGAGATTCCTCAAAAAATTAAAAATCGAACTGCGTTTTGACCCAGCTATCCCACTTTTAGGAATATACCCTAAGAACACCATAGCACTGTTCCAAAGGAGAAATGCACCCCCATGTTTGTGGCAGCATTGTTCACAATAGCAAAGATCTGGAAACAGCCCAAGTGTCCGTCAGAGGATGAGTGGATAAAAAAGCTTTGGTACATATATACTATAGGATATACTACTCAGCCATAAGAAATGATGACATCGGATCATTTACAATAACATGGATGGACCTTGATAACATTATACTGAGTGAAATAAGTAAATCAGAAAAGACTAAGAACTATATGAATCCATACATAGATGGGACATAAAAATGAGACTCAGAGACATGGACAAGAATGTGATGGCAACGGGAGCAGGGGGGGAGAGGTAGGAGAGGGGGAGAGTGGGGAGAGGGGAGGGGCACAAAGAAAACCAGATAGAAGGTGACGGAAGACAATTTGACTTTGGGTGAGGGGTATGCAACATAATCAAATGTCAAAATAATCTGGGGATGTCTTCTCTGAACATGTGTATCCTGATTTATCAATGTCACTTCATTAAAATTAATTTAAAAAAAAGAATTACAGTAGAAATCTACGCAACTTAAAAACAAAAAATCAATAGAGTAACTCAACAAAACCAAAGATGGTTCTTGAAAAGATCAATAAAATTAATACGTTTCTAGCCAGGCTAAGTAAGAAAGAAAGGAAAGACACAAACTACTACATCAGGAAGAAAGAGGGGGCACAACAACAGATTCCATGCAGATTTAAAAGCCAAGGAAGAAGTACTAGGGACAACTCTGCGTCCACGGTTCGATACCTAGATGTAATGGGAAAACTCCTTGAAAAATACAATGTGCCAAACCCATACAAAAAGAAATAGATGATTTGACTAAGGCTATTGAAGAAATAGAATCAGTAATATATAACATACCACAACAGAAAAGGCAGGCCCTGATGGGTTCACTGGCAAATTCAACCACACATTTCACGAAGAAATTATACCAATTCTCTACAATCTCTTTCAGAGGATAGAAGCAGAGCAAATACTTCTAACTCCTTCTATGAGGCCAACATTACCCTAATACTAAAATCAGACAAAGACATTAAAAGAAAACTAGAGACCAATGTCTCTCATGACCATAGATGCAAAAACCCTTGACAAAATATTCACAAATTGAATTTTAAAAGTATGAAAAAATTATACACCATGACCAAATAAGATATATACCAGATATATAAGGCTGGTTCAACATTTAAAAATGAATAACCTCCAGAGATCTTGGGTAAACCATTGCACTTATAGTCAAAAATAGTAAAGTGCCTGATCAGGCGGTGGCGCAGTGGATAGAGCGTCAAGCTGGGATGCTGAGGACTGTGTACTCACAGATTTCTGGATGAAGTCCCATGCTTCCTTGGTACTGTTGTCCACGTGGTATCGCTGGATGCTGTCAGTCAGGCCTTGACTCACAGACGTATGCAGCTGGGCAGGGCACATGCCAGTGGAGGAAACATTGTAAAAAGTAGATGTGTTCAAGGAACAAGGCATTTCTAGTGAGTGGTCCCATTTGCTCCTCCCTTCCAAATGGTCTCCTGAGAGCTATGGGGAGGGGGGCATTCTGGATAATTTTTCTATAGGAAGAAGCGCTGGGGATATGATGGAATTAAAGGAAGAAACACACAGAGGTTTCCTATGCTTCTAGAACTCTGGTTTCACAAAGGAGGAAAGGGGAGAGTCAAAGCCGGGCTCTCTTAGGCTCCAGGACAGATATTCCATATTGCCAAACAAGTGGAGAAAAGCGAGTAGGGGGAAGATAAACTTACTTTTACTATTCTTCCCACTTATCCTTCAAAGAACCACACAAATGCAATATCTTTCGTGAAATTTTTTAAATCTCCCCAATTGCAACGAATCTCTTTCCTCCATCCTCCCACTTCGCTTCTACTTCCAGCTGTAGGACTTATTTTGTGTCAAAGTTCTCCATGGCCTGCTCCCCATTCTCAGCAAGAAGACAGTGAGTTGTGTTCTGCATAACTTACCTTCTGTTCGTACACGAAGAGCAGGATGGCCAAGGTCACCTCAGCAAGGAGGATGATCAGCAGCAGGACAAAGAACTGGGGCAAAGCAGAGATGTGCTCACAGCATGGGACCCAGTGCTTCCCCCACTCCCACCGCACCCTGGAGCACCCAGTCACGCCTCTGCGCATGGGCAGGAGCCTCTCATTCCTGCCTGCTTGGCCCTTCACACTCCTTCTCTGGTTTTGTCAAGAATATGAATTCTTTTCCTACAACGAAGACTCCAAGACTCTAGAGGGAAGATCAACTGTCTTCTAACTTTGTTCTTTTCTTCTTGTTTGTCTATTGAGCTCCATGTGCATGGTGCATATGCATACCATTTGTTGAATCAATGAAACAGTTTTGGCATTAGCCTATCAAAACAGTCGAGCGTGAGACTAGGGTCTTTTGGGTTTGGGCCTGATTCTTTCTGCAAGAACAGGGCTATTTTATACAGATGGGGAGAATATGAATTAGAATCTCTAATCATGGTACTAATTCATATTTATCTCCGATGTTAGATGCTTAGTCCCTTTACGTTACTCACACACAACAGAAATAGCATTTTTACTTATTCTCTCTCCTTTACATTTTTACCCCAATAAGAATTTTGACTACTTAAAATCATTTCCACATGCCTGTGACCCTCCACCCTTTGCCATTAGTCTGGAAATGATCTGAGAACAGGGACTTACTTATTCTATCTCTGGACTCCAGTTTAAGGCTAGACCCACAAGGGAAAGGTTAACCAAATGACTTGAGGAAGACCCAAGGTGATTGGGAGCCCATACCAAGCTCTGTTCTGGGCACGCTAGAGAAGTGCCGAGTTCTTCTTTCAGAGAGCTCAGAGGCAAACCTAAGCTTAAAGGTGTTCCTCGGGATACTCAGCAGATTGGGGACAACTGAGAAAATGTCACATCCCTTACGTTCAACCTCGGGGGCTGCAGCCTAGGCCCTCGCCTAAACCACACCACACACTGTAGCATATCTTGTGCAGGTATGAGACAGAGAAGCATCCTCTACCATTTTAGGAAAGTCATAGCACTCAGAAGACTCTAGAGCAGGGGTCTCAAACTCGCGGCCCGCCGAACAATTTTGTGTGGCCCGCAGACTAATCCATGAAGTTCAAAATATTTTGGATAAAATTAAGTAAGCCTAGGGGCCTACTTGTATTTTTCATTTCTCTAGCATCCTAGCTAGATATTAGCTTAGTTAACAGCAGTTGTGATGCGAACTAGTTTCTGGTCGTTTTGTGACACTGAGTAAACTGCATGTACGATTGTGCTTGTTGTACTGATTTTTTTTTGTTTTCAACTGCAGTGAGAAAAGTGTTGCGTAACAGTTGCCTTTTGTAGACCTAGTGTGGCCCGCCGAACAGCTGTGATCTTGCTCTGCGGCCCACATGCTGAGTTGAGTTTGAGACCCCTGCTCTAGAGCTAGATTTTCCATTAGTTAGTGACTCTGAGTTAGATCCTGAACCTATAGACTAATGTGAGGAGGATTTAGGCAGAAGCCAACATCTTATGTATCTGAGATGCCAACCCACGCTCCCCTGATCTCCCTGTGCCTGTGGGTGAGCTGCCAAAACACATCTTGCCTGGGCCTTAGGTCGTCATGTCCCCCCCCACTTTGGGTACTGCATCTGTGAAGGACTCACCGACATAAGCAGGCACTTGTTCTCCTTGATGGAGCCCATGCAGCCCAGGAAAGCGACCACCATGATGATGGAGCCCACGATGACTAGCACGTTGCCCAGCGTGAGGGAGGGGACGTTGTGGAAGAGCACCCCGAACTTGTTGTAGACCAGGAAGTATATCCCAAAGCCCAGAACGCAGCAGCCACAGAACTGAAAGGAACATTCCGAGGTGAAACATGGTTCTTGAACATCTATCTCCTCATATTCTCAGTCCCCTTTTCCCATTGGCTCTCTCCAGACTGGGAACAACCTCTTCCCCCAGTTCTCCCCAGGCTCTCAGAGCAGCGGTGATCCCAGCTTCTTCCTGTGGGATCCCATTCACGCCTCCTCCTGCCCAGAGCAGACACCAGGGGAAGCTCTCTCCGGTGACTCACACCGTAGCTTCAGGCTTCAGACCCCTACTCTTTGCCCCAGCTGCGTCCACACGGTCTTCCCTTTGGAAACCACAACCATGTAGAGAGGAGGCTTTGTTTCAGAAGCTCATCTTGCCAGACAGAAAACTGGAGAAGCCAACTTCTAAGAATCTTCTCATAGCAACATGAGCACCAAATCATCTGACATGTGAAATTTGACTGCGCAATTTGGTACAGGGAAACCTCCTCAGAAAAGGTGGCTTCCCTTTCAACCAGCTTTTCTCCCAAGACATCCAGGGGACACATAAAAGCTAGAAAAAAAGAGGCACTCAATACATAGAGTGTAGAGCTTCAGGTTTCTCACCCCTAGATGTCAGTAGTGAGCCGTAGTAGCCTAAAGTCCCCAGAGAGAGGGAGACAACATCCCCGTAATATATGACTGCTCTGATACCTTTCAATTTTGCAAGGTTATACTGTGGCAGGCTACGAAGAGAGTAGGTGGGAGAGTATTCTTCCCTTTTTCTTAGGCTAGGTAGACCGCACATGACCCAGGCAGGCATGAATTCACTCCACAGGAGAGGAGAGAGAACCTGAGCGGACCCAGGGGGAGGAGGCTCAGCCCTGCTCAGAAGAGACTCACTTACCCAAAAGAGCAAGTTGAAGAAAAACAGGACATACTTCAGCAATTGCAAGCTACTCATGCCCATTCTGGGATATTCTTGCACTAAAAAGTGGAAGGAAAAAAAAAAAAAGATGTAAATGACCTGGTTCTGCAAGGTGGTTCCAAAGATCAGAGGGCAAAAGTGTTCAGGGTTCAAAGATCTCTCGCATTACCTTGGTTGGGTTTGAGCCGTGACTCTTCTCTGGAAAGTTTCCCGGAACTCCCCGCTCTCCCAGTCCCTGAACTGAGGTACCAATTGGTCCATCTTGGACTCTCACTTTTGCTTCAATTCAGCCAGCCAAGGATGCTTACCATTGATTTAAGCACTCTAGAGGTGAGCAATAGAGCCCTTCTTAGAGGAGTGTGAGTCACTGTGACACACACCGAGCCAGTGCTCAGGGACTAGTACCTGGGCACTTATTCAAGAAGGCAGCCGCGGGGTCGGAGGTAGTCTGGCCAATCAGCTATGGACATGGCTGGTGCCTTGACCAGCCAGTCCCTTAGGTGCCCTGGGAGGCATCTACATACTATGGGTGGTCTATAAACCTCTCCACAGGGAACTGGGGGAACATTCTTAAGCTTCATGTAGTTCTGTACCGAAAAACATTCACAGTGTTTTCTGTTCTGCGACGCCGTGGGAGGAGGCAAGCATGACTGAGCAGTAGCTATCCTCCAAAGATGTCAATCTCACAGCAGAGCCAAAACCAACCGACAAACATCCAGTGGAGACATGAAAGCAGATCGCAATGATAACTTGAGTTTTTAAAAAATAGATATGTTTTTCTCGATGAAGACATCAGTATCCAAAGTCTGGTCCTCCACTCTAGAGATCCAGATACACAAGTTTTCATTTCTCTTAGAGGTAATGGGGTTCATAAAGGAACTCATATTTTAAAACTACACCTGAGATTGTTATCTGAAACAGAATGTCAATTCTTGGGTGTGTGTGCGTGTTTCCCCCATTAGAACTATGACTTTTCTGGGGCACAGATTGCTTGTACAATCCATTGTATCCTCTTTACAGTGTACAATCCATTGTATCCTCTTTACAGTGTACAATCCATTGTATCCTCTTTAAGGTGCTCAGAAATTAGGTGGTTTTGAGGCTCGAGCTACCTCTGTTCCACAACAGAGTAAACTTCTCCATGGAAAAGTCCTGATACTTAGAGTTATTTCATACTGCTTTCCTTGTTTTTTACTTTGTTCTTCTCTTTTCTTTCTTTCTTGTATTGACCCTCAAAATTTTCCTTAATTTCTCATCATTACCTTAACCAAGTTAAAATAAACTTAATTAGATTATGAGTGTATTTGGACCTATAGTAGTTCCACCTTATTCTCAGGGATTATGTTCCAAAAATCCCAGTAGATGCTTGAAACCAAACTTTATTTATACTATGTTGTTTCCTATACATATGTATCTATGATAAAGTCTATTTAAAAATTAGAGGCAGTAAGAGATTAATAACAATAATCTAATAAAATAGAACAATTATAACAATATACTGTGATAAAAGTTATGTTAAAGTTAACTTTTATATAAGAAAATATCTTAATTGTACTGCACTGACCCTTCTTCTTGTGATGATAAGAAATGACACAATGCCTACACGATGAGATGAAGTGAGGTGAATGACGTAGATCTTGCAATGTAACGTTAGGGTTACTTAAACATAAGCACTGTGATACTATGGCAGTCGACTCAATAATTGAGATGTGTACTAAGAGACTAAAGGACAGATAACAAACAGTGTGAAGACCCTGGACAAAGGGATAATTCATGTCCTAGGCAGGACAGAGTGGGATGGTGCAAGACTTCATCACACTACCAGAATGAAGTGCATTTTTAAACTCATGAATTGTTTATTTCTAGAACTTTCCATTTTATATTTCTGAACTATGGTTGACCATGGGTAACTAAAACCACAGAAAGTGAAACTCATCTAAAAAAACCAAAAAAATGTACAAAAGATTTTTTAAATGGCTTGTTAGACACTGAACATCAGACAACTCTCAACACTCAATGGTAAGAAAGCAAACTGTCCCTTTAAAAATGGGCAAGGATCTAAACAGATACTTCACCAAAGAAGATACGTGGATGGCAAATAAGTCAATGAAAAAGTTCTCTACTTCAGCAGTCATTAAGGAAATGTAAATAAAAACCACAATGAGATACCGTTGCCCACCTCCTAGAATGACTAAAATAAAATAAAAGAAAAACAACTAACCATATCATGTGTTGATGAGAATGTGGTGGAATTGGGACTCTCATATGCTGTTGGTGAGAATGGAGAAGGGTGTATCCACTTTGAAAAACGGTTTGCTAGTTTTGCAAATAGTGAAACATAACACTTATCGTATAATCTAACCATCTTACTCTGAGGTATTTGCCCAAGAGAAATGAAGACATATGTCCATATAAAGACTTGTACAGGAATGTTTACAGCAGCACTATGGAATAGCCAAAACCTGAAGACAGCCTGGCTTGTGGTGGCACAGTGGATGGAGTGTCGATCTGGAACACTGAGGTCGCTGGTTCGAAACCTTAGGCTTGCCAGGTCCAGGCACATTCGACAAGCAAGCAACAAACAACTAAGGTGAAGGAACTATGAGTTGATAATTCTCACTCCCTCCTTCCTCTTCTCTTTGTAAAATCAATAAATAAAATGAAATGTTAAAGCAATACCTGGAAACACCCCAAAGGTTTATCAATAGGTGAATGGATAAATAAACTGTTGTATAACTATACAATGGTACACTACTCGGGAATAAAAAAGAACGCGCTGTTGATGTGTGCTACAGCATAGATGACTCTCAAAAATAATTATGGTGAATGAGGAAGCTAGACAAAAAGTACATGCTCTATAATTCCAATTACATAAAAGTTTAGAAAACAAAAACTAACCTATAGCAACAGAAAGCAGATGAATAATTGTTTGAGGATGGGGGTAAAGAAGAGTGCGGAGGGGTAAATAGAGGGGAGGAAGGAATGGAAGGAGAAAGGGATTACAAGGACCATAAATACTCAGTGGGAGGGATGAATGTTTGTATCCTGACTGTAGGGGTGGTTTAAGGCATGTATACATGTGGTAAAAGGCCCTTCCTAATTTGCACCTGTCCATCTCCCCAAACCCATGGCCACAGTCCCTGTCGATGTTGCTTTAGTAACGTTGTCACAATGCCTCCTTCCTTACCTTTGCTCATGTGGTTTCATGGAATTGCCCCTTCCTCTCCCTCTGACCCCTTAATTTGGCTAGCTTTTAATCATCTGAGATTCGGGTCAAGTACTGCCACTGTTCCAGGAAGCCTTCTCTGATTTTGTCTAATTTTTTTGTGCCCAACCCCTGCTCTCCACAAGGAGTACCCGTGACACCTGTGCATCGCCATCATTGTACTAAGCATTTGTTTTGGTAGTTGTCTCTTCTGTTACTAGAATGTGAGCTCCTTGAGAGTAGTAGCTGGCTTATTTATCTCTGAGCCCTCAAGTACCTGGCTACCCTAAAACAAGATGAGATTGTTGAATGAACAGATGACTGGAATTTTGCTAACTCTAAATAATCAGGAGTCAGGAGTCTTGGACTTGAGATTTATTCTGCCAATAAACTAATCTTTTGAACATGGCCAAATAACTCACACAGAAGGAGATGGGCCAGATGCCTCCGGCAGTTACTTTCTCCTCAGTGACTTGGGTTCCTGTGACAACTGCGTCAGGTCCTTGTAATCTACTGGTCCACAGAGTACCGACTAAGGAGGTGCCTGCAAGCTGGGAATACCCCCATTGATTCTTTCCTTCACAGACAGGCAGAAGAACCTCTTCCTTCTTCTTCCCTGACTTTCTACTTCCTCAGACTCAACCCAGTTGAAGGAGGAAAGCTGCCCATTCGGTGAAAATGGTCACCACTTCTACCCCACGCAGTGATGGCCTGAGTTTTCATGTAAACCCAGAGAAAATGCCACCCTATTCCCCCTTCCCTTCCTTCACTGACTGGCCAGTTACTGAGCTCCCACCCCTTCACCCCAGCCAACCCCACCGCCTGAAAACCCTGACTTCCTCCATAGTCAAAGTCACCATACCCAACCCCAAGCCTCACGGCTCTGTAAAGAAATTCCCTGATGTCAGCTTCCAGGAAACTGCCATGATTGAACTGCAGTTATCTGTGGCCACTTCCCCATAGCCCAGCGTGGAAGCCACAGATGAAATGTTTTTCTGGTTTACTTTTATTTTTTTCTTAGGTAAAAGGAAGGGAGATAGTGAGGCAGACTCCACATGTGCCCTGACCAGGATCCACCTGGCAAACCGATCTAGGGCCAATGCCCGAGTACCAAGCTATTTTAGCACCAGAAGCTGATGCGCTCCAGTGGAGCTATCCTCAGCACCCTGGGCCACGCTCAAACCAATTGAGCCACTGGCTGCAGAAGAGGAAGAGGGCAAGAAGGGGGAGGTGGAGCAGGGTGAAGCAGATGGTCGCTTCTCCTGGGTGCCCTGACCGGGAATTGAACCCAGGACATCCATACGCCAGGCTGATGCTCTATCTACTGAGACACCAGCCAGGGCTTGAGGTTTTCTTAGTTTCCTTTAAGCAAAGAGCTTGGGCAGGTAAAGTGCCTTGTGGATTCCCAGTTCAATCCTGTCTTTTCTTTGACCTCTACTTGCAGCCCCATCTAATCTAGTCTTGGATTTAATCCAGTTTAGCAGTGCCTAAGGTTGGGCAGAAGCTTTGAGAAACTATCAATCCTTAATCTCCAGCCTTATCTGATCTAATCTTAGAGCCCAGTCTGGAGTCACAGAGAGACAGCTTTGGTGTTACATGGACTCATAATTTATGAGATGTTATTAGGTGTCCCTCAACCACAAACAAACAAACGATAAGGAGTGAGAGGAATTCATACTCAAATAATTTTGAGAGTAAATGGGGTTAAATAAAAATAAACCGTGAAACAACAAACAGTTTTTTAAATGAATGACTTCTGAGAAACTTGTTATATGCTAATATCTACATTGTGAGTCTCTAAGAGACACGTCTACTTAGATAGTTAAACAAACCTATTTTTGTATTGAAGTTTACTTAAAAGCTCAGAGAACGTAGTGCTCCACGGAACACTGATAAGCACAAGTGATGCATCAAACAGATCTAGGTGTGGATTCTGGCAGCGCTACATCCAGGAGCACGGCCTCGGGTTACTGTCTCCACCTCTCTGTCTCACAATTTCCTCACCTTTAAAATGGTGACATCCATGTGTCCTCATAGGTTGTTCTGAGGGTTAAATGGCTAATATTTCTTGAATGGTTCAGCACCAGAGTGCCTAGTTCAATGACTATCGACTAAAAGGTGAAGGTCAGAGCTCTCTTACCAATCTACAACTAAGGGTGACACAGCTTCCTGCTAGATTTTCAGGAATAAAATACATCAGGGACCAGAAGGTCTTTCATAATCCTTTGCTTGTTCCCCCCCCCTTTTTTTTGTAAACACCTTTTAAAGTTTTGTGCGTCCTCTGCATACAAATTCAAACAATAAAGTACAAAGAAGAAAGTGTAAAATTGGAAATCCCAACTCTCAGAGATAACCACCAATATTTTTGTTGCGTATCTTTTCAGACAATTCTCTACATACATTTCTCTGTATATATAGAGCTACTTGCCAACTTATATAGAAGAGCATTGGGTTTCTGCCCCCTCCTATACAGAGCTTGGAGAGGTCCTTGGTTCATCAGTGAATTATGTTGGGGTCTTGATTAAGAAAAATACTTTTTACCTGACCAGGAGGTGGCACAGTGGATACAGCTTTGGTCTGGGATGCACAGGACCCAGGTTCAAAACCCTGAGGTCGCCGGCTTGCGAGCGGGCTCATCCAGCTTGAGCGCAGGGTCGCTGGCTTGAGCGTGGGATTATAGACATGACCCCACGGTCACTGGTTTGTGCCCAAAGATTGCTGGTTTGAAGTCCAAGGTTGCTGGCTTGAACCCAAGATCACTGGCTTGAGCAATGGGTCAATGGCTCTGCTGGAGTCCCCCCAGTCAAGGCATGTATGAGAAAGCAATCAATGAATAACTAAGGTGCCGCAATGAAGAATTGATGCTTCTCATCTCTCTCCCTTTCTGTTTGTTCCTGTATGTCTCTCCATTTCTCTCTCTCTCACACAAAAAAAAGCAAAACAAACAAACAAACAAAAAAAGAGAAGTGCTTTTTTAAATAGGAAAAAAAATCTGTTCTCCACAAGGGCCCCCAAATTAAGCCCTTCTTGTCAAAATAAATTTAAAGAGATGATAGAGTTCTCTGAACCCTGAAAAATGCCGAGTTCTTCATAACTATGTCTTATTTATAATCTTCACATCCACTGTGCCACTTACATGTCAATAGTTGCACTTTGCAGACAGGAAACCCAAGGCTATGTAAATGGCCCAGAATCACCCAGCGAATAAGTTAAGACACAGGCCAAGGTGTTTCCGGTTTTGTGTCTCCCACTTTCCAACTCAATCCACTCGCTACAAAGTGATGAGCCTCTGGGGGACTCCTTGCATCTCTCACCGATGAGCCTCCAGGAGCAGTGCCTGTGAGGGGACGGGGGTTATACATGTAGGTCTCTTTGAGGGAGTAATAGGCAATTGTAGAGGGAGAGGGATACTGAAATGAAACAAAACCATCAACTTGTGTACATTCGTTTTCTCTCATCTCTCCATCACCTCGCCAAAGGAATGTGACTCATTCCTCATTGATACTGTGGTCTGCTGAAATTTCTTCCCTTCAAGGCTGCTCTCGGGGGAGAGCAATTGGTGATTTGTAGAAGAGAGAAAGAAGGAAGAAGCAAAGAGACCAGCCCAACAGAAAATCATAGATGCTACTAGCCACTGAGCTGAGACAGGGACTTTTATAGTAAGGCCACTCTAAATCAGGAACAGTTACCACTGTTACCGAGGCTGCAGACTCGAGGTTCTCTTTCCTCACCCTAAAGATATGTAGAGCCTTGTGGTGGAAAGTTCCTGTCTGAGAGGCCAGTCATGCACACAGGCTGTGTCCAGTGTGGGCCAGGCTCTCTGTGGAATAATGGAAACCACGCTTGTGCTATTTATATAAAGCAGTGGTCCTCAACCCCCGGGTCGTGGACCGGTACCTATCTGTGGGCCATTTGGTACCGGTCTGCAGAGAAAGAATAAATAACTTACATTATTTCTGTTTTATTTATATTTAAGTCTGAACGATGTTTTATTTTTTAAAAATGACCAGATTCCCTCTGCAACATCCGTCTAAGACTCACTCTTGACATTTGTCTGGGTCACGTGACACATTTATCTGTCCCACCCTGAAGGCTAGTCCGTGAAAATATTTTTCTGACATTAAACTGGTCCGTGGCCCAAAAAAGGTTGGGGACCACTGATATAAAACACTCACTAACCTGAATCTAGACATGAGGAAACATCAGACAAACCCAAACAGAGGAACATTCTAGAAGATAACTTGCTTGTACTCTGCAAGAATATCAATGTCGTGAAATACCAAGAAAGACTCAGGAACTAGTCCAGATAGTGGGAAACTAAAGAGTCATGACAGTCTAAAGCAATGTAGGATCAGCAATTTCTTTTGCCTTAAAGAAGTTTAATGGGGCAATTGGTAGAATCTGAATAAAATCTGTAGCTTGTTAATAGTACCGGGTCGGTGTTAACCTGTTGGTTTTGATCATTGTAAAGTGGTTATAAAAGAGAATATTTTTGTTTGTAGAAAACAAACACCAAATCACTTAGGGGGGAAGAATATGTCAGCAATTAATCTCAAATAAAAATAAAGAAAATGTGGTAAAATGTTAATATTTGGGAAATCTAGGTGAAGGGGGTTCAGAAACTCATGGTATATTTTACAACTTTTCTGTAAGTCTGAATTTTTGTCAAAATAAAAGGTGAAAGAAAAAGAGTTGAACATGAATAAATGATCTAAGAGATTCTGATCTCAAAATCATGACAACTTAAGTTCCCGAGGGTATAAAGAGGCTGAGATTCTACCATAGAATCTTCTTTTCGAAGAACAAACCATGGGATAATTCTTTAATGACTCTGTTCGTTCCTAATGTAGAATGAATGTTAAGTCATAAAGCCATGAATCCAAATTACTTGAACAAATTTCAAAAGAGGTGAGGTGTCAGAATCACTTCTCCCCTCTAATTCTCTGGAAATTTCTTTACATGAACAAGGAACACAATCTAAGGATGGCTTTTTAGTAAGAAGTCTATGAAGAAAGGGAGTATAGCAGGGGTCCCCAAACTACGGCCCGCGGGCCACATGCGGCCCCCTGAGGCCATTTATCCGGCCCCCACCGCACTTCTGGAAGGGGCACCTGTTTCATTGGTGGTCAGTGAGAGGAGCATAGTTCCCATTGAAATACTGGTCAGTTTGTTGATTTAAATTTACTTGTTCTTTATTTTAAATATTGTATTTGTTCCCATTTTGTTTTTTTACTTAAAAATAAGATATGTGCAGTGTGCATAGGGATTTGTTCATAGTTTTTTTATACTCCGGCCCTCCAACGGTCTGAGGGACAGAGAACTGGCCCCCTGTGTAAAAAGTTTGGGGACCCCTGGAGTATAGTATAGTGTGGAGGAAAGAGCATTCCACAGACAATCAGGAAATAGTTTATTTATTTATTTTATGTTTATTTTATTAATTTTAGAAAGAGGAAGGGAGAGTGAGGGAGAGGCAGGAACATGAATTTGTTCCTGTATGTGCCCTGTCTGGGATCAAATCAGCAACCTCTGTGCTTCAGGACAATGCTCTAACCAACTGAGCTATCCTGCTAGGGAGGAAATATTTTAAATAGTTAAGTAAGTTCATGACTTTGGACAAGTCACCTTACCTGAAAAGTCAGTCGATTGAAATGTTTTCATAGCATATGTACTGGGCTCTCACTATGAGTTGGATGCTTTATTTGAATGTAAACAATCTCCAAGTTCTCTTTAAGCAACAACATTCTAATACTTGGACTATAAACTTTTATTTTAAAGGATTCGAGAAATGTATCCTTATGGCATCTTTTCTTTACAGTTCTTGGCCAATACATGTAATGTGCTAGTGCTCGGAGGAGGAAGTCTACAGCGTGCTGGTAAAATGGGGAATAAACAGAGGCCTTGACTCTGTTTCCCAACAACGAGATGCATGGCCTCCACCCTGGGTGCTCACCCAATGGCTTTGAAGATGCCTCATCTTCCTCTCTCTTACCACCTGCCAAACTGACCACCCAAGCTCCAGCTGCACTTCTCTGTTCCCGTGTCCCAGCAGCCACCTGGAGGCCCACTGTACAGCTGTCTAGTTTCTCTCTGTGACTTTGCGTCAGCACGCTGCACCTGCAGTGGCCGCTGGGACCTGGAGCTTCCTGAGAACCAGGGCTCAGTCTCTGGCCCAGGGTGATTCACATACCTCAGATGTCCATGCCGTACAGGAAGTGCTGTGGACTGACTAATGTAGGAACATAAACCCACCCACTGTAACTGAGTCAACACAGCATTTCCTGGAACAGAAGTGGAGAGAGAGAATGGCTATAAAGTACAAAGCTCCACCCTTCACTCTAATAGAGCGTAGAATCCAGGTCGAGGAGGAAAATGTCTGCCTCTTCACCCTCATTTCAGTCCCCATCCCATCAGTTCTGCCATGTGGTTGTCTTAGGCCAAGGGCCCGTCCAGTTAGTGATCTTGCCTTTTACTGTCAAGGGCTGGCATTCTAGAACCAAATCAGAGAAATGGATTGGCACTTCCTGTGGGCCTGCAACCATGGCTTGTCATATTCTAGTCTTGCTTGCTCTCCTTTCTAGCATGCCTGGGGCTCACATGTCTTCGAGTTTGCGTATACTGTGTTCTATCTGCACTACCGTTATCCCAGTCTCCATAGCAAGCTCATACTTCTTTGGAAATGAACTCGAGCAGTTACCCCCTCTCCCAGGGAGTCTTTGACACATTCCTAAACTTCAACATTTTGCTCACACCCTCCAGTTTATTGTAGAAAAGATCACATTGTGTTATGTTTGTGTGTTGTATTTGTGTCTATTTCCATGCTAGACTCTACAAACACCTTGAAACTTAGTAACCACATCCATTATCCTTGGTCTCCAGTACTGAGCACAATGTCCAGCCACTGGGAATGAGGTGGAACACAGGCCTTGGGTCTTAAGTCTGAAGCCCTCTGAGCTGTCAGAGGTCAAACAGAGGGTGTAAGAAACTAAGAATGACAGAGTTCGATCTCCCCAAGTGGTGCCTCTCCTCTGTTCCCAAAAGTGGAGTCCCTTAGGTGATGGTAGTTGTGAAGAGATGAGCTTTGAATCGTTCTCTGTCGGTATAAAGGTGCCCAATCCTTCCATTTAAAGACTGAGCACTCTTAACCAACCCACACAGGAAACATCACAGGAAATCAAGTTTTAGCTCAACCTCTGCTCTAATTCAACCGCAATTTCAAAACAGTGCAGATTCTGGTGGAAATTAAAAAAGCGAAACTTCTTTGTTTAGCCAGCAGCTAAGATTCTGCTTTTGCACAACTTTCTTCCAAAGCACTTGCATGCGTGTCTAACATCTCTTACCTCCCACCCAAGTTCCTTAAGAGCAGGACAACTCGCTGGACAAATATCCTCCTGCCTTGCCACCCCATCCCCTCCCCACCAGCATCTTCCAAAGCACAGTGTCTGGCCCCACATGATGCTTCACTCCTGGTTATTAAATAACTTTGTTAAAAGGTCTAGTACTTATTTTTAAATTCAAGGCTCAAAAATTTCTGAGGTCCTTTGGGAACCTGGAGCCCTCTGCCGAATTCCCAGCCTACACTGCTGGGTGGATGGCTGTGGCCCTAGGAACTCCTCTCCCCTCCGAGAGAAACTCTTGCAGGTCCTGGAAGGAGGAAGCTGTGATCTCGAGTTCGCTGTGGTGACCTGACCCCCCAGCCAGCATGGTGGTCACAGAAAGCCAGGGCCAAAGCTTGGCTATGACTCTCTGAGCCCTCAGACCCCAATCATTAGTTACAGGGCATGAATTAGGAATCATTAATATATCATTTCATTGGTGGGTGCCCGTCATATTTACTCATGTTTATATATATTTTGTACACCAAGGATGAGATTATTGGGAAGAACTCTGAGGATCAAATGCCCTTCCTGACATTTGAAAACAAACAATCTATGTCTCGCTTAGAGACATCTGCCTGTCACCTTGTGAAGTGCAGGTCTGAGCACATCCCATGTTCCTGACGGGCTGGCTGTTCTGATCTTATCATCAGTCCTTTTATTTAGCGGCTCTGAGGAATCAGTAGTGGGCGCCACTAACTTTACTTTTGAAATTTTCTCATGCACAGGAGGCCTACTCTCCCAGCTGCCTTTTGCAACGGTTCTGGCTGTTGGTTCCCTCCTCGCTCGACCATCACAAAACCCGTCTCCTAAAGACCAGAGCTTGTAGGCACTCTCTCCGGTTTCATGTCGTGCAGAAGGCTCTGGCCATCAGACATGACCACACAGAAAAATTCAAGTTCAGAAGTGGTTTAAGCACAGCAACGCCCTGACCCACAGACGTTATCAGATCATGGGAACCTGGTTAATTTGCCTTTCGAGGGTTGCTAGGGTCTTACTGATCTTTTTACTTCCTGCACAATATGTATGAAACAGAGCAGATTTTAGAGTGGCTGGAGAGTAGTATAAAGACTCCTAAGAAGATACCCTGTCCCATGTTATATGGGTCAGGTCGCTGCTCTCCACCCTGATGATGAAAATGTCATCGATCTTACCTTTCGCGGGGGCTGTCCCTCAGTCCTTTAGGCAGAATTGATGATGATCACTGAGGTGGTGGCTAACGAGGCTGGTGACAAGGAGGGCTGGGAGAACTGTTTGTGTGAAAGGAGAAGTGAAGGGGGATAGATGTCACATTACATTGTGATGACAGGAAGTCCAAATTAGGAGAGGGAGGAAGTGGGGCTGGGCCCTCTGTCTTCCAGCGCAGAGGCGCTGTCCTGCCCCGCAGCTTTTGAGGGGCTTGTTTCCACCACCCGCCCAAACACCTACGCCGGTTTCTATGAAACACAGGAAAACTCGAGGACCACGTGGGTTCAGGCACTAGTCCATGAGCGCACAGATTCCTGGATGTTGTTGGCATTATGTTCTCAATCAAGGCAGCACCTGAGAATGACCTGTGGATCTGTTCAAGAAGGAGTTTTCTGCTCCCCCCCCCCCCACGGTTTCCCATTCAGGTAGACTGTGACGGGCATGCAATCGAAGAATCCATAGTGTTAAGAGTTTTCTAGGACTGAGACTCAGGAGTGTCTGTTGAATCACTGCGCCTTCTCCCCACCCTCCTTCCACTGTCTTCCAGGAGACCTCGAGTTTCTGGTTTAACGGGGCCACCATCCCTGAACTTCTGTGTCATAGAAGGTGGACTGTCCTCATGCAAGGGCATGGTTGGAGGTAAACACTAAGGCACAATCCAAGGGGCACGGGTAGAAATGATTGGGGTAACAGAGGGAGCCCCAGATTGAGACCCGGAAGATCTGGCTTTCCGGCTCAGTTTTCTCTCTGTTAGCTGTGTGACCCCAAGCAAACCCGAACCGCTAAGTTCAGTTCATTAACGGCAATGTAAAAAATACCATAGAAAGAGCGGGAGCTGCCAGCCCAGAGGAACTAACTGCCTCGCCCACCCGACTCCTCAAGCCTTTGCAATGTTAGAACCGGACGATATGGGGAGAGGGGTAGATGGTGATGGAGGGAGACAGGACTTGCGGTGGTGAACACACGGGGCAATAGCGGGAGTAGTGCACTAGTGATGCATTGTGGAATTGTGCACCTGAAACCTGTATAATTTTATTAACCAACGTCACCCCAATAAATTCAATAAAAACATTTAAATATCAAAAAAGAAAGGCAAAAAAAGAAAACTGTTCCATATTATCTTTGGACTGGGCCTAAGCAGCATTGCATTCCAAAACAACTGTTTGCAGCGATAACAGGAAAGAGAACGTGACCACCCGACTGAATGAAAAGCCTTCTTTAGAAATAGCATCACTGTTCTACTGGCTTCTCTGCACCTGTAGACATTCCTTCCTCCTACTCGTGTAAATGTTCCCTTCCCTTTCTCATGAATACTCTTCGCTTTCACCCCCTAATTGCAACACTATTTGGGTTTCTGCCTGAATCAGTGCTTCCGAAAAAGCTAATTTTTTTTTAATCTCAAATAAACGCTTGCTACCTTTTACTTTGTTCTTTTATTTTTAGGTTAACAGTAACATCTAATTATAATCCTACTAAATAGTTACTATTATATCCCCATTTACAGAAGAAAAAACAGAGGCTCAAAGAAGTGAGCTAATTTGTCCAAGATTATACAACTAAGAAATGGCAGCCTATGCAGACAGTGGTGCAGTAAACAGAGTGTCGGCCTGGGATGCTGAGGACCCAGGCTTGAAACCCTGAGGTCACTGGCTTGAGCGCAGGCTCACCAGCTTGAGCATGGGGTCGCTGGCTTGAGTGTGGGATCATAGACATGACCCCATGGTTGCTGGCTTAAGCCCAAGGGTCACTGGCTTGAGCCCAAAAGTCACTAGCTGGAAGTTCATGGTCGCTGGCTTGAGCAAGGTCACTGGCTCAGCTGGAGCCCCCAGATCCAGGCACATATGAGAAAACAATTAATGAACAACTATGAGTTGATGCTTCTCATCTCTCTTCCTTCCTGTCTGTCTGTCCTTCTCAAGCTCTCTCTCTCTTGCAAAAAAAGAAAGAAGAGAAAGAGAAAGAGAAAGAAATGGCAGAGCTGGAACTCAAATTCAAGGTCACAGAGAATGCTCTTCTAGAAACATTATGATCACTAGATATTGAAAACCATGTTTCCAGTTTTCATTCTGCTGTGTCAACTGGAATTCTCTTCAACTGAAAGATACAGGGGACCAGGTAATAACCCTAATGTCTGATACTAGTTGTGATCTCTGAATCAACCACTGAGCCACAATGGTTTCACCTGATGAATGAAGAGTGGACACTCTTCCTGGTGCTTGACCTAGAGCCATGCATCTGAGAGAGCTGGCCCTTCCTCTTTTCCTTCATTAAGGGGACATGTAGACGCTGGAGTAACCTCTGAGCAAGGCTGGCTCGGGGGGAAAGCTGAGTTCATCAAAAATGGAAAGGTTCTTTATTGCAGAACTTGTCAGTTGTTGATATTTTCTAAATATGCAGATTTTCACAACTGTATTTGATCATGGAACAATGAGCGCGTGTGTGTGTGTGTGTGTGCAGTGTGTGCTTGTGCGTATGTGGTTTTCTCCCACAGAACAATTTTTCAGTGTAACTACCCCTTAGGAAGTGCTGTTATGGACTCTCCTTTCCTCCTCTGACATCACACTGACAGGTCCCTGAAGTGGAGGAGATGAGGAAAGACTTCTTGTTTGACTTCCGTTTTCAGTTATCTTGTTCACCCCCATGGCTTTGGTTACCATAACTCTGTGCCAAAATTCACAAATCTGTATGTGCCACCGATTTCTCATTTGAGCTCTGCACAGGCACCTGAAGCCCAGTGTCCAAAATCCAGCTTAGCAAACAGCATCCTGCTTTTCCCTGCCCCCACCCCCCACTACCACCTTAGGGAAAGACCTAACCAATTTCCCAGCTGCCTAAGTCACAAACCACGTGTTCTCTCAAGCTAATCTCTCTTCCCACTGCATATTACTCTTCTAAAATGACTAAATAAGACAACCTAGGTGATACAAACTTTATTTAACCCTTCATGAAGTGCATAGTCTCCATTTGGAGGCTGCAAAATGGGGTCTTTTTGAGAAGGGCACTAATCTCACTCATGAGGGCTCCACCCTCATGACCTCATTATTTCCCAAATACCATCCCATTGGGGGTTAAGTGTCAACACACAAATATGGGAGATCCAAACATTGTCTATAGCACATACCCAGAAAAAAATAGCATTACAGAATCTTAGAGCTAGGAGTGTTATGTAACGGAAATAACAGAGGGTTGAAAACCAGAAGGCACTCACAGAGGTACTTCAAGGAAATCATAGAACATCTTTGCATCTTGGTTTCTTCATCAGTGCTGTGGGGATCATTTCTACTGTATGGCACAATGCGGACCAAATGAGAAACTATGGGGAAAGCTTTATAAGGCTTAAAACATGATACGAACATTGGTTGTTACCCCAGTGCAGTCCTTAGAAAGCACCTAGCTTATCTTCCAGATTTGGATCCTGTATCATGAAGCAGTTAAGGGCCTTGCCTCAGGCCTGTCAGACAGGACATGACACTTAGCTCACTCAGTGGTTAAGGAGACGGTCAGACCCCAGGAGGATGAACAAGGAGCGGACTTATTGTGTGAAGACTCAATTTATGCCTGAAAAGTGACTTTATTAAGATCCCATATTTACTGAGCTCAAGTGCGTATGGATCCATGAGAAACCACCATGACTGTATGACGCTAGCCCAGACTAGATGGGTTGGTCTGCCTCAGCTCAGAGAGGGCAGGGTGACAGGTCTCTGCAAACACAGCTCCTCTCTGTGATGACAGAAGTGGCCGTGGTCTCCTCTCCCAAGCCCTCCAACCAGCCTTGGCTGCACATCCCTATCCCCTCCTGTGCATCAGCAGGGGACTACACAGCCCTGGGGCAAGAATCAGGAACTCACAGGTCACTGTGCAGCCTTCCCTTAGTTCTTCTCAGAAGATTTCTGACTAAGTCTGGATGACATGAGGCCCCTTTTGTTGGCCACCTACTTGTGAACCTCAAAGAACAAATACGTCAGAGTGTGGCCATGCTAACTGGGAGTATCCAGTGCCCAACAAGGACAGGCATCCTTCATAAACCCAGGGAAGTCATTGGCAAGTGTTGCTTTGAGACTGAACCTGTAGAAGAGAAGTCAGTTACAGACATTCAGAGGCTTAGAAAAGGCAGCGCAAGAACTGTGACACAAACTCACCTGCAGAAGCTGGCCCTCCCAGAAGCTGTGTCCCTCTCTAAATATTCTCTCCTTTTTCCATTCGTAGGCCACACCAACTGTCCTTGACCTGACAGGACATGTGTTTGTCCCAAACATGACCTCTTTGCTTTTGAACGTTTTTTCCAGTAAGGAAAATAAGGGAAGCTATAATGAAAGGTCTAGTTAAAATATATGCGGGTATGTTTCTGCCTACATATACAGCAGCAAACGCCTTTAGTCAAATAAAGTTTTAAATAGAATAGCAAGAAATAAGACAGATAAAAGCGGAAACTGCTCAGGGAGGGCAGGGGTGGGGCTCAGAGGCTGTTCACCCTCTTCCCTCTTTGGTGGCTACTTAGGCGCCTCCGTCCAAAGCTAAAGATAGAAGATCACTGGTCCAGGCAGCTAAACCCTTGGGTTCGTTGCCAGTGTTGGGGTTTGTTTTCAGCTGTGGGACCGGCGCTGTGGCTTCTTCAGTCCAGCAGACTCACTAACTTGGAAAGAGACCTCCCCCAGGCTTTGTGTTTCATTGACATGTCAAAAGTGGAAGTAAGAAGCCAGCTGTGAACCCAACAGCTCCTCTTTTCACTTGGGAGGCTGCCGTTGTGGCTTACAACCGAAGGAACAGTGGGGAAGAGTTTCTCCCAGCAGCGGTTGTGCTGGCCACAAACATCCTGACGCTTTGCCACCCGACTGGAGTCTGTTGAGCTTGTAGGAGGCACAGCGTGGCCCTTGGGGTTGGTGGGGAATGTCAACGGCTCCGGCATGCGCCGTGACGCACTACACTCCCTCTTGGCCAAGTATAACAAAAACAGTGATCCTAAAGATAACCCTGGCACATACAAAGGGAGTTTCTTACGGGTCTGTGGGCAAGGGGAGAAGCCACAGAGTTGGTAGGTGGTGTGGTACAGGGGAGAGAGGCCTGGACTGAGAAACGGAGGTGTCAGATCCTAGTTTTGTATACAAGTAATGAGAGAAAGTCCGCTAAACCCACCAGGGGATCACTTCCCTCTCTGTGAAAGAAGATAGACTAACAAATTCATACACTCTTTCTGGGTCTTTAAAATTCTAATTATTTATTATTGTATAATATAAAAATGAATTCCTGCTACATACAGTTTGGCTAGACTTCAGTGCGGAGATGGGACTCACGAGGAGTTACAAGAGCCACTCTTTACTGAGCCCTCTCTGGGCCGACGGCGCCGTCCCGCGTTCTCCCTCTGTGGCCGCGAGACAGCATGGCGCTGCCTCCTTTCCAGACGAGAAAGGCTGAGCTCGGTGAGTGAGGGCAGCTCGCCCAGGGCACACTGCTAGGAAGTGGCAGCGCCTGAATTTTAAACTTGCCCATGTCCCAAAAGCCTGCTGCCCCTTCCAGTGACCCAGCTTCCCTCAGAGCTAATTGGACGTGAACACTTGGCACAGATATGGCACCGGCGGATAATTGAGAGCCAATGCTTCCTTTCACTGGGGTACCATAAGGTGATCTCACAATATTTTCCTACCATTCAAGAAAGAGAAGCAAGGCCGGGGCAGTGCTCTCCTCGTAAGGCCGAGCCTGAGGATGTCTGCAGGCCCTCAGGACAGTGTGTGGAGTTTCCCAGGCACGGGTTTTATGGTGGACATAATCTCTTTGCTTAACTCAGAGAAAGAAGAAAGCTTCAATAGAAAAGTGTTTGCGAAGGATAAGCCTATCCCCGGCACTGGGGAGAACATCAGATTTAGGAGTCAGGCCAGGCGGCAGGCAGCCTCTGAGTGTGCAGTGCTGAGCTCAGCTTCTCACTGAAGTCCGCTCAGCTCTTCGGAGTTGCACAAAGAACAAACACATGCCCACCACGCCCTGTGTTCCCACTGCCGAGAGCACGTGCCAGCAGGGCGGGGAGCAAGTCCAGGAAGACCCTGGCAGAGAGCCTGGCAGAAGGAGCTGGCATTCAATAACAACCAAGTCCCAGCTGCCAGCTGAGTCTGTCCCCACAGCAGCAGGGGCGACAGAGCATTGCAGACATCGCTGTGGGCCCTTTGCCTCGCTCCTTTTTCCAAATCATTTCCCACTGCCAAGCCTAGAGTGTAAAACATTGGAAAATGCCCAATCGACTCCATAGTCTTCTTGTATAAGCAATATTTTATAATTATTATTACTGTTCTTATGCTTAAATAAGTTTTTTTTAGAGTAGTTTTTAGGTTCTCAGCAGAATTGAGTGGCGAACAGAGAGATTTTCCATACACTTTTTGTCCCCGACAATTGTACGGCCTCCTCCACTATCAGCACCCCCCACCGGAGTGGTACATTTGTTACAATCCACGAATTTACGCTGAGACACCGTCATCACTCAAAGTCCGTAGCTTACATTAGGATTCACTGGCGGTGTTGTACATTCTGTGGGATTTGACAAATGCATAATGACATGTATCCACTGTTGTCGTATCCTACAGAGTAGTTTCACGGCCCTAAACATCCCCTGCGATCTGCCTGTTCATCCTTCTCCGCACTCTAACTTCTGGCAACCAATGATTCTTTTTATAGTCTCTATAGCTTTGCCTTTTCCAGAATCTCATACAGTTGGGATCATAAAGTATAAAAGCCTTTTAAGATTGGCTTCTTTCACTTAGTAATATGCACCTCAGCTTTCTCTATACCTTTTCATGGCCTAATTGTTCATTGTTTTTGTAGTGCTAGATAATATTTCATTGTCCGGATGTACCAGTTTGTTTTCCATTCGTTTACTGAAGGACATCTTGGTTGCTTCCAAGTTTTTGGCCATTATGAATAAAACCATTATAAACATCCATGTGTAGTTTTTGTGTAGACATATGTTTTTAGCTCATTTGGGTAAATACAAAAGAATGCAGTTGCTAAATCATATGGTCAAAACGTGTTTATTTTTGTAAGAAAATGACACACTGTCTTCCAAGCGGCTGCATCATTTCTTGTTCCCACCAGCAAGGAAGGAGAGTTCCTTTGCTCCACATCCATGTCAGCATTGGGTATTGTCAGTATTCTGGATTTTGGTCATTCTAGTACTTGTGAAGCGGTCATCTTATTATTTTAAAACTTGACTCACAAGTATAAATTTATGTATCACTAATAAGTTATTTGATTTATGTTGGTCTTCCCCCTATAGACTGTGAGTTCAGTGAGACCAAAGACTGCCTCTGTTTTGTTTATTTTGTACATTAGATGTAACAATGCCCTGGACACAGTCCACCTCCACTGAATATTTGAATGAGTGAGCAACCAGCTTTACCAGCTAATTTTGGATATGAACTTTTATTCAAGGATCCAGGTCTACCAAGGATGACAGAACAGAATCTGACCTACTTAGACCATTTCCAGGACATCAGTTCACTCAGAGCAGTCAAAACTCAACAGTGTCCTCAGCCATACTCAGAGGCAACTGGTCATCTGGTTTCAGTAGTTCCTGGTTTAGGTGGCTGCCTTTTTTTATAGAATCTAAATTACTCAATCCAGCTCATCAACCCTTGGGCAAATATGGCTCTTTCCCCCTTCGCTTCATCTGAGGAGACATGGCTTTTTACTTATGCAGTTTTTCAGGGCTGTGTGAATGTCTCTGTTTCTCAGGCTGTAGATGATGGGATTGACCATGGGAGTCAGGATGGTGTAGAGCAGAGAGGACCCTTTGCGCAAGAGTTGGGATGAGTTGGCTGAGGGCACAAGGTACGTGGCAATCAGCGTCCCGTAAAACACCGTGACCATGGTGAGGTGGGAGGAGCAGGTGGAGAAGGCCTTTTTCCGGCCCATGCCGGATGGAATTCTTAGGATAGCAGCAAGAATGCAGGAGTAAGAAGCTGTGATGAGAAAAAATGGGACCAGGGTCACTGCAGAAGAGGTGGCATAAGCAATAGTCTCGGTCAGTGAGGTATCCGTGCAGGAGAGATGAACCAGAGGACTGAAGTCACAAAAGAAGTGATCAATTTCACTGGGTCCACAGAAGGTTAGTCTAGACAGTAGGACCATAGTGATTGCTGTCAGGAGGAAGCAGCAAAGCCAAGAGCCAGCAGCCAGCCGAATGCAGAGGGGGCCAGTCATGAGGATGGGATAGCGGAGAGGTTGACAGATGGCCAGGTAGCGATCATAAGACATCACAGCAAGCAAGAGACACTCTGTTGCAGCCAGGGACCCGAAGAAGTAAAATTGTGCCAGGCATCCAGCCACAGAGATGGTCTTCTGTTCAGCTATGATAATCAGCAACATCTTGGGGACAATGTTGGAGGTATACCAGACCTCCAGAAAGGACAAGTTCACCAGGAAGAAGTACATGGGTGTGTGGAGGTGATGGTTGAACAAAACTATCAGGACGATGAGGATGTTTCCACAAGCAGTTAAGATGTAGAAAATGAAAAACATCAGGAAGAGGAAAATATTTAGCTGTCGGATTGAAGAAAATCCTCCGAGCACAAATTCCACTATTGCTGTTTGGTTTTCCCAGGATAGGTTCATCATGACTTGCTTCCATAGGAACATAACACCCAGTGATAAAACACACAAAATGCAGAGAATTCCAGCTTACACACAGCATGGGCCGACAGCTGGTGATATCGACGACCCACTCAGGTGTTTGCAAGTTCTTTTTATTTGGGTGGAAAAGTAGCACCTTTTGTCAAGTCCTGAAATGGGAAATAAAAGAATTTGGACTAAGAGCTTGTGACCACTTTAACTTCCCCATTTTTTTCTCCCACCTGTTGTGTGTGTGTGTGTGTCTGTGTGTGTGTATGTTTTCAATCAGGAACAATGTCAGCAGGAAATGGAAGAAGTAGGAAGAGGAATACAAAGGGGAGGAAAGACCCCAAAGGCAAGGGAAGTAAAGGCAAGTTAAATGAATGGTACTACATCAGACTAAGAAGCTTCTGCACAGCAAGAGAAACAGACAGCCAACTAAATGAGAAATGATATTTGCAAACAACAGCTCAGATAAGGGGTTAATATCCAAAATAGATAAAGAACTCACAAAACTCAGCAACAAACAAGCAAACAATACAATAAAAAAAAAATGGGGAGAGGGCCCTGGCCGGTTGGCTCAGCGGTAGAGCGTCGGCCTGGCGTGCGGGGGACCTGGGTTCAATTCCCGGCCAGGGCACATAGGAGAAGCACCCATTTGCTTCTCCACCCCCCCCCCCCCCTTCCTCTCTGTCTCTCTCTTCCCCTCCCACAGCCAAGGCTCCATTGGAGCAAAGATGGCCCAGGCGCTGGGGATGGCTCCTTGGCCTCTGCCCCAGGCGCTAGAGTGGCTCTGGTCGCAGCAGAACGACACCCCGGAGGGGCAGAGCATCGCCCCCTGGTGGGCAGAGCGTCGCCCCTGGTGGGCGTGCCGGGTGGATCCCGGTCGGGCGCATGCGGGAGTCTGTCTGACTGTCTCTCCCCGTTTCCAGCTTCAGAAAAAAAAAAATGGGGAGAGGACATAAACAGACACTTCTCCCAAGAAAAAATACAAATGGCCAATAGATATATGAAAAGATGCTCTTCTTCACTAGTTATTAGAGAAATGCAAATCAAAACTACAATGAGATACCACTTCATGCCTGTTAGGTTAGCTATTATCAACAAGACAGGTAATAAATGTCGAAGAGGCTGAGGAGAAAAAGGAACCCTCATTCACTGTTGGTGGGAATGTAAATTAGTACAACCTTATGGAAGTATGGTGGTGCCTCAAAAAACTAAGAACAGAACTACCATATGACCCAGCAATCTCTCTACTGGGTATCTACCCCCAAAACTCGAAAACATTGGTACATAAAGACACATGCACCCCCATGTTCATCGCAGCATTATTCACGGTGGCCAAGACATGGAAACAACTGAAATGCCCTTCAATAGAGGATTAGATAAAGAGGATGTGGCACATATACTATGGAATATTACTCAGCCATAAGAAACGATGACATAATATCATTTATGACAACATGGATGGACCTTGATAGCATTATACTGAGTGAAATAAGCCAATCAGAAAAAGCTAAAAACTGTATGAGTCCATACATAGGTGGGACACAAAACCAAGACTCACGGACATGGACAAGAGTGCAGTGGTTACCAGGGGAAGAAGGAAGCGGGGAGAGGAATGAGGATTAGAGAGGAGGAGGGACAAATATGAGGTGACAGAGGATGATCTGACTTTGGGCGATGGGTATACAACATACAGTAATCGACTGTCCAAATGATATGGAGATGTTTTCCCCAAAATCTATGTACTCTAGTTGATCAATGTCACCCTGTTAAATTTAATCATCTACATAAAAACAGTAAATAAAAATAAATAAATAATACAAAAGGGAGGAAAGAGGAAGAAAAAATCCCTCCTGCCCTGGAGCCTGGGGAGGTATGGAAGAAAAGGAAGAAAATCTAAAAGGAAGGGTGGGCACACCCCAGAGGGTTTGTGGACTCTCAGACAGGAGGACCCCCCACCCCAGCTCTGTTTACCTTCAGAGAAATGGTCCCTGTCATAGCTATTGTGCACTCCTCTCTGTTCAGCTCCTTAGTGAGTGGAGAGGTAAACTTATTACTTCTGTTTCGGTTTCCATGATTCTAGAGAGAGAAAAGCATGTAAGTTTGAGATTCGAGATTCTCTGGGCTCTTACTACATATGTCACGACCCAAGCTGGTGTCACCCAAGGGCAGGAGTGCTTTACCTCACAATTTTTAATAGGAAAAAAAATCAGTCCATTAGAAAGTTTTTATCTAGAGCTTCAGTAAATGGGAAAAGAAGATTTAGAACCTGGTGGCCCAAGGAATTGTGTGTAACCTATCGATTGAGCTTAAGAGCCTCTTTTAAGTGAGACGAGGAAGCCCAAGTCTCCTCTTCAGTTCCATCTTGGTTCGAGCCAGATATGTCACCACTAAGCCCAGGGCATAGGGAGAAACTGCCCTCAATACACTGCTGTTCAGGTTTGAGGCAGAAACCACTTTGCTATTCGCAACCCTTGTGCGCTGGACCCTACCCTCCCTCACTACGGAGACGGGGATACCCGCATGCCCACAGAGAGCACCTGTGGATGTAATAACGGGCTGTTGTCATGAGTAGCTAATAACCCCAAACACAGCCAGGGGTTCTGCTTTATGAGTCAGACTCTGAACAAGTTGTTCAAGTTCTCTGAGACAGAGTTTCTTATTCGTAAAGTGGGATACAGGGTGGGTGAAGAATTTAACGCGTGCCTAACATGTGCAAAGAGCATCTGGACACCAGGATTGGGAAATCACTGCTATTCCGGGTGGCCAGCACTACTTAAGCTGGCCAAGGATTGATTGCCCTTATTCTGAAGGGGGCACTGTCGACGAATCCCAATGTCTTCTGTCACATCCTGCAGTGTGTGTGCGCGTGTAATTACGAGAGTGATTGATCTCTTCCTGCTTTCTCTTATCACACTAACAGCCGTTGGCAATGCACTGATCCCCTTTTAAAATCGATCCTGTGCCCTAGGTACTATTCCATGGAACCCCAGTTTCAGCTTTCCAAGGGGCTCCCAGAACTGACCTGGAACCGGTGCTGACTGACAGTCTTGGTGCCCCTAGGATGCCCAGACTCTGAGCTCACCGAGAGGAGCGCGGGGAAGGCACTCAGAGAAGTCTCTTCGGCCCCTGCAAAGCACACTGAGAATCTGAGCGCTCTGAGAGAGAGGGCTTCTGTTCTCACAGAACACAGACTGACCCCCGGCGGCTTCTGCTCCTGTCGCTGTTGGGGAGGGTGAGGGCTGGGTCCCCTGCCCCTCCCCCACCCAAACCTCCTTGAGTTCCTAAGGCTAGAATAATAATAAAATGTGCCCAAGACCAAATAGATTAACCGGAGAAAAAGCAATGTAATACTGATCACGGGAGATTGTAAAGGATGATGCCATTCGAAAATGATGAAGCCACCAGCTTTTTATGCAATTTATTAGACCAGGAAACGAGAACTTTGTGAAGAAATCACAGGACAAAAATAATTGGGTCCAGGTGCTCATTACTGAAAAGCTACACAAAGTCTGGGCTTGCACAGTTACTTAGTAAAGGAGCAATAAGGTTTGCAAGTTTCAGGTTCCGGATTCCTCAAGTCTAGCAGAGGGAAGGACCTTGGGGGGAGAGGGGGGGAGATCGACTTCCTGTATTCAAGGAGACAACGGAGGGTCAATGTGCCTTTCTGTGCTGGCTGATAATCAAGTACTTTTAACTCAAAATAACCAACATGCCATTGCGGAATAATTGGGGGCTGCCTGTCCTGCACCCCCAACACTGCTGGTGATGATATGACTTGATCCCAGGCATTGAGAATGTGTAACTCCCTTAAGCATCACCACAGTCCTGTGCGGTGGTGGGTACACTGACTGTCCTTACTTTCCACAGGGAGTCACGGGGAGGTTGACTGACTTTCCCGTGCCCATCAGCTGGGAAGTGGCAGAGGTAGACCTGTGGCGCCTCCCCACGGACACTGCCTCCCAGGGCAGTCCACGGTCTAGTTCGCAGGATCCCACAGACGTGGAAAGGGGAAAGGATGGTTCCGTGGGGCAGTCTCTCACCCAGGTTTCACCTTCAGGGCAGGCGAAGCCAGCCTGCTGGGGTGATGGGAGAGCCATCCCATAATGACTGCCACGCCCGGCAGCCTTCTCTACCTGTCTCCTACCTGCGTGGGCCTTCCTGCTGCTGCTTCTGTGTCCTTGTCATCTCGAAAAAAATCAGGTCAGCCTATTCCCTTAAAAAAAAACACCCTAAGAATCCTTGATGAGAACACACCCAGGGGAGTGGCCACTTTCCCTCCCCCGGCCCTTACATTTCTGCCCAGGGCTGTGCAGAAACACTGGACTGAAAGCAGGTGGGGACTGACTAGATGGGCAGTGACACCTGCTGAAGAGCACAGGCTCTCCAAGTCAGCGGCCGGCCAGGGGTTCAAACCCCTGCTCCCCCACAGAGGTACAGAAGCCAGCGCGTTTTATAACCCAAAGGGAAGCGAGACTCTGCTGCCTCCAGATTGGCCCAAATGAGGCTTCCGAGGGCAGCAGAGAGGCAGGTGACACTCACCTCCCTGCCCTGGCATGCAGCCACTGTCTCTTCCTCTATCCACTCAGCACAAGCGAGGAATTGAAAAAAAAATACGTTATTGAAAAAGCTAGAGGTGTGGGCTTTGCGAGTGGGCTGTCCCGTTAACTTTGCTGCCCTGTGCTGCTTGACTGCAGCGCCACAAGCCCGCGCCACACCGCGTGTCTGTAACTCTTGTCCGCACAGGGTAAGCGCTCACTCAGTGAGTGGTAGAGCTTTCTCCCGCCCTCCCCTTCCCGCTCTTTCTCTACAACCCCCTCCTCTCCTCCCAAGTACAGGGAGATGGGCTTTTAAGAAAGCATCTGCTCCATTCACTGCAGATGTCCAGGAAGAACAACTTATAAAGACAACTAAAGGAGACCGAAGCATTGGGCTTGAGGATTCCTAACAACCTTTTAAACTTGAAAAAAAAAAAACCATATATTTTTTTCTAATTAGAAAGCATTTTATTTCCCCAAGACACAAACACAGAATCAGAATAAAGGAAACAGAAGACATGTATCACAAAGCGAAGTAAAAACACATATACTCAGTGAATAATCACAGGTTTTGTGACTTCCATAACAACAAAAAAGCAGACTTCCATAACAAAAAAAAAAAGCAAGGGAGGACATGGCGAGACTTAGGTGCTATCAGAACCGGATCCATTCTCTTAGCTGAATTAAGTGCTCAGTGAATTAACGGATCCACTGAGTCAACATTTGGCTTATGGGTAAGGACTGTTGACTCTGCCAGCTGCTGGTTAATTCAGGTGAACAGTTGGTTGACCAGATAGACAAATAGTTTGGTTTTTGTATTAAACTAGAAAATGGTCTCTCCCTGGCTTTACCTAACAAAGGAAAGACCTCAGACAAGGAAAGCTGAAGTGTACACAGCAGACCAAATGAGCTTTACCTGGCAGGGCCTCCCAGGGGTCCACAGCCACTGTGGGGAGCCAGGCCGCAGGCACACGGCACGCTCCTCTCTCCTGGATTCAGAAAGCTGGGCTAGACATCCGGAATCCTGCTTCCACCCTGAAATACGTCTCCCCGCACACTCGACAAGAACTAAATTCAGACTGTCTTAATCCGTGAACTGAGGAGCCCAGTTATGTTTTGGCCCCAATTTTCAACCTCCTTCCTCTGCGTGAACTTGAGTCCCTCTGTGGGCAGAGCCATATCCTCCAGTGACACTGGTGCCTGTGGGCATTTCCCAAGTGACCCTGGTGGGGAATTGCTGTTTACTGTCAAATTATACGGACCCAAGTTGCCTTCACCTTAGAGGAAATCTCTTTTTTCCTCGCTTTGTGTTAAGCTTCCACTTGAATGATGACTCTGTATTTCTATGACATTTGTAGAGAACTTTAATTTAATGATTGAAAATGTTATGTTTAATGATCGATCATGTTGTTTCAGGGTGGATTGAATAATGTTTTGAAGGAAGTAGTCAATCTTTTGCTCTCCTCAGGAAGTAAAATTACTGTGTATTTCCTTGCTGGGTAGTTTTGGTAAAAAGCTGGAATGTAAACATTTATTGTTAGAGCCATTTATTAGGATTCTAAAGGACTTGGGAACTCCTGGATTGTTGTCATTGATTAAAAATAGTAACTGAGGCTAGTCCTGCTCTTGGAAATGTAAGTTTGTGAGTGGCAACATTATAGAATTAAAGTTATTCACAGACCGGTATTAAAGAACTGGAGACATAGTGACTTAAAATAACAAATTAACATAGCTATCCAATAAGTGAAGAGTGACAAGTGAAACAATGATAAAATGCCAGTGAATCCAAACAACTTTATTTGTTCTTTAGAACAGAACTATTTTTTCTATGATTTGGTACACAGACTTCTGAGATCTTGGTCCTTGCCACTGTTGAATTTACAAACAATTATTTGAATACATGGGGCTTCAATATAGGATGCCCTGATCTATGAAAGTTGAAATCTACCAAGTAGCCACTGTGCCGGGCACTGTGTGGAGCCTGTGTTATCTGTAATCCTCACAGCTCCTCTGCACATTGCCCATCTGACGAATGAGGAAATCCAGGCTTTGAGAGAGCAAAAGACTTGTTTAAAATCACCATGCGGGAGAGCGAGAGGGAGCTGGGGTCAGAAAGTGCCATGTGAACAGAGCATGTTTGCTTTAGTCACGATCTACCTCAGAGCCCGGCACATAGTAAGATCTTTTTTTTTTTTAATTCAGTGAGAGGAAGGGAGTCAGAGACAGACTCCTGCATGTGCCCTGACAGGGATCCACCCAGCAAGCCCACTAGGAGGCGATGCTCTGCCCATCTGGGGCATTATTACTCTGTTGCTCAGCAACTGAGCTCTTCTTAGTGTCTGAGGTGGAGGCTATGGAGCCATCCTCAACACCCGGGGCCAACTCACTCCAATCGAGCCATGGCTGTAGGAGAGGGAGGGAGAGAGAGAAAGAGGGAGGAAGAGAGAGAGAGAAAGAGAGAGAGAGAGAGAGAAGCGAGAGGGGGAGGGATGGAGAAGCAGATGGGTGCTTTTCCTGTGTGCTGTGACTGGAATTGAACCCGGGACCTCCACAAGCCAGGCTGACACTCTACCACTGAGCCAACTGGCCAAGGCCCATAGTAATATTCTAAATAAATATTTATAAACAAGGAATACATAAGTATGTGATCCAATGTCTGACTTCAAATCAATGTGCCCTCCATCTTAGCCAACCCTTTCTTCCCATCCTCAAACTGGGACTGGGAACCTGTTGAGTTAAAGGAAAGCTGAATATATGCTGAAGTGGCTACTGATGTCAATTTTTTAAAATGGCAGATTAGACAGGAAAAAGTAAAAGACCACTGATAAAACAGCAAAGATTATTTTATTGAAAGCCATTCCATCTGAGAGAAGCTTGCTTCAGGATTTGAGTCAATTAAGTTATTTTGCCCCAAGGCTACCATGCGATTCCTGCGACTGTGAAACCATTTTCTACTCTTAAAAAGAAACATATTTACTATTTTTTGGAAACCAAGCCACTGATACAAATTTACTCAAGAATACAAGCTTCAACTATGTTCTGCAGCTGATAGAGATTCAGCTAAATACCTCAACTCTTTTTTTTTTTTTTTTTTTTTTTTACAGAGACAGAGAGTCAGAGAGAGGGATAGATAGGGACAGATAGACAGGAACGGAGAGAGATGAGAAGCATCAATCATCAGTTTTTCATTGTAGCACCTTAGTTGTTCATTGATTGCTTTCTCATATGTGCCTTGACCGCGGGCCTTCAGCAGACCAAGTAACTCCTTGCTCGAGCCAGCGACCTTGGGTCCAAGCTGGTGAGCTTTTGCTCAAAGCAGATGAGCCCACGCTCAAGCTGGCGACCTCGGGGTCTCGAACCTCGGTCCTTCCGCATCCTAGTCAAGACGCTCTATCCACTGCACCACCGCCTGGTCAGGCTACCTCAACTCTTAACCCATGACACACAGCACAAGAAACATTTATAACTCTGATTCTTTGACTTCAGAAAAGATTTAATTTACAATGTCTATAAAGTGCACATCTTAAAAAAGGTAGAAAATTGTAAAAAGGAAATAAACAAGGTAAAAATAAAAGCATTGCTAAGCCTAATATGTTAACCGGTTATGCAATGGGATTGGGAATGGGACTTTGTGGATATAGTTGTCCCTCCTTATCCACGGGGAATATCTTCCAAAACCCCCAGTGGACACCTGAAACCATGGGTGGTACTGATATAGCTCCTATACCTACGTGCCTATCATAAAGCTTAATTTATAAATTAGGCACAGTAAGAGATTAACAACAATAGCTAATAATAGAATGACTAAGAATGTACTGTAATAAGAGTTATGTTCATGTGATCTCTGTCTCTCTCAGCAAATCAGCACTAAGAGAAGTCACAGCAGCATGCTGTCCACTCATCATACGTGCCAGCCAGAGGCTCGGGCTGGGGGTTGGTGAAGAAGTGAGGGGGGTAGCGAGGGAGGGGTGGGGAAGAGAGAAGCTCCAGTCTCGCTCTCCACCTGCCCCTACCCACCCCTGATAAGCACAAACTCACTTCCCACCATCTCTGTTTATCTCTCTTACCTCCCATTCTTCTCTCTCTGATCTCTTTCTATTTCCCTCCCTTCCTCCCTCTATTCCCTCTATCCCTTTTATTATATTTTATCTCAAGTTAATCTCTCTGGGTCTCTTTTATTCTCTGCTTTCTCCTTTTTCCTCCTTCCTTTCTCCCTTCCTCTTTTTGACCTTTACTATCTGTCCCTCTGAGGGTGCCTCCTTCCACTGTCTGCACACACAGACACTTTATTTTCTATACTATATTTTCTGGTACCTTTTCTATGTTTGGACACACAAATAGTTGCTATTGTATAACAATTGTCTTACAGTACAGTAACATGCTGTACAAGTTTGTAGCTTAGGCGCAATAGCCTAGGTGTGTAGTAGACTGTACCATCTAGGTTTGTGTAAGTGAAACCTATGATGTCTGCACAATGATGAAATCACCGAACAATGCATTTCTCAGAATGTATACTCATCGTTAAGAGATATATGACTATAACCAAATAATTGATCATCTACTTTCCAAACCTCTTGTCCTCATTTTTCTTTCTCAGAAGTTGAAGAAACCTTCGCCAAAGGGAGCTTATAAAATGCTCTCCCCCCATTTGGTAATCAGAGATGGAATGCAGAGCAGAAGCTGACAGAGCCCCAACAAGGCCCCACACACTCTTGCCGCTGCTCGCTCTCCCCTCATGGGTGCTGTTCCCTGGTAGAAGCAAGAGGCCACAGTGCTCATGGCTGCCTCAGTGAGCTGGATCTCTGTGGATGAAATCCAGCAAGGCCGTTCAACCTCAGGGTCCCCACTTGATAGCAAACACTTCACCAGAGAAGCAAATCAAATTGCATTGTATTTTCTTTTTTTTAAGTTTATATATTTTGAGATAATTGTAGATTCACATGCATTTGTAAGAAATAATGTAGAGAGAGCCCATGGACCCCTTCCCCAGTGTCCTCCAATTAATACATCTTTCAAAACTATAGCAAAATGTCAGAACTGTGATATTGCCATTGATACTCAAGATAAAGAATATTTACATCACCACAAGGACTCTTAATGCTGCCTTTTTGTAGCTGTGCCCACATCGCTTTACCTCCACCTCATCCTTAACCACTGACGACCACTAACCTGGTCTATAATTCTATAATTTTATCTTCACTCTTACAATTCTAAGAATGTTATAAAAATGGCATCACATAATGCCTTCCCTCTTGGGATTTTTTTTCACTAGTTTTCTGGAGATTCATTAGAGGACAATCTGAAGCTATTTATTGAAAATAATATTTTAAATAAAAATAATATCCAATTACAGAAGCACAATTTGGTCAGTTATGGAACAGAACATAACAAAATGTTACGCATCTGCTTAAAAAGATGTAGTGAAAAAGTTAATAGTAACAAGAAGTACATGTACCACTATGAAAAGAGCGATGCTCCCCTCCCGCAGCCAAGGCTCCATTGGAGCAAAGATGGCCCGGGCGCTGGGGATGGCTCCTTGGCCTCTGCCCCAGGCGCTAGAGTGGCTCTGGTCGCGACAGAGCGACACCCCGGAGGGGCAGAGCATCGCCCCCTGGTGGGCGGAGCATCGCCCCTGGTGGGCGTGCCGGGTGGATCCCGGTCGGGCGCATGCGGGAGTCTGTCTGACTGTCTCTTCCCGTTTCCAGCTCCAGAAAAATAAAAAAAAAAAAAAAAAAAAAAAAAAAAAAGAAAAGAGCGATGCACAAAACTGAATTGCATATTGAGAGTGGTCTTAAATATGTAAAAATATATGGAGGAAAAAAGACTAAAGGGATATTAAACTAGATATTTATAGTTGCTCGGAGGTAATGAATTGATGTAAATTCTTTCTTTTTTACTCTTATAATCAGAAGATAAACTTTATCTTTAAAGTTTTTTACTGAAAATAGAATTTCAATACTGTATTTATAGCGTAACTAGGACAGGCACAAAGACCAAAGAGAAGTCAAGACAGAGGGAATTCAGTACCCCGGACAGCTCACTGGAAGTCCAGTCCTGGCTGTGTGGAATCTGGCTTTTATCCCAAGAATGTGAGATTTACGTGGTTGGCTAGATCTGACTAAAACAACTTTATTATTAGCGCATTCTCGCCTTATTTGTTTATTAATTTACTTATTTATTTTTGCCAGCCTTCCCCTCTTGGAGCTATGGAATAAATTTTATGTTTTGAAGCTTTTCTTTTTAATCTAATTTTGTAGATTAAAGGTCACAAGCAAGGAGATTAAACCAAAGGAAGATGTTGGTAACCAGCGTCTTGGAAAGTAAGGTAATCGTTGCAGGAATGCATCTCTCTTGTCTTAGCTCAAACACACTGTTTAGATTTGTTGTTTTAGTCAGAGGCTGTTCTAGATGTCATTGGCTAGCCTGGATATATACGGTCTTAGAATGTTATTCAGACTTCAAAAGCAACTGTGATAAAAAAGCTATTTTTTCTTCTTCCCTTCCTTCCTTTCTTTTCTTTTTCTTTTTATAGTTACTTTCCCTCTCTGAGGCCACTGTCAATAATAATAATAATAATACTGATGAAGGCGAGGAAACTGAACTTTTCATGGATTTGTACTAAAACTACTGTAATGGTGATATGATGTTATAATCATACTAAAAGAGGCCAAGGTAAACAAGAGTGGAGTTATATATTTACTAGAGTTTTAAATCTAAAATCTTTTAGAAGTCAGAGGGCCGTTTGAAGAGTTTCTTCTTTTAAAATAAGTTGGCTAACTATAGTTAACAAGGGAGAAATATTAATTCTTCCAGAAAACTAAAAAAAACTGATAGCCAACACAGCCTTCCCTCATCCCCAGCCATGTTGTAATGAAGAAAGAAACTTCATGCCAAGTTTGTATAAAAATATACAAACAAGCCTGGGTCCTTGTGGCGACTCTGACCCATGGTATCATCTCTGGGTTGCTTACTTTTAGACTTCTCAGTATTTTAGAAAAATAAACCTAGAATTTTTTAAGGTTTTTGTTTTGTTTTGTTTTGTTTTATTTATTTTTAGAGAGGAGAGAGAGAGGGAGAGAGAGAGACAGCGAGAGAGAAGGGGGAAGAGCTGGAAGCATCAACTCCCATATATGCCTTGACCAGGCAAG
This sequence comes from Saccopteryx leptura, assembly GCF_036850995.1. NCBI lineage: Eukaryota > Metazoa > Chordata > Mammalia > Chiroptera > Emballonuridae > Saccopteryx > Saccopteryx leptura. Next base: position 69,330,921 of record NC_089513.1, read on the forward strand.
CCCAGGGTTTCGAACCGGCGACCTCAACATTTCCAGCTCGATGCTTTATCCACTGCGCCACCACAGGTCAGGCCTAAACCTAGAATTTTTAAGGGTATTTTAGGGGGTGTCTCTAACTCAAAGCTAAATATGTTCTTGTAGTCATTATTTTAGGACTGGGCTTGTTAAGTGCTTAATATTTATTTATTATATACTTTCTACATGCTAGGCCTGTGTGAAACCTTTACAAACACAAAGAAGGTTGTTCTGAGTTTTCCAAGTTACTTGTTTTCCTCTTTAACTTTTGGAATAGGTATTCCTCTCTTATGTTTTGTCAGTATTTGTAGGGTTAACAGCAGAGTACTGTGAGCTTGGGAAAAATTTTTTAAAGAGAGGATACTCCTTAGGAACCCTCGGACTCTTAGGTCTAATAAAAGAACTTGACATAACAATGGTTAGGAGTATGGATTCCAGAATCAGAATAGAATGCTCAAATTCTGCTTCTACCCATATGAATCTTAAGACCTTGAGTCAGTAAGTTGACCTTCTAAACCTCAGTTTCTTCATCTGTAAAATGGAAATAAAGTAGTGGCAACCTCACAGAGCTATTGTGTGGATGAATGTTCTAACGTCCACAGAGCACTCAAGAGTCCCTGGTTCAAATCTGGTATTATTATATTATTGTGTAAACAGAAACATAAAAATATGGTGACTGCCTACATGCATTAGGAGAAGAGATGAATCATGGGTTGTTCTTGAAGGTTGGGGAACAGCTAGGGTGGATCAGGAAAGACTTCATGGAACAGATGTATTTCAGCAGCACCATTCTGATGTGGGGCCAATTTGAAGTCAGTTTCTCCTGAAATGACTGTCAATCACTTAGTTTAGGGACCTACACAAAAATCTGTTTAGCCACATTCCATTCTAGCCGTCAGCCAACTTCTCGGCTATACCAGTGATGTGTGTCTTGCAGAATGAGAGTCTAACCCTGAGAGTCATGATGCAAGGACGTCATCACCATCAGGCATGGGTACCAGAGGAATCAATCACAGGGCTTGCTACCACGTGTCTTAAGTTCTATACTGAGGGAGCCCTGGGGGGGCCACTTAAAATGTGAGTAACATGCCGTTTATTTAAAGAAAGGTCCTTAACTGAAACTGTGCCATCACTCACGTTCCCCCAGGGCCCATATCCTTGTAATATGAAGAACCTGCCCAGAGAGGATTACACTTAATAACTCTAGTCATGCGGAGGGGAGGAGCTGGTTCTTAAATCTTAATTACAATAGATAATCATTGGACCGTTTTCTCATTACCACCATAAGTCTAAACAAATCTACATTCCCTTGGTGTTTAACACTTTTAACTTTTAACGAAGTCCCTCAGGTTTTAAGGTCAATTTAAACAAAGAAAAGAATGAACGTTTTAAACAATGACTCATGGAACTTATTATAATTAATTATCTAATCCCCCACTCCCTTATTAGCATTTTCTAAGATCATCAATTGTTCAGCGCTATCAACCCTGCTCTCTTCTTTGACCGAGCCATATCCAGAGATGTCTGGAGAAGTTTCCCCTCTCTGTGCTCCTTTGACCAACCTTTCCTTTCTCATTTATAAGTGTGGGGAGGAAGGTTTTTGATGATAGCTTGAGTTAGACCCTGATGAGGAACAGGTCAGTGGTTGCGGGGTTTCTCCAGAAGATCAACCATGTCAGGTCTCTGAAATGCTTTCCCAGAAGTTCTCTGGATCTTTCTCTAGTGGTCACACGACTGCTACAGTATCATCAAATATTGAAACAATCCCTTGAGCAGCTATCCACAAAAGCAGAAACGGAAAGACCAGTTTCTCCACATCTTTCATCGGGAAGGAAAATCTTCCCAGAATTCTTGCAGGAGATGACTCTTGATGTCTTAGTCAGGATTGGGTCTATTTCATATTCAAAGCTTTCGTACTTGACTCACCAATGTAATTTTAACTTTTATGAAAACTTCAATGTCAAAACACCCTAGCATCCCAATTATTTTACTTCCTTTTTCTTCTGGCCCCTGCATTTCCGACCATGTCTTATACGTTATACCTTCTCTGACTCTGAAATGATGAATGATGTCTAAGGCTAATAAACTTCTAGCTCTCTTCTCTGATAATGACAATCTATCACTTTGCCTTTGCCTCCACCTTGCCCTCAGAGTTGAATAGTGCCCTCCAATTTTTGCTTTGACCTCTCTCCAACAAAGATACCCACTGTATCACAGCCAATTCTCTCTTTTCAGCATCCTTAACTCTCTTGTCTTACAGTCTTACTGTGACATCTGCCCAACAATGCTTAATCCAATCATCTGGCCCTTTTACATAAGGGAGCTCAGAGGTTTAAAAACACTCAGTTCAACAGTTGGCAAGCACATAAAGGTTATCTGCTATTATTATGTCTTTTCATAAAATATATACAATACTTTGAATCCTTGATTCTCATCAATGGTCCTCTAAGGAAGACTGCTGGTCCGGAATGGGATCCTGAGAACTTTTTTATACCTATAATCTTCCTTCTCTTCCTTCTAACCCAGAAAGACAGCAAACATGGTGGTTGGAGGACTAGACAGACATTGGAGACACATTATCTAGATTAAAACCCTCACTGTGTGACCAACCGTAGGAAACTTACTTAACTTTCGGTGCCTGGGTTCCTTATCTATGAAATGATAATGGTAATGATAACAATGATAGGGATGTTGTGAATGTTTCATGAGATAATCATATAAAGACCTTAGAAGATTGCCTGGCATGATGTAATTGCTTATTAAATGTTAGTTCTTATTGCTATTCATTCTATATCCTCCAAAATTTATTATCCACCTTCCAAGTGGAAAGCATTGGTAGACACTGGTCACTATTAATGCAATCCCTGTTCTCAACGTGCTTAGGAGTTTCCAAGTTAAACTTTGTCAACCCTTGATTCGTCTTGTGGGAGCCACTGTCGTTATGATTTTACTTGAAGACAGGCCCTCGGAGGGGTCCACCTCAGCTGACACTTCCCTTGTAGAATGTGTCTCAGAGAGGCCACCCCACCTTTGGCTTCTTCCCTTTGTCAGATTCAGGAACCCTACTGTTCCCCTAGGTGGTTCCAGCCTCTGACTCTAATCACCTCTGTGCATCCAGGCTGTCTGCCTCCACTGACCTACTATTTGGAGTCAGTAGAAGTGAAAGAAGCATGGTAGTAGGTAGTTAAGACATGTTCCAGATTCAAAACCCAGCTCTGCTGCTTCTACCTGACAAGCTTTTTGACCTCTTTCCTTACCTGTAAACTGGGGATAAAGCAGTACCTACATTTTAGGACTGTTGTGAGCATTAAGCAAATAAACATATAGCAATTATCTAGAATATTGCTTGGCTTTGAGTAAGCACTATAGAAGTTGTTATTTTGATTACTACAAACTTTAAAGAGGATCAACATAGCATGGAATCTACCTGGCCACCTTTGAGCATCCCCACTAGTGTGGCTCGCAATCGTGTTCTTCCAATCCACTTAATGGCTTCCTCTGACACCGTCTTGACAAGTCCTGGTCCTAAGAGACAGAAGGAGAGAAACCTAGAGGACTGAGGAGGTGAGAAAGGTAGAAAATGGCCATAATAACTCCGTTAGCTAGAAACATTCAGTCCGCCTCTGTAGCACTATAGGAGTTAGGGGAGACCGTTTCCTTAGAGAAAGCCTGCCACGGTTAAAGCAGCATAGCTGCGTGCCCAGGTGCCATTCAGCATTCTTTTTCCTGCATGTTCCTTCTCTCCTGCCTGTCTGCAGGAAGCCTGTGGAAACCGAGCCCTTCTCTAGGGGTTTCCAAAAGAACCCAGATCTAGTTTGGCGCTCAAGTCACAGTTGCTCTCAGAATCAGGCACCTAAGGAGACGCGATCATCTACAGACCCACCACCAGAGGGCAGAGCGTCACCACAAAAAAATCTCGAGTCTCAATGGCTGAGCCATGGCCAAGTGCTGGGGAGAATCCTCCAGAATGCCTAGTTGCAGCTCTCCTCCATTCAGTTTCGCGGAGGGTTGCCCCAGGATCTTGGAATCAATTTATGATTACAGACATTATGCCTGCTCAGGCCCCTCACCCACGCAGGTCGTGCCCACGCAGGTGTCCGGACATTTCTGTCCCAGCCACCACGTGCCTGATAAAGAGAAAACGGGGTGAAGGAGGAGAGTGTGGAGGGGTGGGGGGGGCAGAGGGACAATGCTATCAGCCCAGCATCAGCCCAGCCCAGGGAATGTCACTCTGGGCCTCCTGAATGGTGAGCAGGTTTGTTTGATACCAAGAAAGGGAAATCAAGATGAAGGGCTAGTCTGACCATCTCTGTGGCTGCCACGTGTTCACATCCTATGCGCCGAAAGCCTCGGCTCTGGCTGAGGGCTCTCAGCAAAAACGGACGAGTTGTAGCGCATGTGCGCAGCCCTTGATTAGCTGGCATACAGCGGCATAGTTCCTACAATAGCCTCCCTACATCCCCCTCCTCCTCGCTGGCTCTGTCTTTAAGGCAGGATGATCGTGAGGGCGGAGTGGAGTTTGAGGTGAAGGCGACAGAAGCCTTTGAACTCCAGTTCCCTTATGGGGAATTAATAGGTGGGTTTGGTTATCTGTGGTCTCACCCACGTGACATATCTTTCTAGATTCCCCATGCACAGGCAGTAATGACCATACCTTTGGGCTCGGAAACAGGGAGCCGGGTTCCACTCTCAGTTTCACCCTGGCCTTGTTGTTTTCTTCTGGGGAAATTACTGAACTGGTTTGGGCTTTTGTTTCTGGCATTTGAAAGTGACAATTGCTTTTGTAGGGCAGTCCTTTTTTGGGGGGGGGAGGGTGTTAAAACGGGGATTTTGACTACTATTCCATTTCTAATAGTAGATTCCTGCTCAAATCTTAGGAAGATAATCTGAATGAGGAACCAAGTCTCACAGGTTATCTGCCAAGGTCACGGAAAGAGTGTGAAATGTCAGCTGAGCTGCTTTTGCTCTGTTCTCACACACGTGCACGCACGCACACTTCCCGTCCCCAGGGTTTAATTAGTTTCTCCTGGCACAGGAAATGTGGCACATCTGGAATATTGTTGACTGCTCACTGCAAATAACTCACATTTAGTGTGTTATTCACCTGTTATGCGACTCCTCTTGTGATCATTACCTTTAGCAACGTCTCATAGAAAAATCTCTGGCAGGTGTTCTTGAGAACAGGGTCTTATCAACCTTTATGCCCACTGTGAGGTTGGTTGGCAATGGAGGAAGCTCACATGAGGAACCAGGCCCGGGAACTTTGCCTGGAACTGCCCACACCCATGCCCACCAAAAGAAACGCCCCAGAGCCCTTTGCAAAAGAACGACTGTCAGCCAATAAAATTTTGCCACGTCATATCAACTCGTCTTCACCCTGCCAACACTATAAATTATCCCCCTGAATGGGAGAATCTGTGCGACTTCTCTGGCCCCTGTCTCCCAGACCAGAGAACCAAGTCAGGGAAGCATTCTACTAAATAAAGCTTTTGCTATTCCACACTTGGTGGTTACACCCTTCTTTCTTCCTCAGCGGGAAAAATACCTTACATTTGGTGCCAAAACCCAGGAGGAGTTTGAAGCCCGCAAGAAACCACTTCTCTCCCCTTCCCTTCTGAGGAAGACCCAGGACCTCTGTCTGACTTTCCACCCACTTTGGCACACGGTGTGGTAAGTCCCCTGCCTCCAGCCTCCCCTCAGTTCTTTCTGCCAAGACTCCCTGTCCATAATTGCAGCTGCGCCAGGGACCTCTTATCCGTTCTGAGTGCGTGTGTGCCCATGGAGATGTCCTGGACACACCCACTCTACCTAACCATCCGGTGGCCAGAGCTTGAGTTGCAGGACACCAGTTCTCATCTGTGATCACTCCAAGAACTGAGGGTGGCCATAGAGGCACAGGAATCTAAACCTGGGGTGCCTTATCCGAAATCTCTCCCTCCCTGAAGAAAAGGAAACTGATTTTCTTCTCCACTGTGGCCAGGCTACAATACCCACTGGATAATCAAACCAGGTGGCCTCCTGAAGGGACTTTCGATTTTAACATCCTCACCAATTTAACTATTGCCAGAGAACTGGGAACTGGTTGGAGACCCCTTACATCCAGGGCTTCTAGTATTTGTGCTCCCGTCCTAATCTCTGTGCCGCCTGTTCTAAGGTGCAGGCCCTTTTTGGCCAGAGAAACCTCAGCTAAACCCTCCACTCCTGGTCTTACCTCCTTTGCCAACCCCCATCTCTCTCCTCCTCCTGCCCGACCCCCGGGGGGACCCCTCTCTGGTCACTCTGCAGACCTCTTCTGCTCGGGTATTTCCCTCCAGGAAACCCCTTCCCTTGCCGGCCAGAAACCCCTCCCTTCTCCTCTGTGTTCTTAAGACCCCTCCCCATCAGGCCCTCCTCCGCCAGCCACTGGTCCTCACACGGGTTTGTAGGGCTCCTGACTCCATGACCCAACCCTGGTCTTCTTGCAAGAAGGCCTGGCCCTGTCCTGCCTCTGGCTCTGGCATTTCTGGCTGGATATGAGTGCCGGGCTCCCCAGGAGCCCCCCTCCTCTTTTTTTTTTTTTTTTTTCATTTTTCTGAAGCTGGAAACGGGGAGAGACAGTCAGACAGACTCCCGCATGCGTCCCACCGGGATCCACCCGGCACGCCCACCAGGGGGTGATAATCTGCCCATCCTGGGCATCGCCATGTTGCGACCAGAGCCACTCTAGCGCCTGAGGCAGAGGCCACAGAGCCATCCCCAGCGCCCGGGCCATCTTTGCTCCAATGGAGCCTTGGCTGCGAGAGGGGAAGAGAGAGACAGAGAGGAAAGCGCGGCGGAGGGGTGGAGAAGCAAATGGGCGCTTCTCCTGTGTGCCCTGGCCGGGAATCGAACCCGGGTCCTCCGCACGCTAGGCCGACGCTCTACCGCTGAGCCAACCGGCCAGGGCCCCCCCTCCTCTTATTCTCAGCCCCAAACCCCTATCCAAGACCTGATGAGCATGGCATTTAAAATTTTTAATGGTCGGGAGAAAAAGGCCGAGGCTGTTTGCCAGGCCCCATGCAGCAGCAAGTGACACTCCAAACCCAGGCTCTTGTGGCAGCCCTGAGGCTGGCAGAACAACAGGGGCAAGGCACAGGAGGTGCCCAATCCAAGTCTGGGCCGCAAAGAGGAATCCCACCAGGAGCTTGCTTTAAATGTGGCAAGGAGGGTCACTGGGCCCTACAGTGCCCCTGCCCGAGGCCACCCACTAAGCCCTGCCCTAACTGCAAGCAGGCCGGTCACTGGTGGAGCGATTGCCCCTTTTGGGCAACAGGCTCTTCCTCAGCGCCTCTACACGGAGGCCAAGCCAGCCAGGCAGGCCTACTGCTCGAACTCCTGGGCCTCATGGATGACTGACACGGCCCAAATTCAGAGACCCCCCATCACCCTCACCAAGCCCGGGATAATGTTGCAAGTAACGGGTAAGTCCATCTCACTTCTTGTGGACACGGGGTTACCTTTTCTGTTTTGCCATCACACTCTGGACCTCTAGTTCCCTCACGAGTCTTGGTTATGGGGGTGGACGGGACCCCATACGGTAATGCTGACTACTCCTATTGCAGCCAAGCTCCCGGGGCAAACACCTTGCTACCATCTCTCTCACCTCAAGCTTGCCCCCATGCAGGACCGCTGGCAGTCGGAACCACTGGGCCCTACCCGTCTCCAGCTCACTAAAAGGTTGGGCCCTGCAGACCCTCCTGTTGCTCCTGTCCCTCTCACCCGGAACCTGCCACCAGGGTGAATTAAAGCAGAAAGCAATGCTGTTCAATGAGACTGGCCTGATGGAAGAAAACATCAATGTCTTCAACCGTCTGCAAGAGAAACTGCATAAGGCTCTCTCCTCCTACAACCCGCTTGACTCCTGGCGGCAGTCACTCATCCTCACCTGGGCTGCCCCATCCTAGGTCCTCTTCTAATTATCAGCATATTACTCATATTTGCTCCTCTTTTTTAGATTCTTACAGGGCCGCATCCACGAGGTTTCTTGAGTCAGGGCCAACCAGATGCTCCCACACCCATATTCACTACTTCCCTCAGAGCCACCACCTTCTGACCACCCCTAGCCAGCAGGAAGTAGCCAGAGGAATAGTGGCTACTATCTAACATAAAAGGTCGGAATGTGAGGTTGGTTGTCAATGGAGAAGGGTCATGTGAGGAACCAGGCCCAGGAACTTTGGCTGGAACCACCTACACCCATGCGGCCAAAAGAAACTTCCCAGGAGCCCTTTAAAAAACAAACAAACCTACAGTCTGTCAGCCAATAAAATTTCACCACGTCATATCAACTCGCCTTCACCCTGCTGACCCTATAAATTACCCCCTAATGGGAGAATCCGTATGACTTTTCTGGCCCATCTTGCAGACCAGGGAATCTCGTCTGGGATGCACTCTGAATAAAGCTTTTGTTATTCCACACTTGGTAAATACACCCTTCTTTCTTTCTTTTTTTTTTAATATATGTATTTTTTATTATTTCATAGCAATGCTTTCATGGTTTGCAGTTTCTTTTTTTTTTAAAGATTTTATTTATTTATTCATTTTAGAGAGGAGAGAGAGAGAGAGAGAGAGAGAGAGAGAGAGAGAAGGGAGGAGCAGGAAGCATCAACTCCCATATGTGCCTTGACCAGGCAAGCCCAGGGTTTTGAACCGGCGACCTCAGCATTCCAGGTCGATGCTTTATCCACTGCGCCACCACAGGTCAGGCTACACCCTTCTTTCTTCCTCCGCGAGGAAAATATCTTACACCCACCTCACCCCCAACACATGTTTGGGTCATTTTTCCCCCATACCATCTTGGGCAAATTACTTACCCAATCGGTGTTTATAGTATTTCTAAATTGGAGGTCAGAAGGAAGTTGTGTTCTCCCTGCTTCTTCTCTGGGTGCTCCTTCTCCCTCCCCTCTTCTCCCTGCTCCTTCCCCTGTAACCTCCCAATACTCCAGCCATTCTCAACTGCTTGTCTTAACACGTGTAGCCATTCCTTCCTGCCCTTGATTCCTGCTTTGAAAGCCTTTTCTTAAAATGTGCATTTCCCCACGAACTCCTACCGATCCTTCAGGACTTCTTTGTCCAGGGAGAGCCCCCTGCTCGCTCCCTGCCACGCCCCCCTGGGTGTGATGTCCCTGTTCTACACGCCCACGGCACCTGCCCACCCTCCAGCACGGACTGCCACTGCCCGAACAGTTTGTCTTCCCTTCTGGACCATCCGCATATCTTAGCACATCCAGTGTCGAGAACCTGCCACCAGGGTGGTTAAAGCAGAAAGCGATGCTGTTCAATGAGACTGGCCTGGTGGAAGAAAACATCAGTGTCCTGAACTGTCTACAAGAGAAACAGCGCAAGAACCTCTCCTCCTATAACCCGCTTAACTCTTGGTGGCAGCCACCCATCCTCACCTGAGCTGCCCCTACCCTATGTCCTCTTCTAATTATCAGCATATTACTCATACTTGCTCCTCTTTTTTAGATTCTTTTTTTTTTTTTTTTTTTTTTGTATTTTTCTGAAACTGGAAACGGGGAGAGACAGTCAGACAGACTCCCGCATGAGCCCGACAGGGATCCACCCGGCACACCCACCAGGGGGGATGCTCTGCCCCTCCGGGGCGTCTCTCTGCCGAGACCAGAGCCACTCTAGCGCCTGGGACAGAGGCCAAGGAGCCATCCCCAGCGCCCGGGCCATCTTTGCTCCAATGGAGCCTTGGCTGCGGGAGGGGAAGAGAGAGACAGAGAGGAAGGGGGGGGGGGTGGAGAAGCAAATGGGCGCCTCTTCTATGTGCCCTGGCCGGGAATCGAACCCAGGTCCCCCGCACGCCAGGCCGACGCTCTACCGCTGAGCCAACCGGCCAGGGCCTTTTTTTTAGATTCTTACAGGGCCGCATCTGTGAGGTTTCTTGAGTCACCCATATATATCACTCCTCTCAGAGCCACCACCTTCCGACCTCCCCTTCCCAACCACGCCCCTAGCCAGCAGGAAGTAGCCAGTTCAGACTCTGGTCCTCACACTGCCCTTCCCGCTGGGTTCAGCTGTTAGTGTAGATTGACATGCTCTCCACCTAGACCCTGCCTTGAATGTCAAGCAGAAAGTCATGGCCATGCTCTTGGTTGCTCCTGCTCCTCTGGCAGAACTGTGCTCTTGAGAAACCAAAGCTTTTAGTCTCCATCCCAAACCTGGAGGTATTTGTAAGTGATTTCTGTTGGGCACTGGACACTTCCTAAGAGGAAAATCACACCCGTTGATGTTCCAAACTAGCTTTAGACATGATTATCTTCTTTGACAGATTAGGGAACCGAGGTCCTGAGAGGAACTGACTCAGGGTTCCAGGGACAAGAAGTGGTGAAGCTGTGACTAGAAGTCATGTGGCATCTGTCCGGAAACTCTAAGCCAGGGAAAATAGTGCGCCTCATTCTCTCCCCACCCCCACCCACCTGCAGACAGTGGTGATGGGGCGGAGCCTCAGAAGCCCCAGGAGGAGTGTCACGCAGGCGGCTGCAGCAGCGGACAGCGCTGCCAGGGCCTGCCCCCCAGTCTCCGGGAAGAACACTGCGTGCTCTGCGCCTGCGCATCTCAGCAGCGCATCGATCCCATACTTGGGAAAAATCAATGTTTGCAAGGACAGGAGGATTTGCTCAGGCACGTTTGTCATTCGAAGTGCCTTCAGACATGCTCACACAGCCTCTGTTTCCCCAGCACAGCCATTTACTCACAGCAGGAGCCCTGCCACAGGCAAAGCCTCATGTGGGCACTCAGGACCGTGAAATGCAGGGTCGGGGGTCTTAGAGGGCCTGGTCCATCTCCCCATGGCACGCTCGAGGAGTCCAAGGCCAAAACATACGTGTCCTGTTCAAGGTTGCCCAGCTGGGCGGTGACAGAGCCAGGATATGTACGAATTCAGGTCTCTGGATGGCGTTTCGATGCCCCCCAACCTGGGTCACATTACGCTCGTCTGATCAATGGCAAGGGGTCTCTTTTCCTTCCCCACAGACAACTCGTCAGCTTGCCACTGACCCTGATGCGCCCCTGTATCAGGATCCTATGCCATCACAGAGGGAGTGTAGAGCAGTGGTTACAAATGCAAGCTTGGGATCACAGGTACCCAGGATGGGATCGGGTTGTGACCTGTTCCTACCAGAAGATAATTTAACTTACCTATAGTTACCATATGGGTAAAAATCGCATCATGGGCCAGGGACTGTTTTAATTACATGTATTAACACGTAAAACAGTTAAATAGTCCCATGAGAGAAGCTTGCCCAGAGTTACACACCTGGGAAGTGGCCCCCGCGTGCCTTGATCTGCGGAGCACATGCTTTACCTACCACGTTGCCATAGTGGACACTAAACCGCCACCCCTGCGTGCCCATCCCACCCCATCCGGCAAGCACAGCCCCCGCCTGCCGGGGACGGCACACCCAGGTCATGTCTACTCAGCCAGCGAGTTGGTCTGTTTGTCCTGCTGTTAAGAAAAGGAAAAACAGTCAACCGGGCTCCTTTGGGGTGCCACAGGCCTTGCTTCTCCATAAACGTGCATTTCCAAGACATTCTTTGATCACCTGCCTCGCTTTGGGTTGGTGTATGTCTGACGCTGAAGGACGGTGGCATCTGGGCATATGCAGGAAAGGCCTGACGGACAGATGGCTGTCTCTGACCTCACAGAGGCCCCTGTCATTTGGTGCCACCGTGAGGATGGCCCCGGGCTGGAGGCTCTCAAAATCTCTCCCCTCAGCGTATGCATTATTCATCATGTCCTTAAATACTCTTCTGTGACAAAATGCTAAGTGACATATTAAATATTCATCACAATGCACCTAGCACAGGGCCAAGGGTAGAATTAAGCAGAACAAATGTGATGTCTGATTACATCTCTTTAATTCTAGGCACCGCACACCCCTGGCAGCCAGGACTCCGTCCCATTCTGGAAGGGAGCCAGGAAGTAGATTCCACGGCACCCTTTGTGTGCTGCCAAGCCGTCCCCAGAACCTTGGCAGGAAGTTCTTTTCTTCTTCTTTCTTTTTTTTTAAACTTCTGAAATCTGAGGTCTAACGGCTCTGCACGTGTATATGCACCCCCATAATCACCACTCAGATCAGGGTGTAGAACATTTCTAGCAGCCGGAAGCTTCTCTCCTGCTTCTTAGTAACACCTTCACTGCCACCGCACACAGGAAATCACTATTTTTACACGAAATTGTTTTTATTAAGTCTAACTTAGAGCCTTCCTTCTGTCATTTCAGTTTATTGTCTCTCTCTTTCTCTCTCTCTCTCTCTCTCTTTATAATTTAAAGGCAAAGGCCAAGTAATAATATATTGCCCATGGATTTGTAGGTCACTAGAGTGGAAACAAGTGGCTCTTAGGGAAGTCTGGGCAGAGACGGTGCTGGCTGGGTCTGGAGTAGTCAGAGCGAACATGGAGGAGAGACTTGTGGGATGTGTTTTGGAGGTAAAGGTGACAGGATTGAATGTGACAGTGAGGGAAAAGCTAGAACCAGGCATGATCTAAAGGTTTTGTTTGTTTTTTACAGAGACAGAGAGAGAGTCAGAGAGAGGGATAGACAGGGACAGACAGACAGGAACAGAGAGAGATGAGAAGCATCAATCATTAGTTTTTCATTGTGCGTTGCAACACCTTAATTGTTCATTGATTGCTTTTTCATATGTGCCTTGACCACGAGCCTTCAGCAGACCGAGTAACCCCTTGCTCGAGCCAGCGACCTTGGGCTCAAGCTGGTGAGCTTTTGCTCAAATCAGATGAGCCCACACTCAAGCCGGCGACCTCAGGGTCTCAAACCTGGGTCCTCCGCATCCCAGTCCGACGCTCTATCCACTGCGCCACCCAGGCCAGGCTGATCTATAGGTTTTGACTTGTTTCTTATTGAAGGGTGATACCATTTGTTGAAATAGAGAAGATGGCAAAGGTGGTGGGAGTGCAGGATGAAATCAAGAACTAGGTTTGGATAAGTCAACTGGAGCTGCCTGTTAGGCATCCAGCTGTGAAGTCTAAGTCATCCAGATCTCAGGGAGGATGTCAGGCCTGAGAGAGATATGGATTTGGAAATCATTAACCTATAGATGGATTTGAAAGCCCAGGGATGGCATGAAACTACACGGGATAGACAGACAGAGAACAGGACCCAAGACAGAGCCCTGTGATTGTTGTTGGTGAAACCAATACCTGCCTGCACTAAGCTCTCACATTAGAAAGGGGGAAATAAACGCTGTCTAGTGGGTAGTTCAGTCTCAAGATTTAGCAAGTTTACTTGCAGCTTGGAAAAATATTTTTAAATGTTCTGAAGCCTTTCATAATTGTACAAGGAGATTCTGATGATTAGTTTTGGTCAGATCAGTCGCCCCTTCAGGATCCCAGTGGTCCCTAACTCAGTGAATACAGACAGACCTCTAGATAATCTCACAAACACTTTAAATAACTACAAAAAAGAAAAAGCTTGCTTGAAATGGTATATTTACCTACATAAAGATGTATATGCAAATCACAACCTCAGATTTTTCTGCTTGGACTAGATTTGCGTTAACCGGTAACACTGCTACCATGTGATCATCAAAAACTTTGTTTGACAATAACACGTCTTCAGATATTTTTTTAAAATGAGTCAATGTAGGAGAACCTAATCAATGAACTTTTTAAGGAAGACAGTTTTCTAAAGGACACAGGTTATTCTTCTGTAAAAATAAAAATAACAGTTCCTCCCTCATTGGGTCATTCGGCAAGATTAGATGAGATCGTGTATGTGACGGGCATCCTGGGAGTGCCGAATGCATAGTAGTGGTGATTGTGATTGTGAGTTTTCTGGATGTAACACAGATGCCAAAGGGAACAAATAGTTCAGCGCTTTGTGTGAGAAGTACCGTTCCACTCTGTGACACCATAATCCACCATGCAGAGCTAGGGGACACTTGTTACCAGCTCCGGCTTCTGTGTCTGTGTGATGGCATGGCCCCATCCCTACTCAGAGAATCATTCCTCAAGAAAATTGTCGAGCCAGACAATTAGGTTGATGCCCTCTCAGCTGGACCTCCACGTGTAGGAAGAAGTCAGAGCTGTAATAAGGAAAGAAGTGATTTCGGTCATTCCTGAGTGTGCTCAGCTGGTCAGGCACAGAGGGTGGGAGGCTGACATGATCTGGCCTCTCGAAGTAATTTCAGCTGAGTCGTTATTTTATATGTCAGTGGTGTTGCTTTTGAAACTCAAAAATAACAACCGCCACCATAATAACACAAACCAGGGCACTTTTTACTTTCACTGTGCGAGCCAAGGCTCGAAACGGGATGTAGGGGTTTAACTATCATTTAGTGAGAAGGCAGGCAGGTGTGCCCGGCCCAAGGTGGCAGGAACGGCATTGGACCAAGAACATCTAATGAATGCTTCAGAGCTTTTGGAGCACTTTCCCACAAATCATCACATTTCACCTCTCAGATGGCCATGCCGGGTCGGTAGATGAGGGTTCTGATGCTCAGAAAGAGAAACTGGTCCAAGCGCTGCAGGCAGGACTCAAACCTGCCTCTGTTCCCACTTGCTGTCCTCCACGGGAGAGATCCTCAAGGATCCAGCAGCTGTGGGTCCTCCTGGCTCCATCAGGGATGCGTCTGAGTCTGTCCCAGCCAAAGGGGCGTTCCACTGTCACAGCAGGGGCGTGGTCCTCAGGCCCCCAGGGTGGTCATTCAAGCTATGCTTTAGTCAGACACTAGGGTAGTTCACTCTAGGTGGAGTTAACTATCTAACTACTTTAATATATATATATTAAATATATATATATATATATTTTGTTCTGTTTTCTTCCAAATGTTTTGGTGTTTACAACTGGACTAATTCTTAGTCTCATTTTTATTTTTTAGCAGAAACATAAGACGCTAGAAAATTATGAATGTTCTGAGTTTGATCTGAACTATTGAATGGCTGTGTGATCCAGGCCAATTCACTTAGCTCTCTAGCCCTTCATGGTCCAATAGAACTTTTGGAAATGTTTTAGATCTGCACTGTTTTCATTCTGATGAATGTAACTTTAAGTAGCCACATGTCCCTAGTGGCTATTGTATTAAATAAAGCAGTTCTAGGCTTCCACCTTCACCAATAAAATACAGTGTCTATGCTAGAATCAATCTTTCTAAGACCCCGCCATAATTCTTAGCATGGTCGCACCTACGAGACACTCAACAAATACTTGTTAAATAGGTATTTGTAGAATTAAAAATAGCAAATGAATAAAGAAATGAACAAAAGGAACGAACAAGCAAAATAGAAACAGACTCATACATAGCGAGAGGGCTGACAGTGGTCAGGCAGGAGGGACTGGGTGAGGACGATGAAGGATAGAGCGAAAAAGGACAAAAGAACCACTCATGAGCACGGACAGCAGTGTGGAGGTTGCTGGGGGTGGGGGGAGAGTAGGTGAGGGGGGAGGGGGGTAACGGGGGGGGGGGGAGGAGGGTAAACCGTGATGGATGAAGACCTGACTTGGGGGCAGGGTGTGAACACACAACACGGTGTACAGAGATGTGTTGTAGAACTGGGCCCCCGAAGTCTGTATAATTGTTAATCAGTATCCCCCAATAAATTTTTAAAAATAATAAATAGGATTTTACAGTAAAAAAAAAAATGAACATATAAATTACTGAATCGTAAGGGAACATTCTAAATTGAATTAATTTAGGATGGTCTCCTGGAAACTCGAGAGTTTGGCGGGGGTGGGGTTGGGGCGGGGTGAAGAGAAACACCTGCACTGGCTGCAGCCGGTGGGAACCCTCGGCGGTGGTTCCCATGGGAACAGAACCGGGTACCTCCCCATCACGTTTGCCTCCCCGCTTCCTCCATACTCGGAAAAGCAGCTTCCTCCTTGAGAGTATTTTCATAAGCCAAGTTTCCCAGTGAGAAGGAGTCCAAGGGCTAGAACTATGGGGCCGGGAAGAATGTCAGGAAAAAGGGGACAATTGTCAGGAAGCCACTGGGATCGCTGCCAAAGCTTCCGTTCCGACCCATGGGAGCGACTTCTGCGCAGCTCAAAATAACCACTGTCCCCAAATGTGCTGGTTAACGTAAGTGGGCGAGTCGCAAGTATCCACCTTGGCTTTGACTCCTCCCTTCCCATTTCCAGGCTGAGGAGCCTGGTGTGTGAGGTGGGATCTCATCGGAATTCGGTGGGTGCCTGAGTTCACAGGGGGAGGAGTGTCCACCGCAGGATGCGTGTTCCCTGTTGCTAATTCTTTTCAGAGATAGATTAATCTAAAGGATAAACAAAAATCCTTGCCAGACTTATTATCCTTGAAACACAATGGTACTGAATGCTAGGTAGCACATGGAAGAAACTTCAGGGGAACTTCTTCTATTTCTATTGCATATTATATATTCAATATATAATTCATATATTGCATATTATGTAATGTAGCTAGCCCTCCACCCGCCCCCCACCCCCCCCCTTTTTTTTTTGCTGCGGTCTGAGTAAAACATATACATTTTCCCCTTCACTTATCTTTGCCTGGCTTTTCTGGAGCCCATATGCACTTACAACGCTGCTGGGGAGGTCAGGGGACTAGCCGGAATGCACCAGGGTTTTTCTAGCTCCATTTGAGCTGTTATTATTGAAGAATCTTTTAAACCTCCGGTGCTTCAAAGGAGAGGTTTCTCCTCTTATCTCCTCTGAATGAATTGCCATTACTTGAAAATAATTGTATTCATTCTGTGTTCCAGCAGATACGGAGCTTATCATCCTGGTACCGCACTTGACAAGGGAGAAACGTAAGGCAGGAATCAGAAGAGGCCATCCAGGAATTTTTCAGATGAATTTATCACAGACTTGTCGCTGTCAGAAAAAAAACCCCAAAGCCACAGGAGAAGACCTAAGGGTGCCTTCTATAGCTTCTGCAGACAGGAGCTGGTTGTGAGAAAAGCTACCCAACCTGGGTGTTGACCTCTGGGCATTGATGCTTGTGAAGAACAAGACTTTTACTGCTGTAAGTGTTGAAGGAGTTACAGTATGATTTTTATGGCTCTAAGCACCATCCGAATGAAGGGAGATAAACAAGGTTGCATTACGGACTTTAAAAAAAATAGCTTGGCCTGACCTGTGGTGGCGCAGTGGGATAAAGCGTCGACCTGGAACACTGAGGTCGCCGGTTCGAAACTTTGGGCTTGCCTGGTCAAGGCACATATGGGAGTTGATGCTTCCAGCTCCTCCCCCCTTCTCTCTCTCTGTCTCTCCCTCTCCTCTCTAAAATGAATAAAAATAAAAATAAAAATAAATAGCTTGACAAATAACCAACAATGCTATGTGATACGCATACACTCCAATCACAACAAAGAGAATACAAACATAATAGTCTTTTATATTAAAATGTTAAAAAGATACTGAACATCACTAATCTTTAGGGAAATGAAAGTCAAAATCGCAATGAGATACCACCTCACACCCATTATGATGGCTGTGATAAAAAAAAAAAAAAGAAAAAGAAAGTAACAAGTGTTGGTGAGATTTGAAGAAACTGGAAGCCTTGTGCACTGTTGGTGAGAATGTAAAATGGTGCAGGCGCTATAGAAAACAGTATGGTGGTTCCTCAAAAAACTAAAAATAGAGCTAGCATATGATCTTCTAGACATTGCACTTCTGGGTGTGTGCCCAGAAGAACTGAGAGCAGGATCTCAAAGAGATACTGACACCCATGTTCATAGCAGCCTTGCTCACAACTGCTGAAACACGGAAGCAGCCCAAAGGTCCGTCAATTAATGAATGGATAAACAAAATGTGTGTGCGTGCGGGCACATGCGCATGCGTGACAATGGAATACTATCCAGCCTTAAAAATAAAGGGAATTTACCAAAACTGAAGAGTCAGGAATAATGGAAAATTTTTATAGAACAAAAGAGGACAAAGGAGATCTACAACCTAAAGCAATGTGTAGACCAGGGGTCTCCAAACTATGGCCCGCGGGCCACATGCGGCCCCCTGAGGCCATTTATCCGGCCCCACAGCACTTCCAAAAGGGGCACCTCTTTCATTGGTGGTCAGTGAGTACTGTATGTGGAGTACTCCAGTGAGTACTGTACTGGAATACTGTATGTGGTGGTGCTGCAAAGCGTGGGACACATGCATTATGGCTCCGGAAGCACGTCATATCACTTGTTACGGCTATCAGTGACAAATATGGAACCGGGCATTGACCATCTCATTAGCCAAAAGCAGGCCCATAGTTCCCATTGAAATACTGGTCAGTTTGTTGATTTAAATTTACTTGTTCTTTATTTTAAATATTGTGTTTGTTCCCATTTTGTTTTTTAACTTTAAAATAAGATATGTGCAGTGTGCATAGGGATTTGTTCATAGTTCTTTTTTATAGTCTGGTCCTCCAATGGTCTGAGGGACAGTGAACTGGCCCCCTGTGTAAAAAGTTGGGGACCCCTGGTGTAGACCTTATATGGATAGTTTGGTTGAATTGTATTCCCTCAGAATTCATTTACTGAAGTTCTAACCCCTAGTACCTCAAAATGTAACCTATTTGAAGACACAGTCCTTACAAAAGTAATCAAGTTAAAATGAAATCAGTAAGCTAGGGGCCCTGATCCATTATGACTTGTGTCCTTATAAAAAAAAGGGGGGGATTTTGACCCTGAAATAGTATAGAAGAAATATATAATAATATGACGGACATAAAAAGAAGGCAACCCTCTACAAGCCAGAGAAAGGAATGGAACAGATCCTTCTATCACAAAGCCCTCAAAAGGAATCAATCCTGCTGACACCTTGATATCAGACTGTTAGCTTCCAAACTGGGAGATAATAAAGTTGTTATTTAAGCCACCCAGTTTGTGATATTCTGTATGGCAGCCTTAGGAAAATAATACAGATCCGGACTCAAAGAACCAAACATGAGAAGTTATCTTTGAGACAAATGAAGAACTGTGGTCACAAAAAGCACCAATCATAAAAAAATTTTTTAATTGAATTTCATTAAAATTAAGTACTATTCCTCCTCACAAGTCTCAACAGAGTAAATGACAATTCATACGATGGGACAGGTTTGCAATAAATCTATCCAACAAAGAACATGCATGTGTAATTTACATCCTACTTATTAAACTATAAACTTCTAAAAGATAGTTCCAGTCCACAGAGCTCATAATACATAGTATAACTCCATACTACATAATTTATGAAAGTTTTATTTAAAAATAAACCTTCATGTTAAAAAAAAATGAAGGGAATTCTGATGCATGGATGAACTTTGAAGACATTGTACTAAATGAAATAAGCCAGTTATAAAGAGACATAGACTGGATAATTCCATTTATATGAGGTATTGGGAGTAATCGAATTCCTAGAGACAGCGAGCAGAAGGGTGACTGACTGCCAGTGGCTGGGAAGAGGGGAAGTGGATTTTTGTTGACTGGGTAGAATTTCAGTTTTGCAAGATAAAATAGTTCTGGGGATGGACAGTGGTGATGTTGGCACAACAATGTGAATGTGCTTCATGCCACTGAGCTGCACACTTATAAACAGTTAAGGTGTACGTTTATGTTATGCATATTTGCCACAATTTAATAAATGTAAATAGCGTTAGGGTCATAAATTAGAAACACCCTTAATTGATCATTGTCTCTAGTATCTAATTATAATATAAAAGATCACCATTTCTACCTTGAAAGTCACTGGTTTGGGCAAGGAATCCTCCAGCATTTAACTGCATGTACTAATGGCTGCATGCAGCACATTGGTTCTTCAGTTCCTGGAGCATGTATGACATAATCAGCTTATCCTGAAGGATGCATCGAGAGGGTTCGCTGAAGGTTAAGTGGTCTATAAATACCCCACTGAGAACTGTTATGGCTGAGGTTTCACCTGCCTTGTATTTTTCTCTGCTAACTTCATTATGGCCATGCTCAATGGCATCGAGTCCTTGATCATCCAGGCGGTGGCTCAGGTGCACCCCCAACGGCTTCTTGTTAGGAGTGGGGTGAGGGTTGCAGCCATCCCGCAGATGTGCCCCTGGCTCATCTTCTAGCTAATACAGAGCAGCCTTCCCTCCGGGCACACACCCGGGAAAACTACTCACTTTCACAACGGGATACCCATCTAGCCTCTACATGGTTGGTTGTCTAACGGGGCCAGAAACGGCTTCTCAGAGAAGGTGACATTTAAGCTGAGCCTTGAAGGAAAGGGCGAACGTTTGCCAAACAAATCAGGAAAAAGGGGGAGCACTTCAGTCAAAGGAAGGACGCAAGACAATGAATTCTGAAAGTGCTTGGAACCTTTCAAAAGAGTAAGTAATCCACTGTGGTTGAACCTAGAGGGAGGTCACTTTAACTGGTTGAGATGGAGTCTGTTTCAAAGTTCTTGAGCACACCATCTCTAAAAGACTCACTCTTCATTTCTTCACCGTCCCCTACATTCCACTCTTAGTCCCATACAGAGAGAAAGAGAGACAACGACAGAGACACAGAGAAAAAGAAAGAGAAAGAGAAACACAGAGAGAAGCTGTGGGTATGCAGACCCATGAGAACTGGAATATTCCTGGAGAAAAAAGCCACAGTCTTCAGATAGCATCTAAAGAAAGGGAGCCCTACTCCACCAGCATCGTCCACTGACATGAGCAAGAGAACCTTCTGATTTATTTAAATTCCAGATGGGCCCCAAAGTCACCCAGTTTACTGATTCTTTACTCAAAAATGAAGCCACCCAGGGATTGAGTAAAGTGCGACTCAGCAGGCTTGGCTCAGGAAAGTGGGTCGGCACAGGTGTGACATGATTTATTCAATCCTGAAATGTGCCCCTTCCCAAAACTCTCTCTCTGTAGCTTGCCAGAGAATATAGATAGCATTCTTTTCGTGTTAACTCATTTATTTCCCACCATTCCCAAGTGGAAGAGGTATAATTATCTCCATTTTATTGCTCAGAACCCAAATGGTAAGTGATATTCTCAGTGTTGCAAGCTAAGGGTAAGATTGACAATGACCGGAAAAAATAGAAGCTTAAATGGGATAGAAGTTCAAAGGCAGGTAATTCAGGGTTGATGTGGCAATTGCATGGTCACAAGAGACCCAGGATTTTTTGGGCTTTCTGCTCCATCATCCTTGGTATGTGGCCCTCGTCTCTGTGGTGCAAGATGGCTGCGGGAGCTCCAGATATCATCTCTAAACACTAAAGAGCGGCATGGAGGATGAAGGAAGAAAGGATATTTCCCATATAAGAAAACTTCACTTGTCTATCATTGGCTAAAATTTAGTCACACGATCGAATAGTCTTTTAGATAGTCAATAATGTGTCCATCCAAAAGTCAAGGTTCTGTTATTTTTAGATACAGATGGAGTGACCATTCAGAACATACCTCTAATACTTGGTCTGTCTGTAATATTAGGCAAGTGCTTAACCTTCTTGTGCCTCATTTTCCTCATTTGTATAAAAGTTAATGTAAGTAAAGTGCTGAAAAACAGTACCCAGCATATAGTACACTCCATAAAATTATTGTTGCTGTAGTTGTTGTCAAGGTCCATGAAGCCAAACAGCAAGTGAAGCCAGAGGCATCCTCTTGGGGCTGAGAGATGCCATGAGGGAGTCAGACAGGGGCTCCCCCAACACCTCTGTGTGGTTTTAAAGGTCTGATCACTGGCAAGGGGCCTCCTTCCAGAAGCTACAAGGCGGTAGGGATTTTGGTGAACTGGGAACAGCACTCCACTCTAGATTTCTCCCCTTCCAGGCATTCCTCACTCCTTCGTGGGTTCATGCTCTATGCTAGACGCCTCCAGGCTCAGGATCCAATTTGCATTCTCTGAAAGCCAGGCCTGGCCCGAGTTGAGACAGCACCGTTTAACGTTTCTGTTCTGTATCTGCTCCCGGGGAAAGGAAGCCCATCTCTTAGCCAGAGCCGGGCAGCAGGAAGGGGCTGCCTCACCTGTCTGGCAAGAGCCTGCCAGTCTCCTGCAGCTGCTCCTCAGGGCCAAGGGACTTCCAGCTTCTCCAAGAGCCTCAGAAACCCCAGCTGCAGCTTCAAGGAAGTGAAGGCTAACCCCCGCCCCCCACCCCCCGGTAAAGTTTAAAAGAAAAACATCTTCCCAAGGGCCTTGGAAATAATTAATATAACTTTGAAAACAAAAGTAATCTTCAATAACAGAGCCCTTTCAATAACATACTCAGATTAGTTTGAGAAGGGTATCACCAAGATGTAAAAACCGGGTGCTGAAAATGATTTCTTACTCCAGCAAGCTTGTGCTTTGTATTTCATGAAAACAGCAGAAAAAAGGATGTTGACAGGTTGGTATCATCATCACCTTTTTTTTTTTTTTTTTTTTTTTTTTAAAGAAAAAACGACCATTTAGGAGGCGATGGAGCTCAATCCCAGGACTGCAGACGCCAAAGGCTGCATAATTTCTCGCTCACCAGCATGTGGCGCTGTTGGCCATTACCTCCTGGTAAGTCTTTCCATTTGACTTCTATGATCCTAAATTCCTCTGGTTTTTCTTCTTCTTATTTAACATGTGATTGTTGGCTCTCTTTACCGTCTCCCCTTCATCTTCCCATCCCTCAGAGGCTGCTAAATCCCAATGACCTATTTTAGAAGTATGTTTCAAATCTATCCTCTCCTTTCTTCTTTATTTTATGTTTTTAAAAAAATTGAACATATAATTTAAAAAGGCAAATAGTGCTAAAATGTTCATCACTGAATAGAACAGCCTCATATGAACCTGCCCCAATACCAGTCCTGCTTCCAAGAGGTAGTTGTGCAGGTTGTACAAAACTCAGCTTTGGGGGCAGCATTTAACTGCTCTGGGACGGGAATGGCACCCTCTGGAGTTGTGAAATGCACAACTTTCACCACCATATATATTTATAGTTGTCAAGCCAAGTTGTAACCACTTGTAATTATTTTAGCTATTTCTTCAACTATTTGCCTTTATTATTCTAAATAATAACCTGGAGAGCTTTTTCTTGATTCTCCAGTACCAGTTATTAAATATTGACCTCCTAGGGCAGTGGTTCTCAAACTTTTTGAAGTTGGGGAGCATTTAAAATCCTACAAATAATTGTAGAAGCACTGTATACAAATTTCTGAGAAATATGTTATAATAATTAAGTCAAATATTAAGGAAAAAAAATATAAAGTCCAAGCGTGCTTTTATGGTAATTAAATGAAATAAATACGACAAAATTAAATTTATTCTGACATTAAAAAACATTTTTATGTTACATTTTTTGAGTTACGTGTTTTAGAATTCATAAAGAAGAGGGGTTAAAAAATAAAAAATGACAAAAAAGTTATTTTTATATATATATATAGATACATTCTTAGTAAGATTTAGTAAATTCAGCAGGTCCCTGCGTGAATGTGTTAAGTTTTTTCATTCTTGTGTTCATGAGAAACATGAACTTGATGTGTCCTAGTGATTTCTTCAATGTTTGGGCATCTATTCGAAAGGCAAACTCTCATTTCCTCATCAATACATTGAAGAATTCCTCTCTTTTTACTCTTAATTGTGTTAAGTGCAGAAAACCCCCCACCATACATATCATCTTAACTTTACACCAAACAAAGGATAGAAGAAACTTGCCTCCAGTCTTTCCAGGGAACATGGAGGGTAGTGTAAACAATCCAGCACCACAGCTTAACAGCCTTTTGCAACCTAATCAGACAAGTGAGGTGGGGGTTTGGGCAGACTATCAGCTTACAGCCAATTCCCCACACTTCTGTCCCCCAAAAATATAAGCTCCAAAAACCCTGTTGGTTTTGTGGTTCCCAACAGGCACATTATTTCTCTGGAATACCATAGGGTGCACCTGGGAGTCTTCTAGGGCACACCAGTGTGCCTTGGCGCACACTTTGAGAACCACTGTCCTATGGTGATGAATGACTGCTTAGCTCTTTCAGACTCCTTAAACTCCTCCCCATGACTTCTCCTCTTTCATCTTTTTATTTGTATAGTTATATGACAATTTCATTTAATTAATATTCAATACCTACCTTATCAGAACCACATAAACACTGTTTATGGCTGTGCAGACAGTATGATATTAAATTATGGTTGTTTTCTTTTTCAGTTTTAGTTTTTCCACATTAAATACTTGCCTACCCCCATTTTCTTAATATTCTCTGTACCAGTGAGTGGTTTATCTCACCATTTTCTCCAACAACGTCTCAAATGCAGTTAAAGATATATTGCCTTGAGCCTGTAATCTTCCAGTTCTGTGGACTGGTCATTGTGTAGGTCAGCTACACAGCTCTTGTCTTGAGACTTCCTTTCTCCACCAGCCTGGAAATTTCCATCACCTCTCTGCTGTCTTGCTTGGGCTTTGTGCTTTCTGTTTTCTTGTTCGGGAAAGCGTTTTACCTAGTAGCTTTGCCTCCAAACGTGATACAGTGGAGGCAGTTTTTTGTTGTTGTTGAGATTTTTGTATGTCTAAAATACCTTTATTGTATCACCTTGATTGTTTGGCTAATTGTATATTCTTAGAGTAGAAGTCATTTTTTTTTTTCATAACACTAAATCTCCATAACATTAGCTTCCAGGGTGGCTGCTAATTACTAAAGCTCTGTCTATAAGCTCTTCTCTCTGGAGTGTCTTCCTATTCATTCTTTATCCCTAAAACTCCATGAGGATGTGGCTTGGTGCAGCTGTTAAAAATGAGAAACACTTTTTGGACTTTTAATCTCGATGCCTTTGTATTTTGCTTTTCCAAAATGTCATCAAATTGTTCCTTTGATAATTCTTTTTCATCCATTTTCTCTGTTCTGTCTTTCTACAACCTCTGTTGGTTTGATATCAGAGGATGAATCCCTCAATTTAAATTTTTTTCTTTTTATTCATATAGTTGTCTCTGCATTCTACTTTCAACAAGATTTCTACATAATCTTTCATTCCTTTGAATTTTTAATTCCAGTTATATTGCTAATTTGCAAGAGCTTTTTCTTCTCTTATTGTTCCTTATTTTTTTACAGCATCCTTATCTCTCTGAGGATGCTAACTATTGTTTTTTTTTAAAGCAAGTTTTTATTTTTTTATTTTTTTTTTATTTTTATTTTTTTTATTAAATTTAATGCAGTGACATTGATAAATCAGGGTACATATGTTGAGAGAAAATATCTCTAGATTATTTTGACATTTGATTGTGCTGTATACCCCTCCCGCAAAGTTAAATTGTCTTCTGTCACCTTCTATCTGGTTTTCTTTGTGCCCCTCCCCTCCCTTAACCCCTCTCTCCTTCTTCACTCCATCCCCCCTCCCCCAACCCCCCGCCGCTGTTGCCATCACATTCTTGTTCATGTCTCTGAGTCTCATTTTTATGTCCCTTCTATGTATGGATTCATCTCAGTTTTTTTTCTGATTTACTTATTTCACTCCGTATAATGTTATCAAGGTCCATCCATGTTATTGTAAATGATCCGATGTCATCATTTCTTATGGCTGAGTAGTATTCCATAGTATATATGTACCAAAGTTTTTTAATCCACTCGTCCTCTGACGGACACTTGGGCTGTTTCCAGATCTTCGCTATTGTGAACAATGTTGCCACAAACATGCGGGTGCATTTCTCCTTTTGGAGCCGTTCTATGGTGTCCTTGGGGTATATTCCTAAAAGTGGGATAGCTGGGTCAAAAGGCAGTTCGATTTTCAGTTTTTTGAGGAATCTCCATACTGTTTTCCACAGTGGCTGCACCAGTCTGCATTCCCACCAGCAGTGCAGGAGGGTTCCCTTTTCTCCACATCCTCGCCAGCACTTATTCTGTGTTGTTTTGTTGATAAGCGCCATTCTGACTGGTGTAAGGTGATATCTCATTGTGGTTTTAATTTGCATTTCTCTAATGATTAGTGATGTTGAGCATTTTTTCATATGCCTATTGGCCATCTGTATGTCCTCTTTGGAGAAGTGTCTATTCATCTCTTTTGCCCATTTTTGGATTGGGTTGTTTGTCTTCCTGGTGTTGAGTTTTACAAGTTCTTTATAAATTTTGGTTATTAACCCCTTATCAGACGTATTGTCAAATATGTTCTCCCATTGTGTAGTTTGTCTTTTTATTCTGTTCTTGTTGTCTTTAGCTGTGCAAAAGCTTTTTAGTTTGATATAGTCCCATTTGTTTATCCTGTCTTTTATTTCACTTCCCCGTGGAGATAAATCAGCAAATATATTGCTCCGAGAGATGTCGGAGAGCTTACTGCCTATGTTTTCTTCTAAGATGCTTATGGTTTCACGGCCTACATTCAAGTCTTTTATCCATTTTGAGTTTATTTTTGTGAGTGGTGTAAGCTGGTGATCTAGTTTCATTTTTTTGCAGGTAGCTGTCCAATTTTCCCAACACCATTTGTTAAAGAGGCTGTCTTTACTCCATTGTATTTCCTTACCTCCTTTGTCAAATATCAGTTGTCCATAGAACTGTGGGTTTATTTCTGGGTTCTCTGTTCTGTTCCATTGATCTATATGCCTGTTCTTATGCCAGTACCAGGCTGTTTTGAGTACAATAGCCTTGTAGTATAACTTGATGTCAGGAAGTGTGATACCTCCCACTTTATTCTTCTTTTTTAAGATTGCTGAGGCTATTCGTGTCCTTTTTTGGTTCCATATAAATTTTTGGAATATGTGTTCTATATCTTTGAAGTATGTCATTGGTATTTTAATTGGTATTGCATTGAATTTATAAATTGCTTTGGGTAATATAGACATTTTAATGATGTTTATTCTTCCTAACCATGAGCACGGTATATGCTTCCACTTGTTTGTATCTTCCTTGATTTCTTTTATCAATGTTTTGTAATTTTCCGAGTACAAGTCTTTAGTCTCCTTGGTTAAGTTTACTCCTAGGTACTTTATTTTTTTGGTTGTAATTGTGAAGGGGATTGTTTCCTTAATTTCCCTTTCTGACTGTTCATTGTTGGTGTATAAAAATGCTTCTGATTTCTGAGTATTGATTTTATATCCTGCCACTTTGCTGAATTTATTTATCAGGTCCAGTAGTTTTTTGACTGAGACTTTAGGGTTTTCTATATACAATATCATATCATCTGCAAATAATGATAGTTTTACTTCTTCTTTTCCAACTTGAATGCCTTTTATTTCTTCTTCTTGTCTGATTGCTGTGGCTAGGACTTCCAGGACTATGTTAAATAAGAGTGGTGAAAGGGGGCACCCCTGCCTTGTTCCTGATCTTAAGGGTATTGCTTTTAATTTTTTCCCATTGAGTATGATGTTGGCTGTGGGTTTCTCATAGATGGCTTTTATCATGTTGAGGTATGTTCCCTGTATTCCCACTTTGCTGAGAGTTTTGATCATGAATGGGTGCTGGATTTTATCAAATGCTTTTTCTGCATCTATTGAAATTATCATATGGTTTTTCTCCTTCTTTTTGTTTATGTGATGAATCACATTGATTGATTTACAAATATTGTACCAGCCTTGCCTCCCCAGAATAAATCCCACTTGATTATGGTGTATGATTTTTTCCATATATTGTTGGATCCGGTTTGCTAATATTTTGTTGAGGATTTTAGCATCTATATTCATCAGAGATATTGGCCTATAATTTTCTTTCTTTGTGTTGTCTTTGCCTGGTTTTGGAATCAGAATTATGCTCGCCTCATAAAAGGAGTTTGGAAGTCTTCCTTCCTCTTGAATTTTTTGAAATAGTTTGAGAAGAATAGGAGTTAGTTCTTCTTT
The DNA here is from genome assembly GCF_036850995.1 of Saccopteryx leptura. NCBI lineage: Eukaryota > Metazoa > Chordata > Mammalia > Chiroptera > Emballonuridae > Saccopteryx > Saccopteryx leptura. Next base: position 69,358,591 of record NC_089513.1, read on the forward strand.
GAATATTTGGTAGAATTCCGTGGAATTTTTAATTCCAGTTATATTGCTAATTTGCAAGAGCTTTTTCTTCTCTTATTGTTCCTTATTTTTTACAGCATCCTTATCTCTCTGAGGATGCTAACTATTGTTTTTTTTAAAGCAAGTTTTATTTTTCTTCCTGTTTTCTCCTTTCCTCTCTGCTTTTTGTATTGTAAGCTTTTCTCAAAAAAATCTCAAACCCTTAACCTTTCATTTATTTTTAAGAGTGAGACACCAGAAGGACTGAGTGGAGTCCTCTGTGATTGGCTGAGTCTGGATGATTGCTGGAGTTCAGCTTATAGACGGAATGTTTTCCTGGAAAAATAGAGAGAGAGAGAGAGAGAGAGAGAGAGAGTGTGTGTGTGTGTGTGTGTGTGTGTGTGTGTACCTCCCTCTCCTAATGGATGGGGCCATTGTGATTCTCCAGAGTAGCGGTTCTCAACCTGTGGATCGCGACCCCGGTGGGGGTGGAAGGACCAAAACACAGGGGTCGCCTAAAGCCATAGGAAAATACATATTTATTATACAATACATTTTTAAATAAAATATGTATTTCCGATGGCTTTAGGCGACCCCTGTGTTTTGGTCATTTGACCCCGCTGGGGTCGTGACCCACAGGTTGAGAACTGCTGCTCCAGAGAAAGATGTTCCAGTCTCCTCTTAAGAAGGTATAAATCTTAAGGGTATATAAGTCTGGCAGCTGGTCTTCAAAGGGGTAGGGGAAGGAGACTGAGTTCCTTGCCATTCAGGATGCAGCCTTTCATGTAATATCTCTTTTCAGTCTCGACCACCTCATCCATGCCCTCATCTATGCCTGGTGTCTCTGAATTCAGAGGCCCTCTGGTTCAGTTGCTTTGGAGAACAAATCTCTTCTCTCCCACCAAAGTGTGTGTGAGAAAGAGGGGGGGGGGAGAATTGCCTGGTGTGCTCGGTGGGGTCCTGAAGGTCAAACTAATCCTTATACAGACTTCAACCCATTCCCCTGCCTCCAGCCGTGCCACACCTCCACCTTCCTCAGCACCTGCTGCTTCCAGGTTCTGGTCTCCTCTGAGCTCTTCAGAGCGAGTAGGGTTGCTCCTCCCTGACATAATGAAGGCTGTTACTGGACTCTCATCCACAGACCCTTACCCTTAATCTTCTCATGCTTTCTCTGCTCTGCTAAATCAATTCCCAACATCCCACAGAGTTTTATCTTTGTATTTTGTGCTCTGGAATTAAGTATAGTTTCCTGGTTTAACCAGTGATGAAATTAATATTTTATTCTAGTCCTTATTGCTTCGGGTGATTTTTAAAAGAGGAGCAAGCAGCAATGTCAACTTAAAACCAAAAGACTCTCAGCCTTTCCTTGCCCCTCCCACTTGTGCTGTGTAATTCACACCCTCACTGGCTCTCACCTGTGCCTGTCAAGTGTCAGCCAGCTGCTCTTAGGCCTCCCATTTCTTCTCCCTCCAATTTATCCTTCACAGATACGCTGATCTGAATGCATCCCTCCCCAGCTCAAGCACGTTCAATGCCTGCTCACAACAAATAGAACTACATATGTTCTTCCCAGTTTGGTTTCAATCATCCTTTCCAGTCTTACTTACTTACCTCCATATCAGTAAGCTTTATTTTGCAACAAGCGTCTATTGAAACAGGATCAGTTTTTCCTCGGCTTGGATCTCCGTGCCACAGCCTGGTTCGGCCGTTTGTGCCGCGGCCTGGATCTATTCACCCCCTTTGCCAGCCTCAGTTTCTATATTCACGGATCCCAGAGAAAACCGCCCTGTTTAGGTTAGTGAGGAAGGCGGAGCATTTCTTACTCCTTAATTCCTTCGGGGTTTGGTTATATATTTAGCCAATTTTTCGCTCGATCATACCTTTGGGTGTATTGCGAAACATCTGGAGGCTCCAAGGATAGGTTTTTCTGTTTCTGGTTGAAGATCTTGTTGAGTTTTGGGGGAGATTTATCGGTATCGCTTCCTACCCCGCCATTACTCTGACGTCATCTGCGTCTATTGAAAAGTGTCCACATGCCAGGGCTTACCAATCCTTTGTGGATTCAAAGACAAAAACATCATTCATGCTCAGAGACCTCAGAGTCATAGACAAGTAAAAGAAGACAGCTACTTTCTCCGACATCTGCTTCCCATCCCTGTATCTGTCTATTAAAATTCTATCCATTCAAAGTCAGCCCCCAGCAACAAGCCTCTTTTATCTTCTTGTTGGAATTAATCTCTTTCACTGCCACCCAAACCCCTGAGCACATTTTTTTTTGTACTGCTATTGGAACATTGAATCCAAATTACCTTGAACGTGTCTGTCTCCTTCACTGGATGGAGAACTCCTTAGTGGTAAGGGACCATGGAGATCTCTATTATATCAGAGTGCTTTGCATAAAGCAGGAACTCAATAAAAATGTATTGGAAATATCACATCTTTCTGTTACTGAATTCCAGGAAGAGATGTTCAGCTGGCATTTACATAAGGGACACTGAATTGCTTTATTTGTTCTTTTGACATTCAAGCATTTATTAATCTACCGTCGACCAGGTCTTGTAAGAAGCGCTGTGGTTACAAAGATGACATAGGCACAGTCAGGCCTTGAGGTGGCTCGCAGTCCAGGGCGGGGACGGTAGTGCAAACAATGGAAAGCATTGTGATAAGTGCTGTGTCAGAGGAGGGAGCAGTGTAGAAAGAGCCCAGAACCCTTGGGAGGGGGGCACCGGAAAGAAGAGGCTATCCAGCTGAAATGTGAAGGATGAAGAACAGCTCCCTAGAGAGAGAAGAAATAAAAAGGAAATTCTAATGGACATTATGTTCACTTCTGGCTGTATTTAGAAGGAAACCCCATAATTCCTGCTCAAGTAGATTCATTTTTTTTTTAATATTCAAATACTTATTAAGGACCTGCTTTAGGCCAAGTTTATGCTAAGCAGGTATTTTTTTAAGATAAATTCTCCAGAAAGTGGGGAAAAGAGCAACACATTTTAATTTCACAAAGGATTTTACAGAGACTTGCAATAATGAAGTCCTTTTAAGTGTTCTGATGATTTCTTAAGTCCGAGGAAAAGCTGAGAAGAAGAATGCATGTAAATAACATCTTCATTAGGCAGCTTCTTTCAAATAGCTCCTGTCCCCGGCAAGCATTTGGCAAGAGCTGCATTGCAATCATTTCCTGGTTGAATTCTGTGACGAGGGTCGGAAATGCCATTATTCTGAGTTGTTGATTAAAGAAGGATTCACATGCTTTGCATACCAGATGTGCAGGAGGTGGGGCTGACAGCCTGTGCTAAATAATAGTCGGATTATATTTTCTCTTGGAGGCAGGGGTAGTGAGTGTACTTCTTCCACAGGGGCTGGGGAAGGAAGTGTGTGTGTGTGCGTGCGCGTGTGTGTGTGCACGCGCGCGCGCCTCGCTTTGAATACTGACCTCATGCCAGGTACGATGCTAGGTATTTTCCATTATCTTCTTTAATTTTCACTGTGATCCTTTTGAGACAAATGTGTTACAGAGATACCTGCTGACACAGAAAGTACTTATTTCTTTTATCTTACTATTGTTGTTATTATTTATTTCACAATTTTAGCAGGGAAACTGCCAGCCGGTTCTCAGTCTAAGTAGACACAGTCATCTTAAGACTTATCTTTCTGTCCATGGAGGAGTTAACTCAAGTAGCCTCTCTTGCTTATGTAAATGTGAGAACTGTTTTGTGGTCGACTATGTTTTCTCTCCTAATTTATTTGAATCTGTGGCACTCATAGGTAGACAGAGACTGAGTCAACTTGCAGGAGGCTCCAAGAAGCTATGGGGTGAAGACCCCTCCCTTTGAGGTTCCGCATTATTAAAACCTCTTTAAATGATTGCCTCCATAACTTAAATGTCAGCTCCACAAGAGCACGGTTACCTCTGTGTCATGGGACCTTGATGGTGGCTAGCATATAGTAGGTGCTCAATGAATATTACTGAATAACTCTTATCTGCCAATTCTTTACCCCATACCCCTGCTGCCTGATTTTCCAGAACAGATTTTCACTTTCATTTTTTATTAACTATTCATTTGCTAATCTTTCTGAAATAATTAACCAAAAGTTTCAGCAGTTTCTAGAGCCTCTTTATATAGTCACACTCATTTTTTTTCTTTTAATAATTTTATTTTTAATGGGGTGACATCAATAAATCAGGATACATATATTCAAAGATAACAACTCCAGGTTATCTTGTTGTTCACTTATGTTGCATACCCATCACCCAAAGTCAGATTGTCCTCTATCACCTTCCAAGCTCATTTTAAAATGATAAAATCATGTCCTCAAATAGAATAGAATGTTTTTCTTGTCAGTTACAAACAGGAAATGTACAACCAGATTATCTAATATTTATGCCAAGTGGTTTTAATAAGCTAAAAATCTGTGGTAAGTAATTTTAAACCATTTAATATTGGAATTGTATCCAACACTAGGCAAATCCAACTTCTTATGATTTTAATAGTAATGTTTCCTCACTGGAAGTTATGATAAATTTTTTTTTCTAAGATAACAAATTGTTTTAAGAAAGATTTAAGCTTAAGTCTTTAAGTAGCTTCAGCTGAATTTCATTCAAGTGGTTTAAAAAGACTTTGTCATCATTATTTTGATGTTTTTAGAACTCTTGAACCAAGAGATAACAGTTAGACAAATTTGATTTTAGCCTGCCAATAATCTGGTAATTTATGATTTGAAAGGAAGTCAAATCATAAATGCTTATTAATTCAATTCAGTAAAACCAAGTAAGTACCAGGCAGCATGTTAGGAAGAAAAGATAGGAAAAAAAAAAAAAGTGTAGAACTTGGTCCCTGACTCTAAGAAGTTTATAGTCTAATAGGGAGAAACAGATGACTAAGGAAATAGTTACCATGCAGAGGGAAGCGATGGAATCAGGTTGAAAGGGTTGCTCTTGTACAGGACAGAGGTGGTGAGTGTCCTCTAAGGACAGAAAGCAGAGGGCCCATTTACACATTTAGGTAGTCTCTTTAACCACTTACTCTCTCTATTATTATTATCATATGTATGGTCAGGTTTAGAACAATAACATTTGGGTTTAGAATAAGCTTAAAGAAAAAATGCCAACCTTCAATCTTGTCTAAAATATCTATCTGATGGGTTGAGATGAACAATGAAGAGTGGACAGTTAAATAGCCAATAACAGCTGCTCCTTGGTAAAAGATGTAAATGAAATTTCCTCTCAATTTGTTCTACAGACTATCATCAATATTTTTAAATTGCTTATAATAAGTGGTCTTGGCTGTATTTCTATTTTTGGTCAGGTAGCTATCTTTGGGGGAAAAAGGCTAAGATAGAAACCTTTGGACCAGATATTCTAGAAATCACTGTTAATTGTGGCAGGCAACTGACACACTATTATGTCAGTCAAGAAATATTTGAAAAGTATCAAATTCAGGAAGGTGTTTGCATTTTCTGTGACATGTTATATTTTAAATATGTTCTGGGACACTATGCTAATCACTTTTCTTACATTATCCCATTAATCTCACAACAATCCTATAAAGAAGGCTCTATTGTCCTTTCTCATTTTAAATGAAAAACATTGAGTCACAAAGCCACCAGGATATAAGGTCTATGTGGGCAAAGACTGTTGTCACTTTTGTTTCACATTGTATCCTCAGAGCCTAGAACACAGCCTGGAATTACGCAGATGCTCATAAACATTTGTTGTATGAATGTAAAGATGGATGACTTAAGTGGTAAAGGACTTGCTCAAGGTCACATAACTGGTAAAGGGTAGAGTTAGGACTCCGACTCTGATTGGTTGCAAAGCCTCTGCTTAATTCCTATGCTTTATTACCTGCTCATGGCTTGAAACTGCTTTTTCAATCTATTCCAGATAAATAGCCAATATTTTCAGAGACACCAAATGGCAGGCTGACCCAGTTAGTCTTGTCAAGAAGCTAGGCTGGGATTGAAGGGAGCAGTCTTTAAGTCAGTGATAGTCAACTTGGTTCCTACTGCCCACTAGTGGGCGTTCCAGCTTTCATGATGGGCGGTAGTGGAGCAACTAAAGTATAAATAAAAGGATAGATTTAACTATAGTAAGTTGTTTTATAAAGATTTATTCTGCCAAATTTAGCGAAAATCTGACATAAAGTACTTGGTAATTAATTATTATTATATGCTTTAACTTGCTGTAACTCTGCTTTATAAATTTTATAAAGTAAAGTTACTTCCCTACTTTATAAATCACCATTACTGTGGAACCAGTGGGTGGTTAGAAAATTTTACTACTAACAGAGATACAAAAGTGAGCGGTAGGTGTAAAAAGGTTGACTATCCCTGTTTTAAGTAAACCCAAAGGCAAGGATGATGACTAATTCACTCTTAGATTGCATCAATGTTGGAATCTTTAAAGATAGGTTGTGAGGTTAAATAATATCCTATATGCAGTTGGCTTAGCAGAGAACTTGAGACAAAGTAAGTACTTAATACATTGTTGTAAGAATTAAGGAGGTGGCTGTAAACATTGTAGAATATATTAGGTGCTAATCTTTATTATATGCGGCTTAAGTGTCTGTTTGTCGCCGATAACTTATTGGTTGCTTGTGTAACTGTACTAGCCAATGGGGTGAAGTTGCCACGGCTGAACTCAAATTGAGCGGGTCAGGGGGAAGGTGAACATTTGTTTGCATTGGCAATCATCTGCTTTTGAAACAATTTAAGGCTGAACGCAAATTGAGCATGTCAGGGGGAAGGTGAACATTTGTTTGCATTGGCAATCATCTGTTTTACATAAAAACTACATCTTAATGTAATTTCTTTTAAGAATGCCTCCTAGAAAATACAGCACTGAAGAGGAGAGAAAAGGAGCTAAAGCTGCACAAAAACGGCTTTCTTGACAAAAAGAAACCACTGAGCAGAGAAAGACAAGGCTTGCTTCAGTCGCAGAGCAAATGCATCTTTCTCGGCAAAATGAGACTGATGAGCATAGAGAAACAAGGCTTGCCTCAGATGCAAGACAAAAAAGCCTGTCTCGACAAAATGAGTTCCTTGAACAAAGGCAGGAGAGAAATGCAAAAAAAAAAACGACAGAGTAATGCTGACCGAAACGCAAAAAGGATTAAAACAGTTTCAAACGGAGAAGACAAACTAAGTGATGATGTCTTAAATATCATAGAAGGGAACGACACGACATATTTAAGTGTTGATTCCGTTGTAGCTGATAATAAAGTGAGTGCCAACAACTTTCCAACGGAATTTTTAAATAGTCTGTCGCCTTCTGGCATGCCACCTCACAAATTGAGGTTAAAGACTGGAGCAATTATTATGCTGTTAAGAAATCTTAACACCAGAAGGGGTCTTTGCAATGGTACAAGACTAGAGGTTCTCCAATTGAAAAATAATGTCATAATAGCTAAGTCTTTGACTGGCTCCTCTAACGGTGAAATACATGTCATTCCAAGAATTGATTTGGCTCCATCTCAAACAGGGTTGCCATTTCAATTGAGACATAGACAATTTCCTGTAAAACTTGCCTTTGCTATGACCATCAATAAGTCTCAGGGCCAAATGCTTAAGCGTGTTGGCATTTTTTTACCTGAGCCTGCATTTGGACATGGTCAACTTTATGTTGCCTGTTCAAGAGTTCATGAAAGAACGGATGTAAAATTAAAAATAATTGATGGTCCTCTGCAAGGTGAGCTTAAAAATGATGGAAAGATCTACACAAGAAATGTTGTGTACAAAGAGATCTTTGACATGTGAATTAACATTTTATTATTTAAATCACCTTTATTTATTGAGCTAGCGGTGGCTCTTAAGAAATGTACTGCCAGTGGTTTCCTTCATTGCACTCTACTTTAAGCAATTAAGCAAGTAGAAGGGGGAAACCCCGTGGGGCAGTAAGCAAAGGGGTGTCCTCGCTGCCTGCCCTGGGTAATTCAGTTTGAATTAGCAGACACCTTTGCACAAATCATTTTAATTACAATTTATAATATCTAGAACAGTGGTCATTTCGTATGACCGCTGGGATTTCTAGTAAAATTTTAAAAGCAAATGATGGCAGCTTGACCAGGCACAGTGGATGGAGCATTGGACTGGGATGCGGAGGGCCCAGGTTCAAGACCCCATGGTCGCCAGCTTGAGCACAGGCTCATCTGGTTTGAGCAAAGCTCACCAGCTTGAACCTAAGGTCACTGGCTCGAGCAAGGGGTTGCTTGGTCTGCTGAAGGCCTGTGGTCAAGGCACATGTGAGAAAGCTATCAATGAACAACTAAGGTGTCACAACAAAAAACTGATGATTGATGCTTCTCATCTCTCTCTGTTCCTGTCTGTCTGTCCCTATCTGTCCCTCTCTCTGTAAAAATAAATAAATAAATAAATAATTTTTTTTTTAAAAAAGCAAATAATGGCAGAGCTTTAGAGTGACTTTAGATGGCAAAACCAATCCCAATGCAGTTGCCAACTTACATAATAAATAATCATTTGAAAGACTAAATGAGCCTTTTGCCTTCCTATTTTAATATAACAAGGATATTGGAAAATGTATTTTCAAATTCTAGTCTAAGCACTCGACAAATCTTAACTCACTTAACCTTCATAACAACCTTTGAGAGTGCTGTCATTATTACAGATGATTCCACTTTATTGATTTGACTTCAGCCTGGTAGTAGTAAGCTCTTAATCTGTGACTTAAGAGGAAAGAGAGGCACAGAAAATCTCATTAATTTGCCCTAATCCATTCAATTAGAATCCTTTGTATTCTCCTACATCTTGAGGAAGGCAAAGATTACTGTGAGCACAGAAAGCATTAACCATACAAGAAAAAATGATACTTCATAAATATTTTTTAAAGCATTATATTTTATAAATACTAAATGTTTCTGCTCATCAAAAATTATTATTAAGAAAGTGAATAGGCAATCCACAGACTGGGGAAAAATATTTGCAATATATATCTGACAAAGGACTTGTATTCAAAATATGTAAAGAATTCCTACAACTCAACAATAAAAATAATACAATTTTTAAAAAATGGGCAACAGATTTGAACAGATGCTTCACAGAAGGAGATATGCAAGTGGCCAATAAGCACATGAAAAAGTACTCAACATCATGAGTCATCAGGGAAATATAAATTCAAAGTAGAGTGAGGGACCATTTCACACCTACTGAAATTGCCAAAAATCAAGAAGATTGATAAGACTGACTCATGGTGCGAAGACTGGGGACAACTAGAACTGTCAGTCATTGCTGATAAGAGCAGCCGAAATGCCACAGCCACTCTGGATAACCGGCCATCCTTATAAATGTACATCTATCTATGACTCAGAAGTTATACTCCTAGGTATTTATCCCCAAGAAATAAAAACAATAAATACCTACGAACAGCTTCTATAAGGCTATGCAGAGCAGCCTTATTCATAAGAACCAGAAACTATCAGAACCCCTAATGTGCGCTGACAGGAGAATGGATAAACGAACTGTATTCTCTTCAGACAGTGGACTACTACTTAGCAATAAAAAAGAATGTACCACTGATACGTGCCATAATATGGACAGAGCTCAACAATGTAATGTTGAGTGGGAGAAGACACAAAAGAAGGCATCTTTATGATTATATTGTAAGATTCCATTTATAAAGTCCAAGGACAGGCATAACTAATCTGTGGGAACAATCATCAGAAACTGTTTGCCTCTAGGCATGTGGGGGGTGGGGATTGACTGGAAAAGGCACATGGAAACTCGGAGTGAGGGGAACCTTGTTTGGTAATATCATAGGTATGTGTGTGTGTGTACAATTGTTGAAACCCATCAAACTGATCATTGAAGATCTGTGCATTTTATTATATGTCAGTAATACCTCAACCACAGATGTGTGTTTCTACATGAACATCATATACACATACACACACACCAGCGTGCTTTCTATTTCACAGAGAGGCACTCCTCCAACCATCTCAACCTTTAGTGGAAGAGGGAGATTCAGTCTAAAATCTCAATTAAATGAAAACAGGAGGACTCATTGTAAAACTGACTAGAATGCACTGACTCCCACCCCCTACCACCATGGCCCCCAAGACAAGGTCATTGGCATCTTGCTTGCTATGGTGGCTGAATGATTGGGTAGCTTTGGGGATGAACACCATGGGAGGTCTGACACGGCAGGACTGGGAGGACCGTCAACTCCCCTCCATGCTCTGGGTGGCTCTTCTGTCATTGTGCTTGGGTCAGGCCCTGCCTTGGTCTGAGCCCACACGTGAATGCTTTCCTCTTTTCCAACGCCCTGAGCAATCCTGCACCTACAGATAAACCTTCCTCCCTCTTTCCCATCACCTCACCACAGCAGATTTCTAGGTCTTCTCACCAGCAGATTTCCTTCACATCCCCACATCTTGATGGGTAGAATATCTTTGTTAACATCCTCTGCCATGTCTTCATCCCTGTTCCTCATTTTATTTCCACAGATGTTTGTAAAAGCCTACTTGATGTCTGTGCTTCTCAAATTTTAATGCAGATGAGTCACCCATGGATCTTATTAAAATTCCAGTGTGGATTCAGTCGACCTGGGGCGGAGCCTGAGAGTCTGCATTTTTAAGAAGCTCCCAGGCAGTGCCCACGTGTTGGTCCAAGGGTCCCACTTTAAGTAGAAGGTTCTCTGTAGTATGCTAGCAGATGATGAGGGCTGTTCTCCTGTTTCTATCCTTTTATTTGCAGGGTAGGGAAGTTAATGCAGAGTGTGGTATCAAAGAAAGACAAGGAAGAAAAAAAAAAGCAATTCTGATTCTCTTTTGCTTTCTCTCTCTCCTTCTCAGGCCCCACCCTTCATACGTCCTGTCACATGTAACAAATGGCTCTGTTTTCCTAAGAACTGTACACACTTGCCCCCGGGGACAGCTGTCTTCTTCTAAAGATGTATCAGAGAAAGAGGGTAGCAGCCTCACTCATGATGTGCCCCAGCCCACTCTGCAGATGGGAACACTGAGGCATGAAGAGGCGAGTTGTCTGAACTGTAAACAAATACAGCATGCAGGGCTACATTTACAACCAGGATTGCATGACTTTAAGAAATAAGTGTGTTGGCCAGCGTTTTCTTAGTGGCTTCTGCATTGAAGTGGGAATGCCTCTTCTCATAGGGTTCTCTGATTAAGTCTTGGATAAATCGACATTCTAGGAGGGCTCTGGATAGGGTAGCAAGTCCCTTTTTTTCCACATCACATCTTCTGGTCTCTGACTGATACGTACTGTTTTCATTCAGCAAAGATGTACTGAGCACTTTCTAGTCTAGGCTTTGTACAGCTATTGAGAATACCAGGAAGAATGAGCTCATGTCTTATCCTGGGGACAGGGGGGTGGGATGGACAGACACACAAACAAAGAAATGATGAGATAAAGGGACTGGATAGTTATCAAGCAGCCGCCACCTGTGAGAGGCCTTGCCTCCTTTTCCAAGTGGCCTTGATTAGAGGTGGGCACAGAAGGTTCAATCCTGCCGGGGGGATGGAGAGGCTCTGGAGCAGTTTTGTTTGAGCTCAGCCTTGAGGAAAGAGTGAAGTTCCCAGGGGAAAAGGCACCGAAGGACACCCTGGGCAGTGGGAGACCGGCAGGTGCGAGATTACACGGTGTGCGCAGGGCTCTGCGTGGTCCTGGGAGACAGGAACATGGACCGTGGAGATGGGATCAATCCCTCCCGCGTGCAGCCTTCGGTCTCTGCAGCGTTTTGCATGCATTATGTTACTGATCTGAGCAGCCTGTCCCTCCATTCCCAGCCAGAGCACTAATTACCTGTCAGCTGGAATAAGGGAGGCTTAGGACACACCTAGGGAAGGGCTAGAAAGAATGTTAATCAAAGCCATTCTGAGAAAGTGATTAAAATTTCCAAAGTGTTCTACAAGCCTTCTGCTTCTCCAGAATTTTCAATGCAATTATTATCTCCTGCTTCGGGAGCCAGCAGCTCTCCAGAGAGCTTCCCTGAGCAGCAATGACATTTCAGAATCAGAGCCTGCATTTGGCTGCCCGAGACAGCCTGACGGTCCTTCGTCCTCCCCCCCTCCCCCCGCCCCGCATCTCCGGCAGCGACCTGGCAGCGACCTGGCTGCACCTGGCAGCGACCTGGCTGCACCTGGCGGAGCCCTTTGTGTTGGAGCCCAGGCTGCGCTCTCCGCTGCGTGCGCCCTCCAACCTCTCCGTGCTGACACACACCCACACTCCGTGGCCTCTCCCCTGCCTGAGGAATGCAGGATTCTCCAGAACCAGCTGCTCCAACGCAATGGTTCTCAAACATTCGTGTTATTTCCTGCCCACAAAAGGCTTGTTAAAAGTACAGGTGGTCGGCTCCTGACCTGGGGACTCAGATCCAGAGACCCTGAAAATCTACTTCCTAAACATAAAGCTCCCAGGTCACTGCGACAGAAACCGAAGTTGGAGAATAGTGGTGTTAGGGTTTTGAAAGCTCTGTAAAGAGAATGTCTAGACGCCCTCCATCCGCTTGACACACAGAGACCTGGGCTCCATTTCTGACTTGAGACAAAAGGTAAAGCTGGAAGACACAGACTAAAGCTAATCAAGTTCCCCAGCACACACCATGGCCCAAAAACCAAAGGAGAGAACGATCTTTGTCATTGTTCCCGCAATCCCGTCTGCTGCGACATGCCCTTCCCGCCCCATCACTTCTGTGACACCGATAAGTGACCCAGGAGATACCAGGGACCCCTGCTGTGCACCTGTGCACTGCTGGGGACACTGCGGTCACAGGAGGGTGGTCTGAGCCTGCCCAAGGGACACAGGGGCCCTAGGCGCTGTCCTCTGTTCTGGTACAGCGGCCTCTCTGACCCCACGCTGCCTGCGTGGGCAAAGGAAGCTTGAAAAACCATTTCCAGCCCGGCTAATGATGCAGTGCTCTGAGAAATGCCACCAGGATGACAAACAGCTCGTAAATGGGGAAAGCCTTGGTATTTTCTCTCCCACAGCCGGCAAGAGGCTCCTGCCAAGAGGATCCGGCTTCTGGGGAATGTTTTGAAAAGCTGATGGAAACAAGGGCCCCTGTCATACTTCTGTCACACGTCACCCCAGCGTGCAGGGAAAGCTGTCTTGGAATGGATGCTGGTCGGGCTCAGAGACACACAAAACCGATGGCTCCAGCAGCACGACCAGGTCCACTGCAGACGGAAAGCTACATCCTCTGGTGTCTAATGCAGGAAGGGAAGGGTTAGAAAATCCAGGCTTTTCCTAAAATAATCGGTGCTGTCTTAAAAGATGGCTCCCAAAGCTCCCTCCTGCCCCTCTCCACCTGAGACTGAGCCAAGCACTGCCTAATTACCTACATAATGTCCCTGGCTTCTGTGCTCGGGTCCAGGTACCGTCTCTGTCCCCTGGAAGCTGAGCCATCTGTCAGGCACCTGGCTCCTCTCTCACCTTCACAACTCCATTAGTTTGGGGGCTGGTAATTCTGCTACATGTGTTTTCCCTCTGACAGATTTTTCAGCTGAGTAGGGGGAGGGGATTCCCCTGCCCAGAGCCAGCTCTAGCCTTCCATGGTCCCCTCCTCCAGTCTGTTAAGCAAAGGATCGTGGATGTCACTCAGAAAGGAAAGAGGTGCCGTTTTCTTAGCCATTGAGTAATGAAGGTCAGATCCTCCTTGCCAGCCACAAAGCGGAGAATTTTCTGTTGATTTTCTGAGTAGCATTAGTTTGTCACAGAGAGCAGCACACAAATCTGGAGAAGGAAATTCATACTGTGGATCTGACCCAAGGTGGAGGGAAAAGTGTCCTTTTGAAACAAAAAATAAGGCAATTGAATTAAAATGGTCATTTTTAGTCCTCTAATCATTCTTCCCTTCACCACCTTTCACTGCCCCCCCCCCCCATCTTAGATTTTCTGGGAGTTAAAGTAAGGTCTCACAAGAGAATACAGAGCTAAGAACAGTGATGGGGGTGGGGCTGGAAAGGTGTGAACTCACTTGTAGATCCCCCAGCCAAATAAACTCCTTAGAGAGCCCATGCCCAGATTAATTCATTCAATGACTCTGTGACAGGCAGAATGCAATTGCAACACAGTGAGAGCTTCCCTCCCTCTCACCTTCCACATTCAACTCACCATCAATCTTACACGACCTGACTTAAGTATCTGTCAAACCCATCCACTTCTCTCCATCCCCAGGGCCACCGCTGTAGTTCAGCACTGTCACCTCTTTCCTGGATGACTGTAACAGCCTCCTAAATTGCTTCCCTGCCTTTCCAAGTTAATCTTCACACAGCATCCGCATAGACCTTTCATAAGTGCAAATCTCATACAATTCCCTCCAATTAAACTCTGCAAGGATGTTTTTCTCCTCTTCTCCCCAGGCCCTGATTTCACCTCCAAAACCCAGGTCTTTCATAATCTGGCCCCTACTTATTTCTCCAGCCTAAGTTCTTACGACGTTTTGCCTCAAACCCTAGCATCCAGCCCCCTGCACTTCTCTTTTGCGAAATAGACCACATGCTCTTTCACTTTATGGCATGTTGGTTTCTCTGCTTGGAACCATCTTTCCAACTCTCCTTAGCCCATTAATGAGCTATTTCCTGCCTGAACTTTGGGTTTCAACAAAAATGTCCCTTTCTGTAGGAAGCCCATACTAAGCTTCAAGGCAGCTGGGCAGTCCTTTCTCTGTGTTTCCATAGCACCGTAATACATCCCCACTTGAATTCTGTAAGCTCCAAGAGAGCAGGGGCCATGGCTATTGAGGTCACTATTGTATTCCTGACCCTGGAGAAGAGAACAAAATAGACTCAATAAAGATTTAAAAAAAAATAGACAAACAGACGTCTGTGTCTCTAATTTTTTTCTACTTAATCCTGGAGAGACTATAACTATAATTTACTTCTGTCTCATAACCATAAACTGTTTCTTCATGGAATTCAAAATAAACTAGCATTTCCCTCTCTCCCTTCTTTTCCCCAAAGCCTGCCTGTCAAGGGAATTTTCTCATTGCATTTTAGTGGAAAGTTTTGTGAGTGCCTTCTCTATATCAGTTTACCCCTTGAGCGATACCCAGTCCAATCTCATCTCTTGAAATCAATGGATAATATCTCAGAACCATCACATTCTTGTCTGCGCTGCTTATTTGGCAATCAATCAAGTGCTGCCTTGTGATAGCTCTTGTACTCTTGTCTTAAATTGCTCTTATTATTACTCAACACCTCACAGCTTTGTGGCATGTCTCTCAACAGTACTGTTAAGTCCCTTTAGGACTTAATTATTTTTGGGTCTCCTCAGAGCGTCCTCACAAGAAACCAAGCAAGCACACTTAACAAGGAAAAATATCATTAAATAATGAATGAAAAAATGGATGTTAGGTACTCACTACAGATTAAATCTGTTTTTTTTTAGTTTGGTTTAGTTTTTGGATTTTGTTGTTGCTGTTGTTTTTGGCCAGTAGTGAAAGAGTCCAAAGCAATTGGCTTAAATTTAAGGATGATCAAGGCAAATAACTAAAACTCAAAAATACATATAAAATGACCTGACGTTAAGGCAGAAGGCAAGACTTAGCTAGAATAAATTAGAGTAAAAGTGCACATGGTTTGATACTTCTGCTGTTTATGGTAGCACCCATGAGAGGAAGAACATCTCTGTAATGGGGAGAAGAAGCCTCTATTGGGAGACCTCCCCCCTACAGTCCTCAAACCTCTACAGACTCTCTGAGGGTTGCTGAGTGAAGCAGCTTAGATCCCAAGACTTTAGTCTTAGCCTTGCCCTGGCCCTCTACCAAGCAATGAAAGCAATTCTGGGTTGGAGTTTAAGAGACCTCAATTTTGTCTTCAAGATCAACAATAACTTACATTATTTTGTTGACCAAGAAGTTTAATGTCTCTGAGCCTCATCTTATGTATTTATAGGGATTCTAATGCTTAGTCTGCCTCCCTTTATGCATGTTGTGCTGACCAACTGGAGTTGCATATAGTGACACTTTAAAATAATTTTTAAAAAACACCACTATGAAATATAAACATCATTATTTCAGACATATTAGCTAAATTTCTTTTCTTTTTGAGAGAGAGAGACAGACAGGAAGGGAGAGAGATAAGAAGCATCAACTCATTATTGTGTCACTTTAGTTGTTCATCGATTGCTGCTCATACATGCCTTGATGGAGGTGGGGTGTATGTGGTCAAGCCAAGCCTGTGACCCCTTGCTCAAGACAGTGACCTTTGGGCTCAAGCCAGCGACCTCACACTCAAGCTGGTGAGCCTGTGCTCAAGCTGGCAACCTCGGGGCCTCAAACGCAGGACCTCAGTGTCCCAGGTCAATGTTCTCACTGTGCCACCAGTGGTCAGGCTTGGCTAACTTTCTTTTTTTTTTTTCTTTCTATTTTTCTGAAGCTGGAAACAGGGAGAGACAGTCAGACAGACTCCCGCATGCGCCCGACCGGGATCCACCCGGCACGCCCACCGGGGGTGACGCTCTGCCCACCGGGGGCGATGCTCTGCCCATCCTGGGTGTCGCCATGTTGTGACCAGAGCCACTCTAGCGCCTGAGGCAGAGGCCACAGAGCCATCCCCAGCGCCCGGGCCATCTCTGCTCCAATGGAGCCTTGGCTGTGGGAGGGGAAGAGAGAGACAGAGAGGAAAGCGCGGCGGAGGGGTGGAGAAGCAAATGGGCGCTTCTCCTGTGTGCTCTGGCCGGGAATCGAACCCGGGTCCTCCGCGGCTAACTTTCTTAGACTTCTCTCTGTGCACAAAAATCCTCGGTCTGGCAATAAAACAGTGTTGGGGATGGGGATGACTATTCGGTAAAGCTTGATGTGACTTATTATTGTCAATCATTTCTTACTGAGAAGACAGTGTGAAGGAAAACAGAATCTTTTCTCTAGATCTTTTCCACAGACAATCAAGTGTTAACCGTATTTATATTTCAAAAAAAAATTTATTGAGCACCCACCAGTTCTAATATTATACTAGGTGTTGGGATAAGATGAATAAATCTTAATAGGACTCATTATGTGGTAGAAAAGATCCATGAACATGTCAACTTGATTCCTTCTAATATAAATCACAGTCACAACAGCATGGAAGCTTCAAGGTGCAAGGAAGAGAAGGCATGGATTTTTGAGTCAGAATGGATGTTTATAGTTTCATTATATATTAAAGAGCCATTCTTGAGCTATGCATATTCTCTCTTAGGGGCACAAAGGAGCCTGCGCGCTAAGGCCGACTTCCGAAGCCGCTCTCAGACATCAAGGCTAATCAAATACACACCTGGAGCATTTTAATATTGATTATGCCATCCCTTTTCCAATGAAAACGGTATGGAGTGCTATGTCTCACCATTACCCCAACCTACCACCACTTGTCAGGGACAACAGGCACTTCAGGGCAAAGGCCCCAATTTATAGGCTGTGTTTCAGCACCACGGACAGAGGCACACTGCACAGACTGCTCCAGCTACAGTTGACGGTGATTTGGGGGCTGAATTTAATACTGCACCAGTCAGTTTAAAATTTATTGTACCGGTGTTCTTTCCTCACTAAGCTGAATAGTCATATGCCTGAAGCACTAAATAATTTTGATGTTGTGTGGCCTTTCTCACCTGGACCCTGAAATGTAGAAATGATGTGCTTAGTGGCCACTGCCAACTTTAGGATGAACATTCTGGATCATACATAGCCTAACTGCTGGGCCCTATGCATACTGTTTCGACTCCTGCCTCAAAAATTGCATTTTCATGCTATGGTTTATTATTTTCTGTTCTACCTCACAAATCACTAAGCCAGATGAACACAGTAGAACTTAATTTATCCCTGAGGCCAGAGGGCAGATTAGATGCCTGGATTATGTCTGGACGGACTAGGGGAGGATTAATCAGTAAGGCCAGGAGAGAATATGAGAGAAGAACCGGCCCAGTGAGCACTCTTCCCTGAGAGGTTTTGTAACAGACCATGAGCTTCTTGAGGACAGAGACTAAATCTTTCTACTCTTCCGTTAAAGTACCTGGTGCATAGCAGTCCTTTATTAAGTGACTGTTAAATAAATGAATAGCTTTAATATGTATCTCAGAGTCCTATGTAATTTTTATTTCATTTGAATAACATGTGTCCCTACCTTCAACAAGCTCACAGTCTTAAAAGGTAAACAGAGTCGTAAGTATGCACGTATCAAGCTAGCTGGAAAGCACAGAGCTATGCACAGGTTCTATGAACGAGTATACCATATCTGACCCAGGATGAGAGTACAAGGCAAGGGGAATTCAAATAAATGGGAAAAGCAGTGACTTTGAAAGCATCTAAAATCCCCACCCCTGTGACCTAGAAAAAGTTAATTAATTTCTGGTTTTCATTTCATTATATATAAGATAGTGGTTTACAGAAGGCAAACCATCCCTGAGTCACTGTATTCCCAGAGGAATCAGCGCTTCATACTCTCCAAACAAGCACAATGGGCAAGTTTTCTTTGGCTGTCAGCCTATTCCTGCCCTGGGTCACTGGGATTTGACCAGACAAAGAGGAGTCTCTGGCTTAGGTTCCTCATCCTGTCCCAGAACTGCTAGTCACATCTCACGAGCCTGCTTCCTGATGTGATCCAGGAGTCAGGAGGTTTACATCCTAGTTCTGGCTTGGCCAACACTTTCTGTGTGCCCTTGGACAAAGCCGTCTCCACTCTATCTTTCTTGCCTGTCTCCCAGTACTCCCCTGGTGCTCTGCTAATGACCCAAACCAGGCCAGGTGTTCTCTGACCATGTCTCATGTTTTCTTGACTCCATGCCCTGCTGATATCTTCAAATTTGTGGAAGACTCCTTATCCCAAGCTCCACCTATGGAGATTAAAAAACAACAACAAAATATTCTTCAAAGCTCGTTAAATAGGCCCTGGCCGGTTGGCTCAGCGGTAGAGCGTCGGCCTGGCATGTGGGGGACCCGGGTTCGATTCCCAGCCAGGGCACATAGGAGAAGCGCCCATTTGCTTCTCCACCCCCCCTCCTCCTTCCTCTCTGTCTCTCTCTTCCCCTCCCGCAGCCAAGGCTCCATTGGAGCAAAGATGGCCCAGGCGCTGGGGATGGCTCCTTGGCCTCTGCCCCCCGGAGGGGCAGAGCATCGCCCCCTGGTGGGCAGAGCGTTGCCCCTGGTGGGCGTGCCGGGTGGATCCCGGTGGGGCGCATGCGGGAGTCTGTCTGTCAGTCTCTCCCCATTTCCAGCTTCAGAAAAAAAAAAAAAAAAAAAAAAAAGCTCGTTAAATAAAGCTTTGAGCTTTCCTTGCTCCACCCTATGGCCCTTAACTTTCTGTTCCTCTCTGCTCCACTCACAGAGTGATTTTCAACCCTTAGAAGCACATGAGATAATAAAAATCCCCAAAGCTTAGACCTCACTCCACTTAAAACTGCCCTGCTGGTGACGGAGTCAGGACAGTACTGAAGCTTTCCAGGTGACTGTAACGTGCAGCCAGGGTTGAGGGCATTGTTACATTACTGTAGCTTCATTTCTCCTGTAGTGTTCAACATCAGACCATAAGCTCCTTGTTGGCAGAGACTGCTTACCCACTTTTCTAATTCTGGAATAATGCCTTACCCAGAGTAGGCACTCAGCAAGTAATTGTGGAATTGATGTACCACTCTGTATCCCACCTGAAGATGATTTCTTAAATGTTTCTCCTTTTATACTATAAGGAGGAAAGAAGACTGGAGAATTCACCCAGTCCTGAATTCCTGCCCATAGTGCCATCAAAACCCCATCCTTACTTCTAATCGGCTTCACTTTTCCCTTTGCAGAATAAGAGAGTTCTCTTAAATAGCTGGAACTTCTTCCTGCTCCAGGATTCAAGAATTATAACTGCATAAGAGATAGTAAGACTTGGGATCAAATGGGAGGAGGGAAGAGGGAGCATTCTTTCTCCCCCTTCCCAAAACTCCTTGTTCTATCTCCATGCTATATACACCACACAAGGCCCAGCACTGCAACACCTTCCCTGACTGTGGGAGGTGTGAAAGGAGCTTGAACTTCTGCAGAGCTATTTTGGTGCTGCTTGGAGGGCACGTGAACTTGAGAACATAGGGGATGAGGCTGAAATCCAACCCACATCCTGCCTCTGCCCCCAAACCCAGACAGAAACAGGGTAGGGTTCCTCTAACCAATTATATCACCTAGGGGAGTGTTGTAACAGCAGTAGCTATGATCTTCTTTCTATGATCTACCCCCTAAAGAGAAATGCAGAATTGTAGCAATGAGCTAATTAAAAGGTAAAGAACCCTCAGGGGGAAAAAATGCTTAATGTTTTTATTGTGGTTTGTCTTTATTTTTTAATTATGTATAAACTTATTTATCTGTAAATCTTGTCACTTCATTATGGTCAAATAGGCATCTTATTGCAAATTGTCTTATCTTCCTCTGAATGTTTTGCCAGTTCCATACTGCTAGTTGGTTTAAATCTTTTTTTCTACATGTATATCATATATATGTATTTTGTTTTCTTTTTGCCACGACCCCAGCACAATAATGCTTATGTATATGACTATGCGGTATTACTTTCCTATGGCTGCCATACCAACGTACCACAAACCAGGTGGCTTTGACCAAGAGGAGATTGTTGTCTCAGTTCTGGAAGCCCGAAGTCTAGAACACAGGTGTGACAGTGCCATGCCCTTCTGAAGGCACTGGGAAAAGATCTGTTCCCTGCCTCTAACCTGGCTTTCGGTAGCCTCAGGCATTCCCTGGCTTGTAGGCACGCCACTCCCCACCTCTGTCTGAACCTGGTGTTCACCCTGTGTCTTCACATTGTTTTTCCTCTGGGCATGTCTTCCCCTGTGTCCAAATTTCCCCCTTTTTTATGAAGAACACCAGCTGTACTGGATTAAGGCTCACTCTCATGACCTCCTTTTAACTTGATCACCTTTATAAAGACTCCATTTTCAAATAAAGTCACATTCTGAGGTCCTGGGGGCCAGGATTCCAGCATATCTTGGGTGAGGAGGGCCCAGTTCAACCAAAAACAGATATCAATTCTTCACTTCTTTTGTATCAGGATATATAAATGGCCAAAATACTTCAGGTAGTTAGCTGAATAATGAATCCCGAAGTTCTTCTTCTGTGCATCTGTGTCATTGCCTATGAATATGCAATTTCTACTTCTTGGGACCAACTATAGTGCTGTCAAATATCAGGGTCCCACGGTGCCTCAGCGACAATCTGTCCCAACCCCCTATGTATGGATTAAGTCTTCCCCATAACATCCAAGACCCATGCCCACCCCAGCTCTGCTCCCACACCTCCATGCCAGAGAACTTGTTAGGGATCCATTCCTTCTGTGATCAGTTCTGCCTGTGAAAACGTTTTTTTCTTATACTGGACCCAAATCTCCCAAATTCGGCCCCAAAGAGCCAGACCCCTACTCTTGGGCTATACAGGAAGGCTTCAGATATGTCAGGGGTGTGAGGGTGGTCATGCATCCCTCACATCCCTACCTTCTATCCAAGACCCCGAGCAGCCTCAGTTTTCTCCACCCAGACAGCACACAAGGCTGGAGATACAATCTATACAGTAGAATAATCATATCCTGTCATATTTCTATGAATCTGGCATTAAATTACAACAACTCTTATGGTAGGTAACCTTTCTAGCTCCAACTTCTCTTTTCCACAGTCATGTTCACTTCCTGTTTCAGACTACGCGTGATCAAGTATGTATCATGACCAGTACATTTTCAGTGTTTACTGATCTCAATACAGCCTTTTGTTAGGTGCTTTCATTATCATACTTTGTGTCAGTCCATCAAAATGACTATATAGAGTGCCCAGTTTGTGGTGGCAATAAAACAAAAATTATTCGTCCCTCTCAGATCTCAGGCTATGTCCAAAATGCTTGAGTCAGAAATGTAGAAAAACAGCTGTTGGATTTGTGCTGTGGAAGATAATTCAGGTCCAGAGTGATTTTTATCTTTCAGATGAATCACGTCCATTGACTAGACTCAATAAATAGTGTTAACCCGCAGAAAATCAAGACGCAAGTCCACTTTACAGGGCTCTCAGCATTTCTGGTCATCTCCTCCTTCTCTGCTTCTGGTCTGTGTGTATCCTTATCTCCATGAGTCAGGATGACGGGCAACTTGCTCACCCTCGGGGAATAGATCTGAGACATAAACGATTTGTTATCATTATTCTTTGAGTTTTTTAAATGCCATAGACACTGTAGTCAGTCCTTCCCAAATAAAAAGTCATTTCATCCTCACAATTCTGTGGCATAGGTATTGTTATTATCCTTGTTGAAACAACGAGGAATTGAGACTTAATGAATTTAAACAAATAGCCTGAATTGATTAAATTATTGTGCATCAGTACACTATGCACCAGTTAAAAGAGAGTGATATCTTTAGTTCTGACATTGAAAAATATGCAGGAAGGAATGAGAAATGAAAAGTTGAATCACAATAAGCTTTACACAATGATAGTATCATAGCCAATGAGGTTTTTCCAAGGAGAAATTACCACTAATTGAAAAAAAAAAAAAGATATAATCATTGGAAAAGAGATTTTTTTATATTACAATATTCCTTAAAAAATAATGAAACACTTCAATAGTGGTTATCCTGGGAGCCTGGATATTCTTATTTTAGGAATCCCTTGAAACCTATACAATGTTATTAACCAATGTCACGCCAATAAATTCAATTTTAAAAAGAAACCAAAAAATTAGGTAAGAAATGTTTTATTCTTCGGCCCTGGCCGGTTGGCTCAGCGGTAGAGCGTGGGCCTGGCATGCGGGGGAACCAGGTTCGATTCCCGGCCAGGGCACACAGGAGAAGCGCCCATTTGCTTCTCCACCCCCGCCCCCTCCTTCCTCTCTGTCTCTCTCTTCCCCTCCCGCAGCCAAGGCTCCATTGGAGCAAAGATGGCCCCGGCGCTGGGGATGGCTCCTTGGCCTCTGCCCCAGGCGCTAGAGTGGCTCTGGTCGCGGCAGAGCGACGCCCCAGAGGGGCAGAGCATCGCCCCCTGGTGGGCAGAGCGTCGCCCCTGGTGGGAGTGCCTGGTGGATCCCGGTCGGGCGCATGCGGGAGTCTGTCTGTCTCTCCACGTTTCCAGCTTCAGAAAAATACCAAAAAAAAAAAAAGAAAAAAAAAAGAAATGTTTTATTCTTCATGTTACATATTTCTGTAATTAAAAAAAAAATTGTTTTTTAGCCTGGCCAAGTGCTCAGTGGATAAAGCGCCCCAGCACACTGAGGTCAGGGGTTCCATCTCTGGTTAGGGCACGTATAAAAAACAACCAGTGGGTGCACAACGAAATGGAAAAACTGAGTGAAACAATGGGTTGATACTTGTTTCTCTCCCTCTCCCAACTCAGTGGAAAATTTAAAAAAAATTTTAATGGGTGTTACTTTCGTAGTCAGAAAAAGAATATGGTTTCAGTTAAATAGGTTGCCCACACAGCTGGTAAGAGGCGTGGTAAAACTTGGGTCTGTTTGCAAAACCTGAATTCTTCAAGCACAATGCTGAATTGATAATAAACACTATGAAATCGCAGCGTTAATGCCCCACTTTCCTGAGTTGAGTCTACTTTCTCCTAGAAAAAAAACCCCCAAGAAGTCATGGATGAATTCCTCTCCACGCCGGTCGGTTCGGGATGAGCAGGTGTAGCGGCAGGGCGGCGCCAAGGTCCGGCGGAGACGTGGGCAGGTGTCCAGGCGCAGGGTGGATGGAGCAGAGTCTTAGATCCCAGAGACACTGGGATTCTTCCTTCTCCTCCCACCGCTGGGCGAGAACCAAGAAAAACAACTAATGAAAACAGGTCAGGATACTTTGGGTCACTGAACGTAATAAATCAGCCTGAAGAAAGAGCTTTCCCCAAGTGAAGAGAAAATAGAAATGCTACTGAAAATTCATAGGTCAAACTTTCCATCTTCATCACGTCTCCCCCAGGCCCTCTGTGGTAAAAATAAGCAAAACTGGTTCCCGCTTCCCCAGAGGGGTGTTCTCCTCCGCAGACAGATGCCTGCTCAACCCTCTGCAGGGAGTTGGCTCTTCCTGGGACCCCTCACCGTGGCCTAAGAGCCTTCTGGCTGGATGGATACCCTCAGGCTTCATCACCCCAGAGTGGGCCTGGGGCCAGCAGCATGCACACCACCTGGATCAGGCTTCCAGCACAAATCCAGACAGCCATTATTGTCAGCAGCTGCCCATCTTTGTCAATAAAGTTTTATTGGCACACAGTCACTCCCATCCATTTAATTGTGCTGGTTACTGTAGAAAAGACAGGGCCACGTGGCTAGCAAAGCTGAAAACACTTGCTCTTTGGTCCTTTGCAGAAAAAGCTTGCTGAACCCCCACCCCCTACTTAGGAACTTATGAGAAATGCAGAACTTCAGGCCTCAGTCCCAGCCCCCAGGGGTCCCCAGGCACCTTGGAGTTTGAAAAGCTACAGCACTGTCCTTCCTGGAGGTCCCTGGGCCACTGCTCTGGCTCCATGTCATCCTTAGGAGCCTGAAAAGGATGTTCTGAGAGTTCAGGGGCCTAATGGTGCCCTGAAGTCAGAAAGGAGGAAACACTCATTAGTAAAAATTGGAGAATTGGCCAAAGGCTGCAGAATTGGGCTGACCTTTTTTTAAGTGAAAAAAACAATTTTTATATCGATTGACTTTAGAGAGAGAGAGGAAGGGAGAGAGAGAAACATGGGAGAGATTTGCTGCCCCACTTGTTTATGCATTCATTGGTTGGTTCTTGTATGTGCCCTGACTGGGGGATCGAACCGCAGCCTTGGCCTTTGGGGATGCCACTCGAACCAACCGTGCTACCCTGCCGACACTTTTGGTCATTTAAGATTAATTAAGATCCTCAAAAATGGAGTCCTTCTCTGAGGCAGGCTTTCTCCCCCAAAACTATTACCTCCAAATCCAAACAAACAAACAAACAAACAAACAAAACAGGGGCTGACAGTCCGTTAGGAGAGGAGTTCCCCGCTGCTCTGACTCCGGCTCCGCCCCACATCGGAACAGAGCCCCAACCAGGGCCCTATGAGCTCCCCCATCCCCTCCCCCACTGGGGCCTCCGCTCTCTTCAGACACCCAGTAAGTCTGGTCTTGCCCTTCAATTCAGAGGCTCCCCATTGCCAGCCTGGGTGTGAGGTGGCTCTTTGTGACCATGGTGTCACCTCCCCTCCCTAGCAATTCACCCTCCCTGGTCTGGTCATTGTCCTGCTGCCTCAGCAGGCCTCAGAGACCTCCCACCACCCCCAGGACAGAGGGGCCTGGCTGGAGGTGAATTTCAGGTTGTTGTCAACAAGGCATGACCTCTACCTCTGTTCCCAGTTCTGAATCAGGTCCTCAGACCCAGAACACCTTGCTCTGTAACCTCCTCCCTGTGGAACTTTCCAGCCTGGGGCGTGTAGCCCAGAGCCTGGCTCCCTTCCCAGGAACCTGCACACCCTCCCCAGGCACCAGAAAGACAGACGCAGAGCTCTGGGGAGGGTTTTCCATGAAAGAGACTGAGTCGTCCTGTTCTCTCAGACACGTGGGGATTGAAGGACTAGCTCCTTAGCCGGTACCTCTTCGTGATTCTAGGTTGATGGCACCTGCTGGTCATTTCTGAGGTTGAAAGTGGGTATTTCCTTTACTTTTCCCATTTCTATTTTCCTCTGGCCTCTGACCAACTCTCCTAATTCTAGAAAATCACAGCCCCGGTCATCTTTTATGTGTGCTCAGCGGTGTGCCCCCGGCTAATTAAATGCAGCAAAAGGCTCTTGTCCCTGCTGCTCCTCTGTGTCTGGTCTTCTGCCTCCTTTTGAGTAGTTCCTGAGTTCCATATTCTCTCCCTGACTATTCTCGCTGGCCTTCCCTTCCCCCTCTACACGCCCCCCGCCCCTCCATGGCCTGGTTGTGGGGATGCCAAAGTTTAGGTGGAACCTGAAGGGATGCTGAGATCTCCATGGAAACAGGAGATGAAAACCAACCACAGTGAGGACTTCGGGGAGGTGGGGGCAGGGAGGAATGGGGCCCACCTCTCTTCTCTTAGCTCCAGGCATCTGTTGTCCCCGAGCTGTAGAACAAACAAACAAACAAACAAACAAACAAAAATTCCACACCTGAGTTCAAGATCCGACTTTGCACTTATTCTTTGTTTGATTCTAGGAATGTTAATGACCCTCTCCAAGGATCTTGTCTGAATACTGGGAGGACAAACACCTAAGCGGTGTGATTGTCGTAGGCACAGAACGGCAGTGCCCGGCCCGGGGGAATCTTTAGGCAGGAACAACTCTTCTGTCCTGGGGATTCTCCGTCTCTACTTTTCTTGGATATATTTATCCCAGGACCCTCACCCTCTCATCCCAGTTTGACCCCTGGATCAGTTAAGAAGTGAGAGCAGGGAAGATTGGCGGAGCAGCAAGAGGTCAGTAGGTGAATGATACACACAGCGATCATTTGATCCTTGGTGGAGGGCTGTTGTTAATCCTCAGGGCTGGCCACATACGTAGCTCACCCACATCACACAGCCCAGCTGGTGGAGAGGACCCTGGCTCACCCTCTGAAAGGGGCCAGAGAGGGCAGGGGACCGGAACACCGCTTCCCAGGGCCAATGTCTTCAGCAGATTGCCCGGTTGCCTGGTTACTGCCACCATGTTCAGTCCATTTTTAAATTGGGTCGTTTGTTTGTTTGGGGTTGAGTTAGTTGTATGAGTTCTTTATATATTTTGGGTATTAACCCCTTGTTGGGGCTGTTGTTTGCAAATATCTTCTCTCATTCTGTTGATTTCCTTTTTGTTTTGTTGTTGGTTTCTTCGGTTGTGCAGAAACTTTTCTAGTTTGATATCGTCCCATTCATTTATCTTTGCTTTTACTTCTCTTGCTCTTGGGATCAAATTCATAAGATCTTGTCAGAGACTATGGTCCAAAATTTTGGTACCTATGTTTTCCTTCGATGTAATTTGTAGCTTCAGGTCTTCTATTTAGGTCTCTTGATCCATTTTGAATTAATTTTTGTCCTTCTTTGACCTTTTTGGATATGACCTGGGGTAGCAAGCTGGTCCAAAATTTTGGTACCTATGTTTTCCTTCGATGTAATTTGTAGCTTCAGGTCTTCTATTTAGGTCTCTTGAGTGGGTATGTATACCCTTTTCAGCAGTGAGGGGCATGGCTGAGAGGGAGCTGAGACAGAGAGAGTGAGCCTTGGCCCTGAGCCAACCCTGTCCTGATGACAGGGCATCCTTGTCCTGATTTACGTCATGGGGCTCCAGGTGGCCCCACAGGAAGGAAGAACTTGGCCATGGCCCCAGCCTATAAAGCTAGCTTTGATTTCAGGACTGACTGAGCCTTTTCCTGAAGGACAGTGGCTTCCCACGGGAGCAATCCTCAAGCCCACTTCTGTTCTGGTCCAGCCTCTCCCACCAGTCTTTAGCCCGGGCCCAGGTTCTCTCTCTGTTTCTGATTCTTTCTGTGCCTCCAAGCTTGGTCAGACCAGTCCTGACCCCGGAAAATCCAGGAACCAATAACCCATCCTTGCCCCTCCCCACCCTGCCATTCATGCCCAGCAGCGATGCTCCCAAAAAAGAACAGGATATGGAGGGTGGAGTTCATGTTCAGGAACAGCCTCTCCAGCCCCAGTGGAGTTGAGGAGCCAGAGCCGAGCTGACTTCCTGTCTGATGTCTGCGATGTGTCTGCCTTGGGAGGAAACTAGAGGAAAAGAGGGTCAAGCTTTTGCTGCGAGTCATAACTCTCTACTTAAAAGCCCTCAGACATGTTTTATAAAGACCCACAGAAGAACTGTTTTCAGGC
This sequence comes from Saccopteryx leptura, assembly GCF_036850995.1. Lineage (NCBI taxonomy): Eukaryota > Metazoa > Chordata > Mammalia > Chiroptera > Emballonuridae > Saccopteryx > Saccopteryx leptura. The sequence continues at coordinate 69,386,301 of NC_089513.1, forward strand.
TTTCTCTCCATTTCCCTTCCAAGAGAGGCTATTTGGGGCACAGACATAGTAGCTGCCGGAGAGGCTGGAGAGAAGCCATGAGGGCTCTCACTCTAGGGTCCGATGCAGCCGCTGAAAAAAGCGCTCGCAAAGAACTGCTCAGTGTGAGGAAGGAGACTGAAGCAAAATGAACCATCTCTCCTCTCCCCCACCCCTCCCCTCAACCTATACAAGTTATCCCAAGATCCTGGGTAGAGGAAGCAACAATAGCTCTTATTCTGCATGTATAGGTCGGGCTGGAAAGAAGGGAAGAGAGGGAGCAGGTGCCTAGAGAAGGACTGGTGGAGGGGTTGGAAGCACTTCATGAAGTTCAGTCTTGTTAAGGACTCAGGTTCTGAAGTTAGATGTGGGTCCAAATCCTGGCTGTGCCATCTATGCATTGTGTGATGTAAGCTTCCCTTTCGCATCTGTGAAATGGATTAACTACCTCATGGACTGCTTTGGGGGTTTGCTGAGATCATATACTAAAGAGTGTGCATGGCAGCAATGATTATTTGTTGTTATTATTATCTGCAACCTTAATCCTGCCCTAGATCTAATGTAGCACATAAGGTATAGAGACAGAGCATTTAGGAAGAAGGTTCTGGGACGAGACGGCATCAGCAGGTTTGCTGGGGGAGGCAGTGCTCAGATTAGTCACACTGAGAAGAGACAGATGGGTCTAAGACTTTTCTCTCTTTTCCCTCCTCCAACAAAATTTGCTTTGATGACAGTTGTTTATCTTTAGGTCAAAATTTAAGCTAATGTGATGTTGCCCTCTGGCATCACTTGCATGTAGACTGCTTGATTTTTTGTTTTGGTGGAAATATAGGAGTGGCCAATTACTGAAGAAAAATAAGGTAGCACAATAATAAGAAGGGAAAGTATTTGAAGGTAGAGAGAATTCCCTCATCAATAATCATACCAATAGGCAGTAAGGTGTATAGAACTTGAGACCAAAGGAAGGTCGACCAGATGCCCCAAATCATGGCCACCACATATGTGACTTCATTAAGGGCTATAAAGAAGAAGAATAGTGAAATGATCTTGGAGGAAGATTGAGGAACCCAGGCAGTCTCCTTCCCCACTCCAACTCATCACTTTTCCTCTCTTAACCTAGCATATCCCCACTTTCATTGTGTTTCTTATCTAATAGCCTAACCAGTGGCTTTAAAGTTACCTTGTAAATATTTTTCAGATTTTGTTAGGCAGAAAAGCATTCTGTCTGTCCACTGAGTGAGCATTAGGCTGACATTTCTCCGTGCCTTCTGTACCCTCCTCTGTCCTCCTCACCCCTGAGCTCAGACCACAGGCGTCTGCCTACAGCAATCACAGACCTGGCCTCACAGACACAGGCCCACGGGGCAACCCTGTGCAGACACAAGCCTGCTAGATTCCTTTTAAAGTCCCCTACCTAATTAATGAACACCCTGGGCAGGCTAGAGAAGAGAAGTAGGAAGTTGAAAGAAAAATAGCAGCACAAAATACACAGAGCGCTTTCTATTTTCCACATTTTAAATTCTATTTTGCTTTCATGTCTGAATTAGTTTCCTTGGGCTACTGTCAAAAGGTACCACAAACTGGGTGGATTAATGCAACAGAAATGTATCTGCTCCCAGTCCTAGAGGCGAGATGCCAGTAATCAGGGTGTCAGCAGGACCGTCCCCCCTTTGAATGCTCTACGGGAAGAGCCTTCCTTGCTTCTTCCTAGCTTCTGATGGCTTCCGGCAATCCTTGGTTTTCTTTGGCTTACAGATGCATTGTTCCAAATCTCTGATTCTGTTACCTCAGGGCCTTCCTTCCTGTGTGTATCTCTGTGTGTGTCCTTTCTACTTCTCATCAAGTCACCAGTCCCTGGATTTAGGGCTCATGCTGATGTAGTAGGACTTCATCTTAACTAGTAACATCTGCAAAGACCCTATTTCCAAATGAGAAAATATCCTGAGGTTCTGGGTGGACATGTGTTTTGGTGTGTGTGGGGGGGTGTCACAACCCACTACACTAAGGGTCCCCAAACTTTTTACACAGGGGGCCAGCTCACTGTCCCTCAGACCGTTGGAGGGCCGGACTATAAAAAAAACAATGAACAAATCCCTGTGCACAATGCACATATCTTATTTTAAAGTAAAAAAACAAAACGGGAACAAATACAATATTTAAAATAAAGAACAAGTAAATTTAAATCAACAAATTGACCCGTATTTCAATGGGAACTATGCTCCTCTCACTGACCACCAATGAAAGAGGTGCCCCTTCCGGAAGTGCGGTGGGGGCCGGATAAATGGCCTCAGGGGGCGGCATGTGGCCCGCAGTTTGGGGACCCCTGCACTACAATACTACTCACAGGGGTCTTGTCCTCTAAATAGCCCCTCTCAGGCAGGGAGTCAGCTGGGACCGCAAGAGGGTATCAACCCCTCACTTCCCTTCTCCCACCTCTGCCACCAACTCCTCAATGGGGGAAACTTACTTCCCAACCCGGCAGAGCCTATGTAAATATACTTACTACAGATTGTGTCTTTTCAGAGCGGTTCCCTTAAAAGCAGACCCTGAAACAAAGATTTGACTACAAGTAGTTTGTTCGGGAGGTGATCCCAGGAAGCACTTGTATGTGGGAGTGGGACCAGGGAAGGACAGGAAGTCAGCAGGGGGTTTGCTACGATCGGGAGCTGTGGCCCAACTGGGGTTCACTTCCACAGGGAATGTCGAGGAGACTTTGTAGAACACCCTCAGAGCTGTTCCACCTGACGGGTGAGGAACTTGAGGGTTCTATGCTCCAACTCCCATCTCAGGAGCACTGGCTCGCCTCCCTCCCTTCAAGCCTGCACCATACACAAATTGAGTTCTCTCTCGCGACTGGAGAAAGCCCTAAGGCAGAGAGAGTCACAGTGCTTCCAGTAAGGAGCTGGCAGCTTATTCAGGAAGGAGGACTGTCAAGAACGCAGGTACAGACAGTATCTGTTACAGTAAGAAGACATGTTCTTAACTAGGGCTTTCTTGGTTCCTCTTACATAGTAGGTGCTCAATAAATGTTTGCCAGGTTGAAATGGCACAGATCATTTGAATAAAGAACAAAAGAACATTTATTCAGTCATTAAACAAAGGTTTGTTAAGCATTTATCACATTCCATGCATTGTGCTAGACCTTGAAGATGCCAACCCTGTGTAATTTTGAGTCTGGTAAAGAATTCTTTCTTGTAGCAATCAATCAGCCAATCCTGGCCTTTATCCGTTACAATCAGCCAACAACCCTGAGGTCTCCAGAGGATGCGACCTTGGCCGAATCAGTAACAAACGAGCTGTGTGTGTCTCCGATGGGGAGATTCTTCGGAGAGCCTGAGGATAGGACTAACTCCCCATGCTCCCCCAGTAAGCTTTGGTCATGCTTTCCCATTCTCGAGTCCACAGAGAAGAAAAGTCCCTTACTGGGTCATCTGAGCCAGCTGTGACAAGCCCCAAAAGTTTGCTGGCCTCCGTCCTGAATTTCCACCAGTTTAGAAAGTTAAGTTGGCAAACCTGAATGTCACTACTGGGTAGACACAAGAGAAAATGCTGGTACTCTTGACATTGAGACCTTCTCCATCCATATTCCCTACACCCAAACCACCCCGGCCAGTGGGGCTTACTGCTCTTTTTGACAAGATGGCCCATTACAGAAACTCTTCCCCTTAGCTTACTCCCTGTCCCAGAACAAATCACTCTCTCCAGTGGCCATACTCAGCTAGTTGGCACTGGTTCGGCAGAACCGATACCTAATTTTTGTTGAGTTTGGTGAACTGGTTGTTAAAATGGCACTTGTAATCGGGGTTTCTTCTAAGGTGGGCGCCTGGGCAACGGCCCAATGTGGAAATCACAAATTTACATTCTTTGCTCTTTTTTTAACATTCATCTGTGCAACAGCATATTCTAAGTGTCCGTAGTAATGTTCATTCTGTCCACAGGTGAAAAAAATTGCAAGTGAGGACGCCAATCAAGAAGCAATATGGAAATACCTGGAATAGTAGTTTTATTGTTTTTTTTTTTGTCAGGTATTATTTAATATATTTTTATTCCTATTTCAAAACTCTTTCTTACAACAGTCTAGTTCTGTGTACCTCTTTTATTCTTATTTAAGTATTAAATGCATGAAATAATAAACTACCTTTCGGCATATCATTTTTTTATACTTAAAATGTTTATTAGGGCAGAGAACTGGTTGTTAAATTATTTGAATCCCACCACTGACTCTCGCCCACTCTCACTGATACAATATCTTTCTGTCTGCTGCCCACAGTTCCGACAATTCCAGAAACACCCCCTCCTAAGAGCAGAGCAGTCTAGTGAGCAACACCCCCCAAGGGCAGGCTTGTCAGAGACCGCAGACTAAGGCAGTGGATCCCACCTCTGTCCCTGCATTGAGAGGAGCTCCGTCTCCCTTTGCCCTAGATGTGTGTTTTTTTAAATATTCACCTCCTTCTCCCTCTCTTGACAGGAATTTAAAAAGCAACCTGCATGGCAAACAAGAGGAAAATAACAGACTGCTGCTGCTTGTTACAGCTCCAGCTCAACGAAGTCTGATGAGAGCCACGATCGGATTGGTTCCCTGCCAGCTGAGGGTGGGGAATGAGGGCACGACCATAAAACGCTTGGGACCTGCCCTGAGCTGCGGATTTTTCAGATGGAAATGTATTTTCCTTCCTGAAATGTTACTGTCTGATGGGGCCCGGGAGACTAGGCTTTTCTCCGACATCTAAGCTTGGAGAATTAACTTCACATTCTGAATTTCATTTTGTTTCTCCACCTGGAAATTAAAAAAAAAAAGGGGGGGGGAGCAAATAGCCTCCTAAGTGGACTGTAAGGGTAAATAAATGAGTAAATATGAAAGCATTTTGGAAGAATTACCTTTCACATTCATCCTCTCTCTCCCTCTCTCTCTCTCTCTCTCTCTCTCTCTCTCTGTTCCATCAGTATCTAAACCTGCTTAAACACTTCCGTTTACACAAATCAAGTCCTCCTCTCCCCATCGGTCCCGCTTCTGCTGCCACCTGGTTCTCCTCTCCCCTGTGAAGTCAGACCTGCCAAGATGCTGTCTTTATTTATCTTCACGTCCTCCCTCCCACTCCTGCCCCTTAGCACGCGACAATCTGGCTCCCACCCCAGGGCTCCCCGAAACTATTCTCACCACCACCACCAATGACCCTGTTCCTAAATCCAATACATTTTGATTGGATAACAATTTTAATACATTAGTGATTGTCTAGTTTGACTTTTTTCCCCAGCTGGTGATTTTTCTTTCTTTCTTTCTTTTCTTGTGTGTGTGTGTGTGTGTGTGTGTGTACTGAAGTTTCTTCCTGAGCATCCATCTATTACCCTCCAGGATTTTCGCCTATGTCATAGGATGATCCTTCTTGGACAACTTCAGTCCCGATGAAATGTCAGTGTGCCCCAGACCCTCTTCTCATCCCCGATTTTCCCGGGAAGAAGTCCTACACTGCCAGTGTGTATCTCCAGCTCCAATCTGTCCCCAGAGGGGTAGACCCATGTACCCAGGGGCATACCGAACGCCCCACCAGCCCCTCACACCACTCGGCATCATTTTCTCCACTCCACGATTACCTTTCCTGACCCTACCCCAGAGAACGGCCGTCCAATGAGCCCACTCCAGAGGTGGAGTCCCAGGAGTGGTTTGGATTTCTGTCTATCCCTGACCTTAAATAGCCCATCAGCACCCAGTCCAGCCGGTTCTTCATCCACCATCACCTTCTTTCCCCCCACAGCGGGCTCCACTTCCATTTCTTTTCCCCATGGCTCTGACAGCCTTCCAGAAGGCCTCCCTGCCTCAGCCTTACGTCTCCCCATCTGTTTTCCCCACCGCTTCCAGAACCATCTTTCTAAAATGCGAATCTGATCAAAACACTCCCCCTTTTCAACCAATTCAATGACTTTTAAGGGCCACCAGGGTCAAAGTCAAAGTCATGAGCATGGGACAGAGGCCCTGCTTGCTCTCAGCACTCTGCACGCCACCCCTGCGGCTCCGCTCCGGGAAGAAGTGTACGGTATGCAGCGGAAGATCATTATCACGGCACAATAAACAAGTCAAAACCCGATTCTTCTTATTTGGTTGAAAGAAAGGTTGTGGCACCAGGAAGTTAAAAGCATTTCCAGCGAGACTCCCACTCTGCTGGGTCTAAGTAGAAAGCGCTGGTTATTGTCACAAGCACAGAGCACAAGCTGGCTTCATCTTTGGCTTCCACCGTCCCTACCCTTCTCTGAAGATACTCTTTTCCTCCAAGCAAATAAATATTTACTGGCTGCATTTGAATTGAAAAGCTAGTGGAGAGGTGTTAACATCAGCTAAGTCTGGGTGAGCAGGATTATCCGACTAGTTTATGTTCTTTTTGCTTGTATATATATATATTCATATATATATATTGAATCAATGACATACAGTACAATCTACCAACTTAGCTTCCAGATGTGAAACAGAATTAATGGAGAAATGGACCCGAGCCGGAACCCCATGACTCCGCCTCGGCCCCTCCCCTCACTCCCACCACTCCCAGGCTTGCAGCCTTGATTGGCAGATAAGGCCAAGAGGACAGCCTGACCGCAGGAATGTGTCGGCACTGGTTTCAGAGATCAGTAACTCCAGTTTATGAGTTATTTGCTAGCTTCATTTCCAGTTACAAGTTACAATATATTTGCTTGTATATATTCATATATATATATACATATATATATATATATATATGTATATATATATATATATTTTTTTTAATTTTTAATTTTCCCAAAGTGAGAAGTGGTGTGGAGGGGGCGCGGGGAGGCAGACAGACAGACTCCCACGTGCGCCAGCTGGGGATCCACCTGGCACACCCACCAGGGGGAGATGCTCAGCCCCTCTGGGGCACTGCTCCACTGCAATCGGAGCCATTCTAGCGCCTGAGGCGGATGCCATGGAGACATCCTCAGCGTCCGGCCAACTTTGCTCCAGTGGAGCTGTGGCTGCAGGAGGGGAAGAGACAGATGGAGAGAAAGGAGAGGGATAAGGGTGAAGAAGCAGATGGACGCTTCTCCTGTGTGCCCTGGCCAGAAATTGAACCTGGGACTTCCACACGCAGGCCAATGCTTTACCACTGAGCCAACTGGCCAAGGCCTGTCTTTATATTTTTATATTGATCATGAGTTATTTTAAATAAGAAAGCACAGCCTAAGTGACTTCATCTGGAGGTTACAATTCATAGTAACATCAAGATGAGTGGTGGTACTTTGGAAAGGAGAGTATGACTGGGAACATGGAGGGCAATTTTAGTTTATTCAACTGACAGGCATTGATCACCTGCTAGCCACAAAGTGCTGCTCCAGGTGCTACAGAGAGTAAAGGCAGGGGTGGCCTGGCACGCGGCCACGACAGTGGGGCGAGGGTGTCGTGGGACAGCTCCTGTCCAGTTCCAGGGCACGCCAGGCAGCTGCTAGGTGCTTTGTGTATGCTGTGTGAGCCAGGTATCTTAATTCTGTTTCACATCTGGAAGCTAAGTTGGTAGATTGTACTGTATGTCCTTGGTTCAAACATCTGGCCCTGAGAATAAGTTAGTGCAGTTAAACTGTTGAATCTCATTTTGTGTCAAGGAATAATACATGTGCTATATTACCGATATTAGTCTGACTAGCCAAAGAATAGAATTAAAATAAGAATATGCTAATAAAATAAGCTTATAAAAGGATTTCTGCAGAGCTCCTCATGTTAACCTTGGTAAATATTAACCCCAGCTTGTCGTTGCGATGATTTAATAGTACCAATGTAATGATCAAAGTTATGTATTCAGCAACAAATCAAAAGTATGTAATCAACCCTATGCTTTCACCTTAGGTCAAGTTCTCATTACAGTGGAACAACCTGCCCCCCCCCGCCCCCGGCTGACGCACATGGAGAGGTGACCACGGAGCGTGAGAAATGGACCCGAGCCGGAACCCCATGACTCTGCCTCGGCTGCTCCCCTCACTCCCACCACTCCCAGGCTTGCAGCCTTGATTCGCAGATAAGGCCAAGAGGACAACCTGACCGCAGGAATGCGTCGGCACCGGTTTCAGAGACCAGTAACTCCAGTTTATGAGTTATTTGCTAGCTTCATTTCCAGTTACAAGGCCAAGAGGATGGCGGAAGTCCAGCCAACCATGAAAATAAGAAAGTCCCATTTTCGAAAGAAACTGCACATTCCCCTTCAGCTTAGGAGTTCTCCCCCATCCGAATTCCCTGACCCCTATATAACCTGGCCCAGGCGTCTGAGCAGTTAGGATGGGTTTTTGAGGACAGGCATCTCCCCCCCATCTTTTCAGGCTGCTGGCTCGTGTATAAACCTCTCTCCTTCTCCCCGGCACCTGTCACATGCATACTGAATTATCAGCGTGGAGGCAGCTGAACCTGCATTGCATTTGGTAACAATTTCAGGAGGCGGTGATGCCCATGGGCTCCCAAAGTGAGACTTTACTCAAGCAATTAGGTATTTAATAAGGGGTTTATCATGAAAAAAGAAGCAAAAATAAAGGGTAGTGATCAGAGCGAGCTGTAAACCAGTTTCTGAGTCTGTGAGGCTGTCAACTAAGATCTGTGATGTAAGGCCTGGTTTCTAGTGCTGAAATGAAGGCCGGCGGTGACTGTCTGATTGATCCTCCTGGGCTGCGGTTGAACATCTCTGGTAATGTCATCAGGTGCTCAGGAAAATTCTGCCTGCCTCACACAGCATCAGTCACCGAGATTGTTCAAGCATGAGCTGTTGTGACAATTTTTCAAGTTGGTGTCGTGCCCCTTAGCTGGAAAGACTTCTGTGAACCATGGAAATAAGCAAGGTACAGGGTCATTTCTCCAAGGGGTTTTTATCGGCTTCCAAAATCAATCTTAATCCCTTAGAGCTTTCTGGTGGCATTCAGAGTCTACACACGTCTCTCTCAAACATGGCATTTCAGTCAAAGTCTTGGTTAATAAAACCAGCTTCTTACTGTGTCCACCTCTGCCGGCTGTAGCCAGACGTCCGTGACCTCCTGGCCGCAGCTCATACAGCCCTTTAGATGGCTTCTTGCTACCATGCTGTCTGGCTCAAGCTCACCTTCTGGGCAGTGCATGACCTGAGCATGAGTGAAGGACTGAGGAGAAGTGGGAAGAGGTGCTGCTGATCATTTCAGGAGCTCCCAGTCAGAAATGGACCTGAAATCGGGCAAAAGACCACAGAGCATGTGGAAGCGAAGGCCTCTCCCGGGCTCGGATTCTCCAGCCCGGGGCTGGTCAGCAGGGTCTCAGGAAGCACGAACTTGTGCTACCATCAGCCTCAGAAGAACACAACCTGAAGGGAAGCTCCCCCAAACACGCCCCACCCCAACACAGTGACACCACAACGAGCACCAGAACCCCTCGTGTTCGTGAGCCGCCTGCCTCTCTCTCTCTTTTTTTTTTTTTTTTTTTTGTATTTTTCTGAAGCTGGAAACGGGGAGAGACAGTCAGACAGACTCCCGCATGCGCCCGACCGGGATCCACCCGGCACGCCCACCAGGGGCGATGCTCTGCCCACCAGGGGGTGATGCTCTGCCCCTCCGGGGCGTCGCTCTGCCGCGACCAGAGCCACTCTAGCGCCTGGGGCAGAGGCCAAGGAGCCATCCCCAGCGCCTGGGCCATCTTTGCTCCAATGGAGCCTTGGCTGCGGGAGGGGAAGAGAGAGACAGAGAGGAAGGGGGGGGTGGAGAAGCAAATGGGCGCTTCTCCTATGTGCCCTGGCCGGGAATCGAACCCGGGTCCCCCGCACGCCAGGCCGACGCTCTACCGCTGAGCCAACCGGGCCAGGGCACAGCCGCCTGCCTCTCTTACAGAGGCGTGCAGCAGGGTGGAAACCTACGAGCTGCAGGGCCGGGCGTGGTTCTAAGCCCTGTTCTCCCCGCATGGCCGTTGCCGAGTCCGTGTCTGCTTGGTGGCTGGGTCCCGCACAGGTTAGGAGAAGAGGTCTGGTCAGGAAAATGCATGCACGCCCCAGAGTTCAGTAGAGACAACCCAAAGAGGGGTGCCAGGACACAGTGGTTGGAGAGACAGAAGAGCGAACAGGAGGGGGAAGCAACTCCAAGATGAGCGACATTAGGAAGATCTCACCCACCCAAGGCTGGGTGGGGGGGAGGGGCGTTAGGTTGTCCCGGGGCAAGGCCACCCTGTGGGAGCTGGAACTAAGTCAGGGGTGCCCCGTGGTGTGGAGGCTGGGGTCACAGGAGACGCAGCCTGTCCCTGAGAAGCTGCTCAGAACAGCAACCACGGAGAAGCCCCGGGCCTCCCTGGTTCTTGCGGCCTCCAACCTCCTGCCGGTGCCTCTCATTTACGCAGAAGCCAGAGGACATGAGAGCCTGGGAGAGGTCATTGTCAGGGGTTGGCCCTTGTGGGACAGAGCAGAGCAGGGGAAGGACGCCGAAAGCTAAGTATCAGTGACCACGACAGGGAGTTGCTAGATTCCCATTATCTTTCCACAAATCACCCCAATGAACAACCTGATTTGAGAACACGCCTCCTGTACAGTTTCATCCATCAAAGTGTTCGCCTTGTGCTCCTCCTCCACAGATGTGCTAGAGCTGGTGCCTTCCGGGCCGTCTCCAGCCTATCAGCCTGACGAGTAAGGAGGTTCCGGGCCGTCTCCAGCCTATCGGCCTGACGAGTAAGGAGGGTGGGGACGGCCCCTGGACTCTGATTGTACCTTCTCCCCGGGATGCTTCTGGCTCAGACGTCACAGCGTGGCTCCGACAAAGCTTCCGATCTCCAGGTTACCACGTGGAGCTGGACTTGGCCAGGATATTGTTTTTCATGTGGTTCTCGAAGGTCACAGAAGTTAGGGTTTTTCAATTACGAGCTGGCTGGGTGCGAGGTAGGGGAGCTGCCAGGATGTGACTAGTAGAAGGCACATTCTTTCTGGGCCGGGGCACGTCCCAGCTGCAGTGATAGATGTGCTCAGCCTCACTGGGTTGGCACCAACCTGTCAGCCCTTGATAAAGAGCTCGACAAACATTGTGCTAATACAAACAAGGAAAAATGGGATAGGATTTGAAACTCGCTGCCTGGGAGCCATCTAAACAGACAAGGTGAGCAGGAGGGCCCGAAGGACAGAAGTTCCTGAGTGTCCTTTCTGCCGTCTTCAGTGAGTTTTCCCGCTTGTCCACTCGGTGTCCCCAAAGTAATCGATCCTGGTCATCTCAGCAAGAAGGGACTACTCCAGGGGAATGAATGACTGGGAAAAAGACGAGTAAATTGATAGCCTGAAGCCCAGAGCAGACACCAGGGGGAGACTTGGCTGGAAACGGACTATGGGGGCCTTGAAAGCCTCGGGGAGAGACTGGGCTGTTTCTGACCACAGAGGAGCCATCAAGTATTTTGAAGAGGACAGTCCTATGACAATAGCAGTATTTCAAGCAGAGAGAGGCCCAGTGGCACTGTGCGGCTGGGTCGATGGGGGTGGGGGTGGAAGTGGAGACAGCAGAGACCAGCGGAGCCTTGGGAAGGCGGTTCAGAAATCTGGCCACGTGGTGAGAGTGCACGTGCCGCGTAGACCTAGTGGGTGTGGGAAGAAAACTCTGATGTGAGGGAACCTGGATGTTTAGGACGCACAGTGTGGTCTCAAAGATAGCTCACAGGTTCTGAGGCCATAACCGTATTTACTAACAGAAATCAGAGAGAATTTGGTTCATTTTTTATTGGTGGGTGACTAGACTTGTTGGGTTTAGATTGCCAATGAGATGTCTAAGTCAGTGTTCACACCAGGTGCTGGACGCTTGAGGACTTACCAAAGGAAAGGACTAAAGCCAAAGATTTACTAGACTTAGAGTAAGCGAGATTCTTAATGAAGGGGTAATAGGGATGCCAAACTCACCTGGCCCGGTTCTCAGCCAGAGGAACAGAGAGCATTCCTATGGTCTGGGGTTCCCAGATCGATAACGTCAAGTTCCCCAAGTCGCTACAGATCATTTCTCGCCCTCCTGTCTCTCCCCTTTGGCTGTTCTCCTGAGATGTGGGCCACACACTTCTCAGGTCTGGCATCACTGCCTAACGGGGAGGCCGGGGCAGACTGAGAGTCTCCATTCATACCTCCCAGAATTAAAAAGGAGATTCTTTTTGTAGCGATCTACCTGCCTGGCCAGGTGGCTGAAGGGAGGGCAAAGCCAGCTTTCTGAGAAATCTCAAAGTCATATGGACACCCATGAATGTGACCTGACCTCATGCCATTCTCTCTGAGGACAGTGAGAGGTGCTGTCCAGACGCCATCAGCCACCGGGACTACAGGCCAAGCCGCCGGGATTTGAATCCTGGTGTGACTGCATAGCTAAGAATAGCACCGATCTCATGGAGAGGATGTGAAGATAAAATGAGTTTGTTTGTGTATAATGTTTAGAACAGTGATCGCATAGCAAGGGTACTCAATAAAAACTATCATTACTATTGGTACTTTCACTGGCACCTCAGATGAATTATTAGCTGGTTTTTTTCTTCCACTTCTTCCTCTTCTCCGGCTGAAAGGTTGTGAGTTGCTGGTCACGTCTCTGAGTAATCTGGGATTTCAAGAACAAGAGGGAGACGATTTTAATCTGGAGGAGAAAGAAGAAACCAGAATAAAACACGTCAAAGGGCTCAAACAACGTCTGAGACTCAAGGTCACATGTGGGGGAAAGACCCACTCAAACAACTGGCCTTCATGTTCCTCTTATGAGTGGTTTTAGTGTGGGTCGGAATGGAAAGCCCTGCTAGGGTTTTGTAGAAAAAAGGAGACCAGTGCAAAGTAATTCGGAGGCACTTCCGGTCTGGCTTTTCCCAGAATTTTCTTGGAACATTCCTTCTGTTCATCCCCTTTTTCTGGATGGGCTAATTCCTCCTCATCATTCAGTATCCCTCTTGGACCAGAATGCTTGGGTTCAAAATCTAAGCTCCCCTTGTTTATATGTCTGGTTCCTACATCAGACTTTGAGCCCCTAAAAGGAACGGACCCCATCCTATACTTTGCTGAAGCCCCTGTACCCAGCGCAGGGCCTGGCACCAGGGTGCTTCTCAACAAAACCCTGATGAATGAGGAAGTAGGAAGCTAAGCATCAACTCTGGGCCAAGCCGCTGGGATTTGAATCCTAGTGTGACTGCATGGCTAAGAATAGCACCGATCTCATGGAGAGGATGTGAAGATAAAATGAGTTTGTATGTGTATAATGTTTAGAACAGTGATCGGCATAGCAAGGGTACTCAATAAAAACTATCATTACTATTGGTACTTTCACTGGCACCTCAGATGAATTATTAGCTGGGTTTTTTTTAAAGAGCTGCACATTAAATATAATGAGTTGCTTAATAATGTCTCTCCAATGCCATGGTTTGTGAGGAATCTGTGAGTAGGCGAATTAATGATCACGCAAACAAATTATAATTCAGGATTTCCTCTTGTAATTTGGCCCAGACAGATGAGCTCTGAAGAGCCAAATTGGCTCATTTATCTCTGCTCCAAGAAGGCCCCGTGGCGAGGGAGAATCATTCAGCACGGAGTGCCGTCAACAAGGGAATTTGTTTGCGAGCAACAGTGATGGGGCCATTTTTCAACCTCAGCGTCAGGTGATTCATTTTTATTTTGCCTGAAGATGAAGAAGAGAAAAAGGTTTTAGACCAAAAAATAATCATGTAGGAAGTGGCAGAAAACAAACATTGCAGAGTGTATCGGAAGTGAGTGCCCACTAGGACGGGAGGTCCAGATCATGGCCAAGCCACCACCAGCAGCAGCCTGCAGCCCCAAGATTAGAGCCAAGCTTGCAGAAACGCTCACTCAGCTCGGAATAAGACACCCGACTCGTGGTCTGTGCCAGGCGGCCAGCTGGTCACGTGTGTACAAGCACGTTCGCCTCGAGGTCAGGGACCAAGACTTGAACGTCTGTGTCTTCTGTTGAAATAATGGTAATAGCTACTACCATTTGCAGAGAGCTTAGGACATGCCAAACTAAAAACATGATAAGCCCTGAACATAGATTGCCTCTGTGTCTTCTCACAAAAACCCTCAGAGGCAGAAAGACCCTGTTTTACAGATGAGTCAACTGAGGCACAGTAACTTCCCCTGGACACACAGCAAATCAGGCTTTGAACCGAGAGAGTATGACCTGAGGGTTTGCAGGCTTACCCAGGATACTTGCTGTTTTGTACAGGCCTCCGAGACGGGCAGCAGCCAGTTAAAGATTTCATTGATAGATGGAGGAAGAAAAGCCTAAATGACCAAGGAATGGATGAGGCTGCCCTAGGGTGGAATTGAGAATTCATCCCTAGAATCTCCCCTCGTTGAGCTCTGGTCTCCATGAATAGACACCAATAGTGAGATTAATCTCTGCCTGTTCTAGCCCTTAGTTTGGATGAACACAGCGATACTTTGGCTTAGCGTGTCCTTGGACTGTGGTCTTGCCCTGGGATCCACCCCTGGCAGGGCTCACTAGCACAAGGATAGCAACCCCCAGAAAGTCAGGAAATGCCTGTTAGAGTTTTACAGCAATACCAGCCTTGACTGCAAATGCATCTAGCAGTCATGGACTTTTCCAAATGGCCAGCCCCTGGGTCTCTCCTCTCATGACTAATATGCCACCAGAACCCTTCACCTGCTCCGAGAGGCTATGCTTCTTCTCTGCTCCAAGGGAACGAGAACAATGACTTTCAAGTTATTTCAAACTAGTCTTCAAAGACATAACCACCAACAGAATCCGAGGGAACCGAATGGAAAGCCAGAACTAGCTGCACTGGAAGGTAATGTGACAACAGGCAAAAGCCATAGGATTCCTGGTGAAAAAGGAGGACTCACCCTGGGTTCCCTGCCTCCTGTACCATCAGGGGCTCTTCTGAGGAAGGATGCCCCCCACCCCACACACACACACGGGATGTCCCGCTCCTTCCCCAGCCCACAGTGAATAAGCACTTGGTCTGTTTACCATGTAGGCGAAGGGCGGACAAGCCCCGCTCTTGCACTGGAAATTCGCTAGCTGAAGGATGTCAGCTGTGTGTTAGCCCCGTGTTCCAGGGCTGCCCGGATCTGCTCCTGACCAGATGCCAGCAGCTGGGCACCATTTCCTCCTCACCCCTGAAACCGATGCGGGGAAATAAGCTGTGGATTTGCCGTATTGATATTCAATGCAGCCAGCCTGCAAGGCTACTAAGCGCTGTCGGAAGCTCACTCAGCCAGTATTAGGAAGGAGGTGAACGTGGGCTCCAAAGGGTGGGAATGAGATGGTCTGAAAAAGAGAGCCCCTCAGCTAACATCCTCAAAAGTCCTCCGTCCATCCCGATTCCCACGTCTGGCTAAGGGAAGGAGCTAGCTGGTCCTCCCAACTGCGGCCCCCGAGCCTCAGGCTGGGCCAGGAGTCAACAGCCTGGGGCCACAGAAGAAGGGAGTCCTTGGAGGCTTATTGAAAAGCTCAGTAGTATTGAGATTAGCTATTTAATAATACCTACTATGAACTGTGTTAAATGTTTCACAAATATGATTTCATTTTAAAGTTATATTAATTACAAAAGAAATCCATGCTTATTATTTTAACAGTAATATATCTGAGCAAAATGAAAAAAAATAAATCCCCTATAATCCCACCTCCCAAACATAATCACCATTAACCTTTTGGCATGTATACCCAACCAAACCCTACGAGGTGTAGAGGGTAGTATGCGTTTTGCAGCTGAAGAAATCAGGCCTAGGGAGGTCAAGTCTCCAGATAAAAGCTGTGGCACTTGTAAACTGGAATCTGAACTCCGGTGATTTTACGTGATGAATGTTTACGCATTGTTTTTATGTGACCGGATCACAGGGTCTTAAAGAACAAAGCAGACAAGGTTTCTGTGGCTATGCGGCGTCAATCTAGTGGAAGAGCCAATCAATATACACAATGCACAAATCAGTGATCACTGAAAGTGACGACTGCCATGGAGAAAATGAAAATAAACCACTGTCATGTTAAATGAGTGTCATGGGGAAATAGCGACTTGGAATAGGTCAGAGAAGGATTCTTGGAGGAAATACATTTTAACTTTTTAAATAAGCACTTTAAGGGTGTTTCCTGTAGGCCCTGGCCAGTTGGCTCAGTGGTAGAGCATCGGCCTGGTGTGCAGAGGTCCCGGGTTCGATTCCCAGCCAGGGCACACAGGAGAAGTGCCCATCTGCTTCTCCACTCCTCCCCCTCTCCTTCCTCTCTTTCTCTCTCTTCCCCTCCCGCAGCCGAGGCTCCATTGGAGCAAAGATGGTCTGGGCGCTGGGGATGGCTCCTTGGCCTCTGCCCCAGGTGCTAGAGTGGCTCTGGTCGCAACAGAGCGATGCCCCGGAGGGGCAGAGCATCGCCCCCTGGTGGGCAGAGCGTCGCCCCCTGGTGGGCGTGCCGGGTGGATCCCGGTCGGGCGCATGCGGGAGTCTGTCTGACTGTCTCTCCCTGTTTCCAGCTTCAGAAAAAAAAAAAAAAAAAAAAAAGAAACTAGAAAAAAGGGCAGCAAACAAAACCCAAAGTGAATGCAAGGAAGGAAGTAATAAAGTTCAGAGTGAAAATAAACAAAATAGAGTCTAAAAAAAAAAAAAAAGAGTGTTTCCTGTATACCAATCAATATTTTAATTTTTTTTTAAACTGTTGTTGCATTTTAACCTCAAAAATTCCCACAATGTAGGCATTATTTTCATGACAGTTACAGATGAAGAAACGGGGGGCACAGAGAGGCTAAGTAACTTTCTCAAGGTCACACAGCTAGGAAGTGGTGAAGCTCGAGATTGAGATCCAAGTAGACTGGCTCCAAAGTCATGTTTGTGACCATTACCCTCGAAAGCCTCCATCTGAGCCAAGGTCTGAATAATGAGGTGTAATCCATGCACGATCTGGAGAGAGTACTCAAACAGAAGGGACAGCAGGGACAAAACATTGAAGTGGGAATGTGCCCAGCACGTCTGTGTCTCAGAAAGAATGCCATCAGCTGTTAGGCTAGGTCACACAGGGCCTTAGCGGCCAGAGGAAGAAGGTCTTTGGCTCTTAAGTTTAGTAGGAAAAAAACTGAAGGTTTTCAGCAGAGAAGTAATTTGATCAAATGTCCATTTTAAAGAGATTCCTTTGCCTATTAAATAGAGACGAGAATTTAGGGAACAGATTGGGGAGGACCCATGGACCAGGTCGGGGTCAGGACTAAAGATAAAAGTAGCTTGTATTAATTAGGATGGTAGCCAAGGAGATAGGGAAAAAATGAGGGGGGGAATTGGCTGACCCAAAGTTGTGCTTTTTCCATTTAAAGCTTACTGCCTTAGACAAAAGCATTTTGGTAAAAATTCTTGGTTAAGCAGGGGAAGACCACCTTGTGCAGTTGGGTGGGAGGTATCAAAGGGATAGAGGCTGGTGCTTTACAGTCGTGAGCTGGGAACAAGAATTTATCACAAAGGCGCAGATAATAATAATTCCTACAACTTAAGGCGTAGCTATTGCATTGCAGGTTTTATTCCGACGCGTTTCTGTATTCTAACTCATCAAATCCTCACAACAATTCCTGAGGAAGGTGTTTTCATGAATCCCATTTTATAGACAGGTGAAGTCAAACAATCAAGGTCACGAAGCTGGTAAGTGGCAGAACTGAACCTCGAACCCAGACAGTGGCACCTGGAGACCACAGCTGTCGGCCACTGCACTGACCTGCTTTTGCAAGATGTCTGCTAAGCCAACCAGCAGACTCCGGAGCTGACAGGTGGCAGGTGAGCGTGCACACAGGGACAGCGGCAGGGGCCTCCATTCTTTCTAATAAGAGTGACTTGCACTTTTAAAAAGGGACAGATAGTCCTTTCAGTGCTGGGTTTCCCGTAAACCCCATTTGAGCAACTATAGCCGCCACCTGGGTCCACAGGCAGGTTCAAGAAGGAGGGGGAGGGTGTGGCGTGTGGGGGGAGGGGCAGTAGCCCAGGCCAAGTGCCTATGGAGGCTTCAAAGCTGGGTGTCACGCCTAGGCAACTTGGACAGTTGCTCAACTTGCATTTAAAACAAAACTAAAAAACTTCCAAGCCTGTGACCGCAGACACATCCCTTAGAGCTAGTTTTGTCATCAGAGGCAGCCTCGTTGCCTCTCTCTGATGAAGATGACATGTGTGGCTGTCAACAGATAAGAATTGAGACTGAAAGTAAAATCTTATGACTGATAAGAAATACCCCCCAGAAACACACATTTTGACACCAAGTATGCTTAGCAACAGCCGTCTTCCTTAGGTGCCAATGAGAGTCTCCATATCATAAGATACTAGACTTCATGGTCAACAAGAAACATATCTTAATATATATATATATGTTATGGTGCCAGCCCATACTAGAAAAACGACCAGGACATTGAAAATTGAATTCTTACCTCCTAGGAGCGTATAATCTAACCAGAAAAAAATAAATCGTATCCACTCATACGTACAATCCAACAGGTTTTGACTCATACTATGAATGGTGAAGAATCCCAAGGGGGTACTTATCTACCTGAGTGGGCGGGTCAGGTGGACTTTGGAGGATGCATGGGAATTGCACAAGGAGAGGGATGCAGAGAGCGAGAGCCAAGCTGTAAAAGCACCAGGATGCTCGTGGGATGATGGCAGATGGCTTGACCTGAGGAAAAAGTGGGTCATATGGAATAAATTGTGCCCCTTCAAATTTTATATGTTGGAGTTTTAATTCCCATTACTTGTTTAGAAAGGGGGCTTTTTAAAGAGGTGATTAAGTTAAAATGAAGCCATTAGGGCGGGTCCTAATCCAATCCAATCAGTGTCCTTATAAGAAAGGGCATTTGGACTTAAAAAGAGGCACCAGGAATGGGCAGGCGCAGAGGGAAGGCCATGTGAGGACACAGCTCGAAGGTGTCCATCTGCAAGCCATGGAGAGGGGCCTCGGGAGACACCAAACCTGCTGACATCTTGATTTTGGATGTCTGGCCTCCAGGACTGTGACAAGATAAACTTCTGTTGTTTGAGCCACCCGGTCCCAGCAAAAAAAGAGAGACAGCAAGGGCGGAAGGAGGAGGAGGAAGAAGAGGCTGGGTTGGCAGATTTGGGTAAGATTGAGGGCCGTCCGACCTTTGCTCTTTACCCCCCACGAGCGGGAAGTCCCACTCATGCATGCTGCTGGTCACCAGAGCCCACTCCAGAGCTGCGAGTGGGTCACTTGAATAATAAACTGGCCATTATTCAACTGACTGCCCAGACTCCGGCACAGGGGAGTCGCTCTGTAAATGTTCACTGAAAAAAAAAATGAATAAATGCCTGAAATCGACTTCAGTCAAAAGTGCAGATGGCAAGTGACATTTGACAGGGGTGGTCTGGGGACACGACACTCCCTGTTTCTTTAGAGTCACTCTCTTACCCCTTATCCTCCTTTAATTTTCTTATTATCACTTAACTTTTAGTGAGTGTGGTTTGTTTTTTTTAAAGTGTGTCTTCCTTTGCCAGAACAAAAGCTTCATGAGGGTGGTCCTAGGCTCTGTTCTTTTTCTCTTGGCACCCATAAGAGTGACTGATGGGCACAGAGAGGACCCTTAGTAAATATCCATTGGCTGAGTGAGTGAAGATGCCATTTAAATGGATCCTCTCATTCACACTTCACAATAATTTTGCCTGGTAGATGGAGAAGCACTTAGTATAGGGCCCATTCTACAGATGTTGAAACTGAGGTTCAGAAAGGTTACGGGTGCTGAAGCTCTGACAGGTGGGATGGGCTTCAGGCTCAAGTCCTCTAACAACTTCTCTAACCCTTTTTACACGACACCACGCAGTCTCCCAAGTGGCTTCGCTGAGTTACTATTCAATAATTCTATTGTGAAGCAATAAAAGGAATAACCCAACAAGGAGTGTCTCTGTATCACTTCCTGAATCACTGCTAAGGACATGATATACTAATAATCAGAGTTCTCGGTCTTAAGAATCCATGGGAATTTAGTGCCCAAAACAATTCCAGATCTCCTGAAAGTTGCCATTTCCTCTTCTCAGACAGAAATTTATAAAACGTGGGTTTTTCTGTCTCATCTTGGCTATCGGGAAGCACCGAAATTGAATTAGTGCTTAATTACAGTAATAATCTGATTTCGGGTCCAGTTATATCCTTTCCTCCTATACGTGATTTCTGATCTGTATTTTCACTTAAAGTAATTAGGAGTATGGATACACAGTTTGGGTTATAAGCTGTAGCACATCCTTCTTCGCAAAAACTATATAGGAAATACAGAGAATAAGCAATATCTGGCGCAATCAAAGGCTTGCCAAAGGCCAGGGGCCATGTTTGCATTTTCCATTAATTTATTTCATCAGCAGAAAAACAAAATTCTATAGTGCTAGACAAACCAAATGTTCTAATATTGTGTAATGAAACCAATGTTTGCAATTATGAAAGAATATGGTGAGCCTTCTCCTCCCTTCCTCAGCTGCCTCCATCACCTCCGCCTCGATGATTTCAGCACTCTGCTAATTAGACCCGCTGCTTTGACCCTTGCCCCCTTCAATGTACTCCCCAATGAAGGGCTCTTGTTAAAAGTCACATCATGGCCCTGGCCGGTTGGCTCAGTGATAGAGCGTCGGCCTGGCGTGCAGGGGTCCCGGGTTTGATTCCCGGCCAGGGCACACAGGAGAAGCGCCCATCTGCTTCTCCACCCCTCCCCCTCTCCTTCCTCTCTGTCTCTCTCTTCCCCTCCCACATAGAGGCCCCATTGGAGCAAGGATGGCCCGGGTGCTGGGGATGGCTCCTTGGCCTCTGCCTCAGGCGCTAGAGTGGCTCTGGTCGCAACAGAGCGACGCCCTGGAGGGGCAGAGCATCGCCCCCTGGTGGGCAGAGCGTGGCCCCCTGGTGGGCGTGCCGGGTGGATCCCGGTCGGGCGCATGCGGGAGTCTGTCTGACTGTCTCTCCCCGTTTCTAGCTTCAGAAAAAAAAAAAAAAAAAAAAAAAAAGAGTCACATCATGTCACTCTCTGCTCAGAACCCTCCAATGATTTCTCATCTTACTCAGCATAAATCGCAAGGGCCTTTAACTAGTCCATGAGGTCCTCCAAGGTCTGGCCCCCGTGTGTGTGTCTCTGGCCTTGTCCCCTAATGCTTTGCCCCCCCCCCCCCCAACCTGTTCCAAGGCCGCACAGCCTTCTTGCATTTTTGTGAATGTTCCAGGCGGCTCTCCAGCTCAGGGTCTCTGCATGGGCTGTTCTGGAAGCCTGGAGTCTGGAACTCCCTTCTCCAGACATCTGCCTGGCTTGCTCCCTCATCACCTTCAGGGCTCAGATGTCATCTCCTCAGGAAGGACTTCCCATCATCTGCCAGCCCCCCTCAATAATCAGTCTATTTTTCTCCTAAGCACCTTTAACTAACATCCTATTCATTCTACCTCATTTGTAGTTTACAATGACTGGATCTTTACGTTATTGACTCTCGAAAGCCAGGCATTTTGTCCGTCTGTCCTTCGCTGCCTCCCGATTGACTGGACCAGTGTTTGATATATAGTAGTAGGTGCTCAATAAATCTTTTCTGAATTAATGAGTCCATGTGGGAGGAGGAAGAGGCATATTTTGCTACAAGTACACGCCGTTTTGCAAATGTACAAAACTAAAATATTCATTGTAATGGTTAGACCTTTTCTTTTCTAAACTCCTTCCTTCCCTCCACATGCTGACACTATCAGGTAAACTGCGGTAACACTGACTGGCTTCATGGTACGTGACTGTCCACGCGACTGACCTATGTCAACTTTCCAGATGTGCAGGGTGTCTTGGCTAGCTGAGCTCCTTTCTCCCAACCCCCTCCTCTTTCAAGATCTTTATTATTTATCAATATCCATGGGAACATGTGTTGCGCAACTAGGAAGGTGGGATAATCAGTTTGGGGGGCCTGAGAGCAAGGAGCAGAGGAGGAGAGAGAGGAGGACTGTGATAAAGGCAGGGACCAAGCCTCCGTGTTCATTACTATGTCCCTGGCTTGTGCAAAAGTACCAGGCGCATTTTAGGCAACCAATAAAGACTGACTCATTGAATTGTTCACATGGCCCCATGAGTCTGACTGGGCAGAGCTGGAAAGACAAAGACTTGAATTTTAGGCAGGTAGTCTTTTGGGATGCTGGGGAAGAAATTCTCTCACCTTTGCCTGGAGTCCTGGCAGCTGTGGAAGCTTCTAAAGATGGAGCCCTGGGTGGATGCTGGTGTCTAAGAAAGAGCAAGCGGCATCAGCAGCGAAGCATCTCCAAGAGGCTCCGGGTCAAGTAGAAATCCCCTCAGCGGCCACAGCTGGCAGATGGGGGTGGGGACACACAGCAGACACCCCTCTGGGAACCTCCAGAAATAATGGGGACACTTGGAAGGAGTGTGTAGCTCCATCAACATTTGTGGGCTGCTGAGGCTACGTGTGAATTTCATGTGACATCACAGAATTTAGAGTTAAGGAGCTTTTGAATTATCTCATGTAACTAGCCATTTGATACAGACGTTTCTTTCGTCTTCATGGAAGAACAAAAGCCCATGAATCCCGCGGACTGTAGTCTCTCCTTTCTCTGATGTGCGTGTCTTTGAGATTATCTAGACGGTTGTAAACCCAGCTCAATCCCGCCCCACCTCTGTCGACTTGGAGAGGTGCCTCCTCCCAGCCTTTCCGGCCCTTTCTGGAGGTGGGAGCTTTTGTTCCTCTCCACTTGGTGTGAGCCCCGCGGCTGACGCTGCTGCCAAGTACCTTCTTGTAGTTTTAATTGCTAGTCTTGGTATGGGGCGGCTCTCCCTCTCCTTTAGCAGAAAGAAGCATTCATTTAATTTCTAACCCAATTAAACCGTGAGCTCATGAGCTCATACTCCGTGGGCCACGGCGCTGGGCTCTAGAGACGCGAGCAGAATAGAAATTGCCCGAATTAACATGATTCCCTCTTCCCGTCCAGGAATGACTAACATGGGGCGAGATTACGCTTGTGCTCCAGTAGCTTTTTTCAATTAATTAATCAGCAGGTACAAGTCTGCAAAAAGAACAAATTTCTGAAGATGTCAAACGCTTGCTGCCGTTCTTGGAACGTCAGGGTGATGAGGCAGGTGGCCCAGAGGGCCTCTAAGCCCCGCCCTGGTGATTGATGCTGACCCCTCCCACTTCCCTGATTTGGGGGAGGGGCTGGCAATTTCTTTCGGCTTCAATGGGATCGACAGAGCTGACCAGGCAGTGTTGCAGCGGATAGAGTGTTGGACTGGGACGCAGAGGACCGAGGTTCGTGACCCCATGGTCACTGGCTTGAGCCCAAAGGTCGCTGGCTTGAGCAAGGAGTCACTAGCTTTGCTGCGCCGCCCCCCTCCCAGTCAAGGAACATATGAGAAATCAATCAATGAACAACTAAAGTGCACCAACGAAGAATTGAAACTTGTCTCTCTCCCTTCCTGCCAGTCTGTTCCTATCTGTCCCTCTCTCTGACTCTCCATCTCTGTCAAAAAAAAACAAACAAAAAAAGAGTTTGACAGATGATAAACCAGTCTCCAATTCAGCAGATCAGAGTAGAAAGTTACGCCTGCTTTGCTCCTGGTACTTATAGAGGAGAACCCTCTTTAAGCCTCAGCTTGGAGCAACATAATGACAAATGGCTATAGAGGCAGCTCTGAGTGACAGAGGAGCACTAAGCGAGGAGCACTGAGCCAGGAGGCAAGAGATAAAGGCTGCCTAGGTGTTTACTAGCTGCAAGGATTTGGGCCAGTCTCTCAATTCTATGCTTTTCTGTGAAACCAAGCGGTTACCCCAGAGAATCTCAAAGCTCCCAGTGGTCTTGACCCTTTCTGGGTATGAATATTGGTGGGTGGCACTCGGATACCTCTCTCTTGTCCGATCTGCCTCCTGCCACTACTTTCTGTCGGAGGAGGGCATCAGCATTGGGGAAACGGTTCTTTGAGTTCATTACCAGGGCAGCTTATGGAAGTTTCTTGAGTCCAAGGGATCTGTGAGCCAGAGTTCTGACCAAGAACCAGACATGCAGTGTGGTGTTCAGGCAGAGAGAGGGGTGGTTGGGGGAGACATCTGGGTTTGATGGGATGAGAGAAAACCAGATTCAGGAAAAATCTGTCCCCCAGGCTGATCAAAGCTGCCGTCCGTAGCTGTGCCCCTCATTCCCACATGGAGACCAAAAAAAGAAAGGAATGAAAAGAAAAAGCAATAACCCAACCTTCATGAGGAGGGTGAAAATAGGATAAGACGCCAAAATTTCCCCAGCCACAAGAATCAGGGCCCAGAAGCTGGGCCGATGGACTAAAACAAGGGAATGGCCCCCGAAGGGGACTGTGTAACGTTACAAACCTGTGACCTCTCTGCGAGCGATGGAGAGAATCCTTTACAACTTCCCGTGATATATTACAAGGGGTTCTTGAATCTCTCGACCTCTGCCCCACCCGTCCCTCCCTCTCACGCGCACACAGCAGGGGTCACCTTGTCCTTGAACCCCCTGCATGCACACTTTCCCACGTCTGGATGGTACAACAGGATGTGCTGACAAAGAAGAAGATATGTGAGCATAGAGTGTTTATAATGGTGAAGTCTCCCCACTTTCTGCTCCTGGGTATGAGAAATAAAAATCAAAGCCGGAGTAAAACATAGTATGACTGCAACATCTCCATGAATCATGAAGGAGGGGATTCATGAACTAATTAATGGGACTAATAAGAGAATTGGAAACTCATCTAAATATATTTATGGCGATCGGTTCCGTCCTGCGGCAGGGCGGGCGCCCTGTTCTCTCTCACAACATCTTTTAGTATTCTTTTTCCCCTGGGATATCTCAGTAAATTCATTTCTCTGTGAATAAATCAAATAAGTGCCTCTGAAACACTTATACCTTCTACCTAGGGCCTCATAAGGAAGAGGGGAGCTTGGAAAAGTACTGTCTCCAAGCCATTTCCCTCTGTGTTGCCACCAGCCAGGCCGGAACGCGGAGAAACAAATGTTCTCAATCACTTTGCATAGTGCAGTGGGCTCATTTTCTCGCAGCTGTGTGAGATAAAAACAAGGAACTGATTTCTTCCTGAGCAAACCAAATTTCAATTGCGGGACTATACCAGAAAAGAATCCGCTCAGATGCACATAGTCTTGTTGAGTATTCTTTGACATCCGTCACTGAGACACACTGTTTGTATCCTGTCTCCCTTTCTCTCCCAGTAACCAAGACAGAAGGCTATATCAGTGTGCATGCGTGTGCATGTGTGTGTGTGCAAATGACTCCCAAATAAAATTATGACAATATATTGCTGAGTAGGGTTCTTTCAGTAAGTCAAGAAATGCAGTAATCAAAGTTCTAACTTCATTAGTCCCTCTGTTTGCATGAACATTTCCCATGCTGAGCCTCACCTTGACAGGTTCCAGTATTTCATCTCCTGGATAGGAAGGGATGACTGGCTAAGAACAGAATGTCTTGCAGCATTGCAGAAATGATAGTGCTGCCCTTGGAGGGCACAGCCTAAGGTCAAAGCTGATTCTCTCTGAAGATTATACACACCAAGTGAGAGGGATTGGACATTGGTGTCCCAGATGGCAGAAGGCAGGGGGTGCTCACTTCCAGATCATTCCACTAAAGCCTCTCACCATCCTAAGATGGTCACTGGAGAGAGAGAGAGAGAGAGAGAGAGAGAGAGAGAGAGAGAGAGAGGATGCTTGAAATAGCTAACAAAAATAAACTCCAGAACATCCTTAGGAAGATGGCAAAATGGAGTCAACTATGTTTCCAGAATTATAATGCTCTGTGAAGTCCCATGGAGTTGACAGAGTAAGTCTTAAGAGTCCTGCTCAAGTTTGCTAACTGTCTTCTAAGGAGGGAGGGGTCCATTTCACTGCAGGGTTTTCTCTCCTGTAAGAAGGACGAGCCCAGGTGGGCCAGAGCTAAGTTGTTTGGGACAATTGAGAATGTAGACTGCCACCAGTTGCTCTCTTCTCTGCCTTTGTCCATGAAGGATTCATCCTCGCCTCTAAATAAATGATGAGCAAAAATATAACACATAGAGGTTTGAAGATCAGCTGGGTCATTAGTCTGGTTGACCCTGGTCGTGCCTTGAGACAGGGAGTTTTCTAGTGTTATCTCCCCCACCACCACTTCTCACTCAGCCCCCGCCTTCATCAAGGAGCCTGTGGTCCTGGTGGGGTTCATGACTGCTCACACACGTCCCCTCTTCTCGGTTTGGTAACCTTGATCCAGTCAGTCTGTGACAAGACCTATGTGAGAACTCCCTGCGATGTCACAGCGTGGCACCAGGCTCTGAGCTCAAAGCTTTGGCTCTCAGCCACCAAAGTATCCTGGGTTGGTCCCTAAAGACCGTGGTCCCAGCCGAAAGGACCGTGCCATTTCTCAAGGTGCCTCACTAGGAACTACAGGCACGTTGAGTCAGCAGAGAATCTGGGTGACTGTTTCAGATCTGACATTTTCTTAAAAACCAATGCTAGTAACTGTTTCCGTCTCCTCCCGGCATCTTGAGGAAGCACAGAAGCACGTGTGAGGTGGGGGCATTTTATCTTGTATATTGCAGCCGTTACTCATGTGGGGGAAACACTCAAAGCCAACTGGATTTGGATCCAGGGGGGTTTTGTCAACCACAGGTGCTTATGCACCGATGCAGGTTTGGGTTGGCAGAGCAGAGTTCAACATGGAGGTTTCCATCTTGGAGATGCACAGAAAATACACAACAGGGGAAGAGGGGTAATTTTCTCCCTCTTGACAAAAGGCCTCTCAAGTCAAGCCTTTCCTCCCCATTCGCAGGCCGCTGACTCAGCCCAGACCCTTCTCATCTCTCGTCTTGATACTGCAGTAGCTTCTTAACCACCTCCTGCTTCCAACCTCTTTCCAACTGAGTCCAACCTCCACAAAGTCACCAGAGACTTGTCCTTAACAATAGATCTGTGATGTCACTTTCCTGTTTACAGTCCTCTGTCAATTTCCATTTCCCAAAAGATCAAATTAAAATTCTGTATCATGGCACATGAGACTCATGTCTATTGGGTATTAATTTGTCCCTATTACCCCATTTCCCTTGTTTTGTCCCTAATGTCCCAAGCTCTAGCCACACCGAACTTCTCACCATTCTCCACGGTGCCTTCTCACAACTCCATGTCACTGAAGGAGCTGCTTGCTCATCCCTCCCTTCTTTACCTAGAGAACTCCTACTCATCCTTTAAAACCCAATTTAAAACTTGTCTCCTCTATTAAACCTTTCCTGACTTTGACAGTCAAAATTAGATGGTGTACAAAATTAAATTGTGTACACAGTGCCAGGAGTTGACAGCTATAATTGCCAAAACTGAAATTAGGATCACCTCCTGTGAATGGAGTTAGCACAGATCAAGTAGTAGTAAGTGATAGCCACTATTAGTAAAAATAACCAATTTCCAAAACTATTTGAAAACCACCCAAAATATAGTTATGATGACTCAGATAGAAACTCAGAAAGACTCACGTGAATTATGACTTTTATAATAATGTTTATTTGTTTTTTCTAATAAAATTAATGTATGATCATATAATAATTTAATATATATAGAGAAAGGTAAGTTTAAAAAAAGAAAAACCAAATTACTCATAATGCAATCATTCAGGGAAAATTACGTTATGTTTGATATGTCTTCTTTCATACACACAAGAATTTGTACATATTCTTAAGCACTCTTTTTCACTTAATACAGTGTAAATAGTTTGTGAATTAAATTTTATTCTAGACCATGACTATCTATTATCCCATTATGTATGGGCATATGTAATAATGAATTTACCTAGTTCTATTGGATGTCTAGGTTGCTTCCAATTTTTCAGCATTATTAGTAGTACAAAGGAACACCTTGTAGCTACTGACATTTCGTGTTAAAAGGGGCTCCAGAAAGATTGTGCTAGTTTCCGAATAATAAACCAAGAATAAGAATGTCTGTTTCTCTAAATGTCTTGCGAACTATTGGCACTCAGATTGGATTGTAACTAAAAATAGGCAAAGCTAATCAACTACATTGTATTTTTATGTAAAGAAATAATAATGAA
Source organism: Saccopteryx leptura (assembly GCF_036850995.1). Lineage (NCBI taxonomy): Eukaryota > Metazoa > Chordata > Mammalia > Chiroptera > Emballonuridae > Saccopteryx > Saccopteryx leptura. The sequence continues at coordinate 69,414,291 of NC_089513.1, forward strand.
TTTCCAGGAGGGGGGTGGGGGTTAAGGCACCAGTATGGGCGTGTCAGAGATCAAAGCTGGTGGTGCATCTGGGCTCAGGGACGTGGGTGCTCTGCTTATACAGCAGCACCTTCTGATGGATATATCAATAGATGCCTCAAGGTCATGATGCTTGATGGTCCAGACTCTCAGGATCATCCAGTCACCTCTCTTGCCTCTGGGTCCCTGCTCACCTGGCCATATTCAGCCTGCAGGGCAAGCATGATCTTTGACTAACCGGCACCTAAAGCATAAGTACAGTTCTCCTTGTCAATTGTCACTCTGATCTATAGGTCAGTCACTTGTGAAAATAGTGCCAAATGTGAGACTATCTCAGGAAACTTATCACCTATGGCAAAAAATTTTGAAGTCCCCCAAATAGAAGTCAGCCCCCAGATTGGTTCCCAAACTCGGATGATCCTCTGACTAAGCACTCATTTAAAATATGAGTTTCCAAGATTCGCCTTTGGAGACTTTAGACTGGGGGAAGTCTAGGGTAGGTCCTAGGAATCTCTCCATTTATTAAGCATCCACATCTGGTTCTGATGTAAGCCAAAGGCTGAGAACAACGGGCCCAGACCCTGACGGCCCAACCAGGGTCCCCATCCTTGCAGGACTGGCCAAGAGACCAGCTGGCCCTTTACAAATGACGTCCTTTGTTTCCCTCTGTGTCATCCTCAAACATTAGTGGGCAATCCAAGAATACTAATAGTGCCTAAGATAATGAGTTCCTAACCTGTCCTGAGCACTTTGCCCACCTTATCTCTTTGTCCCCTCCCCACATCCTGAGGCCTCAGGCTGTTTCTGCGGCTCTGAAATGGGGCTAACAGCACACACGTCAAGCTACTGTGAGCAGTCCCATTGTCAGAGCTTGAATCATCATCACGACTCCAGGCCTAGCTGTTAACGTGAAACAATATAAGGAATGCAGTGGTAACGGAGTCTAGCAGACAGGTTTCCAAATGGGCCAGAACCAGATGCAGAGTTAAAGTGGCTCTATAAGGAGCAGCAACATTGGGAAAACAGAGACGAAATAATGAAACCGCTCGTGGGAAAAAGAGACAGTCCCACCTCTTTAGGACGTTTTCCTTCTCGCTGTTTCGCCTCCCCGGTCTCCTATGGATTGAGAGAAAGCCGCCATTAAGGCAGCTCCTGACTGCTTTTCTAATGGCTGAAGCCACGGCCCCACCTTTAAGATGGGGCTCGGTTGGAGAACCTCAAAACCCAGCTGAGCCAGCTGCTCTCTACTGAGAACGGGAAGAGCCCCGTCCAGACCCGAGGCCCAGCCACAACTCCAGCTTCAAGCCAAGATGCTCAAAGCACCAGAGATAAAGACAGAGGAAACTCAGAATGAATCTCTAGATTGTGCCCCCGATCAGGAAAGGGGTCCGTCCCTAGACCCTCGAACAGATGAGGAGTGCAGAGAGAAGAGGTGGCGGGCGGTGGTTCAGTGAGTCGAGAAGCCGTGAGCATCACGTTAGGTTCACGGAGCAGACCTAGCTTTAACCTGCTTTGTTCCTGTACCCCAGAGAGCGACCAACTGGCCTGGGAAATGCCATCTCCACCAGCCATCATTAGGCCACGTGAGGGGCTTTTCCCACAGGAAGGCAAGGTGTTCCTTGGTATTAAGATGTAACTAAGACCACTCCACACATCCGACGGGCAGGTAGGGGATCCTGAGAGCCTAACTCAACACACACCCAACCACTGAAGGAAGCAGAGCACCCAAAGGCCCGGGTGGGGGATCACCTTAACATCCTCTGCAAGGTGTTTAATTCCCAGGATCGGATCAGGACTGGAGGGGATCGGCCACCTGGAGTCCCTCAGGCTTACCTTTGCGGCAGACTCAGGAGTCTTAGCCCCAGAGGAGGCTCTGAGAACAAGAGTGCCCCTGGTAGCCCCAGCAGAAGCTCATGCAAAGATGCATGCCAAGTTCAAGGGAGAAGCCACGCCTGTAGGGAGCGTCCCTGTGCTGCCCCCGGCTGCCTGTAGGGGGCGTCCCTGTGCTGCCGCGGGCTGCCAGCCCCACTGCTGTCCCTCCCACGGGCCCACCTTGGTGCCTACCAGAAGGCTGGACTCCTGAATCCCTCTTTTCTCCTTACACTAGCCTCGGGGAAGGCCTGGGGGTCAGAGCGGAGTCTCAAGAGGGCGGGAGGTGGGGGACCAGTGCTGAGCTGCAGAACAATTACTTTTGCAAGTGAGGAAAAAAAATTGGTGAACTATCTGCTCCCAGCAGACTGAGATGAGCAGATTGGTGAGCAGTGGCGGCGACTAGGGACAGCTGTAAACACATTTACAAAACCCAGATAATTGTGAGTTTGTTTTTCTCTTTCAAAAAGAATATATATATATTTGGACTCTTCTGTTTTTTCTCTTTCTGGACAGAGCCACTAGCTGGCTGCCTCCACAATAGGCCCCCAAATAGAATGACTGCGTGAGAGGGGGGAGCATGGGAGGCTAGCCCACACCAGAATTAGAAGCAAGCCCTGGGAGGCAGCATTTCACAAAATCTGCTCTCCGAGTCTGGCTTTGCAAGCATTGCTCTTTTGCTAAACTGGCAACAGTTGCCGCTAAGAACCTCAACAGTATCTCACACTTGTCAATTCTGGGTGCCTTGGCCCTGATTCAACCTGGTTTGGAACTGGTGTTTGCTACATTTCCCAACCCCCATGTTAGCTGTCCTCCCTAGACCTCTTTGATTTCCTGTTCGCCTCTCTCTTCCTCTGATTGTCCTATTTTTATTTAAGAGGTCACAAGCCTTGATTGCAAGGGGTAAGGAAGGCAAGGCAAAAGTCGTTTTTGTTCCCAGATGTGGGTTACGTGAGACACGCCATCCGTGGCAGACGTAGGGCTAACCCACTGAAATGAGCAATTTGTCGGGAACAGCCCTGGGCCCGCAGGGACAGATTAGATGAGCCCCGGCACGCTCAGATCTTATTTCTGTGCTCAGTAATTTTCTTCATCAGGTTTGCTGATAGATTTGTGAACCTCATCACTCAAGACAGGCCTTCCGTGTCAAACCACTTTTCCTGTTCCTCTGATGGGAGACTCTCAGCAGCCAGCATGCTTTGAGAGAAAGTGACCTCAGAGGGGATGTGCCGTTCTCCCAATCAGTCCCTGGCCTGCAGGTGGCTCTTGGTCCTAGTGGGAATTGCGTGTGGATGAAACTGGGTAGCTCAGCAAATCCAGGAGACTCAGCATTCAGGGATGCTGCCTCAGAAGTCAATCCAGGCCATGGGAAGATCTGAGTAACGGACACGGTGCTGTGTGTGCACTCATTTATTGATTTAAATTGAATTAAGCTGACCCAGAGCCAACTGTTGATACACAGCTGTCTCTGTCTGTGGCCAGTTCATCCACTCACGTGAGATGATTTTGTGAAATATCATCAATATTTTACTTATAGAGGGCGGAGTCACAGGGAACAGAGGGACAACAGTCAGAAGGAAGGGGGATGAGAGGATAGGAGCAGAGTAGGCGAAGGGATTGGTGAAATTATACACACATAACACATAGATACGGATAACAGGACAGCAAATCCCAGAGGGAAGGGGGGAGGGAGTTATGGGGAAGGGGTCAAAGGGGGTATAAAAAGGGACACAGGGGTGAGGAGTGAGTGAGTTATATTCAGTGGGACACTTGAATCCATGTAAACATAATAACTTAATATTAATAAAATAAAAATATTTTACTTACAGGAAGAAAAAAAAAAGCTCTTTGAGCCTGACTGGCGGTGGCACAATGGATAGAGCATCGGCCCAGAACACTGAGGTCCCTCGTTTGAAACCCCGAGGTCACCAGCTTGTGCATGGCTTGTCGGTTTGAACATGGGGTCACCATCTTGAGTGCAGGGTTGCTGGCTTAAAGACCAAGGTCGCTGGCTTGAGCAAGGGGTCACTGGCTCACCTTGAGCCCCCTGATCAAGGCACTTACGGGAAGCAATCAATGAACAACTAAAGTGAAACAACTACAAGTTGATGTTTCTCATCTCTCTACTTCCTCTCTCCCTTCCTCTCTTTCTCTCATTCTCTCTCTCTCTAAAAAAAAAAAAAAAAAAAAAAAAAAAAAAAAATGGCTTTTCAAGCATGTCAGATAAAATATAAACAGGCAACGTGCTAAGTAAGTACTCTAGGTATCGTATTTCATTGAATCCTCACAATCACCCCGTAAACCTATTGTTATCCCCTAACAACAGAGGAAGAACTTGGAGGCTGGAAGAGATTTAGGAACTCAGTCAGGACTCAAACCCTTGCCCTGGTTTTCCTGTTGCCTCAGAGCTCCTCCGGACTTTTTCCTGCACCAACATTGGGCAGGTTCAGACTACAAACGCTCAGCATTAAAGGGCACCCACTGAAATAATCTGCACACGAGCCAACAGCAGAACATAAGCATTAACTAAGAGAAGCATGTAGTATCTTATTCTACCATTTTAAGCAAAGTTGTGTACTTTAGACACTTTTGTTTACAGTTTTCAGTATCTTTTTTAAAAGACTTCAAAAAAAAAAACTTTTTTTTTAAATTGTCTAACTTATTTGGAATTTTAAAAAACCATATATATATAATTGGGGGTAATTATGGTAAAATGATTTCTTAGCACATAAGCCCCAGTGCATATTTAAGGATGAATTCATCGTGACAGCGTATAAAGATGAACTTGAGAACATTGTGGAACTTAGCCAAAAGGCAAGGTGCTAGAACCCATGCAAATATGTCCATCAGTCCAGACTCTATGCTGCTTCATTTTAAAAAAAAATAACAAAATGGGGTTGATTATATAGGAAATGCCTGGAGTAGAAATGTCACAAGCATATGCAGAAATGTAAGTATGGGATTCTGGCAGAGGGGCTTGGGCAAACGTGAAAACTGAGACCATCCAAGTGAAATCCTTTGTCCCTAAAAGTGCCGGTGCGTCCTGCCTGTTAAATGTCTGGGCACTGGACACTATGCATGGCTCTGGGATCAGTCTGGAAGATCAGGCACTCATCATATCGTTAGAAAAGATTTATGCCAGAAATAGAATTTATAAATAGACTTGGCCAACGGGAGCCATGCATAGAGATGATTTAAGAGAGCCTGAAAAGAATAATTATTAATATAATTATTAATAATCATCTTTTTATGAGCATATATATTTAAATATATTACATATAGCCAAGCACAACTATTATACATAAGTATAAATATATATAATGGAGAGAGAGAGACAGAGATGAAGAGATGTCCAGTAGGATGCAAGGTGCTTTGATGCCTTAAGTACATTATCTTTAAAGTTTTACATTTTCTTTTTTGTATATTTCTGAAGTTTGAAGCGGAGAGGCAGAGAGACAGACTCCCGCATGCGCCCGACCGGGGTCCACCCCTCATGCCCACCAGGGGGCGATGCTCTGCCCATCTAGGGTGTTGCTCCTTTGCAACCAGAACCATTCTAGCGCCTGAGACAGAGGTCATGGAGCCATCCTCAGTGCCCAGGCCAACTTTGCTCCAATGGATCCTTGGCTGCAGGAGGGGAAGAGAGAGATAAAGAGAAAGGAGAGAGGGAGAGGTGGAGAAGCAGATAGGTGCTTCTCCTGTGGTGCCTTGACCAGGAATCAAACATGGGGCATTCACACGCTGGTCCGATGCTCTACCACTGAGCCAACTGGCCAGGGTTTAATGTTTTACATTTTAAATAGTTTAAGGATTTAATTACATCAACTTCTTCCAAAGGAAGCTCTAATGTTCATGTCGGGGTCCCCATTAATTGGATAGAACCTCAACCTGTCTCAGAAAGCAAGTATTAATATGATAGGTGCTAAGAATCATCACAGCTTTTAAATGAAAAGAAAAATGTAAATGCTAGAATGTAGTATTAGCACTTTTTCCTGGCTGCTCAATTTTCAGGAGATGTAACAAAAATTTTGTTTTAAGCAACCATTAACTATGTTCTTGATTTTTGCTTTTGTCACAATATGCCTCTTCTCGCATTCTATTTTATACTGATTTGTTATGCTAAATACTTGGCTGACGTGTAATCCATGTATCAATCAGTCCTCCTGTAGCCAGCCAAGATTATTCCTGACATCCTTTTATTCCTGGCAGAACTCTTCGATGGTCTGTGTTTAGAGCCAGAGGTAACCTTCAGGAAAATAAATCAGATAAATATAGCAATTTATAGTGGTCCGACATAGTCATTGTGGATGTTGCTATTCTTAGCACCTATCATATTAATACTTTTAAGCTGGATGGATTTATGTTAGTAAGAACTGGAAATATTTAATCAGGTCTTTTTAATCTCTCGAGCATCTTTTAAAACATCATGCAGAAATTTGATGGTGATTAAAAAAACCACCATCAGCAATGAGGATTATTATGCTATTAATTGGAGTTCCATTCTTTTAGTTTAATGTAGGTCGGGGGCAGTGGGGGTGACGGGAATGACCGAAGTCAGACCACAGAAACAAAAGTAAACACTATTTGGTACTATTATTTCATAAGCCGGATAAAGATAGGCTAAAAGACACATTTATCTCCTGCCAGAGACAGCTTCTCTGGCCTGCTCACATCCTAATCTAAATTCTGTCCTGAGCTGAGTATGAGGGTTCCCATTAAAGAGCCAGCGATTTCACATATGCTTACTGATGGTGTAGCTGGAAACAAAATTGGTCCCATAATGTGTTTTTGTGCTACCCGTCTCTGGCTGATAAGGTGCAGCCGCCAACAGGAGTCACTGGTCATGCATCACTGTCCCCTGTGCCTTTTCTGTCTGTCTTCTTGTCTCCTGAGCTGGAGTGGCAGCTAATGCTTTTTTTTAGCCACTCTCCCAGGTCCAGGAACCTCAGCGTATCGCATGTTCCATGCTCAGGACACCAGGGACGGTACTGCAAATCAGTTAGACATATTTCATATTTGCAATTAAGGTACCTGATTTCCAACACGCCTTCTGTCCTCGAAGAATGATGTATCTATCTTCCTGGTGATTTGGCAGAAATGGGGCTGGCTGGAGTTGAAGGCTGTTTTCTGACTCTAGAGACTCATCTATCTTGGCAACTGAGACCGCTTTCTATTCTGGCCCCAGAACAGAAGAGCCCTGCTTTTTCCTGCCCGCTGCTACACAAGAATGTTACAGACTTTGTTGCATTGAGGCAAACTTCATACTATGGGTAAGGTGCGTCTAAATGAGTAAATACCATCCTAAAGCGGCTACGAGGCCTTGGGGAAAAAGTGGAGGAGGGAGAAATCTGTAGAGAAAATGATTAAAAATATATATCAATCTGGCTTTGTCATATTGAAAGGTATAGCTTGAAATTCATTACTTTATTCCCCTGAGGGTTATATTCAGGTGCAAAAGAAGCATGAATCTTGCACTTACCTTTCTGTCTTAGAGACTTTATAGACCTGGGACATAATGCAAATATAAATATATTAAAATGGGAGAAATTTATGTAAGTGGTTGCAGATTACGAGCAAGACTGCATTCAGGCAGCAAAAAAAAAAATTTAAGTTAAAATTTATCAGTGAGCTGGCTCCTTTGGTTAATATGGGAAACACCAATTCATTAGACATTCTATTAATATCCACGGGGACCTCCTATGTAGAAAGAAAGGCACCACACTAGGCATTGAGGAGAATCACAGAGAGGACATGGTCCCTGTTCCTATCATCTGAATGAAAAGATTGTAAAACCAATCTATCTTGGAGATTTCTAAACACGTTCCTTTAACGAACGAAGAGGTCGTTCACCAGGTGAATTAAGAAAACCTGAAAAACAAACAAACAAACAAACAAAACAGAAACAGTCTCATAGGGACAGAGAGCAGACTGACGGTGGCCGGAGGGGAGGGGAGTGGGGGGCTGGGTGAGAAAGAGGCGGGGATTGAGAGGTCCAGGTCGGCAGCTACAGAGCCGCGATAGGGATGTGACGTACAGCATAGGGAACAGTCACTAATATTGTCATAACTATGTACGGTGCCGTGGGGGGGGGGGGGAGGGCCTGGAAACATCAGAGGGAACACTTGGTATAGTATATGATTGTCTAACTGCTATGCTGTGCACCTGAAACCGATACACAATAACGTTGAATGTAAACTGTAATTGAAGAAAATAACTTAAAGAACACCTGGCCGCATTTCCTTGGTCTTGCCTTCAATTGTCCATTCCCAAGTTTATCGTCTTAGGAAAATAAACCCAGAAGACCCCACTTACAGTATATTTATGTTGTTTGTTTTGCTTTGTTTTGTTTTTTACCTCCAAAGTCAACCTGAATTGACTGACAACTGCCCAAAAAAGGAACCCTCCGTAGTCTGGTCCCGCTCAGCCTCTCCCTGACTCGGGCACACAGCATCTTAGAAACTAAGAGCTGTTTGTTTATTGGTTTCTCCACATCCGGGGCCGGTGATGGAGCCGGACACTCGTGAAGCCGGGAAGTACTCAGATGCACTTAAAACACTCTCCGATTACATTTGGAATGCAAGCATCTGGAATTTTCTCTTCAGCTGGCACCTTTGATTCCGTTCTTCGTGCGGAGGTGGGCCCAGAGCCTTTGTGCACAGAATTAGGAGTAATTGCGTTTCAGCCCATTTGCTTAGAATTCAACCTTGCAAAGAGGTGTCGGGAGTACTTGGCAATGCATTATCTCCCAAAACGATACACACACCCAGTGTCTTCTGGGCAAAAGGGGCACTTATATCTATTAATAATATATATGATCGCAGCACATTTCGTTCCTACAACTCTTAGGTGTTGAAGTTTGAGGAATGACTCTATCCTTTCAGGTTTTAGCTGTTTTTATTCTTCTGGGTGCAGGAACGTCCTCTTCCCTGGGCCTGTCTCTGAAGCCTGTCCTCCTGCTAGAATCTGTCCTGGAAGGGCGCCCCCAAGCATGGTGGCAGAGAAAGGGGGATCAGCCACACCCACAGGGCGAAAAACTATGTCCAGTCGTGTCCGCACTGATGTAGCAGTGGAAATTCAGACATCTTGACATTAGCTAGGCACGGGGCCGTGGTTTCGAGAGGGTAGCCCGTGGAGAGCAGGATCCAGGCAGCATTTGGTGACAGAGTGACCGGGGGCCAGTCTCCCAGACAGGAGCCTGGCAAGACCTGATAGGGAGGGAGTCCAGTTTTAACAAGAGGAACGTAAGGCAGAACTGAAGTCTTAGGAACTGGGTGAGTAGGACAGGATGTGGGCAGACTCCAACTTGGTAGACGTGGAGATATCACAGTGCTCACGTCAGCGTATCAGAATTAGGGCTTATGACGCACGCTAGGTTCCATAAACTGGTGTGGTTGAGCTTGCTGGCCCCATGGAACAGGCTCACCAGTCGACGAAGCATTGTTCTTGTCCAGTATAGACAGACTCTTCAATACAATGGTTGAAGGCAAGGGTTGGCATGCTCTCCCCAGCAGGGGGCACCAGTAGCCTCACCAGAAAAGCCGAATCTCAAACTCTGCTTAGACCTCTCACTGCCCCGGGGTTCAGGGGTCAAAGGAGAGGAGTTCTAGGTAATATATTTTGCTTTATGATTTTACTAATAAGAGAGGAAGCTGCAAAACGTTGGTAGGAGTCAGAAGGCTGAAAGGAAAAGGAAGATATAACCAAAGTTAGCTAAGGCATAAAGAGCCAGCGGTGTTGCAGACACAGGGAGGACCGAGGGCCGGTTCAGAGAGGCAGGCGAGGCAGGAAGTCTCAGGTAAGATAAGAGCCAGGGCTCATGTCTCATTCTCACTCACCTCGGATCACAGTGTATAACAGCTATAAATATTGTGGGAAGACAAGAAAGCAGGAACAAAGGGAAAGAGGTCCTTAAATAAATGAGAATATTAACAAAAAAAGAGAAGAAACGTCAGAATAAAAGTTATTGAATTTGGCTGGAAATTAGTAACATTAGATTCTATTCTGACTCTGCCATTAACTAAATGCTGGACTTTGGATAGAAGTTACTTATACATATCTTGCAATCATAGTTACTCCATCTATAGGATGAATGTGTTAGACTAGATAATCTTTTTTTTTTTTTTTAAGTTTTCTTCAACAAATATTTTTGAGTTTCTGAGTGCCTACTAACTCCAAGCTCTGAGTTTTGAGGAGACTTAGATGATGGTGTGAAAACCAGGAAATACCCGAGTGCTGATTCTAAAGAATGCCCTATGCTCTCCGACTAGTTTTGTAAGCCCTGCACAGTGTGGGCATTCTTGGAGCATAAGGTAATTAAAGCCGGAAGTGAGAAGCCTGCCCGTCTTTGAGATGTACAACAGACAAAGGGCTTGCCTTGCATGTGGCCTTTCACAATCAGAACTCTGAAGGTCCTAGCGCACCTCACCCACTGCCTCCCTTATGCATTTAGGCTGTGTGGAGCATGTGAGTGAGCAAACAACAATTGAGCACCTACTGTATGCAAGATGAGGCACTGAGCACTTTCACATACATCACCTCATCAACTCACATAGCAAGTGGCTCAGTTATTATTTCCCTTATTTGGTAGGTGAGAAACTGAGAGATAAAATGGATTTGTCTGGATCACCTGAATCCAAGTGCTGGGACCCTGTCTGCTACAGCTGAACGTTAGTTTGCTGTGAATAACATCGTGCATAAACATGCTCAAATTGTAGGGGTTTTTTTTCTGAAAGCTATTCTTTGACATAAAAGTATTTGGCAGAAAGTTCTGTTCACATGCCCATTGAGGCTGGCGTCCTACAGGTAGATTCCTAAATGCAAATGAAGGGTATTGGGGTAGGAAATCAGGACACTGTATTCTTTGTACAACCAAGATCTACCTATATCTGTATCTATCTGTTTGTCTAGATATTCTTATATAGATCCTATCTTACATTTACATATATATTTATATTTATGTATATTAATATATAGATATGTATATATTTATATATCTGATTATACTGTATATATCAGCTCATGAAATAACTATAAAACATTGAACTTTGTTTTAAATTGGCTTAGCATGGTCCTGGCTGGTGGCTCAGTGAATAGAGCGTCGACCCATTGTATGGACATCCCGGTTCAATTCCCGGTCGGGGCACACAGGAGATGCAACCATCTGCTTCTCTCCCCCTCCCTTTCCTCTTTCTCTCTTTCTTCACCCTCATGCAGCTAGTAGTTCAATTTGTTTGAGCATGGCCCCAGGTGCTGAGGATAGCTTGGCTGGTCTAAGCCTCAGCCTCAGGTGCTAAAAATAGCTCAGTACTCGAGGATCAACCCCAGATGGGGCTGCCGGATGGGTCTGGGTCAGGGCACATGCAGGAGTCTGCCTCACAATCTCCTCTCCTCTCACTTAAAAGTAATAATAACAACAATAAATTGGTTTAGCCTTTCTAACGGTGCATAGCTACCTGTGTAACTCAGTCATGAAGCATTACAGGCCGTCTGTAGGCTGGCTAGGATATGAAGCTGGGAATGGTAAGATTTGAGACTTGGAGAATAAATGAGCTTTAGGACAGGTCTCCAAGGAGGGTGGCCCACTTCTCAAGTCATAATATGTCGGGGGGGGGGGGGAGAATGAAGTTTGGGTGCAAGCTGGAAATGCTTCATTATCCATAAGATCCAAACCAGTGGGCCATCAGGTTGGCAATGCCAGGGGCAATCCTGGCAATCAGGTGGGTGGTGGCAGCTATGTAGGTCTAAGAGGCCCATCTGGCATAAATAAGAACTCCAACCCATGCCAGGGTTCAGGCCTTGGGGGGCCTACTAAGAGCCAAAAAGAAAAATGGAATCTCAAATGAGCCAGCTGGGGTTTCAGTATAGGACTTCAGTCTCATCGGACAAACTGGAGAGGACAGTGGCAAGCTAAAGTAGAGGCTTGGCCTTGCTGTCATGCAAAACATGGCAGGGGCGGGTTTTAGACCACAGCTGAAGCTGTAGAGCAGGGGTCGGGAGCCTTTTTGGCTGAGAGAGCCATGAATGCCACATATTTTAAAATGTAATTCCATGAGAGCCATACAATGACCGTGTACATTGCGCATTATCCAATAAAAATTTGGTGTTGTCCCGGAGGACAGCTGTGATTGGCTCCAGCCACCCGCAACCATGAGCGGTAGGAAATGAATGGATTGTAATACATGAGAATGTTTTATATATTTTTTTTCCTTTTACATTTTTCTGAAGTTGGAAACGGGGAGGCAGTCAGATAGACTTCCACATGCGCCCAACTGGGATCCACCCGGCATGCCCACCAGGGGGCAATGCTCCACTCATCTGGGGCGTCGCTCTATTGCAACCAGAGCCATTCTAGCGCCTGAGGCAGAGGCCATGGAGCCATCCTCAGTGCCCGGGCCAACTTTGCTCCAGTGGAGCCTTGGCTGCAGGAGGGGAAGAGAGAGACAGAGAGGAATGAGAGGGGGAGGGGTAGAGAAGCAGATGGGCGCCTCTCCTGTGTGCCCTGGCCGGGAATCAAACCTGGGACTCCTGCACGCCAGGCCGACGCTCTACCACTGAGCCAACCGGCCAGGGCCTATATTTTTAACATTATTATTTTTTTTATTAAAGATTTGTCTGCGAGCCAGATGCAGCCATCAAAAGAGCTACATCTGGCTCGCGAGCCATAGGTTCCCGACCCCTGCTTCAGAGGCAATGGGGGGCTCATCCTAGGCACACTGGGCTTAGGGCAACAAGATAGATTCTAGACCCACTGCCATCGGCAAGGGTAAGAATGAGGTTTCCTAATATATTCCAACAACTTTGCTTAGAACTGACTCAGAAAGGGACTTGTCCTGAGCAAAGCCTGTAAATGAAGGCTTTCAACACGTGTGGTTGTGCTTGGATCAGAAATGGATTGTGTTATTTACATCCATTTTATAACCAAGTAATGTACCCATGTTATCTCAGGTATGATGAAGTCCCTGAAGAATAGCAGTCATAGTCTTTTGTCATTTTAATACTCAGTGTTAATTGGATCATTATGGCCCTTTATAGGCTTTCTTAACATTATTACCATTGTAATGAAAATTCAATAAAATTGTAATGCTATTCAACAGACATGTTCTTGAACTGCTTTGTCAACATCATTGTAAAAGCTAATGACAAAGTCATAATACTGTAACAATTACGTCTGTAGATTAATAAAACGTGTTTCGGTTTTCACCGGGATGGCAATACAAAAAAAGAACAACAACAACAAAAAAAATCCTCAATCAAAATTTATCCTTGACCTTACAGTATTTGAATAGAGTCCTATAAGTGTCGGCTAAAGCTTTAAAATTTCCTGTCAATTTATATTGAACAGTTCACTCAATCATGCGATTAAAATAATCCTTTTTAGTTTTTGAAATTAATGTTATGGCTCACCCACAGCCTAGCAGATGGACCATGAATAAACAAATAAAAGGAATTGCCTACATGTTTTCAAACATTCTTGGTCAAACCTGCTTGGAGGAAAACCATGGTGTACGTGTTATTTGTAAAGGCGCGTCTAGCTAGAAGATAGTTCATCTGTTTGGTTCCGTTTGGAAGCCATTCAGTTGTAAAGGCTAAGATTCCCATCTGCAAGCAAATAATTGGTTCGGACAAGGGAGCTTTACTGCTTGTCTCATGCTAATTACACATCTCATCTGTGAGGAGAGGTGTGACTGTGCTTTATTTTTCAATAATTTAACCAGAACCAGAAAAGGCCGTCCAGGAGTTTCAGTGTCTGATTACAACCACACACACAGAGGACCCAGAAGAACTACTGGGATTATTTAAATGTTAGACCCAGCATAATATACATACTTTTAACTCTTTAGTTGACATACTTGCTGACAGAATTTCAGTCTTCCCTGCCTAGATTTTTTTTTCCCCCTGAAAATCACCTTGCTGCGTGAGAACACAAATTTAGACTTCCAGGTCATTCTGAGGGGCATGGCAACACCGGACAGCCACCATGACCCTGGTCAGGACCTGTATCTGCATCTCCTTCTAGAATAATTTTTTCCTGGTATCTAGCATCCTTCTTCTTAAATAAATGTTACAAGCTCAGGAGAGCCCGTTTATAACCTCTGTATTGAGGATCAGAACTAATACCTTCATTGTGGGCTGTGCTTTATTGATTAGGTGTTCATGCTTCATAATCATTTTTCTTCTATTATACTGTTCAAAAACCATTTATCGCATGTCAGCACAGTATTGGGACTGGAAATACAGAGATGAGTGAGAAAGCCCTCTGATCCTACGGAGGTGGTCTAAGGTAGGATTTCAGAATGTGGACTTCTGGGTTTGACTCCCAGTCCTACTATTTTCTAGCTCTGTGACCTTGCACGATGTGACCTCCCCACCCTGCACTCAGTTTCTCCATGTATGACATACCTTGGTAGTCATATTACACACCTACAGGCTGCTGGAGGCCATGGCATGTCAAGTACTTAGCACAGCCCTGGCTTAACATAGCATATTTACTGCTCAGTATGTTAGCTGTTAGTATTATGGAGTTCCCATTCTTGTAGGGAGAGACATCGTATTATACACACTAAATATAATTTGGTAAAGCCCTCTAATGGAGCTCGGAACAAATGCCACAAGAGTGCAGATGAGAATTGGGAGTTCCTTTATAATCAGTTTTATTGAGTTTTCTTTGAAGTGGTAATCAAGGCTGACAGGGAGGCTAGGGGGTTCTCCAAAGAGGTGACCTCTGAGCTGGGCCATGAAGATTGAATTCACCAGGGGGGAAAGGTGGAAGGGGTGTCCAGTGAACGAGAGTGTGAGCAGCTAGCACGAGCAGAGGCTTGGCGGTGGGAAGTGGCCGGCATGTCCAGGTCCAGTCTTCTGTGTGAAGAGAACACAGAAGATACCGCCAGGAGGACGGGTCGGGGCCAGGGTTCAAGCGTCATGCGCACTAGAGAGCAACGTGATCAAGTCCGTTTTACAAAAATAACTCAGCTACTTCCGGGAGGATGAAATAGATCAAAGACAGACAGAAAGCGGGGAGCCTGTTATGAAACGGTCGTGGCCGCCTGAGGTGGGGCAGTGGTGGTGAGAATGGAGAGGTGAGCACGGAGGAGAGAGGGACTTGCAGGGAGACTATAAGCGTAGTGACCAGCTGGAGGTGGGGCGCAGAGGAACCATTCAGGGATGACTTCGGATTCTAGCATGAAGTGAAAACAGGAAGAGAAGCAAGTTTGGAGAGAAAGATAAGGAGTTCAGTGCTATAAATATTAAGTCTGGGGTGTCTGCAGGAAGACTACCCGTGTGGGCACTTTAGAATATAAGTCTGAAGAGACCCGCCCAGGATGGTGGGGAGGAGGGACAGGAGAGGAAAAGGGAGGAAGTGACATTAAAACGCAAACCCAGCTGGTTCTATGAAACAGAACCAGAACTGGACAGGCACCTCTCCAAAGTCACCCCTCTGCAACCTTGATATGCCGGTTCGCTCACCGCACCTCAGTATGTCCGGGCGTCCGTCCGTCCGCACCTTTCCTTCCCTCCACTCAACGCGCACTGATTGAGCGTCTATCATGTGCCAGGTACTGTACTTGATTTTGGTGACATGGAAGTGCAAAAGTCAAAACCCTGCCACCGGGGCGTTTGTGTTTTACTGCAGGATATAATCAATAAGCAAAAAAACATTATAAGGAAAAATAAAGCAGGCAAGAAAGTTACCCAGGAGGGAGAGAAACGGCAACTCTTCGAAGTCAGGTGGTTGTGGTCAGGGAAGCCATTTCTGATGAAGTGACATTTCTAACAAAGACCTGACGTGAGGGAGAAGGCGACGGGAAAACCCGGAGGAAGGGTGTTTCCAACAGAGGAGAGAGCAAGTATGGAGACTCCGAGGTAGGAACAAGCTTAGTACAATTGAGACAAAGCAAGGCAGCCAGCTGGGCCAGAACAGACCAAATAGTCACCAGGTATTTGTGACATTCCTGGTACTCTTGTCTCATATTATTAACTAATACTGTTGTTAAGATTTTCACAGGTTCATAGCGTATCTTCCCAACTCCATGTAAGCCTATTGAGGGCAAGGTCTACGTTCAGATCTCATACTCCCATGGTACCGAGCACAATGCCTTGCACATAGTGGGTATTCTTTCTCCATTCATTTGTCTATAATTATAGTTCGTGGTGATCTGGGCCTCCCTTGTCCCACTCTCAAACACTTCTGGGCTAATTCCAGAGGCTGTGAACCGTCTGGCAAACCACTGGTAAGCTATATCTAATACTGCTGTGATCGGTAAGAAACTCAAGCTAGGTCCAGAGCAACATAAAACGCCTATACACAAAGATTTCTCCTGGCTGTTTGCAAACCTGCTGGTTTTATTTAGGCTCTAGTAGTGGAGACTGAGAAGTGAGGAAATTCTGCACACGCTCGGAGAAGCTGCTGGCTTTGCCAGAGTTCTATGCTTAAACATTACAATAATAATATTATTATCCCACAGGGGTGTCATGAGGATTAATGAGACATTTTCAAATCACTTTGAGCCACTCCGCTGGGGGTGCTAAATAAATGGTATGTGTTCCCCCTGAAGTGCCATTTCTGACATTGATTTGTTGTGATGGGTTCTGCCGTCCAACAGGGCTGGGATTCGCCCACCAACTCATTTCCCGTCAACAACAGGCTAGTCGTTAGGAGGCGCTGGCTTTCAGTTCAAATAAATATGAAGTGGAGCGACCTAGTCGGCAATCAGAAGCAAATAGGTTGCTGTTAGGAATCGAGTGTTTGTTAAGCACTCACAGTGTCAACATAAGAGCTTCACAGTGTGATACGCACAGCGAACACTGGGTTTGGAAATGGTCCAGGATTTCAGGCCCGGGCTCCAGCACCGGCTCGCGCTGTGAGCTTCAAGAAATTGCTAAACTTCTCTGGCCCTCCACTATAAAGTAAGGGCTGTTCTATACAGCTCACAATCAGTCTTCAAGATAAGGCAGCTACATGAAAGGAATGGAAGTAGTCATTTCTGGAGGCGAGGTACTTCACAGCAGGGAGAAGCTTGTCACCATCCGTCACCGCAGTCCATCCGCTGCCCTGGTCTTCCTTGCCATTGATTAATATTAATTTCAGTATTAATTCCTGCAAATGGAGAAATTAATCACTTCCTAGGTCAGACAGAGAAGTGCATGAAACATTTGGTCTTTAAAAATAGGGTCTTTCTGGATAAAGAAGATGTGGCACATATACACTATGGAATACTACTCAGCCATAAGAAACGATGACATCAGATCATTTACAGCAAAATGGTGGGATCTTGATAACATTATAAGGAGTGAAATAAGTAAATCAGAAAAAAACAAGAACTACATGATTCCATACATTGGTGGAACATAAAAATGAGACTAAGAGACATGGACAAGAGTGTGGTGGTTACCAGGGGTGGGGGGAGGGAGAACAGGGGGAGAGTTAGGGGGAGGGGGAGGGGCACAGAGAACTAGATAGAGGGTGGCGAAGGACAATCTGACTTTGGGCGAGGGGTATGCAACATAATTTAATGACAAAATAACCTAGACATGTTTTCTTTGAATATATGTACCCTGATTTATTAATGTCATCCCATTACCATTAATAAAAATTTATTTAAAAAAAAAAAAAATAGGGTCTTTGCCTTTCTACGAGGCATCCTTGCAGTAAGCCCTCTGTCTTGGTCTTAGATTTAAATTTATGAATGATTGATCATCCTGCTACCCTAATCCCCAGCTCAAAAACAGTGCTCTAGTTCAGTGAGTGTTTTACAGTGTTGTCCACTTCTACTGTCTTACAACACACATGACTGCCTGCAGGGCCTGGCCCCAACCTGGAGGCAGAGGGCAGAAAAGAATATGGCTGCTTGCTGTACCCAGAAGAGGCAGAAGTGAAAACCCTCTGGAATAACCCAGTAATGTGCTATCTGTGAGCCAGGCCCCTCTCACGCCTCACCCCAGGAATCCCAGTGGCCCTGAGCTCAGAAACAAGAACTACTGACGACACTCCAGCGCAGATGGAAATGCAAAGCATCACTTGTTGAGAAATTCAATTCAACAAACATATGAGGTCCTACTACGCATCAGGCACTTTAGTAGTTGGTAGGAATACAAGTTGAGTAAGACCTCCTCTCTGCCCTCCATGATCACAAATCACTTTAACTCCAAGTCCAATCGCCACCTAACGTATGATGGGTGCAGGAGCTGTCTAGACAACAGTTCCTCTTTAGTAAATGAGTCAAATGATACACAACAGAAAACTCATTTTTTTAAGCCTGGGCTTGACTCTAAATTGGAGTTGCTAAAATGTCTGGAAACAGAAATTGTGTTCAAAGTGACCACAACACTTTGGAACACTGGTTCAGGTTCATAGGGGATCAATGGAAGTTATTATCTCCAGGCCAAAAGCAAGCAACAGAGATACAAGTTTGGGAAGGCACGTTCTCCCCTTTTAACAACTAGAGCGCGGCAAAGCCCGCAGTGGAGCATGAAGCAACTCCAAGGGGTTAGGTACAGGTCTCGCTCCGTTCCTCCCAGCACAGATTTAAGATGAGACGGACGTGAATTTCCTTGGTCATTTTCCTCCTGTTTTCCCACCCACAGGAAATCTCACCGTGCTGTAAAGACCAGGCTGCTCTCTCCAAGCCCAGCCAGAAACGCGGTCCTCAATTCTTCCCTGTGGCTGGAATCTCCGCTATGAAAGTTAGTGGGGACTATTCGCTACAGAAGTGAAGTCCCTGAATGCTATTCCTGACCCATTTTCTTTAGACTCCGGGTGCGACCCTCACCAGCAACCAGTACCCTCTTCAGGAGCTGAACGGTTAGAGCCCTCCGGGCCTGGAGGTCTTCCACCTCCTGTGGGCTCAGGATGCTGGGCGCAGGCTTGCCTCTTCCCCAGGGCGCCCACCTGGCCTGCCAGCCCTTCCCTGGACATTGCTCGGGATCCCCCGCACGTCCCCACCCTCCCTCCTCGCCTGCCTCCGCCAGCAGCCCCCTTGGCTCCGCGGAGCCCGCCTCCCTCCCGCTCGCCCAGGTGGGGAGTGCGGGGCGAAGAGGCCGGGCGCTCGCGGGGCCGCGGCGTGGGTCCAGGGCAGGGGGAGAAGCCCCGCGCCTGGGACGCGGCCTCCTGGGCCGGGGGAGGGCACGCTGACCCGAAGCCCGCCGAGCCCAGGGTCGGGGGTTCCCGGGGGTGGGGGGGACTCCAAGGCGCGAAAGGAGACGCCGGGGTGACTCAGAGGGGCGGGGAGGGCAGCGATGCGGGGCGGGGCCGGGCGCGCGCCCGCGCCCGCGCGGTGGGCGGGGACCCCGGGGGCCGGCGGAGGGCGCGCGGGCGCGCGCGGGGCCGGGGCGGGGGCGGAGGGAGCGCGGGGCGGGCGGGGTGGCGCCTCCGGTGAGGAGCCCGCCGGCCGCGCCGCAGCCAGACGGAGCCCCGCGGCCGCAGCGGCAGCGGCAGCAACAGGCGGCGGGCCCGGCTCGGGGGCGGAGGCGGCGCGGGAGCGGGAAGCGTGAGCAGGAGCGCCGCGGCCCCGCGCTGCTGCCCGCCGCATGGAAGAGCATCTCAGCCTGCTGAGCTCGCCGCCGCCGCCGCCCGCCCGCCACCGCGCCCACCCTCCCCCGCGCCCCGCAGCCGCCGCCGCCGCCCGCACCCTGGTGAGCCCGGGCTACGCCGAGTCCGCCGCGGGCCCCGAGCTGCCGCCCGACATGACCGTGGTGTCCGGGGACCACCTGCTGGAGCCGGAGGCGGCCGGCGGCGGCGCGGACCCGCCCGAAGGCGGCTGTGGTGGCGGCGGCGGCCCTGGTGGCGGCCCTGGTGGCGGCTGCGACCGCTACGAGCCGCTGCCGCCCGCGCTGCCGGCCGCCGGCGAGCAGGACTGCTGCGGGGAGCGCGTGGTGATCAACATCTCGGGGCTGCGCTTCGAGACGCAGCTCAAGACCCTCTGCCAGTTCCCGGAGACGCTGCTGGGCGACCCCAAGCGGCGCATGCGGTACTTCGACCCGCTCCGCAACGAGTACTTCTTCGACCGCAACCGGCCCAGCTTCGACGCCATCCTCTACTACTACCAGTCCGGGGGGCGCATCCGGCGGCCCGTCAACGTGCCCATCGACATCTTCTCCGAGGAGATCCGCTTCTACCAGCTGGGCGAGGAGGCCATGGAGAAGTTCCGCGAGGACGAGGGCTTCCTGCGGGAGGAGGAGCGGCCGCTGCCCCGCCGCGACTTCCAGCGCCAGGTGTGGCTGCTCTTCGAGTACCCGGAGAGCTCGGGGCCGGCGCGGGGCATCGCCATCGTGTCCGTGCTCGTCATCCTCATCTCCATCGTCATCTTCTGCCTGGAGACGCTGCCCGAGTTCCGCGACGAGAAGGGCTACTTCGCTTCGCGCGCGCAGGAGGGGTCGGAGGCCGCCGGCAACGGCACGTCGGGGGCTCTCGCCGGAGCCTCCAGCTTCTCCGACCCCTTCTTCGTGGTGGAGACGCTGTGCATCATCTGGTTCTCCTTCGAGCTGCTGGTGCGGTTCTTCGCGTGCCCCAGCAAAGCCACCTTCTCGCGAAACATCATGAACCTGATAGACATCGTGGCCATCATCCCGTACTTCATCACCCTGGGCACGGAGCTGGCGGAGCGCCAGGGCAACGGACAGCAGGCCATGTCCCTGGCCATCCTGCGGGTCATCCGGCTGGTGCGCGTCTTCCGCATCTTCAAGCTCTCGCGCCACTCCAAGGGGCTGCAGATCCTGGGACAGACGCTGAAGGCTTCCATGCGGGAGCTGGGGCTGCTCATCTTCTTCCTCTTCATCGGGGTCATCCTCTTCTCCAGCGCCGTCTACTTCGCCGAGGCGGACGACCCCACCTCGCGGTTCAGCAGCATCCCGGATGCCTTCTGGTGGGCGGTGGTCACCATGACGACGGTGGGCTACGGGGATATGCACCCGGTGACCATAGGGGGCAAGATTGTGGGTTCGCTCTGCGCCATCGCGGGCGTCTTGACCATCGCTTTGCCCGTCCCTGTCATTGTCTCCAACTTCAACTACTTCTACCACCGGGAGACGGAGGGGGAAGAGCAAGCCCAGTACCTGCACGTGGGCAGCTGCCAGCACCTCTCCCCTTCAGCCGAGGAGCTCCGGAAAACGAGGAGTAACTCGACTCTGAGTAAGTCGGAGTACATGGTGATCGAAGAGGGGGGTCTCAACCACAGCGCTTTCCCTCAGACCCCCTTCAAAACGGGCAACCCCGCGGCCGCCGGCACCACGAACCATCACCCCAACTCCTGTGTCAACATCAAAAAGATCTTTACCGATGTCTAATGTGTGAGACAAGTGACAGGCCGTGCTCAGTACTGTGTGGACCGTGCCCCCTTGGTCTGTGCGCGCCCTCGTTTATCCATTTCCAGACCGGCCATCGAGGAAAGGACGTGAGGCCGTGGCGAGCACGCTGCACCTCCCTCCGCTGCTGCTTCGCACTGAAACAGGCGTCTGTTGTGCAAGTGGGCTGCATTCTCTCAGCTCCCCCCTCCCCTCTGCATAGTGCGAACAACAAACTTTCAACTTAATCTCTAGGACGCGCCCTGGGGGGGTGGGACTGGACCACCTGGGAGGAAATGAAACTAAAGAACGGTTAGAGTAACTGTTTAACCTCAGAAATAAAAGGTAGCTGTTTCTTGACCAAGTAGAGCAGGCAACCTGAAGGAGGATGCTTCAGTTGGATGGACCTTCCAACATTATTGAGTCTTTAGTTCCATTGCCAGACACTGTGGATGTGTGGGTGGAAAGTCCAATCCAAAAGACTTATAAACCCACCATAAGTTTATTTGACTTTTGCCTGGAATTTCTATTCTGTTCGGAACCCCCTTCCCAGAATTTTAAGGATCTCCAGAACTTTGAACAAAGGGAAATACCCAAGATGTCCTGATCTAATTCACATAACTCTTTGTGGCTTGTTAGGCATTTTGAAAGTGTTAAACTAACAGATTCCTTTGAAGTTCTCTGTCTGTGTGTGAGGGTGTTGGAGCCACTAGAAGCAGATGTTTTCAGTGCAGCTGAGAGAAACAAAATTCCCTAATGCATCTGAGAGATAAGCTTCTGCAGTATCACAAGAAGATTCAAGTGGCAGACACTCCTTCCAGCGGAAGTTACTAATTCGGACCTGACTGATGCAGTTTCCATAGCAACCCATGTTTCCCGGGAAACCCGAAAAAGGTTGTCATGGCATCTTTTGCTCTCTATCCCCACCCCCTAGCCCCTGCCGTTTCCACAGTAACCTTTCCAGATGGTTCCTTACTTGATTTCAGAAGGAAAACCACTGTTTTTAGTAAACCGCACAAATTAAGTGAAGTCTGAGACTCCACAGTAGTGAAATGAATCACAAAATACATATTTTTTACTACAAAAAAAATCTTTGATATTCTCTTACAATGACTGAATCGGGAAGGCAAACACCATGTTTTGGAATGTTAGACATACACCACCATCAGTTATGATTTGAATTAAATGCCAGTAATTAGGCAATAATTTTAAAAGATGCTTCTCTGCTCTTTTCTTTCGCCAAGAAGTTTCCAGCCAGCAAATGAAATGTCAAAACAACTAGAAAAGTGTTGTGCCCATAAGCAAATCAGAGACTCAGTCAGTGTACCTGAAACCTGGCTACAAGGGACCTTCAGCCTTCCTCTTTCAAAATAAAAGCCAGATCCCACCACAGCAGTATCACCACCAGAGCACTTGAAAAGCTAAATAAAATTGCAAACTATAAAGGAGGCATGGTGTAACTGAGGGAATTGCAGACAATCAATAAAAAGGAGGGATGGGAAGTAACCAGATCTTGGGGAAATACCTTCAAGCCTCAGCCCTGTGCCAGGGGGTGCCAGAAGACAGACAGAACCAGGTGAGCACGGTGTGGGCTCCCGCGAGCCCTTCCTTTTGGTCGAAGGAAGCCAGGAAATGTTGTTCATGTTGGTGATTCTTGCAAAACCAGTGGTTTTATATTAATTACTTGCTAGGTGCCTTTTAAAGATCATTTAAAACACTTTTTTATTTGATTTCTATGTTGCTAACTGTCCTTTGGTTCTCATTGTTTCTTGCAAAAGGATGAAAAAACAAAACAAAACACCTCGTCACCCAAATTGAACTGAAAATGATTCCATTTCTTTTACTAACCCACTTGGCTTCTGACCAACCTGTTTTCCCTTCCAAAGGAATAAAAGACAGAAGCTAAGTGCCATTAGATTATGGTTCCAATTTTAACTGACATAATTCTTTAGTACTATGTGGTGATACAATTCTTTGAAACAAAAATGGTTAAAATTGCAATAAAGGTAACATTTTATTTTAATGTAAAGAATATAGATACATTGTAGACATTACACATCTTCCACAATTATACATTCCCACAATTATTTTTTGGTTTTGATAGGTTGTAACTATTCTATCCTAGAGTAACTAAGAGTAGCCCAATTTTAAAGCTCATAGAATGTTTTCAGGTATTCAGAGCCTACTCATGTTATTATTTGTGCATTTGAGACAGTAAAAAATAATGACTGAGTCTGTAAGAGGAAAGAAATCTATATAATCACTCTGGTCATAGAGTCATTGCTCTTATCCATGTGCATCAAAATAGGTATCTAGGTATCTTGTTTCAGTTACTTTTAACATTGATCTACCATTTGACCACATTTTTGGTATAATTACCAGAAATTCTTTTTATGACCCGTTTCGGTGGTTATATGTTAGACACACTATAGTAAGAACACAAGGGTAAATTTTGTATGTTTTTAAAAGCTCTTGAAGATGAAAAAGTGCAGTGACAGTTTTATTCATATTTTTTTCAGAAGATATGGAAACCCTGGTGAGTTCTGTAAGTAATCAGTGGTTGTGCCATAATTTTTGGAATTATGTAGTTATTTAATAACAGTAATACGAAGGAGACCTGTTCTTTTTATTCCAGAGAAACATGTGTCCTAACTCTGGAGCAGTGCCATTGTTTCTATAGTTGCCATATTGTTAGCTTCTTAAAGGTTATTCTGTGTCTTGACAACATTTTAGATACACTTGCCTAACACAGAATGTCACATTTTGGATGTATTTAATACATATTTGATGTGTGGATGTCTATTATCTTACATTACTGTTATTTTCAGGCATTTCATGAAGTGGTTTAATACATAAGCTGTGCAGTCATTTTGCCAGGGTTTGAGTCCTACTGTGTGACCTTGAGCAAATTACTGAACCTCTCTGTGCCCCAGTTTCCTTATTCGTAAAATGAGGATGATAAATAGTACCTCATAGGGTTGTTGTGATATTAAATGTTAATACAGGCATGACCCTTAGAAAAAGAAACTGTATGATATGCAGCAGAGATTTTGCTAAGAGATTACAATAGTATTGTAATCATTATTCACACACATTGTATAATTAATACTGAGCTTTGTGAGTGATATGAAATACATAAATAATCAGTGTCTTCCTATTTACTTTCTATGTAGCAGTAATGATTACCATTTATTAAGGGTCAACCATGTCCTTGATGCAATCCAACTCTGCAAGTTAAGTGGTATTAATCTCATCTTAGGAGGGTAAAAATAGATAGTTAAGGTTAAGTGACTTCCCTAAGACTTCACAGCTAGCAAGAGCTATGCTTTAAAGCCAGGCCATTCTGGCTCCCAAACCCCTGTCCCTTTATTGGGTGACTTGAAAGAGATTGTGAAGATAAATTTTGTATGATTGCAGGTTCGTCTTCAGCCCATATTACTGATTAATGAATTCCTGTAAAGAACATATCTCCAGAAATCTGTTTAATTTGGTATCCTGAAATTTATTTCTTTTCTAGTCACCAGATATTTTTTAAGCTATGGGAATCAAGTATAAATTATTTAAATTGGATGAAGAGATAGACTTTTCCAGTATGAAAAGATTAATTGCTTATATGATTGATTTACATGGATTTAATATCATGCTCAGACAGTATAATCAATCACAATACTGATACCTGCTAGGACAATGGGTATTTTTCCATTTTAAGATTCATTTCCTATTTCCATGTGTTTTCACCTACAGTAGTATTATGCAAATTGTTATTTTTTTCCACTTCCTTCCACTTTGTGTAGGTGACTATAGACCCATGCCAGAAAGTGGTATGAACATTTTGACTCTCTCTTGTCAAGAAGGGAGAAATTACTTAGGACAAAAGCATTGAAAGCAGGAGATTGCAGTCCATTGAAATCTGTGACATTATTGCTTTTTAAGAGCACTTGTCCTCAAGAAAACATTAGAACATCATTTCGTCCCCTAAATGGCTGTAGCCCCTTCTCTAAGGTCCAAAATCCAATTTAGTGAAATGAAAATGGATAGTGATTTGGACTTAGAGCAAAATGTAATGACTCTAAGTTGGCACAGGCCAGATAGCTTTGCCAAACCACAGACTTTGCTGCCGAGCTCAAGTGCACGTCTTGGATGTTAGCGGATACACATGTATGTGTCTGTGCACACGAGAGATTCATGGGAGGAGAGGCGACTGGTTCAGTGCCCACCCATCAGCACCCTGGGGGAAATCTCCATACCCTACATTATTATTAGTTTATTCCTTTTATGGTGTTACCAAATTTCCATGCCCACCAGATCTGGTACCACAACTACAGACAGCCACCCCAAAGAGGGACGTGTTATATCAGGTATTTCTAAACTTTGAAATGAAACTTCAGGGTTGAAATTTTAAATGTACAACATGAAGAAATTTGAAGTTATGGTTCATTGATATAAAACATGTTCTTTACCTCTTTGGCATATAACATACTCGAGCAATTGCTTTGCTGATCGTAGATAAGCTCAATATATATAATATATGCCCAATAGTCTGTTCCTTGGAGAATCATAACTGCAGTTTACTGACTTCTAAATGTTTAAAATTTCAACGTTGTCTGCCGTATCTTCCAAGTCCTTCCCACCTCTCAGCTGTGGACATGCAAAGAGGCACGCCTGCCCCCGCCCCTGCCCCCGCCCCCAGTCTGAAACCTTGTGGCCACGCTGTGAGATAGAGGTGGAGAGCATCAGAATGGGGAGGGAGAGCCTGATTGGGCAGCGGTGCAGTGGATAGAGCATGGGACTGGGATGTGGAGGACCCAGGTTCGAGACCCTGAGGTCACCAGCTTGAGCGTGGGTTCATCTGGTTTGAGCAAAGCTCACCAGCTTGAGCCCAAAGTCCCTAGCTTGAGCAAGGGGTCGCTCGATCTGCTGTAGCCCCACGGTCAAGGCTCATATGAGAAAGCAATCAGTGAACAACTAAAGTGCCACAGCAAAAAAATGATGATTGATGCTTCTCATCTCTCTCCCTTTCTGTCTGTCTGTCCCTGTCTATCCCTCTCTCTGACTCTCCCTCTGTCTCTGTAAAAAAAAAAAAAAAAAAAAAAAAAGAGGAGGTAGAGTTTTAGGACTTGCATCTTAGGCTGGGTTTCTTTTCTTGCCGATTTGTATTTGGCCTTTTAAACTAAGGAGGATAAAACTATTGCTTTTGAACAGCTAACTTCCTCTGTTTTGTTTGGCAATGTTACATATATTAATGAAATTGCTTGTTTTTTTATAAGCTGCAGGGTGTGGTTGATTACCTCTGAGAGAGGGCTGATCAGAGGAGACAGGAAGAAGGGAGGGGAAGCCATGCAGAGCCCCAATATGACTATAGTGACTCAGCTCCCAGTCTCCTGCCAGAGAATAAACCAGCGGTAGTCAACCTGGTCTCTACCGCCCACTAGGGGGCGCTCCAGCTTTCATGATGGGCAGTAGCGGAGCAACCAAAGTATAAATAAAAAGATAGATTTAACTAGAGTAAGTTGTTTTATAAAGATTTATTCTGCCAAACTTAGCGAAAATCTGACATAAAGTACTTGCTAAGTAATTATTATTATATGCTTTAACTTGCTGTAACTTTGCTTTATAAATTTTATAAAGTAAAGTGACTTCCCTACTTTATAAATCACCATTACTGTGGAACCGGTGGGCGGTTAGAAAATTTTCCTACTAACAGAGATACAAAAGTGGGCGGTAGGTATAAAAAGGTTGACTACCCCTGGAATAAACCAATACTGTAGAGCAGGGGTCCCCAAACTACAGCCTGCGGGCCGCATGCGGCCCCCTGAGGCCATTTATCCGGCCCCCGCCGCACTTCCGGAAGGGGCACCTCTTTCATTGGTGGTCAGTGAGAGGAGCATAGTTCCCATTGAAATATTGGTCAGTTTGTTGATTTAAATTTACTTGTTCTTATTTTAAATATTGTATTTGTTCCCGTTTTGTTTTTTTACTTTAAAATAAGATATGTGCAGTGTGCATAGGGATTTGTTCATAGTTTTTTTTTATAGTCCAGCCCTCCAACGGTCTGAGGGACAGTGAACTGGCCCCCTGTGTAAAAAGTTTGGGGACCCCTGCTGTAGAGTATGTAATAGTCTTCTTTAGATGCTTGTATTCACCATGAAATATAATTTAAACAGTTCAGACAGGTTAGAAATTTTTCAAATATTTGTCTTTGTCTTCAGTGATGCCGTAAACTAATTTTGTCTTTAAAATGGTAAAGAAAAATCAGTTTACCAAGAAACATTTGTATGATTTCTCTCTCTCTCTCTCTCTCTCTCTCTCTCTTTCTTTATCCTGGATGTGTTTTTTCCTTACATTTCAAATTTTGCAACATTAACCATCAAATGCATTAAAGAAGTGCGATTTTATTATTGTTTCCACCTTAACGGTGCAGAATGGGAGCTCTGGCCTGACAAGTAAATCCTGGGATTCTTCTGGTTGTTAGGAGAATAGCACTTAAATCAGGGGTCAGGAACCTATGGTTCGCAAACCAGATGTGGCTCTTTTGATGGCTGCATCTGGCTCGCAGACAAATCTTTAATAAAAAGATAACGTTAAAAATATAAAACATTCTCATGTATTACAATCCATTCATTTCCTACCGCTCATGTTCATGGTTGTGGGTGGCTAGAGCCAATCACAGCTGTCCTCCAGGATAACACCAAATTTTTATTGGATAATGCGTAACGTACACGGGTCATCGTTGTATGGCTCTCACGGAATTACATTTTAAAATACGTGGCGTTCATGGCTCGCTCAGCCAAAAAGTTTCCCGACCCCTGACTTAAATGAAGAAAAAAAAAATCACATTTCAGCATATCTGCAGGGTGTTGTGCAGGCAGGGCCCTGAGTCTGCAGGTCCGGGGTTCAGTCCCCACTGTGGGGGTAGGAGGTGGATGGAAGCTTCTTCTGGCCCAGGCAGCCCCAGCCTCACCTGCACTGGTACTGCTGGAGCGCAAAGGCTCATGGGAATCTGCTGAGACCCCCACCAGCTTTTCCTAACGAAAGTTACATGTGCCTACATGTTATGTGACTATTGACACTGTGCTGTCACTTGTTTCTCCTTAAGTTTATATTAAACTCCTGGGCTTTGTGAAAATTCTCTCTGACTCCTAAGGTTCTTTATGCATTTAAACATCTTCCTTAAATTAAAACATATGATCTAATTTGGAAGCCAAGCCCTGCTGGAGTCTGCTCTCTACATAGCAGCCAGAGTGATCGTGTCCAAACATTTGTCAGATCATGTCGCGTCTTTGTGGCAAGACCCGACACACATGGTGGCTCCCCGTGTCACACATGGTACAAAGGAAAGGGCTTACAGTGGCCCGTGGGTCCTGCCTCATCTAGTCTCCCTGCCCCTTCTGACCTCGTTTCTGACTGCTCTCCCATTTGGTCCTGTGTGGCAGCCACACTGGCCTCCTTTTTGTCCTCAGACCCACCAGTCGTGCTGCACCTCGGGTGTGTGTGTGTGTGTGTGTGTGTGTGTGTGTGTGTGTGTGTGTTCCTCCCTGCCCGATGCTCTGGCATCTGATACCTGCCCAGCTCACTCTGTCACCTCCCCGGGTGTCACCGTCCCAGTGAAGCCTTCCGCAGCCACTCTCTTTAAAACTCCAGCCCAGAGCACTCTCTGAATCCTTTCTCTGCTTTATTTTCTCCTCTGACACATTAGACATTTTAGTTTGTTTATTGTTTGTCTTCCTTTCCCTTCCGTGAGGACAAGGATTTTTTCAAGACCTGGATTATTACCTGTAATAAGGGTTGGTGCTTAATATGTATTTATTTATGGAAGGGACAAGAGGAAGGGAATAGCATTCCAGTTTGGGTGTGATAAAACTATAGACAAAATTGCCAAGTTGTGTACCTATGCTTCTCTGTATCACTGTGAGGTTTATACTCCTCACCCTGCTCTTTTGGACAAAATTTCTTATTGATTCACTGGAGAAGGCTTCCATTTAAGAAAACATGCTAGAAGGTTTTCCACATAAAGTACTACTCAATCTTGGGGTGGAATTCCTTAGTGTAAATAATTTAAATGTAACATTATATGAGATATCGCTCTAATCATCACGGATACCTTAAAGTTAAAATGCTTCACAGAAAACGTGTTTCCTATCTAGTAGCTGATAGAATGCTGTTTGTAAGTGATACTCAATTTGTACTTGTTCGTTGATTGGCTCAAGTAGCACAGCAAAAATCAGAACAAACAAATGATGTCTCGGGACTTACCTAGCTGGCAGCCGGTTTAAGACACTCCTCAGTAATTCAGCGTTGGTTTCCATTAGTTAATGGTGAGCTCTTAAATTTCTCTGGGGTCTTCATTACTACAGATGCTGATTGAATAGGGCATTAGAGATTTCATCGGTGAATCACCTTAAAGAATTACATTACTGTAGGTATGGCCTTGCTGGATAAAAATGATTTCTTTTACGAAATGATCTCACTTTAAATGCAACTACACTGTCAAGTTGGATGGCAGGATTACAAAAACCGGCTGTTGTTTAGAATGCCTTTTTCATACATAAAAGAAGACAGGGACATCAAAGCCATGAGAAATAAGAGCAGATTCTCAGAGTGACTTCTAATGGCACAACTTAGGCCATTTCTAAGTAAAATAGGTGAGAAGCAGCAGTAGTCTGTGTAGGTGTTGGGGAATGCCTAGCGGCTCTGGAAAAGCGATGTGTATCATAGGAAAGCAAGAAAGCATTGCTGTCCCTGAGTGCTGCAGAAATCGTCCCGGTGTTAGGTAGACGGGGTTTTAGGTTTTATGGTAACAGATGCGCGTCCCTCCGAAGCGGGGAAATGGGGATTTGCCTGCTTTGAGGAGAGGAACTTTCTCCACCCCCTGCTGAGCTGTCTTCTTTCCCTAGGCTTCTCAGACCAGGGACTGACTGTTGCCTCTGAACCTCCAAGTGGCACAATCTCCTTGCCAAATTCATCACTGAATTAAAGAAAACTAACGTATGTGCTTGAGCTTGCATATGCAGACCAGCAGAACTTTAGAAAAGTTTTTTTCTTTCTTCCTTTCCAAGTGAGAGGAGAAGAGATAGAGAGACAGATTCCCGCATGTACCCCAACCAGGACCCACCTGACAACCCAACCGCCATCTGGGGCCATGTTGGCAACCGAGCTATTTTTAGCGCCTGCGGGGGAGGCTCCAGGAAGCCATCCTCAGCGCCTGGGCGATGCACTTGAACCAATCAAGCCATGGCTGCGGGAGAGGAAGAGAGAGGGGTGGGTAGGGGGAGGGTGGAGAAGCAGATGATCGCTTCTCCTGTGTTCCCTGACCGGGAATCAAACCCAGGACATCAACACACTGGGCCGACGCTCTACCACTGAACCAACCAGCCTGGGTCTAGAAACTGTTCCATCACTTTTTACACTCAAGCCCATGTAGGACAGAGAGCATTGCTCTCTTCCAAGGACACATCATTAGGACATTCTTTAAAGAAAAGACACAAAATAGAGAAATTGAAATGAATAATTTTTATTATTTTGTATTGTTTTCTAGTTTCAGTTGAGGAATTATAACTTTTTGTTATTTGACACAATGTGTGTTTTATGGGGATTTTCTATTATAACCTTGAGACAGCCAACAGCCAAGGTATTAGGTAACTAAGAGAGAGCCTCATATGCCATTACCTTTTCTATTTACCGCATGTATGACTGTAGGACAAAAAGAATCAGATAGCCACGAATATAATAATACTTCTATAAGAAATTATAATAAAAACCAACGAGAGTGACTACGTGTCAGATTTCAAAATGTGGAGGACAACTGAAAACCATAGACAGAAATACTTCCCCCAAGTAAGAACTCTACTTGAATTGTTTTATGCCTAGATCCTGTAAATCTTTTTACCTGCAAATATTTTAACTGTTTTCAAAAGATCAATTTATTGTAGTAGGTAACTATGTGAATCAGTGATGTTTATTATCAGTAGACCCGAGTACTGCTCCAAGGAGAATTAATTATACCTCACAGCTCATTTTCCCATGACTTTCCGGAGTTTTGACAAAGCTCACATCTTAGCGCATTACCAACTTTAATTACTGAGTGAGTTTAAACTTTTTTTTTTTTTTTTGCTAGCCAAGCATACATAGTTTCCAAGAGACCAATTTGAGAATTATATATAATTGAGGAAGAAATCTCTCTAGTCCTTGGGGCTAATTCATTACTGTTTAGTTGGTAGAATTGGTGGGACTTGTTGGTGTCGGCCAACTCTAAGTTATTTTATAGATGTCAAAGTATAGACACTTGAAAACAAAGCTCCCATAAAACTCATTGTTATAGGAGGATTCAGCCCTTCCCTCATCCTCAAATGCAAGTTAGTAGAGCTAGCCGGTAAACAAGTGGTGTTTCTGTACCTCCTTATTTAGGCCTTGCTGGGGGTACTCATTGCACCTTCACAAACTTGATCATTATAGAAACTTGACTGTTCTGATTTTCTTTTTTTACTTTATATTTTAGAACATTCATTTGGCCGCACATCTTCCATTGCAGGCCACCTTTTTCTATGGTACTTCCTTTCTCTCTCCTCGTAGAGTTGATTTGGATTACTTAAGGCAATGTCCCTTCTTCTCAGCCCTTCCCCTTCCCGAGTCACTAATTTAAACATGCTGATTACTAGCCAAATACCACTTTTATTTTTTGTCTCTATTAAATTGTGACTCTCTCCACACCTACAGTCTAGTAGGGTGCCAAACTATACCATCAGTTTTTAAGAGCATTGAGACGGGTACTGACACATGAGGTTAAAAAAAAAAAAAAACAACAACGCCCAACCCCTTATAAAAGGGATGTAACAGTAGCAAGACAGGACTAGCTCACAGCCCCGCCTCAAGATAACCAAAGCTGCGGTAACATTGGGCAGAAGCTAGGCACTTAGAAAATCAAAGCATTCGTGTTCCTTGTAATTTCTTAGAATTAAGTCATTAATAGCTATTAGACCATTATGAGCTTCAAACGCTCATAATGAAAATGAAGCATACTGTGGTGCAGGAATGTACTCTTCCTGCCTTTTGAACAAAGATTCATGGTAAGAGGTTATATTTTCTGTGAAGGATGATCAAGTGTAATAATCCAGGTGAGTGAGGAGATCTTTTCACTAGTTGTTTGCCCAGCCAGGATAGACATACATCATTTAGTTTAGTGAGTGAGAGATTCTTCCTGAATAAGCACACTCAAATTCTAGCTCGCCACCAGTAGGCATTTCCACTGTGTGAGAGACACCTGCTAAAACCAGGAATGTATAGGGAACCAGCTTTCTCAAGCATTATGATGGGTAATATAATATTTACATATTGAAACCTGGGGCTGGGTTTAGCATTTTGTATCTCTGTCTGAGTATTTTTTTTATATATATTACATAGTTTGTAAAACTCGAGAGTGCATAAATTTTAATTTTTACCTATCCATTTATTCATTCAACATATGTATATTTACTGAGCACCTTCTGTGTGTCACACGCCGTGCAAAGTGGTAGGGATGTATTCATTCATTCAACATACAAAGCGTCTAGTATGGTCCGGGCACCATCCTGGAATCCGGATACGGCAGTATAAACGAGACAGTCATGCCATCTTATGCTATTTTTAAGAGCTACTTTACTGTCAACATTTCTAAAAAAAAAGAAAGAGAAGAAAAAGTTTCTAGTTAGGAGAGGAGAGCACCAAATCTTCAACTTTAATGTCTTTGTTCTCTACTGACCTTGGTCAAGTAGTTATTGCTGTCTCCATTTGTAATTTCTTAAAGTGGCACCTAGCTGTAGAGTTCATATTTTAAACGAATTGCAGATTTTAAAGTTATTTGTAATGGCAAGATAAGCTATAGGGACAATTTTGCACCTAGAATATGGTTTTCACAGTACTCATTTTCAGTCTCTCTCTCTCTCTCTCTCTCTCTCTCTCTATATATATATATATATATATATAATATATATTTTTTCCCTCTTCATAACACAGAGAAAATTAATACTTACATTTTCCTCAAAAAACAGTAGATACTCAAACCTTTCAACTGATTCCAAAGATGAAGGTCAATTTTTCTGTTAGGAAGCAAACGTTCGCATTGATTGGGACAACATTTGGAGGTGGTTATTGATAAGGGGGGGGGAGTTTATAATTTTGGAATACCCTCAAACATTTTATGAATTATAAATTAAAATCATTCACTGTGTGGTTAATACCTTTAGAAAATTAAATTGCTTGAACTTTGCAGGGAAACAGTAAAAAATAAAAGTTAAAAATATCTATGTACACCGAATAAATTGAAATAAAATTGAAAAAAAAAAGTATCATGGATAGAGTATTTTGTGTTCGTGTAAAGGCTCTTATTTTTAAAAAATGAAATATCCAGTGAATTGTTGTGTTTACTGTGTCCCACAGATACCCGGAGAACTGCCGAGCTGCACTGACCGACAGGACGCTCACTATTCTCACCGTCTCGCTCAAGAATGCAGTGTTGGGTCTGTCGCTCATGGGTGGTGATCTGTCTGCCAGCCATATTTTGTTTAGTTGACATTAAATAACATGTCTCTAGCAAATGCTTTCTACAAAGGAAGTAGCTCTGAGGATTTTCTTCAGGTTGTATGCAATATAAAAGATAATCATCAAGAGAAAAAGGAGGATGTTAAAAACATTAGGGTATCATTTGCACCTTTTGACATTCTGATGAAAATTTAATGATGCCAAAACTAATCAGTATGGCTGATAAGGAAAAACCCTAATGTTTGTTTCCAACAAACCATTACTGTTTTTCTTCTTTCAGCTAAATACTGGACTATGTTTAATCACAAGATATATTAATGTTATCTTCTGTGTTCTGAGTTATGTGCAACTTCTCTCAATGAAGCGATGTTTTCTACCAAAGGCTGTCGTTCATAGGTTAGCCCATTTACAAGTGAGTAAGAGAAATCTACACTGTGCCCAGATGAATGATGATCCAGACAGACTCGCCTAAAAGATATGTGCCTTGCGTGACTAAACGTTCTTCTATTTATTTATTTATTTTGGTTTAAAATTAGAGATTTGCAAATTAATCTTGTAGGGCAGACGTTAGCTGAGCTTAACTTTAAAAAATATTATTAGCACTTGCTGTATGTTTAAGTTGTCAGCGTCTTCCATAAATTTAACATTTAGTTATGCTTTTCAACCGTTTCTATATAATATACTCATTCAGTTTAGTTTTCATGCAGTGTTTGGCGTGTCTAGACAAAGCACATCTTTAAAGATATATATAGTATTTCATCTAATGTTTATAGAATTTCCTTCAAAATGATCTATGTAATAGGTTTCTTGATTCATTTTCTATTTTTATATTCTTTGAGAAATGAAACATTTTTCAATTAAAAAAAAGCAAAGTTTTAAGTTTGAAAAGAGATGTAGGAGGTCATGAAGATTTCCCATTTGGGAACATTTCACTTCTGTGCCATTATTGTATTGACTGTGACATTTCAGCAGAACGGTAGCTATTTGTACATTATTTAATAAGCCTTATGGAAAGTCAAACTGTGAACATTTAGCATAAAGAAGACTTTTTCTCATTTATATTTTATTTTTAAAGTATATCCCTGAGCAAATGCATAAATAACCAGTCTCCTGTTACACATGTAACAATACTAAGTTATACTGAGAACACTTGTAGAATTTCAATTACTATCAAAATATTTTAGTAGCAAAGCCAAGATTATAACACTTTTTTGTGCCCCGTGGAAGGAAAATCAGGTGATGAATTTCATTGCTAATGTGTAAGAATCAGTAAATGACACAAATTTCTACCTATCAGCAGTAAAACCAATGAATAGGAGATACATCCAGGTAACTTTCTTTTGAGACAGCGTCTACGTTGAATTTTACACAATTTGCTGGTAGTTTCTCTGTGGTCAACACCATGAGATCAGATCATTGTAGGAAAACGTGAAGTCAGAGAGTGACAGTTATCTCAGATTGGAACGATGCAAACCTCCAACCTGGATGATCGGTCATTAAAGTAAAAATGTAGCCACCACCATGTTTTTCTTCTGTGTTAGCCCAGGTAGCAGAGACATTGGCCCAGGGAATAATAGTCACTCAGTCCATTCCAGCCACCGTAATACTCGTAACTGGTGGTCAGCTGTGAAGTAATTCACATTGGCTATTGGGATGATTGACACAAATCAGTCAGCTGTCCTAAGGGAGGTCTTAGATGTACAGATGTTTTAGTAAGGATCTGTAAGTGTTACAAAAATAGACGCAGGAACTACCTTCATACAACACCAGTGACAACTTTTAAGCATTATAGTTTGTGTAATATCATTTCTGCATTATTATTAAAGGCTACAGTGTTAAATGAAGACAAAACCTGGACTTCTGCTATAACAGCAGAGACTGCTAGCAGATGAGTAAATCATCATATCCAATGTGGTTCACCGAATGGGGAGTAAAAATAGTATCGGGCTAGATATCAGGAGACCAGAATTCTTACCCACATCCTAACTGGGACCGTAGATCAGTCACTTACCAGAGCCAGGCTTCAGTTTCCTGAGTTGTCAGATGAGTGTGCTGGGTGGAAGGATCCCCAGAGCCCTTTTCCAGCCCTCGGAACCTCATTACACACGTTTGAAAAGACTTGGAAGAATACTTAAGTGCTCAGATTTCCTTATGTATTTCTGAAGGAGAAAAATAAATTGAAATAAGACTTAGGCCTTGAAAGTATCATATCATTCTTCAAATTGATGGTGAGAAGAGGAAATGAGATTTTTTTTTCCCCCTCCTGTAAGAATTTTCATGGGTCCATTATGGGATCATGAAAAACTAGACAAATCACTCTGCGGAATGGAAACGGGAACCGATGAATGTTGTATCTGGAAAGCAGGAGAGGTTGTTTGTTCAATTTTATTAGATGTTAAGGTGATTTAAAATATATAGAATGGAATGCTAAAACAGACCAGAGCTTGACTGCACACCCAACCTGATCATCCTAGGAGTCGAGGGAGGTGAGCGGGGTGGGATGGGTTGGAGTGTTTGCCTTGCAATCTCTCGACTCTCTTTGCACAAGAAGGAGGTTGGTGTGAAGCCCGTGCCTGCCGGTCATCCCCTGCGCTCTAGGAAAGTCCCCCCGCCGTCTGAGCCCAGCTGCCTTATCTGTACAGGGAAGACTTCAAATCTGGGTATCTGTATGTTTCTGTACCTCTTTGAAAATTCTCTAACACTTTCAGATTGTTAAAATACATGTGTACAGCTACACATTGTTCCCTGCAGTCGCTAAAATACCACTTAGCTCTACTCCTGGGAACGAACAGACTGCCAATCTAAACATTCCTATTTCTGATGTTGCTAATTGACCTCAGCAAAATGTAAAAAAAAGAAAGAAAAAAAAAAAGTAAACCTTACCTTTAATTTTTCCCATGATTTATTTATGTATGATTTAGCATTTTCTCTTTGAATGAATGTTGAGTTCATTATCTAAGCAAAATGTCCGTGCAAGTGAACCTTCTGTTTAAGTTTTTGTATTTTAATAAACACTTAGCAAATCAGAATGAAATATATTGTACAATGCTTACCAATGAACTGTAGCTGCTTGCAAGGTGCATTTTTGTCACATTAAAAAGTTAATACGCCCTGGCCGGTTGGCTCAGCAGTAGAGCGTCAGCCTGGCGTGCGGGGGACCCAGGTTCGATTCCCGGCCAGGGCACATAGGAGAAGCGCCCATTTGCTTTTCCACCCCCTCCCCCTTCTTCCTCTCTGTCTCTCTCTTCCCCTCCCGCAGCCAAGGCTCCATTGGAGCAAAGATGGCCCGGGCGCTGGGGATGGCTCCTTGGCCTCTGCCCCAGGCGCTAGAGTGGCTCTGGTCTCGGCAGAGCGACGTCCCGGCGGGGCAGAGCATCGCCCCCTGGTGGACAGAGCATCGCCCCTGGTGGGCGTGCTGGGTGGATCCCGGGCGGGTGCATGCGGGAGTCTGTCTGACTGTCTCTCCCTGTTTCCAGCTTCAGAAAAGTACAAAAAAAAAAAAAAAAAAAGTTAATACCCTTTTGGTCCCAGAAACAGTGACTATAATTTAAAATAATATTCACAGAATTTCTTCAATTTTTGTGAATACAAACAAGGCCCGATGGAGCTGTATTGTAATTAATTTTGCTCAGGAGTGAGAAACAAAATTCAGGGAAAACCCAGACGCTTCTGTTTGGCTTTAGAGGACACTTGGAAAAGTAAGGGTGATATGTTTTGTATAACATAGATAAAGAGGTCATTGAAAAACAAGGGTATATTCTGGTTGCTAGTTTTATGGTAGAGATTAGAATAGAAAGATGCTAAAATATGGACATTATGGAAGTTGTTAAAATGATAGCAGTCATTTGAATAATACAGAAATATTTTGTCATACTGAAATTATTTGTCCGGTTTATTCTTATATCCTTCCATTCAGAAAAGGGGGCGGTTTTTCAAGGCCTCAGTCCTAATAGGAAATGTGTATTTTGACTTGTGGAGCAATTCGTTAAAAACATTTAATCCGATCAGTTTGGTTTTATGAAGCTGAATTTTCATTTTAGGCGTAATTGAAGCTCTTATGTATTAGTGTTAGTGATCTTTGTGGATGTAATTTTATCTATTGTTTTTCAAGTTGATGAAATTTGCTAAATGGTGATTCTAGCATATTGTGTTGATACTGTATCTTACAACAATTTGTGAACTAACCACACTCAGACAAACCATACTAGTATCTATTCTGGTAAATTGTTTCCATGGTGTGATCTCTTGTTTGGGGTGGGGAGGTTAAGTACTTAGTTTACTTAAAACTTTCTAAGTGTTTTTCCTACGTGCCATAAAAATATGATTATAAACCAAATAGGAATATCCTCTTTTTCTTTTCAATTTTAAAAGCACTGTATAGACCATTTTTGGAACTGCTCCATAAAATGGTATTTTTGTTGAAAAGTTCCTACATGTATATACAAGGGAAAGCAAACAGTGTGTGTGGTATTTCTATATAATACACTCCATGTAATAAGTATCCCTTTTTGAAATCTATAGCTAGTAATTATGTAGATGTCAGAATAACACATACACTCAATTTTTTTTCATAGAGATGTCTAACATGTATTATCTCATCATTTTCTAAGATCATTTACATATTTTACTTAATCTTTGAAGTATCTATGTGAAGTAATAAGCCCATCTGAAGTTTAGAGATGAAACAGCCAAGGTTTTTAGAAAGACCAAGTGACTTGTCCAAGATTGTACGGCCAGAAAATGGCTCTAAATCTTATGTTCTTTACATATTTACCTTCTTTCATTTTTTTCCCTATCATTGGCATTTTCTTAAAAACATTGACCTAAATTTCACTCTATATGATCCACTGGGACATTTCAGGTTTTATCTACAAGGCAATGTTGCTGTGCATGTCCGAGTTTTTTAGATACTGCCGAAATATAGTCCTTCCACAGGGTGACAGCCAAACATCTTCCATTGAAAGCATATTAAGTCCACACACCCTGACCACACATGTTCCATCCAGATGAGGTCAAAATGTTAGACGGCGAAAATGATCTTCTTCGCTCATCTTCTCGTTTCCTTTTTTTAAAAAATCTATTGGAATGACTGATTTCTGAACAGTTGAAAGAAGCAATAATCAACCCCGAGAAACTGCTGCCATTCCGATTCAGAGAACGCACACTGTCAGACACACCAAAAGAAAGCACTTTTCCAGCCTGTTGTTTTTCATCGTGTATTAAGTGTGATTACGGAGGACAGGGAATGGAGCAGGTAGAACAACTGTCTTGATTTGGAAGAAAACTCATTATTTCCTGTAACTATTCAAAAAGAATGGGTTATCAAGTATTTGATAGCAGTGTTAACATTTAGCCATAGTTCAAATACATGGTAAAGTCTTATCTACATATTTTTTAACCATTTAAGTAATTTTCCAGATAAACTTAAAATCTGATGATGGTTCAGTGTGAATACGGAGAACATTTAGTGTTCATCCATGAGGTAATGCTACATTTTTATTCTTTTTCTTTCCAAACAACATATAGATGCTGTTACTGCTTTCCCTTGTAAATCAGCAGTTTGTGATACATTCTGTCCTTTTCGTGACAAGCCATGCAGTGTTACTGTGAATAAATAAACGGAACATGTGCTGTATTATATCAGAATTTAAAATTTTGTAACCTTACATTTATGTAGTTCTCCTCATCAAGCAAGTCAAACAAGTATTATTTTGAATGGAATGAAATAAGCACCATTTTTAACCAGTGACATCATAACCAATATTGGAATTCTGAAAGAAATGTAAAATCAAACATTTTATATTTATTTCTACATTGTCTTCTTTTGACACTGATGTTTTTAATTTATCACATATTAATGTAACGTTCAAATAAGCTCTTATGCCGTGTTCTCTCCTGTTCCTGTCGTGATAATATTGGGGCTTCTGTTAAATAAATGTCAGTAAATACCTATGAGTTGGTTACATGATATTTTCATCTGATCCAGTTTTTAAATTAGCCATTAGGTTTGCAGTGTTTTCAGTGCAATTGTTATGTGCAGAGTTCAATAAATACCCAAAAAAATCTTTTTACTCATATTAATAATTAATTCCAAATTCTTTTATTTTCCTCCTCCTTTCGCCTTTTCTTTCTCCCTTTTTTCTTTTCTTTCTTTATCCCCCCCTCTTTCTTTGTCTTGTTTTTATATCAAAACTAAATATCAAAGGCTGGGCTGTTGTCAACAGTTCCAGCATCAGCTGCCTTCGAACCAGCTCTGTGGACTGCGCTGTGTTCACTCACATGGCTGTAGGGAAGACTTCTGTGCGCTCCCTTCACAAGTCCTTTGGGTGCCTGGGTTTCTCCCATTGCTCCCGATCATACCTTGTTGAAGGCCCAGAAAAGTCTCGAGAAAGAAAACCCCTTATTTGTAATAAGTCTGTGCCTGCATACTGTGTCACTTATACGAGAAAGTTGTGGCAAATTCATGTTATATCACCCAAAATATGAACCGAGCAGGAGTTCTGTGTACTGCCCTGTTGAAAGCACTGTGAGGGGCCCTGGCCGGTTGCTCAGTGGATAGAGCATCAGCCTGGTGTGTGCATGTTCCGAGTTCAACTCCTGGTTAGAGCATAGGGGAGAAGCATCCATCTGCTTCTCTTCCTCTCCCCTTCCTACTTCTCTCCCTCTTTCCCTCCCACAGCCAGTGGCTCAATTGGTTCAAGCATGGCCCCAGGCACTGAGGATAGCTCCATTGGAGAGCATCAGCCTCAGGTGCTAAAAGTAGTTCAGTAGGTGAGCATCGGCCCCAGATGGCATTGCTGGGTGAATCTCAGTTGGGGCGCATTTGGGAGTCTGTCTCACTATCTCCTCTCCTATCACCTAAAAATAAAAATCACTGTGAGGGGATGAAGGTGACCCTGCTTTCAGAGAACTTAGAGTCTAGTGGGCAATGTGTATGTGTATCCTGAGCTTGTGGGTTAGTTAGAATTCTCATTATTTAGATTCATAATAGTCAAATGTTACATAAAAACATTTCATTTTTCATATTTATTTTTTATATATTTTCAATATTTTTGCACCACAATAAACTGTAATTTCTTGAAATTGGTGTTTATATACCCATTGTTCTTATTTTGGGCTTAGCAATGTTGACCCTAAGTCTTTTTCCTAATCGCAGCTAGTTACTCAAATGTGTCTGTGCTTTTGGAATGTCAACAAATGGCTACATAGCCAAAACAGAGGCCCTCTTGTTTCTATCTGGAATTTTATTTTGTCTAAAAAAAATAAATAAAAAGCAAGTGCAGAGTTAGGCCACCTTAACACATGCAGTAATTAGCTATTAGAAGAAAAGAACAAAACCTATTTTTTAAAGCCTCCGTTGATAGAACTAATGACTGTTTTTAAGCTTTCCAGTCATGCAGCTTTGGTGGTGGACTCGTGAGCCGTAATTTGCATCACATGTTAGGAACCTCATCTGTAAGTCCTTCGTGGACGTTTACAGAGTGAACTAAGCAACGCAGTGTGTTTCCAAGGCATTCGAGACATCTTCTTTGACCCATGCCCCCATCAGAGAATTCTCACTCTTCCACTGGACTTTATAAGGCTTGTTGCACACCTCCGGTAGGTTAGGGCCCGCTTAGTCCTCAGTTCATTTCTTTTAATTATAACCTTTATCAGTATTGTGCTATTCTCTCTCTTCAGTCCATTTATTATGTATTTATAAGTTCCATCTATCAGGGCCAAATAGGTTACATTGTTACTTTCTTTAGTCCTCTGTTCACTCCAAATAATACCTGATAACTTGAGTCATGGTAAAGCAGGAAAAAAAGCCAAAGGAAGAACTCAATCCTCCGGGGACAATACTGTCTTTTAAAATTGAAGGTCAGTGAAATCATCATTTTGGACATAGAGCCACAAGAGAAGGAACAAAGCTAATAACCCAGAAATCTGATTTCAAAACACATAATTGACCAGGAAAGGCATCTATGTGGCACCGTCCCTCACCGTGTCTGGTCCAATTTGGCCTAATGAGCACCTTTGGGTGAAGACGAAGGAGACAAATGGACTCGCAGACACCACCTCATTAACCTTGACAAGTAGTACCAGTCTCATTTACACCCATTCTGCCAGCCACGAAAACAGCCAGTTATTTCTGCATCACCTGACTCTCAAAACAATCAGATATTGCAGGATGGAACTTAGTCAGAGGGCCTAATAGGAATCCGGAAGCAGGACTAGAAGAAGCTCAACTTCCCCGATGTCTTTAGTCTCATTTATCTCTATGGAGCAGCTGAGGGCCTCCGCGAAGGAGAATGCTGTGTCGTCTTTCGATCTGTGGTGATGGGCATGGAAATAATTAGGAGAAGGGGGGAGCGGCCTGCACAATGCAGACGCGCGTTTTTGTCTTACACTTTCCGGAGGCAGTTTATGAAGCGGATTGAACTTTCTAAGCCCTCGTCTTGAGAAAGTAACGAGTTTTTTTTTGTTCATGAGCTTCTCCCAGCAAGCGCTGGCTTTGCCGGCGGGAATGCACTGTCCCTCGGGCCAAGCTCTCAACACATGTTGTAGCCCAGAAGGAAGCTGGCAGACGCTACTCCGGGGCCGTGCCACGCGTGTACGTCTAGTCAGACAGGATTAGACTGCTCCCCCCGGGCACACTGCACAGGTGACCGTATTCATTCTCAGGGTGCCTGGAGTGTGTGTGCACACGCCCCCCCCCCCCCCCCTGCACCGTGCTTTACAGCACTTAACAATATTTTAAATATATATACTTTATATATATATATATTGAAAAGCAATCTGTGATCTGAAAAATAAGCAGAGAAGCTAATACCACACTTGACCCACGAAGAAGCTGGATGCGTAGTGATGTGACTTGTCTAAGGTCAATTTCAGGAAGTGACTAGGAAGGAAGGTTTCGCACAGCCGTCTTCCCCACCCCACAGCGCCCCTGCTGGCTCAGCTTCCCCAAGGAGCGAGGCCACGAGGGAGTTACCATCGGGTGTCTTACTGAAGCACAGAACACAGGCCTTCCGGTCGGATTTGTCCTCCGCCACGTTGGAGGTGGCAAGCCCGGTCCTGGCTTAGTACATCCTAAGGACCCAGTCCCCCCTCCTGAAAGGGAGACACTCCAAGAACAACGAAAACCTAAGCTCTGCAAACCGGTTCTACCACCTCTCCACGAGTCTGTTATTTTATTATTAAAAAATAATTACCGAGTACCTCTAATAGGCCATTTCTCCTGCTCTTTCAGTGAAAAAGTTGTCCCAGATCAGGAGCTCTGGTCCATCCTGTTCATCCTCCTCCTCCTCCCAAACCTGACTGCATCAAATATCATCTGTTTTGGCCTTTCTAACCAGTATCTTCTCACTCCAGAATCTGTGATTAGTTTATAGATGTTTCCTCGACCATACGTCCATCTTGGACTCTAGTTGTCCCCTTCCTTTCAAAGTCAAACTTATTAAAAAGAAGCTGTCTTTTCTCACGGTTGAGTAGTAGTCCGTCGTACAGATGTACCACACGTCTTACTGCCCTTTGTGACAACATGGATGGACCTTGAGAATGTCACGCTAAGCAAAATAAATAAGCTGGGCAGAAAAAGTTTAGAACCATATGATTTCACTCATAAGCAGGATATAAAACTGAAAGCAACAAATAAACAGACAACACAAACAAACAAACACACACTCATAGACACACACAGCAGTGCGGCGGTCACCAGAGGGAAGGGGACGGGGTTATAAAGGACAAAGGGGGCCAAATATATGGTGACGGAAGATGGTCTGACTGTGGGTGGTGGCCACACAATGCAATATACAGATGACGTATCACAGAAATGGACACTTGAAACCTACATAACCTTATTAGCCAGTGTCACCCCAATAAGTTTAATTTACAAAGATAAAATTAAAAAAAGACGTTGTCTCGCCTTGCTTCCCCCTCATTCATTTGACATCCTACTGTGAGCTCATCTCGCTGTCATCTGGCTTTCCCCCCACCTCTAACTGAGTGTGTCTTCACTACCAGTTTACTTGTCATCCTTCAGATCTTACCTTACTGAATCTCAGTTGAGTTTGATACTGTCGACCCCTCCTTCCTTCCTGGTTTGCGTGACACTCTCTTTTTCTCTCTTTCCATCACTCCTCAGTCACTTTCACTGACTTTTCTTCTTGTTGTCACTTCTTAAATACCCCTGCTCCCCACGGTTCTGGTCTCAGCTCCGACTTTTTATCAAAGTCTGAACTCACCCCAGGTCATCTCAACCAATACCTTAGTTTTAATTACTTCCTGAAATCCTTTTTCCAGCCAGATCTATATCCTGAATACTATTCTTACTGTACTCCAGGGGCCAGTTTTTTGTTTTTTTTGTCAGCCAATCATTTCCTTCCTGCCCACATCCAATTCTTAGAAACCCTGCCAAGCCGCCACCTAGAAGGGGCAGCCCTCGAAACCATGTAAGCTCCACTCTCTGTTCGCAAGTGGTCACCTAACCCAAGCCGAGCCAGTTAAAGACTCTCTCTCCCTGGAACTTGTAATTGAGACTTGGAGACTGAGAGGTTGAAGAATTAGGCAGAGATATAAGTCAAGTGGAGTTGAGCCAAGGTCAGCTTCATGACAACCCTAAATCCATGTTCTGTTGAAGCCTAATAAATAGGGTTAGAGCAGGGGTCCCCAAACTTTTTACACAGGGGGCCAGTTCACTGTCCCTCAGACCGTTGGAGGGCCGGACTATAAAAAAAAAACTATGAATAAATCCCTATGCACACTGCACATATCTTATTTTAAAGTAAAAAACAAAACAAAAACAAAACGGGAACAAATACAATATTTAAAATAAAGACCAAGTAAATTTAAATCAATAAACTGACCAGTATTTCAATAGGAACTAGGCTCCTCTCACTGACCACCAATGAAAGAGGTGCCCCTTCTGGAAGTGTGGCGGGGGGCCAGATAAATGGCCTCAGGGGGCCGCATGTGGCCCGCGGGCCGTAGTTTGGGGACCCCTGGGTTAGAGGATGAAGCAGACCTCTGCCAGAACAATCATACCACAGACTAGTTTTCATTGTGTGGA
This sequence comes from Saccopteryx leptura, assembly GCF_036850995.1. Taxonomy (NCBI): domain Eukaryota; kingdom Metazoa; phylum Chordata; class Mammalia; order Chiroptera; family Emballonuridae; genus Saccopteryx; species Saccopteryx leptura. Next base: position 69,459,016 of record NC_089513.1, read on the forward strand.
AGCCCACCTCTCCCCACTGCTATGGTGCTGTTCTTGGGGAGTCTTCCCTACCTCCTGAGGAGCCAGGGCTTTGTTAGCCAGCCCTATGGAGTTTCCTGACCCATCTGGACAATTTACCTTTCGTATGCCAATCTCCTTGCCAGAAATGTCTTATTGGGTGGTCTCTAGACTATGCATAGTACCACAAACTCAGCAGGGCCAACCAAGAATGACTCATCTCCTGCATCGTCACCACATACCGTCCTAGCTGTGTTGCTCACCTTAGAAAATGGAACCACTTCTCTTTATGCTATTGTAAGGTCATCTAATCACAGGCTTCTCCCTCCCTCACTCTTCATAGCCAGTAAATTTTAGTGTAACTCCCTTTCCCCCTTCCACCTGTGAATTGTGTCTGTATCTGGTCATTTCTTGCCTCACAATTTTTCATACTTTACAGCCAAAGTGATCTTCATAAACGACAGATATGCTAATGAATCTCCTGGCTAAAATACTTCGACTCCTCCCCCTTTATCATTTTAGAATAAAGGCCAAACTTCCTAGCATGACATCCAAGGCCCTTTATAATCCGTCTCCTTATCCCTTATCACTCCCCCACAGGTGCTTTCTGCTGCTGTCACCCTGAATGGTCATGAGCTCCTCGTAAGTGATAGGCTTCCACGTCTCTCCATCTTCACATGTGCTACCCACACCTTTTTCTGCCCACTCCACCCATCTACACTCTTCTCTTCATCTGGGTGATAGCAATTCTCTTTCAAGACTTCCTCTAGGTGACATCTGCTCCACAGAGACCCCTCTGTGTAAGTATCCCTCTGTCAAAGAACTTGACACAAAATATGACTGCCTACTCTTTTGTCCCTTTATAAAGAGTGAGCAACTTGAGAGCTGATTCTGTATCCTGGTCACCTCTATCGTTTACAGCAGTGGTCCCCAACCTTTTTTGGGCCACGGACCGGTTTAATGTCAGAAAATATTTTCACAGACCGGCCTTTAGGGTGGGACGGATAAATGTATCACGTGATCGAGACAAGCGTCAAGAGTGAGTCTTTAGACGGATGTAACAGAGGGAATCGGGTCATTTTTAAAAAATAAAACATCGTTCAGACTTAAATATTATATAAATAAAACGGAAATAATGTAAGTTATTTATTCATTCTCTGCAGACTGCTACCAAATGGCCCATGGACCGGTACTGGTCCGTGGCCCGGGGATTGGGGACCACTGGTTTACAGTACCTGGTCTATATATAGTGGAGGCTCAACAAACATTTGTTGAATAAATGGAACATTGAGAAGACATAGCGCCTGCCCTCACACTAGTCATGCAAGTAGTGGGAAATGAGAAAGCCCACAGTGACAGCAGGGTGACAAGTCCTGTGCCAGGCAGGCTCAAGGTGCAATGAGCAAGAAGGAAAGGACAATGAGCTCAGCCCAGGGGCTTTCAGGAAACAAGGAGTTTCAGTTTGACAAGTCAGAAGAAAGGACTGAGCGAGGCAAGTGAGAAGGGGACACGCTTGCAGCGCGGTGCAGGGGGGCCAGTCTGGTTCTCCGTCACCCCTGGCAAAAGCTGCTGCGTGTTCACACACCCCTGTGCACAGGCTTTTAATACCAGGCACATAAAGAACTCACTTGCCGAGGAAATGAGACAGTTGGCTTAGCCTTGCGGAACTTGAAAAAAAAGAAAATCTCAAACAACAGCAGGACTGAAAAATATTTTGGATTCACTAAAACGAAAATATGGCTCTCTTGGAAATCTTCCCTCTGAATTTGGAAACGCATAAGGAGTGTTGAGGACATTAATCTGTACTCACAAATCAACCGCACTTACCTCATCTAGTGGCTGTTTTAGAAGATCCGTTCATTATTCCAGGAACCTTCAGGGTCCTTATTGTGAGCCTTCAAGACTTAGAAACAGGAAATCAGATTTTATCTCAAGTGTGATATTAACTTCAGTAGTTAAACATTTCCAGTAGTTTCTAGACTTCATCAGAGGACTACTGCAATCCCCCATCCTTTGAAGTATCCCACTTGGATGAGAGCACTTCTATTTCAACTAGACAGAATTTGTCAGTTGATATCTCTAGAAGCCCTTAAAGTGATCCTCAGTTCAAAAATATGCACAGTGTCTCTTATTCTTGTGGAATCTCCTGGAAATGAGCCTACAGAAGGCACCAAACTTTAGATCAATATAATTAAGAACCACTAACTAGCCTAGAGTAAAATTTTAGTTACTGATGATTCTAAGCAGAACTCCTTAACAAAACTAAAAATAGAGATCTTTCTACTCGTGGTAACAGAGAAAGAACGTAGATTTACCAGAAAGTATGATACTAACTCTAAAGGTTGGAAATGGGCCTCAATCCATATTATGCATTGCAATTCCTTCAGGTCTGTTAAAGAGGAATTTGGGGAGCCAAAGAGGAAGCTATAATTAGTGGAACACTGTGTTGGTGATTATTCAGAAATAAAGTATAAGGCTGCTGCTGTAACCGTTTCCCACCAGCGTGGAAGGAACAAAGCTCTTCTGTTCTAAGGATGGGTCACGATAGCCATTCTCAGGTATATCCCATTTCACGTCTTCCCTGACGATTATCTGCCAGCCGGGGAAACTTTGATCTGGAGTCCTTTAGTGTGGTTCTCATCGGAAAAGTCTTTTAACATCTAATGCTGCAGAAATGCTTTGCATTTTGAAATCTACATCCTTCACTGGAACTGATGAGTGAATTCAGTGAAGAATTAGAATATAAAATAGGTGTCCAGAAATCGGTTGCATTTTTCTACATCAATAATGAGCTATCAGAAAGGGAAATTAAGAAAAATATCCCATTTACAATTCTATCAAGAAATAAAATAAGCCTGGTTTGTGGTGGTGCACTGGATAAAGCTTTGACCTGGAACGCTGAGGTTGATGGTTCGAAACCCTGGGCTTGCCTGGTCAAGACACACACGACAAGCAATCAGTGAACCACTAAAGTGAAGCCACTATGAGTTGATACTTCTTGCTCCCCTACCCCTGTAAAAATCAATAAATGAAATCCTTAAAAAATGAAATAAAATATCTAGAGATAAATTTAACCAGGGTCATAGAAGACCTGTACTCAAAAAATTGTAACATACTAAAGGAAGAAATTAAAGAAGATACAAATAAGTAAAAGCATATATTGTGTTCATGGATGGGAAGAATTAATATCATTACAATGTCCATATTACCCAAAGCAATCTATAGATTCAACACAATTCCTATCAAGATACCACAGAGCTAGAATAAATACTCTAAAAATTTATATGGAACCAAAAAAGACTGCTAATAGACACAGCAATCTTGGAAAAGAAGTACAAAGTTGGAGGAATCATGCTACCTGGTATCAAACTATACTACAAAGCCATAGCAATCAGAACAGCATGGAACTGGCATAAAAAAAAAAAACAACAGATATATATATATATATCAATGGAACAAAATAGAGAGCCCAGAAATAAACCCATGTCTTTATGGTCAATTAATACTGGCAAATGAAGCAAGAACACATAATAGGATAAAGACAGTCTATTCAATAAATGGTATTGGGAAAATTGGACAGACACATAAAAAAAATGAAACTAGACCATCTTCTTACACCATATACAAGAATAAACTCAAAATGAATTAAAGACTTAAATGTAAGACTCAAAACTAGCCCTGGCCGGTTGGCTCAGCGGTAGAGCGTCGGCCTGGCGTGCGGGGGACCGGGGTTCGATTCCCGGCCAGGGCACATAGGAGAAGCACCCATTTGCTTCTCCACCTCCCCCCCCCACCTCCTTCCTCTCTGTCTCTCCTTCTCTGTCTCTCTCTTCCCCTCCCGCAGCCAAGGCTCCATTGGAGCAAAAGATGGCCCGGGCGCTGGGGATGGCTCCTTGGCCTCTGCCCCAGGTGCTAGAGTGGCTCTGGTCGCGGCAGAGCGAAGCCCCAGAGGGGCAGAGCATCGCCCCCTGGTGGGCAGAGCGTCGCCCCTGGTGGGCGTGCCGGGTGGATCCCGGTCGGGCGCATGCGGGAGTCTGTCTGACTGTCTCTCCCCATTTCCAGCTTCAGAAAAATACAAAAAAAAAAAAGACTTAAAACTATATAAATCCTAGAAGAAAACATAGGCAATAAAATTTCAGACATTTCTGGTAGCAATTTTTTTTCTGATATATCTCCTTGGGTAAGGGAAACAAAAGAAAAACAAATGGGACTACATCAAACTAAGAAGTTTTTGTGCAGCAGAGGAAACTGTCAACAAAATGAAAAGACAACCCACTAAATGGGAGAACATATTCATCAATGATACATCTGATAGGGGGTTAATATACCAAATTTATAAACAACTTATACCACTCAACACCAAAACCTTTATGCACTGTTGATGCGAATGCAGACTGGTGCAGCCACTGTGGAAAGCAGTATGGAGGTTCCTCAAAAAATTAAAAATGATGGGCCCTGGACTGTTGGCTCAGCAGTAGAGCATCGGCCCAGCATGTGGATGTCACAGGTTTGATTCCTGGTCAGGGCACACAGGAGAAGCAATCATACGCTTCTCTACCCCTCCCCCTTTTCTCTCTCTCTCTCTCTCTCTCTCTCTCTCTCTCTCTCCCCCCCCCCCTCCTGCAGCTATGGCTTGATTCAAGCAAGTTGACCCCGGGGCTGAGGATGGCTCCATGGCCTTACCTCAGGTGCTGAAATAGCTCAGTTGCTGAGCAACAGAGCAGCGGCTACAGATGAGCAGAGCATTACCCTGTAGGGGGTTTGCTGCATGGGTCCCGGTCAGAGCACATGCAACAATCTGTCTCTCTGCTTCTCTGCCTCTCACTTAAAAATCTTTTTAAAAAGTTTTAATTAAATTAATTACCTTATGACCCAGTGATTACACTTCTGAGAATATATCCAAAGAAACCCAAAACAGTATTTCAAAAGAATATATGAACCCTTATGTTCATTGCAGCGTTATTCATAATGGCCAAGATTTGGAATTAGCCCAAGTGCCCATCAGTAGATGAGTGGATAAAAAAGCTGTGATACATTTACACAATGGAATACTACTCAGCCATAAAAAAGAGAAATCTTACCTTTTGTGACAGCAGAGTATTATGTTAAATGAAATAAGCCAGTCAGAGAAAGAAAAATACCATATGATTTCACTTACACATGGAATATAATGAACAAAATAAACAAGCAAACAAAATAGACTCCTCGATACAGAAAACAGATTGACAGCTGTCTGTCGGAGGGAAGGGATGTTAGGGGGATGGATGAAAGAGGTGAAGGGATTATGAGAATAAACCTCACAGACACGGACAACAGCATGGTGATCACCAGAGGGAAAGGGGGTGGGGCAGGTAGAAGAGGGTAAACGGGGTACATGTGATGGGAAGAGACTCGGCTTTGGATGGTGAACACACAAGATAATATACAGGTGATGTGTTCTAGACTGTACGCTTGAAACTTACACAATTTTATTAACCAATGGCACCCCAATAAATTCAATTTAAAAACAGGGAGAAAAAGAAATCCACATTCTTGTCCGTGTCTGCGGTATTTTCCTACCTCTCATCTGAGTTGCTACCAGTCCGTAGGCATCAGGGAGGGTTAAAGGTACCACTAGAAGGGCAACCCCCTACACTGGCATCAACATACCTTGATCCATTTGAGAGACGACGCAGACCGTGCTTAATAACAGAACAGAAATGACCAGTTTTCTGCACTAGCATAGATACAATACTGCCTTATAATTAAGGGGGTGGATCACATGGCTAGAAACCTAAATCAGTTGAGACGACCTTTCTAATGACATAGTATATCATCCTACCATGCTCTTTTGAATCATGGTCAATCTAGAATTTAAAGACGTATACTTCACATTTCTTTCTCAAACGCCACATATTCCTTCAAGGATTGCCATTCTCCAACGAGAAGCACAAAACTACTGGAATTTTAAAATCACACAACGTGTAATTGGGAGTCACTGACTGACTCATCCTATAAAGTAGCTAAACCTCTTATCTTATAACACAGACATTTAATTTCTCCACTGGTAATTCGGAAGTGAGCTTGCAGCTGTTTAGATCACCATTATTCTCAGTTGTTAATAACATGTCAAGACTTTTGTTTTGAGGTTGTTGTTTTTTTTAACAAAGCTTAGCCTGAAATAAGAGATTGCCAGAGACTTATAGTAGAAAAGCAATGCCTTTAAACGAGTCAAAATTTCAAATGAATGTTTTAATAATTCTATCTTTATCTGGCTCAATTTTGCTTCAGTCCAACACCATTTTTTTAAAGCATTCTGAAAAAATCAATGCCAAATCATTCTAAAAACGATGAGCTTGATCAGGTGCTGAACACACTTCAAGAACAAAACAGAAGAAAGCAAGAGGAAAGCCCTTATATAATGTAGTCAGTCACTCTGAGCTTTCTGGCGAAAAGCCAACCAGTTGCATATAGTTTTACTTGGTTTTCTTTGTCGAAAAGACCCCTTATGGCCCTGGCCGGTTGGCTCAGCGGTGGAGTGTCGGCCTGGCATGCGGGGACCCCGGGTTCGATTCCCGGCCAGGGCACATGGGAGGGGCACCCATTTGCTTCTCCACCCCCCCCCCCTCCTTCCTCTCTGTCTCTCTCTTCCCCTCCCGCAGCTGAGGCTCCATTGGAGCAGAGATGGCCCAGGTGCTGGGGATGGCTCCTTGGCCTCTGCCCCAGGCGCTGGAGTGGTTCTGGTCGCGGCAGAGAGACGCCCTTGAGGGGCAGAGCATCGCCCCCTGGTGGGCAGAGCGTCACCCCTGGTGGGCGTGCCAGGTGGATCCCGGTCAGGCGCATGCGGGAGTCTGTCTGACTGTCTCTCCCCGTTTCCAGCTTCAGAGAAATACAAAAAAAAAAAAGAAAAAAAAGAAAAGACCCCTTAAAAGAAGAGGCTTCTAGCTTCTACTGGCCGTTCTTAATCTCATTCTTTCATGGGGGCCCAGTTCTATAAATATAGGGAATTTCAGACTCGTATCTGAATAGGAAATGGGAGGTACACCCTCCTTTAAACCTATACCTTTCTTTGGAAATAACTGTCCTCAAAAACCTTCTAGCTTGCTACTTAGTGGTCCCAGGGTCCAGCAGCATAGGGATCACCTAAGAACTTGTTAGAAATAGAGAGTCTCAGACTCCGCCCCGCACCGATGGAATACAGTGGTAGTCAACCTGGTCCCTACCACCCACTAGGGGGCGCACCAGCTTTCATGGTGGGCGGTAGCGGAGCAACCAAAGTATAAATAAAAAGATAGATTTAACTATAGTAAGTTGTTTTATAAAGATTTATTTTGCCAAACTTAGTGATAATCCAACATAAAGTACTTGGTAAGTAATTATTATTATATGCTTTAACTAGCTGTAACTCTGCTTTATAAATTTCATAAAGTAAAGTTACTTCCCTACTTTATAAATCACCATTACTGTGGAACCGGTGGGCGGTTAGAAAATTTTCCTACTAACAGAGATACAAAAGTGGGCGGTAGGTATAAAAAAGGTTGACTACCCCTGAATTAGAATCAGAATTTTAACAAAATCCCCAAGTGATTCATATGCACAGGGAAGTTGAAGTGCTAGTCTCAGAGTTCTGTTCCACAGAAAGCCTCACCCGGAGACTTCCCACCTGTGAGCCGTCAGAGTAGAGAAACAAAGTCTTAAGTTTAAATTAGATTTAAGCTAAAATAACCCAGCTTGCTCCTGTCTAAGTTTGTTTTTATAAAGTCCAAGAACAACATGGCCAAGAATGAGTACTTTTATTATAGAACACTAAGAACTGAAAAACTACTCTATTTTCCTACCTAGGATCAGTTTCTACTTCTCAATGTAGTCTAAATGCTTCATTCCATAGCTCACTGACCTCACCAAACCCTCCACCAAGTTGATTTCTCAACACCTGTAAACCCCAGAAAGCCCCAGGTTGGGACTAGACTTTATGGATGTTGGTAAATTGGTACAATTAGCGTTCTCATTTCTCAAATGCCATTAACTGATGATGGCAGATGTTTTACCAGCTGCTGTTCTAAGTCTTTACCTCTAAGATTCCATGCCTTCTAACCACCTCCACTTACTGCAAATTCCACCTGTGCCTAAAAGGGTGGCTTTGACATCGCCACCGGGTACAATTAGAGCCCAGGAGGTCAATCCCCTCTGTCGATGTTAAAACGGTGAGCATGCCTCACTGGCACCTGCTCCACCCCAGCCATATCCAGCAGGTCGATCTTGTATGTATCCAGCATGCTATACGGGAGACAATCGGCTTTTCAACCCTGTCAAGGGTGGTTCTTCCCACATACAAGTCAAACCGTGGTCCTGAACACATTTGTCCACCGGAGGGCCCGCGCTTTGCTCCCGGCCTCAGAGAAAGCCATATTTTAGTCATTAGCATTCTGGTCAGACAGGAAACCTCCTTTGCAGAGCTGCGGGGGAGGGGAACGAAGCCTTGTGCACTGTAACAGTGATCTTATTAAAATGTAGAAGAATTGTGGAGGAACAGGGGGAAAAAAAGGTGGGGGTAGGGGTTACCATGACAACTCAACCATCCGTCAGTTTTCAAAGAGTGGGGAAGACTAAGGAATAGTAAATAAAGAAAAGGAAATAGAGGAAGTGGGGAGGGCACGTGATCACAAACGGAAGGCGACAGCTCGGAGTTAGTGAGGCGCTGGGACACAGAGGGCGGGGCTCACGCAGGGTTTCTCCTCCTCCAAGCGCAGGGAGCCCTGCGGAGGGAAAGCTTTGTCCTCAGATTCACTGCATGGCTCAGCCACGCGAGCCACCAAACAACGTGGCCCTCAACAAAGGAGGTAGTGATAATCGGGTATCTCCCACAGGGCAGCAGGAATTCTCTGGCGCCCTCTTCGGGGCTATTCCCCATGACCTTTGTGTCTGTTTTTAGATATTGATCTCTAATCACCGTTCTCCATGCCCACCCCTCACTCCAGGGCTGCTGTTGATTGACTCTAGGCAGATCAAGCAAGCGCAGGACCATGGAAAACTCTACCCACTCCTGAAGCATATAAAAAATGCAAACTGTATTATTCAAGGAAACTCGATGAAAGGATTAGCTTTATTCAGCACTTCACAGGTTACCGAATGCTCACATGTCCTCTGATTTGAAGCACAGAGCAGCTTCACAATCTGGATTGCATGGCCTCCGGTAACCCCTGCGAGTCCATGCGCACTCAGACTGAACAAAGCTCTCCCGCGTGTGCAAGAATTTCTCATCTCCTAAAGCACAGAATTCATGGTGATGGTTTGTATCATTATCAGTCTGTCTTCAGCACACTTTGTGACAGCTGGAACAATGCACTGCTCCCACTAATTAACACTTCAGTTTGGGGGGATTTGTGCGCACGTGTGTGTGTGTGTGTGTGTGTGTGTGTGTGTGTGTGTGTACGTGTGCATAGAGACTGTATTCATGCAGATACACACAAGCATGAATTTCTGCTAATGGAGGGCAGCAATGCCGGAGATAAAAAATTGTCCAAAGTCATTTTTTTTTTTTGTATTTTTCTGAAGCTGGAAACGGGGAGAGACAGCCAGACAGACTCCCGCATGCGCCCAACTGGGATCCACCCGGCCCGCCCACCAGGGGGCGACGCTCTGCCCCTCCGGGGTGTCGCTCCGCCGCGACCAGAGCCACTCCAGTGCCTGGGGCAGAGGCCAAGGAGCCATCCCCAGCGCCCGGGCCACCCCCCGCTCCAATGGAGCCCCGGCTGCGGGAGGGGAAGAGAGAGACAGAGAGGAAGGAGGGGGGGTGGAGAAGCAAACGGGCGCTTCTCCCATGTGCCCTGGCCGGGAATTGAACCCAGGTCCCCCGCACGCCAGGCCGACGCTCTACCACTGAGCCAACCGGCCAGGGCCCAAAGTCATTTTTAAGACTCTGTAATGCGTAAAATATATTGTAGTGGAGGCCACTAGCAGATGTTTGAGATAATTTTAAAATGAAGCTGTATTCTTCCACACACATACTCTGAAAGAGAGAGCCAAGGAAAAGAGTCTGAGATTAAACACTGGCCCGGAAAACCCCCGATCGTCTCGCAGAGCAGAGCAGCGAGCCAGATGCACACACCGGGGCACCATACTCACTCTGGCTGCCTCCATGCTGGTTAGACCTCATACCCATGGGGCACTGCTCAAGAATAGTGACTTCATGGCTGAAGATAGACCATGAATTTGAACCACACACCAAATCTTTTCGTCTGAGACTCTCCGTGTTCTCGTTTTTGAGGTGGGAATGGGTGGGGGAGGTTAGATAGTCGTTGGCGAGGATAACATTGCTACAAAGTCAAAGTGAGAGAAAGCTGTGGCTTTAGATTATGTTTGCAGGTTCGGCTGGGAAACCGATGTGGGGCACCGATAGTCACAACTGCAGGCTGTGAAACCACAGCACGGGGGGTTTCCTGGACTTAAGTCAACCATGCAATGGGGGAGTGCAACCCATTTCTATCAGCCATAAAATGGCACCTTCTCCCTAGTTCTACTGTCTTTTCTGCACACACACACAAATACACACACACAATCACACATATGCTTCTGTTGTTTCCCAAACCTCCACGTTCTTCTCCCTTTTTCCTTTCGTTACACACAGTCTTTCACTTCTATATCAGTTGTACTTATCTATTCTGGGCAAGTGTTTTGAGCATCTATCAGCTAAATACCAGGGCCTCCCAACTGCCAAACTGCTCCTTCCAAGACTACACTAACAGGCAAACAAGAAAAGCTGCCATGAACAGCAAGCAATATTTACTGAGCACCTACTTACCATGTGCAAGGCATTGGGATAATAACCTCAGATTCTTGCATATCTCATTCAGTCCTTACTAGGCAACAGCCTTGGGAAGCGTCGCTATCCCTAGCAATCAGATGAGAATCTGAGACAATGAAAGGTCCGGAACTCAGAGAAAGTCATAGTGCTGGTAACCGACAGGGCTGGAGAGAGATGAGCTGCCTTCCCCTTTGCCTGCCCAACATTTAAAATGTATTTGACACTGTCTGGATTGTTTTCCTTAAGAATAAATGTTTCATTTACGGAAATACAGCAAACGATCCTAAAATATGTATGAAACCACAAAAGACCCCAAATAGCCAAAAACAATCTTGAGAAAGATGAACAAAGCTGGAGACATCATGCTACCCGATTTTAAACTCTGTTACAAAGCTATAGTAATTAAAACGGTATGGTGTTGGCATAAACACAGACATGCAGATCAATGGAATGGAATAGAGAGCCCAGTAATAAACCCATGCAACTATGGTCAGTTTACTGATGACAAAGAAGCCAAGAATATCCACTGGGGAAAGGACATTTTGTGCAATAAATGATGTTGGGAAAACGGGACAGCCACAGACAAAAGCATGAAATTGGACCACTGGCTTACACCACACACAAAAATGACTTTATTCTGCCACGGGAGTCCAATCTTCGAATCCAGGCCTTGTCCTATAGAAAGCGACTTCCAAGTTTAGAGCTGAATTGCATTTTCATGTATAAAGTCCTGCCCAAAGCAGGCATCTCCTTTCAAGCTTCTGTGGTCGGTGCCCACATCTCCGAGCCTCCTGACACCCACCCTCAGCTCACAGAGCAGGTCCAGTTCAGTAGGATGCACACAGATCAGCTCTGAGGGTCAAAACAGGATTTTACTCAATTATTAATTTGGGCAAACCAGGAGAACGGTGACTAAATGCCCCAGAGCGGTCATGCCATGAAGTGTGCCGGACGCTCTCAGCTCTCATATGTAATGTACACTCTGCGGTCTGAAGAGCTCCCCACACCCGAGTCAGACGCCGTCAGACATGGTGGGGGCTCAGCAGCTTTAGACACCCAATGCCAAGGGGGATTGAAGGGCCACTTCCTGGGGACAGGTGCCCAGCGGGCAGAAGCTGAAAAACTTCCTCAAAGAGACCAAGTAGCCCAGGAACTGAGGCCAGGCCGAGCGCTGGCATCTGAATGCATCGGGCTGCAAGGCAGGGTTTGGCCAAAGGAGACCTCAGGCGTCCAAGCTGGGGGCCGGCATCAGCCTCCTGCTGCGTGGCTCTGATACCGGCAGACCGCCTTCCTGTGGCCCCCAGTCCGGCTGACCCCTCCCCCTCTCTCCCAGTCTGCTGCCCCAGCTTGTTGGTACACACGAGCCGTCTCCCCTTGCACTGCTGAGCTCCCGGCCTGTAGATCCCGTTTGCTTTTCTCAGATACATCCCTGAGTACGGGTGTGACCACTCTGGGCTCAGCACCCCAAGTCACAGAGCAGATTCAGCTCCCAGCATCTGAAAATACATAAAGGCTTAGGATACAGAACTGAATCTGTCGGTCACTCCATGTGGCCCCACCATGAGACTTCTCAGGGCTCATTGGGAACCAGCCACCACCAAAAGTCTTTCTCATCAGGCGGGGCCCAGGTCACCTGCCTGGCACCCATGCCACCCTGGCCACTCCCAGGAAGCTCCCGACGTGCTAAATGCTGTCACCATGCCCAGGGGTGGGTGGGTTTGGCTGCCCCCGGGGCTCCTCAGCCTGCAGAGCTGCCAGCTACCAAGGGAGGACACGCTGCCACCAAGCACAAAGGACCCTGCAGCAGACAAGGAAGTGGCAGGGTCAGGGGTCAAGGCCCCACACCGAGGTAGCTGGCACTGACCTCTCCCCTCACCGTGAGACTGCTACGACCTCCCATGTGGGTGCAAGTTACTCTGGGTGACACGATCTTTCCTACTTTCCTTCCCAATTAAATCTGATTTTAATGAGCACCAAGGGCAGCCCTAAACCAACCCCTCTGACTTGGCCATTAGGAAGGGATCAAGAGGAACTGGACATGGGCCATTTTGTTCAGAGATTCTCGGTGGCCGTGGCTCCTCTGTAGCCCCTGGCTTCTGCCAGGACCCACTGCCTCTGCCCCCCAAGTGTTGGCAACGGAGCTCCGACGGCTTCATGACACGGTCCCCTCTCCTCTGGACAGCTCCCGGGCAGGGCAGCGAAGAGTCGGGGAGCCCTCATCGCGTGTGAGGTCTGTGCCGCCCTTCCCGTGAGTCCTCTCCCTCTCCCGGGGAAGTGATACGAGTCCCATATTCAGACAGAGAACCTGTAGCTTAGAGAGCTGGACTTCCTGGTCTGAGGTCCCAACAGCTTCTAAGTGGCAAAACCAGGCTCACACCCTGAGCTTTCACTAGAACAGGGTCACAAGCTACACTCCCTCCAGGGACCAGGGACCTGGGTATCAGTGACACCTCGCAAGTAGAGGAAAGGGGGAGGGAGGTGGCACCTGTGACGGAGTGGGCGCAGTGGCCTTATTCAGAGGAGGCAGCTGCCCCCACTTCCCACTTACTGTTCCAGGAGAGTCTGGCCTGGGTAATCAGACCTTTCAGATAGTTCAGGAGCTGTAAACACAGATTTGCAAGCAGGATCTCACGATTTGTATTGGTTACTTTCTCGGTGCAATTTCTTCAAATCACGCAGCAGGTCAACACTGAGCGGGTCTCAGAACCACACCTGTGGGCAAGCTCGTGACGGTGCCCATTGTAACTCTACTCTAGAGCCCAGGGTCTCGACCACTGGGCTTTGCTGTCTTAAGATGACCAGATGGGTCCATCTCTGGTGAACAGGTCATCTCCATCTACGGGCCTCGGCTCCGGCATCTGGAGAAACAGGGACCCCAAAGCAGACTTCTCAGCCTTCTTCTCTGAACTGAACACACCGGCCCTCGCGAGCACTGCCCTGCAGCTTGGTGCGCAGGACGTGTGCCACGTTGGCCCTGCTGTTCCAGGCCCACCCCAGACACACCTGCAGCTCATGCGACCGTCAACACCCACGCGCTGCTTGACACTGGGCCCTCCACTGCACGTCTGGCCCGAGCCATGCGGAGCAAGGCAGGCTCCCTGCCCCACCAGGACTCATCCAAAATGGAACCCAAAGTCACCTGGCTGCTTTGGTAGCCAAGGATTTGCCTCGGGTTAAGTGGAGAGATCCTGCCCCATCACCCAGTGGGGCTTCTCAGTCTCCATAGCGATTGTCACTGTTGTGGGAAGTGGCATCCCCAGCCACCAGCCCTTTCCAAGCAAGGCCCCATTCCCCACAGGGCCTGCCTCAAGGTCGGCATCTATCACCGTGGCTGCCGGGCCACCCCTGGTTACCAGTCCTTCAGAGAAGACGGCCCTGGGCACCAGGCATCCATCTTTCTGACTGTGAAGCAAGCCTCACCCTCCTTCCCAGTGCCTGTCCCCAGCATTGAGGGGGGTTTCCATCCATCATCACATCCGCTTTGAGAGCCTTCCCTGGTTCCTGAACGACACTGCTCCCAGTGCCTGTCCCCAGCATTGAGGGGGTTTCCATCCCTCATCACATCCACTCTGAGAGCCTTCCCCGGTTCCTGAGAGACACTGCTCCCAGTGCCTGTCCCCAGCATTGAGGGGGTTTCCATCCGTCACCCCATCCACTGTAAGAGCCTTCCTGGGTTCCTGAGCGACACTGCTCCCAGTGCCTGTCCCCAGCATTGAGGGGGTTTCCATCCCTCATCACATCCACTGTGAGAGCCTTCCTGGGTTCCTGAGAGACACTGCTCCCAGTGCCTGTCCCCAGCATTGAGGGGGTTTCTATCCGTCATCACATCCACTGTGAGAGCCTTCCCCGGTTCCTGAGCGACACTGCTCCCAGTGCCTGTCCCCAGCATTGAGGGGGTTTCCACCCGTCATCACATCCACTGTGAGAGCCTTCCCCGGTTCCTGAGAGACACTGCTCCCAGTGCCTGTCCCCAGCATTGAGGGGGTTTCCATCCCTCATCACATCCACTGTGAGAGCCTTCCCCGGTTCCTGAACGACACTGCTCCCAGTGCCTGTCCCCAGCATTGAGGGGGGTTTCCACCTGTCATCACATCCACTGTGAGAGCCTTCCCCGGTTCCTGAGAGACACTGCTCCCAGTGCCTGTCCCCAGCATTGAGGGGGTTTCCATCCGTCATCACATCTGCTGTAAGAGCCTTCCCCGGTTCCTGAGCGACACTGCTCCCAGTGCCTGTCCCCAGCATTGAAGGAGGTCCCCAGCATTGAGGGGGGTTTCTATCCATCATCACATCTGCTGTAAGAGCCTTCCCCGGTTCCTGAGCGACACTGCTCCCAGCGTGCCACGTGCTGACTAGACGTCTGGCCACAGCCACCTGTGTGTCAGAGGCGAAGGGTGAACAGTCAAAGGTGAGACCCTGGAGGGTCAGAGGAATAATTCCGATGACCTGGCCGAAACCGCCACACTCAGCAGGTGTGAGCTTCACTATCGGCCACAAAGTGGGGGCCTTCTGGTTTCGGTCCCACTGCCCAACTTCCCCCAGGAAATAGGAAAATGCAAACCTGACACTGCCACGGAAACGGAGGGAAGCAAAGGGACCCATCTCCTGCTCTGCCTCCCGCCCCTCCCAGGGCCGCTGGGGTGGGACTAAGCGAGCAGTTGGGTTGTCCCCTGAGTGGTGACAGATGTAGTTTCTCTGCACAGACTCTCAGAAAGGTCCCAGCTGAGGAGCTTTTCTGGTGGCCAAGTGATTCCTCCCAGCCTGCCAGCGACGAGGGATCCCAGCTGTGCAGGTTGATGAAGACCAGGTCTGGGCGTTGTCCCTTGGCTATGGGACGTGTCCGTCCCACTTGCTAGACTCAGGATGTAATTTGTCATCAAGGTTACTGTGGAGCGCCCAAGCCCTGGACTCACCATAAGAGTGCGGTGAAGGCAGGTTTCTGGGAGGGCATGGTGGCACCACGGAACACCACGTACCACTGGATGTGCTGCACAGAGGTCCTGCCTGTGTGCCCACAAGTGACAGGGGCCTGCAGCCAAGCACAGGCCACCAAGGACACGCCCTCGGCGTGCACCCGCATCAGGCTGGTGCAGAGTCAGGGCCAGGTGAGCCTGTTGCTGTTAGTCAGCCGGCAGAATCCCCTTTCCAAACAAAACCTCAGGCAGAACCGTAGTGCTCAGCCGGCTCCGAGGGCAGAGCTGCTCAGGCAGACCCAGGGGTCGAGTCAGGAACCAGCCCCACTGCAGTCCCCACTCGGATGCCCAAGGGCCTTCAGACCCTACAAGGTCCACTAGGGTCGCTGGACAGTATCTCTTGCCAGTGCACACCCACACTGTCGCTGTCTGGACCCTCCAACAGCCTCCCACCCGGTCTCCCCACCTCCGGCACTGCTCCCTCTGCGCCATCCCCCCTGACGCCTAACAGGAGCATCTGGTCTTGTCATCCCTCTACTTACAACCCTTTCAGGCCCCCTGCCTCCAAGACAAAGTCCAGACAACGTTAGCAGAGCCCTCCTGGCCCACGATGCGATTGGGCCGGCACCGACCTGCCTCGGGCGTTTTACGCACCAGCTCCAGGCGTGATGAGTGACTTCCGGTTCCCTCGACCTTCCTTGTTGTTGCCCGGAGTGCCTTCCCCGGTGCGGGTTCCTCTTCCTGGCTCTCCACATGGCTGACCCGCTCCTACCGGCCCTCGGTGCTCAGCTGCTACTCACTGGTTCCGGGAGCCTCCATGGCCGCCCCAGGGCCCCCAGTCTGTGCTCCCCACCTGTGCTCTCCATCCTCCTGCCCTTCTCCTGCCCTTCTCCTGCCCTACAGTGATCGGCTGAGCAGTGCCCGGTGTCTCTATTAGGCGTTGGGAGCTTTGAGAATTGGCACTGAGTCTGTGTGTTCCCAGTACCTGCAGGCCAGTCAGTGCTCAACATGTTGGAACGAATGAATGAATGAATGAATGAGTGAATGAATAGACTGAATCTTCTCAGCAAGCCCACAAGGGCACTGTATTTCCAAGAATAGAAGTCCAGTTTCCCTGGGACTTTTGGGTTTTACAGTGTCCTCCTTCCTGTCCTGTTCACCACATAGTCTCACCTTCAGCTTCTGTCCTCTCATTCCCACACGCCCCTCACAGACCCCTTCCTCCCTTCAGCGCATCAGCGACTATTAAGGGCTTGGTAAATGTAGGGCACCAGCCAGGGGAGTGGAAAAAAGACTCATTTTTCTTTTAAGAGAAAGACCTGTTCTTGCTGGTAACAGGAAACGTCTAAAGATTGCTGATAAAGCTCCATGCAACCAGGTCAACCCACACCTGACACGCAGGGAGCACTTCCCGAGAACGGAAGTGTTGATGGGGCGCACGGCACAGTGAGCACCATCCGGTGTCAGTCCGGAAGACTTCCTGGAGGCGAGCTTTCTGGGTTTTCCAGGGGTGAGAGAAAAGGAGGGGGCAGCAAATACAAATGTGGATGAGCGGGCATGAACAGGCAAGGAACGGAGTGAGCGAAGGCAGAGAAGATAGGAGGTAGGTCGTGGGCCAAACATAGGGAGATGAGCTTTGATGGGGAGGCACCTTCAGGGTAAGCTGCGGGATTCAGAGCTTTCAGAAAAAGCAATATAGGGATTGTAAGGGAACGGAGGTGGAGGGAAGGTGCTCTGGGAAGGATTCTGATCAAGGACCTGCAGGTGTCCTTCTGATCTGGGCGTTGGCAATTGAAAGAAGGGGCCAATCCCAGAGCATTAACAGTAACTCCCAAACAGCACATCAATTCCAGAGGGGTAGGGGTTGGGTTCCCTCGGTCTCCCCGGTTTCAGACCAAGACCCTGAACCCAGGCGGATGTATCCCTCGCCAGCCTTAGGCCCAGGAGTCTGAGGGCTTTGTGCTGCCATCTGGTGGTGGAGGAATGGAAAGCCAGTCTCAATGGTTCCAGGACTTGCTGCAGTAGGTGTGGCCGGGGAGCCTGTGGTGCCACTGGGATCCACAAATGTCACTCTCTCTACAAGGTACAATCTCTTTGTTCTCTCGGTTGTACCTTTTTGGTCACCTCTTAGCACCGTGCCTGGCACTGAGCAGGTACTTCGTACCAGCTGTTTTTCTTAATAATACTAATGAATTGACATACACCAGGTGTTTAGATGTATTATCTAAATATTTCCTCATAACAACTCTGAGAGGAGTGTATTATGATTTCTTTAATAAAAGAGGGAACTGAAATTGTGAGCAATCTATTGAGTCACTTGGTAAGTATTTACCAAACGCAACTGAGACACTGTGCTGGGCCCTGGGGACAGGGAAGTGATTTCAGCAAGGAGCGTCAGCCTTCCTAGATCTAACTGCCTGAAGAGAAAAGAGTCATTTTGCAAATCTCCTCATAGTAATTTGTGGCTGTTAACTGTGATGAATGCCCTAAAAAGGGCACTTACAGATGTTAACTAACTTTTGAGTCTTTTGATTAAGCAGGAAGCTCCAGACTTAGGTCCCACCGTCCCTAACACGGCAGTGCACCGCAGCACACACTGTCCTCTTCCTCGTCAGCTCTCACACCCCCACTTTCGATTCTGTTTCCTCCTGGGACCTACCTTCTTTCTCTCTTCCTCATTCCTTCCTCTTCTCTGCCAATGCCGTGCTTTTCTCTCGGTCATTATCATCATTTGTTAAATGAATGAATAAATGAACGCAGAGGCACATTTATCTCACAAACGTGTGCCGCTTGTCCATCGTGGGTCAGACACTTCATGTGCTTATGAAGACATGGCTTCTGCTCTTGAGTTGTGCACAGACTAGTAAAGGGAAAAAAAAAAAACATGGCAACAAATAATCAGACACTGAATAAAAGCCCACAGAGTAAAGACGGCCTTGGGCTCCAGAGGCGGCGCCTGGCTAAGCCTCCTTCTCAGGGTGATCTGCAGATGTCAGCGGCACCTGGACCATCCGGCTAGCACACCAGGCCCTTGGCTCTTTGATAAATGTTCTACAGTGTTATCTCCGTGTATGTTGGGTCAGAGGCATGGGTGCCCTTGATCATTTAATTTTCTGGTTTCTTGAGACTTTTCAGTGTCAATAGCAACAATGCAGTTCCCAAACAAGTGGTTCCAAAACTTGGATGCCCGTTGGGGGATCACATGGGGATCTTTAAAAATCACAGATCACTCTCACCCCAGACCTTCTGATCTAATTGACCCAAAATACGAGCCTGGGTGAGTGGCTCAGTGGATAAACCATCCCCGGGTCATCCTGGAGTGCTGAGGTCGCAGGTTTGATCCCCAGTCAGGGCACGCATGAGAAGCACCCAGTGAGTGCACAGCTAGATGGAACCACTAAGTGGAATGGAGAGTTGATGCTTTTCTCTGTGTCCCCTCCCTTCTCTCTCTCACAAATCAATGGAAAAAAAAAATTTTTTAAAAATAATTGACCTGAAATATGATCTGGTTACCAGGAAGTTTAAAAGCTCCTCCTAGGGTTTCTAATGAGCAGCTAAGTTTGGGAGTCACTCTTGAAGATCCTTGTGGACCTGGCCCAGGAGAAAACAGAACCAAGTGTGTGTTTGAGGGGAGCAAGTGAGGTCCCGCAGCCAGGGAGTCGCGCCTGAGTTTGAAGGGCGAGGCCATGACCCCCAGAGGGGGCTCTGCGTATCTCTCCACCAGTCAACAGCATTATGAAGTGGTGTCCACTCATTCAACAGCCAGTTCACACTGCCTTTGAGCGCAAGCCAGTTTGTCTCTGCTCCCCAAGGTCAGGGGGAGGGAGACGGGTCTGAATGTCCACGTGAATCTTGTGTGACTGGTGACAAGACATGGATGTCTGATCTGGCCTTCTGCATTCTCTCAAGTCATCGCCTCTTGTCCGGTCGTCTATAAGGAGCACTGGGACCAATAAAAATGTATGGGGCGCCTGTTGTATGTCAGGTGAGGCCCCCTCAGGCGGTACAGAGATGAGGAAGACGGCCCCTGCTCTCGAGGAGTTTACAGACTGGGTGAATGGAGTCCTTCTCTCTCTTCCATCTCATACAGAACAGCATGGGGTGATCCCTGTCACCGAGCCGAAGCCAGTGCTGTGGGAATTCAGAGGGCGGTCAGGGGAGCTCTGACATCCATAGGATGTTTCACAGCAAACCCTAAAAGATGGGAGGGGTTTCAGAGGATGAGCCCAGAAGAAAGGGCAAGCATTTCACTCCTCACTCATTTTGTTAGATCTCTCCCATTTCTTCCTTTCTTTTGATAAGTCCCTGGATCAAAACTGAGATGCCAGGTCCCAATCAGGACACCCAGTGTGGAGGACAGAGTTGGGGACGGCTTATTGGCTTTGGAATGACCCATGCCCACTAACACTGTGGGCTGCACACTGGCTTTCTCCCTCGGGCCACATGTCAGCCTGTGGTCAGTTAAAAGCCCTTCCACCGCCGCCATCATCTGCAAACAATACAATAAGCTCTCCTTGGTGAAGGCATTTAGAAGCTAGTAGATTTTTTTTCATACCTCATTACAAGAAACCTTTACTGACTAAACTCAGGGAAGGGGGAAACTCAACGTTGCCCAAGAGCAGTCCCTCTGAATACTTTCAATACCCTCTTTTCTATTTCTGTGCTGGGTGTCTCACTTCCTGTCCACTTCTGCGGAGTTTCCGAGTCTCTCACTTCCTCCTCAGCCCGAGCCCGGGGCTGCCATTTTCTGTAGTTCAATCAGTCTGTAAGTGCCTCCAGTTTTATTTTAGTTTTTTTCTCCTGCCTTTTTCCTTTTCCTTCCCTACCCTCTTTCTCAGACTTAACTAATCAACAAACAGTGATTGAGCTTTTTTTTTTTTTTTAGTGGAAACTCATAAGAAATCAGCTCATGAACCTTTATCACCCAGCAAAGAAGCAACGTAGGGAACAGGACTTCTCGGGACAGAACGAACCGGATACGAAAGCGGGTGTCTGAACACAGGAGTCTCCGGAGACCGCGTGCCCACCGGGGGGGGGGGGGGGGGGGGGGGGGGGGGAGGCGGGGTGACACGGGCTGGCTCTAATTATTTTAGAATTTCAGAAGCCTGAGGAAAAGTCACACTGTTCCTTGTAACAAAGCTGCCCACGCCAAGCAGAATGTCAGAGCGCTTTACTCGGGGCTGAATTCTCACACTTCAGCGCGGCAGCCCTCAGCCCGTCGCTGGCCAGAAGCTGCGATCATTAAAATGTCCGCAGTGACAGTGGGGAGACACACTCGCCGTTACATAATAAAAAAGCAGTTGGTGTTTGGGCACCTGGGGGTGGGTGGGGAGCAGGATGTAAGAGTTTTCAGTGGGGATGGCCACCAGGCAGGAAGCGTGTGGAAAATGGGAGTGTTTGGGAGACTCACTCACAGATGCTGCCGGACCCAATCCTTGTGCTCACCGTGCTCACAGATGCTGCCGGACCCAATCCTTGTGCTCACCGCCCTCCCCACCCACATCCTCACCGCAGGCATCAGTTGGCTAGGCCAGCAGACGCCCACCTTCCTCCCTGCCCTGCTCTGCTCTGCTAGGCCCAGCCGGCCCTCGGGCCCTCCGCCAGGTGAGGGCCCCTTCCTCCCTGCCCTGCATTCAGCCCCTAAGAAGGGCAGGACCGCGGGCAGCCATGCCTGGGAGACAGAGTTTGCCTGTCACCGAGAAGGCACCCACCCCCCAGTCATCCCAGTGGGCCAGACGCAACATGAGGGCCTGGGACGGGGGTGGGGTGGCGGGCCATGAGTTCCCGACATGCTGGGTGCTCCCAGGACACGGTGAGGTGGCCTCCAAGGTACCGTCCAGAGCTGAGGCCAGCCCGGGACTCACCCGAGAAGAAAGAGGGTCCGGAGGAGAAACAGGGGGTGTGAGGGCAGGGGCCGAGCTGGATGCTCGAGGAGGTGGCACACTTGGTGTGGGGGCTGAGAAGTCTGCTAGGAGCCTCCTGGTGCTCTCCCAGTTAGTGACTCATCTTTCTCCCTCTCTCCTTCTCTGAGCTCACCCAAGCACAGTTCACAGAGCATGGCTATGGGACGGGCGCATCAGCAGCCAGGACCTCCTAGAAGATCAGGCCCGAATCAGTCCTGAGAGGCTGGGATTGCTCTTCGGGGCGGTGGGGTACTTAGAGGGGTTTGTGAAAGCTCCAGTTTCATGGATGACTCCAGTCTCCCAGGTTGTACTGCAGTGTGCAGATGTCAGTGCGTCTGGCGCCCTCTGGTGGCCACGGACAGCGCATGCGTCTAGCTCTTGCTGCAGAGCTGCTCTATGTAGGTCCCGTGGGACTGCCCTCTGGGGGCAGATCTGATACCCAAGGCAAGAGAGCTTAGACCAGCCTGTTGTTACATGCTGGTGAAGAAAGGTGTCTTGTGTGTCGGGCACAAGGTTAAGACAGATATTGTTATTCATTCATTTGTTCCTCGAATACATGCCAGGCATGTCCTCCTGGAAAGTCATGTGTAAGCACAGACCTCCATAAAGGGAGGGAGGGAGTCATGAGAATGTTTGGAAAAGAGTGTTTCTCCCAGGTCATGGGGACGTGAACAGCCCTAGGGATGTGTGTGCTGGGTTTGAGGACCAACCAGCAATGAGGCAGCTGGCCTGGCTGAGGAAGAGCGGGTGAGTGCTTGGAAATGAGGTCAGAAAGGCGTCCTGGGCACAGATGGCACAGCGCCGCCTCCCGGGCCACGGAAGGACTGAGTCAGTTCTAAGGGTGCGGAACAGCCACTGGAGTCCCGTGGCTAACAAACCATTTAGCTTCCATGTGAGGCTCCGGTGGGGGCCGAGAGCTGGGGGAGCCCAGGTGAGAAGTGAGCCCATCTAGGACCTGGATTGCTTCTTGGGGAGTGAGGGGGGCAAGATATCAGATTCAGAATACATGTAGAAGGTGGAGACACTAGGCTTCTGTGAGCTCATCAAAGGCTGTCTGCAGGGGTTGGGGCCTGAGCGATTGAATGAGGAGCAGTGCCGCTTAAAGACACAGCAGGGGGCGGGAGTTAGGTTTGGATCATGGAGTGGGGCAAGGAGAATATCATTCTGCCAAGTTTGAGCTGCCTATCAGAAGTCTAGGTGGCGGTGTGAACACCCCACCCCACCCCACACCCAAACCCCCTAAAGGAAAGTCCCCCAGAGCACTAATCCCAAACAAAAGAGCAGAGGACCTCCCAGGTGGCCACGACTCAACTAGACATCAAAGACATGGAGGAGGCTGGGACCCTGAGCTCCTCAGACCCTTCAGAATCAGAGGAGGAGAAAAGTCTTTCATCACAAGCTGACAAGTCGCTCTCTGTGGCTGGGACAGTCCTACTGTTGGAGCACAGGGTCCTACGCACCCCAGCAAGGAGCAGTTCACCCCTTCTTTCCGGGCTGAGTCCCCGAGTCCTCCTGTGCTCCCGCCCCTGCAGCCACCCTGCTGAGTGAACTGGGCTCGTGGCACCATAATACCCATCACCCGACACCCGCAGGTCCGACTCCAATGCCAGCCAGTGAGCCCCGGGAGGAAGGCAGCCACCGTGTCCCCTTGCAGACACAGTGACCCGCACTGCCTCCCTGTCTTCTGCCGTCTCAGGTCTTTCCATCTTGAACCCCCTGTGTGAGCTGCTCTGGCTCCCCTCCCTCGGGCCCAAGTCTGGACACCTGGTCTCATGTCCAGACGTAGTCCAGGCTTCCAAACGGATGGATGGGAAGGGCAAGGCCAGGTAGGATAAAACTCTAATGAGATTTGGCCAGTTGTTTTTTTTTAAGCATTATTTTTAGCTCTACAGATGCCACTAATAAATTATTTCTTCCTGCCTTAAGTAGAAGTCCTGACCCCGTTGTAGTACAGACATTGACCCTGGATGGGGACCCAGTGGATGGGACCCTTCCATGTCCTGTGCTTTGGTGTGGAGCGTAAGAGGAGGGGAGGGGACTCAGATGGGGTGGGACATCCTGTCCACAGGAGAGGCGAGTGTGTCAGTGAGGCCCTGGCCCGGAGGGAGCTGACTGGGACATGGCTCTCGGGTCCTCGTCCTGTCCCTTGAGCACGACTCCACTGGCTCCCTCACCTCCTTTCCTTGCCCCATAATGTAAGTATCCCAGAGACATTTGTCCTCTCTTCTGCTCACTCCTTCCGTGCTTTGGCCCTGAAGGATCTCTCTTCACATATAAATAAATACCCCTCCACAGTGACAACTGTCAGCTCCCCATCCCCAACCCCTGGCCTCTCTCCTGCCATCATGACTGCTCCGTCCCTCCCCCCCCCCCACACACACACACCCTCTCACCAGGAGAAGCATCCTCCTCCTTAACGGGCTTCCCTGCCACCTCTGCTCCCAGACGCTATGTTGTCATTACAAAGTTCATCCCAAGTTCCATTCCATGCCTAACTTCTCTTCTGAAAACTAGCTTGGATCCTGTCACTGTGCTACACAAAACCCTTAACGGTCCCCTCTCACCTACAGGACAAAATAAACCCAGCTCTTCAGCCTGACACGCCAGGCCTTGCACAGTCTTCCAAGATGACCTTTCCAGGTTCTCTGTGTCCCCCGAGGCTGCTCGCCCCAGACTTACTATGTGACTCGCTGTTGTTCCTGGACAGGTAGGACTGTGCCTGTCCCTGTCCTGATTGTCCCCTTGTCCTGGAATTTACCCACTTACGCATGTATTTCACAAATATATATTGAGTACCCACAGCGTTCCAGGTCCTGGGAGGTCCAGGAAAGAGCTAAACTCTCAAATTTGTCCGCACGAGATTTGCGTTCTAGTGATGGGGGATAAGACCATAAACAAAGACTTATTTGGCAAACGGACAGGTAGAGATAAGTGCTGGGAGGAGAAAGAGCCGGGTAAGGGGCGGAGCGACGGGGCTGCGGTTGGAGTCAGGCGGTTAGGGAGCCTCTCCGCACGGAGCCGGTGAATGAATGAAGTGGGCGGAGACATGCAGACTTCCCACAGAAAGCCCAGCGACCAACCAGCATCTCTGCGCCTCTTTCAGGGCCTCTGGACCTTCTCCTTAAACACACCCGTCAAACGGCCCATCCTTTGCGAAGGCTTTTCCTTTCTTAGGCACTTTTGTGTTTTCTTCCCCAATGTAACCTAGTTTGTCTGCTGAGTTCGAGTTCATAGCGGACAACCCCGCTTCTCCCTCCAGCTCTAGAGAAGGATCCGCTGATTCAACTGGTGTTTGTTGGGCAGCTCCTGCCTGCCAAGCCCCGCTGCCCCCCCCCCCCCCACGGGGCTTGGCTCGTGCCCGCTTAGAGCTGGAGCTGGTGACTCAGGCAGACGGTGCTCAGCTCCGCCTCTGGCACCGGGCTGCTGGCTCCGCGGCAGCTGGCAAGTTACTCAACCGGTTCTATATTTGCAGAGTGGGAATGAAAATAGTCCCCACCTCTGCTTAGGTACGAGCCTTAGCGCGAAAGCTGGGAGGGAAGAGTTTCAATTAGACCTTGTATCCAGGCTCCACTGCGTTTTCCTTGGGAACCGGGACACCTTCGTTATGAATTCGCTCCGAATCCCACCTTTCTCGCAGGAAGAACTTGTGATTGTTTTCTTAGAGCTCGTGGACCTCAGATAGGGTGCAGCTGAAAGGGGGGTGTGTGTGCGGCGGCAGTCCACTGTGAAGTGACTTCAGCGCCTTTCACTGCTGCCCCCAGCCCCTCTGTGTCCAGCAACCATGACCTTGACCATGATCGGATGAACTTGGGGGGAGAGCCGGCTGTCAGCTGCAATCTCCGCCGGTCACATCCCAGGCAGGGAGGCCTGGGGAGGGGCTGTAGACTCCTTGCCCCTTCTGGTCCACATCCAGGGGATCTTGGGGATCTACGGATTAGGGAAGCCCTGGCCAGAGTTCAGAGAAGAGGGGAAGTCTTTGGGACGCGCAGGATCCTTAAGGAACAGGTCCAGAGGCCCGTGGGGAGCCCTGCACCACATCCTCAAGGCCTAAAGAAACTCTGAGTTTTCTCTTTTTCTGGGTAGCTGGATACCTTTTCCTCTTCCATCTAGTTTCTGCTCTCCTGGGCACCTCCCTGTACTTCTCCCACAAGGCCGCTGGGTGGCACTGTTGGGCGACTCTGGAATTACAGGTGACAAACCGGCAGTCGCCCTGGGAGGCTTGTGGAGACCACGGTTCTGGAGACCACGGATTCCACTTCCTGTTCTTCCTCCTAGCCTTCCTTCATGCCCTTAGGCTATTGTCCATTCCTAGACTTTTTAAACTTTCCCAGGTGCATCTTGGCTTTGCAGCACAGGAAAGTCCCACAATGGCTTTGTCACCTCCGTTCTCCACGTTCCCTTTCCCCTTCTTCAAAGCCGGTCAGAGAGGCTGAGTCACCCTGCACCCCGGAGCCGAGCTCCCTGGACAAGGTCCTGCTGCCTCTCCAGACCACAGCTCATTCCAGTCGACAAGCACATATTTGTTATCTGATAGTTTCCTATCCAATCTTTCACCTATTCTACTTCTTGAGCATTCTGGGGAAGCCTATACCTAAGTGGTATTTGACAGTCAGGCTGTTCTTAAAGTCCCCTTTGGGGCTTTCAGTCCATGAAATGTCCCATAGAGTCAGCCTCCCCCCCCCATGTCTAACTGAGCCCCCTCCCTATAGTCAGAATCCATTATCTCTCCGTAGGTCTCAGCATGGAAAACTGTCGAAGGTCCCCTTGTAATGACCCTTCTTGGACTCCGAAAACATCATTAAGATGCACTGAGCATCCTGAATTTGCACCATCCTGAATTTGATCAGAAACCATCTCCAAAGTGATTTGGCATCTTTGAAATTCCTCCCTCCCTTTTTACACAGTGAGACTTGCTGGGGGCACTGTTGACCCCAGCCTCCAAGAGTCTCGCCACTTCCTAGAGCCACATGACCTTGAGCAGATCACATGACCTCTCAGCCTCAGTGTCTTCTCGGTAAAATAGTTATAACAGGAGTCCTTATGATACTAATGGTTCCATTCCCTGCCGGGGTGAAGTCAAAGAAATAATTGTAGAACAAGAAAAGGTTATATCTGGTCCAGCTTTCCCATTTCACAGATGTGGAAGCTGAGGCCCAAAGAGGGGAAGGGACTTACCCAAGGTCATCCGCTGCAAGGTCACCCCAGTAGCAGCGTAACTGGGGCTGGGACTGCCAGGCTGGTGGTCTTTCCAGGATGTCAATTTGCTTCTCCTTTGCTCTGTTCCCTTCTCTATGGACCAAAAGCAGTAGAAGGGATGGGGAAGGACATGGGTTCTAGTAACAATCAGACCCAGAAAAAGCAGCCACCTGAGGTCACATGAGTGGCAAGCAACAGAGCCAGGACTGAACCCAGGTCTGTCTGAGCTCAGGTCTTAACCTAATCCTTCTGTTTAGCCCAGTGAGCGCCTTCAAGGCAGTTTAGTTTGATGTCATAGGATGGGGGACCGAGGGAGGGCAGAGAAACATCAGATCACAAAGGACTTCGCTTGCCTTTTAGGATGTGCGGGTTGTATCATAGCAACAGGGAGCCAATGAGGAGTTCAGAGGTAAGTGACGTGATTGGGTCTGCACGTTAGGAGGGCCACTAGGCAACCATGGGGAGGAGAGATGGAGTGGGGCTGGAGTGGGGGCTAGTCTGGAGAGGGGGACCCAGCAAGGTTGCAGCGGCCCAGACCATGCCTGCTGGGGGCTAAACCAGGCTGTTAGGGGAGGGAAAGGGAGTCAGAGAGACGTGCCTAAGCCAAGTGAGTGACTGGATGCGGGGGATGTCAGGGTGAGAGAGTTGATAAGGACTTTGGGTTGGTTTCTAGTTTGGGCAACAGGTGAAAGGTGGCCTCTCTTCAAATGAGGGGAATTCCAGCCTGGGCTGGAGACTGAGCCACCAGGGGCCCGGCGTGGGCAAGCCCAGGGAGCTGGGGCCAGCAACCTGTCCCAGGCCAGCTGGCTCACGGGATTGAGCTGGTCACCTCTGTGAGCCATCGAGGCTCCACACAGATGGGAGTGGGATGAGTCACCAGCCGTACAACAGGAATTGTCCCCCTTACAGGTGGGATGCTGGGACTTTCAGAGTTTCCTCCCCGGAGATCCAGACTACCCTGGGCAACCTGAGTGAGCCACCACGGCCTCGGAAAGAGTCCTGAGTCTGACAAGCGGAGAGACGCAGCGATGGCAGGATGACAACCATGCAGACCTCCACAGGGAGCTGAAGTCACAGGTGGTCCCGGGGCTGTGGCCTGGAGCACAGAACGCGTCCATTATCGCAACTCATCCTAAGCCTCTCCCTCTTCCATCCCTAATAGAGAAGAGTCTCTGTAGACAGCGATATGGAGAGGACAAAAATTCACAGGCAAGGAACTGAGTCACAGAGCTACGACCTGGTGGCCCTGGGATGGGGCCCTAGACCTGCTGGCACCCATGGTTGTATTTGAAACATGCTGTGCTGCCTCTGGCTGTTAATAGCAGGAGTGTGATGGTGAGGCAACCGGGCCAGCGCCCTGCACAGAGCAGCAGGTGTGAAACGTAAGGCAGGGTCCATCCCCTAGCTATTCTTTAATATTCTCTTCTATTTGGACAAGGCTTGCAGTAGAGTAGGGTTGTATGTGTAGCAACTAATTCAGGACAGGAGCTGAGGCCCAGGCCTCCACACAGGAGTTCCTTAGAGGCAGCTGCGGTTAACCTCAGAAGGCTTCCTGGAGGTGGAAGCCCTTAGGTAAGAAGGAAGCAGGAATGTCTACTCATTCCACTTCCGGGGCAAGTCCTCCGACATCAAGCACGATGCTCACTGACAGGGCGCCATCATGACAGCAGTGACAACGATCACAGGGACAATGTCCTCTTCCACACTGACCAGGCTTTGTTTTTCCCACATGTTCACGTGTTTTCTCCCCTCGGATCCTAACAAATACGGTTTTAATACATGCTAACAGTGAATGTTTGTTTCCTCCCTCCCTTTCTCTCTCTTCAATCCTTAGGAAGCAAGGAGGAGGTTGGAGGCAATGCTGGGATCCTTCCCGTTTTACAAGTAATTTGCAGCACCGAAAGGTCAAGCAAGTGACCTTGGGTCACCAGGCCCTGCCTGCTGAGACTAAATCTCAGACTGCAAACCCAGTCGGGTGCCCTGCTTGTACAGCCACTGCAGGGTGAGGGACACTTGGCCCTGTGCCCTGCAGATGTGAGAAGCATCAGGAAACCTGACCCAGGAAAGTGCCCAGAGCGGAGCCCTCGGGTCTGGAATTTTGCACTATTGCCTCGGTTCCCAAGGTGTGACCTGTTTGTCACCATCAGCACCAACCCTCTTCTACAACAGACCTGCTGTCAGGTTGGACAACCTCCAGGGACGGATGTGTTGCTCTCCCTAAGATCTGTGAGTTCCGCCGGACTGAATCCATGTTCCTAGGACCAGGAGTTGGGCCCAGGGGCCAGGACCCCCACTAGCCGTGGAAGCAGGCAGCAAAGGCAGTGGGGATTTGTGGAGTCAGACGGTCTTGAGTTCCATCCCAGCCTCACCGCTAAATCACTCTGGACAGCAACTTGTCCTCTTAGAGCTTCAATATCATCAACTGGAAGATGGAGATAATGGCATTCTTCCCACCGGGTGGCTGGAAGGATTAAATCAAAGGACTTATGGAAAGCTGTCAGCCCGGCGCCTGGGCTTGTATCCCACGCCTCCCTGCCCTTCTTCCCGTGGGCTAGAGCGGACAGTGGGGTGGTGGGAGGAGCAAGCAGCAGCAGGGGTGGGGGTCATGCAAGGAAGGCTCACTGGTCCTCTAGGGGTGACAGCTGAGAGGGGAGCCCGTGTCACCTTCTGTGTTCCTAAATGTGACGGGAGACCTGTGGTGCCTGGGCGGGTGGGCGTGGACAATAAGCCCCTCCTTTCAACGTCACAGAGCACAGGAGCCAACAACTTCCCTGGGCAGGGGCAGCTCACACACGGCGGCAGTCACCAGCACTTTCCTCTGCCGATGACAGGGCATGGTCCCCACGCAGGAGACTCGCCCCGGGGAAGGGGTCAAGGGGCACCCAGCTGGTCTTTTGTGGCCAGAAAAAGAGAGGGTGCCCGGGAAACTGAGCTAACAGTGAAGCCGGCTGGCTGTCCACGCCTTATAACTCATTTCATCCTCACCAGCCTGCGAAGGTGGTTTAGAGTCCCGCTCAACAAGTTACAAAATTGAGGCTCAGTGAGTTCAATAACTCGCTCAAGTTCACACAGCCAGCAAGTGCCGGAGCTAAGAATTGGGTCCATGTCTTCTTACACGGCACTGCTGAACCCAAAGAACTTTCGGGGCGGGAGCTACACCCTGTGCTCCTGAACAACAGTTGCTATGGTTTTCTTTCTTTCTTTCTTTCTTTTTTTAATTCCTTTTTTGTTGTTCAAACTTAGACTTTGAAGGGGGAGATAAGATGATATAACCCTGAGGCCATTTGATGGAACAGGAGTCAGAAGAAGGTCCCGAAGAGGGAAATAAACTTGAGGCTGCTCATTCTCTGTGAGCGGTGAAGTGTGAGGGCTGAGGGCGTGTGTCCTGGAGTCTCAAAGACCTCTTTAAATGCCGGAGCTATCGCTTAGTGACCTTGGGCAGATTGCTTCACCTCTCTCTGCCTCAGCTTCCTTTCCCTGACAAGGTGCTGATGGAGAAACTACTAGAGTGGAAAGGATTAAATGTCCCACTGGGCTAGAGGTGCTTTAGCAGTTTCTAACACATGGTAAGCCCAAGCCACCGCTTAGCACAATTGTTCATCCTCCCTCAAGACTTTTTCTTGGTCCATAGCTTTCTTTGGACAAAGGTGAAGAAAATATAGAGCCACAATCAACTCATTCATTAAGGCCGTTGGGCTTTGACATAAGGACCCAATGCTTCAAGAAGGAGAAACAGCCCTGGGTGCTGGCCTGGGGAGGCTTCCAGGAGTGTGGAGAAGGGTCCTGGGGAAAGTTTGGTGACAGGTGGCAAAGGTGGGAATGGCTAAGACCTCGGGGAAAGTGAGGGGTGGAGGAAGCTCGTAAGCAGAGGGACTGGGGCAACAGAGACCTGGTGATTGGGCACACAGCCAAACCTGAGCTGGGGACGGGGAGTTGGGGGGGCATTTCCTAGGAAGGCCTAGTGGAGGGCCCATCATTTGTGGAGTGTCTGCTGGGTGCTAAGGTCTTTACATTAATAATTTCAATAACTTCATCCTCACAGCAGTCCATGAGGTATCTGCATTTTGCTGTTTGAAGACACTGAGGTCCAGAGACATTATTTAATTTGCCTAGTAACTGGGTAGGGACTAAGGTCTCAGCCCAGCTGGTTCCAAAATACTCAGGCCATCGGGACATCGGTGGCCCAGCTTCAAGGAGCCCGAAACCAAACCAGCCCTGCCTTATAGTCAGCTGCCACCCCCTGAACTAGTTGAGGCCAACGCCCCCCCCCCCCCAGACCTCCCCCCACCCCATCCCTGCAACTCTGGGTAGACTACCCAGATGAAACGGCAGAATCCCGCAGAGCGGGACCTTCTGAGCCCTGGGCGCTTCCGGCCAAGCTACGGGCCTGGAGAGGGGCTTCTCTGAGCAAGGAGGGCCCAGCAGGAGCCTTCCTGGCCTCTGCATTGCAGTCTGGGCTCAAGGGACCACCGTGGGGAGGAGGGATTCTGGCTGGGACCTGTAGAACAGAACTTGGGGCTTCCAGGTGGCTCCCAAGAGCACCCTGGACCCTCCCTGTTCCCCCATCTGGGCAAAGGGCAGGCTGTGCTTCCCATACACATTTTTCCAAGAGCAAAGGGCATCCTCTGTGGCTACCCCAATGTGCTGTGAGCTGCACTCCCCATCTCAGACCCCCCCCCCCCGAGTTCCAGCGGGTTTTGTAAGATCTGTAAGGGGTCTGCCTGGTCGGAGAGTAGCTGGCCCTTCCCTAGGGCCGCTGCAGGTAACCCGGCCCTCCCTGCCGGGGCCCTGGGGGAAGGCGTCTAGAGGCCGGCTCTGCAATTCTGCCGGTCCCTGCGGCTTCATCCGGTGGGGGCCAGCGCAGCAGCAAGTTTCTGCCACACTGCGGCCCGCACCTGCTGCGTTCCTGTGAAGCCACCGCTGTGGCTGGGTCAGGGGAGGTGGAGAAGCACAGCTGGAGGAAGGGGCTGAGAGGGGGGGGAGGTCTTCAGATTCAGTCTGGCAGCTTCGTAATGATCGCAACCCCTGTCCCGCGGGACTGGATCCCTCCCTGGGCCAGGGAGAGCAGCTCTCCATTGTCTCCTCCTAACCTACTTCATCATGTTGGCAGGAGCCCCTCCTGACTGCTCCTCAACTTCTCCCCCGTTCCCCGGGCCCGGCAGCACCCAGCTGAGCTCTCCACAAGGTGAGCTGCCTCTGCCAGAGGAGAAGGTGTTTTCCTGGTGGGGTGGGGGGCCAAAGCCGGGGGACTCAGCCAGGCGGCCAGCGTGGTGGTGGCGGCGGGCGCGCGCCCCGCCGGCCCCTTTAATTCGAGTTCGCAGCCGGGCCAGGTGCGGCGCTGCGTGGCGCGGTGCGGCGCGGTGCGGCTGCGGGCGGCGGCCGGGCGCTCCATACGCGCCGCCCGCGGGACTGCAGAGCCGGCTCCCGGCTGGCCGCCCGCACCCCGCTGCCGCGGCCGCAGCCGCCCGCCACCGCGGTTCCGCCGGCGCTTGCTACCGCCAGCAGCATGGAGGCTCCGGGTGCCCATCCTTAAGGGTAAATCAGTGTCGGGGCCGTGGGCTGCGCGTGCTGCTCCCCGGCCCCGGTTGCTGAGGCCGGAGGATCTGCGGGGCACGGGGCGGGGGCTGCGCCCTGCGGGAGGTGAGGGCACCGAGTGGGCTCTGGGACCCTCCGGGCTGCGCTGGCACGGGGCGGAGGGCGCAGCAGGGAGCTGGCGGGCGATGGGAAGTGCAGCTACGGCACAGCGGGGTCTGGTAAATAGCGCCGGCTGGTGGGACTCGAGTTGCTTGGGACCGCCGGGCTGCAGGCTCCTCTCCGGCTCGGAATCAGCACTGCTTTGCGGCCGAGAAGGGTTTTTCCGCTTCCCCGGGGCCGCGGGCTGCTGCGAAGCCCCCGCGCTCAGAAGGCTGAGATCTGGGGCGGCCGCCTGCTCCTCGCCCCCCAGAGTCTCGCCCCCCAGAGTTCAGGCACCAGTGTTTTGGGGTGGGGGTGGAGCCTCGGTGGTCCCTCGGCTGGACCCCAAGGGCAAAAGAGCCGGGCTGTGCTCGGCCCGCTACAAGAACCCCCGGACCGGGCAGGAGGGGGTTAAGGTGGCGCTGGCTGCCGCGGCCAGCTGGTGCGTCTGGGCCGCCCTCGCGGAGCCGAGCGCGGAGCGCGCGCGGCAGACTCCCGGCTGGAGCCCGGGGCTCTGGGGAGAGGATCCCTGCCCCGGGGTCGGTGGGATGGGGCGGGCGCAGTGGGGTCGGCCTGGGGCCAGCTCGGAAGCCGGCTTCCTCTAAACTCCCTTCTCGCCGCTGCCAAGCCGCCCGGCAGCCAGGCTGGCTGAGCGTCTGTTCTGCTCTCCCTGCCCAGGAGATGGGAGAGGTTTTCCTCTTGGGGAGAAATTGGTGGTCCAGCGCCTGCCCAGTTCAAATGCCAAGCGCTTGTAGGGAGGCCTGCAGCCTAAGAATACCCGAGAGCCAGTGAGTCCTGGGCCCAAGCCAGCCAGCTTGGTAGAGCCGGCCTTTCTGCGTGAGGAGTCTCCCTGGACGGGCTCTGAAGGAGTGTCAGGGGTTTGTGGGGCCTCTCTTTCCTCCAGGACCCTGGGGGATCTATCAGAGCTTGCAGTAGGCTGCAGTGTAGGAAACTCTCCCCTTTCCAGATGTTGTGTCCCGACCTGGGGGTGGGGGGCTTTGTCCACAGTTTCTCTTGATGCTGCTGAGGACTGACAGGGAGTCTGGCTCAGCCCGGGAGGCCCCGGGAGGAGACAGGCCCAGCCAAGCCCGAAAGCTTGTTTCTCGGGGCCTCCAGATGATGGAAGCATGCCCAGTCCAGGCCGGGAAGCTGAGGGCCCATCTCAGGTGTGACACCAGAATGGAAGGCACATGGAAGGGAAGCTGCCAGAGCCCTCCTAGAGCTTGGCACCAGCTGCCCGAGATCCCTGGTTCCACCTGGCTGCTGTTTTTTCCAGGCAACGTCACACCTCCCGAGGACAGCCAGGAGCACTCCGGCTTTTGCTGACCTTTGCATCTCCCCTCCATCCTTCCAAAGTCTCCAGACCCAAGTGCAACCGTCCCCGCACCCTGCGTGCCCCCAGCCAGGCACCGCCCCCGCCCCTCCAGGCCGGCCCAGACCTGGAGCTCACCTCCAGGACCCGGAGCCCGCCCTCCTGCCCAGGATGACTCACCATTATTTCTAGCTCAAGTGTGAAGACGTGATGGGGAGTTGGGCTGCCTGTGTGTGTGGCTAGGATTCCCTCGCCATCTGATCAGCTCTGCAAGGAAAACAGTTCAGACCCCTGCCTTGCCAGGTAAATCATCCTATTATGTAATAACAGCCATGCATAGAGTCATTGCAATGAGGATAGCGAGGGAGACCCAGGTCCAAGGTCTGCCGCTGCAGGTACCTCCCGGGTGCAGGGCATAGTTCAGTGCCTGCGGGAGGGCTCTCTTCCCGCCTGTAGTATGGGGCCATGCTCCTGCGTGGGGGCACAGGGGGTCTCTCCTGCCACCTTGCTCCAGGGCAGAACACTCCAGAGCTTTCTGGAGATTGCCACCTGCTCCTCCAGGAGGTGAAACTAAACTGTGCTCTCTGGTGGCAGTGGTCACCGGAACTCCTGTCTGAGAGATGGGTGACACAACCTGACAACCTCGCCGGGCTGCCGGCGGTGAGTGGTCTCATGTCCCTAACTGCCTCTGTGTCTTTCAGCCAGGCTGTGTCTCTGGCTCACCCACGGCAGCCCAGGCCCATGCTCCAGTGTCTCCCGGGGCCGGCCCCAGCACCCTGAGCTCCCTGCCGCCTGGCAGCTGGAAGGCGTAGCGTGAGGCGCTTCTCTCAGTCCCAACTATGACAGTGGCCACCGGAGACCCAGCGGATGACGCTGCTGCCCTCCCCGGGCACCCCCAGGACACCTACGACCCAGAGGCTGACCACGAGTGCTGCGAGAGGGTGGTGATCAACATCTCAGGGCT
Source organism: Saccopteryx leptura (assembly GCF_036850995.1). Classification (NCBI taxonomy): domain Eukaryota; kingdom Metazoa; phylum Chordata; class Mammalia; order Chiroptera; family Emballonuridae; genus Saccopteryx; species Saccopteryx leptura. The sequence continues at coordinate 69,493,754 of NC_089513.1, forward strand.
GCGGTTCGAGACCCAGCTGAAGACCTTAGCCCAATTCCCAGAGACCCTCTTAGGGGACCCAAAGAAGCGGATGAGGTACTTCGACCCCCTCCGAAATGAGTACTTTTTCGATCGGAACCGCCCTAGCTTCGATGCCATCCTCTACTATTATCAGTCTGGGGGCCGGCTGAGGCGACCCGTGAATGTGCCCTTAGATATCTTCTCAGAAGAAATTCGGTTTTACGAGCTGGGGGAAGAAGCGATGGAGATGTTTCGGGAAGACGAAGGCTACATCAAAGAGGAAGAGCGGCCGCTGCCTGAAAACGAGTTCCAGAGACAGGTGTGGCTTCTCTTCGAGTACCCAGAGAGCTCAGGGCCCGCCAGGATTATAGCTATCGTATCCGTCATGGTGATCTTGATCTCCATTGTCAGCTTCTGCCTGGAAACACTGCCCATATTCCGGGACGAGAATGAAGACATGCACGGCGGTGGGGTGACCTTCCACACCTATTCCAACAGCACCATCGGGTACCAGCAGTCGACGTCCTTCACTGACCCTTTCTTCATCGTGGAGACCCTCTGCATTATCTGGTTCTCCTTCGAGTTCCTGGTCAGGTTCTTTGCCTGTCCCAGCAAGGCCGGCTTCTTCACCAACATCATGAACATCATCGACATTGTGGCCATCATCCCCTACTTCATCACCCTGGGGACGGAGCTGGCTGAGAAGCCAGAAGATGCCCAGCAAGGCCAGCAGGCCATGTCGCTGGCCATCCTCCGTGTCATCCGGCTGGTAAGAGTCTTTAGGATTTTCAAGCTGTCCAGACACTCCAAAGGTCTCCAGATCCTAGGTCAGACCCTCAAAGCCAGCATGAGAGAGTTGGGCCTCCTGATATTCTTCCTCTTCATCGGGGTCATCCTTTTCTCTAGTGCTGTCTATTTCGCTGAGGCCGATGAGCGAGACTCCCAGTTCCCCAGCATCCCAGATGCCTTCTGGTGGGCAGTCGTCTCCATGACAACTGTAGGCTATGGAGACATGGTCCCGACTACCATTGGGGGAAAGATTGTGGGTTCCCTGTGTGCAATTGCAGGTGTGTTAACCATTGCCTTACCGGTCCCCGTCATAGTGTCCAATTTCAACTACTTCTACCACCGGGAGACAGAGGGAGAGGAGCAGGCGCAGTACTTGCAAGTGACGAGCTGTCCAAAGATCCCATCCTCCCCTGACCTAAAGAAAAGTAGAAGTGCCTCTACCATTAGTAAGTCTGATTACATGGAGATCCAGGAGGGGGTAAACAACAGTAACGAGGACTTTAGAGAGGAAAACTTGAAAACAGCCAACTGCACTTTGGCTAATACAAACTATGTGAATATTACCAAAATGTTAACCGATGTCTGATAGCAACCTTATTAACATACTCACAACTCAACGGAACTAAATGCAGATATTGCATAATAGCCTGCATTGTAGTCAGTCTGTTCCACCGTGTGTATCTGGTTCTGCATGGAAAGCAATAGTCGTGCAAAGTGACTTTTGATCCTTTGATTTTTGATTTAGAACACAGAATAGCTATCCATGGCTTCCACGTGAATCTTCACCACTGGCTTAGGGGTTTCCAGAGATGGGAGTCACCTATGGAGCCAAAATTTTGAGGCCACCTCATAGCACAAACATACCCCACCACATGAGATCCACCTTTCCTTCCTGATTGAATGCACATGGTATTCAGGACGCCCCCCCCCCCCCCGCCCATCTGAACCCACCCTCCCGGAGGAGAACCATGGTGGCTTAGCTTTAAAGTGCTGGTAATTATTCAGAGGTCATTCCTGTTTTGCGTTGACAAGAGCACACGGTCCTGTGTGTTGGGATTCCCTTTTTTGTCACAGGCTGGGGTCTGCGAATCACAGCTGCCAAGTAGATGTCTCTGGAGGCTTGTGTTTCATAACAGAAAATGCTGCATTTGATTTTTTTTTTTCCTTCTGCAGTGTTGATGAGAGGGAAGCTCGGGGGGGAGGGACAGTGAGTGTGTGACCGATTGTGAGTTGTCAAGTTTCACATTTGCTCCCTTAGGCCTATGGGGAGAAGCTAACAAACCCAGGGACCTCTCCACTTCTGATTTCACCATTTTTGCAGGCTCCGGGGTCACAAAAGCACATCCAGTTATTTCTTCGTTCCACGAGATTTGCAGACATCTGCTTTGCTAGTGGCCAGCTACACTGACACGACAGTGACACTTCCCAGCGACGCGATAGAGCTGCATGGGTGTTTGTTGCATGAATCTCAATATTTAAGACACAGGAGATAACCTATTTTCTTAGTAGCCTACTCAGTATTCATATTTAGAGTATTACTAGCCTAGGAATGGCATTGAACTAGGGTCCCCCCGCCCCGCCCATTGGAAGATAGAAGCCCTCAATCAGGAGAAAAAAAATTGACTACTTGGAATGGGGACCTAAAACTCCTGGCCCTCCAACCCACTCCGTCCCTGTTCTTCCGAACAGGGGCACAAACCTCTGCAAAGCCAGGAGAGCGAGCAGGGAAGGCAGCATCGAAACACCTCACGTGACTGCTCCTTAGCAATTTACCGAGCCATGGGCATGACTGTACAGCCGACCAGGGCATCTGGCCCCGAGGAAGGCAGAGCTGTGGATCCAGTGTATATAAATATATATCGAGTCTCTCTTTCACAAGTCCCCTTTCACCTAGCTAGCTCGAGAAACAATTGCATTTGAACCTGATATAAGCTTATGCAATATTTTTGACACAGGGCAATTTATGCATGTGTTTGACTATGTGCACTACCGTGTATGTATGTATATGTACACATATACATACGTGTGTATGTGTGTATGCGCACACACTCACATATATATTCACTCTCTGGAGTACAGGTTCAGGAGCAGATCCACTGCTTGGTGGGTTGGTCATCTAAGAGGCCTAATGGGTTCATTGATCTCATCGGTAACCCCCCTGGGCCTGGCTTTGCTGCCATTGCCTCAGACACTCCAGTCTCCATGGACTCTTAGACGTTAGCATTGTCTTTCTGCCCTCCACGTGCTGCAGCCTCAGTTTCCAGGGCTGAGGCTTGTCTTACTGAGTGCACAAGGGCCCTGTGGCCCTCAGGGGTCCAGCTGTCCTGGGCCAGCCCCACCCCAAGCCTCCTCTCCACCGTCCCTCCATCTCCATGGTCATCCTTCTCCGCCTCCTTTCGTTGTCTTTCTCATTGGCTCTGCATCAGTCACTTTCAGGAACCTTTCCCTAGAGGACCAGAACGGATCGCCTGCTTTGAAACCCAGGACACCGGCGAGGAGGGCTTCTGGGGCCCCCATTACACAGGTCTGGACTTACAGAGAGCTCCCTCCATAGGGACACTTCTAAAGCCCAGGCCCAAGGGGTGGCGGCCCTCGAGCGCCCACAGGCGTCATTCTGATTGACAGGCTCGGGCTCTCTCCCTAAGAGCTGCTTCAGCAAACCAAAGGATGGGTAGAAAACTGGTCCCCACCCCCAGAAGAGGTTGAGAGTGACCGGACACCGCACGGCCTGTGGACGGAGTTCAGGCAGGGCCTGGGAATGGGTGAGGTGGGGAGGCTTTGCCTCACGGCCTGGGTTTCTTTGCCTTTCAATATATTAAATTTCCCAAACACAGCGAGTTGTCCGGTCGGGCTGCCCAGTCGTGGCCCCAGCCCTAGCCTCACTGCTGTTCAGCACCTACAGTTACCTTGGGATTGGGGCACCAGCTCAGGGTGCTAGGCCCAGGGTGCTCGTTAGTTCCTGGTCACCCACATCCCCAGGTGCCTGCAGGGCATCCCAGGCCCAGTGCAAAGCCTCTGTTGCTTCCCTTCCTCTCCTCACGGAGGTGGTGCTGAATTTCCCAGACGGGGAGCAGGAGGGACCCAACCCGGAGTCGAGGGTATATATTTTATCCCCGTGTTTTTAACCCTGGGACTATAAGATGTTCACACACAGGGGCACACATGCATGGACACCTGCCACAAAAGAAGTACATTGTTGCCACATACACGAAGACAAAACACGCAACTCACACGCGGAAGACACGGAGACCAAATGAATGAAAAGGACATACACAGAAGATGCAGGATTATACCCATGTCTAAAGTATGTGTATCCAGCACAGACCTAGAATGGACCTCCCAACACTGAACATACACAGAGGACCTTCATATACCATGTAGGGAGACATGACCTGCAGTCCAGGTGTGAAACACACAAAAACTACACAAACACAACAAGCGTGCAGAGGAAATATGTAAGGGATAACTTACTATTGTTTCTGCGCACAGACTCAGTTTAGACACATAATGCATGCTCATAAAAGGCACACAAACCGCAGCACACACAACCAAGAACGTACATGTACAATACACACAAAATGTGAGCATATACTCAAATGCATTCCTCTCCTCCGGACCTATAAATTAATGGGCACAAACAGATGATCAGATCGCAACATTGTTCCCTAGCCTACATCTGTAGCCCTCGGGATCCTTCAAGAAGTCACTTCCTCTAGTCTCTTCTCTGCCCCTCACCCCCAGATTTCACAGAAGTAACCCCCAAGTTTTAAAGCAGAAAGATGGCCCACTATTGTCAAGCAGATCTCTGATTAAGACTAGAAATCAATTTCATGGGGTTTCTACCTGTTCACCTTCCTCCCACCAGAAACCCGGGTTCAGGTTCGGAGTGTGGAAGGACCTGGGGCAGTGAGTGGCCCATTAAATAGCCCCCTTGCTGCGCCCTTTCTTTCAAAGTCAGCCCACACAGAGAACCCAGTAGCCCAGGCTCCCCGACCCCAGGATCTCTGGTTTCGGACCCATTCTGTTAGAATCAGCGATAGTTCGAGAAACCGCAGGGCCCTGGGCTCAGAACCAGAGGGAAGATGCTGCTGTGTACTCTCAGTTCGCAGACCCTACTGCCCTTCCAACTCCAGTGGCTTTGTGGGGGCCCCGGTCAGAAAGTCGAGACTACATACAGATTTCTCTCTTAAAATGAGCCCCCTTCCCTTGCTTATGGTGGTCGCTTGCTCGTGAGCATGAGCCCAGTGGGGTCAAGTCCCGAGTCCCCTCCGCGGGTGTTCAGTCCCAGGCGTGCTCCTCCCACTCACCAGGGCTCCTCCTGGTGCCCCGCCCCCATCCCCGCTGCTGCACCTTGAGCAAACACTCCGATCCAGCTTAAGTAAAACACGAGATTGAAGGCACAAACCAAATGCGACACAAGCAAATGACAAGTTTTTAAAGGGCCTGATTTTGGTCCTCTAGTCTAAGGCCTGATTGAAATGCTCCGTAAGATGAGTCACGTTTGGGGTTGCCCACGGAGCGGAGCTGCTCCTTCCCCGCAGGAGGACGAGCTAGGGGCTGGATGCGTCTGGGCAAAGGCTGCTGCTCAGATGGAAGTTGGGAGTTGAAGCCAGGCAGGCATAGCTTAGGCATCACAGGCTCTGCTCCTGTGGGTTTGTCTCACCCTGCTGGTCCCTCATGACCATCCCAGCTCCCAGTCTCCACGGAGAGAAGCAATGATAGCGGGGACTGGATGTATGGGTCCCGGTCTGCACGGGGGGTGCAAACTGCTGGCCTTTCAGGAGTTTGCGAGTCAAGACAGCGAGTTTCCCCTTAGCTGCAGCAGCTGCCTCGGTAGGGTCAACCTTTCAAGAAAGTTGGAGTTTTCAGGAGGCTAAAGAGAAAGAGGCTCAGGACAGGTGGGCAGCTTGTCAGGAAGAGAGGGCGACAGAGCTGGTCAAATTTCAGAGTGAACTCTTCAGGAGCTGAGGTTTGATGGAGGACACAGTTAAGGCTTGGCGTTCTCACGAGCTTCCGCGCTGTTTGACGCTCTCCCTTTCTTCCTCTCTGCTGCCTCTCCCTGTCCCTCTCAGCTAGGCTTCAGGGGTGGGGTAAGAGGTTAGCCTTTTAAAGGGGCCCCCAGGGCTTGTGTCTCCAGACGCCATTGGCCGATGCGAAAAGGGCCTCCATGAGCCGAGTTGGCCTGAGCCCCCAGCCTGTGCTCATGTGGCCGCCCTTCATGGGCAACCCTGTAGGGCTTGCTTGTCCCGTCTGTTCTTTCTGACGCCTCGCTCCATTGTAGAGACGTCTTTGGCCAACTGACTTCATCATGGTCAGCCATAAGTTCAGGTCCAGCCCATGTTGAGAAAGGGCAATGCTCCTCTGAAGACCCTCAGGCCGGGGGGCTTAGTGCTGCCCACCATAGTAGAGAAAGGAGGTGGAAGCTGACTTTGGCCAAAGGAAACTAAAGAACAGTTAGTAAATTGCATATAAAGGGGACACCAGACCCCCCACGGCAGGCAGGAAGAGCTGTGCTTTGAGTTGTTAACCCGGGAGTAGGGGGGCTCAGAGCCCCACTCCAGCCCTGGCTCTCCTGGGGGCCACTGCTGTGAGCCTTCATCTGAGTAACGGCTGTCTGGTCTGAGAGGGCCAGTCCAGGTAGGCTGTCATATCCAGGGTGCTCCTTGGCAACACATTGGAGGCTTCGCCCAGCCTCAGCAAAGTGTCCATTGCCAGGTTTGAGCCCATGACCCTGACCTTGTTAAGATCATAAGCCATCTGAGCCACCTAGCAGGGCAGTGCGTGCAGGGAGATATCTCCATGGCGAGTGTGTCCATCATCTATATCCTCAGACTCGGCCCCTGGTGAGACCAGCCCTGTTCCCCCGTCACAGCAGCAAGCGGCGACAGGTGCCGCTGGCGGGTCCCCTAGACCGTGGGATGGGTCTCTTCCTCAAACTACCGAGTTCCCCTTTCCCTTCCTTTTGCTTCCCTTCCCACCCACACTCAGTCCATCTCTCATAGTCTGTGTTTGAATATTTTTAAAGAGGAAAAGTGCAATAAAATAAATAGTGACTGTTTTCTTTAGCAATAGCGATTTCACAATCTTGTTCTCAGGACTGAAAAGGGATAGTACCTGGATTCTCAGATAACGCCCTGGGCTTCTGGGCGTTAGTTCACTGTCTCTAGTTCCCTCTTCTTCCCACGAGCTCATGTGTCCTTGTGCCTCCTGTGCTGAGGCCCCCACCCCCCACCCCCTTCTAGAATGTAAACACACGCAGAGGTGCGGTATGTGCGCAAGGAAGGTCCAGGAGCAGACTTTGTCACCTGTCTCCTTCTCGTGCACACCTCTCGGTCTCTAAGTGCATTTCTGTTCCCCTCTTCCCCGCTGCCTCTCCCTCTGTGTCCGCTCTCCTCCGGCATTCTCACAACCTCTTGGCATTGAAACCTCGACTTGGCGTGACCGCCCCATCAGCCCAGCTTGTGGACTTTCAGTCGGACTGGCAGGGTGTGTAATGAAATCTTGCAGGAAAGCACTCACCAACAGATAAGAAGACAGCATCCTGAGCCATCGCAGAAGGTCATTTCCATGCACTAAAAGCCATTACTTGATCCATTTGTTTCCTTTCCTCCCCTCCGCTGGGAAATGGATGCTGGGGGAATGTGGCCTGGAGGTTTGCACCTGGGAGTCCCGGCAGATTTGGGGAATTGCCCTCTGGCCGTCCTTCAGAATAAGCTGGCTTGCTTAACCCGAGGGACTCCATCAGAACTATGGAGGGAAACATGTTATTGTGGGTAGAAGTCTGTAGGAATAGAAATCGGGGTGGTTAGGATGTGACCTTCGTGACATAGAGACCCCACCACCCACTGCAGTGTACAGTTGCACAAATATTTGCACACATATGTAGGGGCTCTAGAAGAAGCCCCTTTCCTGAAAAAAAACAACAAAAACACAAAAACCTGTGAGGTTAACTATTCAGACTGGAAAATCAGGGAAGGGTGTCAATGCCAGGGGCCCGTGCCAATCCTTGTCAATCACTCTCTACACATGCGAACAGCAAAACCTCAGTTCACCAATGGCGAAATCCTCAGGGAAGGGTGCGACCTGTTGGCTTTACAATCCTGGTTCTTTGAGTGGGAATGGGAAAATGTGTTTTAGTCCAACGTTTGTTATTTTAAAAAAAAGAGAGAGAGAGAGAAACATTTCCTAAGTAGGTGAGTATAAACTTTCCTGCCTTAGTAGTAAGTAGAGTGTTTGAAGACGACAGATCTTGCAGTGCTCAGGGTCAACATTGTGAGCCTCAGTGCTCACTTGGCAGAAGTGTGGATGGGGAAGACCAAAGAGCTAGGCTGTATGTGAGCTGGCTGCCAGCCGTCCCTGGAAGCTGGCCCTCCGGGCATGTCGTGGCTCATCAGATAATGCCCTGGCCACCACTTGCCTCTTTCTACGGAAAGTAGAGTCAGAAGATGGAATCCTCATTAATCGAGGTTTTGGTTCGTTGGTCCTGAGCTGTCAAAGGTTTTCCATATATACATATATCTGTGTGTATAAATGTATAGTATATGTATATATGTATACCCTTGTGAAAAAAATTAGACAGTTATACAGTAACCAACCCCCTTAGCCTAACGTGGGACAGATTTGGCAATCCAAGAAATACACTGAAGTCATTGGAGTTTTTCAAGTGAGCTTCCTTTGCATTCTCACCACTTCTCCTGCTCAGCTTATCTCTCCGCGTAGAGACCTTTCCAGATGACGGGTCTCCCATCGCAAAACCTCAGGCTCCGGGATCGCTACCCTCCCTCCTCGCTGACTGCCTGACTCAGGGATAAAGGGGAGTCTCATCTAAGGGCCCGGTGCTCTGTCCTTTGTGCTGTCTGCCCTGGTTGCCTGGAATCTCATCGCCAGAGACCAGAAACGTTAGTCCAAACTCCGTAGCTCAGGGGGAGTGGAAAGCTCAAAGACCGGGCAGGAGATGGACCCATTTTAGCTCCGTCTCTTGTTGTTTGGTGCTGGTGCCCTAGGCTCGAAGTTCATGAGTTCTGAAAGTCAAGTTTTCTAACAAATGTGTCTGCCCCATGGAAGGTGAGATGCCTGGTGACTGTTGGACCAGACAAACCCATCCTGTTGTTGATTTCGACTGAATCTGGGTTGTGGATGTGGGCAGTAGAGCAGCTGTAATTTAGTTGCCTCTTGGGAGACACAGCCGGGTCTGAGCTGAACCACATTCTCATTCTCCATCTTGCCGGCCAGTGTCTTAGACCCGTGGGAGACAGTTCCAACCCCACTTTCTGTGTTTCTCTGTGTGTACTCTTCCTGGACAAGGGAGGGAGCCCTCACTGGCGTCGGGGGCGACCGAGGTGGTACAGGGGGTCCTGCCATCTCTCAATGCTCCCAGCAGGCCGCCAAGCTGATCAAGCTGGTAGAGGTCAGATGGAGAAGCCCACACACCAGACTGAGCATGACCAGCTGGTAAACTGGGCTGCTGGGGCAACCTGTCTGCGTGGCCGCTTCTCACACTGCGTGAGCGTCGGTGTGAAGACAGATGTAACTTTCTGGGCTCCTCTGCACTCCTGAAATAGTCAGATGTGTTCCAGATGAGTGTGCATCATGCTGGTGATGGGCGCATAGGGCAGGTGTGATTACATAACAGTGTGGCCAGCTGCCGCAACGTATGGATAGCAGAGGGCGGTGTAGACGTGGCTCTGTGTGCTGGGACTCCCAGTAGCGACCCAGAGAACCCAGCCTTGTGTCATTTCCCAGTCCTTATGTGAGGCCTTCCCTGTTTCTTGAAAATGGTTCCCTGGACATTAACTGCCTTGTTTGTCTGAGCGCCTAAACACTGGGCTGAGAGAGAGAGAGAGAGAGAGAGAGAGAGAGAGAGAGAGAGGAGGGGGGAGCTGGGAGGAAGAGAATGCACGGGGGCTTGCTTTGCTGCCATATAACTGCCATGTCAGCTGCTGACACGACTGCCTTTGTAGCTTGTGAAGTGCAGGGCAAGGACAGTGACCTGCCAGGTAGGGCTGGAGCAGGCAGAGTAGCCTCAGATGTGGGAGAGAAGAGCAGGAGGCGCGGTCCTGGCTGGCTTGGGAGGGCGTGCAGCAGCTCCAGAGGGTCTGGACGCGCTCCGCTCCGTGCCTGCCCCAGTTCTGCCTTCACGTGGGATCCGGCGACCCAGTTTCCCTTGGTTGTCGTGCTCGGATGATTCCTTCATTTGAAGGGGCCCCGGGAAGCTGGAAAGGCCCCCGCCATCGAGCGCCAGCCTGCTGAGCAAACAATGCCCCAGCCAAATTGGCCTCGGCCTGGGGTTCTGCATCCCTGCCCCCACCGTCACCAAGGGCAATCTTGGAACAGCCGGTGCACAGTGCCAGCAGTCGAGGAGGATTCTCTAGTTTCATCAGGGACCCAGCTATAAGGCTTGGGATTGCAGGATGCTGTTCCCTCTCCTGGACCCGTGTGCTTATGTGCTTGTATAGGCTGTCCCTGGAGGTGTTATATATTACACGCATATATATAAAATGTGGAAATGGCCGCTCGTGTGGGCTCGTGCAGCCCAGACTCTAATTGGGGTTTGTACTGGCTTCCTTGCTGCTCACACATGGCTCCGTAGATGCCCTGCTGTGTCCCGTCTCTAATTATTGCTGAAAACCCAAAGAGGAGAGGCATATAAATAAACCTCCCTGGGATCCATAGGAGAAGGAACTCCAGAGCTGATGATAAAGCTTCGTAAGGATGATGCCGAAAGGGAACTGGGGTCTCCATGGTGATAAGAGGCTGGGGACCAATGGGAACGCAAGGCGGAGCAGGACTTGTAGGGAAGACTCATGGGTGTTGGGAGTCATTTAACTATTTATTTGCTTCACGAAAATTTAGACACCAGCTGTAACTGCATTGCACAGGATGTATAGATTTATCATTCTTGCTGACATATTCCGGAAGCTTTCAGCCCCACCAACACTGCCCCGCCCAGGACTTCTGCAGCTGAGAGTTCCTGTGTCAGTAGGGTCTGATATTTGTACATAGGTTATACATATATGTGTACATATGTGCCTCAATGAACATTGCCTGTCCACCTGATCATGGGTGTACATAGACTTCATAGAGCTCCACAGTCTTTTGTAAATATCAACACAAGTAAATAAGTGTATAAATATATATTATTGAGGATTTATTTTAACATCATTCTGTGTGAAATGAAAAAAATAAAATAAAATTTTTGACAGACACTGAACCTTTCCACCTTCTTTCTTGCCTGATCGGATTTCTGTCCCGACATCATGCACGTGTGACTTCCTCACTGTCACCTGATGTCTCTCCTGGGAGACACTCCTGGGAGACACCAGGGAGGCTCTCCTGGGCTCATCGGGGACCTTCCTGAGTCCAATGCACACGAAACAGGGTTTGTGGGCGGAAGGGCGAGCAGGCGGGTTCAAGAGCCCCTCTCACGTTGCATCAGAGCTTCCTGTGTTTTCTGTGGAGATGGGGGATGTGTGGGGAGGGACCCCCAGATTGAAGCCCAAGGACAGAAAGCCCGTGGGAGTCATTAACCCCGACTGCACCCACCTTTGCAGGTCGTGTTCTCAGACCAGCCCCCACTCCTGTCCTTTCCGGCTGGAGCCCAGGGTCTCCGGGTCAACCATCCTTTCAGCTCTCGTGTGAGGAGCCGTCTCCCATTGCCTCCCCAGGAGGAGGGGTCTGGTTCTGAACCCACGGAGTGATGCAGAGGCACCTTCATGAAGAAGACACACACACACACACACACACACACACACACACTGCTGAGATGTTTCCGTCTAATTTCCTCTGACGGCCAGTCTACTTTGAGACTAGACTCCCCAACGTTCAGATGGCTCAGAAGTGGCCATGGTTGGGTTATGACAAGTCAGCCAGCAGCAAACACCTTCCACCCCCACGTCTCTGGTTAATGATCTGCAGCGACACCCCCTCACGGTCTGCATGCCCTGCCCCTAGGAGACCCACCTGCGAAACAGGTTGCACGGTGGGCCTTTATCCAGCGTGAAGGGGAAGCGTGCAGCATCCAGAAGGGCTCCAGACTTCTGCAGAGCAGCCCCTAGCCGACTACTGGGGTGGCTTCTTCCCCCAAAGAAATGGGAAGCTGAGTCAGGCCCCCACGGCCGGTCACGCCCGCTGGCTCCTCCTCCTGCCTCCGAGGAGCTGAGGGCTGGAGGATGGGAAGGGTTCAGTCTGTCCCTGACTGTCTCCATGTGGCTAGGTAAATACAATAAGGGGGGAAATGAGAGGGAGTAAGGTGTGTGGGGGCTAAAACATCAAGGCCCTCATTCTTTTTTCACTTTGGGGTGGCGGGACATTCAGTTAGTTGAAGTTTAGACCGCCCATGCCACTCAGACACACGGAGCCCCTCTCTGCCCAGCCTGGGGCACCTGTGCTGTATACCCTCCACCACAAAGGCTGGGGGCCTGGGCTTCGCCCAGCTAGTTTCTCCCAATGAAAAGAGGTGCTTGATGGGGTGGGCCGCGAGGGGGCGAGCCCACCCCCTCCTGGGGCTGGTGTGGGGAGCAGGAGGACCGAAGCTGGATCGGAACACCTCGGGAACACAGTTGGACCTAGAGAACCCAGCTCTGTCACTCACCAGCGACGTGACCTTGGGCCGCAGGTGTCTTGTCTCTATAACAGCAAGCACAATCCCTACCTGACCTCGTGGAGACGAAATGAACATCTGGTGCGTATGGGCGCCCAGTCGACCGGTGACTGTGTCCTTTCTCTTGGGCTCCCGTACCTGAGAGAGCCGAGTGGACCAGGAGACTCTGAAGTCTGAGATGTCAGAGTTGAAGGATTTTCAGCCTGTTCTGGTCCAGAGGTTCCTGATCTGGGCTAAAAGCTACAAGAACTGACCCCAGAGGGTCTAGAAAACTCCTGAAGTTATACGTGACATGCCAGGGCATGGTCGTTTTTCCATGGAGAATGTCCACAACTGTCCTCGGCCCCAAATATTAAAACTATCAGTCACTTAGACACCCCCCCCCCCGCACCTTCTCCCCAGTGTCCAGGAAGGAAAAGTGATTGTCCCAGAGACATTGTCATTTGTTTAAAAAAGTACTTATTAAAAAAAATATTTCTGCACTTGTTGCTTAAGGCACTCTGCCCTGGTGGGTCTTCCCCTGGAAGACCAAAACCTCACCTGCAGCGAGTTAGTGGCCAGCACAGAGCCCAGACCAGACCCTGCTCTCAGGACGGATCTCTCCATTACCCTGGCCCTGTGCACAGCTGGGCCGGGGGCTCAGGCCTCTGATCCAGGCCTGATCTGTCCCCCGCTGGTTAACACAGCAGTCGGGAAAGGATCACAGGTTTTGGTATGTGACGAGTGCTATTTAAATGATATGCAAATGAGGAAGCCTGCATCTCCTGGACCCCGGGACTGGAGCACTTCTGAATGTCAGCTCTGATTAATTATCCTCTCCCCTTGGTTCCCTTGGGCCACCGCCTCACCCCCACCCCTCACTCAGGTCCCTAAACAACACACACACACACACACACACACACACACACACACACATCATTACATATGTAGGTCCCAGAGAAGTTGCCCTCTCAAGCCTGCCCAACCCACCAGCCCAGGGCCAACCCCTTCCCACATCCCCAGGGAGCAGAGCTCTGCAGGGTTCCTATAGGCTCCCAGACTGGAAGGCTGGGAAGATCTTGGTGCCTTAGCAATTCTGGGCCTCGGAGGCATTCCTGGGTCTGCTGTATAGTAAACTGTATTGTCTATGAGACCCTAACGAGGAAGGCAATTTTTATAACTTTGATTTTTCTGTCTCAACTTGAGATTAAAATAACCCCCTCACAGGGTTGTTGTCATGAAGGGTTTTTTTTTAGATTATGTATATTTATATATTTTATGTTTTAATATATTTAATATACTGATTTATATGACATTATATATACTAGATATTATCTTTATATTGTGTATTATATTTTGTATATATTATATTGTATATATACTGTATGGTATATTTATATATCTTATATGTAATATATATATATATATTAAAGTATATATATTACCCTGTATGGGTCAAAGGCTTACTTTGTGCCAGATGTTCTGTTAAGTGCTTGACATGAATCATGTTATTTAGTTATCACAACAGCCCTGTGATGTGGGTGTTATTATCTATATTTTACATATTAGGAAACCGAAACTCAGAGAGTCTATGTAACTAGCCCAAAGTCACACAGCTCATAACTGGCAGAGCCTTTATGAGGCCAAAGCCCACATCATAATGAATATGACAATCAATCGACGCTAGTCCATCCTCAGCACCACCTTCTCCCCTCACGTGGCTGGGGGCACATAGGTACGTCTTACAAGAAGACGCACAAGGAAACCTCGTCTGCCTTACGGAGCCCTGACGCAGTCAAAGCAGTTCCCTTCCACTTCTCCTGGGTTCGCGAGGATGTCATGGCCCAGTCCTCTCTCAGCTTGTCATATTGAGCCCTGAGAAGTGGCGGTAGAGACTTGTGGGTCAGTGAGTGGGAAAGGCACCAACCCTGGGAAGAACTGTCTCACTCCTTGTTTCAGCCCTCAGTCATCTAAATGTCCAAGGCAGCAGGTCCCAGAGCCCACCCATCAGGCCTGGACATGCCTAGCGTCCTTGCTCGGGGGGGGGAGGGGGCAGACCTCCCAGCAACACTGTCCCACCTGCTCCCCAGCCCTACTGTCCTTCCTGCCCAAGACGCGTCAGATGGTCACTGTGGCTGCACGGAGGTGCTCTCCTCTGCCTCCTTCGAAGGGCAAAGTCGGGACAGAACCACCTGGGGACAGGCAGACACATGTGCACACACACGGCACACACATGTGCACATACACACACATGAACACCATTGGACAAAGCCCTAGGACATGCTTTCATCATTCTTAGCCTAACCTCAGGTCTTGACCCTGGGAAGCTATCAATAAAAAGGATTCTTCATGCAAAGTGGGTTTTCAGTAAATATGCTGACTGAATAGATGAGTCAAGTGCAACCATGACATAAGGAGCACCACCTGTGTGAGGGCGCCGTGCTGGGCGGGCTGCCTGTCTTACCTCGTTTAATCCTTGCAACAATGGTGAAAGGTCATTGTCACCCTCTCAACTTTCAGATGAGGACATGGAAGCTCAGAGAGGCATCGTAATTGCCCAAACTCACAGCTAATAAGGGGAGCAAACATAGGACTCAGTTCCAAGGCAGCTGGAAGCCATCAAAGCCAAGTCTAGTGCCCTTGATATGACAGACACCTCAGCCAACTCCAGCTGGAGTCTCACAATGACACTGCAGTGAAACATCACCAAGGACTCCAAGTCTGTCCCCCGAGTCCTCCAATCTCTGGGAGTCTCCAGGAAAAGAAAGGAGTGAGGTATCCTGGGGAGGGGTCAGGAAGTCTGGGGATTATGAGGTGCAATGAAATCGATCGCCCACCCTTCGGGGGTATTTTTATCAATGGGATTCACGTGGCTGCAGGGCGTGGCTGAGCAATCGCTCTATTAAAAGTTCCTGAAGAAGCTCTGGTCCCATAGGCTTCAAGCCCTCAGAGAGAGAAAGGGAGGACGTCTGGGAACTTCTGCACCCCTCCGCCTGCCTCCCTCCTCGATGTGCCCTTTTAGAGTCCAGGTGGTGGGTAGAGGGGTTGCCTACCTGGCTCTTCTTTCTCCTCCCTCTGGAGGCCTGACCCAGTCTCCTCGTTTATAAAGCAGGGGTGGGGGTCGGGGATAAATACCCTTTACGGGGCAGTCATGAGGATGAAATGCATGTTGGAAGTCTCCTGGCACAATACCTGGTACACAGTACATGCTCAATAAACAGTGCCTTCAGCTCTGGTCTGAATCCCAGCTCTGGTTTTCTTTCTGGGTAATTGAGCTCGCTGGATCCCAATATCCTCATCTATAAAGTGGGTGCAATCGCCCACTTTGCAAAATTGTTGTGGGGATGAGGACCTTATATTTTTAAAATTTTTTTTAGGTGAGAGGAGAGGAGATAGCAAGGCAGACTCCCAAATGTGCCCTGACCAGGATCTACCCAGCAACCCCATTTAGGGGCGATGCTCGAGTACCAAGCTATTTTTAGTGCCTAAGGCTGATGCCATCCATCGGTGCTATCCTCAGCACCTGGGGCCACACTTGAACCAATTGAGCCACTGGCTTCAGGAGAAGAGGGGGAAATGGGGGAGAGGGAGAAGGGGAGAAGCAGATGGTTGCTTTTCCTGTGTGCCCTGATTAAGAATCAAACTCAGGACATCCATACACCGGACTAATGTTTTATCCACAGAGCCACCAGCCAAGGCTGAGGACCTTGTATAAAATACCTCTCAGGATGCCTGACAGGTAATCAGGCTTTAACACGTGCTATGGTGTGCGGGCCCCCACCCTGCTCATTTATTCACTCAGCGAACATTTGAGGACTGGTTGGGTAAGCCTGGCACTGAGCTCGACTCTGGGATCAGAGGTAAAGAAAAGGTAAAAAATCCCACCTCATGAGATGACTCCTCACCCAAGAGAGAAAAGTGGAGGAAAAGAAAATCCAAGCAGAGAGGACATGAACCCTGAACCAATAATTGCACATGAACAGGCTCTTGGTAAATGATTGCAGAATAAATGCATCATTCCAGGAATAGATCATTTTAAGGTTTTATTTATTTTTTTATTTTTTTTATTCATTTTAGAGAGGAGAGGGGGAGACAGAGAGAGAGAGAAAGAGGAGAGACAGAGAGAGAGAAGGGGGGGAGGAGCTGGAAGCATCAACTCCCATATGTGCCTTGACCGGGCAAGCCCAGGGTTTCAAACCAGCGACCTCAGCATTTCCAGGTCGACGCTTTATCCACTGCGCCACCACAGATCAGGCCAGGAACAGATCATTTTAAAAATGCTTCTATGGTACCTACTCTGTGCCAGGCCCTCTCTTAAGCACCTTACATATATCAGCTAATCCAGTCCTTTACGACTACCCTAGGTGGTAGGCACTAATTGTCCCCATTGTACACACAAAGGAACTAAGGCGTTGGGGAGGTTTACACAACTTGAAGTGTTAGGGTTTGAACCCAGGGCCATCTGCCTCCACAGCCCATGCTGCAAATTCTCCCTCTTACTCATGACCCGGACTCCAATGCAGTATGTCATCCACTGAGGCTCATGGACATCTATGTGGCAGCCAGGCAGGCAGGCAGGCATTATTGTCCCAGGTCACAGAGCAGGAAGCCAAGGCGTTGAGAGAATGGTAACCTGCCAAGGACACCACCAGGAAACAACAACAAAACACTCGTGTCTGTTGTCACCACAACCGCCTCTCAACAGTGAGTGAGGTGTGGGGTTGAGGGCAATAGAATCCTGGACTGTTTCATCTGACAAGGGTCTCTGGGGTCAATTAGACCAATTGCTTCATTTTATAGATAAGAAGATAGAAGCCCAGAGAGGGACAGCAGCTTATTTAAGGCGACACAGCAAACTGGTAACTGGAATGCTAGTCTGCCAACTGCCAGTCAAGCCAAGGGCACCACGCTCTTCCTCAGAAGTCAAGGACCACAGCGCTGGGCAAGGGGGAGGCACGTGACATCGGGCAGTATGAATGAAAGCACCTCACTTAATTTGATGCAAAGAATTGTCCCCCCTTGTCTTGCTGGCCTGGGAATATACATCAGTAACAAAGCAGGCAGCGCTCCTGCTCTCGTGGGGGTTGAAGAGGTGGAGAGTTGGGGAGGGCTCTCTTATGCAGGATGGGCAGGGGGTGTCCCTCGGATAAGGTGGTATCTAAGCAGAAACCTTCAGGAAGCCAGGGCGGTGGCCAGGCAGGTTGATGTAGGACAGGTATTCCAGGCTCAGGGAACAGCAAAGGAGAGTGCGCAAGGCAGGAGAGGGTGTGCCTTTGAGGCCAGTCTTGCTGGAGCGGGCTGGGCAAGGGGAACACGGCTGGTGGTGGTGGGGGAGGTGGAGGAGGAAGAGAGCTTGCAAATCACGTGGGACCTTGTAGGCTAGGGAAAGGGCTCTGGATTCTACCCTGGGTAGGGTAGGAAGCCACGGGAGGCCTTACAGCAGAAGATAGAGCTGATTGGACATTTTTTTCTGGGATCCCACCAACTGCTGTTTATAATAGACTGTAGTGAGCAAGGATGGAGAGGAGGAACCAGTTAGAAGGCTCCTGCGTAATGCACACGAGAAAGCCCGGTGGCGTGGATGTGGCGGCAGCCAAGGAGCTGGTGAGAAGTAGTTGGAATCTGGATACATAGATGGACTGAACAGGATTCCCTAGTGGACTGATGTGCATTGTGAAGATTAAAGAAAAAGAAAAGGGACGACTCACACTTTTGGCCTGAGCATCTGGTATAACGAGGCTGCCATTTCTCATGATAGAGCAATCTGCATGAACTGACCTAAAGTGTCCATTTAAGGAGCCTCACCCTGTTGTCCCTCCACAGTCCTAACTGTGGATAACTGAGTACTCTTGAGGGGGTGTTTCTCAGCCACAGACAGAATCAAGATAGCCTTCTCATGAGATCTCACACTGTCCCACCCCACCCAGCCATAAACCTCCTGCCCTCTCAGAAGCAAGCCCTGGCCAGTCATGGGAGCCAAAGGCCAGTCTTGGGAGCCAAGGGCCAGTGCCCAGACGTTCAGCCAGGCCTGGTCCTGATTTCATTACAAGATCAATCCAACCAGCTTCCCTTCCAGCAGGAGTGTCCCTGAGGCGCGGCTTGGCTGGCCCTGGGCCACAGTTCCTGGGCTTGTTAGAAGGAGTTAGTCTGACACACCACATTCTGGGTCCCCTCCAGCAGGCTTCACCGGACCTGCCATTGGCCACCTAGAGTCTGAGGAGAGTCTGGTTGAGACTAGTCCTCGGCCAGAGGACCCAGGGGGCAGAGCCTGTTGCGGCTAGAACAGCTAGGACCCCTGGGAAAGAAGGACTGTCCATATTGGACTTGACTCCTGGGCTAATGAACTCGACCGAGCTGCAGGGTGGGGCTCAGGAGCACCTAGTGCTGATCTAGAAACTCAAGCCGAGGGCCCCCCCCCCAGATCAGGGAAATGCAGAGGGGAAGCCAAAGCAATATCCACCTTTGAGAGTCAGAGAGATCTAGGTTCCCATGTATTTACAGGCTGTGTGGTTCTGGGCCCGTTCCTTGACCTCACTGACATGGCGCTGTCTTCCCTGTGAAAGGCCCATGAGAGGGTTCCTGGGCACACAGCGGGGCCCCAGGATGCTAGTGTGCCTCTGTTTCTTCCAGATGCCCAGAGACAGGTACAAACCCGTGTCCAGTTTCCCTCCCGGTAGACGACGGACACTGATGTCACCCAGTTATTGGCCCCATTGAGTGCATCTTTGGAGAGCTAGCTCACGAGACTCAGTACCTGCGCCCCCTGGAGAGCAGCTCCAGTGTTCGCCCGTGGCCAGCGTGTCTTCTCTCTGGGCCCCAGCGTGCCCCACTGGTGCTCAGGGAACAAGTCGCTGAGGTCCTCTGCTGGCTGGCGGGCGGTGGGGACAGCTGGCCCTGCATGGCAACCTCCCCTTTCTCTACCACTAGCAGCGCCTGCATCCTAAACCTCATCTGTGCCTCACAGTGATGGCGAGGAGGCTATTATTGTTCATCCTCTTCGACAGAAGAGGACACTGAGCCCAGAGACAAAGAAACGTGCCGAGGTCATGCAGCTGGTTGGATGGAGATTAGGCAGACGCAGAGCTATTCAGAGCACTTGTATACGCTGGTGTGTCTCAGCCATCCTGGGAGGTGGGTGGGGACTCCCCGGGATTTTCTTGTGTTCCATGACCTGCCAAGGTCGCTAGGCAGCAGGTAGCAGAGGCAGGACTGGGTCCAGGACCCCAATTCTTGGCTTGGGTACCCAGAGACGGATTAAGGTCGGTTGAGACCCGGCGCAGAAGAAAATATTGGGCCTCTTACATTAGAAAAAAGCGTGAAGTTGGAGTTTTGCGGGGCCCTTTAGAAGTCAGGGCCCAGGGTGCGTGTTCAGTACACCCGCCTCTGCCGTTAAATCCGCCTCTGCTGGTACCTGCCTCTGCCCTAAACTCGGTGGCCTTCGCGGTCAGCCAGAGAGGGACTCAATTTGTGCAGCCTCCCTGCCAAGAGTAACACAGTCCGGGGCCCAGATCTGAAAGTACAGCAACCATAGCGATAACAAGGGGCAGATCTTGCATGCCAGGCACTGTGCTGGGTGCTTTCTACATATTGACAATCCCCAGAGGGGGGCCACCCTCTCACGGGAGCACCATTACTTTCTCTCACAGATGGGGACACAGAGGCTCAGGAAGAGTAAGTGACTTGGGGAGGGTGACACAGCTAAGAACTGCTGAGACAGCGGCCCACTTGGTTCAGCCGTCATCACTGGCATCCGTCTGGCCTCGGTCTGGGCGGCACCATCTCTGGGAGCTGTCCTTCCAAAACAGCCCCGTCTAGGCCAGGATCTGGGTGCTCGGGGTCTGCTCTGTTTCCCTCTGAGCCTTTACAACAATCTACAATTTGTTTCTGACTCTCCCACGAGCGTGCGAGCTCCAAGAAACCTGCGACTGTGTCTGTCTCGTTTAGAATTCTGTCCTCGCTCGGAATCCCTGGCAACGGAGCCTGGCACACAGTAGGTGCTCTCGTCACATCCTGATGGAGGGAATGGATGAAGGCGTGGCACTGGCCACAGAGCCGGGGCAAGGTGCGGTGACCCTGCTGAGCTGGGTGTGTGAAGGGGGGTGTCAGTCAGGCCGGGGTCCTTCCCTCAGCATTCCCTCGCTGTGCGACGCTGGACAAGCTGTAGTCCTCAGTTTTCTCACTGGTTCTATGGGAATAGTGATCATTACTCTCCAGGACGGCTGTGAGGATTAAATAAGATAACAGAACGAGAGAGCCCAGACGGATGCCGGTACATCCAAGCTCCAACACGGAGCAGCTGCCGTCCCCGCCCTGTGAGGGAAGGGAACAGGCCGCGGGACTCCGGGCTGGGACAGGTCCAGAACCCACTTGCATTAAGAGGTGGCCGCTGCTGGCCGGCCCCAGAGCCTCTGCCGCTCCTTCCAAGCACGCAGCAGCCAATTTCCAAGTATGTAAGGATGCCAGGCTGCCTCCTCAGCAAGAGAACTGCTATACTTAGTGCAATTTGCATGTATTTTAAGCTGACTTGTTCCAGCAAAGAAGCCGATTCATGAATTTAATAACATTCATAGATTCCCAGAATGTCAGCGCCCGGGAGAGACGTCAGAGAGCAGCCAGCCGAGCCCCTCAGTTGGCAGAGGAGGCGGCCAAGGGCAGCAGGCGGCACAGTGTCCAAGGTGACGCAGGAGGGATGGGGCAGGGCTGGTAGCAGCCGCTCAGCCTCCGAGTCCAAGGGTAGGGCTCTTTTCGGGGCCATCTGTGTGTCACTCTACCCCCTGCCCCCAGCATTCTTCTAAGCTGGTGGGAATTTGCAGCCTTCTGACCCTTACGCTGCCTGGACCACCCCAGCAAGGGGAGCTGCCTGGCCTCCCAGGGGGCCTGGAAGGCAGGGGTGGGGGGTCTGGATGTGGTCTGAGGCGAGCCGGGGAGCTGCTGTGTGCAGAGAACAAGGCAGCCCTGTGGGTGCCCTGGCTCTGAATCCTGCCCTGCCAGGACACCGAGGGACCCACCGAATGAAATCTCGTACGTACGCGTTCCCACTCCCCTGAACAGCCCATTAAGATGATGCATTAGGTCATCCAGGGGTTTATCTAGAGCATATTTTTAACTCACGTCGACAGCTATTGCATCTTCCTGCCCAGCAAGCCTCCTCCCTTCTGGTAACTGCTCACTTCTTTGTTTTATGGGAATGGTCCCTCCTCCTTAGATTCTAATGGGGCTGACAATCCAAGGGCCCTAAGGCCTTGCCACAGTGTTGGGGACATGAGCCAGCCCCAAAATAGTCAGTTGTCAGTTGTCAGTTGTCCAATGGTGGTCATGTGACCCAATCTTTCTGAGGGAATGAGATGTTTACAGTCAGACAGTGTTGTTCTTTTTCTGAAGCAAGCTGTGGAATGAGGCACACTGGGCATTGACGATAGCCAGCTTTGCCAACCTGAGGAGACAGCCTGCCTGAGAAATGTGCAATGGAACAGAGAGCCTGAGCAGGAGAGACACTGTTCTAATGTCATTGTTGAAATGCCTGGATCAAGCTGTGCCTGAAGCCCACCTCAACTTTCTTAGGCATTGTGTTTGTTTTCTCAAGCTAATTTGCCTGAGATTTCTTCACTTGCATCTGAAACACTCCTGACTCAGTCATTAATCTGCCTCATGCCCTGAGGTAATAAGTCCCATGAGGTGAGTCCCACCTTGTAAAATTGTACTTCTTTGGGGAAAGGACCCTAAACTGACCTTTTGAAATTTTATGGGTGTCTCCCCAATCTAATTAAATTATGTGGAGCTTACCCTGTGCTACATACTCTTATATTAAGTCATTTAGTTAGCCCCGACACTTTTTTAAAAAGTGTTATTATTATTATTATTATTAGCCCTATTTTAGAGATCAGGAAACTGAGGCTCACCAGTCACATAATAATTAAATGTTGAAGGTGGTCTCAGATCTGGGACTCCAAACACACTAAAAAAGTATCGAATGATGGTGATGATGGTGGTATTGAAGGTGGTCACTGTAAGGTGGTCAGCAATAGGTGAAGGTCACGTGAGGAACCCAGACCTGGGAACTTTGGCTAGATCTGTCACAACCATGCGCGCCAAAAGAAACTTCCCAGAAGTTCATTGGAAAAGAGCGACCGTCTGCCAGCCAGTGAGATTTCACCACATCATATTAGCTCAACCACCCTAGATAACCTTTAAATATTCCCCACATGGGTCACCCCATGTGACTTCCCTGGCCTCTGTCCTCGGGACCAGGGAACCTCGTCAGGCGGGATGCACTCTGTATTCAATAAAGCTTTTGCTTATCCACACTTCGTGGCTACGCCCCTTCCTTCTTCCTCGCTGGGGAAAAATACCTTACATTTGGTGCCAAAACCTGGGAGGAGTCAGAAGTCCACAAGGACTGCTCTTCTCCCCTTCCCCTCCGAGAAAGAACCAAGACCTCTGACTTTCCACCCACTTTGGTGCATGGTGTGGTAAGTCCCCTGCCTCCAGCCTCCCCTCAGTTCTTTCCGCCGAGACTCCCTGTCCGAAACCCAGCTGCATCAGGGACCCCTTTTCCATTCTGTTTCGAATGCGTGTGTGTCCGTGGAGACGTCCCGAGCACATCCACTTTACCTATCCATCCAAGGCCAGAGATTGAGTTTCAGGATGCCAATTCTCAACTCTAACCACTCCGAGAACTGAGGGTGGCTGTGGAGGCACAGGAATCTAAATCTAATCCAAAAACACTCCTGGAATTGCCTTATCCAAAATCTCTTCCTCCCTAAAGAAGAAGAAACTGTTCTTCCTCTCCACTGTGGCCAGGCCACAGAACCTACTGGATAATTGAACAAGGTAGCCTCCTGAAGGGACTTTCGGTTTTAACACCCTCACCAATTTAACTATCACCAAAAGAACTGGGAACTGGTTGGAGATCCCTTACATTCAGGGCTTCTAGTTATTCACGTTCCCATCCTAACCTCTGAACCGCCTGTTCTACCACGCCAGCCCTTTTTTGGCCAGAGAAACCTCACCTAAAGCCTCCGCTCCTAATCTTTCCTCCTTCACCGACTCCCAACTCTCTTCCCTTCCTGCCTGACCCCCGGGGGCGCCCCTCTCTCGAGACCCCTCTCTGGTCCCTCTGCGGACCTCTTTCCCTCAGGTCTCTTCCCTCCAAGAGCCCCTCTCCTCCCTTCGCTGGATCCTGTTTCTCATTCACCTGCAAATACCAGTCTCTCTTTCTCCTCCCCTGCTGGCCAGGGGCCCCTCCCTTCTCCACTCTGTTCTTAAGCCCCTCCTCCATCAGGCCATTCTCAGCCTACCATTGGCCCTTACACCAGTTGGCAGGAAGGCCCAACCCCAATTTTCTTGCAGGAAGTTCTGGCCCTATTCTGCCTCTGGCTCTGGCATTTCTGACCGGATCTGGGTACCGGGCTCCCTGGGAGCCCCCCTCCTCTTATTCTCAACTCCAAACTGCTATCCGAGACCTGTAAACATGGCATTTAAAGTTTTTAATGGTCGCAGATAGTAGAAAAAAGGCCAAGGCTGTTCACCAGGCCCACATGCAGCAGAAGGTAACACTCCAAACCGAGACTCTTGTGGCAGCCCTGAGGCCGGCAGAGCAACAGGGGCAAGGCACAGGAAGTGCCCGACCCAAGTCCAAGCCACAAAGAGGAATCCCACCAGCAGCTTGTTTTAAGTGTGGCAAGCAGGGTCATTGGTCCCGGCAGTGCCCCTGCCCAAGGCCACCCACTAAGCCCTGCTCTAATTGCAAGCAGCCCAGTCACTGGTGGAGCGATTGACCCTTTGGGCAGCAGGCTCGTCCTCAGCATCTCTATGTGGAGGACAAGCCACTCAGATGGGAGGCCAAGCTAGCAGACGGGCCCACCGCTCGAACTCCTAGACATCATGGACGACTGACACAGCCTGGACTCAGAGACCCCCAACATCTTCACCAAAACCCAGGGTAATGCTGCAAATAACGGGTAAGTCCGTCTCATTTCTTGCGGACACGGGAGCTGCCTTCTCGGTTTTGCCATCACACTCTGGACCTTTAGTTCCCTCATGGGTCTCAGTTATGGGAATGGATGGGACCCCTTCCTTTCCCCTTCTTACGCCACTCCTGGCATACAGTTTTGCCTCAAGTTTGCTGGCCCGTACCCATCTCCGGCTCACCAAAAGACTGGACTCCGCAGATCCCCCTACTACTCCTCTTTTGTTTTTTTAAATCCTTACAGGACCGCATCTGCGAAGTTTCTCAAGTCATGCTCAAACAAATGTCCCTCATGACTCCCCTCAAAGCCACCACCTTCCGATCTCCCCTCCCCACAACGTCCCTAATCAGCAGGAAGTAGCCAGACAAATAAACGGCGCCCCTAATTAACACAAAAGATTGGAATGTAGGGTGGGCAATGGAGGAAGGTCACGTGAGGAACCCAGACCTGGGAACTTTGGCCTGAGCCTCCCACAACCATGCACGCCAAAAGAAACTTCCCAGGAGTCCCTTGGAAAAGAGCGACCATCTGCCAGCCAGTGAGATTTCACCACGTCATATTAGCTCAACCACCTTAGAGACCCTTTAAATATTCCCTACACGAGTCACCCCATGCGACTTCCCTGGCCTCTGTCCTCGGGACCAGGGAACATCGTCGGGCGGGATGCGCTCTGTACTCAATAAAGCTTTTGCTTATCCACACTTCGTGGCTACGCCCCTTCCTTCTTCCTCGGCGGGGAAAAATACGTTACAGTCACTGGTCTCATTTCTGAGCGCTTACTGTGAGCCAGACGCTATGCTAAGTAACACCATGTCAGTCACTCCTCCCAACAACCTTGAAACCTTCCAGCTGGGGAGAGTGAGGCTCAGAGCACTTACGTCCCTTGCCCGGCTAGTCAGGGGGAGCTGGGCGGGGCCCGCACCACAGCTCCGCCCCTCTCTTTCCAGTATTCTGGATTATGAGGGTCGAGTCTGTGTTTATACTGCTGAGATTCCTCCTGAATTCACTGACTCAACTTTCATTGCCTCTTAGCTTTTCTTTCTGGTCTGAGGAGAGACTCACTGCCCTAGAAATGGCGCCACCTCCTCCTGGGTGGTCCACCTGCCCCTGTGATCAGCCCTGGGCCGGCCAGGCTCATGCAGGCCCTGCCCACCTGGACCTCCCCCCAGGCTTAGGAGCCCCGGACCAGGTGCCACGTGCTTCCAGAACCCTCTTTAATCCCTGCTGCCAGTAAGTGGCTAACAAGGTGGTGGGACCCGTACCTGGGGCCACCCAGAGGTTGGCCGTGGGTGGACTCCAGGCCCCTGTCTCCCTGGCTTTCACCTCTTGGGAGCTCCCGGGGGTGCTGGGCAATGACTCCACTGCGTGTATTTACAGAGCGAGGTCAGCGCCCGCCTGGAAACTGGCACGCTGCCTGCCTTCCAGGAATAGCTCGGTGACCTAGGCCAGAGAGTCACTGTATTTGGCAGAGGGAAGAAAACTCCCACAGAACAACAGAACGATCCAGAACCTCTGTCCTTCACCAACGCCCCCTCTCCCAGACTCCGGGCCTCATGCTCCCAGATGGCTACCTCCTGGCCTCCGCCAGAACCCCTAGATGTCCCTCCTCGTGGCAGACAGACAGTGACGGGCCATGCTCTCTGCTGCTTTGCCCCACCCGCGATGCCAAGGGGAGGTTTAGGTACCCATCTGGCAGACAAGAACTGGATTTTTGGTCATCTCATCATCCAGACAGCTCGGACAGCTTCCCCGGCTGGGACTGACCTAAAAATGACCGTGTCCCGCCTGGGAAGGCAGCATCTAGGACAGCAGGCGCAGATGGCTCCGTCAGGGCCACGCCGTCGGGACTCTCCTTCAGTGGCTGGCAGGGTCATTGTGTCCGGTCCCCATCCTTTCATCTCCTGTGGGCAAAAAGTTATAAACATTGTTTCAGAGAACATCATAGAACATGGAATCTCTCAGGCCCAATCCGAGAGCCAGGTGTCCCTCTGGCCTCGTGGAAGTCTACCTTTGACCAATATCCAGCTATTCTCCCTCCTGGCCCTTTGTCCACCTCCATCCAGTGTACCCTGAGGCCTGCATCCCAGCAGAGGGCTTTGGGGAATATATAAAATACCTGTTTTCGTGTCCAGCCCGGGGTGAAATCCAGCCTCCCACTCAGCGGCCCTGAGCAGCTCACTGCTCTGAGCTTTGCTTCCTCACTTGTATCACAAGAGTAGCTCCCTCCTTGCCAGGTGGCTGTAAAATTAGAAAGTGTGTTTATAAACTGCCTGGCCGGCCCTGGCCGGTTGGCTCAGCGGTAGAGCGTCGGCTTGGCGTGCGGGGGACCCGGGTTCGATTCCCGGCCAGGGCACATAGGAGAAGCGCCCATTTGCTTCTCCACCCCCCCACCCCTCCTTCCTCTCTGTCTCTCTCTTCCCCTCCCGCAGCCAAGGCTCCATTGGAGCAAAGATGGCCCGGGCGCTGGGGATGGCTCCTTGGCCTCTGCCCCAGGCGCTAGAGTGGCTCTGGTCGCGGCAGAGCGACGCCTCGGAGGGGCAGAGCATCGCCCCCTGGTGGGCAGAGCGTCACCCCTGGTGGGCGTGCGTGCTGGGTGGATCCCGGTGGGGCGCATGCGGGAGTCTGTCTGACTGTCTCTCCCCGTTTCCAGCTTCAGAAAAATACAAAAAAAAACAAACAAACAAAACTTTGGCTGCATGAAAGGGACTATTCAGAGAATGAAAAGAAAGTCTGGCCCGTGGTGGCGCGGCAAATAGAGCGCTGACTTGGAGCGCTTCCAAGTCGCCGGTTCAAAACCCTAAGGTCGCTAACGCTGAGCACAGGCTCGTTGCTGGCTTGAGTGGGTGGGGGGAGGTCCTCCACAGGATCCCAAAGCTCTGCAGCATGAACCCAAATGTCGCTGGCATGAAAAGCCCAAGGTTGTTGGCTTGAGCAAGGGGACACTGGCACAGCCCCGGTCAAGGTACAGACAAGAAGCTCAATGTACAACCAACGTGAAAGCAGCTATGAGTTGATGCTTCTCACCCACTATTCCCCCACCCCCCCTCCACCTCTCAAACCACAGGCTGGAAGAAAATATGTGGCAGGACTTGTCTCCACTATGTATAAAGAACTCTCAAAACTCAACAGTAAGAAAACACACAACCTCCTCTCAAAATGGGCAAAAGTTTTAGATACTCTACTCAATAAGAAAGAAAGCTCTATGTGCTCAACATCATTAATCATGAAAGAAATGCCAATTCACACCTCACATGTGGGGCTTTCCATATGTATAGATATCCCTTTAAAAGGACTAGAATAAAAAAATCCTGACAATAGCAAGTGCTCATGAGAACGCAGAAGAATTGGATGCTCAGACGTGACCGGCCTCAAAGTGCGACAGCCACTTTGCAAAACAGTGCGGTAGTTCCTTATACAGCCAAACATAAACTTAACAGATAACCTCACAATCCCACTCCGAGATACTTACCCAGGAGAAATGAAACCTTATGTTCACATAAAAACCATTACGTGAATGTTTATAGTAGCTTTATCCATAATCACTAAAAGCTGGGACCAACTCATATGTTCTCGAACCAGTTACTGGATACACAAACTGGCACACCCAGACAATGAGGTTTATTCAGAAATAAAATGTAATGAACTACATTTACGTACAATATGCGTGAGTGAATCTCAAATGCATTTTGCTCACTGAAGGAAACCAAACCCAAAAGGCTATAGAATATACGCTTTTATTTATACATACAATATTTCTGGGGAAAGGCGTTCGATTAAATTTAGAATTTTTTAGTTTACACGCAGTAAAATTCACTCTTTGTGGTGTACAGTCCCATAGATGCTGACAAGTGTGTACGGATATATATCTACCACTATAATCAAGATACAGAAGAGTTCCAGCACCCCAAATAATTACCTCCTGTTGGCCTTTTGGAGTCAACTCCTCCCCCAACCCCGCAACTCTAACCCCTGGAAACCACTCATCTGTTCTCCGACCGCGAACACGTGGTTCGGTGGTATGTGGCGTGGGGGTGGGCGTGGCGGGAGGAAAGGGAAGGAGCTCTGAATTTTCTGTTTCTGAGCTCACTGTGGACAATCTCCAGTTCTCAGGAGCAGGGCGACACAGAAATTTCTGGGGAGTTGACAGTGTGAGGTTTAGCTACTGTGCCTGTGAGCTTTTATAATAATAGCAAGCAACACCTTCTGGAAGCCAAGTGGGATCTCCAACACAACACAGTGCAACTCGCAAGGTTCCTTTGTGATCAGTCAGAAAATCACGATGTTCTGGTGTCAGGAAGATGTCCAGCAGAGCCTCCCAGGGAGTCCTGTGGGCAAGGACATCTCCAATGGAGGTGGTCACGCCGGCTGCTCCGGCCCCCGGGGGCGGGCCCCATCCTGATCGGCATTCCCATTGACCATCTGGATAAATAAAAGCTGGTCCAACCTGAGATGGCAGGACACCAGGAGAGATGTCAGCGTCCTCCTTAAAAGACTCCACAGATTGGAACAACGGGTTGCGCTGTAATAAGGTCAGTTAAACAGAGACAGAATGGGCAATACCCGGCTTGGCAACGTTTCTTCAGGCAAAGTCTTCGGTTGACTTGTCTCAATATTAATGGGCCTGTGCTGTTGCTCCCCAAAGTCATTAATGGCAGTTCCCAAACATGCCACCCCCACTCGGGCTTTGTAGAGCACGCTGTTTCCTAGATACCTAGGTATCCCTCACTCTCCTTTTCACAGCGCTCCTTCCTCAGGACTCCGGTGTCTATCGGCTCCTTCAGAAGAGCCCCCGGACCCCCGGGGGTTGTTAATCCAAACCCATCACAGCTTTCTGATAGTCAGCTATTCCTGTGTCTTTGCAACTAAACTCTAAGCTCCTGTCCTTGTCCTCTGTACCCCATCGCTCAGTACAGCGTCCAGGACACGGTGACTAATGAATAAATAAATGCTTGATAAGTGAATGGATGGATGAGTGGATCAAGCGCAATAGGCCCTCCAGTGGGAGAAGCCGGGATTGGGACGAAGGGCTTGAGTTCCGTGACCACAGGGACTCTAGACCACGTCCTCCTGGCATCCGGTAACCTCAGTACTAATTTCAAGCTCCAAGGAGCCTTGGATTGGTGGTGCTTCTGAGGTTTTCTAAGCAGAGCTGAACTTTGCAAACTCAGTTTGCTCCCCGGGGAAGTAAGCAGGCTGGACTGGGGCCTCACGGGCACATGGTGTGGCCACCCAGGGTCCCGTGCTTGGAAGAACCGGCACTTGGTTTAAAGCTCCGCTGCTACCATCTTGAACTTCTCAAGTTTTAAACAAAACCCCCCATATTTTCATTTTGCAAAGAGCACTGTAAATTATGTAGCTGGTATGATTCATCTGAGAATATAACAGAACCCACTTTGCCTTGGCCGGTGACACAGTGGAGAGAATGTTGTCCTGGAGCTACGAGGTCACTGGTTCAAGCCCCTGTCAGGGGACGTACGAGAAGCAATCAATGGCACAATTAAGTTGAACAACAAGTTGATGCTTCCCTCTCTCTCCTTCTCTTTCTCTCTCCCTTCATCTCAAAAAAACAAAAACAAAAACAAAAAACTCACACATTTTTTAACTGTTAGCTTAAATCTTTTGATGACTATTAAAATCTATGCCAACTTGCCCTAATTTTTGTCAGTTCATTGAACAAATATGGGCCTGTGTCTTGTGTAGTTGTCATCAGAAAATATATACTACTTAGCTCTTTTCTGCTTATCATTATTTGGCATGTATGTACTTATCCATGTCTTAATAATTCCCATAGTTGTCATTTTTAATAGCTCTCTCATCTTCTAGAATGTAACTACACCATGGGTTTTAAGCCAAACCCCAATGGCTGGACATTTGGGTTGCTTCCAATTTTTATAAATAGAATTTCCAAGAGCAACCGAGTACAAATTACTTTTTTTTTTTTTCTTTCTGAGGCTATTTCCATAGACTATATTCTCAGAAGTGGAATTATCAGGTCAAAGGGTAGGAATAATTTTACAGCTCTTAAGTATGGCTGCATTGTTTTCTTGAAAAACTGGACCAGTTTATGAAGCCATCAGTAATAAACATGTAACTGCTTCTCAAGTTCTGAAATAATTATCTCTTTACTAGCTTAATAAGCGTATAATCCTATTATTTCTTTTTTTTAGAGAGAGAGAAAGAAGAAGGGAGAGAGATGAGAAGCATCAACTCATAGTTACATTATTTTCATTATTCATTGATTGCTTCTCATACTGCCTTGACCGGAGGGTAGGGGGTTTCAGCTGAGCCCCAGTGACCCCTTGCTCAAGCCAGAGACCTTGGGCTTCAAGCCAGCAACTTTGGGCTTCATGCCAGCCACCTTTGGACTCAAGCCAGCGACCATGGGGTCATGTTTATGATCCCACGCTCAAACCGGTGACCCCACGCACAAACCGGTGACCCCGCACTCAAACCAGTGACCCCGCACTCAAACCGGTTGAGCCTGCACTCAAACCAGCAACCTTGGTTTTCGAACCTAGAACCTCAGCGTCCAGGTTCATTGAGGTCCCAGATTGACATTGTATCCACTGCGCCACCACCAGTCAGGCCCTATAATTATATCTTATAACTAAAAATAGCCTAAATGTTCAACAATAAGGGAGTGAGTTTTAAAAGTGTCTGTGGACTCTATATGGTCAGTAAAAGTCAGTTTTTAAAGGAAGCAGGCTCTTTGAAATCACCCAAATTAGTTATTTTCTGGGAAAGTCGCCTGTACAGAGCCACTTACCAATCCTGACTCACCCTGGCTGGATAGCGTCGTCCCAGAGCACCAAGGTCTCCAGCTCAATGCCGAAGACACCGGCTCAAACACAAGGTCACCAGCTCGAAACCCAGTCAGGACATAAGTATGGGAAGCGATCAACGGGTGCACAACTAAGTGGAACAACAAGTTGATGTTTCTCTCTCCTTCTGTTTCTCTCTCTCAAAAAAAAAAAAAATCCTGATTCTCCTGCATGACGATGGAAGCTCCCAGAAGCTTAGCTATACTCAGAGAGGAAGAAACAGCTGTGAGTACCTGCTCCATGCCATGAGCTGGGAGCCTTCCAGGAGGGAGGAGTCCAAGCAGGTGCCTACTCCGTCTTCCCCTAAACTTCCCAGTAATACATATTCACTTAACACACCTCTAGAAAGCAGTTACTTTGTACCAAGCACTGCTTCAAGGGCTTCACCAAATTTACCTGCTGAGTCATCCTAACCATGCAGTGAGGTAGAGACTATCCCCATTGTACAGGTGGGGGAATAGAGGCAGAGGGGTTGAGTTACTCGCTCTCAACAATTCACACAGGTGCACACCTAGGCAGTCTAGCTCGAGCCCCAGAATGCTCACACTTGCCCTATAAGGTGTGCTATCTCTAAATGAGTCACAGGACGGCAGGATGACATAGACCTTGGACATCATCTACGGCCGCAATCCCGTCATTTAGGATGGTGGTCCCCAACCTTTTTTGGGCCACGGACTGATTTAATGTCAGAAAATATTTTCACGGACCGGCCTTTAGGGTGGGATGGATAAATGCACAAAATAAAATTATGCGACCGGCATAAAAACTGTGGTATTTTTAAATATAATTGTCGAACTTACGAGACAAGCATCAAGAGTGAGTCTTAGACGGATGTAACAGAGGGAATCTGGTCATTTTTAAAAAATAAAACATCGTTCAGACTTAAATATAAATAAAACGGAAATAATGTAAGTTATTTATTCTTTCTCTGCGGATCAGTACCAAATGGCCCACGGACCGGTACCGGTCTGCAGCCCGGGGGTTGGGGACCACTGATTTAGGAGATAAGGAAAGCCAGAGCTTATCTGAGAAGATAACCCACCGGAAGCAGGCCGTGAGCAGCGGCAAAGCAGACTGCGCAGCCAGGCCTCCCGTCCCCCGGGGCAGTGCTGTTCCTGGCACACCTCATGTGACCCTTCTGCTACCCCAGGATCAGTGACGGGCCTGACAGGGGAAACCCCTTACCGCCCTGCCACGCCAGGGAACTGAACAGTCAAGACAGGCGGGAAAATCAGACCAGACAGGCCAGTTCTGGAAAAGTCGAGCTGAGACCAGTGCTTTCTGGAGAAACACCAAGCCCATTTGCTCTGGCCGAGAGAGCAGTTTCTCTGAGGCTATTTCTGTCCAGAGGAGGCGAGGGCTGGACGAGAGAGGCGCATTTCTTTTAAAGGACCTAATGCAGAAGGACAGAGGAAGGAGAACTCTCCAAGGCCCATCCCACGGGCCCAGGAGAGGTCCTCTCTGCCAGGACCGGTGCCAAGCTGGGCCTCCCGTGCCCCCGCCCAGTGCCCCGCCCTCCCTGCATCCAGACACCTTTCGGCTCCTTCTGCGGTGAGTTCTCTTTCTCCCCGCCTCCCCCTCTGCTGACATGCACCTTCTTTGAGCCTCCAGAGTTATAAATAAATGATGCCTGGATTGATTAGAGAATTGGTTGTCCCTCCAGCAACAGCCCTGACTCTCATTTCTGAAATCTTGCTGCCTACCAGCATCACTCAAATTTCCTTTTGCAGAAAGAGCCCTCCCCTGGGAATGCAAGAACGCTAAATCCGGAGTCGGCAGGGAAGGGTTGCGGTCCTGGTCCTGCCCCTGACTCTGTCCTTGGGCGGGTCACTCAGTTCTCTGAGCCTCGGTTTGCTCATCAGTAAAGAGGATGACCATTCCTGGCCATCTTTCTGATTGAATTATTAGACATGAACACAACAGTGTGAAGGTACAGCAGACGGTATATCCAATGACATGTCAGCCACAGGACAGCTTGCCTTGCCGCTGGCCACCTCTGTGACCCTCGGGAGTCCCAGAAATTGCTGTGAGCGTCACTTTCTTCCCCACAGTCGGGATAGTCACACCTACTCCTCTCCAGTGTTATTTCGGGAACAAAAGTGACATATATGTGTGAAGACATTTTTAAATAATACAATGTCCCTCCCGACAGATATATAGTGATTATAAATGATACTTATAGAGAGTATTGAATGGAACAAGGAAATAATTGCACCATAAGTAAAAAATGCCGTATATAAAATTACGTGTACAGCATAGAATGAAAACACACACACACACACACACACACACACGGAAGAAACCAGGAGAAAAGATGAAAAAAATGCTCACAGTAGGCGTCTCTGATTATTAGATACCTTATAGGCTTTATGAACATCATTTTTTCTATAGTAAGCATATATCAATAATTAACAGAGTGGGAAATTAAAATGGTTTTGATTAAGCTTTTATAAAAGCTGTTGAGGCCCTGGATGGTTGGCTCAGCCACAGAGCGTCGCCCCAGTGTGTAGAAGTCCCGGGTTCGACCCTGATCAGGGCACAGAGGAGAAGCGACCATCTGCTTCTCCACAACTCCTTTTCTCTCTCTCTCTCTCTTTCCCTCCCACAGCCATGACTGGAATGGTTCAAGCAAGTTGGCCCAGGCACTGAGGATGGCTCCATGGTCTTTGCCTCAGGTGCTAAATTACCTCAGTTGCTGAGAAACAGAGCAGCAGCCCCAAATGGGCAGAGCATTACCCCATAGGGGGCTTGCCGAATAGATCCTAGTCAGGGCACATGCAAGAGTCTGTCTCTCCACCTCCCCGCCTCTCACTTAAAAAAAAGAAAAGCTGTTGAGAAGTGTTGTTCTCAAGTTGCTCAGACAGAGACCAGCGCTCACAGCCAGGTCAGCGCCGTGATAGCTGCTGGGCACAGTGTGATAGGGAGAGAGGTACAGGGGAGCGGCCAGACAGGCAGCCAGCCCAGGAGCCGCAGAAGCACCTGCCTGGGACTCCCATGAGCCATCACGGGACGGCAGAGCTGGCAGGAAGCTCAGAGACCCCCAGTAAGCCACCATCCCCTCTTCCCACTCTCCAGATCAAAATCTGAGAACAAGATTGGGAAAATGATTTGTCCTAGACCCCAAGTCTCTCATCGCTGCTTCTGCAGCCCTTCTGTGTCCTCTCTGGGGAGCTGTGACCTGTCAGTCCCCATGATGGTGCCTTCAGCTTTTAACTGATACTCACCCACATCCCCAGTCCCCGGGCAGCCTGTCCACTAGGGACTGAGAATCACTAATACATACGGACTTGGGTACAACAGCCTCAGGATCTGAACCTCCAGTACCCCTGTCCAGAAAATAAAGTCATTGCAGAGACAGCAGCTAAAATAATTTTTAAAAATCATAGCATTTAGAGACCTTAGAAAGCTTAACATAATATTTTCATCTTGCAGGTCGAGAGCCTGCAGCACAGAGACCTTGCATGATTTGCACAGTTACACAGCCAGTGTGTGGGTGTGCCAAGAGCACGCCAGGTCTTTCTGTTCCCAGGGCAGTGCTTTTTCCATTCTGTTGGGCAGCCCCTCTAAAATGAATGAATGAATGAGTGAATGAAATACCGTGTTGATAATGTATTGTAATTTAACAGATAATCATTACAAAATTAAATTTCTAAAGTATTGGAAACATATAATCATCAAAGACTTACTATCTTTTTTTTTTTTTTTTTTTTTGTATTTTTCTGAAGCTAGAACCTGGGAGAGACAGTCAGACAGACTTCCGCATGCGCCCGACCGGGATCCACCCGGCACGCCCACCAGGGGCTACGCTCTGCCCACCAGGGGGCGATAGGGGAGCCTCGCTGCGGGAGGGGAAGAGAGAGACAGAGAGGAAGGAGAGGGGGAGGGGTGGAGAAGCAGATGGGCGCTTCTCCTGTGTGCCCTGGCTGGGAATCGAACCCGGGACTTCTGCACGCCAGGCCGACGCTCTACCACTGAGCCAACCGGCCAGGGCCGACTTACTATCTTAATATACAAAGAATGCTTACAAATAAATAAGAAAAGGATAACCCAATAGGAAAAAAAAATAATTCAAAGAAATATCTCACAGGAGAAATTTAAGCAGTCAACTAATATATGTTCTACTTTAAAAGACATGTTTTCCACACAAAGAAATTAAATCAGTTCAAGAAGGATTGGATGGGGAAGCTTGAGGGACCTTCATTTTTTACATTATGTATTTCTGCATTGTTTAAAATTGTTATTATAAACATTGTGGACAATTTTTTTAAATGGCCCTATAAAATATAAAAATATATCATCACATGATTTCAATGCTAAACATTTCTTTGCTGTTTGGAGTTTTCTTGCCAGTATTTGCCTTTTGTCTGCCTGCATCATAGATATACTTCAACAACAAATAAGTGATAGACTCACACTACCGACCAAAATTTATTCCAGCTAACATCCCAGGGGTCAGTAAAAGGCAGCTAGAATCACAGTTAACTCCAGGTATGTCAGAATGCCAAAAGTGAACAACAACTTTAAAATAGCACATGAGCATGGAAGAGAATATAATCTGGAGCTGAGAAAGGCCTTCCTAAGCAAAACACAATACCCAACAGCCACCACAAAAGGAGTTGACAGCTTTGACTTCTTACAAATTAAAACTTTCTTACAACAAAAGAAGACAAATGAGAGGTGGGAGAAAATATTTGCAAGATATATAACACACAAAGGATTAACGTCTAGACTTTGGATAATAACCTAAAATCAATTATGAAAGACCAAACGTCCAATATGAATAAAAATAGGCAGGAATTATAAACAGGAAATTAGGTTTAAAAAAAAAAGAAAGAAAGAAATTTAAATGGTTAATAAGCAATTTTTAAGATGCTCTGCCTCATTTATAATCAGAATACCCATCAATATCCACAAAAAGTGGTTATAAATTATAATTCACACTATAGAATACCATGGAGGCATTATTTTTTCAGTTCAAGTTAATCTATATGTGACATCAGATCATTTACAACAAAATGGTGGGATCTTGATAACATTATATGGAGTGAAATAAGTAAGTCAGAAAAAAACAAGAACTGCATTATTCCATATGTAGGTGGGACATAAAAACGAGACTAAGAGACATTGACAAGAGTGTGGTGGTTGGTGGGGGAGGGAGGAGGAAGGGGAGGGGCACAAAGTAAACTAGATAGAAGGTGACGGAGGACAATCTGACTTTGGGTGATGGGTATGCAACATAATTGATTGACAAGATAACCTGGACATGTTTTCTTTGAACATATGTACCCTGATTTATTGATGTCACCCCAGTACAATTAATAATAATAATAAAAGTTATGTACAAACATGGAAAGATCTCCAAATATGTTTTATAGAGAAATGTCACAGAAGAATGCAAATATTGATAGTATGAGCCTGTGTATGCTATGAAGATTTATACCTGCTTTGATTTAAGTACATAGACATGCAAATGTGTGGGGAAAACTGAAAAAGTACACATCAAACTGTGTAGAGCGGTGTCTCCCTGGGGGAAGAGGGAAGGCAGGGGCTAGGGAAGGGGAACCAAGGGGAGAGTCACCATTAACTTTATTTTCTAATGTGTGTATTGCTTGAATCTTTCCTCTGTGACCTGTGTACTCTAGAAAGCCATAAACTAAAACTCATCATGGCTGTTTTCTCCTGGAGCAGACTAGCAGGAATTATTTCAATTGTAGGAATAATCTCCCAAGATAGAGATGAGATGACCAACGTGACAGGCATGTGGATGTTTCTTCTAAGCCCACCCTCCACTTCCATGGTGCATAAGCTTGTCCCCACTGGTCCAATCCTCAGAGGAAATGTGCAAGCCACGCCCATGGCTGGTAAGAGAGACCTCCTTAGACTCACACAGAAGAATGCCACCTCTACCTCTTCCCACCCTCCTCCACCTCCCTCCCCCCCACCAGGCAAAAGCCAGTCCCTGCCTCGAACCAGGTGTCCCTGCCCCCTGGAATTCTCCCGTAGGAAGGAGAGCTCCAGCTCCTTTGCCAGGAAAGCCCAGGCTGCGGACATTTCAAGAAAAGAAACTTCACAAAGTGAACTCATGCAGCCCCTGAGAGAAGACCTCCCAGAATCCCTGGTCACATCCATGACCTCCAGCCCAAGCAATGAGAACTTCTCCTCCACAACACTGAACAGCACAGAAACATGTCAGACTCAGAAAGACGTTCCGTCCCAGAGTGAGCGAGCACCCGCTAACATGCCAGATGTCCCAGAGGGCCTTGCGTTCCAGGTGCAGATTTTATCTGGGCCACACCACAATCGCAAAGTGGGCACTGCTGCTCGTCCACACTTCACCTAGCAGAACGCCGAGATCTGAAAGGTGACGTCATCAAAACGCAGATCAGTTCCACCGATGTGTTTTTTTTTATTTAAAAATTGTTTTTATTTGTTCATTTTAGAGAAGAGAGGGAGAGACAGAGAGAGAGAGAGAGACAGAGAGAGAGACAGAGAGAGACAGAGAGAGAGAAGGGGGGAGGAGCTGGAAGCATCAACTCCCATATGTGCCTTGACCAGGCAAGCCCAGGGTTTCGAACCAGCAACCTCAGCATTTCCAGGTCGACGCTTTATCCACTGCGCCACCACAGGTCAGGCCACCGATGTGTTTTAATCACATGCCCCAGACGCGGGCACAGGTGTTTGATACCCACAGCAAAAACAAATGTGATCCCCACCCTCGAGGAGTTCTAGTCTCTAGGTAGAGACTCCCAACATTGAAGAAACCTTGGGGCCCAAAATACAGGCCAGGGACAGACGGGCACTCATAATGAAAACTAGCTCAACAGTGTGACTCAAAAGTGTATCATTTTGCCACATTGTGCTGTGTGGAGTTCGGAGATGGACATACATCAGGGCTGGTGAGCTAGCCGGGGGCGGGGGAGGGGCAAGCCAGGATTCGGATCCCGCCGGTGAGACACCAGACCCCGTGGCCTTTGCACCATGCTACCCTGCACAACCTGTTCCCCAACAGTGAGGAAGTCTCGGGGTGTGGATTATACTCAAGGAGAGAGGTCAGCATCAGGTAAACAGATCATAATGCAAACCAGCTTGAGGGTGTCACTCCAACTATGTCCCCTCGTGAGCTGTGACTCTGGGAAACACCATCAGGGAGCCCGGCTTTCCCCTTTAGCCTTGACCTTGGGGAGCACAGCCCTGCCTCACCGTAGTGCGGTCTAGGGGCTGAAGCTACTCTCTACATGGCCTCCAGAACCCCAAATTCCATGGTGCCATCTTCCCTTCCTCGCCCTCCTTAAAGACGT
Source organism: Saccopteryx leptura (assembly GCF_036850995.1). NCBI lineage: Eukaryota > Metazoa > Chordata > Mammalia > Chiroptera > Emballonuridae > Saccopteryx > Saccopteryx leptura. The sequence continues at coordinate 69,532,209 of NC_089513.1, forward strand.
CCCCACTCCATGCTTCAGTCTGTTCTGCTTTCTACTTTCGAGCCGATCCTAATGGCCACTTCTTGCAACCTCAGTCTGTTTATCAAGTAGTCTGATCTAATTTCTCCGCGCTCCATCTCTGCCTCTGGGACCGCTCCCAGAATTCACACACCGGCAGCCTTCCCCACATCCTGGCCGCCCCCTCTGATATCGGCCGGGCCTGTCACATAACTCTCACTCAGTGCACACATTATTCCAGCCCGTGGCAGGCCACCCGTATCTTTGAGTTAACTCATCATGAGTTACTTTACTACCAAACACATGTCGGGGTTTCGGATCAGGCACATCTCTCTTCCCATGCCGGGGTAAGCCCACCCCCCACACAGGGCGCACTCTTCATCCCAGAGAGGGGGGGAGTGTTTCTCCAGCCTTAGACCACCGTGGAAACTTACAGATACTTTTCTGTCTTCCTCGGCAAATTCCCCCAACACACACACACACACACACACACACACACACACACGCGCGCGCGCGCGCGCGCGCACACAAAGCACATGCCTGCCACCTGGACACAGCTGTTTGGAAGAGGCCTCGTGCTATACACAATGGAAGCCGGAGCATCTGTGGGGAGCGCCCTCCCCCCAGTGCAGACACCATCCCTTGGCCACCTGCCCAGGAAGCTCCCATTCAGACCCTGCCCCTAGGTCCTCCAGGAAATGAACGCCCAACAAACTGACAGTAGCCACAGGCCACCCCACATCCCCCTCCCCAGCCCAGAAAATCCCATTCGCAGCAGACAGGGCTTTTTAACAAACAATTAGCTTGAATTTTTCATTAGCTGCAGCTTCCTCTGCCCCTTTCACCGCCGGCAAGCTATGTATAGCTGGGGAGGCCCGAGCCGGCGCAGAGGGGAGCCCGGCGGATGTTCAGGGCACGGCTCCCACGAACCCACCACTGAAGTGAGCCCGTCATGAGGCTGATCATAAATTCAAACCATTTCCTCCACCAACCCATGTGTGGCCTGCTTCAGAAGGCACTTCCGAGTGCAGCAAAGCCTGCTGAGTGAACTGCCACCCTGCCCTGATGAGGAAGATGGCGGTGACAAGGGCAAGGACGGTGACAGTGACGTTTCCTTCTCGGCAATACTCCACATTCAGACCCTCGCTTTAGCCTCCCAACAACCCCGTGGGGTTATTGCGATCAGTGTGATCAGCTTTTGGTTCACAGAGGAGGCAGCCACGCTGCAGGGATGGGTGGCTCCATCCGAGGACAAGAAACACAGGCGTGGCTGAGGCAGGACCCGGGATGCCTCCCGCTGGCAGTTCTAGGCTGGGGTTGCAGCATGCGGGACCAATCAGCTCCCCACTCCTCTCTGGGGTCCCAGGTCAGGGAGACATCGTCTAGGTAAGTGGATGAGTGATGAGTGATAGATATTAAGGAGGGAGAAGAAAGAAAAGACTCTTTTCCAGCTCCTAATGTATATAACATATTTATAGTCAGTAAAGAGGAGTTACACACACACACACACACACACACACACACACACATACACACACACACACACACACACACACACACACACGGAAGTCCAGTTCTTGCCCCCATCACCCCTGCCAAGGGTGCCCTGGATGTCAGAAAGACAGGGCTCCCCGGGTGGAGCAGCTGCCCCTTTAGACCAGCAAGAAGGCAGAACACCCTGAGAGGGGGAAGAAAGAGTGCTCAGCCCTGAGAAGACACCTGAGAGATGACATCTCCCGACTGGTTCCTACGACCTCCAGAGAGGGCTGCCCACCTGCCGCCCCCCTATCAGTTCTGCCTTATGCCCTCACTTGGCTCCAAGTGACCTCCTGGCCCAGGGTAGGAGCTGGAGAGGAGCTGGTCTTTTTAGATTGCTCTGGTTGCTCTGTGGCACCTAGCGGATGGTTAATAAATGACCATTAATGATGGACGAATGAATGAATGAATGAATGAGAGAAGGTCATGGAGGAGGTTAAAGCATGGCCTTTGACCCCATCCACAAGCCCTCCTCCTACATTCACCTCACCATAACCCCAGGCTGGGCCCCAAGGTAGCTGCTCCTCCTGTCACCTCTTCCCAGGACCAGCTACACCATGTAGTCTGTAGAGGGTGTACAAGTCCCTAGAAGGCCTGACCCAGCACGACGTCCTGACCAGACATGGAAGGCCAGCCTGATCAGTATCTCTGGACAGCTCCCTTCGTCCCCCCCAAGCCTGGGCCTGGGTCCTCTCCTGCCAGGGTGTGGCCGGGAGCCTCTGAGGAAGGGTGAAGCTTCCTCCAGCCCCATCCTGGGAGTCTCTGCTGGACCACGTCTGCCCCCTGAAACCCGTGAAATATTTACAGCCAGCCAAGCAGGGGAAGTGAGGGGAGCTAGAACATGAATTATTGACAGCTTCACTTTCATCCTGGCCCAAGCTACTGGGCCGAGCAGAGACCCAGGGGAGCCCCAAGACAATCTATGAGCATTAAACAGAGTTCTTAAAGAAGCTAGGGTAGAGTCTCCCGACTGTCAGGGAGACCAGAGGTGGCCTGGACCGTGTAGCCCCGGCCTTGGCCTCTTGGGCCGCCCAGTTTCTATGCTGGGGTTGTGAGCAGGTGACTGGTAGGGAGTCCGGCAGCCCCAGACCCCGCTTCACCAAGCCCTGCCAAGCCACCCCTCTCCTTCGCTGGCTGTCTCCCAGATACCAGGATGTGGATTTCACAGAGTCCCCTGCAAGCCGCCCAAATGCCTGTCATTACAGAGGTCCGCTGGCCCCTCAGAGATGACCACAGATGTGGTCCCCAGTCTAGGAAGGTACCCGGTCCAGCGCTAGCCCCCGGAGCAGCCCGAAGGGCAGGCCTCCATTGCTCACACACTGCCTCTGCTGGGCGCTGGCAGAGGAGGCCGAGTCCTCCACACAAACCCCCACAGAACGTCCCCTGTCCCCTACGTCAGGGGAGAGCTGGATCCTGCTGTAGAGGAGTCCGCACTGAATCAGGAGTCCACAGACGTGGGTCTGAGTCACAGCGCCACTAGCCAGCCACGGACCCCAGCCTCAGACTTCTAATCTGAGAAATGGGTATGAAGATGAACCCTCCCGGCCCACCCAGCAGGGCTGGCCGGCACCTCTGAAAGGAAGGGCTCTGCAGATAGAGGCATTGTTCTCTCCAAACCCAGTCCCCCATCCCCAGCCTTGGTTGTAGCCAATGCCTTAAACTTCTCAGACAGCAAAAAAACCTGACAGCCGGGGTGACAGGCCACCCAGCCATGTGATGCGGCTCCAGCAGCAGAGGGTGTTTGTATTTTTACATTTGTCCTTCCAGGGGATGTGGTGTTGGGACAAGCAGCCTCCTGCTGGGCTCCCTCTCTCCCTCCCCATCTGCTGCACGTGACAGCCTGTCCTGAGGTGTGGGAAGGAACGAGGTTGAGGGGGGGCACGTTTCTGGAGCCCACACTGGCACAGGAAGAGACAGCGGCTGGGTGGCCAGGCCACTGCCTTCATGGCTGAGCTGAGCGGCCCCTCCTGAGCGATGTGCATAGGGGAGGAAGCCCCCCACTCATGCACTGCCCAGAAGCCGACCCCTTCCACTGCCGAGGCAGCCAGAGCCACGGGCTCACTGTGCTCCTGCTTGTCACTTACCGCCTCGCTCCCCACCGTTCACGGCCCTCCGCGAACTTTCTAAGTGAGCAACTCTGTATCTTAGGAGGAGAATAGAAGGAAGAGAGTGAAGAGGTCACTAGAGGTCTGGGTGTGTGGAAGGGAGCAGGGCTGGGGACAAACCCTGAGAGTTATTTGCATAAAATGTTCCATTTGACTCAACACATTATTTCCCAAGGGGGACACTTCTGGCCTTCAGAGTGAGATCTTTTTTTGGTTGTATAAGACTGGAGTTTTTTTGCAGGACACCTGGCCTTCATGGCCCAGATCCTTTATGCATCGTGCACCCCTGTTTCCCGCAGTCTCTAAGGGGACAGACCGGCTCCCTGAGAAGCCCGGTGGAGGTCCCAGGGCAGAGACAAGCTCTCTCTCCTCCCTTTCCTGGTTGACTCCCTCTGCCCACAGCACCCAGTACTCGTCTCAGCCAGCAAGGGGCACACACAAGCTGCTTCTACCTGCCGGCCCAGTGTCCCATCCAGGTGACTGTGGACAACTCTCCGCCTGCCAGACTGGCTGGCCGCCTGGCTAATAGGCTGACCAGCTGAACTGGCCAATGCCCGCTTGCCTAACCGGCAGGAAACAGCAAGGCCTTCTGGAACAAGAGCTCCCTGAGACTTGGCGCACACCTGTGCTCGGCCATGCCCTCTGGGGCGACAGAGCCTCCACCCCCCCGGTTGGGGACTCTCACTTGCCCTGATCCCCTGCCTGTGGGAATTCTCCACCAGGCCCCTGAAGAACACAGGTCACTGGCCCTGGCCCCAGGTCCCCAGACTTCCTGCAATTACACCCATTCTCCAACAGCCCGTGTCCTCGGCTGGCTCAGCACCCCGCAGCACCCAGGCCCTGCCCGCCTGACCCTGACCTCGGGGACTCACCCCACAGCACCCAGGCCCTGCCCGCCTGACCCTGACCTCGGGGACTCACCCCGCAGCACCCAGGCCCTGCCCGCCTGACCCTGACCTCGGGGACTCACCCCGCAGCACCCAGGCCCTGCCCGCCTGACCCTGACCTCGGGGACTCACCCCGCAGCACCCAGGCCCTGCCCGCCTGACCCTGACCTCGGGGACTCACCCCGCAGCACCCAGGCCCTGCCCGCCTGACCCTGACCTCGGGGACTCACCCCGCAGCACCCAGGCCCTGCCCGCCTGACCCTGACCTCGGGGACCTGTCAGAATGACTAATGGCCCCAGCAGCTTCCCTGCAGGTGGGAAAGTGCAGGAGCAGCACTTGCCCAAGCCCTACCGGGGCAAGATCAGAGGGACCTTGCTCAGACGCCCCCCCCCCAGGTCACACCTAGCTGGCTGGGCCAACGTGACATGCAAAAGCCCTGCCCTGCCCACCCCCTCCCCTGCCACCCAGACTCTTCCACATCCTAGCCATCAGTCCAGCTCTTCACTGTCTGTCTGTCCGACCCACAATCCATACATCCTTGCATTGCTGTTCACCCAATATGCAGTATTTACTGCACAATAATGGTGTCACGTCTGGCTAATATCAGCTACTCTGAGTCCACCAGCCCCTCAGGAAAAAGACTTTAGAGTCCGTTTTTCCGACGTGTCTCCCTAGGAGACTAGCTCTCCCACTCAGTCCATGTGTATTATTGAACATCTACAATGTGCCAGGCCCGGTACTAGCTGCTATGGATACAAAGCTAAGGATGTATACCCGCTGGCTAAGGATGTATACCCGCTGGCCAATGGCTCATTTGTCCCCGAGGAGACAAGTAAACAAGCCATTCAACCAACAAATGATCATTTTAGGACAGCAATCGGCAGAGTGTGTCAAAGGAGAATGGGTTAACAGCAACACCTAGCGCCTGTGTCAGGCTTACCATACGTCCACGCCCTTGGGGGCCACCCCAGGGACAGAGTGATTGCAGACAGAGAGAGCAGTCTGTGCAAAGGCAAGGAGGTCCCAGTGACCTCAGCACAGAAGACAAATGAGGGAGTGGCAAGAAATGAAGCTGAGGATGAAGGCAGCGGTCATATTCATTCTTCCCCCAACGTTCCTGGGTTGGAACTGTGCCAGGCAGAGAGAGAGCCCCAACCACCTCGAGTTCAGAGGCTAGTCCTGGAGGATGGCGGGGTCAGTACATATCAGAATCTGCAGAGGGGGGTTGAAAGAGCCCCTGGATGGTTCTGAAATGTATCTGTCACCCATCCGAGAAGAAGGTCTTTCTTACCTGCTCCCAAACTCACTTCTAACTCCAACATTCTGCAGAAAGGTGGGTTAGAGACAGGAGCCAAATCATCCTATTCTAGAAGAGTTCATGGGGCTACCGCTGGTCTTGGAGCCAGGCGTGTCATGATGGTACACATCACCCAGGCCACCCCTCTGGGTGAAGGCGAGTGGGGGCTGCTGACTGCTCACAGCCAGTCCCTCTCTGGGCACTGCCCTCTGCAGAAGGGATCACCTCCCCCAAGGTCACTCACCTCTCCCTGGGCAGCCCAGATCCAATGACTGGTGGAAGGACATAAAGTCCTGGGCTGCCCAGACTCAGGTCATGCCACCTGCAGAGCTCCCCATGGGCCAGCCGAGACCTCTGCAGCACGCGGTCACAGTGCAAAACCCCCTCTGCCCGATCTCTCAAAGTGTTCGTGTCAAGTGCCCTCCCCAGGAATCCTCCCACCTGCCAATCTCTGTCTCCAAGTCTGTTTCCTTGGGGAACTGACCTGTGACAATGGGCCATACTGAGCTGGGCCCTTGGGCAGGGCTGCCTTGACCACCATGCCCTTTCACCCACCCTGCCGTCTAAAGTCTGGCTCCCACTCGACTGTCCCACTGCGGAGACCGGCTCACCGTTCCTCACACATCATTGGTGCTTTCAGGATCTCTGTGTGCCAGGAGATACTACCAAATCTCTCTACCTTAAAATAATTATAAATTTGGTTGTTTTGGCCCAATCCTCCATCACCACCCTCCTCACTACCCTTTTCTCTATATGCCTTTCCTGAAAAAGAAAGAATGGCAGAAAGAAAGAAAGAAAGAAAGAAAGAAAGAAAGAAAGAAAGAAAGAAAGAAAGAAAGAAAGAAAGAAAGGGAGAAAGAGAGAAAGAGAGAAAGAGAGAAAGAAAAAGAGAAATCAAACATGTCCTCCTTCAGGAAACCTTCCTAGACTACCTTCTCCTGAGCCTGATAAACCCAGAATCCTGGAGCACTTGAACTTCAAGCTGTTATGAGTTTGGAAGTTTTTGTGTGTTTATAAATGGATATTTAAAACCATGTTTGTAGGTTTCTTTGAAGTCTATATTTATGCATTTCTCTGCCCTCAAGAATGTAGGAATGTGTGTTCTGTTTCTCCAATAAGGAGAAGGGGGTGGAGATCCCCCAAGATCAAGGAGGTCCTTCATCTGGGTCTCCTCACCCACTCTGTTTGGTAACCACGTGGCTGCCCACAGAAACTACCAGTGAGAGCGTCTGATGACAGCCCAATAACTCACCGAGAACTAGAAGCCGGAATGCAACCTACTTCTGGCCTTTTATTCCCATCAAAGCGCTGCATGCACAGTCTCTCTAGAATCTATGGGGCAGGATGAGAGAAGGCAGGACAGCTATCATTGTCTCCAACTTTTAAATGAAGATGCTAAGACCAGAGAGGTAAAGTGACTTGTCCAAGACCACCCAGCCAGCAAGTGGCAGTGTTTCAAGCTAGACCCCGGGGCTCAGGACTCCAAGGTCAAGGCTCCTTCCATCACAGTCTACAGAGAGGGGCAGCCCAGTGTTGGGGAGACTGGCAGTGCATGGGAACTTCGGAATCTGGTCTGCAGCTGAATAGCATGCTCCCAGTGGGAGAGAGGGGCCACACCCACCCGCCCAGGGGTGCTTAAGGGAGTACCACAACTGCCACCCTTTCCCCAAATGGCCATGTGCAAAGAGTCCTGTCAGCAGATGCAGTCACCAAGGAGGCCCGGGGAGCCGCAGCCGCAGGAGGAACCTGCAGAGCCCTCCAAGGACACAGCCAGAGCCCATCTGCAGGAAACAGGGACGTCCCAAACACTCACGGCTTCATTGCCAAGGCTCCTGTCCCTGCTGACCTCCCCCAGGCCCTGGGAGGGGCACTGAGGCGGGCCAAGGGCTCACAGGGGCTACAGCGTCATTGGAAGTGAAACCCTTGAACCTCACTGCACTGTGAAGAAGGGCAGGAGAAGAAACGCTCCATCAGACCATGTTGTCTGACAGAAGGCCTGGGTGTGGGCCGGCACCAGTGCTCACGGCCTCACCCCTCCAGCAGTCTGTAGCGAGTGGCACAGATGGCTCCATGGCCAGCCCTGAGCTCAATTAAAGAATATAGTTCTCACCCTACCCTGGGGGAACTTTGTGTCTGACTGGAAGGACACTGGGGCAGTATAATAATAACCCTAATAATAACAATAATAATAATAATAATAGCTAACGTTATAGCACTGACCCCATGCCAGGCTCTGCCTAGGCACACATGTAGTAGTGACTCACAGCCAGTCCACCAGCCAGGTGCTATCAGCACCCCTTGCCCAGGTGAGGAGATGGGCAGACAGGCAGGAGGGATCAGTAGCTCAAGGTGACCAGCTAGAAGTGGCAGGGCAGGGCTCTGCCCCTTGTTATCTGGGGACAGTCTGCACCATCAGCCTCCATGCTATTTCCCCTTTTAGTGTTCTGCGGTGTTCTTGCCCTAAAATTCAACCCCTAAACTAAGCCCACAGAATGGACAGGGAAGGGATCCTTCCCATCTCTCTACCCCCACATACACACAAGCTTGGGGAAGGGATTCAGCTGGCACTGTCCACGCCAGAGTCGAGGGCAGCAGAAGCCTGTCCCTGGCAGCCTCTGGCAGGACCGGCGGCTTCTGGGGGAGACAGCACTCAGGAAGGAAAATTCCATCCCGGCCACTGCAGAGCGGGGCATCACCCACCGCAGCCACCACCCACCGCAGCGACCCGGCTCCGTCCGCACCCGCAGCCACCCAGCCAACAGCACTCGTCCTCCCTTTGGTTAAATGATGGGAACCGCGACCTTCTCCGCCAGCCCAGCCTGTGGACTGCGGCAGGAAGGCACCTGGGCCGGGTACCACGCGGGCGGCCGCCCACCGGTTCTGCGCGTTGTCTGCGCCACATCGCCTCCCAGGCAGTGCCCTCTGCTGGTGGCGCCGGCTCCGTGCGGCTGGGAAGGCGCCTCCCCGGCAGCCCGCCGGATCCCGCACCTTCTCCGCCAGGCTCAGTTTCTCCGTGGGAGAATTTGGGGCAACATCCCCTGGATAGCAGATACTCTCGGTTGCCTTTCTGAAATTTATTTCTCTTGCCTTCTTTGGTAAGAAAAGCCCAGTTTTGTTAAACTGTCCCTTAGTCAGAGAAGGTGGTATTAATCTCTGGGGATAGTCACGACTAGATGTGATGTCTGGAACTTCAGCAGCCATCTTTCAACTGTGAGGGGATAGTCTGAGATCAGCCCCCCACCCTCCCCCACAGCAGAGTGGAAAGCCGGAAAGAACCTGGCTCCTACCTCACCTTGTGAAGCTCCCGGATTAGCCAACTCTGTCTTGTAGCAGTTGGGCTTCCTGTTACTGTACTTAGAACAGAAAACATCCTCACTGATACATTCAGCTTCTCTAACCGAAGGAAAACCTTTGTACAGCGACCTGTGAGCAGGCTCCCTGTACCAGGAATCGTCCTTCTTTCTATCTATCCCATGCTCAACACCGATCAGTTGCATCTTCTAAATAATTCTCAAGTTCATGCACTTGTCTACATCTTCGCTATGGGAGCTGTGGCATTAACCTTTTAACTGGTCCCCACACCTGCACCCTTCCCTCCTCCCAACCATGGTCACAGCCCACAGTCAAAGTGTGGTCATGTCACTGTCCTGTTTCCAACTTCTCAGGGGCTTCCTTTCTTCCTAAAACAAAGTTCGTCTATTTTCTTTTTTTCTTAAGTGAGAAGCAGGGAGGCAAAGAGACAGACTCCCGCATGTGCCCTGACCAGAATCCACCTGGCAAGCCCACTAGAGGATGATGCTCTGCCCATCTGGGGCCGTTGCTCTGTTGCTCAGCAACCAAGCTATTTTAGCACCTGAGGAAAGGCCATGGAGCTATCCTCAGTGCCCGGGGCCAACTTGCTTGAACCATTCAAACCATGGCTGCAGGAGGAGAAGAGAGAGAGAGAGAAAGAGAGAGAGAAGGGGAGGGGTGCAGAAGCAGATGGTGGCTTCTCCTGTGTGCCCTGACCAGGAATCGAACCCAGGACATCCACACACCAGACTGAAGCTCTACCGCTGAGCCAACTGGCCAGGGCCCCATCTATTTTCCAAAACTCTGCTTTTCTTGCTCTACATTGAACCCCAGCACCTTGCATAGTGCCCGGCATAGATCAGATGCCCAACACATGCCTGTCAAATGAATGAAGAAACACCTTCTCACCTACCCAGACAAGGAGGGTGCTACTTTCTAAACTCCAACTCCAGAACTTCTGGCAAATAAGATTCCTCTTCGGAACAACTCTCTTCTGTGAAATCAGAGAATCGCATGCTGGATGAGACCCGAAGATTTGTTCAGATAAGCAGACCAAGGCCTCGGGCGTCCACCGGATGTCAACAGCCCCTGAGCTCCTCTCTCTGCCGAGGCCTGTGCTGGCTGCTGTGGACCTGGAGTTAACTAGGTCAAGGGGCCTGCGCTCCAGAACTCCAGTGTTTTCCCCCTCTTCCCTCCCCTGACCCAGTTCTCCATGTGTCCTCTGAGGCACGAAAGGCAAAGCAAGTGTGACAGCAGGACACCATGAGGCCCTGTCCTTGCCCCGGGGTGACCTGTGGACTTCTCAAAGCTCTTGTCTAGAAGGACAGAGATGTCCGGTCAGTGCTGACCAGAGGCCAGAACGGAAGACTTCCAGCCAGTCCTTGCCCATCAACCAAAGGAATAAGGTATCATGGGAGGCGGGGGGGGGGGGGGATTCAATGTACAATGGGTAGCTCATAACTGCCTCAGTTTCCCCACAGTGACTATTTTCCCTCAGAAGCAAGGGTTTCTAGGAGACAGATAGTGGTGGGGAATATTCAAGCTCCATCTCAGAAGCAAATGCCCCTCACCTCCCATGTCTGGTGTCCCTTTGTTGCTCTCTAGAAGGAGACCGACCTCACTGGCAGGAATGCAGCCGCCCGGACCCCTCGGGGACTGACAGCAGTGGGAGGAGCTGAGGTTCCGCTGAGGTCAGAAAGCTGCCACCAGGAGGGAGCGCATGGCGGAGCTGAAGACGCAGCGCAGAGCGAGGTCTCCGCACACCTTCCCGTGGTGGACGCTGCAGCCGGGCATCGCCCCCTCCCAGGCACCACAGCCCAGCTTCTGAGTCCCCCGGGGCCTTTCTCTGCCTTCTCCCTCTCCTCCGATGCCCCGGGGAAGATGCCCCACTATCCAAGAGGCCCCCTGTGGACTGGAGGCCCGCAGGGCTGAACCCGTGACACTGGAGAGAAAGCCACAGTTTCCTGCCCTGAGACCACAGGTGGCTCCTCCGGGCAAGGTGGCCTGGGGTAGCAGCAGGCTGGAGGGAAGAACATCAGGAGGGACACGTTAAGGGAAGAGCTGCTCTCTAATTTCTAAAATACATTCTCCCTCTGGTTCCTCCCCCACACCCCCCTCCCTCTGCTCCTTCTTCTCCCTGCTCCCCCCATCCCTCTCTCTCTCCCTCCTTTCTCACCACGCCCCCCCTCGTTTTTCCTCTCTCTCCCTCTCTCTCTCCTCCTCCTCCCTCGTCTTCCAGCACACACACACAGTCTTTATACAATTAAAGTAGGACAGGAATGTTTTCCAAAGCTTTAAAATATCCTTGTTAAGGAAATTCACCAGGAGGAAGAAACCCTGCTTCATTTCTTGGAAAATAAAAGGCACACGGTAGAAACTGCTCTTGCTTCCACGCCCCCCCCCCGCCCCCCTCTGAGGACAGCACGACTCCGGCTCACCTGTCAGGCACACCAGACAGTCAAAGTCAAATCTGCAGTCCCCCATCTGGCACCTGCCCTGCTTGTCAGGTGAGTTTAGGGACCAGGAAAATGCCTTGGAACATATGTTTGCTAGAGAAAGAAAGTAACACCTCCTACCATCTCCTTCCAGTGGTCCTTCTCCCTACACCCCTGGTGAGATCTTCAGCTCACCCACATGGGCCCCCACTGCTCCCCAAATAGTCACGGCAAAGGCTCCCAGTGTAGGCAGCTCGGCAGGGGCGGGGCACTCCTCGGAGATGAGGCGGCATCTGTATCTTTGTGGACCGAACGATGCGGACCTGACCCAGAGGGGCTAGTTTGGCCCAGTGAGAGTAATCCGAGTTGCTAAGGGTGCTTAACTTTTCTGGATCACTTTGGAAAATTTGATGAAAAGTGTAAATCCTCTTCCCCAAAAACTGTTCCCATGCACAGACACACACACACACATATACAAACAAGATTTTGCACATGATCTCAGTGAGTCCATTGAACTCAATTAATATGTATCACCCTTCGAACCAGCCCAGAGGGGACTCTATCCTGGGCCTCAAGCTTTAGAGGGCTCTCTACCCTGGTCCTTCTCTATCGCTGTCCCTGTCCTTGTCCCTCTCCACGGAACACGGAGTCCTCAGGGCCAAGATGGTGGTTTCTTCGCCTGGAGCTCAGGCCCCTGTCTGGATGCTTTTTTCCAGGTGGCTGGGACCATTGCATCTCTGCCCAGACAGCCCCAGCCCATTTCCACATCCCTCGTGTCACTTGCCACCTGATTTGTCCTCTCAAGGATGGCCCCTGCCACCTGGGTGCCCAGCCCCAGGCCCCTAGAGCAGCTGTCTGCAGGGGAATATGAAACAGCCACATTCTCTGAGAGGCAGGGATGCCCCCAAAGATGCCCGGGTCCAGTTCCTTGTGAATGTGTTACCTGACGTGGGAAGGGAACTTTGCAGATGTGGTTAAATTAAGCTCGAGATGGGGACATTATCCTGGATTACAAAAGTCCTTTTATGTACAAGAGGGAAGAGGAGAGAGAGAGATTTGAAGACGCTGCAATGCCGTCTTAGAAGAAGGAGAAAGGGGCTGCAGCCGAGGGTGTGGGCAGCCCGCAGAAGCTGGTGCAGGCCAGGAGTGGACTCTCCCTGGAGCCTCCAGAAAGCAATGCAGCCAGCGGTGGGCTTCAGCTGGTTCGCCCGGTTCGGCAGAACCGATACCTAATTTTTTGTTGAGCTCGGTGAACCGGTTGTTAAAATGGCACTTGTAATGGGGGTTCTGTCTAAGGTGGGCGCCTGGACAGCCGCCCAATGTGGAAATCACAAATTTACATTCCTTACACTTGTTTAATGTTCATCTATGCAACAGCGTATTCTAAGCACCTGTTAGTAATGTTCATGCCATCCACAGGTGAAAAAAATTGCAAGTGAGGACACCAATTAAGAAGCAACATGGAGGCCCTGGCCGGTTGGCTCAGTGGTAGAGCATCAGCCTGGCGTGCAGGAGTCCCGGGTTTGATTCCTGGCCAGGGCACACAGGAGAGGCGCCCATCTGCTTCTCCACCCCTCCCCCTCTCCTTCCTCTCTGTCACTCTCTTCCCCTCCTGCAGCCAAGGCTCCACTGGAGCAAAGTTTCCCTGGGCGCTGAGGATGGCTCTGTAGCCTCTGCCTCAGGCTCTAGAATGGCTCTAATTATGGCAGAGCGACGCCCCAAGATGGGCAGAGCATCGTGCCCTGGTGGGCGTGCCAGGTGGATCCCGGTTGGGTGCATGCGGGAGTCTGTCTGTCTGACTGCCTCCCCGTTTCCAGCTTTGGAAAAATACAAAAGAAAAAAAAAAAAGAAGCAACATGGAAACATCTTAAATAACAGTTTTATTGGATTTTGTCACAAATTACTTAATATTTTTTCATTAATATTTTAAAACTCTTCTAACATAATCTAATTTTGTGTACCTTTTTTATTATTCTTATTTAAGTATTAAATGCATGAAATAATAAACTACCTTTCGGTGTATCATTTTTTTTATATACTTAAAACAACCATTAGGGCAGAGAACCAGTTGTTAACTTATTTGAATCCCACCACGGAATGCAGCCCTGTCAACACCTGGAATTAAGCCCATTGAGACCCAACCTCTGACCACAGGGCTGTCAGACGGTACATCTGTGCTGCTCTAAATGACTAGGTTTGTGGGTCATTCACTACAGCGGCATTAGAATACAGACCCTCGAGGTGCTGGACAGAGACAGGCACGGGAAAAGAAGGGGAGTGGGTTGTAGACTAGGGACAGGGGTCCAGAACGTTCCACCATGCTGTGACATCGAACGTGAGGAAACTGGGGTTTCTGGATTTGAGCATGGCCTCCCAGGTTGTCACCGAGATACGGGAGTCAAGGTAAAAAGTGAACGTATGTTATGTAAAGCTGGTAGCTTGACTTGTAACTTTGAAATATTTAGATATGTGGCTCATGGGCCACTATTGGCACGCTTGTCCTAGGCCTTGCAATCGTCCCCAAGAGTCCCTCAGAGGAAAGACTGCGCTAACTCTTTCGTGGTCATTTACATGTAGGTCACCACCTGCTATGACAGCCCAAAGGCTCGGCACCGACCATGTGCTGTTCTTCTCCACGGATGACCCCACAAGAGCTCTTTCACACGCTGAAGGCTGAGGCTGTTTAATGCATCATCACGCTAAACTTACCGTTTCTGGGAACCGTGGTAATTAGACACACATTGTAGTGTTTGACTGTATTTTTCTTGTAGTGACACAATTAAGTCACTTATAGTCCTCCTCTTCCCTGAGTTACCGCATTTCCCCATGTATAAGACGCACCCTTTTGTAAAAAATTTGGGGTCTAAAAACGGGGTGCGTCTTATACAGCAGTTGTAGATATTTTTACTTGCATTTCCCGCTTTTTTGCACTTGTTTTTGTGCTCATTGGTGAAGACAGTGATTCGTCAATCAGACACAGACGAGGATGAGCTAGTAAATAGGAGTTTTGACAGTGAAGAGGAGTTGGAGGAATTTTATGATGAATAAAACTTGAGTTCAATAACTTCATGTCATACATTCTTTTTTTCAAATTTCAGGCCCCAACATTAAGGTGCGTCTTATACATGGGGAAATACGGTATCTCTGATATTTATAACTGGCATCAGTAGAGGTGTTATCTTCTCGCACCAAGCACGATACCATCCTCATCTGCTACTGACACTCGGATCTGTTAAGAGATAATTGTTCTCTCTGTCTTCCCAGTAGCCATGATGATCTGCATCCTTTGTGCCCTTTCCCTGACAGCCCCAACGCATCTCATGGCCACGTCCGGATGCTCCTGGGCTCTCCGTCACTCTTTCCCAATCATCAGGTCCCTGTGTCCTCTGTCCTACAGAAGTCCACCGGCTCCCACTCTCAATCTCACACCGGGTGGCCTGATTTCTAGACGACAGGAGGAGGGGTGAGCGTTGAACCCCCTAAGAGCCCAGAATAGCGGCAGCAACATCAGGACCGTACAAGAGGCAGAGCCACGCCCACATCCTGCCTTCCCCTTCCGTTATACTTTCTTCTCTCTCGGTGGGCTCCTCCCATTCCCAGGGTCTTCCAAGTACTCTATGGCTTTCTGCTCTTTGTACTAAACATGGCATCAGCTAATATTTGAGCACTTTCTACGTGTCAAGTGGCTTGTACATACATTGTATGTTTTTTCATCTTTACAGTAAGCCATGAAAATACCCACTCCACCGGCAAGGGGGTGCCAGGCTTGGGGACGCTTTTCCCACACAGCTAAGCAGTTGCAGAGCTCCTGCTCTCCAGGATGGCCGGTCTCCCGCTGCGCATAGTCACTGACCGAAGGCTGGTGATGGAATTGCAGGCTGCAAGCCACTGGATGGATGAAGTATTCCGAGGGCGGAAAGTCTCTGGTCCCACTGCAAAGGTGGCCTCCTTCCTCTGCCCTGTGGGAACTTACTCATGGTCAAGGGCTCCTTGTCCTGAAGGCTTGTGCCCAGACTGTTCAGGAGAAGCAGACCCATGAGATCCAGGGAGACCAGATCTCACAAATAAAAATCGAGATAGACCAGTTAAATTTGAATTTCAGATAAACAAAGAATCATCTGTTGCTGTAAATATGGTGTCAGTCATACTTAGACTATACTATACTAAAAGCCTGATCAGGCGGTGGTGCAGTGGATAGAGCATCAGACTGGGATGCAGAGGACCCAGGTTCGAGACCCCGAGGTCGCCAGCTTGAGCGCGGGCTCATCTGGTTTGAGTAAAAGCCCACCAGCTTGAACCCAAGGTCGCTGGCTCCAGCAAGGGGCTACTCGGTCTGCTGAAGACCCGCGGGCAAGGCACACATGAGAAAGGAATCAATGAAAACTAAGGTGTTGCAACACGCAATGAAAAACTAATGATTGATGCTTCTCATCTCTCTCCGTTCCTGTCTGTCTGTCCCTGTCTATCCCTCTCTCTGACTTACTCTCTGTCTCTGTAAAAAATAAAAAATAAAAAAAAATCGTTCATTGTTTCTTTGGAATTCAAGTCCAGCTGGTCACCCTATCTTTTACCTAGCACCCCTGGACCCAAGCCACTCAGGGTGAGTTTCAACTGGGCAACAGGAAAGGTGCCTGCCATTCCCTGCACTCACCACAAGCGGGCAAAGGTCTGGAAAGATCGGGTGCCATCGAAGCTGCCCTTCACGCTCTGCGAGTCCCTGTGCCCACCCCCTGCCCACTCTGGGCCTCCTCCAAGCCGCCACTCTTCCTCCACTGCCACGAAGCTGCCCAGACCTATGGGCTCTCCTTCCCTAACCCCAGCACACCCAGGTCTGTGTGCCAAACACGCAAGGCAGCCCAGGACACGTTTCTGTGACCTGAGGTGGCGGGAATGGGCGAGTGGCCAGATCTCAGGGCCAGCACAGACTCCGTCCAACACTGGAAAATGCCTCTATGGCAAAGTCACCCAAAGAAACCACCTTGCCTGTCCCTGAGCAGAGAGCGGCCCCTGACAGAAAAGGGGCCTGGATGGGAAGCCAGGGCAGGCAGGGTGAGAGGCCTCAGCCCCCCGATGCTCTCACAGTCTCTCCACTGTGGTCCCTGGGGAACTGTAGGTGGGGACAGACACAGGACATTTCTTGTTTCTCAAAAGAAACAGTGAGCAGTCAAAAGCAAGGATTTATAAGTGTTTCTTTTCCTTTGAATGAATCTTTCTACTGAATGCCTACTCTGAGTAAGGCACTGGGGGCCTAGCAAACAAAAATATACTGCCCTCATGGAGTGGAAGAAATAGACGATAAGAAAATAAATATGATAGTGATGAATGCTAAGGAAATAAATAGGGCAGGAAGGAGGGATAGGGCTGGGGCGAGGGCTGCAATCTTGGATAAAGAACCAGGGTGGCCTGGTGGGTGTGGCCCTTGCAGAAATCTAGAGGAACAGCATTCTACACAGAGGGAACAGCAAAGGCTTTGAGGAGAAGGCATGTGGCTGTGTCTGAGGAACAGTAAGGAGGCTGATAGGGAACAGAGTGAGCAGAGAGAGCACATTGAAGGAGTCACGGGGTCCGGGTTATTTAGAGTCATTGAGAAGGCTTGAACTTGGACTCTGACATGTGAACCCCTGGAGGGTTTTGAAAAGAGGAGACATGAGTGATGTTTTCACAAGATCGTTTTGGCTGCTGTTTGAAGAATGTGTTGTGGGGGACGGAGAGCAAAGGCAGAGAGACCGGTTAGGAATAACCCAAGTGAAAGACTGAAACGGCTCAGACTCAGACGAAACGGTGGATGCGGCAGGATGAGCGCAGGCTCTGGGCATATGTTTAGTAGAGCAGTATGACTTGCTATAGATCGGATGTGGGAAGTAAGAGGATGAGGCATCAAGGAGAGCACCAGTTTGGAGCCTGGGCAGCTGAAAAACACTGAGGTTACCATTGACCAAGATTGAGAAGATGACAAGAGAAGCTGGTTTGATGAAACATCGCGAGAGCATTTTGGAACATGTTCGGTTGAACGTGCCTATTAGACATCAGGTAGAGATACAGGGCAGGCAATGAGATAGCTAAGCCTGGAGTTCAGGAGAGAAATCTGAACTGGAGGTAGTTTTGGAATCATCAGGATATAGATGTTTAAAGCATGGGTCTGGGTGCAGTCACCAAGGGAGCAAACGCGGATAGAAAAGAGGTGGTCAGGGGCTGAGCTCCGGGTCACTCCCGCATTGAGAACTCAGGGGCAACCAGCACAAGAGAATGAGGAGGAGGAGCCAGCACAGGTAGCACAAAGGCAGTGTGGGTAACTGTGGCTGTCTGTTGTGATTGGCTGTATCAGTGCAGCCCAATCATCAAGTCAGGGTGATGCCGTCTAAAGCTTATGGAGGGTGCCTGATGGGTCTGGAACTTAGACACGCTCTCAGATGCGTTCCCCATCTGACCGGAAGGGCAGGACAAAAGAAGTACATACTCGGCTGCGTACTAATAAAAGCTGGTATGAAGAGGAGGAAAGATCTTGCCATGGAGAGATGGGAACAGAAAAGCATTCCCCTAGTATAAAAGGAAAAAGAGGAGGAAGAAGGGGAAAGTCACACCCTATTACCCCTTGCAGCTGCCCCTGCCACCCAGTGGCGTGATAGAATAACAAGAGATAGTGAGAACATAGGAGCATTTTATAAACTGCTGCCTTTTCATTTTATTTTATTTTATTTTATTTTATTTTATTTTATTTTATTTAGAGAGAGACAGGCAGACAGACGGGAAGAGAGAAAGATGAGAAGCATCAACTTGTGTGTGGCACTTTAGTTGTTCATTGATTGCTTTCTCATATGTGCCTTTACCAGGGGGTACAGCTGAGCCAGTGACCCCTGCTCAAGCCAATAAATCTTGGGCTCAAGCCAGCAACCTTGGGTGTCAAGCCAGAGACCTTTGGGCTCAAGCCAGTGACCATGGGGTCATTTCTATGATCCCACACTCAAGCCGGCAACTCTGTGCCCAAGCTGGTAAGCCTGCACTCAAGCCAGGACCTTAGAGCCTCGAACCGGGTCCTCAGTGTTCCAGGTCAACTCTCTATCTACTGCACCACTAATCTGCTGCCTTTATTTGAAAAAATTGACTGTAATCACATAATCAAGATGCCTTGTTTGATGGAAGGCTAAAGAGTCATATTTGATTAGGAGTGGAAACAACAGGTCTCTTAGAAGCTGTTTCATAACTGTCCGGCCCCTTTGACTAACATTCTGAGGGCACTTAGGAAATTGTGAACATTTGGCTGAGGTATTAGGGGTTGTTTAGGTTCCCAGAGGATGAGAGACAACGCTAAGGACATAGATGGGGTGGATATTGAGACAAACTTTATACTGAGAACCCTTCAGGTTCAAAGACAACAACTCTGTCTGTACCAGGCAAAGCATGGAGCAAATAGCCAAACAATCCATGTGCAACCACCTGAAAGATGACAAGATGTGACAAGATTGTTAATGTGTCCTTGAGGAGGAGCAGAAAGTACAAGATCAACTTTAGCAACCTCATAGTCTAAGGAGGTAGGAGGGAGGTGACAGATAGCATGGATCTTAACGTACTTGGTTACTGTTCCCAAGCAATTCACCTGTTGTACACACATCACATGTATGTAACAAAGAAAGCCGCCTTTTATTGAGCACTCATGGGCACTGAATGAAACCCTTTAAGTAAACTGTTATATTTAATTCCAACAACAACCTGTAAGGTAGGAATATTATCTTTGCACCCCCCTTTTCAAATTAATGTGTTTAGGTTTAGGAGGGGTGGGTTGACCTTCCCAAGGTCACACAGCTAACTATTAAGCAGCTAAGTTGGGCTTTAAACATGGGACTGACTGGCTCTCAAGTCTAATCCCACTGAAGTTTCCAGGCAATCATCCTCCCTTCATCTCCAAGCTCTCCTGAACCACTTTCTTTATGGCCAACTCCTGCTTACTTCAGTCCTCATTGGTCAGGGCACAATGATGGGTACATGGTAAGTGCTCCGCAAACACTTCCTGAATTAAATATCTAGTGTCAACTTTGAACCGGGTTCACATCATGAGAGTGAGAAAGCTCAGTCCCAAGGGAGGCAGAGAACCGAAGTCTTTGATGAATGCTGAGGTCAACGGAGATGGGACCTTTGCCATGTGGCCTGGAGAAATACAGGTTGCTCTTGGGCCATCACTGGTCTCTTGCCATTGTCCAGCTTCTCCAACAGGATCAGAATAGTGATTCATTAACTGTGTGACTATCCCCATTCTGTCATTCTTATTGTGTCAACACAATCTCAGAGTGTCTTGTTGAGTAAGTGGGGAATGAGTGAATGACCACTGACTTTTGTGCTGTGTAGACACCCAAATCTCACTTGTCTTGTGTTTTATCCTTTTTAACTCTTATGTTATACTGTGTAGGCATGAAACACTCAGAAATGCTTATCCCCCTGCCTTTCTGTCCAGAGAATGAAAGCTCATATTATAACCTAAGCATGCCCTCTAATCACAAAAGTGTTTTATGGAAAAAGAAGAATCATAGCAACCCCTTATCCAGCAGTTTCACAATCTCAAAATAAGAGATATCAAACAGACTATATCTATTCCAAGGCCGTATTTTCAAAGCCATAAATCTAGATACATAGTTAGACAAAAGATTATTAAACTACTTCCATAACCAAGAGACGCCCTACAGATGTGAGCTAGTTGAGAAATATTAGAATTTCAGGAACATTTTAGTGATTTATGGAAACTGGATGATAGAGTATTTTAAATTAGGACAGTACCAGAAAATCCAGAAATCCAGACTCTATATGATCATATCATCAAAACATAGACTGCTCATCAAAGATGTCTTGCCAAACCATCCTGAAAACTATAGACAATAGAAATCAAATTGTGTAACAATAGGTTCATGGGAAACCTTCAAGCCCCAGGTCCGTGGCCTGTTTATTGCAGCAATATTTTAGGATCTAAGCTCCTAGTTGTCAAAAACGTGCACAGCGCCCCAATTTGGTGAAGCTGATTCTTCTTTCCTGCATCTAACTTACCATGTGATACCCAAGACCTCAGCACCAAGGACAGAGCTCCCTTTATCCAGGAGTCCTGTTCAGTCTCAATGCGGCAAACAAGGCACTATTGTGAGTTCAAAATGAAACCATAGAATATTAGTGCGAGAAACACTTACGTAGCTCAATATTTTCATTTTACTGATGAAGAATCTGGGTTCCAAAAAAATCAAATGACCCACTTAACATCCCAGAGCCAAAGTACTAGAGCTCAGGCCTCCGAACTACCAGCCCTGAGCTCTTCCCCTGCGCTATATTGAGATCTCGAGTCGTGTTAGCTTCCCTGAATTGTCAGGGTGAGCTTTAGTGCCAAGAGTGAATATATGTAGGGGAAGGGATAGGGACAGGAAATACAGAGGAAAGAGAAAAGTCCATAGCTCCTCAGCCCAAAACACTTTGCTTATTACCTTCTGGGAGTGCAACCAGTTGGAAAGAGAGCACAGGTAATGCAGCATAAGTAAGTGGATTGTTCCTGCCAAGATCACAGCTTGAAGGAATGGATGGCAGATGGGAAGCCCCAGCCAGCCAAGCCCGGGACTGAGGACAGGGTGCAGCGACTATTTCCCAACCCCAGATTTTATCTAGTCCTCAGCACATATTGAGACCCCAACAGATATATACAATAATATAAATAATTCTTGGTGTTAAACAGGCATGACCCCTGCCCTCAGAGATGCACTCAGAACAGTATTCAATCAGCCACATCACAGTGAGAACAAATCCATGGCTCTCCCCAATGGTAATCTTCCCATGAGGAGGATTCATTGGACAACTTGTATAAATTCTCTGAGCCAGATTGTCCAGTTGAATAAAGGGATCAGATTGAACTAGAATCTAGTCACTAGATGATCTGGAAGCACCTTTCCTGAATCACCATCCCAGGATTTTGTTTCTAAGTGAGATTCAAGGGACTGGAAAGATGCTGTTAGGTAATGAGTCTCAGTGTTTCCCTCCCCCAACCTTCCCTACTAACCAGGAGGGACCACCCCTCTGATCCCATCACAGATTATATATGCCTGGATAACAGTGAAGCAATAAAACTGGAAGAAAAGGTGGATATGAATGCAGAGGCTATGTCAGGCCAGTTGGCTAGACATCAGAAGGCAGCTTTTATTCTAATGAGTTCACTGCTAACAACATTCTAACCCTCACCCTTACGGACTAATAAACTCAAATTCTATCAGGATCCCCAGTCGAATTTATCAAATTTGGGGATACTGATGTAAATGAATAAACTTTAATTGAAACTTAAGACCAGAATGCCAATTAAATCCCAAGGAGCACTCCAACTGTCAAATGGATTGGAAAAGTTATTCAAACCAATCACAGCTTTTCCATGGAGCCAAGTTATAGAAACATTGATGAGTTGGTGTAACACAGGAGGTCCAGACCCAGGCAATTAATCTGGCATTGTTGCAAGATCCCAAAGAAACCACAAGGAGGACAAGATGGAGCAGACATAGTCTTTATTACTTATGTACAGGGGCAGCGCCGTGACAGTGGATCGGTAAAGTCGCCGCACCCTGCTGGGTGGGATTGTGGTTTAAATAGCTAAGCCCTGGACACTTAGTTACTCAAGTGAAACTCTTTGCCTATGTGCAAGCAAACAAGTGAGCAGTTGGTAGACGGAAGGGTTCACGCCATTCTGTGTTGTCCCTCCTTGATACATATCTGGTGACTCAATTCAATTGTTTTTAGTAAAACTTTAGTTACTATTTTATTACCTTTTACCCCATGGCTCGCAGCCAGTATGGGTGACCACAGCGCCATGCAGCCGGGGAGGGAAAAGGGCCATCTCCAGCATCGACCCTACACTCCACCCCAACATTTTTGCTCTTCCACCTCACACTCTACGCGTGATTCTTCCGCAAGTCCCCCTGTGTGGGCAGAGCACTAGTAGCACATCGCATCCAGATACCACAAGTACAGTATAAGCTACAAGCACAGTCAAGCAGGAGAAGGTAGGTCAACGGTGTTCCATCGACTAAGCCAGAGCCATTCAGTGCGGTTCACGGGGTGGGTCGGCCAGGCAGGCCGTCAGCGGGGGACGTCGGGTGTTCAGAGCACACCGAGCAAGACCTTCGATTCTGGACATCGTGAAACGATCTGCCCATTGCAGAACGGAGTGGCAGGTACCTAGACTAAGGGTGGTAAGACAAATGAGATAAAGGGACAATAAGTAGAAAATCTTTACCATCTGGCAGGATGCACGCTGTTGTGCATTATAAGAGTTACACTCTGTGGGACCTGGCTGGGCTCGTGGCACCAGGCCTGTGTTCGTCCCCCCCACAGCACCCCAATCCTTAGCAGAGAGAAAGAGAAGAGGAGTTCTGATTTGCCATACAGAGGCAATGTAAGTGCCCCTCGGTATCAGGTCTGAAGCAGGACTCTGACACCGGACCGTGGTGGGTCACGTCCCTGAAACAGTTGGCTGTAACTACAGGTATTGCTCTAAGCCCGCCACCCGCTCCGCCCGGGGGGAGAGGAGAGAGCACCACTTGGGGCTAATCCGCACTGCCCAATCCCAAGTCAGGGCGGGCCACCCTGGGGAAACATCCTGGGGGGCTGGTGGGAGCAGGGTGTTCGGCTGCCCGTCCTGGTTTGAGGCCAGGCTGGCACGGACCTGGATATGAACGGGCCCGGCCCGTGGTTGGTTAGCGGAGCTCGTGGGGCTGCCAGTCCTTCCCACAGCTGCTCATTCAGCACCCGAATGGCAGCTGCCAGTCATGCCGTCCAACCCTGGAAGGAGTGAGTGTCAGTCCATAAAGCATTCTTTAAGAGGCTGTTTGTAACAGTCTATGAGTCCAGCGCCCACTGGGTTGTATGGGAGGTGGAAACACCTGTCAATGCGGAGGGCTTCAGCCCATTCTGGTACTAGGTGTCCAGTGAGGCGAGAGCCCTGATCCCTCTCAGTGTCTTCTGGGGAGTCATAGGAGGCACACAATTGCTTCAGCTCCCGAATAGTTGCTTTCTGCATAGTCTTTCCACGTGGGCAAGCCTGTAGAATATTCGTGGTGGCATCCACGCAGGTCAAGGCAAACCAGGCATGGCAAGGGTCCGATGTAGTCCACGTGCCATGGCGTCAGGCGTGTCCCACCCCGGCGCATCTTCCTGCTGCCATGAGGGAGAGGATGTGCTTGTCTTTCTGCACACACTGGGCATTGCTGACACACACGGTCATTACCTCTGTGTACTGCAGTAAGAGGCTCCAGGCCTTTATAGCCTCCCACATGGTTCTTTGGCCCACGTGGCATAGTTTCTGATGTAACCACTGGCCGTGTCTGCCACTGGAGCATCTTCTGGCCAGCAGACTCATGCCAAGACAGCTGCTTCGTCATTGCTCAGACTCCGGAAGGATTGGTGACCTCTGACGTGGAATACAGTCACAGTCATGGCACATGCACCACAGGTTGGCCCACATGAGCTGCTCCCGAAGGGGGTTCTGATATATTGTCCATACTGCACATTCCCAAGTGGGGACTGTCAGTCCTTGTTATACTGTCCAACTATCAGTACAGACAGTTAGGGGTCCAGGCTCCCACGTGATGACAGCCCATACCGCGTAGAGTTCAACCCACTGGCTGCTTTGCCTTCCCCGTCCTCTAGCTAGACATTCTCAGTAACGGGTTGATAACAATGGCGGGCCAGCAGGGCGGGGTGCCCAGCAGAAGCCATCCATGTACCGTACTTCCTCAGGAACAAGGTGGCTCCCCCTTGCGGACAAGTGATGCAACAGCATCTCCAGCTCAGGCTTTGGTTGTCCAGCGTCCTGATAGGTCACCTGTCCTAGAACAGCCTGCAGTTCTTTGCTCAAAGGACTAGTGGAAAGTTGGCTTCCCTGTTGGAGATGTGCCCTCCACTTGGTCAGGGTGGACGTCTGCACCACCACAGTCTGGGGCCACTGCATGACTGAGTACACCTAGCTGGTCATGGAGTAGGACGTGAAGGTCTTGCTGTGGCTTCTGTTGCTAATGAGGCTTGGTACGCTGCATCGACTTATTGTTCATTGGGGCTATCTTGGCCCTTGGCCCCGCACCACAGTTGGGACCAAAACCCGTATGGTACCTTCATCCTGTCTTGATGTTGGCGTGCCCTCCAACCATACCCCTCAGGTGTTACGTGAGCATCTAGTTCACACAGTTGGCTCTGGTCGACTATGCCCAGAGCCTGGGCAGTGGCTGGGGCTCTCTTAGCGGCCTGAGAAGCTGCCTCGTGGTGCTCTGTCCAGTCCCAGGCAGCCCCTTTCCGCAGCAGGGCACAAAGGGGCTGCACCAGCCGGGCCAAGTGAGGAATGAAGACCTGCCAGTAGCCTAACAAACCTAAAAGCTCCCGCCATCGCTCGGCCCGTTGTGGTGGCCGATAAGCCTGCACTTTCTCTATGACTGAGGCTGGCGTCACCTTTGTCTTACCCGACCAGATTACCCCAAGAAATGGACAGGTAAGCCAGGGCCTTGCACTTTGCTCTCGTTGACTTCCCGTCCTCGCTGTCAGAGGTGGGTGAGCAAAGAGGGGGCTGCTTTCTCTAAGGCGGGAAGAGAGTCAGAGGTTAGCAGGACACCGTCAATGTAATGACACAATAGCACTTTTGCTGAGCGACAAATCTGTGGCCACGAGCCCGTGGCGGGTAGTAGGGCAGTACAGGGTGTCCCATAAGCTACACGGCAAAAGTCCACTGTCACCCGTCCCAAGTGAGAGCAAATTGGTATTGACTCTCTTCAGTAATAGCTACAGAAAAGAAGGCATCAGCTAGGTCGGGCACATACTGATATGTCGCAAGCTGGTGACTCAAAGCATCAAACAAGTCTGTGATATTGGGGACCGCTGCCTGCAAGGGGGACACTACATTATGTAACTCTCCATAGCCCACTGTCATGCACCAGATGCCGCCTGGTTCGTGGGCGGGCCACACGGGCATGTCGTAGGGACTATGAGCTGGATGAATTATGTCTACTTTGCCAATTTCTGTATGGCTGCTGTTACCTCAGCATGCCCTCCCCCCTGCCAGGCGGTGCTGGCGGACATTCAACACCCACCAAGGGGATGGTGGCTGCACAGGGGTGTGCTGAGCATGTCCCCGTAGGACACCCTTCACTACCCTTGCTCTTAGGTGAAATTTACCAATTTACGTAGTAGTTTGCGGGCGCATGCCCACCAGGGCATCAATTCCAAGAATATACTTGGGAATGGGGAGACATACACTTGGAAAAGGGTTGGGGAGCTGTCTCAGCCCAAGGGTGAGAGTAACGGCTCACACATGGATGGCGGACCCCCTGGAACCATCAACGATGGATAAAAACCACCTAAAGCATCCAGGGTTGCCATATATGAGTGTACACTCATACAAAGAATCCACGCGGGTCATGACCTCGTGGAGATTTCATGGGGACCAATAGATGGCTAGTTTCATCCGTGGCCTCTGGTCCCTCGGCCTCCTCCCAAGAGAAGAAGCTACTCCTCCTCCCACCAGGCTCCTTCTCAGGATATTGAGGGGGGAAATGGACCAGAAAGTCCTGTTCCTGCCCTTCTTCCATTATCGGTTTCATCTTTCTCTGCTGCTTCATGGTCCTTGCTTCTCCTATAGTGGCCACCTGTAGCACTACAACCTGGATAAGATGCCCCACGTGGGCAGAAAGAACGGGGAAGATAATATTGGAGTATGAAGGAGAGACCGCCTGCATCACTTGGTCCCGCATGTCACCCGTGAAGATCTCCCTATCCGGCCCCTCCGTATTGGGGTTGTAAATAGTGCGCCGCATGCCCAGCTCGCGGATGAACTGCTGCAGTCCCGCCATGGTCAGCGACTGCCCAGGGGAGGACGGGAGATCCTCCTCCTCGGGCCATGTGTCGCGGCAGCCTAGCACCAGCCAGAACCACAGGGACATCTTCTGCGCGGCATAGACACTGAAGTTTTGTATCTGCTCGTAGAGGGTGGGGTGAATCGTGAGAACATACATTTGGTTAAGCTCATCCTCCGTTAGGAAAACATCGTCGGCACCCGTGTCCCACAGGCGCAAGAGCCAGGCGGTTACGCTCTCAGTGTCTCTCTGGCAGAATTTAGCCATCAGTTCAAGCAGCCTGGGCTCATAAAAGGGCTGAGGGGGGGTGTAGATGGCTTCCTGGGCGGGGGCAGCCTGCACTACTTCCTGCACTACTTCCTGCACTGCTTCCTGCACCCTTGGTGGCTGAGATTTAATTGTCTGTACCATCAACGAGTGGGCTTGCCGGGGCACCTCTGCCCCCTTATCTCTCTTAAGCGTCCTTCTATTGTCACTATTGACACCAAACTGACTCTCAGCAGTCGGGTCCCACTGCCGTGGGTCCCACCCCCTTCGAGAGATCACCACTCTGGCCTGGCCAGGAGACAAGGGGCAGCCCCGAATGCGAGCAAAGCGGCAAGCGATTGCTGTCAACTGCTTTCTAGTCTGTTCCAGCTGTTTTTCCAGAGCCTCCTTATTCTCACCCTGCGTAAGCCGCATGTCCCTTTCCAGCTTAATCTCCTCCTTCAAGCGCTCCCGTCTGAATTCGGCGGTTAACTGCTTCTCCGAGGCCATGACCACAGCTTCCAGGAGGGGCCACGCAACCTCCACGGCGGCCGCCCTTAAGTCTTTCTTCTTATCAAGTTTCAAGTGGTTCCCCACAGCCTTCAGGGCACTTATGATCGTTTCGGGACTATCGGGGGTTTCCCCCCAGTCCCTTGGCGGACCCCAAGAGTCCACCAACTTGGCCAGGTGATACCACATGCCACTAGACGGCCAGCCTGGGATTCCCCCCGGCCCTGCCTTACTCCGCCTGTCCCCCGGGGCCCACTCATCTCGGGAGCCCCTGGGAAGTGTGTAGTTCTGGCCACGCCTCAGGAATGTCAGACTCGGAAAATTAGGCTGGCGCTTCAAGAACCCAAAGAAACCTTGAGGAGGGTTAGATGGATCAGACATAGTCTTTATTACTTACATACAGGGACAAGCACCATGACAGCCGGTCGGTGAAGGCTCCGTGCCCCTCTGGGTGGGGTCGCAGTTTAAATAGCTAAGCTCTGGGCAGTTACTCAAGTGAAACCCGTTGCTTACGTGCATGCAAGCAGGTGAGCAGGGGGTAGGGGGAAGGCTACGTGCCATTCTGTGTCGTTGCCTCCTTGATACATATCTGATGACTCAGTTCTATTGTTCTTAGTAAGACCTTAGTTACTCTTTTACTGCCCTCTATCCCATGGCTCACAGCCAGCACCTGTGACCACAACACCATATGGCTGGGGAGGGGGAAGGGTCATGTCCATCATAGACCCTACCCTTGGTCGAGATGAGTCCATTAAATTATTGGATTGCTTAACAGCATCAGGCTCTCCTGCCCTGCCATCTTGCCATCTCCACCACTGGGGTCCACATGTCAGTAGATTGGCTCCTCCCAACACTTCCCAGACAAACTACACCCAGACAAAGGGGTAGATGTTGCTTTTATAGGACAGATTCTCCTTCCTTCTGTTTCTGTTGATAACTAATTTCTCTTCTGACTGATCCCTTCTTGGGGGGTGTGTGTGTGTGTGTGTATGTGTGTGTATATAAATTTATTTAAAATCAAGTCTTTTTGGTCTTGTTGGAATTCTCTTTTCTTTTAAGGTTATTTTGTGACTCTGCTGATTGGTTCAACTATTACCTGTTTGCCAAGTTTGGGAATTAGAAGAGGGAGGCTATATCGGTTACTGTATTTCCCCATATATAAGAAGCAAACTTTTTCAAAAAAATTTGGGATGTTAAAACTGGGTGCATCTTATACAGTGGTTGTAGTTTTTTTACTTGCTTGTCCCGATTTTTCATGCTTGTTTTTGCGCTCATTGTTGAAAACAGTGATTCATCATCAGACACAGATGAGGACAAGCTAATGAATGAATGGGAGTTTTGACAGTGATGAGTTGTATGAATTTTATAATGACTAAAACTTGAGTTCAATAACTTTATTTAATACATTCTTTTTTCAGATTTCTGGCCCCAACACTAAGGTGCGTCTTCTGCATGGGGAAATATGGTAGATATTGTACCGTCCCAGACCACCCTTAGACTCAGTCTTAAAACCACAATAATTTGTGATTTCTCATGCACTGTGGGTCAGTTGGTCATGGTCACACCTGATCTTATATCCAGGGGTCCGCTGTGACCTTCTGATCTGAATTGAACTTAGCTGAGACTGCTCGAGTGGCTCTCACCCTTCTGGGACAAGCAAGCGAGCTGAGCCCTGTTCTCAAGGCACTGACAGCTGACGGAAACCGAGCAGAAACTCACAAGACCACCTAAGGCGGAGGCTTGGAACTAGCACGCTGTTATTCCTACCTTTTTCTTTTTTTTTTTTCTTCATTTTTCCGAAGCTGGAAACGGGGAGGCAGTCAGACAGACTCCTGCATGTGCCCAACCGGGATCCACCCGGCATGCCCACCAGGGGGCGATGCTTTGTCCATCTGGGGCGTCGTTCTGCTGCATCCAGAGCCATTCTAGTGCCTGAGGCAGAGGCCACAGAGCCATCCTCAGTGCCCGGGCCAACTTTGCTCCAATGGAGCCTTGGCTGTGGGAGGGGAAGAGAGAGACAGAGAGGAAGGAGAGGGGGAGGGGCGGAGAAGCAGATGGGCACTTCTCCTGTGTGCCCTGGCTGGGAATCAAACCCCGCACTCCCGCACGCCAGGCTGACGCTCTACCGCTGAGCCAACCGGCCAGGGCCCTACCTCTTTCTATTAGCCAAAGAAGTCACAAGGTTCAACCCAATGTCAAGGGCGGGGAGGAACTCCAGTCATATGAAAAAGGGCATGGTCACAGAGAGGGGTAAAGAATGGGGTGAATGATACAACTGCCACAGGCACCTTGCTCCTGTCCCCGGTGTCTCGGCTGACCACCACTGACATTGTTAGCACACTTTCTAGTTTGAAAGCACTCCAGTGTAGATTGTCTCATTTGATCCTCAAAGAAGCCTCCTAGATTAAGACAATGGTCTTCCTTATTTCACAAATGAGGATACTGAACCTGAAGGATGCTGGGAAATCGAGATCTAGAGACTCCATTCTGGTTCGTCTGTCCTCAGATGTGTGCTCTCCCCCCCGCTGCCGCTCAGCTTCTTCCCGCCCTGGGAGAGCTCGGATGCCGAATCAGCAGTCTCCTGGGACCCTGCGGCTGGCCCTCCCGCCCGGGGCCTGATCCTGGACCCTTGCCCACTCCGGCTCTGAGTCAGCAGCCCCCTAGCTGACTCCTTAAAGTCCTTGTCTTCCATCTCTCCACACTGCCCCCGCCTGCCCCTGCCCCACAGCTGCCAGCCAGCACCCGCACAGCCCGTTCTGGAGAAGGTGGTGTGTCCCCTCCTTGATCCACCATCCTGGGGGATGCCTTGGGCTGTGTGATCCTCTGCCTCCCTCCTCTCGTTGTTGCTTTTTCCGAGAGTAGCCAGAGTTCATGCACCACAGACTGAGTGGCCCGGCCCAGGGGCACTGGGAGTGTTGAAACTGTCCTAAAAAATAATAAAAATAAAGACTTTGGGTTCAGCCTTCTAGTTCGCACTTTTTGGAGCTCCCTTTAACCTATCTTATTGCTCTTATTGAACATAATTGAAACTCAAGGGGAAGAGTTCTCAGGCAATGGAAACTCACACCTTGCCTGGGGTCTGGACCTTTCCTGGACCTTTCCTGAACTCTGTAGTCATTGATTTAACAAGAACTGACTGGATGCTTCCTGCCTGCCAAGCCTGTGCTAGTCAGAGACAATGCAAAGATGAATTAGATATTGTCCTTGGCTATAGAAAGAAGGGACACAAACAATGACAGCGTGACCACGCTGTGCAGGGGACCGTGCCTGGTTCTGTAGGAGCGCAGGGGCAGGAGAGCCTGGGCCACCTCATGTGACCAGGAGAAAGCTCAGAAAAGACAGGATATTATTTCTCTCTTACATACAGGCCAGATATGGGACCAAGGCTGGTTTGGAGTCCACTGTCAGGGATTCAGGCTTTTTCTACCTTGCTTCTTCCTTGTGCATGGAGTTGACCACATGGTCAAGAAGGGACATCTTATTCCAAGCAACGGGGATAAGAAAGGGACAGGGGCCCTGGCCTGTTGGCTCAGCGGTAGAGCATCGGCCTACCGTGCAGAGGACCCGGGTTCGATTCCCGGCCAGGGCACACAGGAGAAGCGCCCATTTGCTTCTCCACCCCTCCACCGCGCCTTCCTCTCTGTCTCTCTCTTCCCCTCCCGCAGCCAAGCCTCCATTGGAGCAAAGATGGCCCGGGCGCTGGGGATGGCTCCTTGGCCTCTGCCCCAGGCGCTAGAGTGGCTCTGGTCGCAATATGGCGACACCCAGGATGGTCACAACATGGCGACGCCCAGGATGGGCAGAGCATCGCCCCCTGGTGGGCGTGCCGGGTGGATCCCGGTCGGGGGCATGCGGGAGTCTGTCTGACTGTCTCTCCCTGTTTCCAGCTTCAGAAAAGAAAATGCAAAAAAAAAAAAAGAAAGGGACAGGGAATAAAGGGTACGTGAGTGCAGATTTTTAACACAAGGCTCGCGGGAAGGCTGCCAGGTGACACCTAACTGAGTCGCTCTTTGGTTCACATGACCACGCCCAGTTACCAGGGAGGCTGGGAAATGTGGTCTTTGTTCTTGCAACCTCATACTTAGCCAAAAAGGATGCTATCGAGCAAGAAGAGAGAACCAATATCCAAGACCACAAGGCCTAATGCCATGAAAGGAATTTCAGTTTGCACCGTAGCAGACAGTGGGTCACTAAAGAACTTTGAGAAGGGGAGCAACAGATATGATTTGCATATGGAATGGTCGGCTCGCGATGCTGTGTGAAGAGAACACTGGGAGGGAAAAAGAAGAGAAACCTGTACAACGGCCACTTCAAAGCACCTGTGGCCAGACACACAAGGAGGGAAGAGGGCAGAAAGGGGAGATGCCAGCGAAGGGGCAAGGGAAAGAATGCGGGATTCCTTAGACCAGGCAACGGGGCGCGGGAGGCCGTCAGAAATGACCCCTAGTTTCTAATAAGACAGTAGTAATGTCCAATAAATCTTTAATAATAGTTAAATAAAAAAAATAAATGAAGAGTTGTTTATAAGGGGTTACACAAGTTAACAATTTTAAAATGCTTAGAACCATGTCTAGCACATAACAAGCACTCAGAAAGTGACCGACTCTCTGTTGACAGAAAAGGCCCTAGCTTCATAGTCTCTCCTCCAGGGCAAGACGACCTTCTATGTAGCGGTCCCCGCTCGCCTCCACTCCAGCCCGCTCCACACTGCAGTTAGAGCAACGGCCCAGCTAGCACCACAGTCCTAGTCAGGGGAGGCACTGTCAACGCTGGGACCCTGGCCCCAGACAGAGGCACAAAGGATGACCCAAACGGATCTAGATTTTCCACTTATTCACAAAAACCTTGCCGGGCCCACCCAGAACAGGTAAGCAGTTCTCATCTTCACCCAGGGGCAGTGGGAAATACTGGGTCCGAGGGTTCGCTCAGTGAGCCCATGAGATTTTGCTATTGGCCTGCAGACGCTCCCTTCATCCTATTGGTCAGCCGTGGACTGTGCCCCGCCCACACTCCAACACTCGGTTTATTTCATCGACCATTTCTCAAGCGCCTCCTGTGTGCCAGGCTGAAGAGCCAGCGATGACTCAACCTTGGCCGGCGGCCTGGAGATGCTCACATGGAGAGAGCTTTTAGGACTGGCCGGCTCTGGCGGTGGGAACCTGGCCGGAGCTGAATGTTCGAGCTCCTTTGACAGATGGAGATGGAGAGGCCTGGGCCAGACGGCAGCACCTACAGGACGCAGCAAAGGAGGATTTTATGTTCTCAGTCCCCCCACCCCCTACCCCCGCCTTCTGCGAGAAGCCAAACTGGGGATACACAGAATCCTGGATCTGATTTAAGGACAGAGACCCAAAGTGCCGTCCGTGCCCGCGCCTAAAGCACCCTCCCCTTTTCCACCTTAGGACTCAGCCCTGCCATCGCTACCCTAGTTGGATCTTTTGGGGCATTCTTCCCTGGGGTATCCGCTCCAGAATGCTGAATGCACACTTCTCAAAATCACACCCTTTCTACCTTAGTGCTTCCTCAGGGCAGGGGCCTTCCCCACCCCACCCCCTTCCCTCCTGAAAAGTGTCACTCTTGAAAGACTGGTCAGAAGGTTGTTCTGTGAGGGTCACAGAGAGAAACAGGGCCTTCTGAAGGGACTGAGCTCCCGGTCTGCCATCATTAGACTAGACACTGAACCACTCAGAACCTGGTTCAATGTGTTTCTCATTGTTCCCCAAATCAGTTTAATTAAAGTCAGTCTCACCTGAAACCCAAGACTAATGCATGTCTACAAGGTGCCTCCGGTGGCTCCTTCGACAGGGGCAGTCTCCCCCTGAAGCATCTTGGAACGACCCTCAGCAGGCTGAGGAACCATTACCACGGCCGGCCGGAGCTGGGCCTTCACGGAGCAAGGCTGAAATGCCACTCTGGAAAGCCACAGGGCATCAATATTTCATGCCTCTGGAACTGTCTTTGTTTTTATGCAAATTGCTCGGGCGGCCAGATGGGCAAGGGCTGGCAGTGTCATCCATCACCAGGCTACTCCCTCCCCCCCCCCACCCTGCCACCGCTAGGGCCCTGCAGCCTGGCCTCGGCTGTGGCCCGTCCTCTCTCGGTCTGCACAGTGGGCCACAGCCCTGTCCTCAACACTGGGGGACACAGAGGAAGCCAGAGGCCAGGTCTCTGTGCTGGGGGACTCACAGATGGAAAGACCTCATGCTGAGAGGGGTGGCAGCTTGTCACTCAGTGCCAGGCTGTGCAGCAGTCATTTTAATGCACAAGGAACCCTGGGGGCAGGCGGAACAAGGCTGCTGTCCTTAGGTTGCAGGTGAAACACCGAGGCTTAAGGACACTAAAGGAACTGCCCAAGGTCACCCAGCATGTCTGCAGCAGAGTGGCTCCAGGGTGCCCTCCTGTCGTCCAGTCACACCTCTAATCCAATCCCACTGGGAGCCATGACCTGGAGGCACTGCCCTCTTGCTGGCCCAGCCTGCCTGTGATCTATCTGCATGGCTCTAGCTCCTATAGCCTCTGTCTCCACAGCTGGACCACCTCACCTTCCTAGTAGCCTCAGCCAGGCCACAACAAATGCTGCCTGTTTCCCAGAGCCCAGGCCCCTGTGCAGGAACTTAGTAACAGTGATGCAAGCACCACTCAGTGCAGGACCCTTCAGGCATGCAGCCCTAGGTCCCAGGGACAGACAGAGCCTGCCGGGATTGGTCGGCTCCCTGCGATGTCACCAGGCTGGAGTCAGCTCAGCTGCTGTAGAGCAGACCCTCCAGTAACTATCTGAGGGACCTCGGAAAAGTCACAGCCTTTTGCATCTGTGATGTCCAAGACCCCTTCTAAGTCTCTACACCTATGAACCAATGGTCCTGATTCCTAATCACTCTCTTCCCCTGTTACTTCTCCCCTAAGACAGGGTCTGAGTGAAACGAAATAAGTGGCTACAGTCAGCGTTTCAGTGGCCAGGGCCCTTTACCCAAGCCCAGGAGTGTTGCAGAGTTTGGATGCCACCTGGCCGGGCTGCTGCGGGGGACTTCCTCCCCTGAGATGGGGCCACAGCAGAGCTCTCCCGACGTCCCCCAGTTCCAGAATTTCGGGTGTAAATTTCTGCGCCCCACAGAAGAAGCAGGAGCAAACTCCCGCGGGCCTGTCCCGTGACTGCACTGTCCCGTTTCTCCCTTGTGTGACAACAGTCTAGCAGCAGACACAGCAAACTCCCCTTCACAGCCGAGGAACTCAGAAAGGCAAAGAGCAAGAAGATGTGAACCTGGCGCTCAGGAAGGTTCAGAGCAGCCCCAGCACTCGGAGCCCAGGTCTGTCTGAGTCCAGAGCAGCTCTCCGTGCTTTGGTGCTGCCTGGAAGGGACCTTGATTTCATGTCTCAGGTCAGTGGGACATTCCCGAGCTTGGAGTTTGCAGGTAAACCCGTCTTTCACGTGCATTCAGCCTTCCTTTGCGTGTGCTATCTTGCACATGCCTAGGATGCTCTTCCTCGTACCCTCTTCTCGGTTTCAGAAGATTCTATATATCCATTTATCCTACAAGACTCAGCCCAGGCTGCTCCTGAGAGATGAGAGCTTCCCCTCCTCTGTGCTCAGCACCCCACCCACAGCGGCCCCGGGCACCTTCCCCTCTCCCTGCAGCCAGCTCAGAGCAGGGTGCTGTACGTGCATTGCTCACCCAGTCCTCTCTGCCTCCTGTGAGCTAGCTCCCGATATTTCCATTTTACAATCATAAACTCACACCTTTTTGCTTTTTGCCCACCCCCCCACTGCATCTGCGTCTCACCACGGAGCACAGAGCGGGGCATGCGCTGTGCTGAGAGGCCAGTGCTGTGCTTGTGGGAAGAGAACCCGCACACCGCTGTCCGCAGTGCTGAGCGGTGCAGCGGGTCGTCGCTGTGGAAATGAGAGTCTGGGCCATTCCGAACTCGCCGTCGTTTGAGCCCTGACCTGCAGAAAACAGTTTCCTATCTACTCCCACCCTTTGACTCGCCCTTGCCCTGCCTCTGCGCTGCCTTCTCTCTAGTTCCAGTGGACGCAGTTGGGGTGACCGAGGCTCCCCTGAGTGTGCACAGTCCTGCTCATGCCTTTGTCCCAGAAACTGGAGCACAGGAGTTTAGGTCAGAAGGGCAAGCCCAGACCGAAGCCAGAGAGGCCGCGGGATCTGATAAGGGAGTTTGTTTTTCATGACTCGGTGTCCAGTTGATCCGAATGAGGCCCGGGGCCCCTGGCCCGGCTCCCAGTTGCTGGTGGTAATGGAGCCAGAGGTCAGAGTGGAGAGCAAGGAGATCAGGTTCTTGGGCCAGGACCAAACCGGACTGCGTCACTGGCCTGCACGCTGGGGAGAAGGGGCCAGAGGACATGCGTGTGGGGGGGGGGGGGGTGGCAGGGTGACTGGGAGGTCAGACCGCAACAGGACAGCATGAGAAACGGTTAGGACTTTAGCCAAGGGGTGTCAGACTGTTCTCCAGAGAACTGGAGAGGCTCTAAGGAGCAGGGAACATGGGGGCCCAGCAGGCAGGGTCAGGACCCCCGCCCACCTCTAACGCAAGCAGAGCGGGCTCTCTTTACCTCTCTCGTGTATTAGACTTTCATTCAAGATTCCTTCGAAGAGGGAATTTGTGGTGAGGGGAAAGAGGAGGAGGAAGAGGGAGAGAGAGGGGTGAGGGAGGGAGAAGGAGGGGGAGGAAAAGGGGAAGGAGGACTCACGGTGCCCCGGATTGCAAACGCCCTGTCTTTGACCTCAGCTCCTTCTGTCTCGTGTCAGTTGCAGGGTAAGGAATCTACCAGGCGCCCCATTGGTGGAGAGTCCACACCATCACTAGACAGCCTGTGTGGCCTGTGTAAACCCTACCCCCTCTTCCGAGCACCCCCACTCGTCTTCAGAGAATCGCTCTTCTGGGCTGTCACACCATCGCACTGAAAGGTCCCCTCTCCATGGACTGCCTTTGTGCCCTGCATGTCCTTCCCTCGGCTCAAGTGTTCTTCCAGGGGCTCAAATGCCACCTCCGCAGGGAGCCTTCACTGACTTCCTCAGGCGGAGTGATTCCCATCAATACACACACTCCCCTCCCCACCTGTGGCCCGTACAGGTGCGTAACCGCAGCACAGAGGTGAAACCGCAAGTCTCGGCTCACCTGTCAGCTCTGCCATCTCAGGAACTACATGACCTTGAGCAAGCAAATATCCCTGGGACTCACTTGCCCCAAACATGAGATAATAATACTGTGTAGTACCTGCTACTGTTGCGGGTACTACCCACTATCATGAGATGATTGACCTAAAAGCATGAGGCCCCGGACCCAGCCGAGAGTAGGCACGTGACGAACAGCGGCCACTGTGAATCCTCTTACGGCCCAGGAATTTCGCGACCAGCTCACAGGCCTGTTCCTGCACTTTTTCCTCTTCGTGACTTAAACACACACCGAACAATTTGTGTTTTTCTTTCAATTTACTCTTTTGACAAAAATGACAGATTCCTGCCAACGAGAGGAAAGAAAAGAAGCAATGTCAGGAAGAGAAAAAAAATAAGAAAGGTGAAAGGTGAATCCCTTATTTTTTTCCTTTCTTCTCTCTCTCTCTCTTTTTTTAAAGGAGAGAGAGAGAGAGAGAGAGAGAGAGAAGAAGAAGGGAGGAAGATGAGAAGCATCAATTAGTAGTTGCAGCTCTTTGTTTTTCATTGATTGCTTCTCACACATATCTTGACCAGTGACTCTACCCAAGCCAGTGACCCCTTGCTCAAGCCAGAGACCTTGGACTCAAGCCAGCAACCTTGGGATCCAAGCCAGCGACCTTTGGGCTCAAGCCAACAACCTTGGGACTCAAGCCAGCGACCTTTGGGCTCAAGCCAGCAACCATGGAGTCATGTCTATGATCCCACGTTCAAGCCAGTGACCCTACACTCAACCTGGATGAACCCATCCATGTTCAAGCCAGTGACCTTGGGGTTTTGAAACCTCAGCAACCTAGGTCAATGCTTTATCCACTGTGCCACTGCCTGGGCAGGCAGAGTCTAGGTTTTCTACCCCCTAGAAAGCCCTGCCTCCCACCCAGAATTTGTGGAATTGTATTTTTTCAGCTGTGACTCTCAATGCCCCATTGTGCTTACAGGCTGCCTAGCCAGCCCTCCATGAGAGACAGCAAAAGGTCCATTCTCCTAGGATGGCCCACAAAACCCACCAGTAAGGGTCCTGGTGGAGTAGATGTGCTGCCTCCATGGACCCCTGCAAGCTAAAGCCCTGATTTCCATCAACCGTGTTGGTAGGCCAGGCATTGTTCTAAGTGCTTCGTGTGTGTTAATTCAGTTACACCATGGCAGGAATGCTGCGTTGGATGTACTACTATTCTCATCCTTGCTTTATAAATGAGGAAGTGGAGGCTCAGAAAAATCAAGTAATTTGCCCAAGGTCACAGAGCTAGTAGCTGAACCAAGATTTAGATCCAGGCAATCGGCTCTAGAGCCTGTGCTAGACTGTTGTGCTGTATTGTCTCAGAGAGATAAACGATCTGCTCAAGGTGACCAGATTAATAAATGTTGTAAAACTCAATGTCAAGCCTGACCAGGCAGTGGTGCAGTGGATAGAGCATTGACCTGGGATGCTGAGGACCCAGGTTCAAAACCATGAGTTTGCTGGCTTGAGTGCAGGCTCATCCGGCTTGAGGGTGGACTCACCAGCTTAAGTGCGGGATCGCCAGTATGAGCATGGGATCATAGATGTGACCCCATGGTCACTGGCTTGAGCCCAAAGGTTGCTGGCTTGAGCTCAAGGTCGCTGGCTTGAGCCCAAGGTCGCTGGCTTGAGCAAGGGGTCACTGACTCGGCTGGAGCCCCCTGGTCAAGGCATGTATGAGAAAGCAATCGATGAAGAGCTAAGGTGCCACAACTTCAAGTTGATGCTTCTCATCTCTCTCCCTTCCTTTCTCTCTGTCTCTCTCTCTCTCTCTCTTGCTATAAACAAACAAACAAAAAAGCAAGAAAACTCAATGTCACGTCTTATAACACCAATGCAGTTTATCCCAGTGCTCTGCCTCTCCAAATAGAGCCCTTTGGGACACTATAGGCAGAGAGCGCATCCCCTGCGGGGATGAGGGGTCCTCTCTCTG
Organism: Saccopteryx leptura; assembly: GCF_036850995.1. NCBI lineage: Eukaryota > Metazoa > Chordata > Mammalia > Chiroptera > Emballonuridae > Saccopteryx > Saccopteryx leptura. The sequence goes on from NC_089513.1 coordinate 69,570,452, forward strand.
CAGTGTCTTCCCTGACACTAGCTCCTTCCAGGCCATGGCCTTCCCAGGATGCCTAAAGGGGGCCTGGTTGGAGTTGGAGGAAGGGCTCTGTCCCCAGTTGGTCAGGCCAAGCTTCTGTCCCCCAGGTCCAGGGGGACTTCAGCAAGCCCCCCGTTGTACTCCTACTCTGGCCCTTCTCCTAGGCACATGGGAGAGGCCCAGACAAAGTCTAGGTCCCTGTCATAGGAACCCCAGTGCCAGGGACCAGTCACTGAGGAACGCAGCAGCACCAGGGCTGACTTGATCACCCACTTAAGGGCAAGGTCTCCTACGAGCTGGAGGTAATGCTACAAGACCACCAGCCTCCATGCCTACGTGTGACCATCAGCTTTCAGGGAACGGCCCCTGAATCCAGGCTCTGGGTCCGTGTCTGATCTGTGCACCTTCAGCCATGAAGGCAGAGGGTCGTCCTTTCCCCAGTTCACTTTGTCGGCCCCGACGCCCTGCGCCCTGCACCTGCCCACCGACCCCGACCGATTCTCTCTCGGCTTCTTCCGGAGAGAGAGACAGCAAAGGCGATCCTATTTCACGGATGGGTAGGGTTTCTGAATCCAGGCACCCACTGCCAGGCTTCTTCCTGCCAGAGCTGCTGCCCGCCTGACAGCAGCGGGTCCCTCGCCATGGGCAGCTGACCCAGCCCGAGCACCCAGCACTCCCACGGGCCGAACCAGAGGCACCTTCTCCCGCACTGCTCCGCTCCCGCCGGTGAGTCCTGAGCCCCATTCCTCCCTCTGACCCACACTTCAGTCTCTGCAGCTGGATCTCAGCCTCCGTCTCAAGGGGCCCTGCACCTCTTTCTCCTGGACTTCCTGGAGAATTCCGGTGAAAGTCAGTTGTGAGCACAGCGACAAGCCTGAGCTACCCAGCCTGGCTCCGTTCCTAGCATACTCTTAGGAAGACACGTTATTCTTATGGTCCACAATCCTAGCTCATGTGGCTCAGAGCCTTCTAGAGTACCAGTTTCAACCCCCCCATCTATGCCTGGGCTTTGTCATAGCTGTCCCTAGATCCTCACCCACTATGCCCATTTCTGCTCCAGAAATTCGGGAGCCTTCTTAGGGTTTAAGGCAGGGGTCCCCAAACTACGGCCCGTGGGCCGCATGCGGCCCCCTGAGGCCATTTATCCGGCCCCCGCTGCACTTCCGGAAGGGGCACCTCTTTCATTGGTGGTCAGTGAGAGGAGCACATTGACCATCTCATTAGCCAAAAGCAGGCCCATAGTTCCCATTGAAATACTGGTCAGTTTGTTGATTTAAATTTACTTGTTCTTTATTTTAAATATTGTATTTGTTCCCGTTTTGTTTTTTTTTTTACTTTAAAGTAAGATATGTGCAGTGTGCATAGGGATTTGTTCATAGTTTATTTTATAGTCTGGCCCTCCAACAGTCTGAGGGACAGTGAACTGGCCCCCTGTGTAAAAAGTTTGGGGACCCCTGGTTTAAGGAGTCCCCAGAGTCCCCACTGTTCAACGGCCCACATGAGAGCCGATACCCAAGCCCAGGAGGCAGACGCAGAAGAACTTCAGCTGGAGGAGTAGACAGGTACACTGGCTTCGGTGGGACTTTGTCAACCGCATGGGACCCCTCCCACCACCTACCCACCCACCTGGGCAGGTGCCTGCCACTCCAGGTGGCCGCTTCATCCATCAGCTCACACCTTCAGGCACCGATCAATGAATTATTCAATAAATATTTGCGGAGGGTCTTCAATGGGCATAGTGGGGTGGTACAGGGTAGGAATCCTTGCCCCAAATCTCTCTGTAAACACTGTTATTGCCCCGGCTTTCCAGATGAGGGGGGTTTCTTTAAGGAAGTGATCCCAAAAAAGTAACTCAAGATTGGGGGCATTTGCCAAAAGGAGGCTGGCCTTTGGCAATTGTTGGTCAGTGTCAACATTTACCCACAGAGCCTGCTTCCCCAGCCTGGGAAGGTGAGTGTAGAGGTGTAGTTGGGGGCTGCCAGATGGAGCAAGGTCCCCCCCCCGAGTTCCCTGAAGGATAGCACATGCGGTAGCAGAACCCAGAATTGGCCATAGAGACTGGATGCGGCCATAGAGACTGGATGCGGCCATAGAGACCGGATGAGGCCAGCGTCCTGCCACAGCACAGAAGCCGACAGGCACGCCCGGTCCCAGGCTGAGGGTGCTGGGGGCCTCCATCCAGGTGTGGAGGAATCTCTGGGCACCTTGTGCAGGGGTAACTGGATCCACCTGGCTGTGAGCTGGGGCACCTGGTCACCACACGGGGAGGCCATGGCAGCAATCCAGGCCAGAGGGGAGGTCTGCGCAGGCTGGCACCGTGAGAGGAGGGGCGGGGAGGGTTGAGGAGGTTGGACCTCACTGGGGGGGGGGGGCGGCAGTTCCCCCAGGATTTGGAAAATGATGGGGTGTGAAGGTCGGGGAGAAGGACACCTTTTCCTGAATAGTGAACCAGACGGGGCACAAACTGGGGGACGAAAAAGACGAGGTGAGCTCGAACAATCACGGGGGCGCCAAAGGAAGGCCCAGGCATGCTCTCAAAACCATGCCAGCTCCAGGCTCCTAAACGTACTGTGACCAACCTCTATGTGGCACTCGTTTAATCATGTCAACAGCCCTCTGATCTAAGGAGCCTCCCCATTTTACAGGTGAAGAAACTGAGGCACAGGTCGAATGACTTGTGCAGGGCTGGTGGGTCACAGTGGCAGGTCTCGGCCTGCAGGCTCCAGAGTCAGGCTTGTGACGTCAGGAGGGAGCTGTCCCGGCCTCTGTGGTGAATAGCAGCAGTGTGACTGTAAGCCCTGCTATTCCTGCCAGCGTGAATTATCCTGAAATCCTTCTTTTCAGCATCGCGGCTGCTGCTGCCCAGGTTTTAAAGGAAAAAGTGGCTGCCGGTGTCATTCCATCTCTATAGGAAGACAGCTCTGTCCTTGAGCTGTCCCCACAAGGGGAGAGACAGACAGCCCCTGCTGTGCCCACCCCACTGACAAGGAAGAGAGCCACGTGACAAGGTCCCCAGGCCCCCACCAACCCTCCCCTGTCGTCCTCCAATTGGTCCAAGTAACAGAACAACATCCTCGGGTTCCTAGAGGCAGACGGGCTAGAGGGGGGATGGTCAGAGCGCACCTGGAACAGACACCTGTGAGCGTGGGCGGGGTCTGGGGCTGCAGGTCTGTGCACAGGAGCCCACATGTGTCTCTGCATATCTGCACACGAGAACACGTCTATCCATGTGTTCAGGTGACTTGGTGATTGTAATGGCTGCAAGCATGCGTCTGTGACTACTGGTATGAGAAGGTGCATGTCACCATCTTGGTGAGTGTGTCTGTGTGGGGCTGCATGTGTGTCCATGTGCATAATCCATGTCTCTGTGTGTATGTGTCCCGAGCACAGTGCCTGGCTGAGTGAGCATAGATCACACATGGTGGTGGGTCTGCTATTGTGGGACTGACTGACCAGGAAGATGGTTGGCTTTGGAACTAGAGAACTTGAGTTTGAGTCACAACTTCATAACGGAGTGGCTAAAGGACCTGTGGGCAGTCACACACCCTGTTAGACCTCAGTTTCCTCATCTGTTAAGTGGGGATAATGACCCTCCGCTACCTTAGGGGCCATTGTGAGACTCAAGTCCCTGTGGAAGCACCTGGCCAGCCCGAGTGTAGGAGACGGGTGGACAGGGGAAAGCAGTCTCACCACAAGCAAAGGGGCTTAGAGTTCAAACCATACACGTCGTCCCCAGCTTCCTGTGGCCCGAAGACATCTGTCCCGGGGCACCCAGCAGGCTGGGCAGAGCAGGGCAGCCCCGGAGAGGGCCGGGCTGTTGCACTAGTGTGTGTGGTACTGTCCTTTCACTGGTGCCAGAACAGGGAACGAAGAAACGGCCGTCCCACCCAAATCCTGGCCGTGGCCCCGCTGACAGAGCGGCCAGCGTTCGCTGGGCACCTGCTGTGTTTATTCTATGTGGTGTCACTTTCTCACCACGTGTAGGAGGCAGGCACTAAAAGGCCACTTGTCTTGAGTCACACAGACACTAAGAGGCCAAGCCAGGACTGCGAGCAGCTGGCTGCCTCCACTTCCCCACCGAGTCAGCCTCCTGGCCGGTGCTGCTCTGGGCTTCCGGCTCTACCCTCCAATGCCCCAGGGCTGCCGTTCCGACCCTCTGCGCAGCGAGGCTGGGAGGCCTGGGCACTTGTAGGCACCTCCCCACGGGGATGGGGCAAGGGCAGGCAGCTCAGCCAGGAAGCCTTGCCTAAGACTCCAGCTTACTATTCCCTGGGGAAACTGAGGCCCATGAAGGGTGGGGTAACAAAATCCCGACCGCTGGTAAGGCAGACAGGAACAGAATCTATGTTCTTCCGGCGCCCGAGGGTGGGCCCGCAAGGAGTTCAAGGTGAAGGAGGAGCTAAGGCGCGGACTGAGGGCAGGCTGAGGACAGGGAGGAGGAGGGCCATAGTGCCACCTTGGAGGGAGAGTCAGCAAGACCCCAGGCCTGGCTGAGCGAAGATGGGAAGCGCAGTGCCACCCGTGATGGAAGGAGGGGGCACCGTGGAGACACCAAGGCAGAGTGGACTGTGGTTTGGGTCCAGCAGAACCATAGCGTCCTCTTCTGTCCAGCCTTCCATCAGCCCAAGGTTGGCCTTCCTTCCATGGTCCCCTCCTTTGCTCACCAGTGGGCAGAGGGGACGCACCCTGTGCCAGGCCCACCTTCCCACCCTCGACCCCCATCTGCCGCCAGCCCCGTGACAACCGAGCTCGCCCTCTGTGCAGCCGTGCGTTCCCTGTCCCTGGGGCTCCCCAGGGCCATGTGCAGTGCATACGGTTGTCTTTGCGCAATGACTTCTTCCATTCTGGGACTCACAGGTGGCTCCTGCCTCACCTGAGCGTGTAGGAGGGGTTGAAGTTGCTAAGCAACCAAAGGCGCGTGATGGGAAAGGCCATGGAAGGGACTCGGGACGCTCAGGCTCAGGGTGGCTCTGTCACCTTGAGAGGCCAGACGTACAGCCCAGCACTCGCACAGACATCTGCACAACATCTGCTCCGGGAGAGGCACAGGGCTGAGCCCCTGCTGGGCCCTGCGTGCAGGAAGCGCCCATCTTGTCTGGGAAGAGGCCGCCAGCACTGCAAAGCCACACCTAGCAAACAGGAAGTGCTACAGAGTATGGGCAGCAGCCAGGGTCTCTACATCAGGACTACATCAGGCAGCCAGGAAAGCTTCGTGGAACAGACGGGGCTGGAAATGACAGTGGTTCCACTATCCTAAGAATGCCTACTACGTGCCAGGCACCCTGTTCACAACATACATCATCTCTTTCCCGTCAGGAACCTTAAGGAAGGTATAATTAGAACCATTTAGAAAGGAAGAAAACAGAGTTCACAGAGGTGGTGATTTGCCCAAGACCACACACCCAGTGAGTGCAGAATGGAGATTCAAACCCTGTCTGTCTGTCTGTCTGTCTGTCTTAGAGAAAAGGGAATGAGCAAAGGTCAGGATGGGGGTGGGAGGTGTAAGATTCACTGGGTCCATGCGCGGGCCAGCCTGTCCCCAAGTGCAAAAACGACAGCGTTCAGCGGAGATAAGATATGGATCAAATAATGTGTTAAAATCCTGGCACGGAGTGGGGGGTGGGGCCTGACTGGGTAGCTCAGTTGGTTAGAGCATCATCCCAATAGGCCAAGGCTGTCAGTTGCAGGTTCAAACCTGGTCAGAGCACATACAAAAATCAACCAAGAAATGCATAAATAAGTGGAACAACAAGTTTATTTCTCTCTCTCTCTCTAAAAATTTACTTAAAAAAACAAAAACAAAAAACCTGTCTGGGGGGTTCTCGGGAGGGCAAGGGCACCTTCACCTGGCATCGTTAGGCTAAGCTTCATCTTCTGGTGACGTTAGACTGGCTCAAATGGTGGCCTGGAGGAAAGAAAACACCTGTATGTTCAGAGGAGAAAAGAGGTTGTTTTAACCCAATGCACTGTCTCAGTTGGCCAGGCAAGTGCCAAGATTCTGGGTGGAATAGAGATTGTAGGAGATTCTTGAGTAGGGTGTTTACTTCAGCTGTGGGTGAGAGTTCAGCCATGAGTACTGGTAATTCTACTGAAGCCTTAGAACAGGGGTCTCCAAACTACGGCCCGTGGGCCGCATGCGGACCCCTGAGGCCATTTATCCTGTCCTCCCCACCGCACTTCCAGAAGGGGCACCTCTTTCATTGGTGGTCAGTGAGAGGAGCATAGTTCCCATTGAAATACTGGTCAGTTTATTGATTTATAATTTACTTGTTCTTTATTTTAAATATTGTATTTGTTCCCGTTTTGTTTTTTTACTTTAAAATAAGATATGTGCAGTGTGCATAGGGATTTGTTCATAGTTTTTTTTTATAGTCCGGCCCTCCAACGGTCTGAGGGACAGTGAACTGGCCCCCTGTGTAAAAAGTTTGGGGACCCCTGCCTTAGACTACTGGGTAGTAGAAAGAATGTAGGACTCAGGGAAAGCCACTAGGGACCCACACCCTGCAGGGCCCTGTCCCATGCAATGGGAGAGGGCCCCCAAATACCCCAGCCCTACATCTCCACCCTCAGCGGGGTGCCCCACCCCACCTGGAGCAACCAGCTCCCCCCAGAAGCCAGATGGCAGCCCCAGACAGAACCAGCTCCAATCTTGGCTCACACAACTGTCATCGTCACTCCGTAGTGAGATAAGCGAACGTGAGTGTGGAACCACTCTGAGGGACTCCAGCGCTGGAGGCTGTCCTTGTCACCGGTGAGAGAAATGGCTCCACGGGCTGTGACCCTCAGCCCGGCCGGCCAGCCTGCCGCCAGTGTTCTTAAGTTGAAATCAAAGTGTGAGGAGGGAACCCTGGGCTATGTCTGTGGACTAATAGACGTATCCCAAACCAGTGGATGTGCTCTCCTTAACCCCAGCCCAACACACACACACACACACACACACACACTTACTTTCTTACTTCTTAACTGCCTAAATGATTTCTTAAAAATCACTCTCGGCCCTGGCCAGTTGGCTCAGTGGTAGAGTGTCGGCCTGGCGTGCAGAAGTCCCGGGTTCGATTCCCAGCCAGGGCACACAGGAGAAGCGCCCATCTGCTTCTCCACCCCTCCCCCTCTCCTTCCTCTCTGTCTCTCTCTTCCCCTCCCGCAGCCGAGGCTCCATTGGAGCAAAGATGGCCCGGGTGCTGGGGATGGCTCCTTGGCCTCTGCCCCAGGCACTAGAGTGGCTCTGGTCGCGACAGAGCGACGCCCCGGAGGGGCAGAGCATTGCCCCCTGGTGGGCGTGCCGGGTGGATCCCGGTCGGGCGCATGCGGGAGTCTGTCTGACTGTCTCTCCCCGTTTCCAGCTTCAGAAAAATACAAAAAAAAAAAAAAAAAAATCACTCTCAATAAACATCCTGGACTTAGGCAAACAAACAAACAAACAAACAAAAAACCCTAATAGCTGTTGGCTTCTAAAGTTCCTATTAGGTAGGGAAGCTGGGGAAAGCAATAGCTATACCTTAATGATCTTTCCAACAGGCATTTTATATACGTTATCTCATTTGATGTCCCCTCAAATCAAGGCTCGGGGCTCCTGGCCGAGGCGGAGCTGCGGCACAGAGGGCTCACTGCCGGGGAGGGGGGGCGCTCCTGGGCCACCAGCCCCCTCCCTCAGGCTCTTTCTTCCCCACAGGGCCAGTGGGGTCGTGTATGCCGCCCACCACTGGGGCCGAGGGGTAGTGGTGGACGTGATGACAAGTCGTTGAATTCTAGGTATGTTTTGAAGATATAACCAAAAGAACACACGAGGCACTGGCTGTCGAGTGTGAGTGAAAGAAAAGTGATAAGGCCCTGGCCGGTTGGCTCAGTGGTAGAGCGTCGGCCTGGTGTGCAGGAGTCCCGGGTTCGATTCCCGGCCAGGACACACAGGAGAAGCGCCCATCTGCTTCTCCACCCTTTCCCCTCTCCTTCCTCTCTGTCTCTCTCTTCCCCTCCCGCAGCCGAGGCTCCATTGGAGCAAAGTTGGCCCGGGCGCTGAGGATGGCTCCATGGCCTCTGCCTCAGGCGCTAGAATGGCTCTGGTCACAACAGAGTGATGCCCCAGATGGGCAGAGCATCGCCTCCTGATGGGCGTGCCAGGTAGATCCCGGTCAGGCGCATGCGGGAGTCTGTCTGACTGCCTCCCCATTTCCAACTTCGGAAAAATACAAAAAAAAAAAAAAGAAAAAAAGAAAAGTGATAAGGATGAGATTGGGTGTGGAAGGGTTCAGTACCCCGGAGGACTTCCTACAAATGCAAAATTTTATGCTTTATTATTAGAAAACATTAACTTACAAATAATTTCATTTAATCTAAAAAAGAAAAGAAATATTAGCTTCCTCTTTCATTATGGCCTCTCTCTACTACCATGGATGGAGACTCTCTTGGCTAGAGAAATTTTTTCTTTCTATGCAATTTTTCAAGTGATTTGCACCCTGAGTCAGACTCAGGGTGCAAACTGATCTCCAAGGAAGAATGTTGCCAAAACAACCACGAGATTCTTTTCCCAGCTAAACAGAAATCATTTCTCAGTCCAATGGCGTACCTTACGTCAATGAGCAAGAGCCAGCTGTCCCTCGTCCTCACTCCCGTATGACGAACTTCTTTCTCTCTCGCAGCTCACGGCAGGCCGGGAAGACTGAGGGTCTCCATGCTGCTTCCCCGACTCCCCTAGGATGGACGGATGCGGCTGGAAAGAAATGGAGGTCGCTCTGGTCAATTTCGATAACTCGGACGAAATCCAGGAACAGCCAGACTACACCACCGACTTCAGTCCCACCAGCCCCAAAAGCTGCCCTGGGAGCGGCCCCTTCTCCAACTGGAGGACCCTCATCAGTGACAGCACCAGCAACGAGTCGGCCTTTGCCAAGCTCCCCGAAGACTTCGTCGACCTGCCCGGGCCTGAGCCGGCGGTCATGAACGAAGGGAACCAGCGGGTGATCATCAACATCGCTGGGCTGAGATTCGAGACCCAGCTCCGCACCCTCAGTCAGTTTCCAGAGACCCTCCTGGGAGACCGGGACAAAAGGGTACAGTTCTTTGACTCCATGAGAAACGAGTATTTCTTCGATAGGAACCGGCCCAGTTTTGACGGGATCCTCTATTATTACCAGTCTGGTGGGAAAATCCGACGCCCGGCCAACGTCCCTATCGACGTCTTCGCCGATGAGATCAACTTCTATGAGCTGGGGAGCGAGGCCATGGACGAGTTCCGGGAGGACGAAGGCTTCATCAAAGACCCCGAAACGCCGCTCCCCGCCAACGACTTCCACCGGCAGTTCTGGCTCCTCTTCGAGTACCCCGAGAGCTCCAACGCCGCCCGGGGCGTGGCCACGGTCTCCGTCTTGGTCGTGATCATCTCCATCACCATCTTCTGCATGGAGACTCTCCCCGAGTTCCGAGAGGACAGGGAGCTGAAGGTGGTGAGGGACCCCGGCCTCAACACCAGCAGGACGATCCTCGCCCACACCATATTCACCGACCCCTTCTTCATGGTGGAGTCCACCTGCATCGTGTGGTTCACCTTCGAGCTGGTGCTCCGGTTTGTGGTCTGCCCCAGCAAGACCGGCTTCTTCAAGAACATCATGAACATCATCGACATCATCTCCATCATCCCTTACTTTGCAACCGTCATCACAGAGCTGGTCCAGCAGACAGAACCCAGCGCCCAGCAGAACACGTCCCTGGCCATCCTGAGGGTCATCCGGCTGGTGCGGGTCTTCCGCATCTTCAAGCTCTCCCGCCACTCCAAGGGGCTGCAGATCCTGGGACAGACGCTGAAGGCTTCCATGCAGGAGCTGGGGCTGCTCATCTTCTTCCTCTTCATCGGGGTCATCCTCTTCTCCAGCGCCGTCTACTTCGCCGAGGTGGATGAGCCGGAGTCCCATTTCTCTAGCATTCCTGATGGCTTCTGGTGGGCCGTGGTCACCATGACAACGGTGGGGTATGGAGACATGTGCCCGACCACCGCAGGGGGGAAGATTGTAGGCATCTTGTGTGCCATTGCGGGGGTCCTCACCATTGCCCTCCCTGTGCCCGTCATTGTCTCCAACTTTAACTACTTCTACCATCGGGAGACTGAAAATGAGAGGCAGAACATCCCGAGAGAAATCAACAAAATCATCCACAGTGCGGGTTCAAGAATGGGCAGCACCGAGTCTCTTAGTAAGAGCAACGGCGGCTGCTCTGCAGAGAAGCCTAGGAAGTGAACCGTCCGGGGCTTCCTGGCTCGCTGCGTCTCTCTGTCTCTGTGTCTCCCTGTCTCTCTCCCTCCTCCTCCAGTCTCTGTCTCTCTTCCCCTGCCTCTTGCACTCTGCTTTTCCAAAGACCAAAATGCATCTTTTTGTGACCAACAGGCTATCTTTGACTACAAGTGGTTTTAATAAACGTATTTTGCTGCCGCGTTTTCTAAGCTGTTTCTTCTCAACCAACCACAGGAAGATTTTGTTCTCCTTTCCTGTGAGCGGGGAGTTCGGGTCCGTGCTTCTCACCTGTGGTTCCCAAGACCAGCTCTATTGGTCTTTCCCAATGACGGGCACAGGGAGGGCAATGGTGAGGACCCCTGCAATGGCACACAGGATGCCTACAATCTTCCCCCCTGCGATGTTCGGTATCTCATTGCATCTCTAAACAACCAGTAGAACAGATTTGATTATTATTCCCATAATAGTTATGCAGAGGAACTAGGGGACAGCCACTTACCCAGGGTCACCAGAAACAGTGACAGAGTCAATGCTGGGGTCCAAATCTCCTACCTGCCAGTCTAGTGTTCTCTCCACTAAGGTATGTGATGGGGGCGCGGGCGGGGGCGGAGGGGCTGAGGGCTCTGTCATTCAGAGGACTCAGGCAGCACACCTCTGGGCAGGAACGATCTTCCCTAGGGCCCCTCCACCTCCACGCAGCTCGGGAAGGCAGGACCTGCCTGGGCCCGGCCCCTCAGTGCCTTCCTTGAGCAGGAGACAAGAAGAAACATCCCCAGGTGCATTCCAGCTGGTGTGTCTCCATGAATTTACGCACAGGCTGGAACCCTGAGTGGGGGGCCTCCTGTGAAGAGGAGAAAGAGGTGTACACCCAAGGACCGCGCTAGGGAAATGGTCATATGCTCCTGCCTTGGCATTCAGCCCCCTTTGGGCCATCAGGAATTGACCTGTGGGGCATCTGGGGTGGGAGTAGCAGGGTCCTAAGTCATGTGCCCAGAGGCCAGGCCTCCCCAAGGAGGGTGGCTGTGGCAGGCCACCTGGCAGAGAATCCAGCTCAGCCCACCAGCTCCCACAATGAGGGGATGGAGCTGGGAATCCCCAGAAGTCAGGGAGGGACGCCTGTTCTCCATCCCTTCCCATTCACTCCCTCAAGTTAGGAAGCGCCTGCCTTCCTCAGACCCAACGCTCAATATCTGGCCACACCTCAAAGGTGACAATGGCCTCCAGCCACCGGTCACTGCACAGCTCCACTCTACAAGACCTAAGTCACACCCCACAACACATAATCCAGGCACACACCCAGCTCTACACAACCCTGCAAGACACAAAGCTGCAGCCACGATACACTGCACAGTGTCCAGGAGTTGGGTCACATGCTGGTTTCACGGACAGAAACTAATTTTGAGGACTCTGTAGAAAGAGTTAACTGACGAGGGGTGGGGAAAGCAGTCAGGGTGGGGATCACATCATGATCAACACACTGCCCCCTGCTGGACGCATCATACATTCATTGTTTTATTTCATCTGAAACAACCACTGCAAGGGAGATCTTACTTCCATGTACAGAGAAGGAAACTGAAGCTTCAAAGAGTTGAATAAGCTCTCCCTACATGGGAAACATTCACAGGCACCCCCAAATCAAGGGAATGCAAAACCAAGATGAGCAGACATCAATGGAACCCCAATTGTCCTCTCTCCCCACCTTCTTGTCCAAAGACCCAGCCCCTATATCTGTCACCCTCAATCCACCTGCACCTACCAGGCAAACTAAAGGTAGTGGTACCATCGCCTGGGACAGCATCATCCTCTGCGGTTCTGGGACATCAGAGAGGCTGAGAGTGGAGCTACCCCTCGCTGCACCAGCCTCTCCTGCTTCACGCCTGCGCAGAGGCCTCGCAGAGGAGCTCAGTCACTCATCTAAGAAGGCGGGGCTGGGCCTCTGGGACAACCTCCCAGACACAGAGCTCCCCGTGCAGTGTGGCCGGAGTGGCTTACACCCAGACGCAGCTCACACACAAGGGTTCCCCGCCTTATTCTTCCAACTTGGTCAGCAGCTCGCCCTCTGATGGCTCTGCCCAGCCCTCACTCTGCCCCAGACGCTGACCCCTTCCCACGACTCCCTCAGACACCCTCCGGGGGCCACAACTGGGGTAGAGATGTATCAGGCAGGATGCTTTCGGTTGCAAGTGGCAGAAACCCAACTCAGACTGCGCCGAAAGAGAGGACCGGATCGGTTCACGTGATTGAGACACGCAGGAGGGAAACTGACTGTAGGGCCCCTGAGTCTGGGGACCCTAATGGCACCTCCAGAGCTCCTGTCGCCTCTGTCCACCTCCCTTCTCTGCATGCCTCTGAGGCTGGACGGCATCCCTTCCCCCTGACGCAGGCGCTCTCCGGGGGCTAGGGAGCACGGTTGCCGCAGGTCACAGCGTGTCTCCATCTATCCAAAAAAGAATACTAACTAAAACTAAATACATATATGCACACACATGTAATCACCTTTGCATCTGATTATTATCTATCATTCCTCGCAGAAATGTTAGATCCTGAGGGTAGGGATTGTCTTCTCTCTGGCCCACTGCTGTGTTCCCGGGGTCTGTCACAGCACACAGCAGATACTCAAGGAACGTGTGTTGACATAATGAATTGTCCCTTCAAGCCTTCCCTCCCAATTACCCTAAAGAGACCAAACTAAGCCACTCTATGGCCTGGTAAGATTTTGTTCTCGCCCATCCCTCCACCCCCAAACCCTCCTAGACTATAGCGGAAGGCCAGACGCTCCCAGTGAGGGGTTTGAATGCAGGGGCCCTTGAAAGCCTTACAGCAGTGGGCCTGGGCTCTGAGGCTGGGGTGCAGCTAGGAAACAGGCACAGGGGAGGCCTGGCCTAAGGCCCTGCAGACTCCCCAGCACCCTCCCGGGCCCATCTGCCTGAGGGGAAAACTTAGAGGAGAGGAGGACCCCCGCCGTCTCTGAGACCCCAATTTGGGAAGTCTTTCAGAAGGTCACGTCTGGGACCCCTTCACAAGTTTTCCAGGGGAACACTTGAGCCTTCGGAAGGCTGCCCTTCTCCACAAGCCCCGCCTCCAGGGCAGCATGAGCTCCTCCCCTTGAGCCCAGACTCTGCCTGGAGCCCCACCCCCACCCGGCGCTGACCCAGCCGGCCCCTCCCCAGGACGCCTGCTCCCCCGGGGACTCCTGCCCAGGCCGCCTCCACACCAGCCTCTGAAGAAGGGGTGCGGTCCCGCCTCCAGTGACAAAGCTTCACCCTTCTCCCCGTATTCCCTCCGTGTTAGATCCCAGGGATGGAAGGAAGGGGTCACCCAAGGTGCCCCTGGCCCCGCGGCAGCTGTCCAGCCTCCTATAAAATAAAACCCGCTCACCCCATGGAGGGAAGCTCCCCAGAGGCCCTTTGAAAAGAGGAAGAAAGCCACCCTGGTCTCCTCAGAGACCACCGTGTGGCCTGGCGGCAGCTCCCAGAGACAGGAGACCGGAGACCGGCTGCCTCAAACGCAGGGATGAAAAGGAGCCAGCAGTGGCCGGGACGGGGAGGTGGGGAACAGGAAGATCAGACAGACTTTTGTTATTGCTTCCCAGGGGGAGCAGAGGCAGAAAGCCGCCTGCGAAATGTCACCGGATAATGAGTGCTGCTCCCCTCGTCACGGAGGTGCCTGTCAGATGCATGTGGAGGGAATGACAGGAAACCTCATTCGGAATTTTGGGTGGTTCTTCTTTCTCTTCTGAGCCAGAGGGGCCACGGATGAACCCCTTTCTTCCCACCACCACCCTACTGTCCGATTGTTAACAGAAATCATATGTGCAAATATAACAGGAAAAAAAAATAAACAGAACAGAAATAATAACACCAAGTGCCCAAGGCGATTGTGGAACTGAAATAAGATAGTGTGTGAAATTCCTTAGCCAAAGGTAAAACATGGTATAGCAAGCAGGATGAAGGTAGATGGTGCCCAGGATAAGAACTCACCTGCAGGAGGGTAAAGCCTTCAAGGGCCACAGCTGTGCCTTTGTAATAGTATAATCCCTGCCCAGTGTCTGGTGTGTAACAGGCACTCGGCAAATCAAAGAAGGAAACGAGTAAGAGAGAAAAGTAGAGGTGACACAATGATCAGATGAGCTCCCCTGACAAACAACAATAACTTCCCTCTGTTGTATGCCATGCACGATTCTAAGATGCTCAGATGCCGCAGCTAACAAGTGGCCGAGGCAGGATTCAAACCTGGAAGCTTGGCTGCAGGTCTGTCTACAGTGTAGGTCTCTGCCCCAAACCACCTCTACTCACAGCACTGTTTGAGGAGAGCCTGGATGGCTGAGCCCAGGAGAGTTTCTGCCTGTTGAAATCCTGCCCAGCAAACACGCCCTCCTCCAAGAAGCTTATTTGGATCAGACGTTGCCCATGCTGTGTCTACCTTCCCCTTCCCCCAGCTCAGCTCATCACTATAGCCTCAGAACCCCAATACTACAGGCCAGGCTCAGAGTCGGTGTTCAGTTGTATTTTCTAAATTAAAGTGTGATGACACTGGTTCTCTGGTGCTGAATGAGTGTGCACGAGCTCTCTACTGCTGCGTAACAAATCATCCCAAGACTTAGCTTAAAATAAAGTACATTTATTATCTCACAGTTTCTGTGGGTCAAGAATCCAGGCAGCTTAGCTGGATGTCAGCCGGTGTCGCAGGCACTTTAAGGCTCAACCAGGACTTGTGGGGGAAGACCCAGCATCGGCAGTTTTAGATTTTGAAGGTGGAGCCTTTCTTCTCTTCCGCCACCGGAGCGCCCTCTACTCTACTTGGACGTGTGTAATACATACTCCCCTTCCCTTTGTAGAAGCAACTCTCAGTAAAGCAGACAGGCTTGTGAGCAGGGCGTGGGATTGGGGGGACGGCTATCTGGTTGTGCTGTCTTAGCTTCAGTCCGCGGCTTTCTGAGGTTTTTAAGGAGATCATCCTGCTGTGGTTTGGGGGGGAGGCATGCTGATGTTGGGGGCACTGGGTGGCATTCTAATGACCTTGCCCCGCAGCAACCATAGAGAGAGGCCACCCCCTGAGGAAGAGGACAATGCTCTTACAGAAGTGGATTCTTAGTGTCAGTCATCCAAAGAGGAGGGACTTGGGCAGGTGGATGGGGAGCCCCCGCCTCTACTAAAACCTCCCTCTCTTCCATCTAGACCTGAAGGGCAGAAACTGTCCAGATATGAACTTCACGGCAGAAAGCAATAGGAGGATACGGGAGGCCAAATACTGGTCCCCCAAAGATGTCCACATCCTGATCCCTGAAACCTGTGACTGTGTTAACATGGCAAAAGGAACTTTGCAGATGTGACTACATTAGGATCTTGAGATGGGAGGTCATCCTGGATCAGTGGTCCCCAACCCCCAGGCCGTGGACCAGTACTGGTCCGTGGGCCATTTGGTACCGGTCCACAGAGAAAGAATAAATAACTTACATTATTTCCGTTTTATTTATATTTAAGTCTGAATGATGTTTTATTTTTTAAAATGACCAGATTCCCCCTGTTACATCCATCTAAAACTCACTCTTGACGCTTGTCTAGGTCACTTGATACATTTATCCCTCCCACCCTAAAAGCCTGTCCGTGAAAATATTTTCTGACATTAAACAGGTCTGTGGCCCAAAAAAGGTTGGGGACCACTGTCTCTCTGCCTCCCTGCTTCTCACTTCAGAAAAATACAAAAGAAGAAGAAGAAGAAGAAGGGGAAAGAAAAAGAGACACCAGGTATATGTGGGCACAGAGGAAAGGTCGTGAGAGGACACAGTAAGAAGGCAGCCATCTGCAAGCCAAGGAGAGAGGCCTGGGGAGAATCTGACCTTGCCGACACCTTGATCTTGGACTTCAGCCTCCAGAAGAGGGAGAAATGAATTTCTGTTGTTTATACCAACCAGTAGGTGATATTTTCTTATGATATCCCAAACTAACTAACACACCACTGGAGACGAGAAGAAAGCTACAGAAGTCAGAGTGGTCAGAGGAGAGAGGGTCCCGGGAGACATACAGCTTTGCCAGGGAGTACCCCTTGGGCAGGAGAAAGCCCTTCCTCTGTACTTAGGTCTAAATAACCCTGGGAATCCAGGCCAAGTCCATAGCCCAGCTGTCACCAGGTAACTAAAATATCTGCATGGCACAATCTGCACCAGCTTGACCATTGATCCATTCATCTGACTCTCAGGCCCAAGACTGTGATTTCTGAAGTTTCCCAGATCCCGATCCGTTCTCTCCCTAACTGGCCTGGGACTCCCTGGACTCAAAGTGCTCAGAGACTCTCTACTTTTTTACATATTAGGCAAACTCGCCAGGACCTCAGACCAGGGACTGAAGCACTAGGGAAATGGGGCACTAGACCTGAGGACTCTGACTGCGGCTCCACAGGGCAGGGAGGGGGCTGGGCTGGCAGGGGCTGGTGGGAGACCCCGTGTGTGACTCTGTGTCCTTCGTGTGTCTGCCTGTGTGCACTCGCGTCTTTGTGACCTCGCAATTCTCAGCACTAGGGATCGTGCCACTCAAGCAGAGATTTGCCCACTCCTGTCACAAGGCACAAGCACCCTTTCAGGTTAGACCATCTCAGAAGCTGAGGCCATGAGACTGGCCACCAACATGACCCAGGGAGTCCCGGGAACACAAGGCTGGGCATCTGGACAGCCAGTCTATCCACAATCCCCTTCGCTACTTATAAACGACTCTCTCTTGATGAGAAACGTCCCCCAGGGAGCTGATATGGGGACAGCTACAACTTGGGGCTGAGCTGGCAGGACTTCCCAGGCTACAGCTCAGAGCCGCAGGAGGTGTGGCTGGCCCCCACCCAGGACACTCCTGGACACAGGAGAGGCCTGTCTCCAGGGGCTCCTTGTTCCCTCTCACAGGCCCTAAAAATAAAGTGCCTAGGACACAGTTATTCTGGTCTCAGTGCTAAACGGAGCCCTGGGAAAGAAAGGGGCTCTCAAGTTTCGTGGCTGGGGCCAGAGGAGAGGACAAGGACAGAGGTGGGGGAGGGGAGGGTGCAGATGGAGCTCCAGCATCGGCCCTGGAGAAACCGAGGCCACCAGCTCGGAGGAGGTGGCCGGGCCATGAGCAGCTCCCGAAAGGGAGGCGCAATTCCACCAGCCAGAGCGGGGAGACAGCCTGGGTCTGCATCCCCCCTCGCCTCAGCCCCGAGGCTGCGGGGAGTGTCTAATACACCCAATCCTGGTTTGTCTCCAGGCTCCCTGGAGCTGCAGCTCCTTGGGGTGAAGGGCTGTTCCACCGACTCAGAGCCCCTCAGGCACACACAGCAGGTACATCTTTGCCGAGCCAACTCCAGTCCCAAATGTCAGTCTGGTATCACAGGTGATCCCGAAAGGTCAGAGAGGGAGGACAGCAGAGAACAAAGACTGAGGAAGAAGAGGCTAACCAGCAAGACATTCACTGAGGAAGGGGCTTCCGGACAGGCACCACATTTTCTGTTTCTATGCCTCCTGCAGAAGCTGATGTTCTGCATCATAGGCATTTAGTAAAATCTATTCTTGGACTGGCCACTGCCCTGGGAACCTGGGGTGGGGAAGGAGGAACATTGCTGGATAGAAAACAAGGTGTATACAAAGCAGGTATTTGAGACTTGACCACTAGAGGGCGCTCCAGGACAAGAGCTGAGTGTCGGCAGCTCGCACCCGTTCTGGAGTTTAGAGAGGGGCAGATTGGGGTTTGTTTACTCCTTCAAATACATCTACTGAGCAATTAATTACTCTGTGTCAAACGCTAAGTGCTATGAAGGACATAAAATGATTTTGATGCAACTGCTGCCCTCAACGGCGGGGTCATCTCATTCAAAAGATGAGAGGCATGAACGAAAAGGAACATATTCGTGTCTGTCTACTGGTGATTTCCATTTATGAGAGGCTGATTTCATAAATTTTTATCATCTCCATTATCCGAGCCCCCCAAAGCACCCCATGAGGTGGAGGGTCCCTGTCGTGCTCTCTGATGGACACAGTACCCAGAACAGAGAGCTTCACACAGTAGGTACACAAAGCATACTTTTTAATAAATAAGACCAGCGATGATTCTAATTAGTCCCAAGCAAACCCAGTGGCCAGGGGTCCACCAGCAAGTGCTCCTGCAGTTTGAGAGGTTTGGTGAAGTGGGCGTCACATGCAGTGGGGGGGGGGGGGGCGGGTTCTTCTCAGAGGAGGTGACCTTGAAGCTGGGTTTGAAGGACGAAGAGCAGTTCACAGGTTAGAGGAAGTGGGAAGGGGCTTACTTAGCAAAGGGAACAGCATGAGCGGTGTGGAGAGGCCAGCCCTGCAGAGCTGGGCATGACAGTGCCAGGACAGACCAGATGTCCCTCGGCAGGAAGGGACATGCCCTGCCATTCGGGGCTGCCAACCGTGACCAGGGCTTTGCCCCACCCCCACCCCCACGTTCCCACTGTCTGCTTCCTGCCCTTTGCTGCTGCGTTTCCAGCTGTCTCGGCCTTCCTGACACTGGCAACCTGTCGGTTCTTTCCCCCTTCGGCTGCAAGCAAGAAACAAACTGCACAGCTCAGAAAACAATCCATCATTTTGTCATAACATTTCCATTTCAAAGACTTCCTTTCCAAGCTTCTCTGGCCAAATGCTTCCTCTCATTAGCATGAGGAGATGTAGCAGGAGAGATGAGTGACAAGGAAGAGAGAGGAAGTGGAAATGGGGCGCTAGACCTGAGGACTCTGGCTGCAGCTCCGCAGGGCAGGGAGGGGGCTGGGCTGGCAGGGGCTGGTGGGAGATCCCGTGTGTGGCTGTGTCCTTCGTGTGTCTGCCTGTGTGCACTCGCGTCTTTGTGACCTTGCAATTCTCAGCACTCAGGATCGTGCCACTCAAGCAGAGATTTGCCCACTCCTGTCACAAGGCACAAGCTCCCCACCCCCACCCCTACCCCCGGTACTTGCTTGGCCCCCATGGATGCCAGGAGCTCTCCTGGGTACTGAGGATGCAGAGGAAGGACCGGGTGCTGTCCACCAGGCTCCCGGGCAGGGAACAACCTGGAAGCACCCCCAGGATAAATGCTGAGCAATTAGGAACAGGGAGATGGGGGTCAGGTGGAATGGGGTGTCACCTGAGAGGACGCAGAAGCTGGTCTTGATGGATGAGAAGCAGTTCTCAGAGAAGAAAGGAGCATCAGGCAAAGGAGAGGGCAAGAGCCAGGCCGGGGCCAGCCCTGCAGGGAGCTGGGGTAGCCAAGGCAACTGATGCCCGGGGGCGGATGGGAACATCCGGAGGACTGGGCTACCCTCTCCCCGCCCTGGTGGGAACCGGGTGGTGAGTCCACCCAGCTCCTCCCCATAAGCAAACAGCAGCTGTGCTAGCGACCTGGCCCCTCCATCCCCTTGCGGACCCCACAGACATCTGGGCCTGCTGCAGAACACATGTGGCAGAACCTTAAAACCTGGAGGCAGCTTGGCCACCTTCTCGCCCCTTCAGCGTCCTCCCAGAGTGCACTGAGCCGCTCCCCAGGGACAGCAAAGGGCTGGCAGTGTTGTGGGCTCAGGAACGGGCGGGTGTGAGCAGGGTGGGTACTTACAGAGACCTAAAAGGGAAGAGGAGACCACAGCAAGCAGTGTGACCCCGAGGACCTCCCCGAGCAGGTCATTCATCCATTCACCCTTTCACTCAGTCCTCCAACAGGACTTGAATTGTGGCAATCCATGAGTTAGGCACCCAAGATATCAAAACGAGAGGAGCACAGTGTCGGTGAGGGAGACAGACCGGAAACTAAGGTGGGGACACTAAGCACTCCACTGAGGAGTGGGGCACCAAGAGGCCGCAGCCCAGACTGGTCGGGAGCATCCTGAAGAGACTGGACTGAGGGGAGGTCGGCAGGACAATCAACCGTCCGAGGGGTTGGGGTGTGGAAGAAAGTCTGGGCAGTGTTTTCCAGCAGCCCGGAGACCTGGGAGCAGGACGGGCGGGGCAGCCCACTCCCATCAGCCCCTGGGGGGAGCTGCCTCAGTGCCTGGTCACTGCCTTCTCAGGACACAGCAGGACACCAGGGCCCGGTGGGCGGGGCTTGGGCCCAGGTGTGGTGAGGGGCCAGGCCACCAGGGCCCGGTGGGCGGGGCTTGGGCCCGGGTGTGGTGAGGGGCCAGGCCACCAGGCCCCGGTGGGCGGGGCTTGGGCCCGGGTGTGGTGAGGGGCCAGGCCACCAGGGCCCGGTGGGCGGGGCTTGGGCCCGGGTGTGGTGAGGGACCAGGCCACCAGGGCCCGGTGGGCGGGGCTTGGGCCCAGGTGTGGTGAGGGGCCAGGCCACCAGGGCCCGGTGGGCGGGGCTTGGGCCCAGGTGTGGTGAGGGGCCAGGCCACCAGGGCCCGGTGGGCGGGGCTTGGGCCCAGGTGTGGTGAGGGGACAGGCCACCAGGGCCCGGTGGGCGGGGCTTGGGCCCAGGTGTGGTGAGGGGCCAGGCCACCAGGGCCCGGTGGGCGGGGCTTGGGCCCAGGTGTGGTGAGGGGCCAGGCCACCAGGGCCCGGTGGGCGGGGCTTGGGCCCAGGTGTGGTGAGGGGCCAGGCCACCAGGGCCCGGTGGGCGGGGCTTGGGCCCAGGTGTGGTGAGGGGCCAGGCCACCAGGGCCCGGTGGGCGGGGCTTGGGCCCCGGTGTGGTGAGGGGCCAGGCCACCAGGGCCCGGTGGGCGGGGCTTGGGCCCCGGTGTGGTGAGGGGCCATCTGGTCCAAGCTCCCGATTTAGAAACGTCATTAAATTTAGACTTTCTACATTAACCTCCAATTGCGGTTTGACTATTTAAAATACAATTTGTTAAGCATAAACCTTGAAATGTCACACAATTTTTGTGAGCCTGTTCGGCAGTTTTTAAAATCTACAAGAAGCCTAAAATAATGAACGTGACCCAGTTCTGTCTGACTGTTGGCAGAAAGACGGTGTTGGTCTTAGGTGAGAAAAGCAGGGCTTAGAGAAGTCACCCAATGCCAGGACTTCCTCCTGGGTGCCACGCTGTCCTCCCTGACCCTGAGGGGCTCGAACCCCGAGGCCCGCCCCTATCCTGGACATCCTGCACTGTCCCCTCCCTGTAGCCGCTGCCCTAGCCCACCCCTCCCACCCCCAGCTCTTCAGCTCACCTGGGACTGCAGCCTGGGCCCCTCGCCCTCCACGTCAGCCCCCACACAGAGCCCAGCCCGCTCCTTCCCGGCCAGAGGTCCCCATGCTCCTGTGACCAGCACTGGGACTGTGGACAACATCTGCATGCCAGAGGTCCCTCCTCCTGTTTGTCCTCGGGTATAGCAACACCCCTGGAGTTGCCCCCAGAGGGGCCTGGCACCAGGACCCCGTCTGCAGCTCCTGCTGGGAGACACACTCACACAGACACACACACACACCTCTTCATACAGGACAGCCTCCGCCTGGTCCCCCACTGTCTCCCAGATGCAGCGAGGCACTTCTCCTAACAGACCCAGAGCCTTTCTCTGCCCGCTCAGTCTTCTCCGCTGGGCCCCACACCCCCAGGCCCTCACTCCCGGGTACAAGGGTCTCCCTGCCAGTCTCCCCTGCTGTGCCTGCCCCCAGAAAGAGCTGCAGCCGAACAGGAAGACGAGATTTCACCTGTTTACCTGACGTGAGCTTGTCATGCCAGCTGCCTTCTGAAAGTCTCACCCATCAACAGTGTCCCCAACTTTCCCCCACCCGTGTGGCCCCAACTCTGCCAGACACACCACATGACAGTCACACCTTGTAACAGTGCGAGAATTCAGCCCCCAGAGAAGCCAGGCTTTGCAGAGATGTGGGATTTATTGAGAACCATCTGCCCAAAAACTTGATCTATGTGTGTGCACACATGTGGGTTTGGGGGGGGGGGGGCGAGGTTCACGGTCGGGAGCGCCATCAGATGGCCTTGGCCAGCCCCACGCGGTTGTTGGCCCTGTCGAAGACGCTGTAATACTCCCGGATGAACACGTCACCCAGGATCCACTGCTCAGAGCTGTCATCGCCCTGGAAACCGCTGGTGCAGAAGTTCGAGTCCTGGGAAAGGCAAGGCTGAGATGAGACTGGTGCCAACCCCAGCTGCTCTGCCCACAAGTGCTCTTTCCCTCCTTCTCCCCCTCCCCCTCCCCCGCCCCTCCCCCATCACGCTCTCATCTATTATTGCCTTTCATCCTTGAAATCACCTGCTGAGGCAGGCAAACAAGTATCAGATTCACCTCACTCAACAGATGGAGAGACTGATGTTCAAGAAATAAAGTGACACAATCCAAGAGCAGCTGGTGGGGCCTCCTCCCCACCCCACCCCACCCCCTTGCTCCTCATTCCCTGTCCTCTCCAG
Source organism: Saccopteryx leptura (assembly GCF_036850995.1). NCBI lineage: Eukaryota > Metazoa > Chordata > Mammalia > Chiroptera > Emballonuridae > Saccopteryx > Saccopteryx leptura. The sequence continues at coordinate 69,592,997 of NC_089513.1, forward strand.
CCCCCAGCCTTCCAACTTGGGTCCCCGACCACCCTGGTGACCGGCCAGCTGTCCTGGGGCCCCAAGCTTGCCAGTTTGGGGTGCTTAGGATTAGGTGGAAGCAGATCACCGAGGATGAGGGTTGGGTCCCCACAAAACCCAGGCTAGCTAAGAAAATCCCAGACGGAGCTCTAGGTCCTTGGGCTTAGAAGCTAGAGCAGTGGGTGGCGGTTCCCACAGGGGGTTGTGGTCCTGCCTACCCGCTCCGTCACTCCCCTGGGCTCTGTCCTTCCTGTCTGCCCCCTTTCTCCCAGGACGAGGCTGTGGCAGTCACAAATGAGGCCCAAGGATCACAGAGTCCCACTCAGAAACACGCGTCCTGCATTCTCCACCTGGGCCCTGCCCCTTGTCGCCCCTTGTCCCTGACTTCGCTGACCTTCCGGGAGGGAGGCGGAGGGGACGGGGTGAACCGGGGCTCCCCTTGCTGAGACTCTACCTGGCTGGTGTAGGCGGAGGCGGGCAGTGGGTATTTCTTGCCGTTGATCTCGAAGACCACCGACGGCATGCTGCTCAAGCTGCCGCAGTTGATGTCGAACTAGCCAACAAAACAGCACAAAGCAGACTCAGGACACCAGGAACTGACTGATGGGGGCAGAGGGGCGGGGCGGGGGGGGGGACGGGTGGAAGGCTGAAAGGGGACTGAGAGGGCAAACTTCTAGTGACAACCTAAGTAAGTCACGGCGTCGTGTGCAACGTGGAAAACAGTCGCTAATATCGTAGTAACTTTGCACATGACAGAGGGTGACTAGACTTATCGTGGGCATCACTTCATAAGGTATCTAAATGTTAATCACTATGTTGCACACCCGAAACTAATAGAATATTGTATGTCAGCTATACTTTAACAAATAATTAACAATGATTTTTTTTTTTTTTGTATTTTTCTGAAGTTGGAAACGGGGAGGCAGTCAGACAGACTCCCGCATGCGCCCGACCGGGATCCACCCGGCACGCCCACCAGGGGGTGATGCTCTGCCCATCTGGGGCATCACTCTGTTGCAACCAGAGCCATTCTAGCGCCTGAGGCAGAGGCCACAGAGCCATCCTCAGTGCCCGGGCCAACTTTGCTCCAATGGAGCCTTGGCTGCAGGAGGGGAAGAAAGAGACAGAGAGGAAGGAGAGGGGGAGGAGTGGAGAAGCAGATGGGTGCTTCTCCTGTGTGCACTGGCAGGGAATCGAATCTGGGACTCCTGCACTCCAGGCCGACGCTCTACCACTGAGCCAACCAGCCAGGGCAACAGTGATTTTTTTTTTAAGACCAGAGGGAAGTCCTCTTAAAAGGGTGGTGGGTGTGACGGGAGGCAGCAGAGAAGGCCCCAGGCCAGGCCCCTTCCTCTGCACAGGAAGCCAGTGGTGGGGAGGGGCTGCTTCTCAAAGGACCCTAAAGAGTCACACTGAGGGGGACCAGCTGTCGGCCAATCCAGGGCCGGACCTCAGCGTGGGACACGAGGTCAGGCTTGGGGGATGGGAGGGGGTCAGACTCAGCTGCCTGAGAGCCAGGGTGGGTCACAGCCCGGAGGTCCCTGTGAGGGCCTCCTGAGACACCCCAACATATGTGTCCCCTTCACCTTTCCTTTTGTCACTCCTCCCATGTGCAAAGGGGACCCTCCTCGGGAGGGCCTGGCCTCACCATGCCAAACTGGTCCTTGGTGGCTCCGATGGCCTTCTGGATGTTGAGGATGTCACTGCTGGGCCCGACCAGCATGGAGGTGCCCGTGTCCAGGATGGCCTGACAGCCGCCGTTGCAGGCCACCACCACGCCATCCACAGTGACACTGCAGGGGGACACAGGGTGGCCTTGCAGTGCGCCCAGCATCGGCCCTCCCTCTCTGGGTGCCCCCGGCCTCCCCTGCCAGGATCCCGGACAGGGAGGACGCCCAGTCCCCGCAGGCCCTTTCCTGGAGTCCCCATAACCTCCTGAGCTCAGCGGAAAGACCTGGAACCATTTTCTCCCACCTCCGTGGCTAAATTGAGAATAGCCCAGCTGCTATGGGACAAAAACCGCAATAAGACAGCAGAGTCCCGTGCCTCTGAGGTGGGATGGGACCTTCACCAGTCCCCCGAAGACCCGAGTTCTCCCTGCCATTTACCTGTTGTGTGTCTTGGCCAAGTTACCCAACCTTCCTGCTCTCGGGTTTCTCATCCACAAAATGGGTATGTTAACGACCCCTTCCTTGACTTCCTCAAGGGATGCTTATGAGGTTAAAACCCGGTGTTAGGGAATTATAAAATGCCACCTCACTGGGTTTCAGTGAGGTCTAAACGAGTCACTTTATGCTCGGCCGATGCCTAGCAGGTGGTAATCCCCCCCCCCCTCCCAGGACAGCTAGTCTGATCACTAAGCAGAGGTGAAGGCGTGACGGTCTAGGTCATTGGCCTTGGGAGTGTCTAATTCAGACTCTGATGTGATGGTCTCACGAGCTGCCATGCTGCAGTCCTCAGAGCCTCTGGGCTGACCCGGGAACCTCACGTCCCCACCCCTGGACCATGAGGCCCTCGACCGCCGCTCACCCACCTGTCCACGGTGAACTGCCAGTACTCCTGCACGGTTATGGGCACCCAGTGCAGGGAGCCTGTGTAGTAGGACGGGTCGATGGCCCCCAGCGTGAGCATGCTCCCGGGCCCGTTCCTGAAATCGAGGACAGGCACGCTGTGACACTTGGCACCCCGGCTACGGCAACCTTCCCCTTGAGCTCACCAATGTCACCTTTTCCCCACTCTGCTGTCCCCCTTCCTAGGCCCCACCTAGCCCCGTCCAACCTCGGCACAGTACATGCTGTCCCATTGCCTAAATGCACCGTCCCCTTGTCTCAGCTGGACAGCTCCCACTCCTGCCTCTGAGAAGCTCCCCGGCCCCTCCACACACAGCCCTCCGCTAGACCAGGCTTCCCGGTTCTTATTCAGCCTGCAATGCACACAGATCTCCCCACAGGCAGCCTTTCCACACTGGTCATCACAATCGAGTGTCACTGTGTGTCTCCTCTGCTAAAAAGTTAGCCCCTGATTCATCCCCGTCTCCTGGCACAGCCCCTGCGCACAGTCAGGACCCACGAACTCCTATTGAATGGATAAGTGAATACATGAATGAATGAGTGAATGAATGAATGAACCAGTTCACGCCCTGTCTGTCCCTCCGGCTGAGCTGCACCATCGCAGCCGCAGGCGGGGAAAGCAGGGACCACGGGACTAGAGTCGGGAGCCCTGGGCTGCAGGCATGGCTTGGCCACCAGCTCCCGGAGTGATTGTCGCTCCTGGCCTCAGTTTCTTGAATTGTGAAATGAGAAGGCAGGACTCCTCTAGAGCCTGCTCTAAAGATCTGAATCTCAGTGACATCAACAAATGTTTGCTGAGCCCACCACTCTGGAAGAAAGTTTAAAGCCCCTAAGCAGAGACTGGATCAGGCTTCCTTACTGAAACTCCAGAAATGAAGTGGGCTCTGGCTGCATCAGTGACTATGTTGGGGACCTTTAGACAAGAGGTTGAATGTGGCTGGATGCAGCGTCCCCCTGAGGGGTGGACACTCCCCTCAGCCGACAGTCCTCGCCAGACGGTGGGCGTCTGGCCCTGATGGGGCACGGCTCCTACCTGCTCATGTAAACCGAGAACAGGTCTTGGGCCACCAGGTGCCTGCTCATCATGTTGTCAAACACGGGCACGGAGTACTCGGAGGCCAGGGAGGGGTAGGCCAGCCCCAGGATCCCGTCGAACTCGGAGTAGGTGAAGACGTCGCCGGGCTCCTGGGTGCTCAGGCCCACAGTCTGCTGGGGGTCCACGATGTTGGAGACCTGCAGGAGAGGCAGAGGGACCACTTGACCAAAGGCAGCAAGGTCACCCTCTGCTGGGCAGAGGGGTTGTGTGAAGTTAAAGGGAAAGCCCTCCTTTCCCAGCTCTGTGCTGTGCTTTTGAGGGAACTGGCTCGGTGGCTGGGGGGAGAGGGAGAGAGAGGACACGGTGGAGGGAGCAGACAGCAGGGCTCATGTGCAGAAGTTGGGGGAGGAGTCCACAGAATGGAGGGAGAATGCTCCAGGGCCATCTGCCATCGGCCACGCCGGGGCGGGGGGGGGCTCCCAGAGAATCACTGTGAACGGGCGGGAAGAACACGCAGCATTTTGCATCTGAAAGAACCAATGTGTGTCCTTATATCCTTGGTGTGTCAAAGACTATGTGTACCGTGTGACCGGGGACAATACCTCTCCCAGCCTCAACCTCCTGGTGTGTCATGCAGTAATAACACCCACCTCTCCAGGCTGTGCTTAGGCTAAATCACACGAATGCTGAACATCTGTCCAGCGCGTACTAAGTGCTTGGTCAGAGAACACACATGGACACTCTCCTGAGAAAGAGCTAATTGCACAATAGTCTATAATCTGTCCGGCGCCCACTCAGGGAGGCCGGCGCTGGGTGGGCACCCACCCACGGGGCTGTCAGTGGAGAAGGACCGTGGCCTTTGGGGCTCTTAAGCCAGTAAGACATCAGCCAGACCCAGTGAAGACCCCAAGGAAGAGGAAGGTGACAAGGACTAAGGGATGCGACCTCGTTTTTCAGCTCAGGTGGATGGTGAACAAGGAAGGAAAGATAGACACTAACGAGCACTGGGCATTCACTTGGTGCCGTGTGGGGGACTTCAGGAGCCACAGGAGGGGAGAACGGGCCGTTGTTGTCCAGAGGGCACGGATGTTCTCCGGCCTGAAGGGAAGTGCTTCCCTGGAACTTACAAAGAGTGAGCGCCAGCCGAGGGCACTACTCAGAGAGCCGGGGACGGAGACTCCCACTCAGCGCCCGCAGTCACCAGCCGTGTCGGCAACTCATCTGAGCCTCTGTCTCCCCATCTGAACAATGGGGAGAGTAACACCTTTCTCCAAGGGTTGTTGGAAAGGCTGGATTTAAAGTGAGATCACACAGGTGACACTGGCGAGCTCAGTGCTGGCACAGGGTCGGGAGTCTGAACTACCTATGGCGAGGACGAATGGGAAAAAAAAAAGATGGGGAAGATGGAAACTGGACCCTGGAAAGCTTGGAGGGTGGTCCTGGGAAGAGGAGGAGAGAAGGACTGCTCACAGCCCAGGCTCGCTAAAATCCGTCTCACCTTGTCCACCATTGGCCACCAGGGGGCAGCACCCAAAGGGCCCACTGGCTTGGGGGGTGCAGCCGGCCAGAGCCAGGGGTCTGGGTGGGGAACAGCAGCCGGCAGAGAAAGTGAGTACCGGTGCCCCCGTCCCCCGCCCTCACTCACAGTGACGGTGTCTGTGCCCAGGATGCCCTCCATGCTGCCGGTGCCGTACTGAATGCTCAGAGGCTCGTCCAGGTTCCGGAAGGTGGAGGACTTGGACGGGTCGAAGCGGTGGTGGTTTTCTAGAACACAGACCCAAGGTTAGTGGGGGCCATCGAATCTCCTGGTCCCTCCACAGAGCCGGCAGAGTTGAAACCCTCACCGGGCCTTGCAAGAATAAGGTCTGAACCCTGACCATCTCTCTACTGAAAATAAGCAGCCTGTTGCCTCTTGAGCACACAGAGTTTAATAAAGAAAATAGTTCTTGGCTGCTCCACCCACCTCTCTGACGCCCGGTGCTCCCTATGCAGCTTCCAAACAAAACTAAAAGAAAAAAGCCACCCCCTGGTTCTCTTTCACTTCTATCAGCTTTGTAACCTGAGGCCAGTCTCTCTTTTGTCTCTGAACGTGGTTTTCCCCTCTGGTAAATGGGGGTGAAAAGAGTGAGCGTGCGCGCGCGTGCGCGCGCACACACACACACACACACACACACAGAGGATTGTTGGGAAATAAATTATAACATATATTAATTTCTTTTCTCATTAGTAAGAGGCTTTCTCACTTCATTCTCCCAGCACCACCTGGCATGTCATAGCCCCACTGTACAGAAAGGAAACCTGAGGACCCAGAAGAGTGAGCAGCTGGCCTTGGCTCCTATAGAGACAAAAGGAAAAGCCAAGCTTCCCTCATTCCCAACTGCTGTTGTAGATGTTCGACCCGAGGTGGCGCCCTTTCCGGTCTGTGGCCATTTGCAAGGGTGGAGCAAGGACATGGGACGTGGGAGGCTGCGAATGTCAAAGCAAGCTCTCCTGCGGCCTCACGTTGCCCGTCGGCCACCCAGAGCCCTGTGGGCAGAGCGGCCCGGGGTCCGAGTGTGGAGGGCTGGACGGGAAGGGAGGTCACTCACTGCAGGCATCGCTCTTGCAGTAGACAGAGGGCACCCAGAGGTCCGAGGAGCCGGTGTCGAACACCACGGTGAACTCCTGGGGTGGGGTCCCGATGGTGATCTTCCCGAAGTACTGGCACTGAGGACAGAGAGCACAGGGTCAGGGGCACAGGGGCAGCGTGCGGGTGAGGCTTGATGCTAGACGTGGAGCATGTGCGGTTTTGTAGGCCCTGTGCTTTCTGCCCAGAGACGAGGGAGGTCCAAGGGGAAGAAACAGGAGGCTCCCGGGGACAGGCCTCCAGCCCCCAGGCTGGACGCCCATCCTCAGCCACGCCTGGCCCGCCCCTCCCACGGGCCCTGCAGCCATGGCTGGCATCAGCCCCAGAGGCAGGCAGACATTAGAGCAAAATTTAAGTCCTGCCTGGGAGGGACACTGAGCCACCCTGCTGGGAGCAGGGGCCCAAAGGTGGACACTAGCTAGGTAAAGGCCCCATGCTCCACCATGCGGCCCTGCCACACTGCCTTGCCGTGCGTCAGAGTGGGAGCGTGAAGGATGACCTTGACAAGGTAACGAGCGCAGAAGGGCAGAGGCTGGCCGTTCACTGCCCAGAGTGACAGATGAGACAGAGGGACTCAGCACGAGGGGCCGTCCTGCCGTGTCCTGGGCAGCTGTGGAGTGGCCACCGGCTGCCCCAACACTGCCGAGCCCAGAATGAGACACGGGCTCCCTGGGCCAGGAAAGGCCGGCGTGAGGCTGGATCTGGGAGCTGAGTGTGGGCCGCAAGGGATGTCATCTGTGGGACTCTCGTCTGAGCTCAGCCCTTTGCACTAGTGACACTCAGAGCCTGGAGGGGGGAGCCCAGTGCTGCGACGCGGACTGAGGGGCAAGGAAGCAGCCTCCACATCCCGTGTGATTCCTCAGAGAGGGGGCAGAGGTGGGGGCTTGCGCGGGGGGGGGTGGGGTGTCCATCACGCCCTGTGGGACAATCGCTACTGGGAGGCTAGTGGAGCCGCTCACATCCAGGTAGTTGAACAGGGGCTCGCTGGCCCCCCGCCCGGAGCTGGAGTACTTGCTGCTGACGGCGTAGCGGTGTCTCCTCAGAAAGTCCTCCAGAAGCCCGTGCTCCTCCAGGGCCTTCCTTATCGACTTGCCCTTGTGCAGAGGGATCCTGGGGAGGCGGGGAGGTCAGGGGGGCAGGTGGGCACCTCCCAGGGCTGCCCGGCCTCTGAGAAGTAAGTGCCCAGATGTCCTGTGCCCTGTAAGCCACTCCCCCCCTTAGTTCTAAGAACCCAAAGCGAAAAACGTACTTTACAGCTATTCACAAATCAGCCTCTATTTGTCTATTCCTTTCTCTTTTCTTTTAATGCCGGTGGAGACTCGATAGGTGTATTTTATAACCAGCTAATGAGTATTGCAACCCTGAGGTCTGAGAAACACTAAGCACGTGATCACTCAGTCTCCAAAGACTTGCTATGCACCTACTATGTGCCAGACTCCGTACAGGACTCGGAGACACAATAGTGAACAGGGTGCAGTCTCTACCTTCTAGAACATGCTGTCTGGAGAAGAACACATGTCCCCCACACATGTAAATGCTATGACAACACTCCTGCCCTTGGCACGACTCTCTGTGTGGTCTAAGGTGGGTGGAAATTCTCCAAAGTATTTCAGCACAGAGCACGGACTCCCGGGAGCTCCTGATGCAGTTCAGGTATCGGGCGATTGGTGGCAGGTCTACAGCAGGGGATTCAAGGGGGGATGCCGCCAAAGCGGGTCTGTGGCACGTGGGTGGCTCCCCAAAGCCCTCAGAGTCTCAGCTCCCTCCTCCACAAAATGGACTCAGACCTTCCTTCCCAGCCACTCTCCCCACCCTGCTTTTGACCAGCCCGTAGCCTAACCTCTCTGCTAGTCTTCTCTCCTGGAGGTCGAGGGAATGGAGCTCGAGGAGCCCCAGTGGGAGAGGCACATGGTCCCCCGGTGTGCGGCTGATGGAAGGGAGACTGGAGACTACAGGGGTGAACGTGCTTTGCGAAGAATGAAATGGCAGCAGTTTGGCCCTGGCCAGTGACGCAATGGATAGAGCATCATCTTGGAGCACGAAGGTCACCGGTTTGATCCTGGGGTCACCGGCTCAATCCCAGGATCTCTAACTCAATCCCGAGGGTGCCTGCTAGACCCCCAAGGTCATGAGTTCGAGCCCCGTCAGGCCACAAAGAAGAAGCACTCAATGGAACAACAAGTGATGCTTCTCTGTCTCTCTGTCTCTCTCTCTCTTGCTCTCCCCTTCTCTCTCCTTTCTTCAAATTAATTAATTAGCTAATTAATTAATTAATTAATTCTAGGCAGCAGTTTTAAGACCCAAAAAGAAGTGGATTTTCTCTGGTTGTCCATATCCCAAAGGGACCCCACATGGATTGTGTGTGAGTTACAGTGTCTCCTCTGGCGCCTCCCACCCCCGCCCTCGTGTCTGACTTTAGCCGGGACCTGACTTACAGAGGAAAACTTCTCGATATGGTTCTCGCTTTTGTCGCTGATGACAGAAAAGGACCTAAGTCCTAAAGAAAAGTCTGGACGAGCTGCTGGGACCAAGCCCAGAGCTGCCCTTCCCTGTGTCCCATGCCCAGGCCCCCGATGCCTCCTGCTGGCTCGGCTCTGGTTCCTCATCAACTCAGGACCTCCCACAGTGGGAGCCGTGGTTCTACGGGGCTGTCCGATCCCAGTGCACGGCCCCAGGGAGCCTCCCTCAAAGAGACCTGGAACTGGAAACTGGAGATAGTGCAGTGTCAACAGTTCAAGTCCACATGGGACCAAGTCCTGGCTACTCCACTACTAACCACGTGGCCTTGGGCAGCTCAGCAACCCGCCCTGAAAAATAGTTTATTTGTTTGCTTGTGACAGAGAGAGAGAGACAGAGATGGACAGATAGGGACAGATAGGGAGGGAGAGAGATGAGAAGCACCAATTCTTTGTTGCAGCTCCTTAGTTGTTCATTGAATGCTTTCTCATATGTGCCTTGACTGAGGGGCTACAGCAGAGCAAGTGACCCCTTGCTCAAGCCAGCAACCTTGGGCTCAAGCAGCGACCTTGGACTTCAAGCCAGGGACCTTTGGGCTCAAGCCAGTGACTATGGGATCAGCTCTATGATCCCACGCTCAAGCCAGCAACCCTGTGCTCAACCTGGTGAGCCCGCACTCAAGCCAAATAAGCCTGTGCTCAAGCTGGCAACCTTGGGGTTTCGAACCTGGGTCATCTGCATCCCAGTCAGACCCTCTATCTACTTCACCACTGCCTAGTCAGGCTGACCAATAGTTTTTTCATCAGTAAAATGCAAATAATAATATCTGCCTAACCCATGAAGATCTGTGACAGTCTGGCTAAGACCTGTTAAGTGTCTGGCACCTGATAGCAAAGAGCTGTATAAAATCAGTTATTGCTTTGGAAGGAGAACCTGAGAACTTTACCCACTAAGGACCTGTTCCATCAGAGGACGGAATTTCGTTTTACAAATGCACGCATAGCTCTTACAAAGCGCCAGCCACTGTTCAAAGCATTTTGCCACTATTAACTCATCTGCCCCTCACCATAACCCTATCAGATGGAGACGCTGTCATCCTACTTTAACAACAGAGGAGGAAACTGGGCCCAGAGGGTTGAGCTCGTGGTGCAGCTGGGAATGAAATCCCGGGCAGTCTGATTCAGAAGCTCCGCCCTGAACATCCCAGGCTGCCCCCACACCCCGAAGCGGCACCCTTAGGAGAAGAGGTCCCGAAATGCAATAGTAAGACAGGGAGCGACTGTCCTGGGAACCTGCTGCGTGTCCTCCAAAGACTCCCCAGGGGAACCGGGGACTAGAAGACCCGGGAGAGACCCACCCAGAGTGGACACGTGCGTGTCCTCCAAAGACTCCCCAGGGGAACCGGGGACTAGAAGACCCGGGAGAAACCCACCCAGAGTGGACACGTGCGTGTCCTCCAAAGACTCCCCAGGGGAACCGGGGACTAGAAGACCCGGGAGAGACCCACCCAGAGTGGACACGTGCGTGTCCTCCAAAGACTCTCCAGGGGAACCGGGGACTAGAAGACCCGGGAGAGACCCACCCAGAGTGGACACGTGCGTGTCCTCCAAAGACTCCCCAGGGGAACCGGGGACTAGAAGACCCGGGAGAGACCCACCCAGAGTGGACACGTGCGTGTCCTCCAAAGACTCCCCAGGGGAACCGGGGACTAGAAGACCCGGGAGAGACCCACCCAGAGTGGACACGTGCGTGTCCTCCAAAGACTCCCCAGGGGAACCGGGGACTAGAAGACCCGGGAGAGACCCACCCAGAGTGGACACGTGCGTGTCCTCCAAAGACTCCCCAGGGGAACCGGGGACTAGAAGACCCGGGAGAGACCCACCCAGAGTGGACACGTGCGTGTCCTCCAAAGACTCCCCAGGGGAACCGGGGACTAGAAGACCCGGGAGAGACCCACCCAGAGTGGACACGTGCGTGTCCTCCAAAGACTCCCCAGGGGAACCGGGGACTAGAAGACCCGGGAGAGACCCACCCAGAGTGGACACGTGCGTGTCCTCCAAAGACTCCCCAGGGGAACCGGGGACTAGAAGACCCGGGAGAGACCCACCCAGAGTGGACACGTGCGTGTCCTCCAAAGACTCCCCAGGGGAACCGGGGACTAGAAGACCCGGGAGAGACCCACCCAGAGTGGACACGTGCGTGTCCTCCAAAGACTCTCCAGGGGAACCGGGGACTAGAAGACCCGGGAGAGACCCACCCAGAGTGGACACGTGCGTGTTCTCCAAAGACTCCCCAGGGGAACCGGGGACTAGAAGACCCGGGAGAGACCCACCCAGAGTGGACACGTGCGTGTCCTCCAAAGACTCCCCAGGGGAACCGGGGACTAGAAGACCCGGGAGAGACCCACCCAGAGTGGACACGTGCGTGTCCTCCAAAGACTCCCCAGGGGAACCTGGGACTAGAAGACCCGGGAGAGACCCACCCAGAGTGGACACGTGCGTGTTCTCCAAAGACTCCCCAGGGGAACCGGGGACTAGAAGACCCAGGAGAGACCCACCCAGAGTGGACGTGTGAGCCGCTCGTGCCCTCCTCTGGGGCCCGACACCCACCTGGTGATCCCACTGCCCTGGGACAGAGCAAGGACTGCAAGGAGCACGACGAGACACCTCATCTTGGACGGCAGGGCGACCACTGCTCCAGCCGGGCCGCCGCCCAGCCTTTATAGGGGGTGCAAGGTGCCCTCTGGCGGGAGGCCCAGGCTGCAGAGATAGCCCCTGACTTCGGGCCGCTCCACAAACGCATTAAGATAGCACCGAGATACCCCAAGCCCCACTCTGATAAGGGTCACTGTTCCATGGCTCAGGGACTTCAAAGGGGAAGGGGTCCCCATGCCATGGTGTGAAATGTCACCCCAGCCTCCGTGATCCGATTTACCCTTCCAAACACAACTTCTTAAGCTAACACAGCTGGGGCCACCCCCAGAAACCTGTCCCGTGTTCCGCCTTCTGGTCTGCAAAGAGGCCTGTTTCCAGAGGAGCCCGCTCCTGCCCTCGCTGCCCCGCCCCCTGGAGGAAGGAGCCAGCAGCCAGCCCTGTCCGGGGGACCTCAGAGAGACGACAAACGCAGGGTCCCTGCACCCCTAGAGCTGTGGCCCTCGGTTCCCTGTTAGGAGGGTGCTGGGAAGGTGAGGGGTAGATGCTGGATCTCGTTAGCATTGGGAGGACCAAGGAGGTGGACAGGGGAGGCGGACATGTGCCACATACAGAGAGAAAGGAGCAAGGACAGGTGAGGCCACAGCTTGGCTTCCGAGGGCCCTGCAGGGGCCCCGTTTCTCAGAAGGCCATGTGCAGCGGTTGTGCTGCGTAGTGCCCGGGTCCTGGCCAGAGAGACCACAGATGTTCTCAGGCCTGCAGCCTGGAATTGGGGTAAGGAGAAACAGAGACCGGGCTGTGAAGGCGGTGGAGAAGATCACCTCCCAGGGGTGAGGGCAGGCTCTGAACCGGAAAATCAACATCAAGTCTGGCTAAGGCGGGGGCTTTGGGACCACAGACGTGCGAGGGACCGTAGACACGTGGGGCCACAGAGCCAGCCACTAACACCCCACAGGAGGCCTGACGGTGATGGGAGAGGGTAGCATGGACCTGGAACAGAGAGGGCGGACTGGGCAGCTAGAGAGGTGAGCATGTGGGGGCTTTGGGTGGGCAGGGCTGGGGCTGGGGAGCCACGGAGAGAGACGGACCCAGAAGTGTCCAGTCTCTGACTTATCAAAGCCTCAGGAAGGAGCCTCAGGAGGCATGTCAACAGGGAACTGAGTGCTTTACGACGAGACTTAGGGAGACAGCAGATCTGACCCCTGCCACGGCAGCGCCCCACCCGCGACCCTGCCCCGAAGGCAGGACACCGCTGCTCTTCGGGCCCAGGAAGTGGCCACGAGCACATCCAGCTGTCTCCATCACACCCCCCCTTTGCAAAAGCCAGGAAGCAGCCAGAAAAACACATGCTAAATGGTAAAGCTAGTTTCCCGGGGACGCTGCCCTGTCCCAAGGATCCTGCCTCGGAGTGGCGTTTCCTCCCACACCCCAGCACCGAGCAGGATGCATAGTAGCTGCTCAAGAAATGTTTGCATTAGCCAATGGATAGATGCGTGGTGTTTCCGCCACTCTTGAGGCATACTGTGTGTCCTGCAGATGTGGAGAGGGAGGCGCAGAGAGGGTAAAGGGCTTGCCCGTAATGAAGAAGAGTGTGAACGGTCACAAGACTCCCGTCCTGACAGGACCCCACAGGGCCAGGCACATGGTGGGAACTTCATGAGTTGACAATGTCAAGTCTGGGGGGGGGGGGCAGCTCTGTTTCTAGCTCGCCACACCACTTGGGAGAGCTGTACCTATGGGCAGCGGGCCCATCTGGGGCTGGGACCCTCTGGGGTCAGCAACCTCTGCTCCCCATCACCAGTGGCCCAAACTGACCCAGCAGCAAGCACACTCCTGGGCAGTGAGCCCTGGAAGCGAGGCTCAGCCCCTGCAAGGTGACCCTCAAGGCCAAGAAACAAAGATCCCTTGGCACTGGCTGCTCCGTGTATTCGCCAGATTGGGGTCACTAACCGCATCCAGGTGCACGCTATCGGGAGCACCACCCCAGCCTGCACAGCGCAGTCGGCCTGTGTATCCAGGGGGGGGAGGGGCAGGCCGAGACCTCACAGCGCAGTCGGCCTGTGTATCCAGGTGGGGGGAGGGGCAGGCCGAGACCTCACAGCGCAGTCGGCCTGTGTATCCAGGGGGGGGAGGGGCAGGCCGAGACCTCACAGCGCAGTCGGCCTGTGTATCCAGGTGGGGAGGGGCAGGCCGAGACCTGCAAAGGCTCTCAGAAAAGCATGATAAGATTTCATTACTGCTTACCCAGCACCAGGTGGGGACAACTCCACTCGGTCTAGATTCCTTGTGCCTGGGGACCCACCCCCAAAAGTGGCGAAAACAGAACCAGGGCCCAGGGCGACCTCTCCGGGGCACCCAGCCTTGTGACCTGCACTCAGTCAGGAGCGGCAGCAAAGCCAGCTCTCCGCAGGTCCCTGGGCATCTTCTCTGGGGTCACGCCACCCTCAGAGCTAGGGAGCTGATGTCATCTCCACCCCGAGGGAGCCCACGGCTGGGTGGGGACAGGTCGCATCTGTGAGCCTGCCCTGATGAGCTCTGTCGGAGGGGATCCAAAGAGACAAGACGCCTCTGGCTGGAAAGTGCAGGCGTGGCCATCCTGGGTCTGCCACGTGGTGGCGTGACATTGAGCCCAGTCCCTCTACTCATGAGTGCCTCAGTGTCCTCCACTCTGGAGAAGTGACGCTGAGCAGGTCCTGTGAGCATCAAAGAGCGTCAGAGTGCTGCCATGTGGTCGGCAGAACTTCCCAACATTTCTTTTTTTTTTTTTTTTTTTTTTTTTTTTCATTTTTCTGAAGCTGGAAACGGGGAGAGACAGTCAGACAGACTCCCGCATGCGCCTGACCGGGATACACCCGGCACGCCCACCAGGGGCGATGCTCTGCCCACCAGGGGGCGATGCTCTGCCCATCCTGAGCGTCGCCATGTTGCGACCAGAGCCACTCTAGCGCCTGGGGCAGAGGCCACAGAGCCATCCCCAGCGCCCGGGCCATCTTTGCTCCAATGGAGCCTTGGCTGCGGGAGGGGAAAAGAGAGACAGTGAGGAAAGCGCGGCAGAGGGGTGGAGAAGCAAATGGGCGCTTCTCCTGTGTGCCCTGGCCGGGAATCGAACCCGGGTCCTCCGCACGCTAGGCCGACGCTCTACCGCTGAGCCAACCGGCCAGGGCCCAACATTTCTTAAAGCATGTTGCACGCCAACACTGTGCAGACCAGACAAATTATGTGCAGGTCGGCTGCCAACCCCAGCTTCCCGTTGGCCATGTGAGGCAGGGCGTGCCGGAGACCCTGTCAGGGGTGGGTTCAGGTGTGTCCAAAGTACCAGCAACCACTGGCTGACATAATAGTGCCACTGTGGGAACCCGACCCAGGGACACCAGGACTGTCCATTTTCCCAGAGATGCAGAAGTGCGTCTTTAGGGGGAAATACACCAACTTGTAGGAAAGCGAACCCTTTATTTTTATACTATGAAGAGGGAACAAGACAGGTCTGCAGGCAAGCCCCCAGGGGCTGTCCAGCACGGGCCACCTCACTTACTGGCAGAGCCCGGGCGACAGAGAAGTAAGTCTCTGGGCAAGCCCCCAGGGGCTGTCCAGCATGGCCACCTCACTTACTGGCAGAGCCCGGGCGACAGAGAAGTAAGTCTCTGGCTCCCAGGCCCTGACCAAACCAACCAGTGGCCTCTGCAGCCTGGCCCAGTGGGGAAGAAGTAGGAGGGACAGGAGAAAGTGTAGGGGGGCCGGGAGGAAGGAAGAACAGGATGCCCCGCCCCTCTCAGCCGCAGGTCTGTGAGCGCATCCCATCCAGGGTCCACTGACTCCCCGTCCTCAGACCTCCGCCCACAGCTGCACCCGGAGATCTCCAGCCAATGGGAGGACGGCGCAAATCCAGACACTAATCAGAGAGCTGGGATTTTTTTTCCTCCGGGATGAATGTGCGTTAAAAATATCAAATGTTAATCACAGGCAACATTAATTTATAAGAACGTCCGTCTCCCTCTCAACTTGCAAGTCGACATCTGGCGTGAGGGCTTTGAAACTAGCACCCGCTCCATGGTGAGAATTATAAATAGCCCCAGGCGTTAAAATCCTCACCTTGCACTGAGCAGACTGCCTCCGCGGGGGCGGGGACAGAATGGAGACTGGCGCAGTGTGCAATCAAGTCCCGGGCAGGGGTTCTGTTTGGGGAAATGTTGAAAACATTTTTTTAAAACGACAGTTTCCCTGGCTCCCTCTCCAGGAGTTCTGGGGTGGGGGCGGGACTCTGGATACCTAATGAGCCCCCTCCCCCGCCCCCCGCTGGACAGCCCAGCACCAGGGAAGGCTGGGGGAGCCGTGCCCTGGGCGCCCCTCATGACAACCTCAGAAAGGGCAGGAATTTGTGTCCCCACATATCAGACGTGAAAACAGGCTCTGAGAGCTGCCTGACCCTCGGGAAGTGGGGCTGAGAATCCAAACCTTTGTTCCCCATGCCTCAAGGAGACGCTGGGCCCCCAGGCGGAGGGCAGGGGAGGCAGGGAGCCCATGGAGGGGAGATGGCGGCCTACCGTGGACATGGCAGGGCCGCGTCTGGGAAGGAGGGCAGGAGATGCTGGGGGCAGCATATGGCCCCATTTCTTTATCTTTCTTTCTTTCTTTTTTTTTTTTTTTGACAGAGACAGAGAGAGAGTCAGAGAGAGGGACAGACAGACAGGAACTGAGAGATGAGAAGCATCAATCATTAGTTTTTCATTGCGTGTTGCAACACCTTAGTTGTTCATTGATTGCTTTCTCATATGTGCCTTGACCGTGGGCCTTCAGCAGACCAAGTAACCCCTTGCTCGAGCCAGCGACCTTGGGCTCAAGCTGGTGAGCTTTTGCTCAAACCAGATGAGCTGGGCTCAAGCTGGAGACCTCAGGGTCTCGAACCTGGGTCCTCTGCATCCCAGTTCAACGCCACCGTCGAACTATCCACTGCGCCACCGCCTGGTCAGGCGGCCCCATTTCTGATGGTCCCCCATTCCCCAAGAGCTCAGGGTAGCTCTGGGACAGGCCAGCGAAGCCCCTTCTGACCCACTCGCTCTGTGATAGGCTGTCCCCGCCCATCCAGGGCCCCCAGGAGGGTGCAGGCTGTCAGGGGGTGTGGTGAGCACAGGCAGCCTCCCTGGGTCGGAGGCACCTAGACCCCAGGGAGAGGTAGGAATGAGTATCCTGAGACCAGACTGCTGACAGTGCACAGTCGTGTCCCAGCTGCCCCTGCCAGTTAGAACCCTGGAGCTGTCTGTCCGCCCGAGCCTGAGACAGAAATAGGCAAGGACCTTGCCCCCATCTTTCTCCAGCCGGGGCTCCGCGGCCCTGCGGGGCCCTGTCCCTCCGTGCTTCATTTCCCAGGACCCCGGCCACTCCTTCCTCTGACCTCACCTCGGTGCCCCTCCAGGGGACTAACGGAACCAGGGATGACAAGCCCAGCAGAGGGGATCTCTAATTCGGTTCCCGTCCCCTCACCCTGGGAGTAGGCCGGGCTGCCTCGCCCCGTGCGGCCACTACCCATTCACCTGTCCCCAGCAGGCCCCCGGCAGAGTGGGGCAGCCCCCAGTCAAGGGCATGGGCCCCCTTTTCTGTTGCCCTGACTCCCTAGCTCCCCTCCAGACACGGAACATCCCAGCTGGGCCCCAGATGGGAGCTGCAGCCCACTGGGACGCGTGTTTGCCTCCTGGCCAGGGCCTCAGGCGGCCAGTGCGGCCTCCACACCTGCAGGGCTTCCAGCCTCCAGGTGCTGGCCCAGCTGTCCGCGCTCGGTGAGCAGAAATGACAGCCCCTCAGAGCGACCTCCTCTCTCCTCCAACATCACCCTGTCCTCGTATCCTTTTTCTACTTCACCAATTTGGTGGCTGAGGTGTTCAAAGGGAGAGGCACATGCACCCCCTCCTCCCACCTCCTTCTCCTGTGTTAACATGAAGGCCACACTCTAGCTTGACAGGAGTATTTCCTGATAGAAACTAGACTCTCTGCCCCTTGAAAAGAAAACTGGAATTTTCATTCTCTGTTTAATTGATTTCCTCTGGAGAGGAGGGGGAAGGTAGGGCCGTGTTTCTCTTGGGGGGGGGGGAGGATGACACGGGGACCACCTGCATCAGTCCTAGCTGAGGGGCTCGTTCCAAACCCCACCCAGTCTGAGTCTCTGGCAGGGTCCGGGAATCAGCATGTTAACACCTCCCCCTGGGGCTTCTGTGGACAGGACAGTTAGGAAACTGACTTTGAGCTCTGGAGGGGGCAGCCACCAGCCAGGTGAGGCCTGTCTCAGAGGACACACACACACTTCGGCAGGTTTCATCAGAACACAAGCCAACAACAGCTAAGAGAGAATCCAGATCCCACCTCCTTCTGCTTTTTCTAGGAAAAAAAAAATTGAATAGAACAGGATTACGATCATGAGCAAATATTTCATTTTACTATGAAACGGTGCCTCATGTGTTTAAGCAAGGTATCAAGATGCACTTGGATAAGATTGGCGTATCTATGTTCCCAAACAGAGTGGTTTTGGAGCTTTGCCCCAGAAACCTGGGCTTCTGGACATCATAACAATAACAGACATAATCTGGTCAAACGGTCATTTTTGTCGACCGTGTTTGAATTCTGGGGATTTGAGGAACCTCCAGGTGAAGGTTCTCACTCCTTCCTGGCAGTTTTATTAGTTTACCCTCTACAGCAGTGGTCCCCAACCCCCGGGCCGCGGACCAGTACCAGGCCGTGGGCCATTTGGTACCGGTCCGCAGAGAAAGAATAAATAACTTACATTATTTCTGTTTTATTTATATTTAAGTCTGAACGATGTTTTATTTTTTAAAAATGACCAGATTCCCTCTGTAACATCCATCTAAGACTCACTCTTGATGCTTGTCTCGGTCACGTGATACATTTATCCATCACACCCTAAAGGCTGGTCAGTGAAAAATATTTTCTGACAATTAAACCGGTCCGTGGCCCAAAAAAGGTTGGGGACCACTGCTCTACAGAGATGCCTCCCGGTATCACAGGCATGGTGAACTGGTTCTCAGAGGCACGGGACTCTCAGCGCTCACTGTCCATGCTGTCTTCATAAATAAACAAAAAAAGTATCTGACATTTCAGTTGAACTCAGAGCGCCGGCCCATCCTGAGCGCCTTGCATGTGCTAGCTACCTCACAGCAACCCTCAGAGGCAGATACTGTTCATTGTTATGAATGCCATTCTACAGATGGAAACACTGAGGCAGAGAGGTTCAGTAACTTGGTCACAGTCCCTACCTTGGAAGGAGCCTGACCAGGGTTCAAACTCACACCATCTGTGCTGTTAACCACTGGGCAACCCGCCTGCAGGGAAACATCACCAAGGTACCTTGGCTGCTGATTTCAGAACAACTATCAACTGAGTGAAACGCAAAATGGCAGGAATAGGTCACACCTCCATCTGACATTTGTTTGTTTGTTTGTTTCAGCTTCAGGGCTGTTTTGTGCTAGAATTTCACAGGCTCCTTCCTGCCTGGTCTCTGTCAGAACTGTAGCTACTCTTCTCTCTCCTGCCCTTCTCTCGGTGTAGACCAAGCTAATCTTCCTCATTAATCTTCGACCTCAAAATAAAGTCCCCTCTGTCCCTCTGGGCCCAGAGATTTCTCCTGCCCCATACAGACATCCCAGGGGGCTCTGGTCCCTTTTTAGTGCTACACCCCTATTTTCCCTCCAAGTTACAAATGAAGCGAATGTCCCTTCCAAGTAGGCAAGAGCGTTGACGAGAAGGAACCATCTGGACAGCGGGCCAAACCTCTATGGCTTGGAGCCAGGGGGTTTCTTGAGAGCCCAGCGTGCTTCTGCAAGCTTGTGGCTGGGCACAGGCTCCTCCAGGCCCTTTCTTTATAAAATTTGAGTAGAAGGTGTCAGTGGCGACTTTTAGAGGTCAAGAGGGGCCCCAGGAGGACTGAGGGCGTCCGCACAGAGAGTGGTTCATAATTCAACCTTGTTCCTGCCCAGAATTGTGGATCCAGGTTGCAATTCTCAAAGAGACCCAAAGAGCCCTCAGCAGCCACCATAGGAACTGCCCGGCCCCCGCCAACATGGGCAGTGCCCCCTACTGGAAAAATTAAAAACCTCCTTACAGCAGGAGGAGCCTGCCTCCAGTTGCCTCTGTGCATCCTGAGGGTTGCTCCGTGGGTCCGAGTGCGACCAGTTGACACAGCGCTTTCAGATGCAGTCACAGTGAACAGAAACCCCGAGGTGCACGGTGCGCGGTCCAGCGTGGCGGAGGGATCTCTCTGATCACCTATGTTGTGAACGGGTTAGCACGCCATGCAAGATGTCCATTACAGAAGACCACATGTTGCAAATGCCTCCTTCAGTACATCATTTCCCACCCCTACAAAATCGGAGTTACATGAACGTGAGGGGCACCAAACCCTTTGCCAGCCCACAGTGCCGCCGTCTTGTTGTGCCTCAGATCCTGAGGACCTCCTGGGCGCCCGGAGGCATCAAACCTCTGAAGCTGAGCCCTGGTTCCGATAAAGACGGACCATTTATACAACTGTGAGCGGTGCCAGGACAGGTCCTGCCGGATTCTCACCAGCCTGGGTGCATTGGCCACACACTGGCAGCTGACACTGAAGAACATTTTTTTAATTTGTGGATTCTAATATTTATTTTTTAAATAGCTTTGTTGTGATACAATTCACATTCCATACCAATTCACCATTTAACATGTGTAACTCAGCAGTCTAGGATTTAAACATCGTTGTGCAACCATCACCATGATCGAGTTTTAGAACACTGCTACCACCCAAAAACAAACCCTGTACCCACCACTGGTCACTCTCCAATTAACCTGCCCTCAACCTTAGGTAACGGCCAATCTACCTTCTGTCTCTATAGATTTGCTTATTTTGGACATTTCACATAAAAAGAATCAGTTAAGATGT
This sequence comes from Saccopteryx leptura, assembly GCF_036850995.1. Taxonomy (NCBI): domain Eukaryota; kingdom Metazoa; phylum Chordata; class Mammalia; order Chiroptera; family Emballonuridae; genus Saccopteryx; species Saccopteryx leptura. The sequence goes on from NC_089513.1 coordinate 69,613,275, forward strand.
AGTTTTTGATGTCTAGCTTCTTAGCATAGTGTTTTAAAGAGGAAAGCTGTCTGTTCCTTTTTCATGACTGAGTAATATTCCATTGTATGCATATACCACCTTTTATTTGCTTATTTATCAGTTGATGGAGCAAAGCTGTATAAAGATGGTGCTTTGCTTTCCTTTCTAATTCCCCATCCAAAAGGGCATCCCCGCATACACCCTGACAGGCTGTGTGCCTCTTCCCATCTGCTAGGATTGGTTTTTGGGTACACAGAAACCAACTTGAAGATTTGGGAAAATCCTCAGGTTTGCTCTTGAGTTCATCTAAAAGCTGATACAGGGAACATTTTCAAGTAACAATTTCTCAGCCCAGGGCTTGTCACTGTCAAGGGTCTGAAGGAGTACAAATGCTGAGTGTAGCCCTGGGGACTGTGAACACCTTGGCTCCACCTCAGCCCCTCTCAGCCGAAGCCACCGGAGATGAGCACACAGGCTGAGGAAAAGAGTGTGTCTGCCGTGCAGTCAACCCTGAGCACGTCCCAGTGCCGGAGCCTCCATGGAGCTGACTTTCTCTGTGGCTGAAGACTTCAGCTTCTTCCTCGCCTCTCAGCTCTGCTCACTACCCCGGGCCTGGGGCCAGAGCCCTCAGATTGGGAGAGCCGGACGGGAGAGACAACAGTCAATATGGACTCCAATCTCCAGGACTTCGGAGGCCTCCCTCTCATGAGAGAGAAACTGGAAGGGGACCCTGGGGTAGTGAGTACTGGGTGTGGGGACTAAGGGAGAAAACCTGTGACAGCTGGGAGTTATAGAGCCCCCAGGCCCTGGGGCCCCTGAGACCCTACCCTGCCTATCCCCTCCTAGAAAGTGATGCTACTGTTTCCTTCCTTCCTTCCTTCCTTCCTTCTTTCCTTCCTTCCTTCCTTCCTTCCTTCCTTCCTTCCTTCCTTCCTTCCTTCCTTTTTCCCACCCTCCCTCTCTCTTTCCCTCCCTCCCTCTCTCCTTCCCTCCCTCCCTCCCTTCCTCCTCCCTTCCATCCTTCCTTCCTTCCTTCCTTCCTTCCTTCCTTCCTTCCTTCCTTCCTTCTTTCCTCTTTCCTCCCTTCCTTGCTTTATTCTCCTTTCTCCCTCCCTCCCTTCTGCCCTCCTTTCTTTCTCCTCCCTCTCTTCCTTCCTCCTTCCTCCCTCCCTTCCTTCCGTCCCTACTTCATCAGTAAATGCTGACTGAGCTCTGCTGTGCTCCAGGCACGAACACCAGGAGGAAGGCATAATCTCCAACCTGCAGCAGCCTCTAGTACTCTGTTTACCATGCAATGAAGGGACCCTTAGCTAATAAACTCGGTCTAGCTGCTGTTCCACATGAGATGACCAGAAACTTCTTGGCCCTCCCTTTAGACTGGCCAAGGTGCTCGCCATCTTCTCCATCCATAGGTAGTGCCCAGGCCTGGTTCCTGAAGGCCAGCCCTTCCAGGTCCAGTCTCCACTTCGAACATTGGGGAGGGGCGTGGTCAGGGCCAGGACAGCCCCGCCTCCTACCCCAGCTCCCGCCACCAGGGGCAGACCATGGAGCAGAGGTCACCGCCTGTGTGACGGGTCCGTATTCCTTGGGAGAGTCCTGGTTTGCTGTGTGTTGGGAAGAGCCTTGGGACCTCAAACTCAGAAGCAGTCCGTCACAGGGTGGCCGCTGGCATTGACCAGCACAGGGACGCGCTGCTGGTGGGCGTGACGCCGTGGGAGGCCGGCAGGCCCCTTGCGGTGGGGCTGACCCTTCCTTCCTTGTTCCTCCTCTCCCCCTGCCACCACCCCCAGGCCTGGGGCCCTCTTGGTCCCTGGGCCTCAAGCCCCAAGCATTCGGTCTGCCTAGGGTCTGACTGGTTCGCAGATAGGGGTATGAGCCCTGCTCAAGGCAACTTTCTAAGGTTTGGGTTTTTTTGTTTTGCTTTTTTTTTTTCCGAACCTGGAAACGGGGAGGCAGTCAGACAGACTCCCGCATGCGCCCAACCGGGATCCACCCGGCATGCCCACCAGGGGGCGATGCTCTGCCCCTCTGGAGCATCACTCTGTTGCATCCAGAGCCATTCTAGCGCCTGAGGCAGAGGCCACAGAGCCATCCTCAGCGCCTGGGCCATCTTTGCTCCAGTGGAGCCTCGGCTGCGGAAGGGGAAGAGAGAGACAGAGAGGAAGGAGAGGGGGAGGGGTGGAGAAGCAGATGGGCACTTCTTCTGTGTACCCTGGCCAGGAATCAAACCCGGGACTCCTGCACACCAGGCTGACACTCTACCACTGAGCCAACCGGCCAGAGCCTCTAAGTTTTTTCAATTAACCTGCTTCTGAGATGGAAAAGAGAGGCTGGCAGGACTGGAGCGACAGCAGGGAAAGGCTACAGCCAGGAGTCTGTGCTGGGCGGAGCGGGAGCCAGGTCCTAGGGATAAGAGGCCACCGAGGGGACAGGCGGGGCTGAGTCTGCCAATAGGTGGGGCCTCTGTCCTCTGGCTGCACAGCCAATCTGACTCTGACCCCCAATGTTCAAACCTGGGGACACGGCAGGACTCAGACACTGCCTTTTCTCTTCTCGCAAGCAAGGGCTGACATGGACGTGGGCGGTTTCTGAGAGCAGGTGCCCGCTCAGGGCCTGAAGAAAGTCCCAGGGGCTTTTGTGCTGGTGGACGCATGTGGGGGCAGCAGTTACACTCGAGCTGACCTTATGGGAGGCGTGGCAGTCACCAGACAGCATAGGTGGCACAGAGCAGTCCCCACAGAGGGAAGAGCCCAGGCAGACACACCTGGCACCTTCCACATGCTGTGGATGGTGTTGTGGCCAGGAAGCCTGGTGGGAGGGGCCACAAGGGGCTCTTCACCCTCTGCCAAGGGCTGAGCTGTCTCCTTTGGCGCTGAAAAGCCACAGAAGAATTTTTAACTGTGAATAAACTGGGTAAATGTGCTGCTTAGAAAGATGACCGGCAGACGTCCCAGGGTGGATTTTAAGGGGAAGCCTGGAGGAGGAGTGACTAGGTTGGAAGCAGTTGTCCTAGACCAGGGGTAGTCAACCTTTTTATACCTACCACCCACTTTTGTATCTCTCTAAGGAGTAAAATTTTCTAACCGCCCACCGGTTCCACAGTAATGGTGATTTATAAAGTAGAGAAGTAACTTTACATTATAAAATTTATAAAGCAGAGTTACATCAAGTTAAAGCATATAATAATAATTACTTACCAAGTACTTTATGTTGGATTTTCACTAAGATTGGCAGAATAAATCTTTTATTTTTTGTTGTTTTTTTTTTTTTCTGAAGCTGGAAATGGGGAGAGACAGTCAGACAGACTCCCGCATGCGCCCGACCGGAATCCACCTGGCATGCCCACCAGGGGCGGTGCTCTGCCCACCAGGGGGCGATGCTCTGCCCCTCCGGGGCGTCGCTCTGCCGCGACCAGAGCCACTCTAGCGCCTGGGGCAGAGGCCAAGGAGCCATCCCCAGCGCCCGGGCCATCTTTGCTCCAATGGAGCCTTGGCTGCGGGAGGGAAAGAGAGAGACAGAGAGGAAGGAGGGGGGGTGGAGAAGCAAATGGACGCTTCTCCTATGTGCCCTGGCCGGGAATCGAACCCGGGTCCCCCGCACACCAGGCCGACGCTCTACCGCTGAGGCAACCGGCCAGGGCCAGGAATAAATCTTTATAAAACAACTTACTATAGTTAAATCTATCTTTTTATTTATACTTTGGTTGCTCCGCTACCGCCTAACATGAAAGCTGGAACGCCCACTAGTGGGTGGTAGGGACCAGGTTGACTACCACTGCCCTAGACCATGCCAGGCAGAGGGGCTGCTCAGATGGCACAGCTGGAGGGACAAGGAGGCAAAAGAAACAGCTTGGTGACTAGTTGACATGGAAGTCCAGGAGAAGGGACTGTAAAAGAGAAGAAAAACCTAGGCTGATCTTGAACATCAGACTTGGATACTGGGGGGGGTGGGGGGGTGGAAACACTAACCCAGAGGACTAGCACACACAGACGGGAGGGCCATTCACTCTCTCCATCTGCCCCGCCCACCTGGGGAAAGAGGGAGAGATGTCTCACAGGAAGATGACAGTGGCTTCTGAGAAGTATGTAGGATGGGGCAGGACCCATTTCTCCTGTGCTCCTTAGAACAGCAGCCCTCTTTCTGCAGGAGAAAGCACTGCTCCTCTAAACCTCTGAGTGCGTCTAACTCCTGGGGGTATCTGGACATGGGTCCCCATCTGCTTTGGGAAGTTTGCATGTTTCGTAAGCTTCCATTTTTCCCCAGCGTTTGTGTGCCATCCCCACTCCAACCACAAGAGGGCAGCAGACTCCAGTGATTGGGAAGAAAGGATTGGGGTGAATGAGAGGTGGGGAGTGGCTGCCCCTGAAAGGCCTGAGTCTTGAGGGATGTGCTTTTCACCAAATACTAATTTAATTTAATTCTTCTAAGATACACTTATTATGAAGCTATTCCACTTATAAGTAGATTCTTTTTCTATCCATATGTGTGAACAATATGCCCTGGATATTAAAAAAATCACACGAATGAACTTTCCTTAGCCTCTCCGGGCTCCCACCCCAACTTGATCCTTCAGTCTTTAAGAAAAACAGGAAATATTGGGGCAGAGACCAATAACATTCCCAAAAATTCTCTTATTTTATTTATTTTATTGATTGATTTTTTAAGTGAGAAGAGGGTGATACAGAGACAGACTCCCACATGTGCCCCAACCAAGATCCACCCAGCAACCCCCGTCTGGGGCCGGTGTTCTGCACATCTGGGACCATGCTTGTAAGGGAGATATTTTTAGCGCCTGAGGTAAAGCGCCAGGGGCCAACGTGTTCAAATCAATGGAGCCATGGCTGTGGGAGGGAAAGAGAGAGAGAGAGAGAGAGAGAGAAGGAAAAATGGGAGTGAGGGGAGAAACAGATGGTTCCCTTTCCTGTGTGCCTTGACCAGGAATTGAACTGGGACTGCCACATGCCAGGTCGACTCTCTACCACTGAGCCAACCATCCAGAGCCGAAAATTCTGATATAAAAATGTGGGAATTGGTCCAGTTAGGTTAAGTGGATGTTTCAACCTATTGATGGGTCTGGACACTGACCTACTCCCAGGTGGAGACAGAGAGGGGCGCTCTGTGCTGTGGGAACCTGGTATCTGCAGCCCTTACCTCTCCCAGGGCGGCTCTGCACACAGAGAGGGTGCGCAGAACAGCATGGCTGGCAGCCTCAGTGCTACCTGGAGGCCAAAAGGACAGGGATGGGCAAACTGGAATACCTGAGAGAGGGGATAGAGACTCATGGGCTCCAAGGAGGGGCACAGTCAGCAGAGTGGGAGCCTCCGCGTGGGGCAAGGCCTGGCCTGAGTGGGTCCTGCAGGAGAGCCGCTTATCCTGAGCAATGCCCCCCACCCCCTGCCAAGCACAGCACTGAGGGGATCAAGGGCAAATGAGGGCGGGCAGGAAACCCAAGGCTCAGAAACCACAGTCCTGGAGGCTTCTTAGAAACAGGAAGATATGACATACTTTCATCCTACATTTACATTTCTCTAGACTAGAAATTGAAGTAAGAAGGATCCATGGCCCTGGCCAGTTAGCTCAGTGGAAGAGCGTTGGCCTGACTTTTGGATGTCCTGGGTTTGATTCCCAGTCAAGGCACACAGAAGAAACACCTATCTGTTTCCACCCCTCTTCCACTCACTTCTCTCTCTCTCTCACTCTCTCTCTATATATATTCTCATTCTGCAGCCATGGCTCAATTGGAGTGAGTGGCCCCAGGCGCTGAGGATGGCTCCATGGCCTCTGCCTCAGGCACTAAGAGCTCAGTTGCTGAGCAACAGAGCAGTGCCCCAGATGGCAAAGCATGCCCCCTAGTGGTCTTGCTGGGTGGATCCTGGTGGGGGCACATGCAGGAGTCTGTCTCTGCTTCCCCTCCTCTCACTGAATAAAATAAAAGAAGAAGAGGAAGAAAAAGAAGAAGAAGGAGAAGGAGAAGAAGAAGAAAAGGAGGAAAAAGACGAGGAGGAGGCGAAGGAGGAGAAGGAGGAGGAGAAAGAAGAAGAATCCAAACTGTAGTCCTCAGGGGACGCTCCCAGGCCCTGGGTAAAGACACCGGCTCAGGGTCCCGCCAGCCCATCCCTGAGATGGACTCCTTCATGCACACGTGGTGGCGGCAAGTATTTGAGCCAAAGGGACAGAATTGTAGGAATGGGGGTTATGAGCATTCAGATGACACCAGTGGAGAGTCTCCCCACCTGATGCCAGTCACGGCTCCCTTCCGGCCTCCAACCATCAACACGTGACCATTAACCCACGAGCCGTGGCCGCTGAGCTCCTCTCCTTCTTTATTCTAAGATGCTTAATGCACTTTCCCCAAGACCCTGCCCTAGCTAGGAGGAGGCCCCCAGCCGAGTCCCACCCAAGTCCCCCACACAGGCACAGCAGGGACAGCACGGCCACTGGGCCTCATTCGAGCTTTTATTCTGCAGCCCGCAGGTGAGGGATCCAGCTTCGGGTATCTCCCCGTCCCCAGTGAGCCTCGGGCCCGTCCCCATGTGAGGTGTCCTCATGTGAGGTGCTTATGGAGCTGGTGTTTTAGACAAGAAAGGAGGCTGGTGACACAGCCTCCAGACAGATTGCTGTGATCTTCAGACACCCTTGCTTTCTGTAGCAGGACACCTTATCCGGTGAGCGTGGGGCCTGGGGGTCTGGCTGTGGTCCCTGCTGGTAGCTGCCTCCTTGTATCTGAAATCAATGCCCCCCCGCCCCTCCCCTCACTCCGTGTCCCTCCCCCAGCTGGGCAGAGGCCGCCCATCCTCCTCAAGGTCACAGACCTGCTTTCAGGGGCTGAGCCTTGGAGGGGAGCTGTTTAAGGTCACTCCTTAATTGCCTCTTTTTTTTATTTATTTTTTATTCATTTTAGAAAGGAGAGAGAGAGGGGGAGAAGAGAGAGACAGAGAGAGAGAAAGGGGAGGAGCAGGAAGCATCAACTCCCATATGTGCTTTCACCAGGCAAGCCCAGGGTTTCCAACTGGCGACCTCAGCATTTCCAGGTCGATGCTTTATCCACTGCGCCACCACAGGTCAGGCCCTTAATTGCCTCTTAAAGTGCATTAGATAGAACCCCACCATTTGCCTTTTTTAATCAATTTTTATTGGTTGATTCTAGAGAGACAGAGAGAGAAAGGAAGAGAGGGAGGGGAGGGGGGGGGGATTCCTTTCTTGTTTCACATAGTTGTGTATTCATTGTTGCTTCCCATATGTGCCCTGACCAGGATTCTAACCCACAACATTAGCAGTTTGGGACGATGCTCTAACCACTGAGTGACCGGCCAAGGACCATTTGTCTTTTAGGGGGGCAATGGGAATGGGGGTTCCCTGGTTACTGATAGAGTGTGCACGGCAAGACCTTATATGCCCTGTGATTGTAGCCTAGGGGGCAGGCCACCATCTGGAGGGCCAGTGGACCTCCCTGGCTCCTCACACCTGATGAGGTCACTGACCACACCCCTCTGGGCAGGGCTGACCTCGGGCCTCTGCAGGTTGACATGCACAGGCTTCACAGACAGGCCCAAGGTGCAGGCCAGGACCTGTGACTCCAGGCCTGCTCCTGGGCCCGTGCTGGGACTCCTGTTCAGTTGGAACATGCAGGGAGGAGGGAGGTGTGGCCTAGAAGGCCACGCCCCCGGTGGTGCACAGGTCTATACTGGGAAGGTGGAATCCTGGTGGGCAGTGTGAGGAGTGGCGACAGGGACAGCTAGGAGGCAGTGGGGAGCTGGGCCACATGACTAATAAAATAGAAGTCAGTAAGAGACCATTTTAGGCTGTGTCAGCAAGACGGGGGGCAGAGGGTCCTGAGATCAGACAAGCTCCGAAACATTGTCTTTCTTCAACTTCGAGCAGCGGTACCGGCCGTCCGAGCCCTTGGAGCACACCAGGTCGGGCAGGCAGGGACAGGTGTTGTGCCGGCGTTTTCCGGAGAAGGGAACCTGGGGAGAGAGGAAGAGAAGGATGACACCTTCCTCCAAGGCACACAGGCCTCCTGGCAGGAGCATCTGACCGGCTGGCCCTGACTAGGGCCTCATGACCCCCAGCTGAGCACAATAACAGCTATTATCAAGGAGGAAGCTGAGGCACAGAGTGGCTAAGCAAGGTGCCAATGTCACACAGCTAATTGGTAGAGGAGCCACGGTTCAAAGAGACTAAGGGACCTGCCACAGCACAATGCTGTCCACCTCCAACCCTAAGGAACTGCACAAGCCCCAACACTGCTGACCCCTCGCTGGCCTGGACACGTGCACACACACACTCACCCACACGTCCCTTCATTGACTACCACTTATACTTCATCCCCATGTGCAGACACGGTGGGTGCTGGGCAGCAGCGGGGTAGCACAGACACCCTCTCTGCCTGTGACTCACCCAGAGGATTGCTGAGCCACTGAGGCTCGTCAGGGGGAAGAGCAGGAGCGATTAAGACCATAGTTAGTGTCACACTGCCTGGGTTCAAATCCCACGCCTGTCACTTACGAGCTATGTGACAACTGGCAAGTTATTTAACCACTCTCTGCCTCAACTTTATTACCTGTAAAATGGGTTAATAACAAAGCCTACCACATGGTTGTAAAGAGGCTCAAACTTGCAAAAAGCACTCGGTAGGAGGAGTGGTTCCTGCTCTATCTCATTGGCTGTGTGTCCCAAGCAAACCTGTGCCATACCTTGCGGCTGGCGGGATGACATTTGTATCCTTCCTTCCCAAGTGGGGTGCACAACCGCAGACCTCGAGCCCACAAGCTGATGGCACAGCAGGTGCCCTCCCCACATTGGACGTCCCAATCACAGGCCTGGGGGTGGGGGGGTGACAAAGGAGTCATTAGAGCCCACTAGTGCCTCCTGAGAGAAACCAGAAGTGAAAAGTACATCCAAAATAGCTCATTTTTCTGCATTTTCATTCTCTAGGGGGAAAGTTGGAGGAGGCAAAGATATAACAAATTTCCCTTTGTTTTTCCTTGCTGCTTTTATCTGGGCAGCTCCTAGGTGAACCATTCCTTCCTGTTGAAAGAGGAATGGTCCCACCCCGGAACACAGTGTGTGCCCCAAACCTCTGAGAGAGACCCACGGCCTGAGTGTTCAGTTGCTCTCGTGTGCAGAGCCCGGCTGCACAAACCTCGCCGTGAGACATTTCTCCGGCTTACCCCACGCTTCCTTCTGGGTGCCGCTTGGACAATTGCTGGAGCCACCCCTGTTCCTATCAGAACTGGGCACAGAGTGAAATCATTGCCGGCAGTGAGGACAAGGGAGCTTTAGGACAGCCTTTGTTAAGAGCAGAGAAGCCAGAGGCTGACAGTCCCCGATAGATGCTGATAAGCTCCCTGCCTTTAATGAAGCCAACATGCCGTATAAATGAAACTTGCCACACACACCAGACCATAGAGGAAAGCCCAAACTTACACAGAAGGTTTATTGGAAGATGCTGATCCACTTTATAAAGGTTTCTTACACCGAATAAGAACCTTCATTTCACCAAAGGTCCGAACTTAAAAATTGCTCAGTGTTCTCCTCACGCATTGAAAACAGGACTTGGTGTGCATACACACAGCTTCTCCAAAGCAGAGCCGTTTAGTAGAGTGAGGTCCAGCTCATGGGAAAACCATGTCAAACACTCGGAAGTGCCACTGGATGGCTAACCTCTCTGCCCTTTTTTTGCCCTTCCCCCACCGGGGTGCCTGGCTCCCTCCCATTCAGACCATGACACCCTCTGAAACCCAGGGAAACCTTAGCAACTTACCTCATTGACTGTAGCACAGTCAGACATGGTCACCAGGAGGAGCAAGACTGTGATTTGCGTGACAGCTCTCATGGTCACTTGGAGTGCAGGTAAAACCCGGTCCGCTCAGCTGCCTCTGGCTTCCTGCAGCTCAGTCTCCTGCAGCCAGCGAGGAAGACCCGGCTCTGGGGCCCCCTTCCTCTTCCCAGATTTATATCGTCCAGTCTCGAATGCCTGTGGACACTGTGTCCTGTCTTCCCTTCCCCATCACCAGTGTTACGCGGATGATCTCAGACAAGAGAATGAGACCTGAATCCCTAATCACATCGAAACCGATAAAAAGAAACATGTCCGGGGCTTTGACATTTGCTCTGTCTCCCAACTGCATGATCCAGGAAGTCACATGCATCGCTCCCCCACTGTCCTCTCTGCCTCTGGGCATCCCTGTCTGCTTGGGGCAGGGAAGGACTTGGGTAAATGTTATAAAGTACCGTACCCCAGATTCTGAAAGGCACTGTACCTCACTTCATCGAGTCCATGTAGAGACACTCAGTCCAGATAAATTTTGAAGAGTTTTATTGAAGGAGATTTGTTCAATATGCCGGCCGCATATGGCTGACACGGGACATCTGCAGACCCAAATCCTGCGCCTGATTATATTTCAGGGGCTGGTTATATACCCTTTGATTACACACAGGTTGGGGGGCATGACAGCATGACATAGTCATTAACAAGATTAACATTTGTCTATGTGATTTACAAAAAATAACGTTAAAAATTTCAAGGTAATACAATCAGAATTATTCACAAATCCTTTTAGTATCTATCTCTCATCCTTTGCCTAGAGGTACATGTTAATCTCAGATTCCAGGAAGGGAGTTCTTCAGATAACCTTAAACCTTTCAGAGAACTTAAAGTCAAGTGACCTTAGTCATCCTTTGTAGGTCAGGAGACTTTTACATTCCTTTTCCTCCATTTTCCAAAGCAAGGACAGGAAAGCCTGACCTTTTCTTCCAGAATATTAATATTAATTTGCAGCTTTTTGTTACCTGTTGGTCAAATAAGTTTGAAAATATGATGTATATGTTTGCTTGCTTATATATGAGGGGGAACAGGCTGTAAGCAGGCAGGATCTTATAGCCTCAGGCTTAGTTTTAAGACTAAACCTGGCCTGACCTGTGGTGGCGCAGTGGATAAAGCCTCGACCTAGAAATGCTGAGGTCGCCGATTCAAAACCCTTGGTTTGCCAGGTCAAGGCACATATGGAAGTTGATGCTTCTAGCTCCTCCCCCCCCGTCTTTCTCTCTGTCTCTCTCTCTCTCTCTCCTCTCTCTGTCTCTGTCTCTCTCTCCTCTCTAAAAATGAATAAATAAAAAATAAAATAAAATAAATTAAAAAAAGACTAAACCTTTCCCACCCTTTTTGATGTGAGGTTGTTGGGCAGATAAAATATATTATGCTCACTTTGTTAAAGATGGCACTGCCCACGTGGAGGCCTTCTCCCAGGTGATTTTTTTTTTTAATTTTTTTTTTTTTTTTGTACTTTTTCTGAAGCTGGAAACGGGGAGAGACAGTCAGACAGACTCCCGCATGCGCCCGACCGGGATCCACCCGGCACACCCACCAGGGGCAACGCTCTGCCCACCAGGGGCGATGCTCTGCTCCTCCGGGCGTCGCTCTGCCGCGACCAGAGCCACTCTAGAGCCTGGGGCAGAGGCCAAGGAGCCATCCCCAGCACCCGGGCCATCCTTGCTCCAATGGAGCCTTGGCTGCGGGAGGGGGAGAGACAGAGAGGAAGGAGGGGGTGGGGGTGGAGAAGCAAATGGGCGCTTCTCCTATGTGCCCTGGCCGAGAATCGAACCCGGGTCCCCCGCACACCAGGCCGACGCTCTACCGCTGAGCCAACCGGCCAGGGCCTCCCAGGTGATATTAATGTGTGTTGGGGGAAGGCTGTGGGCAGGCAGAATCCTTGTAGCCTGGGGCTTGGTTTTGGGATTAAGCCTTTCCCACCCTTTTTGGTGTGGGGCGGTGCAATCCCATCATTTCTCTGATAAGTGACTTTGTATTAGAGATTTCCCTATTTTGTATATTGGATTAAAGGTTTTGATTTCTATACTATAAAATGAGGGCAGATTGGGAGCTTACTCTCTCGGTTCCTGAGATTATCATTGGAGGAGAGAGCAGAGGGGAGAGCAGAGTAGGGTCACGTGGAGGAGTCTAGGGAAGGCAGCCAAGATGGTGGCGTGTTGAGTGGGAGGCCAGTTTGTGCAGAGTTTGTGCAGGGAGAAGGAAGGAGATGGGGAACAGAGGTGAATAAGTCTGGTGAGCTAGAAACCTTTGATTCTAGGAAACTCAGATAAGTCAGTAGCTTTGTGAGCACTGAATGTGAGTGGGTTTTGGAGCCCAGTGTGTGTTTTTACTTGCCCGCCAGGTGCAAGCTAGGATTAAAGCTAATGGCCCACCAGTTTTTTGGCTCCGTTGTTTCTTTACCGACTGTCCGAATCCAATGCGAACCTGCATGGGCCGGGCTGCTGTGATGGTGGCCATGGCTACTGGCTTTACATTTGGCGTAGCCTGTGGCAGGATTTGATACAGATCGGCAAGGAGCCACCACCACCTTTGAGTGGTGGAATAGAATACTGGCTGCTGTTATGGTTCCCCATGGCTGTCCTTTTGGGGACCATAGGCTGGCTGACTTTTACAGCCATGCGTGAGAAAACTGAGAGCTCTGTGGAAGAGGCTGCCCGAGACCTGCAAACGGAGCAGTGGAAGGAGCTGCAGCAAACACAGGAGAAACAGATGCTGACCCTGGAGCTGGAGGAAGTGCTGGAGGAGAAGGCCAACCAGGTTTGCGAGATTCCCCTGGAAATGGAGCAGCTGCTGGGGGAGGATTCACAGGTTCATGAGTTGCAGATTGCCCTGGACGTTGTGGAGAGCCAGCAGTGGTGAGAGGCCAGGGCTGAGGCTGAGGCTGAGGCTGAGGCTGAGGCCGGGTCCGGAGCTGCAAGGTCTGTAGAGCAGAAGGCGGCAGCAGCCCGGGGCTCGAGCCTGGCAACAGGAGCTGGTGTTTTCAGTTCCTCTTTGGAGGATGAGGAGAATTGGGCTGGAGTGGCAATCCACAGTCTCCAGAAGGTGAAAGCCCAGCTGGAAGCAGCACCTACTACGGCCCCGGTAGGTCTGCGATTTGGGGACATAGGGCTGGATATGCTCTCTGGAGCAGAGATGGAAATGCTGACTGCCATTACCACATGCTCCTCTTTGGGACAGTGTAAGACCTGCCAGGATGGCAGGAATGAGGGGGGTGGCTGATGCCCCATGTGAATGGACTGATTTCCTGGACTACGACCGGAGTGGGCACTGGCTCCTTTGTTGGATGGACTTACGGATTTTGGACAATGTGATATACCCTGATGGGGGTGGGGGATGGCTTTGCTAGAGGCCCTTCCCCTGCCCCGGGAAGCTTTTCCCGTGGCTAGAAAGAAGGCCGAGGACATTTTGCGCTTTGGGCAAAGTGCTCAGAGACTGGTAAAGTGTACCTTTGTGATTGTTGAAACTGTATGATTTGTGCTGTTGTAATTTGTGTAATGTGCCTAATTTCCTTGCACAGGGATGCTGGTGTATATAGATTGTGGGTAGTAAAGTGAGCATAGGGGTGGTGATTGTTGGGCAGATAAAATATATTATACTCACTTTGTTAAAGATGGTGCTGCCCATGTGGAGGCCGTCACCCAGGTGATACTAATGTGTGTTGGGGGCAGGCTGTGGGCAGGCAGAATCCTTGTAGCCTGGGGCTTGGTTTTGGGATTAAGCCTTTCCCACCCTTTTTGGTGTGGGGTGGTACAATCCCATCATTTCTCTGATAAGTGACTTTGTATTAGAGACTTCCCTGTTTTGTATATTGGATTAAAGGTTTTGATTTCTACACTATATAATGGGGGCAGAATGGGAGCTTACTCTCTCGGTTCCTATGATTATCATTGGAGGAGAGAGCAGAGGGGAGAGCAGAGTAGGGCCACGTGGAGGAGTCTAGGGAAGGCAGCCCAGATGGTGGCGTGTTGAGTGGGAGGCCAGTTCGTGCAGAGTTTGTGCAGGGAGAAGGAAGGAGGTGGGGAACAGAGGTGAATAAGTCTGGTGAGCTAGAAACCTTTGATTCTAGGAAACTCGGATAAGTCAGTAGCTTTGTGAGCACTGAATGTGAGTGGGTTTTGGAGCCCAGTGTGTGTTTTTACTTGCCCGCCAGGTGCAAGCTAGGATTAAAGCTAATGGCCCACCAGTTTTTGGCTCCGTTGTTTCTTTACCGACTGTCCGAATCCAATGCGAACCTGCATGGGCCAGGCTGCTGTGATGGTAGCCATGGCTACTGGCTTTACAGAGGTGGTGCATTCTTATGAAGAATCCCATTATATCTCAGATAAGTGACTTTGTATTACAGACTTCTTTATTTGTATATTGGATTAAAGGTTTTGGTTTCGACACTATAAAGTGGGACAGACCTGGAGCTTGCTCTCTCTCGGTTCCTGAGATTAGCATTAGGGAGGAGAGCAGAGAAAGAACACATGGAGGAGGCCAGGAGAAGCAGCCAAGATGGCAGAATGCTGAGGGAGAGGCCAGTTTGTTCAAGTTTGTGCAGAGATGGGGAACAGGGGCGAGTGAGTCTGGTGAGCTGGAAACCTTTGATTCTAGAAAACTCAGATAAGTCAGTAGCTTTGTGAGCACTGAATGAGTGGGTTTTGAAGCCCAGTTTGTGTTTTTACTTACCCACCAGGTGCAAGCTAGGATTAAAGCTAATGGCCCACCAGTTCTTGGTTCCGTTGTTTCATTACCATCTGTCCGAATCAAATGCAAACTTGTGTGGGCCAGGCGGCTGTGATGGTTGCCATGGCTACAACCTTACAACATTCCCCACTGGCTTTATGTCTTAAGTCAAATCTTTGACTTAATTTACTGAAAAGCATGAGGCTGTTGTGTAGGGATATTAACTTATAACATGTAACAAATATTTAACAAACAGTATTAATAGCAATACAGTCCACTAAAGAAACAAATGTTACTAGTTGATTCCCTATAAATTGTACAAACCTCTTGCAACTTATATAAAACTAATTGGCCTTTATAACACTTTACTTTTAGTCAGAACTCTTCATTTTAAAACCTTTCATCTTTAGTGACAATTAAGTAGACTTTCTTTTTACTCTAGTTTTTCTTTTCTCAAAGTCTGATTAAAAAAGAGTCCTTGGTGAGTTTCTTCATACATTCGCCGTACGTAGACCAACCAGCTTCCGGTTTGTGGTTGGAGTAAGGCACGCAGTTTTTCTACCTTAGCAGCAGTGGGAGCTGTCAGGATCATGTGTGTGGACCCGTCCACGTGAGAGTCAGTCCTCGGGTGATGTACTGGATCTCCTGGTAATGTTGGAAACACCTCTTGGACAGTCTTTTGAAGAGTTTGCTGAGTAACCTGTAAATCCTGCCAGGACTTAAGGAAGGAGTGGTCATGTTTCCTTTATGATTTGATTTATGCGTTTTACTTGTTCTGAATTTTGGGGGGCTTCTAGGCACAATGTAATTTAATATTTAATATTGGGTTTCTTTCGTACTAGCTGTGAGACCTTTAGACTCAAATGCAGACCCATCATTAGAATGGGCAAGCTAAACCTGGAAAGAAGTCTATATAGCAACTTCCCAACAATTGTCAATTACTTATTAAAGTCTATTTCTAAATGTTTACCTGGGAAAAGGGAAAACTCCTTTTTCCCTGTTTCTCTCTATAATTCCTTTATTTTGCTCAGTATTTACTTGGACATAAACCAAACATTCAGATATTATGCCTTCTGTAATAAATTCTAAGTTTGGCTTTTCTAATTATTCCTTTCTTGTTGAAAAAATCCTTTTCTAATTGGTTTTGAATAACCCTTTGGCAATAAGGGTCCCAAGACTCCACTGGTTTGGGGTGGCATCTATTCATTTGAATCATTATGTTCCTATTTTGAGGCAGACTGGAAAGTCATTCAATTAATAAAATTCAAATAGCTAATGTTAACAAATACTATAATAAGTGTCCTAATACAATAAAATGACTAAAGCCTATTATATATATATATATATTGTGTGTGTGTGTGTATTTTTCCGAAGCTGGAAATGGGGAGAGACAGTCAGACTCCCGCATGCGCCCGACCGGGATCCACCCGGCACGCCCACCAGGGGGCGACGCTCTGCCCACCAGGGGGCGATGCTCTGCCCCTCCGGGGCGTCGCTCTGCCACGACCAGAGCCACTCTAGCGCCTGGGGCAGAGGCCAAGGAGCCATCCCCAGCACCCGGGCCATCCCTGCTCCAATGGAGCCTCAGCTGCGGGAGGGGAAGAGAGAGACAGAGAGGAAGGAGGGGGGGGGTGGAGAAGCAAATGGGCGCCTCTCCCGTGTGCCCTGGCCGGGAATCGAACCCGGGTCCCCCGCACGCCAGGCCAATGCTCTACCGCTGAGCCAACCAGCCAGGGCCAAGCCTATTATATTATTAAACTCTCTCCTCTAATGCTAATCTCAGGAACCAAGAGAGAGCAAGCTCCCAGTCTGCCTTACTTTATAGTACAGAAATCAAAACCTTTAATCCAATATACAAATAAAGAAGTCTCAAAGTTCTAATCTAACCAATATAACAGTGTAAAGCCAGTAGTCTCGGCCACCATCACAGCCACCTGGCCTGTTTACGTTCGTATTAGATTCTGACAGACGGTAATGAAACAAGGGAGCCAATAACTGGTGACTTTAATACTAGCTTGCACCTGGCGGGCAAGCAATATACACAGTTATAGGACACTTCCCTTTCCATTCAGGGCTCCCAAAGCCACTGACTTATCCAAGTTTCCTAGAATCAAAGGTTTCTAGCTCACCAGCCTTATCCACCTCTGTTTCTCATCTCCTTCTCTCTACACAAACTCTGTACAAACTGGCTTCTTCCTCAGCCCTCCACCATCTTGGCTGCTTCTCCTGGCCTCCTCCACATGGCTTTTCTCTGCTCTTCTTTCCCTGCTCTCTCCTCTAATGCTAATCTCAGGAACCGAGAGAGAGCAAGCTCCCGGTCTGCCCCACTTTATAGTACAGAAATCAAAACCTTTAATCCAATATACAAATAAAGAAGTCTCTGATACAAAGTCACTTATTTGAGGCATAATGGGATTCCTCGTAAGAGTGCACCACCCACATCATGCAACAGTTAATGGTGTGGGGAAAAGCTTAGTCTTAAAACTAAGCCTCAGGCTATAATGACTTGGCCTGCTTACAGCCTGTCCCCCACACACAATGCAAACTAGAAGCAAGCAAACATATATATCAATTTACAAACTTATTTGACCAACAAACAGGATTCAAAATAAAATTCTTACAGTCTCAAATGTCCTTAACATGTTAACATAATTTCACTAAAGTCTATGATTGACACTATTACTGTTTCATATCATTTGCAAATGTAATTCAATTTTACTTCAGTCTGAGAAATGTCCCAATGAGTAGGAGTTACGCATATTTATGAAAGGTCCACAAGGCACTGGAATTGTGGTCACATTCTACATTCTACAGCTAGAATCCAAGTCGTAATGACCACTGTTTCTAGCTGGAATTAGGAGAGATTCCAGCCTAAAATAGCCATGGGGGCTGTAAGGCCAGGAGCCGCCATCATGGCCATTCACATGCAGGTTGCCACTGGATTCGAGCAGACGGTAAAGAAATGGTGAAGTTGGAGGATGATGGGTATTGGGCAGATAAAATATATTATGCTTACTTTGTTAAAGATGGCGCTGCCCACGTGGAAGCCCATCACCCAGGTGATGATATTAGTTGCCTTTCTTGCTTGGGCTGGGCGTGATTATATTAATGTGTGTTGGGGGCAGGCTGTGGGCAGGCACAATTCTTGTAGCCTGGGGCTTGGTTTTGGGATTAAGCCTTTCCCACCCTTTTTGATGTGGGTGATGCATTCTCATGAGGACTCCCATTGTGCCTCCCATAAGTGACTTTGTATGAGAGACTTCCTTGTATGTATATTGGATTAAAGGTTTTGGTTTCTACACTATAAAGTGGGGCAGACCGGGGGGAGGCTCTCTCTTGGTTCCTGAGATGAGTATGAGAGGAGAGAGCAGAGAAAGGCCACGTGGAGGAGGCCAGGGGAAGCAGCCAAAATGGCGCAGTGCTGAGGGAGAATCCAGTTTGTGTAGAGTTTGTGCAGAGAGAAGGAAAGAGATGGGGAACAGATGTGAATAAGGCTAGTGAGTTAGAAACTTTTGATTCTAGGAAACTCGGATAAGTCAATAGCTTTGTGAGCACTAAATGAGTGGGTTTTGGAGCCCCATGTGTGTTTTTACTTGCCCACTGGGTGCAAGATAGGATTAAAGCCCACCAGTTCTTGGCTCTGTTGTTTCATTACCATCTGACCAAATCCAATGCGAACCTGCATGGGCCTGGCGGCTGTAATGGTGGCCGTGGCTACTGGCTTTACAGTGAGCCATTCTGTTTATTGGTGTCTCACCAAGTCAGGCAAACTACAAGAGAAGACAAGCAGAAAATCTGCTTTTCCCATGAAGGGCGATGGATCAGGGAGGCCCCTGCAATGGTGATAGCAGGAACCGAGAGAGAGCAAGCTCCCGGTCTGCCCCACTTTATAGTATAGAAATCAAAACCTTTAATCCAATATACAAACAAGGAAGTCTCTGATACAAACTCATTTTTCTTAGGCATAATGGAATTCCTCATGAGAGTGCACCACCTACATCATGCAATCAGTCAAGGGAGTGGGGAAAAGCTTAGTCTTATAACTAAGCCTTAGGCCATAACAACCTGGCCTGTTTACAGCCTGTCTCCCACACCCAATACAAACTATAAGCAAGCAAACATATTTATCATATTTACAAACTTATTTGACCAAAAGGGGCATTGAGACAAAAGAAATAAAGGAGACACTATACATTAAATAAAGCAACAGAGATGAGACTGTCGATATCCACAGTAGAGATCTTCAAGAAATAAATAAAACTTGAATATTCAGGCAAGGCATAGTAAATGGCCCTTGTGTTTACAAGAATGAGATCAGTTTACCTGCTGCTAGGAAGAAATTCCCTAGACTCATAAACAGTGACGTGAGATGGGGGCCAACGGCCTTGAGCAACTTTAATCCTTCAGTGGCAGGTTCCAGCAGGCTGGGCAATGTCCGATCACAGATAGTTAGATTAGGGCTGGAAGAAACTGAACCCTTCTTCCTCAGAGCAAGGGGACAGCTTACATTCAGGCCTTAGAAACAAACATAATTACACATTAAACAAAGACTTCACATAAACAATTAATGAGCGTACTTTTTCAATTAAAATTCTACTGGATATTTTCTGATAAACAAGGACAAATTTCAATAGATGAGGAAGGGGTTCCCCCCAATGGAAAGCACCATACCCCAGATTGTGAAAGGTACTGTACCTCACTGACAAGGGGAGGGCTCCCCCTCGTGGCCTCTCAGGTGCACACTGGCCACAGCACCAGAGAGTCCTTTAAACCAGGGGTTTCTAGGTAGACACATTAAAAACAAAAACTGAGATCCTGACAAACACAGAGAAGAGAGAAGTCTCTGGAAGTCCGGGCCAATTTATTAATCCAGGCTAGATCAGTCTCCATTGATTCAGTGCGATGCGAGACTGACTAATCCTGGACAGACCCAATCTCTACAATGCCCTCCCAGAGACAGAAACAATTGTCCCCTCTTCTGGCATTCTACTGAGAGCACAACTAGACACCTCTGGAAGTTCTGGGCAGGATGAAGTCCCTACTAACACCTCTCTTAGAGAACTGATATCCCCGAGAGCCTGGAGCAGGACCCAATCCTCTCCAATCACCCCTCCAGAGAGTAACCAGATGTTCCCCAGCAAAACCCATGGCAGGACCACTGAAACTCCCTACCGACGTCTCGGTCTTAGAGAGTGTGCTGAGAACATACGACCACACCTGCTCTGTTTCGCCGTACCCCAAAACACAAAGACTATAGACTAGTTACGTACAGCAAAACAGTTCTGAAAGCCCTACCTACCTCACCGGAGTTCCACATCTCCAGAGTCACAACTCAATAAAGCCCCCCAATCCACTCTACCTACTTCTAGTCCGAAACAGAAAAGCGAAAGCAAGAGTTCAGAGGAAAGCCAGAAAATTCAGTAAAGCAAAAAAGAGTTGCTTTACCAACCTCCCTGATTTCTCTGCCGAATTATCCAAATTGTCGAATTTGGAAACTACGAGATAACTACCAGAGAACTGTCCGGACCCCACAGGAAGACCAGGAGCCCTGAAAAGTCTCAGGTGGTGCCTCCCCTCGAAGTTCAAGCGAGGCCTGGCAGGTCAGTGGAGAGTCCATTCGATTAGGGGTGTCTCTATCTGGTGACGTGGAACACCAGATCCCAGACAAGCCCTCAAATGTTATAAAGTACCATACCCCAGATTCTGAACGGCACTGTACCTCACTTCATTGAGTCCGCATAGAGACACTCAGTCCAGATAAATTTTGAAGAGTTTTATTGAAGGAGGAGATTTGTTATATATGCCGGCCGCATATGGCTGACAGGGGGCGTCTGCAGGCCCAAATCATACACCCGAGTATATTTCAGGGGATGGTTATATACCCTTTGATTACACACAGGTTGGGGGGGTATGACAGCATGACATAATCATTACCAAGATTAACATTTGATAAGATTTAGGTTACATTAATAAGATTAAATTTGTCTAGGGGATTTACAAAAAAACTTAAAACTTCCAAGGTAATACAATCAGAGTCATTCACAAATCCCTTTAGCATCTATCTCTCCTCCTTTGCCTAGAGGTACATGTTAATCTCAGGATTCCAGGAAGGGAGTTCTTCAGATAACCTTAGTCCTTTCAGAGAACTTAAAGCCAAATGACCTTAGTCGTCCTTTGTAGGTCAGGAGACTTCTACATTCTTTTTCCTCTATTTTCCAAAGAAAGGTCAGGAAAGCCTGACCTTTTCGCCCAGAATATTAATATTAATTTGCAGCTTTTTGGTACCTTACAACAAATGAATTAAGACATTTACAACCTCGCCATTGGTCCTTGCCCTCAAAGCCACTCAGCACACAGGACCGTCGGCTCCCTCGCACTCAAGCCAACAGGAACGGTCTGAGCAGCGACAGTCAACCGAGCAGAAAGCTGACGGCCAAGAGGACCCAGTGGGGAGAAGTGTGTCCCTGGTTCTCTAGAGAGTTCAAATGTCAAACGAGGAGACATGAGACAGGGAGAAAACAGGGCCAGGCTGTGGGATGAGTATTCTGAGAAGCACACATTGAGAACTGCTCTCTAAGGGTCTGAGGGGAACACCAAGTGCACTTGGTACAGAAACCCTGCCGACAACGTGCGTGGGCAGGGCTGCAGCCCAGCAGAAACCTGGAATTTCCATTCTCTGTTTAATTGATTTCCTCTGTGGGGAAGGGGAATGTAGGGCCGTGTTTCTCTTGGGACTGGGACCACCAGCATCAGTCCTAGCCGAGGGGCACATTCCAAACCCCACCCAGTCTGAGTCTCTGGCAGGGTCCGGGAATCAGCATGTTAACACCTCCCCCTGGGGCTTCTGTGGACAGGACAGTTAGGAAACTGACTCTGAGCTCCAGAGGGGGCAGCCACCAGCCAGGTGAGGCCTGTCTCAGAGGACACACACACACTTCGGCAGCTTTCATCTGAACACAAGCCAACAACAGCTAAGAGAAGATCCAGATCCCACCTCCTTCTGCTTTTTCTAGGAAAAAAAACACTGAATAGCACAGGATTAAGATTATGAACAAATATTCCATTTTACTATGAAACGTTGACTCGTGTTTAAGCAAGGTATCAAGGTGCACTTGGATAAGATTGGCATATCTATGTTCCCAAACAGAGTGGTTTTAGAGCTTTGCCCCATAAACCTGGGCTTCTGGACGTCATAACAATAACAGACACAATCTGGACAAACAGTCATTTTTGTCCCCCGTGTTTTAATTTGGGGATCCAAGGAAGCTCCAGGTCAGGGGTCCCCAAACTTTTTACACAGGGGGCCAGTTTACTGTCCCTCAGACCGTTGGAGGGCCACCACATACAGTGCTCCTCTCACTGACCACCAATGAAAGCGGTGCCCTTTTGGAAGTGCGGCAGGGGGCCGGATAAATGGCCTCAGGGGGCCGCATGTAGCCCGTAGTTTGGGGACGCCTGCTCCAGGTGAAGGTTCTCACTCCTTCCTGGCAGTTTTATTAGTTTACCCTCTACAGAGATGCCTCCTGGTATCACAGGCATAGTGAGCTGGTTCTCAGAGGCACGAACTCAGCACTCACTGTCCATGCTGTCTTCATAAATAAACAAAAAAGTATCTGACATTTCAGTGGAACTCATCCTGAGCGCCGGCCCATCCTGAGCGCCTTGCATGTGCTAGCTACCTCACAGCAACCCTCAGAGGCAGATACTGTTCATTGTTATGAATGCCACTGTACAGAAGGGAACACTGAGGCGGAGAGGTTCAGTAACTTGGTCACAGTCCCTACCTTGGAAGGAGCCTGACCAGGGTTCAAACTCACACCATCTGTGCTATTAACCACTGAGGCACCCGCCTGCGGGGAAACATCACCAAGGTACCTTGGCTGCTGATTTAGAACTACTGTCAACTGAGTGAAACGCAAAATGGCTGGAATAGGTCACACCTCCATCTGACATTTGTTTGTTTCAGCTTCAGGGCTGCTTTGTGCTAGAATTTCACAGGCTCCTCCCTGCCTGGTCTCTGTCAGAACTGTGGACACTCTTCTCCCTTCTCGTCTATCTCTCGGTGTAGACCAAGCTAATCCTCCTCATTAATCTTCCACCTCAAAATAAATCCCCCTCTGCGGCTCTGGGCCCAGAGATTTCTCCTGCCCCATACAGACATCCCAGGGGGCTCTGGTCCCTTTTAAGTGCTACACCCATGTTTTCCCTCCAAGTTACAAATGAAGCAAATGTCCCTTCCAAGTAGGCAAGGGCTTTGACGAGAAGGAACCGTCTGGACAGCGGGCCAAACCTCTATGGCTTGGAGCCAGGGGGTCTTCTTGAGAGCTCAGCATGCTTCTCCAAGCTTGTGGCTGGGCACAGGCTCTGTCCAGGCCCTTTCTTTATAAAATTTGAGTAGAAGGTGTCAGTGGCGACTTTTAGAGGTCAAGAGGGGCCTCAGGAGGACTGAGGGGTCCGCAGAGAGAGTGGATCATAGTTCAACCTTGTTCCTGCCCAGAACCGTGGGGCCAGAGTGCAATTCACAAAGAGACCCAAAGAGCCCTCAGCAGCCACCATAGGAACTGCCCGGCCCCCGCCAACATGGGCAGGGCCCCCTACTGGAAAAAGTAAAAACCTCCTTGCAGCAGGAGGAGCCTGCCTCCAGCTGGCCCTGTGCATCCTGAGGGGTGCTCCGTGGGGTCCGAGTGCGACCAGCTGACACAGCGCATCCAGATGCAGTCACAGTGAACGGAAACCCCGAAGTGCACGGTGCGCGGTCCAGCGTGGCGGAGGGATCTCTCTGATCACCTATGTTGTGAACGGGTTAGCATGCCATGCAAGATGTCCGTTACAGAAGACCGCATGTTGCAAATGCCTCCTTTAGTACATCATTCCCCCACCCCGACAAAATCCGAGTTACATGAACGTGAGGGGCACCAAACCCTTTGCCAGCCCACAGTGCGCCGTCTTGTTGTGCCCGAGATCCTGAGGACCTCCTGGGCGCCCGGAGGCACCAAACCTCTGAAGCCGAACCCTGGTTCTGACAAAGACGGACCATTTATCCAACTGTCAGCAGTGCCAGGACAGGTCCTGCGGGATCCTCACCAGCCTGGATGCATTGGCCACACACTGGCAGCTGACACTGAAGAACATTTTTTTTTAATTTTTGGATTCTAATATTTATTTTTTAAACAGGTTTATTGTGATGCAATTCACACTACATACCAATTTACTGATTTAACATGTGTAACTCAGTAGTCTTTAGGATTTATAACTTTTTTTTCTTTTTGTAATTTTTTTAAGTTGGAAACGGGGAAGCAGTCAGACTCCGGCATGCGCCCGACCGGGATCCACCTGGCATGCCCACCAGGGGGCGATGCTCTGCCCATCTTGGGCGTCGCTCTGTTGCAACCAGGGCTATTCTAGCGCCTGAGGCAGAAGCCACAGAGCCATCCTCAGCGCCCGGGCCATCTTTGCTCCAATGGAGCCTTGGCTGCCGGAGAGGAAGAGAGAGACAGAGAGGAAGGAGAGGGGGAGGGGTGGAGAAGCAGATGACCTGGCCGGAAGTCGAACCCGGGACTCCTGCACGCCAGGCTGACACTCTACCATTGAGCCAACCGGCCAGGGCCAGAAGTCTTAAGGATTTAAACATCGTTGTGCAACCATCACCATGATCGAGTTTTACAACACTGCTACCACCCAAAAACAAACCCTGTACCCACCACTGGTCACGCTCCAATTAACCTGCCCTCAACCTTAGGCAACAGCGAATCTACCTTCTCTCTCTATAGATTTGCTTATTGTGCACATTTCACATAAAAAGAATCAGTTAAGATGTAGTTTTTGATGTCTAGCTTCTTAGCATAGTGTTTTCAAGGGGGCAGCAGTCGGTTCCTTTTTCATGACTGAGTAATATTCCATTGTATGCATATACCACCTTTTATTTGCTTATTTATCAGCTGATGGAGCAAAGCTGTATAAAGATGGTGCTTTGCTTTCCTTTCTAATTCCCCATCCTAAAGGGCATCCCCGCAGACACCCTGACAGGCAGTGTGCCTCTTCCCCATCTGGTAGGATTGGTTTTTGGGTACACAAAAACAAACATGAAGATTTGGACAAAACCTCAAAGAGGTTGGCTCTTGAATTCGACTGAAAGCTGATACAAGGAACATTTTCAAGTAACAATTTCTCAAACCCAGGGCTTGTCACAGTCAAGGGTCTGGAGGAGTATACATGCTGAGTGTAGCCCTGGGGACCGTGAACACCTTGGCTCCACCTCAGCCCCTCTCAGCCGAAGCCACTGGAGATGAGCACACAGGCTGAGGAAAAGAGTGTGTCTGCCGTGCAGTCAACCCTGAGCACGTCCCAGTGCCGGAGCCTCCACGGAGCTGACTCCCTCTGTGGCTGAATCCTTCCGGCTTCTTCCTCGCCTCTCAGCTCTGCTCACTACCCCGGGCCTGGGGCCAGAGCCCTCAGATTGGGAGAGCCGGACGGGAGAGACAACAGTCAGTATGGACTCCAATCTCCAGGACTTCGGAGGCCTCCCTCTCATGAGAGAGAAACTGGAAGGGGACCCTGGGGCAGTGAGTACTGGGTGTGGGGACTAAGGGAGAAAACCTGTGACAGCTGGGAGTTATAGAGCCCCCAGGCCCTGGGGCCCCTGAGACCCTACCCTGCCTATCCCCTCCTAGAAAGTGATGCTACTGTTTCCTTCCTTCCTTCCTTCCTTCCTTCCTTCCTTCCTTCCTTCCTTCCTTCTTCCTTCCTTCCTTCCTTCTTCCCTCCTTCCCTCCCTTCTTCCCTCCCTCTGTTCCCTCCCTCCCTTCCTTCCTTCCTTCCTCCCTCCCTCCCTCCTTCCCTTCTTTTCTTCCTTCCTTTCTCCCTCCCTCTCCTCCTTCCTCATTCCTCCCTCCTTCCCTCCCTCCCTCCCTTTCCTCCGTCCCTTCTTCATCAGTAAATGTTGACTGAGCTCGGCTGTGCTCCAGGCACGAACACCAGGAAGAAGGCATAGTCTCCAACCTGCAGCAGCCTCTAGTACTCTGTTTACTGTGTAATGAAAGGACCCTTAACTAATAAACTCGGTTTAGCTGCTGTTCCACATGAGATGACCAGAAACTTCTTGGCCCTCCCTTTAGACTGGCCAAGGTGCCCGCCATCTTCTCCATCCATAGGAGGTGCCCAGGCCTGGTTCCTGAAGGCCAGCCCTTCCAGGTCCAGTCTCCACCTTGAACATTGGGGAGGGGCGTGGTCAGGGCCAGGACAGCCCCGCCTCCTACCCCAGCTCCCTTCTGCCACCCGGGAGGAACGTAGAGAGAGGCCACCGCCTGTGTGACTGGTCCCGTATTCCTTGGGAGAGTCCTGGTTTGGTGTGTGTTGGGAAGAGCCTTGGGACCTCAAGCCCAGAAACAGTCCGTCACAGGGTGGCCGCTGGCATTGACAAGCACAGGGACGCGCTGCTGGTGGGCGGTGACGCCGTGGGAGGCCAGCAGGCCCCTGGCGGTGGGGCTGACCCTTCCTTCCTTGTTCCTCCTCTCCCCCTGCCACCACCCCCAGGCCTGGGGCCCTCTTGGTCCCTGGGCCTCAAGCCGCAGGCATTCGGTCTGCCTAGGGTCTGACTGGTCTGCAGATAGGGGTGTGAGCCCTGCTCAAGGCAACTTTCTAAGCTTTTTCAATTGAGCTGCTTCTGAGATGGAAAAGAGAGGCTGGCAGGACTGAAGCGATGGCAGGGAAAGGCTAGAGCCCAGAGTCTGTGCTGGGCAGGGCGAGAGCCAGGTCCTGGGGCAGGCGGGGCTGAGTCTGCCTCCAGGTGGGGCCACTGTCCTCTGGCTGCACAGTCAATCTGACTCTGACCCCCAATGTTCAACCTTGGGGAAACAGCAGGACTCAGACGCTGCCCCTTCTCCTGTTGCAAGCGAGGGCTGACCTGGACGTGGACGCTTTCTGAGAGCAGCTGCCGGCTCAGGGCCCGAGGCGAGTCCCAGGGGCTTTTGTGCTGGTGGACGCACGTGGGGGCAGCAGTTACACTCGAGCTGATCTTATGGGAGGCGCTGTAGTCACCAGCCAGCATAGGTGGCACAGAGCAGTCCCCACGGAGGGAAGAGCCCAGGCAGACACACCTGGCACCTTCCACATGCTGTGGATGGTCTTGTGGCCAGGAAGCTTGGTGGGAGGGGCCACAAGGGGCTCTTCACCCCTGCCAAGGGCTGACCTGTCTCCTTTGGCGCTGAGAAGCCACGGGAGAATTTTTAACTGTGAATAAACTGGGTGAATGTGCTGCTTAGGAAGATGACCGGCAGACGTCCCAGGGTGGATTTTAAGGGGAAGCCTGGAGGAGGAGTGACTAGGTTGGAAGCAGTTGCCCTAGACCAGGGGCAGTCAACCTTTTTATACCTACCACCCACTTTTGTATCTCTGTAAGGAGTAAAATTTTCGAACCACCCACTGGTTCCACAGTAATGGTGATTTATAAAGTAGAGAAGTAACTCTGCTTTATAAAACTTATAAAGCAGAGTTACAGCAAGTTAAAGCATATAATAATAATTACTTACCCAGTACTTTATACGGATATTTGCTAAGTTTGACAGAATAAATATTTATAAAACTACTTACTATAGTTAAATCTATCTTTTTATTTATACTTTGGTTGCTCCGCTACCGCCCATCATGAAAGCTGGAGCGCCCCCTAGTGGGTGGTAGGGACCAGGTTGACTACCACTGACCCAGATCATGCCAGGCAGAGAGGCTGCTCAGATGGCACAGCTGGAGGGACAAGGAGGCAAAAGAAACAGCTTGGTGACTAGTTGACATGGAAGTCCGGGAGAAGGGACCGTAAAAGAGAAGAAAAACCTAGGCTGATCTTGAACATCAGACTTGGATACTGGGGGGGGGTGGGGGGGTGGAAACACTAACCCAGAGGACTAGCACACACAGAGGGGAGGGCCATTCACTCTCTCCATCTGCCCCGCCCACCTGGGGAAAGAGGGAGAGATGTCTCACAGGAAGATGACAGTGGCTTCTGAGAAGTATGTAAGATGGGGCAGGACCCATTTCTCCTGTGCTCCTTAGAACAGCAGCCCTCTTTCCGCAGGGGGAAGCACTGCCCTCTAAACCTCTGAGTGCGTCTTACTCCTGGGGGTATCTGGACATGGGTCCCCATCTGCTTTGGGAAGTTTGCATGTTTCATAAGCTTCCATTCCCCGCCCCCGCCCCCCGTTTCTGTGCCATCCTCTATTCAGCCTCAAGAGGGCAGCAGACTCCAGTGATTGGGAAGAAAGGATTAGGGTGAATGAGAGGTGGGGAGTGGCTGCCCCTGAAAGGCCTGCGTCTTGAGGGATGTGCTTTTCACCTAATACTAATTTAATTTAATTCTTCTAAGATACACTTATTATGAAGCTATTCCACTTATAAGTAGATTCTTTTTCTATCCATATGTATAAAGAATATGCCCTAGATATAAAAAAAAATCACACAAATAAACTTTTTTTAGCCTCCCTGGGCTCCCACCCCAACTTGATCCTTCAGTCTTTGGGAAAAACAGGAACAATTGGTGCAGAGAAAAATGATACATTCTCAAAACACCCCTTATTTTATTTATTTCACTTATATATTTTGTAAGTGAGAAGAGGGAGATACAGAGACAGACTCCCACATGTGCCCCAAACAAGATCCACCCAGCAACCCCCGTCTGGGGCCGGTGTTCTGCCCATCTGGGACCATGCATGCAAGGGAGATATTTTCAGCACCTGAGGTGGAGCACCAGAGGCCAACGTGTTCAAATCAATGGAGCCATGGCTGTGGGAGAGGAAGAGAGAGAGAGAGAGAGAGAGAGAGAGAGAGATAGGGATATGGGAGTGAGGGGAGAAAAAGATGGTCGCCTTTCTTGTGTGCCCTGACCAGGAATTGAACCTGGGGCTTCCACATGCCAGGTCGACGCTCTACCACTGAGCACTCTACCACCTTGGGTGGGCAGGAACACCCAAGGCTCAGAAACCACAGTCCTGGAGGCTTCTTAGAAACAGGTAAATATGACATACTTTCATCCTACATTTAGTGTTTTCCTAGACTAGAAATTGAAGGAAGAAGGATCCATGGCCCTGGCCAGTTGCTCAGTGGAAGAGCGTTGGCCTGGTTTATTGATGTTCTGGGTTTGATTCCCGATCAGGACACACAGGAGAAACACCAATCTGTTTTTCCATCCCTCTTCCACTCACTTCTCTCTCTCTCTTTGTCTCTCTCTCTCTCTCTCTCTCTCTCTCTTTTCCTCCTTGTTGGGCAGATAAAATATGTATTATGCTGTAAGGCCAGGAGCCGCCATCGTGGCCATTCACATGCAGGTTCCCATTGGATTCGGGCAGACGATAAAGAAATGGCAGAGTCAGAGGATGGGGGGCCATCCTATTTATTGGTGTCTCACCAAGACAGGCAAACCACAAAAGAAGACAAGGGAAAAGCAGAAAACCAGCTCTTCCCATGAAGGGCAAGGGATCAGGGAAGCCCCTGCAATTGTGATAGCAGGAACTGTGTGTCCAAGCTCCTGGTCTGTCCCACTTTATAGTGTAGAAAACCAAAATCCCTTAATCCAATATACAAACAAGGAAGTCCCCGATACAAAGTCACTTATCCAAGGCATAATTGGATTCCTCATGAGAGTGCACCACCCAGATCATACAATCAGTCAAGGGTGTGGGGAAAAGCTTAGTCCCAAAACCAAACCTTAGGCTACAACAACCTGGCCTGCTTATAGCCTGTCCCCCACACCCAATATAAGTCACAAGCGAGCAAACATATATATCACATTTACAAACTTATTTGACCAACATATGCTCACTTTGTTAAAGTGGCGCTGTCCACGTGGAGGCCGTTGCCCAGGTGATATTAATATGTGTCTCTGTGGGCAGGCAGAATCCTTGTAGCCTGGGGCTTGGTTTTGGGATTAAGCCTTTCCCACCCTTTTTTGATGTGGGGTGGTGTAAAGCCAGTAATCACGGCCAGGGCCATCATCACAGCAGCCTGGCCCATGCAGGTTCGCATTGGATTCGGACAGTCGGTAAAGAAACCACGGAGCCAAAAACTGGTGGGCCATAGTCTTTAATCTAGCTTGCACCCGGCGGGCAAGTAAAAATACACACTGGGCTCCAAAACCCAGTCACATTCAGTGCTCACAAAGCCACTGATTTATCCGAGTTTCCTAGAATCAAAGGTTTCTAGCTCACCAGCCTTATTTCCCTCAGTTCCCCATCTTCTTCCTTATCCCAGATACAAACTCTGTACAAACTGGCATCTCACTCAGCACTCCGCCATCTTGGCTGCTTCTCCTGGCCTCCTCCACGTGGCCTCCTTTAGCTGCTGGCTCTACTCTCTCCACTCTCTCATGCTAACCTCAGGAACCAAGCGCCAAGTCCCGTTCTGCCCCCATTTTATAGTGTAGCTTCATAACCTTTAATCCAATATACAAAATAGGGTAGTCTCTAATACAGTCACTTCTCTGAGGCATGATTGGATTGTACCGCCCTACATCAAAAAGGGTAGGAAAGGCTTAATCCCAAAACCAAACCCCAGGCTACAAGGATTCTGCCTGCCTTTAGCCCACCCCAACACACATTAATATCACCTGGGTGATGGCCTCCTCATGTTATCTTTAACAAAGTGAGCATAATACATTTTATCTGCCCAACAGGTGGTACAATCCAATCATGCCTCAGAGAAGTGACTTTGTATTAGAGACTTCCCTATTTTGTATATTGGATTAAGGGTTTGGATTTCTACACTATAAAATGGGGACAGAGCGGGAGTTTGTTCTTTTGGTTCCTGGGATGATTAGCATGAGAGAGCAGAGGGAGCAGAGCAGAGAGCAGAAAGAGGCCATGTGGCCAGGACAAGCAGCCAAGATGGCGGAGTGCTGAGTGAGATGCCAGTTTGTGCAGAGTTTGTATCTGGGATAAGGAAGGAGATGGGGAACTGAGGAGAATAAGGCTGGTGAGCTAGAAACCTTTGATTCTAGGAAACTCGGATAAGTCAGTGGCTTTGTGAGCACTGAATGTGAGTGGGTTTTGGAGCCCAGTGTGTGTTTTTACTTGCCCGCCGGGTGCAAGCTAGAATTAAAGAAAATGGCCTATCAGTTTTTGGCTCCATTGTTTCTTTACCGACTGTCCGAATCCAGTGCGAACCTGCATGGGCTGGTGATGGTGGCCATGGCTTCTGGTTCTACACTCCTACAGCCATGGGTCATTGGAGTGAGTGGCCCCAGGCACTGAGGATGGCTCCATGGCCTCTGCCTCAGGCAATAAGAGCTCAGTTGCTGAGCAACAGACCAGTACCCCAGATGGGCAAAGCATTGCCCCCTAGTGTTCTTGCTGGGTGGATCCTGGTGGGAACACACGCAGGAGTCTGTCTCTGCTTCCCCTCCTCTCACTGAATAGAATAAAATGAAGAAGAGGAAGACGAAGAAGAAAAAGAGGAAGAAGGCAAGGAGGAGGAGGAGGAAGAAAAGGAAGAGAAGGGGGAGAGTGGGGTGGAGGAGAAAGAGGAGGAAGAGAAGAAGGAGGAGGAGGAGGAGGAGGAAGAGGAGGAGAGGAGGAAGAGGAGGAGGAGGAGGAGGAATAATCCACACTGTAGTCCTTAGGGGACGCTCCCAGCACCTGGGTTCAGACACAGGATCAGGGTCCCACCAATCCCTGAGATGGACTCCTTCATGCACACGTGGTGGTGAAAGCATTTGAGCCAAAGGGACAAAACTGTAGGAATGGGGGTTGCGAGCCATCCAGATGACACCAGTGGAGACTCTCCCCACCCAGTGCCAGTCATGGCTCCCTTCCTGCCTCCAACCATCAACACGTGACCATTAACCCACGAGCCATGGCCGCTGAGCTCCTCTCCTTCTTTATTCTAAGATGCTTAATGCACTTTCCCCAAGACCCTGCCCTAGCTAGGAGGAGGCCCCCAGCCGAGTTCCGCCCAAGTCCCCCACACAGGCACAGCAGGGACAGCACAGCCACTGGGCCTCATTCGAGCTTTTATTCTGCAGCCTGCAGGTGAGGGATCCAGCTTCGGGTATCTCCCCGTCCCCAGTGAGCCTCGGGCCCATCCCCATGTGAGGTGTCCTCATGTGAGGTGCTTATGGAGCTGGTGTTTTAGACAAGAAAGGAGGCTGGTGACACAGCCTCCAGACAGATTGCTGTGATCTTCAGACGCCCTTGCTTTCTGGAGCAGGACGCCTTATCCGGTGGGCGTGGGGCCTGTGGGGCCTGGCTGTGGTCCCTGCTGGTAGCTGCCTCCCTGTGTCTGAAATCAATGCCCCCCCCGCCCCTCCCCTCACTCCCTGTCCCTCCCCCAGCTGGGCAGAGGCCGCCCATCCTCCTCAAGGTCACAGACCTGCTTTCAGGAGCTGAGCCTTGGAGCGGAGCTGTTTAAGGTCACTCCTTAATTGCCTCTTAAAGTGCATTAGATAGAACCCCACCATTTGCCTTTTTTTAATCATTTTTTATTGATTGATTCTAGAGAGACAGAGAAAGGAAGAAAGGGTGGGGCAGGGGGGAGAATTGCTTTCTTGTTCCACATAGTTGTGTATTCATTGTTGCTTCCTGGGGCTTGGTTGTTGCTTCATGTGCCCTGACCAGGAATCTAACCCACAACCTTAGCAGATTGGGACGATGCTCTAACCACTGAGTGACCGGCCAAGGACCATTTGCCTTGTAGGGAGGCAATGGGAATGGGGTTTCCCTGGTTACTGATAGAGTGTGCATGGCAAGACCTTATATGCCCTGTGATTGTAGCCTAGTGGGCAGGCCACTATCTGGGGGGGGCCAGTGGACCTCCCTGGCTCCTCACACCTGATGAGGTCACTGACCACACCCCTCTGGGCAGGGCTGACCTCGGGCCTCTGTAGGGTGACATGCACAGGCTTCACAGACGGGCCCAACGTGCAGGCCAGGACCTGGGACTCCAGGTCTGCTCCTGGGCCCGAGTTGGGAGGCAGATTCACGGAGAACATGCAGGGAGGAGGGAGGTGTGTTCTAGAGGGCCACGCCCCCGGTGGCGCACAGGTGTATGCTGGAGGGTGGAAATCCAGTGGGCAGTGTGGGGAGTGGCAACTGGAACAGCTAGGGAGCAGTGGGGAGCTGGGCCACAAGACTAATAAAATAGAAGTCAGTAAGAGACCATTTTAGGCTGTGTCAGCAAGACGGGGGGGGGGGGGGGGGGGAGTCCTGAGATCATTCAAGCTTTCAAGCTTTGTTGGCATTCAAGTTCATGCAGCGGAACTTGTTGTCCGAGCCCTTGGAGCACTGCAGGTGGGGCAGGCAGGGACAGGTCTGGGTCCGGCGTTTTCCGGAGAAGGGAACCTGGGGAGAGAGAAAGAGAAGGATGACACCTTCCTCCAAGGCACACAGACCTCCTGGCTGGAGCTTCTCACTGGCTGGCCAGGGCCAGAGACTCATGATCTCCAGCTGAGCATAATAACACCTATTATCGAGGAGGAAGCTGAGGCCCAGAGTGGCTAAGCAAGGTGCCAATGTCACACAGATAATTGGTAGAGGAGCCAGGTTCAAAGAGACTATGGGACCTGCCACAGCACAATGCTGTCCACCTCCAACCCTAAGGAACTGCACAAGCCCCAACACTGCTGACCCCTCGCTGGCCTGGACACGTGCACACACACACTCACCCACACGTCCCTTCATTGACTACCACTTATACTTCATCCCTGTGTGCAGACACGGGTGGGTGCTGGGCAGCAGCGGGGTAGCACAGACACCCTCTCTGCCTGTGACTCACCCAGAGGATTGCTGAGCCACTGAGGCTCTTCAGGGGGAAGAGCAGGAGCGATTAAGACCATAGTTAGTGTCACACTGCCTGGGTTCAAATCCCACGCCTGTCACTTACGAGCTATGTGACAACTGGCAAGTTATTTAACCACTCTCTGCCTCAACTTTATTATCTGTGAAATGGGTTAATAACAAAGCCTACCACATATGGTTGTAAAGAGGCTCAAACTTGCAAATAGCACTCGGTAGGAAGAGTGGTTCCTGCTCTATCTCATTGGCTGTGTGTCCCAAGCAAACCTGTGCCGTACCTTGCGGCTGGCGGGATGACACTCGTCTCCTTCCACTCCAAGTGGTTTGCACACCAGCACACTTCGGACCCACAAGCTGATGGCACAGCAGGTGCCCGCCCCACATTGGACGTCCCGTTCACAGGCCTGGGTGTGTGTGTGTGGGGGTGACAAAGGAGTTATTAGAGCCCATTAGTGCCTCCTGAGAGAAACCAGAAGTGAAAAGTACATGCAAAATAGCTTGGTAGGTTGGAGCGTCATCCTGGAGCACAGAGGTTACAGGTTCGATTCCCCGGTCAGAGCACATACAGGAGCAGGTCGATGTACCTCTCTCTCTCTCTCTCTCTCTCTCTCTCTCTCTCTCTCTCTCTTCTCTCTCTCTCAAACAACAGCAACAAAGCAGCAACCCCTGGGGGCCGCTGAGTGGTCCCCCACCCAGCCTCACAGGACACCTGAGGTCCTGCGTTGTTGTCTCTGCTCCCCTCACAGCAGGAGGCTCAGGGCTCAGTGGGGCATCGAACCTGGACCTGAGGGACCTCCCGAGCTCCGTTGTGGCCCCTCAACAGGGAGGCAGGTCGCCCCTCTGACAAGTCCAGAGCTTAGGAGACAGGCTTTAAGGCACCGGTTGAAGCCCATGGGACTGAATTAATTCAACGTCCTGGAGGGATGAGGCCTCATGGCCCGAGTTCCCAGGCGGTCAGCGCTGCATTTCCCTGGACCCAGCAGTACCGGGGTTGGGGCCTCCCTCCCCCTGCTGCCCCCCCTACACCCCCCCCCAGGAGCCCAGCCTCACCTGAGGCTCCGGTGCCCAGTGAACAGCTGTCTCCTCACCAGATAGGAATGGACCCCTCAGGCGGGGCTCCCAGACGGGGGCTGAGGGGCCTTGCCTGGTTTCTGGAAGGTGCTATTTGTAAAGAAGGCCACAGGAGCCCGCTTTAAACAGAACCTCGGGCTGGGGAAACAGCGCCCTGGACGGCCGCAGACCGGTGGGCCACGGTGGGGGCGCTCCCTAACTTTCCGCTTCCAGAGACACTTGCAGCTTTTCAGGCTGCGGTTCCCGTTCAGTGTTGGGTCTTGGTTTGCTCTTCTCCTCCAACCAGAGGCCACGGAGCGCCCTCTGCTGCCTGCGTGGGGGTGTGGGGGGAACTCGACCCTCCACACTGCTCAGCCCAGGAGGGGAGTGGAGGATGCCCTGCTGCTTGTCACCCAGAGGGGCTGCAGGTGCCACCACCTGTCCATGCTGGGCTCCACCCGGTGAGGGCACGTCTCACACACCAGCCGGCCCCCGAAAGCTCCAGGTCAGGGCCAAGTAGACCCCACCTGACTCTCTTCCCACGGAGGTGGGCGTTGCTGTCCTGCGCTGGGAGGCAGGACCACCCAGGCCTGAATTAGGGGCAGTGACAGTCTGGGGAGCAGAGGAGTGTGGGGACAGTAGAACCCGGTCCCTGACTGAGAGTCAGACAGGGACAGAGGCACATGGAGTGTGGACGGAGCCAGAGGTGCCGACCTGCCCTCCGCGCCCGGGTCTCCCTCCCACAGCACATCACGTCACCACTGGAGGGCATGTCCTCTCCCCCCAGGTTTCTCTCTGTGCTTTTCAAAGTGTCACCCTGAGGAAAGAAAGACAGTCCCACCTCTCTCACACCTGCCTCCTGCCGCCACTCTGGGCCAGAGCTCAGAGCTCACAGGGTCCGTGACTGGGGACCTGCTGTGTCCACCTGTCGGTGGGGTGCCCATGACTTCTCTCCTGTGACCCGCCCTCCCCAATCTTCACAGCACTGAGAGCACAGCCTCTGGGTCTGCATTCCTTAGGTAGGATGCTGCCCAAACCATTTTGTTTTGCTCTGGGTCTCAAAAGCCTTTTTCATATCTGTTCTCTGAAACTCAGTGTTTGTCCTTTAAAAAGAAAGAGAAGAAGGGCGCTGTCCTTCCTGTGAACATGAAAACTGAGACAATTCCAGCAATCCTTTGCATTTTTCTGCATTCTCATTCTCTATGGAGAAAGTTGGAGGAGGCGAAGATATCAGTAATTCCCTTTGCTTTTCCTTGCTGCTTTTATCTGGGCAGCTCCCAGGTGAACCATTCCTTCCTGTTGAAAGAGGAATGGTCCCACCCCCGGAACACAGTGTGTGCCCCAAACCTCTGAGAGAGACCCACGGCCTGAGTGTTCAGTTGCTCACGTGTGCAGAGCCCGGCTGCACAAACCTCGCCGTGAGACATTTCTCCCGGTCACCCCACGCTTCCTTCCGGGTGCCGCTTGGACAATTGCTGGAGCCACCCCTGTTCCTATCAGAACTGGGCACAGAGTGAAATCATTGCCGGCAGTGAGGACAAGGGAGCTTCAGGACAGCCTTTGTTAAGAGCAGAGAAGCCAGAGGCTGACAGTCCCCGATAGACGCTGATAAGCTCCTGCCTTTAATGAAAGCAACATGCCGCATAAATGAAACTTGCCACACACACCAGACCGTAATGTCCAAACTTACACAGAAGGTTTATTGGAAGATGCTGATCCACTTTATAAAGGTTCCTTACACCAAATAAGAACCTTCATTTCACCAAAGGTCCGAACTTTAAAATTGCTCAGTGTTCTCCTCACGCATTGAAAACAGGACTTGGTGTGCATACACAGCTTCTCCAAAGCAGAGCCATTTAGGAGAGCAAGGCCCAGCTCATGAGAAAACCATGTCAAACACTCGGAAGTGCCACTGGATGGCTAACCTCTCTGCCCTTTGGTCTTCCCTTCCCCCACCGGGGTGCCTGGCTCCCTCTCATTCAGACCCTGACACCCTCCTGAAACCCAGGGAAACTTTAGCCAACTTACCCCGGTGATAATAGCACAGTCGGACACGGTCACCAGGAGGAGCAAGACTATGATTTGCGTGACAGCTCTCATGGTCACTTGGAGTGCAGGCAAAACCCGGTCCACTCAGCTGCCTCTGGCTTCCTGCAGCTCAGTCTCCTGTAATCAGCAAGGAAGACCCGGCTCTGGGGCCTCCTCCCTCTTCCCAGATTTATATCGTCCGGTCTCGAATGCCTGTGGACACTGTGTCCTGTCTTCCCTTCCCCCTTGTCAGTTTTACACGGGTGATCTCAGACATGAGAATGAGACCTGAATCCCTAGAATCCCTAATGACGTCAAATCGCCATCAAAACCGATAAAAAGAAACATGTTCGGGGCTTTGACATTTGCTCTGTCTCCCAACCGCATGATCCAGGAAGTCACATGCTTCGCTCCCCCGCTGTCCTCTCTGCCTCTGGGCATCCCTGTCTGCTTGGGGCAGGGAAGGACTTCGGTAAATGTTATAAAGTACCGTACCCCAGATTCTGAAAGGCAATGTACCTCACTTCATCGAGTCCACGTAGAGACACTCAGTCCAGATAAATTTTGAAGAGTTTTATTGAAGGAGATTTGTTATATATGCCGGCCGCATATGGCTGACTTGGGGTGTCTGCAGGCCCAAATCGTGCGCCCCGAGTATATTTCAGGGGCTGGTTATATACCCTTTGATTACATACAGGTTGGGGGACATGACAGCATGACATAATCATTAAGAAGATTAACATTTGTCTAGGGAATTTACAAAAAAATGTTAAAATTTTCAAGGTAATACAATCAGAATCATTCACAAATCCTTTTAATATCTATCTCTCCTTCTTTTCCTAGAGGTATATGTTAATCTCAGATTCCTGGAAGGGAGTTCTTCAGATAACCTTAGTCCTTTCAGAGAACTTAAAGTCAAGTGACCCTAGTCATCCTTTGTAGGTCAGGAGACTTTCACATTCCTTTTCCTCCATTTTCCAAAGAAAGGACAGGAAAGCCTTTTCCTCCATTTTCCAAAGAAAGGACAGGAAAGCCTGAACTTTTCTCCCAGAATATTATTCATTTGCAGCTTTTATAACCTGTTGGTCAAATATGTTTGTAAATATGATGTATATGTTTGCTCTCTTGTAGTTTGCACTGGATGTGGGGGGACAGGCTGTAAGCAGGCAGGATCTTATAGCCTAAGGCTTAGTTTTTGTTTTGTTTTTTTCTGAAGCTGGAAACGGGGAGAGACAGTCAGACAGACTCCCGCATGCGCCCGACTGGGATCCACCCGGCACGCCCACCAGGGGGCGATGCTCTGCCCCTCCGGGGCGTTGCTCTGTTGCGACCAGAGCCACTCTAGTGCCTGGGGCAGAGGCCAAGGAGCCATCCCCAGCGCCCGGGACATCTTTGCTCCAATGGAGCCTCGGCTGTGGAAGGGGAAGAGAGAGACAGAGAGGAAGGAGAGGGGAGGGGTGGAGAAGCAGATGGGTGCTTCTCCTGTGTGCCCTGGCCGGGAATCGAACCAGGACTTCTGCACGCCAGGCCTATGCTCTACCACTGAGCCAACCGGCCAGGGCCAGCCTAAGGCTTAGTTTTAAGACTAAACCTTTCCCACCCTTTTTGATGTGGAATTGTGCATTCTCATGAGGAATCCCATTTTGTCTCAGATAAGTGACTTTGTATCAAAGACTTCCTTGATTGTATATTGGATTAAAGGTTTTGGTTTCTACACTATAAAGTGGGGCTGACCGGGAGCTTGCTCTCTCTTGGTTTCTGAGATTAGCAGTAGAGAGAAAAGCAGAGAAAGGAGAGCAGAGAAAGGCCACGTGGAGGAGACCAGGAGAAGCAGCCAGATGGCAGAATGCTGAGGGAGAAGCCAATTTGTGCAAGTTTGTGCAGAGATGGGGAACAGGAGTGAATAAGCCTGGTGAGCTAGAAACATTTGATTCTAGGAAACTCGGATAAGTCAGTAGCTTTGTGAGTGCTGAATGAGTGGGTTTTGGAGCCCAGTGTGTGTTTTTACTTACCCACCAGGTGCAAGCTAGGATTAAAGATGATGGCCCACCAGTTCTTGGCTCCATTGTTTCATTACCATCTGTCCAAATCTAATGCGAACCTGCGTGGGCCAGGCGGCTGTGATGGTGGCTGTGGCTACTGGCTTTACAGTACCTTACAACATTCCCCACTGGCTTTATATCCTAAGTCAAATCTTTGACGTAATTTACTGAAAAGCATGCGGCTGTTGTGTAGGGATATTAACTTATAACATGTAACAAATATTTAACAAACAAAATTGTTGGGCAGATAAATATATATTATGCTCACTTTGTTAAAGATGGCACTGCCCACGTGGAAGTCCATCACCCAGGTGATATTAATGTGTGTTGGGGGCGGGCTGTGGGCCGGCAAGATCCTTGTAGCCTGGGGCTTGGTTTTAGGACTAAGCCTTTCCCACCCTTTTTTTTTTTTTTTAATTTTATTTATTCATTTTTAGAGAGGAGAAAGAGAGGAAGAGAGACAGAGAGGGAGAGAGAGGAGAGGAGCTGGAAGCATCAACTCCCATATGTGCCTTGACCAGGCAAGCCCAGGGTTTCAAACTGGCGACCTCAGCATTTCCAGGCCGACGCTTTATCCACTGCGCCACCACAGGTCAGGCCATTTCCCACCCTTTTTGATGTGGGGTGGTGCAATTCCATCATGCGTCAGATAAGTGACTTTATATTAGAGACTTCCCTATTTTGTATATTGGATTAAAGGTTTTGATTTCTGCCTGACCTGTGGTGGCGCAGTGGATAAAGCGTCAACCTGGAAATACTGAGGTTGCCAGTTCAAAACCCTGGGCTTGCCTGGTCAAGGCTCATATGGGAGTTGATGCTTCCTGCTCCTCCCCCCCTTCTCTATAATAAATAAATAAAATCTTAAAAAACAAAAACAGGCCCTGGCCGGTTGGCTCAGCGGTAGAGCGTCGGCCTGGCGTGCGGGGGACCCAGGTTCGATTCCCGGCCAGGGCACATAGGAGAAGCGCCCATTTGCTTCTCCACCCCCCCCCTCCTTCCTCTCTGTCTCTCTCTTCCCCTCCCGCAGCCAAGGCTCCATTGGAGCAAAGATGGCCCGGGCGCTGGGGATGGCTCCTTGGCCTCTGCCCCAGGCACTAGAGTGGCTCTGGTCGTGGCAGAGCGACGCCCCGGAGGGGCAGAGCATTGCCCCCTGGTGGGCAGAGCATCGCCCCTGGTGGGCATGCCGGGTGGATCCCGGTCGGGCGCATGCGGGAGTCTGTCTGACTGTCTCTCCCCATTTCCAGCTTCAGAAAAATACAAAAAAAAAAGGTTTTGATTTCTGCACTATAAAGTGGGACAGACAGGGAGCTTGCTCTCTCGTTCCTGAGATTAGCATTAGAGGAGAGAGCAGAAAAGGAGAGCAAAGAAAGGCCATGTGGAGGAAGCCAGGAGAAGCAGCCAAGATGGTGGAGTGCTGAGTGAGAAGCCAGTTTGTGCAGAGTGTGTGCAGGGAGAAGGAAGGAGATGGGGAACAGAGGTGAATAAGTCTGGTGAGCTAGAAACCTTTGATTCTAGGAAACTCGGATAAGTCAGTAGCTTTGTGAGCACTGAATGAGTGGGTTTTGGAGCCTAGTGTGTGTTTTTACTTACCCACTGGGTGCAAGCTAGGATTAAAGATGATGGGCCACCAGTTTTTGGCTCCGTTGTTTCTTTGCTGACTGTCCGAATCCAATGCAAACCTGCATGGGTCAGGCAGTTGTGATGGTGGCCATGGATACTGGCTTCACAAGTATTAATAGCAATACAGTTCACTAAAGAAACAAATATTACTAATTGATTTTCTATAAATTGTACAAAACTTTTGCAACTTATATAAAACTAATTGCCTTTATAACAATTTACTTTTTTCAGAACTCTTAATTTTGAAACCTTTAACCTTTAGTGACAATTAAGTAGACTTTCTTTTTACCCTAGTTTTTCTTTTCTCAAAGTCTGTTTAAAAGAGTCCTTGGTGAGTTTCTTCATACATTCGCCGTACGTAGACCAACCAGCTTCCGGTTTGTGGTTGGAGTAAGGCACGCTGTTTTTCTACCTTAGCAGCAGTGGGAGCTGTCAGGATCACAGTGTGTGGACCTGTCCACGTGAGAGTCAGTCCTCGGGTGATGTACTGGATCTCCTGGTAATGTTGGAAACACCTCTTGGACAGTCTTTTGAAGAGTTTGCTGAGTAACCTGTAAATCCTTCAAGTACTTAAGGAAGGAGTGGTCATGTTTCCTTTACTATTTGATTTATGTGTTTTACTTGTCCTGAACCTTTTGGGGCTTGTAGGAACAATGTAATTTAATATTTAATATTGGGTTTCTTTTGTACTAGCTGTGAGACTTTTAGACTCAAATGCAGACCCATCATTAGAATGGATAAGCTAAACCTGGAAAGAAGTCTATTTAACAACTTCCTAACAATTGTCAAATATTTATTAAACTCTATCTCTAAATGTTTTCCCTGGGAAAAGGGAAAACTCCTTTTTCCCTGTTTCTCTCTATAATTCCCTTATTT
Organism: Saccopteryx leptura; assembly: GCF_036850995.1. Classification (NCBI taxonomy): domain Eukaryota; kingdom Metazoa; phylum Chordata; class Mammalia; order Chiroptera; family Emballonuridae; genus Saccopteryx; species Saccopteryx leptura. The sequence goes on from NC_089513.1 coordinate 69,654,161, forward strand.
TGATTAGTATTTACTTGGACATAAACAAAAACATTCAGATATTATGTCTTCTGTAATAAATTTTAAGTTTGGCTTTTCTAATTATTCCTCTCTTGTGGCAAAATCCTTTTCTAATTGGTTTTGAATAACCCTTCGGCAACAAGGGTCCCAAGGCCCCACTGGTTTGGGGTGGCATCTATTCATTTGAATCATTATGTTCTGATTTTTAGTCAGACTGGAAAGTCATTCAATTAATAATAAAATTCAAATAGCTAATGTTAACAAATACTATAATAAGTGTCCTAATACAATAAAACGACTAAAGCCTACTAGATTATTAAAGTTCTAACCAACATAACAGTGTAAAGCCAGTAGCCTCGGCCACCATCACAGTCACTTGGCCCATGCACGTTCGTATTATTGCAATAGATTCGGACAGACGGTAATGAAACAAGGGAGTCAATAACTGGTGGGCCATTACCATTAATCCTAGCTTGCACCTGGCAGGCAAGCAATACACACAGTGGTAACACACTTCCCTTTCCATTCAGGGCTCCCAAAGCCACTGACTTATCCGAGTTTCCTAGAATCAAAGGTTTCTAGCTCACCAGCCTTATCCACCTCTGTTTCCCATCTCCTTCTCTCTGCACAAACTCTGCACAAACTGGCTTCTCCTTTTGCACTCCGCCATCTTGGCTGCTTCTCCTGGCCTCCTCCACGTGGCCTTTCTCTGCTCTCTCCTCTAATGCTAATCTCAGGAACCGAGAGAAAGCAAGCTCCCGGTCTGCCCCACTTTATAGTGTAGAAACCAAAACCTTTAATCCAATATACAAACAAGGAAGTCTCTGACACAAAGTCACTTATCTGAGGCATAATGGAATTCCTCATGAGAGTGCACCACCCCACATCATGCAACATTCAATGGTGTGGGGAAAAGCTTAGTCTTAAAACTAAGCCTTAGGCTATAACAACCCGGCATGCTTACAGCCTGTCCCTACACCCAATACAAACTATAAGTGAGCAAACATATATATCATATTTGCAAACTTATTTGACCAACATTTCACCCCTTTTTCTCGCTTCACAATGTAAACCCCAGATATCTTCCATGATGGTCACTGTGCAAGGAGTGGGATACATTGCATAAACAGAAACAGTACCAACTACAGCAATAGGATTAACAAATCAAAAGCTATGGGCGAAATGAGAGCTGTCAGGGGCATCAAGAGAGGCAAATCTTTTCCCTCTGGCAGAATTCAGGCCCAAGTTTTGTCTTCAGACAGCACCGTAGCTGGCACCAGAGGCCGCCCTGAGCAAGCATATAAACCTTATTGGCCAATACACCAGCCCCTGCTGGTTCTATGTGTAGTAAAATAAGAGAACTCATTATTGGCCATAAAGAAATTACAAAGGTGTCCTTCATAATGCTGTCCTCCTGAGAACTCAAGGGATAATACACTTCTACCTTAGGTGGCCAGGTGCTGGTTGCCCAAGGAGTTAACTGGAGGTCCACCTCTAGCCCCTTTCCATCTCAGATGGGGGCCTGTACAGTCCAGGGCCAAGTCCATCAAAGCCGTTGTCCTTTAAGAAAAGCTGTTGGGGCAGGCAAGAGCACATTGTCCTGGTGTCCAAAACCTGGCTTGAGTAAAATGTCCTTGATGCGTATCTGCAACTGAATGGGGGCAGCTGTTCGATGCAGGAGGGCTTCTACTGGAGCTGGGCTTCCCCGTCGAGGTCTCTCATTCAAAATCTGGAGTGCTGTCCATAAGCGACGTGTCCATCCAGTAAGGGAGCTTGTGCCCCTCTCCTGTCGCAGTCCCTGCTTTAAGAGTTCATTATACCGCTCAATGATACCAGCAGCCTGGGGGTGGCAGGGAACATGGTACTTCCAGTCCACCCCCAGCTCTTGAGCCCATTGCTTCACCATTGAACCAGTGAAGTGGGTACCATTGTCACTTTCAAGGACCAGCAGTCACCCATATGCAGCACTCAGGTGGTCCAGAGCCTGTATGACTGCCCTCTGGTCAGGGTTATGGGTGAGGTAAGCAGTAAGCAGACTGGTGGCAGTATCTACACAAGTGACTGCATACTGGTACCCTCTGACTTTGGTAAGGGTCTAATGATGTCTATCTGCCAATGTGTCAGTGGAACATGACCCCTCTGGATCTGTCCAGGTGACACCAGTGGTCTCTGAGGGTGCTCCTTGGAACATACTGCACATTGCTTACAGGCTGCAAGCACCTCTGCATAGGACACAGGCAAGTTCCTCGCCTTAACCGTAGCCCACATAGTTTTCTGTCCTGCATGGAGCAGGCACCAGTGGAGCCACTGTGCCACGTCACCTGCAGGTGCAGTCTCCAACCATCGCACCCTTGCCAATGTATCTGACTCATCATTCCCAGGATGGGCTAGAGGGGCATGCCCCGTGACATGATATACTGTCACCTGCTTCTGGTGTCCTATTTCCCATAAGTCCTGCCACATGGCCTGACCCCATAGTGGATGGTCCATTACCATCTACTGGTTAATGTGCCAAGTAGCAATCCAAAGGGTCAGTCCACGATACACAGCCCAGCTGTCAGTACAGATCACCAGAGGTGAAGGTTCATTATGGTCAACTAGCCAAACAGCTCTTAATTCTGCCCATTGGCTGCTTTGGCCTGTACCTGTGTCCATCCAAATAGTCTCAGTGGCCAAATGGAAGGCTATAGCCATCCATTTGGCAGGTTGGCCCCTGCTAGAACCATCAGTATACCAGACATCCTCGAGGATGGGCACCCACCCCTCCTGGTCGGGACTGACTTCAGGTTCTGCCTCCTGAGCCCCAGCTGCACCTGACTCTAAGGTCGCATAGGTGACTGGACCCAAGACCTCCTGCAGTTCTGCCCTCAACGGGCTGGTGCTAAGAGCACAGTGTTGTTGCAGGTAGGCACCCCACTTGGCCAGGGTGGACATTTGGGCCATACCACTGCGTGGTTTGGTTGCCCAATCTCTCACCCATCCTGCAATAGGGTATGTTGTCTTGACTATAACTGGTGTTGTGGTTGTAATACTCTCAGTGGCCAGGAGGGCAGCCTATACAGTTGCCAGCTGCTTCTCCACTAATGAGTAACAAATTTTAGCACCTTTCCACAATTGGGGCTAAAACCCAATATGTTTCCTAACCGCTCTGTCCGTTGCCACAAACCCCATCCAAACCCCTCCGAGGTTACATGAATATCCAGCTCACAGGGTGTAAAGCCAGAAGCCACGGCCACCAACACAGCAGCCCGGCCCATGCAGGTTCGCATTGGATTCGGACAGTCGGTAAAGAAACAACGGAGCCACAAACTGGTGGGCCATCATTTTTAATTCTAGCTTGCACCTGGCGGGCAAGTAAAAAATACACACTGGGCTCCAAAAGCCACTCACAATCAGTGCTCACAAAGCTACTGACTTATCCGAGTTTCCTAGAATCAAAGGTTTCTAGCTCACCAGACTTATTCATCTCTGTTTCCCAACTCCTTCCTTCTCCCTGCACAAACTCTGTATAAACTGGCTTCTCACTCAACACTCCGCCATCTTGGCTGCTTCTCCTGGCCTACTCCACGTGGCCTCTTTCTGCTCTCCTCTCTGCTCTCTCCTCTAATATTAATCTCAGGAGCCAAGAGCCTAAACTCCCGTTCTGCCCCCATTTTATAGTGTAGCTTCATAACCTTTAATCCAATATACAAAATAGGGAAGTCTCTAATACAAAGTCACTTCTCTGAGGCATGATTGGATTGTACCGCTGCCACACATCAAAAAGGGTGGGAAAGGCTTAATCCCAAAACCAAGCCCCAGGCTACAAGGATTCTCAACACACATTAATATCACGTGGGCAGTGCCATCTTTAACAAAGTGAGCATAATATATTTTATCTGCCCAACACAGGGCCTGGCAGGATCAAACTCATTCAAGGACTGTGCCACCTTGACAGCTCTCTTAGCTGCTACAAATGAACCTTGCGCCTGCTCAGTTCAATCCCAACGAACCCCCTTCCAAATAAGGTTGTGCAAGGGGTGTAGTAACTGAGCCAATGGGGTATAAATGCTCGCCAATACCTCAACAAACCTAAAAATTCCTGTAACTGTTTTACTGTAGTGGGCACGGGATATGCTTGGATCTTATCTATAACTGCGTCAGGGATAACTTTGTCTTACCTGACCAGACAACTCCCAAGAATTTAACAGATAACCCAGGTCCTTGTAATTTGTTCTCGTTGACTGCCCAGCCACATGCTTTCAGATGGGATAGCAGGGTAGGGACTGCTTGCTCCAATTCTGGAAGAGAATCACTAGTTAGCATAATATCATCAATATGATGGTACATGCAAACTGCCTCTGGCTGTTTCCATTTAGCCAGGTCAGCAGCCACCAGCCCAGGGCACAAGGTGGGATTATGCAAATAGCCCTGGGGTAACACTGTAAAGATCCATTGTCTCCCTTCCCAACTGAAGGCAAATTGGTCTCTACTCTATGCAATATATTCAATAGAGAAAAAAGCATTGGCCAAGTCTGCCACAAAGTGGTATGTCCCCAACTCATGGCTTAGCCGATCCATCATGTTAGCTACCGAGGGAACAGCAGTGTGCAAAGGGGGAACAACTTTATTCAGTTCTCTGTAATCCACTGTCATTCTCCAGGTTCCGTCTGGTTTGCGCACAGGCCATACTGGGGAGTTATAAGGACTGTGTGCTGGCTGGATGACCCCCACCTTTTCTAGTTTGAGGACTGTCCCTGTGACTTCTTCATAACCACCTGGCAGGCGGTACTGCTTGGTGTTAGTCACACGCCGAGGTGTGGGTAATTGCAAAGGGGAATGTGATGCATGTCCCCGCAACACTGCCTTCACAACCCTGATCCGCAGCTGGAACTCCCCAGCTGTAGTTTCCAACCACAGTCCTTGCAAGACATCTACCCCCCACATATATTCAGGAATAAGAGATACATTCACCTTACATGGCTTAGGAGGCAGTCTTCCTATCCCAGTGGAATAGTTATTGGCTTCACTCGAACAGTTTGGCCCCCATAACTGTCAGTGGCCACTGGGGTCCCAGCAAACCGCTCTGGGTTCCCATAGAGGAGGGAACATTCTGCACCTGTATCCACCAAGGCCAACACCCGTTGTACATTGGAAGGGGACCAGTGGATAGCCAGTTCCACATGTGGCCTCCAACCCCGCCAATGCCTGTTTAGACAGGTCCCTAGGCCCTTTTCCTATTCGAGCTGTTACAGTGGGTCGTGGGGGTTCTCCTCTCCCTCGGCCGTCTCTATCATATAATCTTGTAACCGAGCTGCCTGCGCACCAAACATTTTATTGGTAGCTGCTGGGGCCTTTTGTCTCAGTGGCTGGAACTTCTGTTCTGGTTTAAGCTGCCGCCAAAGCTCCAAAAGAATTTTATTAAACTGGCCATCCAATTTCCCCTTATCTGCTTCAGCCACAATCAAATCTACCCACATCTGCATTTGGGTAACCTTTACAGGCCCGTTTCCCTTGTTAGTTGTGGGGGCAACATAGGCAGCAGCCCTCACTGCTTTATGATCCCAAGTGGCCTCCAGCTCTCCCAAATCTGCTACCATCTGTGTAACTGCATTGATGGGCTGCCCCACATAGGGGCCCAAGATAGCCACAACTGACCCAAAAAGTGCTGATGGGGCACTAGCAAGGATAAAGTCCCTCATTTTTGCCATAAGCACTTCCTCGTCTGGCCCACAGGACCCAGGGTTGAAAATAGCATTCTTCATACCTAGTTCCCGAAGGACCTTTACTAACTCACTGTAGCACTGCCACCGACTCATTGCCCCCGGCAATTCTCCAGCATTCTGCCAGACCATACGAATGGCAGCCATCACCCATTCTGATAGGGTATGGTCTCCTGGTTGCCATGACAGTTCTGAAGATGCTGCCTCAAGGAGGAATGTGTGGTAATGGCGGCCAATTTCTCCATCTCTGTTCCAGAGAGCATGATGCCATTCACCCCTATGTCCCATAATCATAGTAACCAGGCTACCAGGGATTCAGTAGGTTTCTGCCTAAATTGTGCCCCCAACTCCATCAGCTCTGCCTGGGTATAGGGCCGGACCACAAAGTGTTCCATTACCTGGGCAGGAGGCTGTGGCTGCCCCTGAGGGACTCTTTGTTGCTGGGTTTTTACCTTCTTGGCAACCACTGGTCAGGCTCTCAGTGTGCATATGGCAGCTTCAGCCTGAACCTTCTCATCCTCAGAAGAGGAGCTGCAAGCTCCTGCTCCTGCTGACTCAAAGCCAATCCACCAACATGGATGCTGCTGCTCCTTTGGTGACCGTTTAGGCTCCTGTGGCTGCTGGCTTTTGGCCAGAAGCTGAGGCTCGAGCTCTTGAATTTGCAGTTGTTTCTCCAACAACTGCCGGTGCAAACGTTCAGCTTCCAGGGCAAGCTGCAACTCACAAACCCATAATTCCTTCTCCAGTGCTCGCTCTAATTCCAGCCTTTTCTGCCATTCAATTTGCAATTCATATTGAAGCTTTTGACCTTGGGCAGCTTCTCACACAGAACTCCCGGTTTCCTCTTGAGTAAAAAACACGTAGCCCACGGCCCCTAAAAGGACATCCATGGGGAGCCAGAACAGCAACCAGTCCTCTACCCCACCCCTCAAGGGGTGGCAGCCCCATACCGATTGCCGAATCCTGCCGCAAACTACACCAGTTGTAAGGCCAGGAGCCGCCATCATGGCCATTCACATGCAGGTTCCCATTGGATTCAGGCAGACGGTAAAGAAATGGCAGAGTCGGAGGATGGTGAGCCATTCTGTTTATTGATGTGTCACCAAGACAGGCAAGCCACAAGAGAAGACAAGGGAAAAGGCAACGGATCAGGGAGGCCTCTGCAATGGTGATAGCAGGAACCAAAAAAGAGCAAGCTCCTGGTCTGCCCCACTTTATAGTATAGAAATCAAAACCTTTAATCCAATATACAAACAAGAAAGTCTCTAATACAAAGTCAGTTATCTGAGGCATAATGAGATTCCTCATGAGAGTGCACCACCCCACATCATACAATCAGTCAAGGGTGTGAGGAAAAGCTTAGTCTTAAAAATCAGCCTTAGGCTATAACAATCCAGCCTGCTTACAGCCTGTCCCCCATACCCAATACAAACTATAAGCGAGCAAACATATATATCATATTTACAAACTTATTTGACCAACAGGGGCATTGAGAAAAGAGAAATAGAGGCAACACTGTACATTAAATAAAGCAACAGAGATGAGACTGTCAATATCCACAGTAGAGATCTTCAAGGGATAAATAAAACTTGAATATTCAGGCAAAGCATAGTAAATGGCCCTTGTGTTCACAAGAAATGAGATCAGTTTACCTGCTGCTTGGAAGAAATTCCCTAGACTCATAAACTGTGACATGAGATGGGGGCCAAAGGCCTTGGGCACCTTTAATCCTTCGGTGGCAGGTCCCAGCAGGCTGGGCAAGGTCAGGTCACAGGTAGCTGGATTAGGGCTGGAAGAGACTGAACCCTCCCTCCACAGAGCAAGGGGGCAGCTTACCTTCTAATGTCCCTTTTTCCACAGCAAAGGCATGTCCCCTGGTGAGGCCGAGAAGCCTGGCAGGCTGTAGCTCGATGACCTTTCTTTCCACTATTGAAGCATGGCCCTCATGGAATCCTATGAAGCCCCTTTGGGGCGCTGGAGCATTTAAGGGTATATGCCAAGAGCTGGTATTTTCCTGGGCTCTATTTGACTTTTCTATTACTTTCTTTGTCGTTATAGATTAAAAGCCATGCTCAGAAGATCTCACTGAGGCATTGAGGGTCCTTTTCTGTCTATATAACTTTTGGAAAAAGACAAAAGCATCATTATTAGCTGGATTAAATCAAGAAAAACAAGTTTTGGTCTCTCCTTTAGGATTCCAGAGTCTCTCTGCTGCAGAATAACTCAGTACGTTAGTATTCAAAAAAAAATTTTAAACAAATAGTATGATAAAAATAGTTTTGCAGGAGTTGCAGGATATGACTCCTTTTCTTATATTACTTAGAATTGAACAATATTGTTTCAAAATGATAATTAAACATTACATAAAAAGACATTAACAATTATTACATATTTTCCAAATATTCAAACTAAGATTTTAACATCACAGGGATATGAAATAGCAGATAAAAAGAATTAACAAAAGACCTTTGAAATAACATATACATTTTTAACATGAAAAATACTTTTTACACCATAAGGGGTCTTTGGTACAAACCACCCAGCTGGCAAAGAGATATTAATTTTCTTTTGACCTATAGGAATTTACACTATCAAGTCAATCTTGAGGGGCGGGATGGATGCCTGAGGGGGAAGCAGACTCCAAGAACTAAAAGTGGAGTCTGTTGCTTTTACTCTTTTTTTTTTTTTTTTTTCTGCAGTTTGTCCTGTAGCCAAGCTCCTTAGCAAGAAAATGGGGCTTCTCTCAAGCAGGACTTGAATCAATCTGCCACCTGCAAACTAACTGCCTTGCATTGAGCAGCTAAATACAATTTTCACAAAATTACTTTCCTAATAGTGAGTTGCTTTAGCCTATATGAGGTTTCCAATTTTTCTCACAATTCCCTGTTTTCTCTTTACAGTTTTATTTTTTTTTATTTTTTTTAAGATTTTATTTCTTCATTATAGAGAGGGAAGAGAGAGAGAGAGAGAGAGAGAGAGAGAGAGAGAAGGGGGGAGGAGCAGGAAGCATCAACTCCCATATGTGCCTTGACCAGGCAAGCCCAGGGTTTTGAACCGGCAACCTCAGCGTTTCCAGGTTGATGCTTTATCCACTGCGCCACCACAGGTCAGGCTCTTTTTACAGTTTTTACTATTATGGCTAATGCAGTGGGTTTCCCTTATGAACTCTATGTCTTCTATGTAACTAAGAGACTTGTAGAGGGCGCAACACCTCCTCGGCCCACCGGGGAGTGTTGGAACTTTTCTATAATTTTACACTAGTGGAGGGCAATAAGCCATTAATCCCAATCATGGAGGGCTCAGATGACCCTTATTTCCCAGGAAGGAGAAGGGGAGAGGCAGCTCGAGGGCCTGTCTCTGACAATCCTATCCCCTATAATCCTGTTACTCATGACCCCAGTACTCCTTCTGGAATGTCCTGATCATTTTATTTCTATAATTCTATTACTCATGATCCCATTACTTATTCTGGAATTGCAATTTACTTTCAAAGAACTGATAACCAGCAAGGTCCACACTCATGGTTTGTTAATTTCTAAATCCTTTTTACCTGGTCTTGTCTCTTTCTTTTCTTTTCTTTTCTTTTTCTAAGATTTTTCTAAAGCAAGATTCTCATCTTTAATGCTATTCCTACCCTGTATTTTCCAAATAGGTAAAACTGAGACTAGTTTCTATTCTATCCTTTCTCTAGTCACTTCACCCTTAGTTGTCCCTGCCAATTTACCCTAGCGCACTTCCCCCGCTGTTCCACACATAACACATCCTGGCCCTGCTTTCCGCTCCTTTGTCACCCAATCTGCTTACTTTCCAGCCCTTCACCCAGAGGCTGAAGAAACACTTCAAACTGCCCAGAGAGAAGGCAGGAATTAGCATACAAAAAGCAAGAAAGACAAGACAGACAATAACTAGCGCCTGCAATAAAGGGTGTTTGACTATAGAGAACACAAGACCAGAAGTAGGAACCAACAGAAGAGAATAATTTCTTTAGGTGAGACATCAGAGCCTGGAAGCTAGGGGTCTTGGATCCAAGAGATTTTATATTTTTCAGGCTTGTTTTTTACAAATTTCCTTTTACTTTTGCCCAGAAATTTCTAATATTGCATGCAAAAATTCAATTCAGGCCTTAGAAACAGATGTAATTACACATTAAACAAAGACTTCATAAAAATGATTAATGAGTGTGCTTTTTCAATTAAAATTCTACCGGATATTTTCTGATAAACAAGGACAAAATTCGATAGATGAGGGAGGGGTTACCCCAAGTGGAAAGCACCGTACCCCAGATTGTAAAAGGTACTGTACCTCACTGACGAGGGAAATGTTCCCCCCCCCGTAGCCTCTCAGGTGCACACTGGCCGCAGCACCAGAGAGTCCTTTAAACCAGGGGTTTCTAGGCAAACACATTAAAAACAAAAACTGAGATCCTGACAAACACAAAGAGAGAAGTCTCTGGAAGTCCGGACCGAGATTCATTAATCCAGACTAGCTCAGTCTCCACTGATTCAGTGCGATGCAAGACTAACTAATCCTGGACGGACCCAATCTCTACAATACCCTCCCAGAGACAGAAACAATTGTCCCCTCTTCTGGCATTCTACTGAGAGCACAACTAGACACCTCTGGAAGTTCTGGGCAGGATGAAGTCCCTACTAATACCTCTCTTAGAGAAACTGATATCCCCGAGAGCATGGAGCAAGACCCAATCCTCTCCAATCGTCCCTCCAGAGTATAACCAGATGTTCCCCAGCAAAACCCAAGGCAGGACCGCTGAAACTCCCCACCGACATCTCGGTTTTGGAGAGTGTGCTGAGAACATACGACCATGTCTGATCTGTTTTGCCGTACCCCAAAACACAAAGACTATAGACTAGTTACGTACAGCAAAACAGTTCTGAAAGCCCTACCTACCTCACCGGAGTTCCACATCTCCAGAGTCACAACTCAATAAAGCCCCCCAATCCACTCTACCTACTTCTAGTCCGAAACAGAACAGCGAAAGCAAGAGTTCAGAGGAAAGGCAGAAAATTCAGTAAAGCAAATAAGAGTTGCTCTACCTACCTCTCTGATTTCTCTGCCGAATTATCCAAATTGTCGAATTTGGGAACAAGGAGGCAACTACCAGAGAACTGTCCAGACCCCACAGGAAGACTGGGAGCCCTGAAAAATCTCAGATGGTGCCTCTCCTCGAAGTTCAAGCGAGGCCTGGCAGCTCAGCAGAGAGTCCTTTCGATGAGGGGTGTCTCTATCTGGTGACATGAAACACCGGATCCCGGACAAGCCCTCAAATGTTATAAAGTACCGTACCCCAGATTCTGAAAGGCACTGTACCTCACTTCATTGAGTTCATGTAGAGACACTCAGTCCAGATAAATTTTGAAGAGTTTTATTGAAGGAACAGATTTGTTATATAAGTCGGCCGCATATGGCTGACAGGGGGCGTCTGCAGTCCCAAATCATACACCCGAGTATATTTCAGGGGCTGGTTATATACCCTTTGATTACATACAGGTTGGGGGGTATGACAGCATGACATAATCATTAACAAGATTAACATTTGACAAGATTTAGGTTACATTAACAAGATTAACATTTGTCTAGGGGATTTACAAAAAAAAAAAAACGTTAAAACTTCCAAGGTAATACAATCAGAGTCATTCACAAATCCCTTCAGCATCTACCTCTCCTCCGTTGCCTAGAGGTACATGTTAATCTCAGATTCCAGGAAGGGAGTTCTTCAGATAACCTTAGTCCTTTCAGAGAATTTAAAGCCAAATGACCCTAGTCGTCCTTTGTAGGTCAGGAGACTTCTACATTCTTTTTCCTCCATTTTCCAAAGAAAGGACAGGAAAGCCTGACCTTTTCACCCAGAATATTAATATTAATTTGCAGCTTTTTGGTACCTTACAACAAATGAATTAAGACATTTACAACCTCGCCATTGGTCCTTGCCCGAAAAGCCACGCAGCACACAAGACCGTAGGCTCCCTCGCACTCAAGCCAACAGGAACGGTCTGAGCAGCGACAGTCAACCGAGAAGAAAGCTGACGGCCAAGAGGACCCAGTGGGGAGAAGTGTGTCCCTGGTTCTCTAGAGAGTTCGAATGCCAAACGGGGAGACATGAGACAGGGAGAAAACAGGGCCAGGCTGTGGGATGAGTGTTCTGAGAAGCACACACTGGGAACTGCTCCCTAAGGGTCTGAGGGGAACACCAAGTGCACTTGGTACAGAAATCCTGCCGACAAACGTGCGTGGGAAGGGCTGCAGCCCAGCAGAAAACTAGAATTTCCATTCTCTGTTTAATTGATTTCCTCTGTGGGGCAGGGGAAGGTAGGGCCATGTTTCTCTTGGGACTGGGACCACCTGCTTCAGTCCTAGCCGAGGGGCTCATTCCAAACCCCACCCAGTCTGAGTCTCTGGCGCAGCCTGGGATTCAGCATGTTAACACCTCCCCCTGGGGCTTCTGTGGACACGACAGTGACCAGGCGGTGGTGCAGTGGATAGAGCGTCGGTCTGGGATGCGGAAGAATCCGAGTTCGAGACCCCAAGGTCGCCAGCTTGAGCGCGGGCTCATCTGGTTTGAGCAAAAAGCTCACCGGCTTGGACCCAAGGTCACTGGCTCCAGCAAGGCGTTACTGGGTCTGCTGAAGGCCCACGGTCAGGGCACATATGAGAAAGCAATCAATGAATGTTGGGCAGATAAAATATATTATGCTCACTTTGTTAAAGATGGCACTGCCCACGTGAGGCCGTTGCCCAGGTGATATTAATGTGTGTTGTGAATCCTTGTAGCCTGGGGCTTGGTTTTGGGATTAAGCCTTTCCCACCCTTTTTGATGTGTGGCGACGGTACAATCCAATCATGCCTCAGAGAAGTGACTTTGTATTAGAGACTTCCCTATTTTGTATATTGGATTAAAGGTTATGAAGCTACACTATAAAATGGGGGCAGAACAGGAGCTTAGGCTCTTGGCTTCTGAGATTAATATTAGAGGAGAGAGCAGAGAGGAGAGCAGAAAGAGGCCATGTGGAGTAGGCCAGGAGAAGCAGCCAAGATGGTGGAGTGTTGAGTGAGAAGCCAGTTTATACAGAGTTTGTGCAGGGAGAAGGAAGGAGTTGGGGAACAGAGGTGAATAAGTCTGGTGAGCTAGAAACCTTTGATTCTAGGAAACTCGGATAAGTCAGTAGCTTTGTGAGCACTGACTGTGAATGGCTTTTGGAGCCCAGTGTGTATTTTTTTACTTGCCCGCTGGGTGCAAGCTAGAATTAAAAATGATGGCCCTTAGCCCTGGCCGGTTGGCTCAGCGGTAGAGCGTCGGCCTGGCATGCAGGGGACCCGGGTTCGATTCCCGGCCAGGGCACAGAGGAGAAGCGCCCATTTGCTTCTCCACCCCCCACCCCCCCTCCTTCCTCTCTGTCTCTCTCTTCCCCTCCCGCAGCGAGGCTCCATTGGAGCAAAGATGGCCCGGGCGCTGGGGATGGCTCCTTGGCCTCTGCCCCAGGCGCTAGAGTGGCTCTGGTCGCGGCACAGCGACGCCCCGGAGGGGCAGAGCATCGCCCCCTGGTGGGCAGAGCGGCGTCCCTGGTGGGCGTGCCGGGTGGATCCCGGTCGGGCGCATGCGGGAGTCTGTCTGACTGTCTCTCCCCGTTTCCAGCTTCAGAAAAATACAAAAAAAAAAAAAAAAAAAAAAAAATGATGGCCCACCAGTTTGTGGCTCCGTTGTTTCTTTACCGACTGTCCAAATCCAATGCGAACCTGCATTTGTCGGGCTGCTGTGTTGGTGGCCGTGGCTTCTGGCTTTACAATGAACAACTAAGAAGTCGCAGCACGCAACGAGAAACTAATGATTGATGCTTCTCATCTCTCTCTGTTCCTGTCTGTCTGTCCCTGTCTATCTCTGCCTCTGTAAAAAAAAAAAAAAAAAGGAAATTGACTTTGAGGTCTGGAGGGGGCAGTCACCAGCCAGGTGAGGCCTGTCTCAGAGGACACACACACACTTCAGCAGGTTTCATCAGAACACAAGCCAGGCCCTGGCCGGTTGGCTCAGCGGTGGAGCGTCGGCCTGGCGTGTGGGGGACCCAGGTTCGATTCCCGGCCAGGGCACGTGGGACAGGCGCCCATTTGCTTCTCCACCCCCCCTCTCTGTCTCTCTCTTCCCCTCCCGCAGCCGGGGCTCCACTGGAGTGGGGATGGCCCGGGCGCTGGGGATGGCTTCTTGGCCTCTGCCCAGGGCGCTGGAGTGGCTCTGGTCGCGGCAGGGCGATGCCCGGGAGGGGCAGAGCATCGCCCCCTGGTGGGCAGAGCATCGCCCCCTGGTGGGCGTGCCAGGTGGATCCCAGTCGGGCGCATGCGGGAGTCTGTCTGACTGTCTCTCCCCGTTTCCAGCTTCGGAAAAGTGCAAAAGAAGAAGAAAAAAAAAAGAGAGAGAGAGAACAGAAGCCAACAACAGCTAAGAGAGAATCCAAATCCCACCTCCTTCTGCTTTTCCTAGAAAAAAAAATTGAATAGCACAGGATTACGATCATGAGCAAATATTTCATTTTACTATGAAACGGTGACTCATGTGTTTAAGCAAGGTATCAAGATGCACTTGGATAAGATTGGCGTATCCATGTTCCCAAACAGAGTGATTTTGGAGCTTTGCCCCATAAACCTGGGCTTCTGGATGTCATAACAATAACAGAACACAATCTGGACAAACAGTCATTTTTGTCCCCCGTGTTTGAATTCTGGGGATTTGAGGAACCTCCAGGTGAAGGTTCTTACTCCTTCCTGGCAGTTTGTTTTTTTGGTTTTTTTTAAGCATTTTTTTTTTTTTTTTTTTTTTTTTTTGTATTTTTCTGAAGCTGGAAACGGGGAGAGACAGTCAGACAGACTCCCGCACTTGCCCAACCGGGATCCACCCGGCACGCCCACCAGGGGCGACGCTCTGCCCACCAGGGGGCGACGCTCTGCCCCGCAACACGACCAGAGCCACCCCAGCGCCTGGAGCAGAGGTCAAGGAGCCATCCCCAGCGCCCAGGCCATCCTCGCTCCAATGGAGCCCCGGCTGCGGGAGGGGAAGAGAGAGACAGAGAGGAAGGGGGGGGGTGGAGAAGCGAATGGGCGCCTCTCCTATGCGCCCTGGCCGCGAATCGAACCCGGGTCCCCCACACGCCAGGCCGACACTCCACCGCTGAGCCAACCGGCCAGGGCCTTCCTGGCAGTTTTATTAGTTTACCCTCTACAGAGATGCCTCCCGGTATCACAGGTGTGGTGAACTGGTTCTCAAAGGCACGGGACTCTTAGCTCTGACTGTCCATGCTGTCTTCATAAAGAAACAAAAAAGTATCTGACATTTCAGTTGAACTCAGTACCCCGGCCCATCCTGAGCGCCTTGCATGTGCTAGCTACCTCACAGCAACCCTTAGAGGCAGATACTGTTCATTGTTATGAATGCCATTCTACAGATGGAAACACTGAGGCAGAATGTAGTATGGCATGTGTCTAAGTGCTGCTTTATATTTGACCGTTTCATCAATGCAATTTTTTCAATGCATATTAGACACACTGCAGAACCTGCTCTCTCCACAAAGGAAAATTCCTCTGTCCATTCCTGCTGCAAAGTACAATACTCCTCATCTTTTCTTTTAGCCATCTTCTTCGTCAAAAGAATTTCTTCAACTAGCTACCTGACTACTTGATTAAAAGGAGGGAAGTTTACTTCCTGACCTCACAATGACCCTTGTATGTTACGCATTATCCAATAAAAATTTCGTGTTGCCTGACCAGGCGGTGGTGCAGTGGATAGAGCGTCAGACTGGGATACGGAGGACCTAGGTTTGAGACCCCGAGGTGGCCAGCTTGAGCGCGGGCTCATCTGGTTTGAGAAAAAGCTCACCAGCTTGAATCCAAGGTCGCTGGCTCCAGCAAGGTGTTACTCGGTCTGCTGAAGGCCCACGGTCAAGTCACATATGAGAAAGCACTCAATGAACAACTAAGGAGTCCCAATGAAAAACTGATGATTGATGCTTCTCATCTCTTTCCGTCCTTGTCTATCCCTCCCTCTGACTCACTCTATCTCTGTAATAAATAAATAAATAAATAAATAAATAAATAAATAAATAAATAAAGGCTGCAATTGGATCCCACAATCAGGGAATCCTTGGTTTAAAAAAAAAAAAAAAAATTGGTGTTGTCTCAGAGGACAGCTGTGTTTGGCTCCAGCAACCCACAACCATGCACATGAGTGGTAGGAAATGAATCGATTGTAATACATGAGAAAGTTTTATATTTTTAACATTATTATATTTTTTTATTAAAGATTTGTCTGTGAGCCAGATGCAGCCATCAAAAGAGCCACATCTGGCTCGCGAGCCATAGATTCCCAACCCTTGCCCTCTAGACCATGCCGGTCAGAGTGGCTGCATAGATGGCACGGCTGGAGGGACAAGAAGGCAAAAGAAACAGCTTGGTGAACAGTTGACATGGAAGTCCGGGAGAAGGGACCGTAAAAAAGAAGAAAAACTTGGGCTGATCTAGAACTTCAGACTTGGATACTGGGAGGGGGGGTGGGGGTGGAAACACTAACCCACAGGACTAGGACACACAGAGGGGCGGGCCATTCACTCTCTCCATCTGCCCCCGCCCACCTGGGGAAAGAGGGAGAGATGTCTCACAGGAAGATGGCAGTGGCTTCTGAGACGTATGTAGGATGGGGCAGGACCCATTTCTCCTGTGCTCCTTAGAACAGCAGCCCTCTTTCCACAGGGGGAAGCACTGTCCCTCTAAACCTCTGAGTGCGTCTAACTCCTGGGGATATCTGGACATGGGTCCCCATCTGCTTTGGGAAGTTTGCATGTTTCATAAACTTCCATTTTTACCCCCCTCAGCATTTCTGTGCCATCCCCGCTTTAGCCACAAGAGGGCAGCAGACTCCAGTGATTGGGAAGAAAGGATTGGGGTGAATGAGAGGTGGGGAGTGGCTGTCCCTGAAAGGCCTGTGTCTTGAGGGATGTGCTTTTCACCTAATACTAATTTAATTTAATTCTTCTAAGATACACTTATTATGAAGCTATTCCACTTATAAGTAGATTGTTTTTCTATAACAATATGCCCTGGATATAAAAAAATCACAAACTTTTCTTAGCCTCCCCGGGCTCCCACCTCAACTTGATCCTTCAGTCTTTGGGGAAAACAGGAAGAATTGGGGCAGAGATCAGTGATACATTCCAAAAATTTCTAAAATTTTATTTATTTATTTTTTAAAGTGAGAAGAGGGAGATAAAGAGACAGACTCCCACTTGTGCCCCCACCAAGATCCACCCAGCACCACCCGTCGGGGGCCGGTGTTCTGCCCAACTGGGACCATGCTTGCAAGGGAGATATTTTTAGCGCCTGAGGTGGAGCACCAGGGGCCAACGTGTTCAAATCAATGGAGCCATGGCTGTGGGAGGGAAAGAGAGAGAGAGAAGGGAGTGAGGGGAGAAACAGATGGTTGCCTGTCCTGTGTGCCCTACCAGGAATCAAACCTGGGACTTCCACATGCCAGGTAGACGCTCTACCACTGAGCCAACCATCCAGGGACCCGAAATTCTGATATAAAAATGTGGGAATTGGTCCAGTTAGATTAAGTGGGTGTTTCAAATCATTGGCAGGTCTGGACACTGACCTACTCCCAGGTGAGACAGAGAGGGGCACTCTGTGCTGTGGGCACCTGGTACCTGCAGCCCTCACATCTCCCAGTAGAGCAGGGAGCCTCCGTGTGGGCAAGGCCTGGCTGCAGTGGGTCCTGCAGGAAAGCCGCCTATCCTAAGCTATGCCCCCCACCCCCTGCCAAGCACAGCACTGAGGGGATCAAGGGCAAATGAGGGTGGGCAGGAAACCCAAGGCTCAGAAACCACAGTCCTGGAGGCTTCTTAGAAACAGGAATATATGACATACTTTCATCCTACATTTACGTTTCTCTAGACTAGAAATTGAAGTAAGAAGGATCCTTGGCCCTGGCCAGTTAGCTCAGTGGTAGAGTGTTGGCCTGACTTTTGGATGTCCTGGGTTTGATTCCCGGTCAAGGCACACAGGAAAAACAACCATCTGTTTTTCCACCCCTCCTCCTCTCACTTCTCTCTCTCTCTCCCTCTCTCTCTCTCTCTCTCTCTCTCTCTCTTCTCATCCTACATCCATGGATCGATTGGAGTGAGTAGGCCCCATGTGCTGAGGATGACAACATGGCCTCTCTCTCAGGCACTAAGAGCTCAGTTGCTGAGCAACAGAGAAGTACCCCAGATGGGCAGAGCATTGCCCCTAGTGGTCTTGCTGGGTGGATCCTGGTGGGGGCACATGCAGGAGTCTGTCTCTGCTTTCCCTCCTCTCGCTGAATAAAATAAAATGAGGGAGAAAGAGGAGGAGAAGGAGGAGGAGGAAGAGGAGGAGGAGGAGGAAGAGGAGGAGGAGGAGGAAGAGGAGGAGGAGGAGGAGAAGGAGGAGGAGAAAGAAGAAGAAGAATCCACACTGTAGTCCTCAGGGGACGCTCCCAGCACCTGGGTTCAGACACAGGCTCAGGGTCCCGCCAGCCCATCCCTGAGATGGACTCCTTCATGCACACGTGGTGGCGAAAGTATTTAAGCCAAAGGGACAGAATTGTAGGAATGGGGGTTGCGAGCCATCCAGATGTCACCAGTGGGGAGTCTCCCCACCCGATGCCAGTCACGGCTCCCTTCCTGCCTCCAACCATCAACACGTGACCATTAACCCACGAGCCGTGGCCGCTGAGCTCCTCTCCTTCTTTATTCTAAGATGCTTAATGCACTTTCCCCAAGACCCTGCCCTAGCTAGGAGGAGGCCCCCAGCCGAGTCCCACCCAAGTCCCCCACACAGGCACAGCAGGGACAGCACGGCCACTCAGCCTCATTCGAGCTTTTATTCTGCAGCCTGCAGGTGAGGGATCCAGCTTCTGGTATCTCCCCGTCCCCAGTGAGCCTCGGGCCCGTCCCCATGTGAGGAGTCCACATGTGAGGTGCTTATGGAGCTGGTGTTTTAGACAAGAAAGGAGGCTGGTGACACAGCCTCCAGACAGATTGCTGTGATCTTCAGATGCCCTTGCTTTCTGGAGCAGGACGCCTTATCCGGTGGGCGTGGGGCCTGGCTGTGGTCCCTGCTGGTAGCTGCCTCCCTGTGTCTGAAATCAATGCCCCCCCCACCCCTCCCCTCACTCCGTGTCCCTCCCCCAGCTGGGCAGAGGCCGCCCATCCTCCTCAAGGTCAGAGACCTGCTTTCAGGGGCTGAGCCTTGAAGCAGAGCTGTTTAAGGTAACTCCTTAATTACTTCTTAAAGTGCATTGGATAGAACCCCACCATTTGCCTTTTTTTAATCATTTTTTTATTAATTGATTCTAGAGAGACAAAGAAAGGAAGCGAGGGAGGGGGCAGGGGGAGGGTTTTTTTTCTTGTTCCACATAGTTGTGTATTCATTGTTGCTTCCCGTATGTGCCCTGACCAGGAATCTAACCCACAACCTTAGCAGTTTGGGAAGATGCTCTAATCACTGACTGACCGGCAAAACAATTTGTCTTTTAGGGAGGCAATGGGAATGGGGTTTCCCTGTTTACTGATAGAGTGTGCACGGCAGGACCTTAGATGCCCTGTGATTCTGGCCTAGGGGGCATGCCACTGTCTGGAGGCCAGCGGTCCCCCTGGCTCCTCACATCTGATGAGGTCACTGACCACTCCTCTCAGGCAGGGCTGACCGCGGGCCTCTGCAGGATGACGTGCACAGGCTTCACAGACAGGCCCAACGTGCAGGCCAGGACCTGGAACTCGAGGCCTGCTCCTGGGCCTGTACTGGGAGGCTGGTTCAGGCAGAACACACAGGGAGGAGGGAGGCGTGGCCTTGAGGGCCACGCCCCCGGTGATGCACAGGTGTGTGCCTGAGGATGGAATCCCCATGGGCAGTGTGGGGAGTGGCGACAGGGACAGCTAGGGGGCAGTGGGGAGCTGGGCCACATGACTAATAAAATAGAGACCATCTTAGGCTGTGTCTGCAAGAATCCTGGGGGACATTGGGGTCCTGAGATCATTCAAGCTTTGAAGAGTTGACTTTCTTTATCTTCGAGCAGCGGTACCGGCCATCCGAGCCCTTGGAGCACTGCAGGTAGGGCAGGCAGGGACAGGTGTGGTGCCGGCGTTTTCCGGAGAAGGGAAACTGGGGAGAGAGGAAGAGAAGGATGACAACTTCCTCCAAGGCACACAGGCCTCCGGGCTGAAGCTTCTGACCAGCTGGCCCTGGATAGGGCCTCATGACCCCCAGCTGAGCACAATAACAGCTATCATCAAGGAGGAAGCTGATGCACAGAGTGGCTAAGCAATGTGCCAATGTCACACAGCTAATTGGTAGAGGAGCCAGGATTTGAACACTGGCTCCTGAGACAATGGGACCTGTCACAGCACAATGCTGTCCACCTCCAACCCTAATGAACTGCACAAGCCTCAACACTGCTGACCCCTCGCTGGCCTGGACACGTGCACACACACACTCACCCACACGTCCCTTCATTGACTACCACTCATAATTCATCCCCATGTGCAGACACGGGTGGGTGCTGGGCAGCAGCGGGGTAGCACAGACACCCTCTCTGCCTGTGACTCACCCAGAGGATTGCTGAGCCACTGAGGCTCTTCAGGGGGAAGAGCAGGAGCGAGTAAGACCATAGTCAGTGTCACACTGCCTGGGTTCAAATCCCACGCCTGTCACTTACGAGCTATGTGACAACTGGCAAGTTATTTAACCACTCTCTGCCTCAACTTTATTATCTGTGAAATGGGTTAATAACAAAGCCTACCACATATGGTTGTAAAGAGGATCAAACTAGCAAATAGCACTCAGTAGGAAGAGTAGTTCCTGCTCTATCTCATTGGCTGTGTGTCCCAAGCAAACCTGTGCTGTACCTTGCGGCTGGCGGGATGACACTCGTCTCCTCTCCCCCCGAGTGGGGTGCACACCCGCACACTTCGAGCCAACAAGCTGACGGCACAGCAGGTGCCCAAACCACATTGGATGTCCCGTTCACATTCCTGGAAGGGGACGGAAGTGAGAAAGGAGTCATTAGAGCCCATTAGTGCCTCCTGAGAGAAACCAGAAGTGAAAAGTACATCCAAAATAGTCGGTTGTTTGGAGCGTCATCCTGGAGCACAGAGGTTACAGGTTTGATTCCCCGGTCAGGGCACATATAGAAGCAGTCGATGTACTGTCTCTCTCTCTCTCTCTCTGCCTCTCTCTCAAACAACAACAACAAAGCAGCAACCCCTGGGGCCGCTGAGTGGTCCCCCACCCCAGCCTCACAGGACACCTGAGGTCCTGCGTTGTTGCCTCTGCTCCCCTCACAGCAGGAGGCTCAGGGCTCAGTGGGGCATCGAACCTGGACCTGAGGGACCTCCCGAGCTCCGTTGTGGCCCCTCAACAGGGAGGCAGGGCGCTCCTTTGAGAAGTCGAAAGGTTAGGAGACAGGCTTTATGGTACCAGTCAATGCCAGTGGAACTGAATTAATTCAACATCTTGGAGGAGAGGGGCCCCATGGCCCAAGTTCCCAGGTGGTCAGCGCTGCGTTTCCCTGGACCCAGCAGTACCGGGGTTGGGGCCTCCCTCCCCCTGCTCGCCCCCCCACCCCCCCAGGAGCCCAGCCTCACCTGAGGCTCCGGTGCCCAGTGAACAGCTGTCTCCTCACCAGGTAGAAGGGACCCCTCAGGCGGGGCTCCCAGACGGGGGCTGAGGGGCCTTGCCTGGTTTCTGGAAGGTGCTATTTGTAAAGAAGGCCACAGGAGCCTGTTTTAAACAGAACCTCGGGCTGGGGGAAACAGCGCCCTGGACGGCCGCAGACCGGTGGGCCACGGTGGGGGCGCTCCCTAACTTTCCGCTTCCAGAGACACTTGCAGCTTTTCAGGCTGCGGTTCCGGTTCCCTGTTGGGACTTGGTTTGCTCTTCTCCTCCAACCAGAGGCCACGGAGCGCCCTCTGCTGCCTGCATGGGGGTGTGGGGGGAACTCGACCCTCCACACTGCTCAGCCCAGGAGGGAAGTGGAGGATGCCCTGCTGCTTGTCACCCAGTGGAGCTGCAGGTGCCACCACCTGTCCATGCTGGGCTCCACCCGGTGAGGGCACGTCTCACACACCAGCCGGCCCCCGAAAGCTCCAGGTCAGAGCCAAGTAGACCCCACCTGACTCTCTTCCCACGGAGGAGGCGTTACTGTCCTCGCTGGGAGGCAGGACCACCCAGGCCTGAATTAGGGGCAGTGACAGTCTGGGCAGCAGAGGAGTATGGAGACGGTAGAACCCGGTCCCTGACTGAGAGTCAGACAGGGACAGAGGCACATGGAGTGTGGACGGAGCCGCAGGTGCCGACCTGCCCTCCGCGCCCGGGTCTCCCTCCCACAGCACATCACGTCACCACTGGAGGGCATGTCCTCTCCCCCCAGGTTTCTCTCTCTCTGTGCTTTTCAAAGTGTCACCCTGAGGAAAGAAAGACAGTCCCACCTCTCTCACACCTGCCTCCTGCCGCCACACTGGGCCAGAGCTCAGAGCTCACAGGGTCCGTGACTGGGGACCTGCTGTGTCCACCTGTCGGTGGGGTGCCCATGACTTCTCTCCTGTGACCCGTCCTCCCCAATCTTCACAGCACTGAGAGCACAGCCTCTGGGTCTGCATTCCTTAGGTAGGTGTGCCCAAACCATTTTGTTTTGCTCTGGGTCTCACAAACCTTTTTCATATCTGTTCTCTGAAACTCAGTGTTTGTCCTTTAAAAAAAAAAAAAAGAAAATAAGGGCGCTGTCCTTCCTGTGAACATGAAAACTGAGCCAATTTCAGCAATCGTTTGCATTTCTCCACATTTTCATTTTCTAGGGCCTTGGACGGCAAACTGTGGCTCGTGAGCCACATGCGGTTCTTTCACCCCTTGAGTGTGGTTCTTCCACAAAATACCATGTGCGGGCGCTACCTCGATAAGGGATGTACCTACCTATATAGTTTAAGGTTAAAAAATTTGGCTGTCAAAAGAAATTTCAATTGTTGTACTGTTGATATTTCCTCTGTTGACTAATGAGTTTCCCGACCACTGCTCTAGGGGGAAAGTTGGAGGAGGCGAACACAAGAGTGAATTTCCCTTTGCTTTTCCTCGCTGCTTTTGTCTGGGTAGCTCCCAGGTGAACCATTCCTTCCTGTTGAAAGAGGAATGGTCCCACCCCCGGAACACAGTGTGTGCCCCAAACCTCTGAGAGAGACCCACGGCCTGAGTGTTCAGTTGCTCACGTGTGCAGAGCCCGGCTGCACAAAGCTCGCCGTGAGACATTTCTCCAGGTCACCCCACGCTTCCTTCTGGGTGCCACTTGGACAATTGCTGGAGCCACCCCTGTTCCTATCAGAACTGGGCACAGAGTGAAATCATTGCCGGCAGTGAGGACAAGGGAGCTTCAGGACAGCCTTTGTTAAGAGTAGAGAAGCCAGAGGCTGACAGTTCCCGATAGACGCTGATAAGCTCCTGCCTTTAATGAAGCCAACATGCCGTATAAATGAAACTTGTCACACACACCAGACCATAGAGGAAAGCCCAAACTTACACAGGAGGTATATTGAAAGATACTGATCCACTTTATAAAGGTTTATTACACCATTAAGAACCTTCATTTCACCAAAGGTCCGAACTTAAAAATTGCTCAGTGTTCTCCTCATGCATTGAAAACAGGACTTGGTGTGCATACACACAGCTTCTCCAAAGCAGAGCCGTTTAGTAGAGCGAGGTCCAACTCATGGGAAAACCATGTCAGACACTCGGAAGTGCCACTGGATGGCTAACCTCTCTGCCCTTTGGTCTTCCCTTCCCCCACCGAGTGCCTGGCTCCCTCCCATTCAGACCCTGACACCCTCCTGAAACCCAGGGAAACCTTAGCGGACTTACCCCGGGGACTATAGCACAGTCGGACACGGTCACCAGGAGGAGCAAGACTATGATTTGCGTGACAGCTCTCATGGTCACTTGGAGTGCAGGTAAAACCCGGTCCGCTCAGCTGCCTCTGGCTTCCTGCAGCTCAGTCTCCTGCAGCCAGCGAGGAAGACCCGGCTCTGGGGCCCCCTCCCTCTTCCCAGATTTATATCGTCCGGTCTCGAATGCCTGTGGACACTGTGTCCTGTCTTCCCTTCCCCATCACCAGTGTTACGCGGATGATCTCAGACAAGAGAATGAGACCTGAATCCCTAGAATCCCTAATGACGTCAAATCACCATCAAAACCGATAAAAAGAAAACACGTTAGGGGCTTTGACGTTTGCTCTCTGTCTCCCAACCGCATGATCCAGGAAGTCACATGCATCGCTCCCCCGCTGTCCTCTCTGCCTCTGGGCATCCCTGTCTGCTTGGGGCAGGGAAGGACTTCGGTAAATGCTATATAAAGTACCGTACCCCAGATTCTGAAAGGCACTGTACCTCACTTCATCGAGTCCACGTAGAGACACTCAGTCCAGATATATTTTGAAGAGCTTTATTGAAAGAGGAGATTTGTTATATATGCCGGCCGCATATGGCTGACAGGGGGCGTCTGCAGGCCCAAATCGTGCTCCTGATTATATTTCAGGGGCTGGTTATATACCCTTTGATTACACACAGGTTGGGGGGCATGACAGCATGACATAATCATTAACAAGATTAACATTTGACAAGATTTAGGTTACATTAACAAGATTAACATTTGTCTAGGGGATTTACAAAAAAAAACAAACCATTAAAACTTTCAAGGTAATACAATCAGAGTCATTCACAAATCCCTTTAGTATCTACCTCTCCTCCTTTGCCTAGAGCAGGGGTCCCCAAACTTTTTACACGGGGGGCCAGTTCACTGTCCCTCAGACCGTTGGAGGGCCGGACTATAAAAAAAAACTATGAACAAATCCCTGTGCACACTGCACATATCTTATTTTAAAGTAAAAAAAAAAAAGGAACAAATACAATATTTAAAATAAAGAACAAGTAAATTTAAATCAACAAACTGACCAGTATTTCAATGGGAACTATGGGCCTGCTTTTGGCTAATGAGATGGTCAATGTGCTCCTCTCACTGACCACCAATGGAAGAGGTGCCCCTTCTGGAAGTGCGGCGGGGGCCAGATAAATGGCCTCAGGGGGCCGCATGAGGCCCACGGGCCGTAATTTGGGGACCCCTGGCCTAGAGGTACATGTTAATCTCAGGATTCCAGGAAGGGAGTTCTTCAGATAACCGTAATCCTTTCAGAGAACTTAAAACCAAATGACCCTAGTTGTCCTTTGTAAGTCATTAGACTTCTACATTCTTTTTCCTCCATTTTCCAAAGAAAGGACAGGAAAGCCTGACCTTTTCTCCCAGAATATTAATATTAATTTGCAGCTTTTTGGTACCTTACAACAAATGAATGAAGACATTTACAACCTCGCCATTCACCCTTGCCCTCAAAGCCACTCAGCACACAGGACCGTCGGCTCCCTCGCACTCAAGCCAACAGGAACGGTCTGAGCAGCGACAGTCAACTGAGCAGAAAGCTGATGGCCAAGAGGACCCAGTGGGGAGAAGTGTGTCCCTGGTTCTCTACAGAGTTCAAATGCCAAACGGGGAGACATGAGACAGGGAGAAAACAGGGCCAGGCTGTGGGATGAGTGTTCTGAGAAGCACACATTGGGAACTGCTCTCTAAGGGTCTGAGGGGAACACCAAGTGCACTTGGTACAGAAACCCTGCCGACAACGTGCGTGGGCAGGGCTGCAGCCCAGCAGAAAACTGGAATTTCCATTCTCTGTTTAACTGATTTCCTCCGTGGGGAAGGGGAAGGTAGGGCTGTGTTTCTCTTGGGATGAGGACCACCTGCTTCAGTCCTAGCCGAGGGGCTCGTTCCAAACCCCACCCAGTCTGAGTCTCTGGCAGGGTCCGGGAATCAGCATATTAACACCTCCCCTTGGGGCTTCTGTGGACAGGACAGTTAGGAAACTGACTCTGAGCTCCGGAGGGGCAGCCACCAGCCAGGTGAGGCTGTCTCAGAGGACACACACACACTTCGGCAGGTTTCATCTGAACACAAGCTAACAACAGCTAAGAGAGAATCCAGATCCCACCTCCTTCTGCTTTTTCTAGGAAAAAAAAAATTGAATAGTACAGGATTAAGATCATGAGCAAATAAATATTTCATTTCACTATGAAACGGTGACTCATGTGTTTAAGCAAGATATCAAGATGCACTTGGATAAGATTGGTGTATCCATGTTCCCAAACAGAGTGGTTTTGGAGCTTTGCCCCATAATCCTGGGCTTCTAGACGTCATAACAATAACAGAACACAATCTGAACAAACAGTCATTTTTGTCCTCCATGTTTGAATTCTAGGGATTCGAGGAACCTCCAGGTGAAGGTTCTCACTCCTTCCTGGCAGTTTTATTAGTTTACTCTCTACAGAGATGCCTCCCGGTATCACAGGCATGGTGAACTGGTTCTCAGAGGCACGGGAATCTCAGCGCTCACTGTCCATGCTGTCTTCATAAATAAACAAAAAAAGTATCTGACATGTCAGTTGAACTCAGTGCGCCAGCTGTAAAGCCAGGAGCCACAGCCAGGGCCACTATCACAGCAGCCTCCTGGCCTATGCACATGCAGGTTCACATTGTATTCGGACAGTCGGTAAAGAAACAACGGAGCCACAAACTGGTGGGCCATAGTCTTTAATCCTAGCTTGTACCCGGCGGGCAAGTAAAAACACACACTGGGCTCCAAAACCCAATCACATTCAGTGCTCACAAAGCTACTGATTTATCCGAGTTTCCTAGAATCAAAGGTTTCTAGCTCACCAGACTTATTCACCTCTGTTCCCCATCTCCTTCCTTATCCCAGATACAAACTCTACACAAACTGGCATCTCACTCAGCACTCTGCCATCTTGGCTGCTTCTCCTGGCCTACTCCACGTGGCCTCCTTCTGCTCTGCTCTCTCCTCTAATCATCCCAGGAACCAAGAGCGCAAGCTCCCACTCTGTCCCCATTTTATAGTGTAGAAATCCAAACCCTTAATCCAATAAACAAAATAGGGAAGTCTCTAATACAAAGTCACTTCTTGAGGCATGATTGGATTGTACCGCCCGACATCAAAAAGGGTGGGAAAGGCTTAATCCCAAAACCAAGCCCCAGGCTACAACGATCCTGCCTGCCCCCAACACACATTAATATCACCTGGGCAACGGCCTCCACATGGGCAACGTTATCTTTAACAAAGTGAGCATAATACATTTTATCTGCCCAACACCGGCCCATCCTGAGCGCTTTGCATGTGCTAGCTACCTCACAGCAACCCTCAGAGGCAGATACTGTTCATTGTTATGAATGCCATTCTACAGATGGAAACACTGAGGCAGAGAGGTTCAGTAACTTGGTCAAAGTCCCTACATTGGAAGGATCCTGACCAGGGTTCAAACTCACACCATCTGTGCTTTTAGCCACTGGGCCACCCGCCTGTGGGGAAACATTTCCAAGGTACCTTGGCTGCTGATTTCAGAAGAACTATCAACTGAGTGAAACGCAAAATGGCAGGAATACCTCACACCTCCATCTGACATTTGTTTGTTTCAGTGTTGGGCAGATATTATGCTCACTTTGTTAAAGATGATGCCTCCCACGTGGAGGCAGTCGCCCAGGTGATATTAATGTGTGTTTCTGGGCAGGCAGGATCTTTGTAGCCTGGGGCTTGGTTTTGGGATTAAACCTTGCCCATCCTTTTTGATGTGGGGCGGTACAATCCAATCATGCCTCAGAGAAGTGACTTTGTATTAGAGGCTTCCCTATTTTGTATATTGGATTAAAGGTTTTGAATCTACACTATAAAATGGGGGCAAAACAGGAGCTTGCGCTCTTGGTTCCTGGGATGATTAGAGGAGAGAGCAGAGCAGAGAACAGAAGGAGGCCAAGTGGAGGAGGCCAGGAGAAGCAGCCAAGATAGCGGAGTGAGATGGCAGTTTATGTAGTGTTTGTATCTGGGATAAGGAAGGAGATGGGGAACTGAGGAGAATAAGGCTGGTGAGCTAGAAACCTTTGATTCTAGGAAACTCGGATAAGTCAGTGGCTTTGTGAGTACTGAATGTGAGTGGGTTTTGGAGCCCAGTGTGTATTTTTACTTGCCCGCTGGGTGCAAGCTAGGATTAAAGACTATGGCCCACCAGTTTGTGGCTCCGTTGTTTCTTTACCGACTGTCCGAATCCAATGCGAACCTGCATGGGCCAGGAGGCAGCTGTGATAGTTGCCATGGCCCTGGCTTCTGGCTTTACATTCAGCTTCAGGGCTGCTTTGTGCTAGAATTTCACAGGCTCCTCCCTGCCTGGTCTCTGTCAGAACTGTGGACACTCTTCTCGCTCCTCGCCTATCTCTTGGTGTAGACCAAGCTAATCCTCCTCATTAATCTACCTCAAAATAAAGCCCCCTCTGTCCCTCTGGGCTCAGAGATTTCTCCTGCTCCACACAGACATCCCAGAGGGCTCTGGTCCCTTCTAAGTGCTACACCCATGTTTTCCCTCCAAGTTACAAATGAAGCAAATGTCCCTTCCAAATAGGCAAGGGTGTTAACGAGAAGGAACCTTCTGGACAGCGGGCCAAACCTCTACAGCTTGGAGCCACGGGGTCTTCTTGAGAGCCCAGCATGCTTCTCCAAGCTTGTGGCTGGGCACAGACTCCTCCGGCCCTTTCTCTACAAAGTTTTAGTAGAAGGTGTCAGGGAGACTTTTAGAGGTCAAGAGGGGCCCCAGGAGGACTGAGGGGGTCCACACAGAGAGTGGTTCATAGTTCAACCTTGTTCCTGCCCAGAATCGTGGGGCCAGGGTGCAATTCTCAGAGACCCACAGAGCCCTCAGCAGCCACCATAGGAACTGCCCGGCCCCCCGCCAACATGGGCAGTGCCCCCTACTGGGAAAAGTAAAAACATCCTTGTGGGAGGAGCCTGCCTCCAGTTGCCTCTGTGCATCCTGAGGAGTGCTCTGTGGGTCCGAGGGCGACCAGCTGACACAGTGCTTCCAGATGCAGTCACAGTGAACAGAAACCCGAAGTGCATGGTGCGCGATCCAGCGTGGCGGAGGGATCTCTCTGATCACCTATGTTGTGAACGGGTTAACACGCCATGCAAGATGTCCATTACGGAAGACCACATGTTGCAAATGCCACCTTTAGTACATCATTTCCCACCCTGACAAAATCCAAGTTACATGAACGTGAGGGGCACCAAACCCTTTGCCAGCCCACAGTGCTGCCGTCTTGTTGTGCCTCAGATCCTGAGGACCTCCTGGGCACCCGGAGGCACCAAACCTCTGAAGCCAAGCCCTGGTTCCGATAAAGACGGACCATTTATCCAACTGTCAGCAGTGCCAGGACAGGTCCTGCCGGATTCTCACCAGCCTGGGTGCATTGGCCACACACTGGCAGCTGACATTGAAGAACATTTTTTTTTTTTTTTTTACTGAGACAGAGAGAGAGAGTCAGAGAGATGGATAGACAGGGACAGACAGACAGGAACGCAGAGATGAGAAGCATCAATCATTAGTTTTTCGTTGCGCGTTGCAACACCTTAATTGTTCATTGATTGCTTTCTCATACGTGCCTTGACCGCGGGCCTTCAGCAGACGGAGTAACCCCTTGCTCGCACCAGTGAATTTGGGCTCAAGCTGGTGAGCTTGGGGTCTCGAACCTGGGTCTTCCGCATCCCAGTCCGACGCTCAATTCTCTGCGACACCGCGCGGTAAGGCTGAAGAACATTTTTTTAATTTGTGGATTCTAATATTTATATTTTAAACAGCTTTGTTGTGATACAATTCACATTCCATACCAATTGACAGATTTAATATGTGTAACTCAACAGTCTTTAGAATTTAGACATCGTTGTGCAAACATCACCATGATCGAGTTTTAAAACATTGCTGCCAATAAAAAAAAATAAACCCTGTACCCACCACTGGTCATTCTCCAATTTTCCTGTCCTCAGCCTTAGGCAACGGCCAATCTACCGTCTGTCTCTATAGATTTGCTTATTGTGGACATTTCACATAAAAAGTATTAGTCGAGATGTAGTTTTTGATATCTGGCTTCTTAGCACAGTGTTTTTAAGGGGGCAGCAATCAGTTTCTTTTTCATGACTGAGTAATATTCCATTGCATGCATATACCACCTTTTATTTGCTTATTTATCAGTTGATGGAGCAAAGTTGTATAAAGATGGTGCTTTCTTTCCTTTCTAATTCCCCATCCAAAAGGGCATCCCTGAAGATACCCTGACAGGCAGTATGCCTCTTCCCCATCTGGTAGGATTTGGGCAAATCCTCAGATTGGCTCTTGAGTTCATCTGAAAGCTGATACAGGGAACATTTTCAAGTAACAATTTCTCAGCCCAGGGCTTGTCACAGTCAAGGGTCTGAAGGAGTACAAATGCTGAGTGTAGCCCTGGGGACCGTGAACACCTTGGCTCCACCTCAGCCCCTCTCAGCCGAAGCCACCGGAGATGAGCACACAGGCTGAGGAAAAGAGTGTGTCTGCCGTGCAGTCAACCCTGAGCACGTCCCAGTGCCGGAGCCTCCACGGAGCTGACTCTCTCTGTGGCTGAAGACTTCAGCTTCTTCCTCGCCTCTCAGCTCTGCTCACTACCCCGGGCCTGGGGCCAGAGCCCTCAGATTGGGAGAGCCGGACGGGAGAGACAACAGTCAATATGGACTCCAATCTCCAGGACTTCGGAGGCCTCCCTCTCATGAGAGAGAAACTGGAAGGGGACCCTGGGGCAGTGAGTACTGGGTGTGGGGACTAAGGGAGAAAACCTGTGACAGCTGGGAGTTATAGAGCCCCCAGGCCCTGGGGCCCCTGAGACCCTACCCTGCCTATCCCCTCCTAGAAAGTGATGCTACTGTTTCCTTCCTTCCTTCCTTCCATCCTTCCTTCCTTTCTCTTTCCTTCCTTCCTTCCTTCCTTCCTTCCTTCCTTCCTTCTTTCCTTCTTTCCTTCTCCCTCCTCCCTCCCTTCTTCCTTCCTCCCTCCCTCCCTTCCTCCTTCTTCCCTCCCTTCCTTCCTTCCTTCCTTCCTTCCTTCCTTCCTTCCTTCCTTCCCTCTCTCCCTCCCTTCCCTCTCTCCCTCCATTCCCTCCCTCCCTCCCTTCCTTCCTTCCCTCCTTCTCCCTCCCTCCCTCCCTTCCTCCTTCCTCCCTTCCTCCTTCCTCCCTTCCTCCTTCCTCCCTCTCACCCTCCCTCCCTCCCTTCTTTCCATCCCTACTTCATCAGTAAATGCTGACTGAGCTCTGCTGTGCTCCAGGCATGAACACCAGGAGGAAGGCATAGTCTCTGTCCTGCAGCAGCCTCTAGTTCTCTGTTTACTGTGCAATGAAGGGACCCTTAGCTAATAAACTAGGTTTAGCTGCTGTTCCACTTGAGATGACCAGAAACTTCTTGGCCCTCCCTTTAGACTGGCCAAGGTGCCCGCCATCTTCTCCATCCATAGGAGGTGCCCAGGCTTGATTCCTGAAGGCCAGCCCTTCCAGGTCCAGTCTCCACTTCGAACATTGGGGAGGGGCGTGGTCAGGACAAGGACAGCCCCGCCTCCTACCCCAGCTCCCGCCACCAGGGGCAGACCAAGGTGCGGAGGCCACCGCCTGTGTGACGGGTCCGTATTCCTTGGGAGAGTCCTGGTTTGCTGTGTGTTGGGAAGAGCCTTTGGAGCTCAAACCCAGAAGCAGTCCGTCACAGGGTGGCCGCTGGCCCTCGTGAGCACAGGGACGCGCTGCTGGTTGGCCGTGACGCCGTGGGAGGCCGGCAGGCCCCTGGCGGTGGGGCTGACCCTTCCTTCCTTGTTCCTCCTCTCCCTCTGCCAACACCGCCAGGCCTGGGGCCCTCCTTGTCCCTGGGCCTCAAGCCGCAGGCATTCGGTCTGCCTAGGGTCTGACTGGTCTGCAGATAGGGGTGTGAGCCCTGCTCAAGGCAACTTTCTAAGCTTTTTCAATTGAGCTGCTTCTGAGATGGAAAAGAGAGGCTGGCAGGACTGGAGGTCGGCAAGGAAAGGCTACAACTGGGAGTCTGTGCTGGGCAGGGGCAGGAGCCAGGTCCTGGGGACAGGCGGGCTGAGTCTGCCTCCAGGTGGGGCCACTGTCCTCTGGCTGCCCAGCCACTCTGGCCCGACCACCCCAAACGTTCACCCTGGGGACACGACAGGACTCAGACGCTGCCTCTTCTCCTGTTGCAAGCGAGGGCTGACCTGGACGCAGGTGGTTTCTGAGAGCAGCTGCCGGCTCAGGGCCCGAGGCGAGTCCCAGGGGCTTTTGTGCTGGTGGACGCACGTGGGGGCTGGTGTTACACTCGAGCTCATCTTACAGGAGGCGTTGTAGTCACCAGACAGCATAGGCGGCACAGAGCAGTCCCCACGGAGGGAAGAGCCCAGGCAGACACACCTGGCACCTTCCACATGCTGGAGACCAGTGGTCGTCAACCTGGTCCCTACCGCCCACTAGTGGGCGTTCCAGCTTTCATGGTGGGCGGTAGTGGAGCAGACAGAGTATAAATAAAAAGATAAATTTAACTATAGTAAGTTGTTTTATAAAGATTTATTCTGCCAAACTTAGCGAAAATTTGACATAAAGTACTTGGTAAGTAATTATTATTTGGCCAGAAGACAAGATGGCGATGGAGTAGGCGGACGTACCAACTTCCACTCCCAGAACCAAAGTGGATTACAAACTAATTTTAAGAACCATCATCTGGAAAAACCAACTTTGGACTAAACTAAGAGGACTCTTCAACCAAGGAAAGAGAAGAAGCCACACTGAGACTGGTAGCAAAAGCGGAAACGCGGAGAGGGATGCCCAGCTCCCCGGAGCGAACGGCAGCCGGGAGAGACTCACATGGCGGGAAATGAGTTTAAGTAATTATTATTATATACTTTAACTTGCTGTAACTCTGCTTTATAAATTTTATAAAGTAAAGTTACTTCTCTATTTTATAAATCACCATGACTGTGGAACAGGTGGGCAGTTAGAAAATTTTACTACTAACAGATATAAAAGTGGGTGGTAGGTATAAAAAGGTGGACTACCCCTGCTGTAGATGGTCCTGGTGCTGGGAAGCTGGTGGGAGGGGCCACAAGGGGCTCTTCACCCCCTGCCAAGGCTGAGCTGTCTCCTTTGGCGCTGAGAAGGCACGGGAGAATTTTTAACTGGGAATAAACTGGGTGAATGTGCTGCTTAGAAAGATGACCGGCAGACGTCTCAGGGTGGATTTTAAGGGTAAGCCTGGAGGAGGAGTGACTAGGTTGGAAGCAGTTGCCGTAGACCAGGGGTCAGGAACCTTTTTGGCTGAGAGAGCCATGAACGCCACATATTTTAAAATGTAATTTTGTGAGAGCCACACAATATGTTTAACATTAAATACAAGTAAATGTGTGAATTTTATGTAAGACCAACACTTTTAAAGTACAATAAGTCTCTGAATTCTCTTTAATAACGTTGTTATGCTGTTGCTAACCAATGATGAATAAAGGGCTTCTTACCATTAATGCGACTTCTGGTGTTGCACTGTTTTGCTGATGGCTTTGTAGTCTGGTTGATACGTGGTTAGGTTAAGTTTCATGCAGGCGTTGAGACTTCCATCCGTTAAACATGATTGTAGGTTGGTCTTAACGTTCTTTAGATGTGAGAAAGACTGCTCACATGCATACCTAGAGCCAAACATTGTCAGTACAGCAATACTCACACGCTGCAGTGTGTGGTATGTGACGGGAAGCGCGACCCAAGTTTTGACAATCAGCTGGTCCACGGGTTGAAGTTTTTTCATTTCTCCCCACTTGTATTTGCTCGCCAACTCTGCTTGCTGTCGTGCAAGTCTTTCCAAATCTTCATTCAGTGACGAACTTATTCACCCACATGTCTGAGGCCTTCAGGTCAGAAGCTTGTAGCTCAAAATCTCTGACAGAGACACCGGGGATATAACTCAGGTCGGCGCTGTCTACCGTACACTCGTGTGGATGGGTCGGCGCTGTCTACTGCACACTCGTGTGGATGGGTGATGAAATTAAAAAGACGAGTGCACTCACGAAATTCTCCAAAGCACACTTTGAATGACTGCAGGAGATTAGATGTGAAGCCCGCTAGCTGCTGGAGATCCAGATGTTGAACAGGGTCACTTGCTGTGCATGCAACTTTAAACTCTCCTGGTTTTTCAAAGTGTAGTAAATGACCTGTTTCAATGGCGGCGATGAAGAGTTCTAGCTTGTTTTCAAATGCAAACACTGCTTGTTGAAGGGAAAAGATTGTATTTCCAACGCTTTCAATTTTCACATTGAGCTGGTTCAGATGTTCAGTCAAGTCCACGAGATAGTAGAACTTCAGGAGCCACTCAGTGTTAGCTAACTGAGGATGCTCGACGTTTTTCATTTCAAGAAAAGTCGGAATTTCACTCAGACAAACCACGAAACACTAAGCACCTTCCCTCTTGACAACCAATGCACATTGCTGTGCAGAAGCAGACCAGGATAATTATTCCGAACTTCAACCAGCTGTGTTTTAACCTGGCAATCATTTAAAGCAAGGGCAACAATAAAGTTGACCACCCAAATGACCAGCGATATCACATCACCAAGCTGCTTGCCACACATCTGAGCACAAAGCGCTTCCTGATGTAGGATGCAGTGAAAAGTTAGGATGGGTCTCTTTTTATGTTCACAAAGAAGCGCTACGCATCCTCTGTTTTTCCCCACCATGCACGGAGCACCATCAGTACACACCAAAATAAGTTTATCCATCAGTATATTTCTTTTCTTTTTATTTATTTATTTACTTTATTTTATTTTTTTACAGAGGCAGAGATAGACAGGGACAGATAGACAGGAACGGAGAGAGATGAGAAGCATCAATCATCAGTTTCTCATTGCGCGTTGCGACTTCTTAGTTGTTCATTGATTGCTTTCTCACATGTGCCTTGACCGCGGGCCTTCAGCAGACCGAGTAACCCCCTGCTGGAGCCAGCGACCTTGGGTCTAAGGTGGTGAGCTCTTTGCTCAAGCCAGATGAGCCCGCTCTCAAGCTGGCGACCTCGGGGTCTCGAACCTGGGTCCTTCCACATCCCAGTCCGACGCTCTATCCACTGCGCCACCACCTGGTCAGGCTATTTATTTAAATTTTATTTATTTATTTTTAGAGAGGAGAGAGAGAGAGAGAGAGAGAGAGAGAGAGAGAGAGAGAAGAAGGGAGAAGCAGGAAGCATCAACTCCCATATGTGCCTTGACCAGGCAAGCCCAGGGTTTCGAACTGGCGACCTCAGCATTTCCAGGTAGACGCTTTATCCACTGCGCCACCACAGGTCAAGCAGTAGATTTCTTTTCTTTAGCAAACTCAGAGAAAGCCTTGAATAAATCCTCCCCTCATGTTGTCTCTTTCATAGGCAAAACAGCAAGACTTTCCTTACATAGTGTGTCACCAACAGCATACATTACAATCATGCTGAACTGGGATAAATGGCTTACGTCTGTTCATTTATCCAAAGCGAGAGAAAAGAATGGTGCTGCATTTATGTCCTTCACTTGTGTTGCCTCAATTTGATTTGCCATCATGACGGCACGATCGTGAACAGTTCTTGCCAACAGAGGCATGTCTTTTATTCATTTGATTATCTTGTCTTTATCCGAAAAGTCGTCAAAAAGTTCATTGGCAACATCAAGCATGAATTTTTTGGCATACTCTCCTTCTGTGAATGGCTTTCTGTTTCACACAATTGCTAAAGCACCAGCAAAGCTAGCTGAATTCCAGGCACCTTGTTGAGTCCCATCACGGAGTTGCTGCTGACTAGCTTGCACTCTGCACAGTAGCTCTTCACATGCTTTCTTCCTGCTGTCCCCCGCTGGATATTTCGATTCAAATGTAGTATGGCATGTGTCAAAGTGCTGCTTTATATTTCACCGTTTCAGCAATGCAATTTTATCATTGCATATTAGACACACCGCAGAACCTGCTCTCTCCACAAAGGCAAATTCCTCTGTCCATTCCTGCTGAAAAGTACGATACACCTCATCTTTTTTTCTTTTAGCCATCTTCTTCGTTAAAAGAATTTCTTCAATTAGCTAGCTGACTACTTGATTAAAAGGAGGGAAGTTTACTTCCTGACTACACAAAGACCCGTATGCATTATCCAATAAAAATTTGGTGTTGTCCCGGAGGACAGCTGTGATTGGCTCCACCAACCCGCAACCACGAACATGAGCGGTAGGAAATGAATGGATTGTAATACATGAGAATGTTTTATATTTTAACATTATTATTTTTTTATTAAAGATTTGTCTGTGAGCCAGATGTAGCCATCAAAAGAGCCACATCTGGCTCCAAGTAATAGATTCCCGATCCCTGCCCTAGATCATGCCAGGCAGAGAGGCTGCTCAGATGGCACAGCTGGAGGGACAAGGAAGCAAAAGAAACAGCTTGGTGACCAGTTGACATGGAAGTCCGGGAGAAGGGACCGTAAAAGAGAAGAAAAACCTAGGCTGATCTTGAACTTCAGACTTGGATACTGGGGGGGGTGGGGGGGTGGAAACACTAACCCGGAGGACTAGCACACACAGAGGGGAGGGCCATTCACTCTCTCCATCTGCCCCCGCCCACCTGGGGAAAGAGGGAGAGATGTCTCACAGGAAGATGACAGTGGCTTCTGAGAAGTATGTAGGATGGGGCAGGACCCATTTCTCCTGTGCTCCTTAGAACAGCAGCCCTCTTTCCGCAGGGGGAAGCACTGCCCCTCTAAACCTCTGAGTGCGTCTAACTCCTGGGGGTATCTGGACATGGGTCCCTAGCTCCTTTGGGAAGTTTGCATGTTTCATAAGCTTCCATTTTTCCCCCAGCGTTTCTATGCCATCCCCGCTTTAGCCACAAGAGGGTAGCAGACTCCAGTGATTGGGAAGAAAGGATTGGGGTGAATAAGAGGTGAGGAGTGGCTGCCCCTGAAAGGCCTGCGTCTTGAGGGATGTGCTTTTCACCAAATACTAATTTAATTTAATTCTTCTAAGATACACTTATTATGAAGCTATTCCACTTATAAGTAGATTGTTTTTTTATCCACATGAGTGAACAATATGCCCTGGATATAAAAAAAAAATCACACAAATAAACTTTTCTTAGCTCCCCGGGCTCCCACCTCAACTTGATCCTTCAGTCTTTGGGAAAAACAGGAAGAATTGGAGCAGAGATCAACGATACATTCCAAAAATTTCTAAAATTTTATTTAATTATTTTTTAAAATGAGAAGAATGTGATAAAGAGACAGACTCCCACATGTACCCCAACAAAGATCCACCCAGCACCACCCATCGGGGGCCGGTGTTCTGCCCATCTGGGACCATGCTTGCAAGGGAGATATTTTTAGCACCTGAGGTGGAGCGCCAGGGGCCAACGTGTTCAAATCAATGGAGCCATGTCTGTGGGAGGAAAAGAGAGAGAGAGAAGGGAGTGAGGGGAGAAACAGATGGTTGCCTGTCCTGTGTGCCCTACCAGGAATCAAACCTGGGACTTCCACATGCCAGGTAGACGCTCTACCACTGAGCCAACCATCCAGGGACCCGAAATTCTGATATAAAAATGTGGGAATTGGTCCAGTTAGATTAAGTGGGTGTTTCAAATCATTGGCAGGTCTGGACACTGACCTACTCCCAGGTGAGACAGAGAGGGGCGCTCTGTGCTGTGGGCACCTGGTACCTGCAGCCCTCACATCTCCCAGCAGAGCAGGGAGCCTCCGGGTGGGCAAGGCCTGGCCTGAGTGGGTCCTGCAGGAAAGCCGCTTATCCTGAGCGATGCCCCCCACCCCCTGCCAAGCACAGCACTGAGGGGATCAAGGGCAAATGAGGGTGGGCACGAAACCCAAGGCTCAGAAACCACAGTCCTGGAGGCTTCTTAGAAACAGGAAGATATGACATACTTTCATCCTACATTTAGCATTTCTCTAGACTAGAAATTGAAGTAAGAAGGATCCATGGCCCTGGCCAGTTAGCTCAGTGGTAGAGTGTTGGCCTGACTTTTGGATGTCCTGGGTTTGATTCCCGGTCAAGGCACACAGGAAAAACAACCATCTGTTTTTCCACCCCTCCTCCTCTCACTTCTCTCTCTCTCTCTCTCTCTCTCTCTTCTCATCCTGCATCCATGGATCGATTGGAGTGAGTGGCCCCAGGCGCTGAGGATGGCTCCATGGCCTCTGCCTCAGGCACTAAGAGCTCAGTTGCTGAGCAACAGAGCAGTGCCCCAGATGGGCAGAGCATTGCCCCTAGTGGTCTTGCTGGGTGGATCCTGGTGGAGGCACATGCAGGAGTCTGTCTCTGCTTCCCCTCCTCTCACTGAATAAAATAAAATGAAGAAGAAGGAGGTGAAGGAGTAGGAAGAGGAGGAGGAGGAGGAGGGGAAGGAGGAGGAGGGGAAGGAGGAAGAGGAGGAGGAGAAAGAAAAGGAGGAGGAGAAGGAGGAGGAGAAAGAAGAAGAAGCATCCACACTGTGGTCCTCAGGGGACGCTCCCAGGCCCTGGGTTCAGACACAGGCTCAGGGTCCCGCCAGCCCATCCCTGAGATGGACTCCTTCATGCACATGTGGTGGCGGCAAGTATTTGAGCCAAAGGGACAAAATTGTAGGACTGGGGGGTTGCCAGCCATCCAGATGTCACCAGTGGAGAGTCTCCCCACCTGATGCCAGTCACGGCTCCCTTCCTGCCTCCAACCATCAACACGTGACCATTAACCCACGAGCCGTGGCCGCTGAGCTCCTCTCCTTCTTTATTCTAAGATGCTTAATGCACTTTCCCCAAGACCCTGCCCTAGCTAGGAGGAGGCCCCCAACTGAGTCCCGCCCAAGTCCCCCACACAGGCACAGCAGGGACAGCACGGCCACTCAGCCTCATTCGAGCTTTTATTCTGCAGCCCGCAGGTGAGGGATCCAGCTTCGGGTATCTCCCCGTCCCCAGTGAGCCTCGGGCCCGTCCCCATGTGAGGTGTCCACATGTGAGGTGCTTATGGAGCTGGTGTTTTAGACAAGAATGGAGGCTGGTGACACAGCCTCCA
This sequence comes from Saccopteryx leptura, assembly GCF_036850995.1. NCBI lineage: Eukaryota > Metazoa > Chordata > Mammalia > Chiroptera > Emballonuridae > Saccopteryx > Saccopteryx leptura. The sequence continues at coordinate 69,692,910 of NC_089513.1, forward strand.
GACAGATTGCTGTGATCTTCAGATGCCCTTGCTTTCTGGAGCAGGACGCCTTATCCGGTGGGCGTGGGGCCTGTGGGGCCTGGCTCTGGTCCCTGCTGGTAGCTGCCTCCCTGTGTCTGAAATCAATGCCCCCCCCCGCCCCTCCCCTCACTCCTTGTCCCTCCCCAGCTGGGCAGAGGCCGCCCATCCTCCTCAAGGTCACAGACCTGCTTTCAGGGGTTGAGCCTTGGAGCGGAGCTGTTTAAGGTAACTCCTAATTGCCTCTTAAAGTGCATTAGATAGAACCCCACCATTTGCCTTTTTTTAATCATTTTTTATTGATTGATTCTAGAGAGACAGAGAGAGAAAGGAAGAGAGGGAGGGGCAGGGGGAGGATTCCTTTCTTGTTCCAAATAGTTGTGTATTCATTGTTGCTTCCTGTATGTGCCCTGACCAGGAATCTAACCCACAACCTTAGCAGTTTGGGACGATGCTCTAACCACTGACTGACCGGCCAAGGTCCATTTGTCTTTCAGGGAGGCAATGGGGTTTCCCTGGTTACTGATAGAGTGTGCACGGCAGGACCTTAGATGCCCTGTGATTCTGACCTAGGGGGCAGGCCACTGTCTGGAAGCCAGCGGTCCCCCTGGCTCCTCACATCTGATGAGGTCACTGACCACTCCTCTCAGGCAGGGTTGACCGCGGGTCTCTGCAGGATGACGTGCACAGGCTTCACAGACAGGCCCAACGTGCAGGCCAGGACCTGGAACTCGAGGCCTGCTCCTGGGCCTGTACTGGGAAGCTGGTTCAGGCAGAACACGCAGGGAGGTGGAGGCGTGGCCTAGAAGGCCACACCCCCGGTGGTGCACAGGTGTATGCTGGTGGGTGGAGTCCCTGTGGGCAGTGTGTGGAGTGGCGACAGGGACAGCTAGGGGGCAGTGAGGAGTTGGGCCACGTGACTAATAAAATAGAGACCATCTTAGGCTGTGTTAGCAAGAAATCCGGGTAACATTGGGGACCTGAAATCAAGCTTTGAAGACTTGACCTTCTTCATCTTCGTGCAACGGTACTTGCCATCCGAGCCCTTGGAGCACTTCAGGTGGGGCCGGCAGGGACAGGTGTGGTGCCGGCGTTTTCTGGAGGAGGGAATCTGGGGAGAGTGGAAGAGAAGGATGACATATTCCTCCAAGGCACACAGGCCTCTGGGCTGGAGCTTCTGACCTGCTGGCCAGGGCCAGGGACTCATGACCCCCAGCTGAGCACAATAACAGCTATTATCGAGGAGGAAGCTGATGCACAGAGTGGCTAAGCAATGTGCCAATGTCACACAGCTAATTGGTAGAGGAGCCAGGGTTCAAAGAGACTATGGGACCTGCCACAGCACAATGCTGTCCACCTCCAACCCTAAGGAACTGCACAAGCCCCAACACTGCTGACCCCTTGCTGGCCTGGACACGTGCACACACACACTCACCCACACGTCCCTTCATTGACTACCACTTATACTTCATCCCTATGTGCAGACACGGGTGGGTGCTGGGCAGCAGCGGGGAAGCACAGACACCCTCTCTGCCTGTGACTCACCCAGAGGATTGCTGAGCCACTGAGGCTCGTCAGGGGGAAGAGCAGGAGCGATTAAACCATAGTCAGTGTCACACTGCCTGGGTTCAAATCCCCGCCTGTCACTTACGAGCTATGTGACAACTGGCAAGTTATTTAACCACTCTCTGCCTCAACTTTATTATCTGTAAAAATGGGTTAATAACAAAGCCTACCACATATGGTTGTAAAGAGGCTCAAACTTGCAAATAGCACTCGGTAGGAAGAGTGGTTCCTGCTCTATCTCATTGGCTGTGTGTCCCAAGCAAACCTGTGCTGTACCTTGCGGCTGGCGGGATGACACTCGTCTCCTCTCCTCCCGAGTGGGGTGCACACCCGCAGACCTCGAGCCAACAAGCTGATGGCACAGCAGGTGCCCGCCCCACATTGGACGTCCCGTTCACAGTCCTTGAAGTGGATGGAGGTGAGAAAGGAGTCATTAGAGCCCATTAGTGCCTTCGGAGAGAAACCAGAAGTGAAAAGTACATCCAAAATAGCTCGGTTGCTTGGAGCGTCATCCTGAAAAACAGAGGTTGCAGGTTTGATTCCCCGGTCAGGGCACATACAGAAGCAGTCGACGTACTGTCTCTCTCTCTCTCTCTCTCTTTCTCTCTCTCTCTCAAACAACAACAACAAAGCAGCAACCCCTGGGGGCCGCTGAGTGGTCCCCCACCCCAGCCTCACAGGACACCCCGGGTCCTGCGTTGTTACCTCTGCTCCCCTCACAGCAGGAGGCTCAGGGCTCAGTGGGGCATCGAACCTGGACCTGAGGGGCCTCCCGAGCTCCGCTGTGGCCCCTCAACAGGGAGGCAGGTCGCCCCTCTGAGAAGTCAAGAGCTTAGGAGACAGGCTTTAAGGCACCGGTTGAAGCCCATGGGACTGAATTAATTCAACATCTTGGAGGAGAGAGGGGCCCCATGGCCCGAGTTCCCAGGCGGTCAGCGCTGTGTTTCCCTGGACCCAGCAGTACCGGGGTTGGGGCCTCGCTCCCCCTGCTGCCCCACCCCCACCCCACCAGGAGCCCAGCCTCACCTGAGGCTCCGGTGCCCAGTGAACAGCTGTCTCCTCACCAGATAGGAGTGGACCCCTCAGGCGGGGCTCCCAGACGGGGGCTGAGGGGCCTTGCCTGGTTTCTGGAAGGTGCTATTTGTAAAGAAGGCCACAGGAGCCCACTTTAAACAGAACCTCGGGCTGGGGGAAACAGCGCCCTGGACGGCCGCAGACCGGTGGGCCACGGTGGGGGCGCTCCCTAACTTTCCGCTTCCAGAGACACTTGCAGCTTTTCAGGCTGCGGTTCCCGTTCAGTGTTGGGTCTTGGTTTGCTCTTCTCCTCCAACCAGAGGCCACGGAGCGCCCTCTGCTGCCTGCGTGGGGGTGTGGGGGGAACTCGACCCTCCACACTGCTCAGCCCAGGAGGGGAGTGGAGGATGCCCTGCTGCTTGTCACCCAGAGGGGCTGCAGGTGCCACCACCTGTCCATGCTGGGCTCCACCCGGTGAGGGCACGTCTCACACACCAGCCGGCCCCCGAAAGCTCCAGGTCAGGGCCAAGTAGACCCCACCTGACTCTCTTCCCACGGAGGAGGCGTTGCTGTCCTGCGCTGGGAGGCAGGACCACCCAGGCCTGAATTAGGGGCAGTGACAGTCTGGGCAGCAGAGGAGTGTGGGGACAGTAGAACCCGGTCCCTGACTGAGAGTCAGACAGGGACAGAGGCACATGGAGTGTGGACGGAGCCAGAGGTGCCGACCTGCCCTCCACACCCGGGTCTCCCTCCCACAGCACATCACGTCACCACTGGAGGGCATGTCCTCTCCCCCCCGGTTTCTCTCTCTCTGTGCTTTCTCCTCAAAGCGTCATCCTGAGGAAAGACAGTCCCACCTCTCTCACACCTGCCTCCTGCCGCCACTCTGGGCCAGAGCTCAGAGCTCACAGGGTGCCGTGACTGGGGACCTGCTGTGTCCACCTGTCGGTGGGGTGCCCATGACTTCTCTCCTGTGACCCGTCCTCCCCAATCTTCACAGCACTGAGAGCACAGCCTCTGGGTCTGCATTCATTAGGTAGGATGCTGCCCAAACCATTTTGTTTTGCTCTGGGTCTCAAAAGCCTTTTTCATTCTGTTCTCTGAAACTCAGTGTTTGTCCTTTAAAAAGAAAGAGAAGGCCCTGGCCCGTTGGCTCAGCGGTAGAGCGTCGGCCTGGCGTGCGGGGGACTCGGGTTCGATTCCCGGCCAGGGCACATAGGAGAAGCGCCCATTTACTTCTCCACCCCTATCCCCCCTCTTTCCTCTCTGTCTCTCTCTTCCCCTCCCGCAGCCAAGGCTCCATTGGAGCAAAAGATGGCCCGGGCGCTGGGGATGGCTCCTTGGCCTCTGCCCCAGGCGCTAGAGTGGCTCTGGTCGCGGCAGAGCGACGCCCCGGAGGGGCAGAGCATCGCCCCCTGATGGGCAGAGCGTCGCCCCTGGTGGGCGTGCCGGGCGCATGCGGGAGTCTGTCTGACTGTCTCTCCCCGTTTCCAGCTTCAGAAAAATACAAAAAAAAAAAAGAAAGAAAGAGAAGATGGGCACTGTCCTTCCTGTGAACAAGATAACTGAGTCGATTCCAGCAATCGTTTGCATTTCTCCGCATTTTCATTCTCTAGGGCCTTGGACGGCAAACTGCCCCTTGAGTGTGGCTGTTCCACAGAATACCACGTGCAGGCGCTACCTCGATAAGGGATGTACCTACCTACATAGTTTCAGTTTAAAAAATTTGGCTGTCAAAAGAAATTTCAATTGTTGTACTGTTGATATTTCCTCTGTTGACTAATGAGTTTCCGACCACTGCTCTAGGGGGAAAGTTGGAGGAGGCGAAGATATAAGGAATTCCCTTTGCTTTTCCTCGCTGCTTTTGTCTGGGTAGCTCCCAGGTGAACCATTCCTTCCTGTTGAAAGAGGAATGGTCCCACCCCCGGAACACAGTGTGTGCCCCAAACCTCTGAGAAAGACCCATGGCCTGAGTGTTCAGTTGCTCACGTGTGCAGAGCCCGGCTGCACAAAGCTCGCCGTGAGACATTTCTCCCGGTCACCCCATGCTTCCTTCTGGGTGCCGCTTGGACAATTGCTGGAGCCACCCCTGTTCCTATCAGAACTGGGCACAGAGTGAAATCATTGCCGGCAGTGAGGACAAGGGAGCTTCAGGACAGCCTTTGTTAGGAGTAGAGAAGCCAGAGGCTAACAGTCCCCGATAGACACTGATAAGCTCCCTGCCTTTAATGAAAGCAACATGCCGTATAAATAAAACTTGTCACACATACCAGACCATAGAGGAAAACCCAAACTTACACAGAAGGTTTATTGGAAGATGCTGATCCACTTTATAAAGGTTTCTTACACTATTAAGAACCTTCATTTCGCCCTGGCCGGTTGCTCAGTGGTAGAGCGTCAGCCTGGCGTGCAAAGTCCCGGGTTCGATTCCCGGCCAGGGCACACAGGAGAAGCACCCATCTGCTTCTCCACCCCTCCCCCTCTCCTTCCTCTCTGTCTCTCTCTTCCCCTCCCGCAGCCAAGGCTCCATTGGAGCAAAGATGGCCCGGGCACTGGGGATGGCTCCTTGGCCTATGCCCCAGGCGCTAGAGTGGCTCTGGTCCCGACAGAAGGACGCCCTGGAGGAGCAGAGCATCGCCCCCTGGTGGGCGTGCTGGGTGGATCCCGGTCGGGCGCATGCGGGAGTCTGTCCGACTGTCTCTTCTTGTTTCCAGCTTCAGAAAAAAAAAATACAAAAAAAAAAAAAAGAACCTTCATTTCACCAAAGGTCCGAACTTTAAAATTGCTCAGTGTTCTCCTCATGCATTGAAAACAGGACTTGGTATGCATACACACAGCTTCTCCAAAGCAGAGCCGTTTAGTAGATCGAGGTCCAACTCATGGGAAAACCATGTCAAACACTCGGAAGTGCCACTGGATGGCTAACCTCTCTGCCCTTTGGTTTGCCCTTCCCCCACCGGGTGCCTGACTCCCTCCCATTCAGACCCTGACACCCTCCTGAAACCCAGGGAAACCTTAGCCAACTTACCCCAGGGACTGTAGCACAGTCAGACACGGTCACCAGGAGGAGCAAGACTATGATTTGCGTGACAGCTCTCATGGTCACTTGGAGTGCAGGCAAAACCCGGTCCACTCAGCTACCTCTGGCTTCCTGCAGCTCAGTCTCCTGCAGCCAGCAAGGAAGACCGGGCTTGGGGCCCCCTCCTTCTTCCCAGATTTATATCGTCCGGTCTCGAATGCCTGTGGACACTGTGTCCTGTCTTCCCTTCCCCATCACCAGTGTTACGCGGATGATCTCAGACAAGAGAATGAGACCTGAATCCCTAATGACGTCAAATTGCCATCAAAACCGATAATAAGAAACACGTTGGAGGCTTTGACGTTTGCTCTCTTTCTCCCAACTGCATGATCCAGGAAGTCACATGCATCGCTACCCCGCTGTCCTCTCTGCCTCTGGGCAACCCTGTCTGCTTGGGGCAGGGAAGGACTTCAGTAAATGTTATAAAGTACCGTACCCCAGATTCTGAAAGGCACTGTACCTCATTTCATCGAGTCCACATAGAGACACAAGTCCAGATAAATTTTATTTATTTATTTATTTATTTAATTTTTTTTACAGGGACAGAGAGAGAGTCAGATAGAGGGATAGATAGGGACAGACAGGAATGAAGAAAGATGAGAAACATCAATCATCAATTTTTCGTTGTGACACCTTAGTTGTTCATTGATTGCTTTCTCATATGTGCCTTGACCGCGGGCCTTCAGCAGACTGAGTAAACCCCCACTCGAGTCAGTGACCTTGGGTTCAAGCTGGTGAGCTTTTTGCTCAAGCCAGATGAGCCCACACTCAAGCTGGCAACCCTGGGGTCTCGAACCTGGGTCCTTCCGCATCCCAGTCCGACGCTCTATCCACTGCGCCACCGCCTGGTCAGGCAAGTCCAGATAAATTTTGAAGAGTTTTATTGAAGGAGGAGATTTGTTCAATATGCCGGTCGCATATGGCTGACACGGGACATCTGCAGGCCCAAATGGTGTGCCCGAGTATATTTCAGGGGCTGGTTATATACCCTTTGATTACACACAGGTTGGGGGGCATGACAGCATGACATAATCATTAACAAGATTAACATTTGACAAGATTTAGGTTACATTAACAAGATAAACATTTGTCTAGAACATTTACAAAAAAAAGACACATTAAAACTTTCAAGGTGCCCTGGCCGGTTGGCTCAACGGTAGAGCGTCGGCCTAGCATGCGGAGGACCCAGGTTCGATTCCCGGCCAGGGCACACAGGAGAAGCGCCCATTTGCTTCTCCACCCCTCCGCCGCACTTTCCTCTCTGTCTCTCTCTTCCCCTCCCGCAGCCAAGGCTCCATTGGAGCAAAGATGGCCCGGGCGCTGGGGATGGCTCTGTGGCCTCTGCCTCAGGCGCTAGAGTGGCTCTGGTCGCAATATGGCGACGCCCCGGAGGGGCAGAGCGTTGCCCCTAGTGGGCGTGCCGGGTGGATCCCGGTCGGGCGCATGCGGGAGTCTGTCTGACTGTCTCTCCCTGTTTCCAGCTTCAGAAAAATAAAAAAAAATAAAAAAATAAAAAAAACTTTCAAGGTAATACAATCAGAGTCATTCACAAATCCCTTTAGCATCTACCTCTCCTCCTTTGCCTAGAGGTACATATTAATCTCAGGATTCCAGGAAGGGAATTCTTCAGGTAACCATAATCCTTTCAGAGAACTTAAAAACCAAATGACCCTAGTAGTCCTTTGTAAGTCATTAGACTTCTACATTCCTTTTCCTCTATTTTCCAAAGAAAGGACAGGAAAGCCTGACCTTTTCTCCTAGAATATTAATATTAATTTGCAGCTTTTTGGTACCTTACAACAAATGAGTTAAGACATTTACAACCTCGCCCTTGGCCCTGGCCGGTTAGCTCAGTGGCAGAGTGTCGGCCTGGTGTGCAGGAGTCCCGGGTTCGATTTCCGGCCAGGACACACAGGAGAAGCGCCCATCTGCTTCTCCACCCCTCCCCCTCTCCTTCCTCTCTGTCTCTCTCTTCCCCTCCCGCAGCCAAGGCTCCCCCCCCCCATCGGAGCAAAGTTGGCCCGGGCGCTGAGGATGGCTCTGTGGCCTCTGCCTCAGGCACTAGAATGGCTCTGATTGCAGCAGAGCGACGCCCCAGGTGGGCAGAGCATCGCTCCCTGGTGGGCAAGCCGGGTGGATCCGGTTGGGCGCATGTGGGAGTATGTCTGACTGCCTCCCCGTTTCCAACATCAGAAAAATACAAAAACACACACACAAAAAAAAAAACCTCGCCATTGTTCCTTGCCCTCAAAGTCACGCAGCACACAGGACCATCGGCTCCCTCACACTCAAGCCAACAGGAACGGTCTGAGCAGCGACAGTCAACCGAGAAGAAAGCTGACGGCCAAAAGGACCCAGTGGGGAGAAGTGTGTCCCTGGTTCTCTAGAGAGGTCGAATGCCAAACGGGGAGACATGAGACAGGGAGGAAACAGGGCCAGGCTGTGGGATGAGTATTCTGAGAAGCACACATTGGGAACTGCTCTCTAAGAGTCTGAGGAGAACACCAAGTGCACTTGGTACAGAAACCCTGCCAACAAATGTGCGTGGGCAGGGCTGCAGCCCAGCAGAAAACTGGAATTTCCATTCTCTGTTTAATTGATTTCCTCTGTGGGGCAGGGGAAGGTAGGGCCATGTTTCTCTTGGGACTGGGACCACCAGCATCAGTCCTAGCCGAGGGGCTCGTTCCAAACCCCACCCAGTCTGTGTCTCTGGCAGGGTCCGGGAATCAGCATGTTAACACCTCCCCCTGGGGCTTCTGTGGACAGGACAGTTAGGAAACTGACTCTGAGCTCCGGAGGGGCAGCCACCAGCCAGGTGAGGCCTGTCTCAGAGGACACACACACACTTCGGCAGGTTTCATCTGAACACAAGCCAACAACAGCTAAGAGAAGATCCAGATCCCACCTCCTTCTGCTTTTTCTAGGAAAAAAAAAAAAAATGAATAGTACAGGATTAAGATCATGAGCAAATATTTCATTTTACTATGATACGGTGACTCATGTGTTTAAGCAAGATATCAAGATGCACTTGGATAACATTGGCGTATCCATGTTCCCAAACAGAGTGGTTTTGGAGCTTTGCCCCATCAACCTGGGCTTCTGGACGTCATAACAATAACAGACACAATCTGGACAAACAGTCATTTTTGTCCTCCGTGTTTGAATTCTGGGGATTCGAGGAACCTCCAGGTGAAGGTTCTCACTCCTTCCTGGCAGTTTTATTAGTTTACTCTCTACAGAGATGCCTCCCGGTATCACAGGCATGGTGAACTGGTTCTCAGAGGCACGGGAATCTCAGCGCTCACTGTCCATGCTGTCTTCATAAATAAACAAAAAAGTATCTGACATGTCAGTGGAGCTCAGTGCGCCGGCCCATCCTGAGCGCCTTGCATGTGCTAGCTACCTCACAGCAACCCTCAGAGGCAGATACTGTTCATTGTTATGAATGCCATTCTACAGATGGAAACACTGAGGCGGAGAGGTTCAGTAACTTGGTCAAAGTCCCTACATTGGAAGGATCCTGACCAGGGTTCAAACTCACACCATCTGTACTTTTAGCCACTGGGCCACCCGCCTGTGGGGAAACATCACCAAGGTACCTTGGCTGCTGATTTCAGAACAACTATCAACTAAGCAAAATGCAAAATGGCAGGAATACGTCACACCTGCCTCTGACATTTGTTTGTTTCGGCTTCAGGGCTGCTTTGTGCTAGAATTTCATAGGCTCCTCCCTGCCTGGTCTCTGTCAAAACTGTGGACACTCTTCTCCCTCCTGCCTTTCTCCGGATTTAGACCAAGCTAATCCTCCTCATTAATCTTCGACCGCAAAATAAAGCCCCCTCTGTCCCTCAGGGCCCAGAGATTTCTTCTGCCCCATACAGACATCCCAGGGGACTCTGGTCCCTTTTAAAGTGCTACACCCATGTTTTCCCTCCAAGTTACAAATGAAGCAAATGTCCCTTCCAAGTAGGAAAGGGCGTTGACGAGAAGGAACTGTCTGGACAGCGGGCCAAACCTCTACAGCTTGGAGCCAGGGGGTCTTCTTGAGAGCCCAGCATGCTTCTCCAAGCTTGTGGCTGGGCACAGGCTCTGTCCAGGCCCTTTCTTTATAAAATTTGAGTAGAAGGTGTCAGGGCAACTTTTAGAGGTCAAGAGGGGCCCCAGGAGGACTGAGGGGTCCGCACAGAGAGTGGATCATAGTTCAACCTTGTTCCTGCCCAGAATCGTGGGGCCAGGGTGCAATTCTCAAAGAGACCCACAGAGCCCTCAGCAGCCACCATAGGAACTGCCCGGCCCCCGCCAACATGGGCAGTGCCCCCTACTGGGAAAAGTAAAAACCTCCTTACAGCAGGAGGAGCCTGCCTCCAGCTGGCCCTGTGCATCCTGAGGGGTGCTCCGTGGGTCCGAGTGCGACCAGCTGACACAGCGCTTTCAGATGCAGTCACAGTGAACGAAAACCCCGAGGTGCACGGTGCGCGGTCCAGCGTGGCGGAGGGATCTCTCTGATCACCTTTGTTGTGAACCGGTTAGCACGTCATGCAAGGTGTCCATTACAGAAGACCGCATGTTGCAAATGCCTCCTTCAGTACATCATTCCCCCACCCCCACAAAATCGGAGTTACATGAACGTGAGGGGCACCAAACCCTTTGCCAGCCCACAGTGCTGCCGTCTTGTTGTGCCCGAGATCCTGAGGACCTCCTGGGCACCCGGAGACATCAAACCTCTGAAGCCGAACCCTGTTTCCGATAAAGACGGGCCATTGATCCAACTGTCAGCAGTGCCAGGACAGGTCCTGCGGGATTCTCACCAGCCTGGGTGCGTTGGCCACACACTGGCAGCTGACATTGAAGAACATTTTTTTTTTTTTACAGAAACAGAGAGAGAGTCAGAGAGATGGATAGACAGGGACAGACAGACAGGAACGCAGAGATGAGAAGCATCAATCATTATTTTTTCGTTGCGCGTTGCAACACCTTAATTGTTCATTGATTGCTTTCTCATATGTGCCTTGACCGCGGGCCTTCAGCAGACCGAGTAACCCCTTGCTCGCACCAGTGACCTTGGGCTCAAGCTGGTGAGCTTGGGGTCTCGAACCTGGGTCTTCCGCAGCCCAGTCCAATGCTCGATCGACTGCACCACCACCCGGTCAGGCTGAAGAACATTTTTTTAATTTGTGGATCCTAATATTTATTTTTTAAACAACTTTGTTGTGATACAATTCACATTCCATACCAATTGACAGATTTAACATGTGTAACTCAACAGTCTTTAGAATTTAGACATCGTTGTGCAACCATCACCATGATCAAGTTTTAAAACATTGCTGCCACCAAAAAAATAAACCCTGTACCCACCACTGGTCATTCTCCAATTTTCCTGTCCTCAGCCTTAGGCAACGGCCAATCTACCTTCTGTCTCTATAGATTTGCTTATTGTGGACATTTCACATAAAAAGAATTAGTCGCCTGACCTGTGGTGGCGCAATGGGATAAAGTGTCTGACCTGGAACACTGAGGTCACTGGTTCGAAACCCTGGGCTTGCCCAGTCAAGGCACATATGGGAGTTGATGCTTCCTGCTCCTCCCCTTGTTCTCTCTCACTCTCTCTCTTTCTCTCTCTCTCTCCTCTGAAAAAAAAAATTGAATAAAGTCTTTAAAAAATAAAAATAAATGAGTACTTTAAAAAAAAAAAGAATTAGTCAAGATGTAGTTTTTGATGTCAGCCTTCTTAGCATAGTGTTTTTAAGAGGGCAACGATTAGTTTCTTTTTCACGACTAAGTAATATTCCATTGCATGCATATACCACCTTTTATTTGCTTATTTATCACTTGATGGAGCAAAGCTGTATAAAGATGTTGCTTTCTTTCCTTTCCAATTCCCCATTCAAAAGGGCATCCCTGCAGACACCCTGAGAGACAGTGTGCCTCTTCCCCATTTGGTAGGGTTTGGGAAAATCCTCAGATTGGCTCTTGAGTTCATCTGAAAGCTGATACAGGGAATATTTTCAAGTAACAATTTCTCAGCCCAGGGCTTGTCACAGTCGAGAATCTGAAGGAGTACAAATGCTGAGTGTAGCCCTGGGGACCGTGAACACCTTGGCTCCACCTCAGCCCCTCTCAGCCGAAGCCACCGGAGATGAGCACACAGGCTGAGGAAAGAGTGTGTCTGCCGTGCAGTCAACCCTGAGCACGTCCCAGTGCCGGAGCCTCCACGGAGCTGACTCTCTCTGTGGCTGAAGCCTTCCGGCTTCTTCCTCGCCTCTCAGCTCTGCTCACTACCCCGGGCCTGGGGCCAGTGCCCTCAGATTGGGAGAGCTGGACAGGAGAGACAGCAGTCAATATGGACTCCAATCTCCAGGACTTCGGAGGCCTCCCTCTCATAGAGAGAAACTGGAAGGGGACCCTGGGGCAGTGAGTCTGGGTGTGGGGACTAAGGGAGAAAACCTGTGACAGCTGGGAGTTATAGAGCTCCCAGGCCCTGGGGCCCCTGAGACCCTACCCTGCCTATCCCCTCCTAGAAAGTGATGCTACTGTTTCCTTCTTTCCTTCCTTCCTTTCTTCCTTCCTTCCTTCCTTCCTTCCTTCCTTCCTTCCTTCCTTCCTTCCTTCCTTTCTTCTTTCCTTCCTTCCTTCCTTCCTTCCTTCCTTCCTTCCTTCCTTCCTTTCTCCTTCCTTCCTTCCTTCCTTCCTTCCTTCCTTCCTCCCTCCCTCCCTGCCTCCCTCCCTCCCTTCCCTCCTTCCCTTCTTCTCCCTCCCTCCCTCCCCTTCCCCTTCTGCCTTCCTCCCTCCCTTCCTCCTTCCTCCCTCTCACCCTCCCTCCCTCCCTTCCTTCCGTCCCTACTTCATCAGTAAATGCTGACTGAGCTCTGCTGTGCTCCAGGCATGAACACCAGGAGGAAGGCATAATCTCCAACCTGCAGCAGCCTCTAGTTCTCTGTTTACTGTGCAATGAAGGAACCCTTAGCTGATAAACTAGGTCTAGCTGCTGTTCCACATGAGATGACCAGAAACTTCTTGGCCCTCCCTTTAGACTGGACAAGGTGCCCGCCATCTTCTCCATCCACAGGTGGTGCCCAGGCCTGGTTCCTGAAGGCCAGCCCTTCCAGGTCCAGTCTCCACCTCAAGCATTGGGGAGGGGCGTGGTCAGGACCAGGACAGCCCCGCCTCCTACCCCAGCTCCCATCCGCCACCAGAGGCAGTCCAAGGAGCGGAGGCCACCGCCTGTGTGACAGTCCCGTATCCCTTGGGAGAGTCCTGGTTTGGTGTGTGTTGGGAAGAGCCTTGGAGCTCAAACCCAGAAGCAGTCCGTCACAGGGTGGCCGCTGGCATTGACCAGCACAGGGACGCGCTGCTGGTGGGCCGTGACGCCATGGGAGGCCAGCAGGCCCCTGGCGGTGGGGCTGACCCTTCCTTCCTTGTTCCTCCTCTCCCCCTGCCAACACCGCCAGGCCTCGGGCCCTCTTGGTCCCTGCGCCTCAAGCTGCAGGCATTCGGTCTGCCTAGGGTCTGACTGGTCTGCAGATAGGGGTGTGAGCCCTGCTCAAGGCAACTTTCTAAGCTTTTTCAATTGAGCTGCTTCTGAGATGGAAAAGAGAGGCTGGCAGGACAGGAGGTCGGCAGGGAAAGGCTACAACTGGGAGTCTGTGCTGGGCAGGGGCAGGAGCCAGGTCCTGGGGACAGGCGGGCTGAGTCTGCCTCCAGGTGGGGCCACTGTCCTCTGGCTGCCCAGCCAATCGGGCCCCGACCACCCCAAACGTTCAACCCTGGGGACACGACAAGACTCAGACGCTGCCTCTTCTCCTGTTGCAAGCGAGGGCTGACCTGGACGCAGGTGGTTTCTGAGAGCAGCTGCCGGCTCAGGGCCCGAGGCGAGTCCCAGGGGCTTTTGTGCTGGTGGACGCACGTGGGGGCAGGTGTTACACTCGAGCTCATCTTATGGGAGGCGTTGTAGTCACCAGACAGCATAGGTGGCACAGAGCAGTCCCCACAGAGGGAAGAGCCCAGGCAGACACACCTGGCACCTTCCACATGCTGGAGACCAGTGGTCGTCAACCTGGTCCCTACCGCCCACTAGGGGGCGCTCCAGCTTTCATGGTGGGTGGTAGCGGAGCAACCAGAGTATAAATAAAAAGATAGATTTAACTATAGTAAGTTGTTTTATAAAGATTTATTCTGCCAAACTTAGCGAAAATTTGACATAAAGTACTTGGTAAGTAATTATTATTTGGCCAGAAGACAAGATGGCAATGGAGTAGGCAGATGTACCAACTTCCACTCTCAGAACCAAAGTCAATTACAAACTAATTTTAAGAACCATCATTTGGACTGACCTGTGGTGGCGCAGTGGATAAAGTGTAGACCTGGAAATGCTGAGGTCCCCGGCCCGAAACTCTGGGCTTGCCTGGTCAAGGCACATATGGGAGTTGATGCTTCCAGCTCCTCCCCACCTTCTCTCTCTCTCCCTCTCTGTCTCTCTCTCTCTCTCCCTTTCTTTCTCCTCCCTAACATGAATAATAATAAAAAAATAAATTAAAAAATAAAAAAAATTAAAATAAAAAAAGAACCATCATTTGGAAAAACCAACTTTGGACTAAACTAAGAGGACTCTTCAACCAAGGAAAGAGAAGAAGCCACACTGAGACTGGTAGAAAAAGTGGAAACGCGGAGAGGGCTGCCCAGCTCCCCGAAGCGAACGGCAGCCAGGAGAGACTCACATGGCGGGAAGTGAGTTTAAGTAATTATTATTATATGCTTTAACTTGCTGTAACTCTGCTTTATAAATTTTTTTTTCTGTTTTTTTTTTTTTTTCATTTTTCTGAAGCTGGAAACGGGGAGAGACAGTCAGACAGACTCCCGCATGCGCCCGACCGGATCCACCCGGCACACCCACCAGGGGTGACGCTCTGCCCACCAGGGGGTGATGCTCTGCCCCTCTGGGGCGTCGCTCTGCGGGGACCAGAGCCACTCTAGCGCCTGGGGCAGAGGCCAAGGAGCCATCCCCAGCTCCCGGGCCATCTTTGCTCCAATGGAGCCTTGGCTGCAGGAGGGGAAGAGAGAGACAGAGAGGAAGGAGGGGCGGGGGGTGGAGAAGCAAATAGGCATTTCTCCTATGTGCCCTGGCCGGGAATCGAACCCGGGTCCCCCATACGCCAGGCCGACGCTCTACCACTGAGCCAACCGGCCAGGGCCTGCTTTATAAATTTTATAAAGTAAAGTTACTTCTCTACTTTATAAATCACCATTACTGTGGAACTGGTGGGTGGTTAGAAAATTTTACTACTAACAGAGATACAAAAGTGGGCGGTAGGTATAAAAAGGTGGACGACCCCTGCTGTAGACGGTCCTGGTGCTGGGAAGCCTGGTGGGAAGGGCCACAAGGGGCTCTTCACCCCCTGCCAAGGCTGAGCTGTCTCCTTTGGCGCTGAGAAGCCACGGGAGAATTTTTAACTGCGAATAAACTGGGTGAATGTGCTGCTTAGGAAGATGACCGGCAGACGTCTCAGGGTGGATTTTAAGGGGAAGCCTGGAGGAGGAGTTACTAGGTTGGAAGCAGTTGCCGTAGACCAGGGGTCGGGAACCTTTTTGGCTGAGAGAGCCATGAACACCACATATTTTAAAATGTAATTCCGTGAGAACCATACAATATGTTTAACATTAAATACAAGTAAATGTGTGAATTTCATGTAAGACCAACACTTTTAAAATACAATAAGTCTCTGAATTCTCTTTAATAACATTGTTATGCTGTTGCTAACCAATGATGAATAAAGGGCTTCTTACCAGTAATGCGACTTCTGGTGTTGCATTGTTTTGCTGATGGCTTTGTAGCCTGGTTGATACATGGTTAGGTTAAGTTTCATGCAGGCGTTGAGACTTCCATCCGTTAAACGTGATTGTAGGTTGGTCTTAACGTTCTTTAGATGTGAGAAAGACTGCTCACATGCATACCTAGAGCCAAACATTGTCAGTACAGCAATACTCACACGCTGCAGTGTGTGGTATGTGACAGGAAGCGCGACCCAAGTTTTGACAATCAGCTGGTCCACGGGTTGAAGTTTTTTCATTTCTCCCCACTTGTGTTTGCTCGCCAACTCTGCTTGCTGTCGTGCAAGTCTTTCCAAATCTTCATTCAGTGACGAACTTATTCACCCACATGTCTGAGGCCTTCAGGTCAGAAGCTTTTATCTCAAAATCTCTGACGGAGACACCGGGGATATAGCTCAGGTTGGCACTGTCTACTGCACACTCGTGTGGATGAGTGATGAACTTAAAAAGACGAATGTGCTCACGAAATTCTCCAAAGCACACTTTGAATGACTGTAGATTAGATGTGAAGCCCGCTAGCTGCTGGAGATCCAGATGTTGAGCAGGGTCACATGCTGTGCATGCAACTTTAAACTCTCCTGGTTTTTCAAAGTGTAGTAAATGACCTGTTTCAATGGCGGCGATGAAGAGTTCTAGCTTGTTTTCAAATGCAAACACTGCTTGTTGAAGGGAAAAGATTGTATTTCCAACGCTTTCAATTTTCACATTGAGCTGGTTCAGATGTTCAGTCAAGTCCACGAGATAGTAGAACTTCAGGAGCCACTCAGTGTTAGCTAACTCAGGATGCTCGACGTTTTTCATTTCAAGAGAAGTCGGAATTTCACTCAGACAAACCACGAAACGGCTAAGCACCTTCCCTCTTGACGACCAACGCACATTGCTGTGCAGAAGCAGACCAGGATAATTATTCCCAACTTCAACCAGCAGTGTTTTAACCTGGCAATCATTTAAAGCAAGGGCAACAATAAAGTTGACCACCCAAATGACCAGCGATATCACCTCACCAAGCTGCTCACCACACATCTGAGCACAAAGCGCCTCCTGATGTAGGATGCAGTGAAAACTTAGGATGGGTCTCTTTTCATGTTCACAAAGAAGTGCTACGCATCCTCTGTTTTTCCCCACCATGCACAGAGCACCATCAGTACACACCGAAATAAGTTTATCCATCAGTGGATTTCTTTTCTTTAGCGAACTCAGTGAAAGCCTTGAATAAATCCTCCCCTCTTGTTGTCTCTTTCATAGGCAAAACAGCAAGACTTTCCTTACATAGTGTGTCACCAACAGCATACATTACAATCATGCTGAACTGGGATAAATGGCTTACGTCTGTTCATTTATCCAAAGCGAGAGAAAAGAATGGTGCTGCATTTATGTCCTTCACTTGTGTTGCCTCAATTTGATTTGCCATCATGATGGCACGATCGTGAACAGTTCTTGCCAACAGAGGCATGTCTTTTATTCATTTGATTATCTTGTCTTTATCCGAAAAGTCATCAAAAAATTCATTGGCAACATCAAGCATGAATGTTTTGGCATACTCTCCTTCTGTGAATGGCTTTCTTTTTCTCACAATTGCTAAAGCACCAGCAAAGCTAGCTGAATTCCAGGCACCTTGTTGAGTCCAATCACGGAGTTGCTGCTGACTAGCTTGCACTCTGCACAGTAGCTCTTCACATGCTTTCTTCCTGCTGTCCCCCGCTGGATATTTCAATTCAAATGTAGTATGGTGTGTGTTAAGTGCTGCTTTATATTTGACCGTTTCAGCAATGCAATTTTATCATTGCATATTAGACACACTGCAGAACCTGCTCTCTCCACAAAGGCAAATTCCTCTGTCCATTCCTGCTGAAAAGTACGATACTCCTCATCTTTTTTTCTTTTAGCCATCTTCTTCATCAAAAGAGTTTCTTCAATTAGCTAGCTGACTACTTGATTAAAAGGAAGGAAGTTTACTTTCTGACTACACAAGGACCCGTGTATGCATTATCCAATAAAAATTTGGTGTTGTCCCAGAGGACAGCTGTGATTGGCTCCACCAACCCGCAACCATGAACATGAGTGGTAGGAAATGAATGGATTGTAATACATGAGAATGTTTTATATTTTAACATTATTATTTTTTTATTAAAGATTTGTCTGTGAGCCAGATGTAGCCATCAAAAGAGCCACATCTGGCTCCAAGCCACAGATTCCCGATCCCTGCTCTAGATCATACCAGGCAGAGTGGCTGCTCAGATGGCACAGCTGGAGGGACAAGGAGGCAAAAGAAACAGCTTGGTGACCAGTTGACATGGAAGACCAGGAGAAGGGACCGTAAAAGAGAAGAAAAACCAAGGCTGATCTAGAACTTCAGAGTTTGATACTGTGGTGGGGCGGGTGGGGGGGTGGAAACACTAACCCGGAGGACTAGCACACACAGAGGGGCGGGCCATTCACTCTCTCCATCTGCCCCGCCCACCTGGGGAAAGAGGGAGAGATGTCTCACAGGAAGATGACAGTGGCTTCTGAGAAGTATGTAGGATGGGGCAGGACCCATTTCTCCTGTGCTCCTTAGAACAGCAGCCCTCTTTCCGCAGGGGGAAGCACTGCCCCTCTAAACCTCTGAGTGCGTCTAACTCCTGGGGTTATCTGGAGATGGGTCCTTAACTGCTTTGGGAAGTTTGCACGTTTCATAAGCTTCCATTTTTTCCCCAGCGTTTGTGTGCCATCCCCGCTTCAGCCACAAGAGGGCAGCAGACTCCAGTGATTGGGAAGAAAGGATTGGGGTGAATGAGAGGTGGGGCAGTGGCTGCCCCTGAAAGGCCTGCGTCTTGAGGGATGTGCTTTTCACCTAATACTAATTTAATTTAATTCTTCTAAGATACACTTATTATGAAGCTATTCCACTTATAAGTAGATTGTTTTTCTATCCACATGTGTGAACAATATGCCCTGGATATAAAAAAATCACACAAACTTTTCTTAGCCTCCCCGGGCTCCCACCCCAACTTGATCCTTCAGTCTTTGGGAAAAATAGGAAGAATTGGGGCAGAGATCAACGATACATTCCCAAAATATCTCTTATTTTATTTATTTATTTATTTATTTAAAGTGAGAAGAGTGTGATAAAGAGACAGAGTCCCACTTGTGCCCCAACCAAGATCCACCCAGCAACCCCCATCGGGGGCCGGTGTTCTGCCCATCTGGGACCATGCTTGCAAGGGAGATATTTTTAGCTCTTGAGGTGGAGCGCCAGGGGCCAACGTGTTCAAATCAATGGAGCCATGGCTGTGGGAAGGAAAGAGAGAGAGAGAGAAGGAAAAATGGGAGTGAGGGGAGAAACAGATGGTTCCCTTTCCTGTGTTCCCTACCAGGAATCAAACCTGGGACTTCCACATGCCAGGTAGACGCTCTACCACTGAGCCAACCATCCAGGGACCTGAAATTCTGATATAAAAATGTGGGAATTAGGCCCTTGCCGGTTGGCTCAGTGGTAGAGCATCGGCCTGGCGTGCAGAGGTCCCAGGTTCGATTCCCAGCCAGGGCACATAGGAGAAGCGCCCATCTGCTTCTCCACCCCTCCTCCTCTCCTTCCTCTCTGTCTCTCTCTTCCCCTCCCGCAGCCGAGGCTCCACTGGAGCAAAGGTGACCTGGGCGCTGGGGATGGCTCCTCGGCCTCTGCCCCAGGCGCTAGAGTGGCTCTGGTCACAACAGAGCGACACCCTGGAGGGTCAGAGCATCGCCCCCTGGTGGGCATGCCGGGTGGATCCCGGTCGGGCGCATGTGGGAGTCTGTCTGACTGTCTCTCCCCATTTCCGGCTTCAGAAAAATACAGAAAAAAAAATGTGGGAATTGATCCAGTTAAAATCCCCAAACTTTTTACACAGGGAGCCAGTTCACTGTCCCTCAGACCATTGGAGGGCCGGAGTATAAAAAAAACTATGAACAAATCCCTATGCATACTGCACATATCTTATTTTAAAGTAAAAAAAAAAAAAAAAACAGAAACAAATACAATATTTAAAATAAAGAACAAGTAAATTTAAATCAACAAACTGACCTGTATTTCAATGGGAACTATGGACCTGCTTTTGGCTAATGAGATGGTCAATGTGCTCCTCTCACTGACCACCAATGAAAGAGGTGCCCCTTCCGGAAGTGCGGCGGGGGCCGGATAAATGGCCTCAGGGGGCCGCATGTGGCCCATGGGCCATAGTTTGGGGACCCCTGAGTTAGATTAAGTGGGTGTTTCAAACCACTGGCAGGTCTGGCCACTGGCCAATTCCCAGGTGAGACAGAGAGGGGCGCTCTGTGCTGTGGGCACCTGGTACCTGCAGCCCTTACCTCTCCCAGGGCGGCTCTGCACACAGAGAGGGTGCGCAGAACAGCATGGCTGGCAGCCGTCAGTGCTACCTGGAGGCCCAAAGGACAGGGCTGGGCAAACTGGAATGCCTGAGAGAGGGGATAGAGACTCATGGGCTCCAAGGAGGGACACAGTCAGCAGAGCAGGGAGCCTCCGCGTGGGGCAAGGCCTGGCCTGAGTGGGTCCTGCAGGAAAGCCGCCTATCCTGAGCAATGCCCCCCACCCCCTGCCAAGCACAGCACTGAGGGGATCAAGGGCAAATGAGGGCGGGCAGGAAACCCAAGGCTCAGAAACCACAGTCCTGGAGGCTTCTTAGAAACAGGAAGATATGACATACTTTCATCCTACATTTACGTTTCTCTAGACTAGAAATTGAAGTAAGAAGGGTCCATGGTCCTGGCCAGTTAGCTCAGTGGTAGAGCATTGGCCTGACTTTTGGATGTCCTGGGTTTGATTCCCAGTGAAGGCACACAGGAGAAACAACCATCTGTTTTTCCACCCCTCCTCTTCTCACTTCTCTCTTTCTCCCTCTCTCTCTCTCTCTCTCTCTCTCTCTCTCTCTTCTCATCCTGCATCCATGGATCGATTGGAGTGAGTAGGCCCCAGGCGCTGAGGATGGCTCCATGGCCTCTCCCTCAGGCACTAAGAGCTCAGTTGCTGAGCAACAGAACAGTGCCCCAGATGGGCAGAGCATTGCCCCTAGTGGTCTTGCTGGGTGGATCCTGGTGGGGGCACATGCAGGAGTCTGTCTCTGCTTCACCTCCTCTCACTGAATAGAATAAAATGAAGAAGAAGCAGGAGAAGGAGGAGGAGGAGGAGGAGGAGAAAGAAAAGGAGGAGGAAAAGGAGGAGGAGAAAGAAGAAGAAGAATCCAAACTGTGGTCCTTAGGGGACGCTCCCAGGCCCTGGGTAAAGACACAGGCTCAGGGACCTGCAAGCCCATCCCTGAGATGGACTCCTTCATGCACACGTGGTGGCGGCAAGTATTTGAGCCAAAGGGACAGAATTGTAGGAATGGGGGTTGCGAGCATTCAGATGTTGCCAGTGGAGAGTCTCCCCACCTGATGCCAGTCACGGCTCCCTTCCTGCCTCCAACCATCAACACGTGACCATTAACCCACGAGCCGTGGCCGCTGAGCTCCTCTCCTTCTTTATTCTAAGATGGTTAATGCACTTTCCCCAAGACCCTGCCCTAGCTAGGAGGAGGCCCCAGCCGAGTTCCGCCCAAGTCCCCCACACAGGCACAGCAGGGACAGCACGGCCACTGGGCCTCATTCGAGCTTTTATTCTGCAGCCCGCAGGTGAGGGATCCAGCTTCGGGTATCTCCCCGTCCCCAGTGAGCCTCGGGCCCGTCCCCATGTGAGGAGTCCACATGTGAGGTGCTTATGGAGCTGGTGTTTTAGACAAGAAAGGAGGCTGGTGACACAGCCTCCAGACAGATTGCCATGATCTTCAGACGCCCTTGCTTTCTGGAGCAGGACGCCTTATCCAGTGGGCGTGGGGCCTGACTGTGGTCCCTGCTGGTAGCTGCCTCCCTGTGTCTGAAATCAATGCCCCCCCCCCCGACCCGACCCTCACTCCGTGTCCCTCCCCAGCTGGGCAGAGGCCGCCCATCCTCCTCAAGGTCACAGACCTGCTTTCAGGGGTTGAGCCTTGGAGAGGAGCTGTTTAAGGTCACTCCTTAATTGCCTCTTAATGTGCATTAGATAGAACCTCACCATTTGCCTTTTTTTAATCATTTTTTATTGATTGATTCTAGAGAGACAGAGAGAGAAAGGAAGAGAGGGAGGGGCAGGGGGAGGATTCCTTTCTTGTTCCACATAGTTGTGTATTCATTGTTGCTTCCCGTATGTGCCCTGACCAGGAATCTAACCCACAACCTTAGCAGTTGGGATGATGCTCTAACCACTGACTGACCGGCCAAGGTCCATTTGTCCTTCAGGGAGGCAATGGGGTTTCCCTGGTTACTGATAGAGTGTGCACGGCAGGACCTTAGATGCCCTGTGATTCTGGCCTAGGGGGCAGGCCACCATCTGGAGGCCATTGGTCGCCCTGGCTCCTCACACCTGATGAGGTCACTGACCACTCCCCTCTGTGCAGGGTTGACCGCGGGCCTCTGCAGGTTGACGTGCACAGGCTTCACAGACGGGCCCAAGGCTGGCTCCAGGCCTGCTCCTGGGCCGGTACTGGGACACTGGTTAAGGCGGAACATGCAGGGAGGAGGGAGGCGTGGCCTTGAGGGCCACGCCCCCGGTGGTGCACAGGTGTATGCTGGAGGGTGGAATCCCCGTGGGCAGTGTGGGGAGTTGCGACAGGGACAGCTAGGGGGCAGTGGGGAGCTGGGCCACATGACTAATAAAATAGAAGATGGTAAGAGACCATCTTAGGCTGTGTCAGCAAGAAGTCTGGTGGGCAGGGGGGTCCTGAAATCATTCAAGCTTTGAAGCATTGACGTTCTTCACTTCGAGCAGCGGTACTTGCCGTCCGAGCCCTTGGAGCACTGCAGGTCGGGCAGGCAGGGACAGGCGTTGTGCTGGCGTTTTCCGGAGAAGGGAACCTGGGGAGAGAGGAAGAGAAGAATGACACCTTTCTCCAAGGCACACAGGCCTCCTGGCAGAAGCTTCTGACCAGCTGGCCCTGACCAGGGCCTCTTGACCCCCAACTGAGCACAATAACAGCTATTATCGAGTAGGAAGCTGAAGCACAGAGTGGCTAAGCAATGTGCCAACGTCACACAGCTAATTGGTAGAGGAGCCACGGTTCAAAGAGACAATGGGACCTGCCACAGCACAATGCTGTCCACCTCTAACCCTAAGGAACTGCACAAGCCCCAACACTGCTGACCCCTCACTGGCCCGGACACGTGCACACACACACTCACCCACATGTCCCTTCATTGACTACCACTTATACTTCATCCCCATGTGCAGACACGGGTGGGTGCTGGGCAGCAGCGGGGAAGCACAGACACCCTCTCCGCCTGTGACTCACCCAGAGGATTGCTGAGCCACTGAGGCTCGTCAGGGGGGTGAGCAGGAGCGATTAAACCATAGTCAGTGTCACACTGCCTGGGTTCAAATCCCACGCCTGTCACTTACGAGCTATGTGACAACTGGCAAGTTATTTAACCACTCTCTGCCTCAACTTTATTATCTGTAAAATGGGTTAATAACAAAGCCTACCACATATGGTTGTAAAGAGGCTCAAACTTGCAAAAAGCACTCGGTAGGAAGAGTGGTTCCTGCTCTATCTCATTGGCTGTGTGTCCCAAGCAAACCTGTGCCGTACCTTGCGGCTGGCGGGATGACATTTCTCTCCTTCCACCCCAAGTGGGGTGCACACCCGCACACCGTGGACCCACAAGCTGATGGCACAGCAGGTGCCCTCCCCACATTGGACGTCTCGTTCACAGGCCTGGGGGGGTGACAAAAAAGTCATTAGAGCCCATTAGTGCCTCCTGAGAGAAACCAGAAGTGAAAAGTACATCCAAAATAGCTCGGTTGCTTGGAGCGTCATCCTGGAGCACAGAGGTTGCAAGTTCGATTCCCCGGTCAGGGCACATACAGGAGCAGGTCGACGTACCTGTCTCTCTCTCTCTCTCTCTCTCTCTCTCTCTCAAACAACAACAAAGCAGCAACCCCTGGGGGCCGCTGAGTGGTCCCCCACCCAGCCTCACAGGACACCTGAGGTCCTGCGTTGTTGCCTCTGCTCCCCTCACAGCAGGAGGCTCAGGGCTCAGTGGGGCATCGAACCTGGACCTGAGGGACCTCCCGAGCTCCGCTGTGGCCCCTCAACAGGGAGGCAGGTCGCCCCTCTGACAAGTCAAGAGCTTAGGAGACAGCTTTTATGGCACCGGTTGATGCCGGTGGGACTGAATTAATTCAACATCCTGGAGGGGAGAGGGGCCCCATGGCCCGAGTTCCCAGGCGGTCAGCGCTGCGTTTCCCTGGACCCAGCAGTACCGGGGTTGGTGCCTCCCTCCCCCTGCTGCCCCCCCTACACCCCCCCCCAGGAGCCCAGCCTCACCTGAGGCTCCCGTGCCCAGTGAACAGCTGTCTCCTCACCAGATAGGAATGGACCCCTCAGGCGGGGCTCCCAGACAGGAGCTGAGGGGCCTTGCCTGGTTTCTGGAAGGTGCTATTTGTAAAGAAGGCCACAGGAGCCCGCTTTAAACAGAACCTCGGGCTGGGGGAAACAGCGCCCTGGACGGCCGCAGACCGGTGGGCCACGGTGGGGGCGCTCCCTAACTTTCTGCTTCCAGAGACACTTGCAGCTTTTCAGGCTGCGGTTCCCTTTCAGTGCTGGGTCTTGGTTTGCTCTTCTCCTCCAACCAGAGGCCACGGAGCGCCCTCTGCTGCCTGCGTGGGGGTGTGGGGGGAACTCGACCCTCCACACTGCTCAGCCCAGGAGGGGAGTGGAGGATGCCCTGCTGCTTGTCACCCAGAGGGGCTGCAGGTGCCACCACCTGTCCATGCTGGGCTCCACCCGGTGAGGGCACGTCTCACACACCAGCCGGCCCCCGAAAGCTCCAGGTCAGGGCCAAGTAGACCCCACCTGACTCTCTTCCCACGGAGGTGGGCGTTGCTGTCCTGCGCTGGGAGGCAGGACCACCCAGGCCTGAATTAGGGGCAGTGACAGTCTGGGGAGCAGAGGAGTGTGGAGATGGTAGAACCCGGTCCCTGACTGAGAGTCAGACAGGGACAGAGGCACATGGAGTGTGGACGGAGTCAGAGGTGCCGACCTGCCCTCCGCGCCCGGGTCTCCCTCCCACAGCACATCACGTCACCACTGGAGGGCATGTCCTCTCCCCCCAGGTTTCTCTCTCTCTGTGCTTTCTCCCCAAAGCGTCACCCTGAGGAAAGACAGTCCCACCTCTCTCACACCTGCCTCCTGCCGCCACTCTGGGCCAGAGCTCAGAGCTCACAGGGTGCCGTGACTGGGTTCCTGCTGTGTCCACCTGTCGGTGGGGTGCCCATGACTTCTCTCCTGTGACCCACCCGCCCCAATCTTCACAGCACTGAGAGCACAGCCTCTGGGTCTGCATTCCTTAGGTAGGATGCTGCCCAAACCATTTTGTTTTGCTCTGGGTCTCAAAAGCCTTGTTCATATCTGTTCTCTGAAACTCAGTGTTTTTCCTTTAAAAAAAAAGAAAAAAGAAAAGAAGGGCGCTGTCCTTCCTGTGAACATGAAAACTGAGCCAATATCAGCAATCGTTTGCATTTCTCCTCATTTTTATTCTCTAGGGCAGGGGTCTCAAACTCAACTCAGCATGTGGGCTGCAGAGCAAGATCACAGCCATTCGGCGGGCCGCACTAGGTCTACAAAAGGCAACTGTTACGCAACACTTCTCACTGCAGTTGAAAACAAAAAAAAATCAGTACAACAAGCACAATCGTACATGCAGTTTACTCAGTGTCACAAAACGACCAGAAACTGTAGTTCGCATCACAACTGCTGTTAACTAAGCTAATATCTAGCTAGGACGCTAGAGAAATGAAAAATACAAGTAGGCCCCTAGGCTTACTTAATTTTATCCAAAATATTTTGAACTTCGTGGATTAGTTTGCGGGCCGCACAAAATTGTTCAGTGGGCCGCGAGTTTGAGACCCCTGCTCTAGGGCCTTGGACGGCACACTGCGGTTCGCGAGCCACATGCGGCTCTTTCACCCCTTGAGTGTGGCTGTTCCACAGAATACCACGTGCAGGCGCTACCTCGATAAGGGATGTACCTACCTGTATAGTTTAAGTTTAAAAAATTTGGCTGTCAAAAGAAATTTCAATTGTTGTACTGTTGATATTTCCTCTGTTGACTAATGAGTTTCCCGACCACTGCTCTAGGGGGAAAGTTGGAGGAGGCGAAGATAAGAGTGAATTTCCCTTTGCTTTTCCTCGCTGCTTTTATCTGGGTACCTCCCAGGTGAACCATTCCTTCC
Source organism: Saccopteryx leptura (assembly GCF_036850995.1). Taxonomy (NCBI): domain Eukaryota; kingdom Metazoa; phylum Chordata; class Mammalia; order Chiroptera; family Emballonuridae; genus Saccopteryx; species Saccopteryx leptura. Next base: position 69,718,691 of record NC_089513.1, read on the forward strand.
TGTTGAAAGAGAAATGGTCCCACCCCCCGGAACACAGTGTGTGCCCCAAACCTCTGAGAAAGACCCACAGTCTGAGTGTTCAGTTGCTCACGTGTGCAGAGCCCGGCTGCACAAATCTCGCCGTGAGACATTTCTCCCGGTTACCCCACGCTTCCTTCTGGGTGCCGCTTGGACAATTGCTGGAGCCACCCCTGTTCCTATCAGAACTGGGCACAGAGTGAAATATTGCCGGCAGTGAGGACAAGGGAGCTTCAGGACAGCCTTTGTTAGGAGTAGAGAAACCAGAGGCTGACAGTCCCCGATAGACACTGATAAGCTCCCTGCCTTTTTTTTTTTTTTTTTTTTTCTGTATTATTTTCTGAAGCTGGAAATGGGGAGAGACAGTCAGACAGACTCCCGCATGCGCCCGACCGGGATCCACCTGGCACGCCCACCAGGGGCGACGCTCTGCCCACCAGGGGGCGATGCTCTGCCCCTCCGGGGCGTCGCTCTGCCGTGACCAGAGCCACTCTAGCGCCTGGGGCAGAGGCCAAGGAGCCATCCCCAGCGCCTGGGCCATCTTTGCTCCAATGGAGCCTTGGCTGCGGGAGGGGAAGAGAGAGACAGAGAGGAAGGAGGGGCGGGGTGGAGAAGCAAATGGGCGCTTCTCCTATGTGCCCTGGCCGGGAATCGAACCCGGGTCCCCCGCACGCCAGGCCAAAGCTCTACCACTGAGCCAGCCGGTTAGGGCCCGCTCCCTGCCTTTAATGAAGCCAACATGCCATATAAATGAAACTTGCCACACACACCAGACCATAGAGGAAAGCCCAAACTTACACAGAAGGTATATTGGAAGATGCTGATCCACTTTATAAAGGTTTCTTACACCAAATAAGAACCTTCATTTCACCAAAGGTCCGAACTTTAAAATTGCTCAGTGTTCTCCTCGCGCGTTGAAAACAGGACTTGGTGTGCATACACACAGCTTCTCCAAAGCAGAGCCGTTTAGTAGAGTGAGGTCCAACTCATGGGAAAACCATGTCAAACACTCGGAAGTGCCACTGGATGGCTAACCTCTCTGCCCTTTTTTGCCCTTCCCCCACCGGGGTGCCTGGCTCCCTCCCATTCAGACCCTGACACCCTCTGAAACCCAGGGAAACCTTAGCCGACTTACCCCTGTGATCACAGCACAGTTGGACACGGTCACCAGGAGGAGCAAGACTATGATTTGCGTGACAGCTCTCATGGTCACTTGGAGTGCAGGCAAAACCCAGTCCGCTCAGCTGCCTCTGGCTTCCTGCAGCTCAGTCTCCTGCAGCCAGCGAGGAAGACCCAGCTCTGGGGCCACCTCCTTCTTCCCAGATTTATATCGTCCAGTCTTGAATGCCTGTGGACACTGCGTCCTGTCTTCCCTTCCCCATCACCAGTGTTACGCAGATGATCTCAGACACGAGAATGAGACCTGAATCCCTAATGACATCAAATCGCCATCAAAACCGATAAAAAGAAAACATGTCGGGGGCTTTGACGGTTGTTCTAAGTCTCCCAAACTGCATGATCCAGGAAGTCACATACATTGCTCCCATTGTCCTCTCTGCCTCTGGGCATCCCTGTCTGCTTGGGGCAGGGAAGGATATCGGTAATGAATTAAGACATTTACAACCTCGCCACTGTTCCTTGCCCGCAAAGCCACGCAGCACACAGGACTGTCGGCTTCCCCGCACTCAAGCCAACAGGAACAGTCTGAGCAGCGACAGTCAACCGAGAAGAAAGCTGACGGCCAAGAGGACCCAGTGGGGAGAAGTGTGTCCCTGGTTCTCTAGAGAGTTCGAATGCCAAACGGGGAGACATGAGACAGGGAGAAAACAGGGCCAGGCTGTGGGATGAGTGTTCTGAGAAGCACACATTGGGAACTGCTCTCTAAGGGTCTGAGGGGAACACCAAGTGGCACTTGGTACAGAAACCCTGCCGACAAACGTGCGTGGGCAGGGCTGCAGCTAAAAGGCTCCAGGAGCCACGCTGTTGCGTCTGTTTTGGGGTGAGCGTGAGATGGGTGAGCACACACGGTGGGCTCAAACACCAGTCTCGCAATACGCTGACTCTAGGCATGCCCCCTCCTCTGGGAGGGAAGCCCCTGGTCCCAGCCCTCCCCATGCTGGACAGCCCAGAGAGGTCCCAGGCCCTTCATCTGACAGCCCGCCTTCTCCGCAGTGAGAAAAGCCGTGATTTCCCAGGGTCTTTTCTGCGATATGTTACCCACTCAAATAAATAAAGACGTCTAAGTTCAATGCTTTGGGAAACAACAACTCCACAGGTTCAACCAATATTTCTATTGCGGGACCTTTCAGGGCCTTCCCCGTGCTAGCCGGCATTTGAAACACCAAGTGGAGAAACCCAATTTGCAGTGTCTTCAGAACAGGTTCAGCCACGACACGCTTTTTTCTCGGTGTGTCTGGGGAAGAGGGTTCCCCGTGGAAACGTTGGTTCGAGTGCAGAGCGCTGAGTTCAGCACAGCAGCTGCGAGCCAGACCCCGGAGGTCGGCCTTGGGACTTCTGACCCCACCTGACTCGTTGGCTTCATGCCCCCGAGGACAGTGTTGATCTCTCTCAGCCTCAGTTTTCTCATCTCTCACACAGGCTTACTTCGTGAAGCTCTGTGAAAACCCACCCATTTCTGTATCTATCCACTCTTTGTTTACAACTACGCTGTCAGAGGTACCAGTCTTGGTCCTAGAAATAGAGCAGTCAACAAAACCAGGTCCCTACCTTCATGTAACTTTGATTCTAGTAAGTAATTGATAAGCAAAAAGGTTCATAATAAAATAGTTAGATGTGCTGTTATTAAAAATTAAGGCAGGGGCCTGACCAGGCGATGGTGCAGTGGATAGAGCGTCGGACTGGGATGCAGAAGACCCAGGTTCGAGACCGCAAGGTCACCAGCTTGAGCACGGGCTCATCTGGTTTGAGCAAAAAGCTCACCGGCTTGAGCCCAAGGTCACTGGCTCCAGCAAGGGGTTACTCTGTCTGCTGAAGGCCTGCAGTCAAGGTACATATGAGAAAGCAATCAATGAACAACTAAGGTGTTGCAACACGCAATGAAAAACTAATGATTGATGCTTCTCATCTCTCTCCGTTCCTGTCTGTCTGTCCCTGTCTATCCCCCTCTCTGACTCACTCTCTGTCTCTGTAATAAATAAATAAATAAATAAATAAATAAATAAATAAATAAATAAAATTTAAAAAAAAATTAAGACGGAAGATAACAACAGAGCATGACAATGGATGGCATTTTAGATAAGGTGAGGGTCTGTCTGAGAAAACACTTGCAAAGGCCTAATAAAGTGAAAAAGTGAGCTGGGCAGAGCCTGGAGAAAGAGCCAGTGCAAAGGCCCTGTGGCAGGAACAGTGCCAAGAGCAAGGGAGCATAGTGAGCAGGGGAGGGGAGGGGCGTGGTTGCATTGGGAGCAGGAGCCAGGGGCCACTTCTGCCAGCCTTGTAGGACGAGTGGGTGCCTCGCTGACACAAGAGTGACAGGAGCCTTCAGAGGGCTTCCAGCAGGGGAGTCAGAGCAGGATGTGATTTACAGTTTGACAAGATCTCTCTGTCTGCGTGTGGAGAATTAAGTGCAGGGGAAGTGCGCAGCACAATACCTGCCACATAGCATTGTATGCTAGCTATTGGCACTGTATAACAAAAAACAAAAAACAAAAAAAGAAAGAAGGAAGGAAGGAAGGAAGGAAGGAAGGAAGGAAGGAAGGAAGGAAGGAAGGAAGGAAGGGAGGAAGGAAAGCCTAACCTGTGGTGGCACAGTGGATAAAGCGTCAACCTGGAATGCTGAGGTCACTGGTTCAAATCCCTGGACTTGCTGGGTCAAGGCACATATGAGAAGCAACTACTATGAGTTGATGCTTACCCTTCTCTCCTCCCCACCTCTAAAACCAATAAATAAAATCATTAAAAAAAAAAAGATAGGCCTGTCCATCTTAATATAAAATTCTGCTGCGACATGAGAATCAAAATGATGAGCTCATAGAGCCCACCTGCACACTGACAGAGCCAGGCTCACAAAGCAGTAGAGGACCACTCCCCGCCTGTCAGGAGCTCAAGTGGCCCAGGAAGAAGGCAGCGCCTGGGCGTACTCACCTGGGCGTACTCTCCTGGGGGTGCTCACCTGGTGTGCTCGGAAGGGCTCCCCAAAGCAGCCCTGCCAGGAGCCCTGCACGGACCGCTCCCCCTCACACAGGTCACCCCCTTGAGACCGTGTCAGCTAAGGGCTCATTCTCAGGCTAGCGCCCCCATCCTGCCCACCTCCCATTCCCACCCCCACCCCCTTGTCAGCGCCTCCTCGGACACACAGAGCACATTATCCCACACAATGGCCTGAAGAATGGGAGCAGGAAACACTGGCGAACCAAACCAGTAACACGTTGAAAGCGTCTTATCTCATCAGCGCTGGTCCTGGAGGATAGGTAGCTTCATTAGAGGAAGGTGAGGGCTAGGCAGTGACTGGTTGCAAATCCAGAGGAGACTTTGGGAGCTTTGGGGCGTCTTTACTCCAAAACTTAATTAAGCAAACATCCACCAAGCCCCTTCCACGGGTCAGGACCAGGAACTCCCAGTTAGAGGGTCTAATTTCTCTCTAGAACAGTGGTCCCCAACCTTTTCTGGGCCACGGACCAGTTTAATGTCAGAAAATATTTTCACGAACCGGTCGTTAGAGTGGGACGGATAAATGTATCACGTGACCGAGACAAGCGTCAAGAGTGAGTCTTAGACGGATGTAACAGAGGGAATGTGGTCATTTTTAAAAAATAAAACATTGTTCAAACTTAAATATAAATAAAACGGAGATAGTGTAAGTCATTTATTCTTTCTCTGCGAACCGGTACCAAATGGTCCGCGGCCCGGGGTTTGGGGACCACTGCTCTAGAACATACAGCCCTCCTGTTCCTGTGTACAGTTGGGTTTCAACCATATTGACACCTTTGGACCAGATCAGGGTTACGTTTTGGCTGATAGATGTGCAGAAAAGGAGAGGGAGAGAGGGAGGGGCTCCCTGCACCTGGCAGACAAAGGAAGGATGTCAGAGGTCAAGTGGGTGATGAGAAATGGGAAAAGGGTGATAAGTATTCACAACACACTTGTGTCCCTGGAGGGAGAAGAAAGCAAAGGGTCTGGCCCCTGCTTCTCTGCTTCAGTTTATGCTGATGTCACCATTTTCCAGGACAGTTTGCACGTGGGGGTGGAGTGGGGGAGCAAGGGCCACTCTCGTGGGCACAGGCAAACCCTGGGACGGAGGTCCAGGCCCAGGCCAGCCCTGACCGGGCAACCTCTCTGCTCACGGCAGCTCCTTCCTCTCGGCCTTGAACGTCTGCCTGCGTCTCTCCTTTACCTCGGGTCTCAATCCCCTCCTTCCCTGCGCAGTGGCGTCCCAGAAAGATAGACCGCAAACCCCTTCTCCTAGTTCCTCCTCAACCCACTCCAGCGCCACTGCTGTCCCCAGCACACCCTTGACCTACTAAATGCAAACTATCAAGTGTCATTTTTGGCCCTGGCTGGCTGGCTCAGTGGTAGAGCGTCGGCCTGACGTGCAGAAGTCCCGGGTTCGATTCCCGGCCAGGGCACACAGGAGAAGCGCCCATCTGCTTCTCCACCCCTCCCCCTCTCCTTCCTCTCTGTCTCTCTCTTCCCCTCCCACAGCCGAGGCTCCATTGGAGCAAAGATGGCCCGGGCGCTGGGGATGGCTCCTTGGCCTCTGCCCCAGGCGCTAGAGTGGCTCTGGTTGCGGCAGAGCGACCCCACGGAGGGGCAGAGCATCGCCCCCTGGTGGGCAGAGCGTCGCCCCCTGGTGGGCGTGCCGGGTGAATCCCAGTCGGGCGCATGCGGGAGTCTGTTTTGTCTCTCCCCGTTTCTAGCTTCAGAAAAATACAAAAAAAAAAAAGTGTCATTTTCAATTCTCAACCTGTTGCACTTTTGCAGGGTTTTTTTAAGTAAGAAGAGGAGAGACAGAGGGATAGACTTCTGCATGCGCCCCAACCGGATCCACCCAGCAACCCCAGCTGGGCCCGACGCTCTAACCAACTGTAAAGCCAGTAGCCAGGGCTGCCAACACAGCAGCCCGGCCCATGCAGGTTCGCATTGGATTCGGACAGTCGGTAAAGAAACAATGGAGCCAAAAACTGATGGGCTGTCATCTTTAATTCTAGCTTGCACCCGGCGGGCAAGTAAAAACACACACTGGGCTCCAAAACCCACTCACATTCAGTGCTCACAAAGCTACTGACTTATCCGAGTTTTCTAGAATCAAAGGTTTCTAGCTCACCAGACTTATTCACCTCTGTTCCCTATCAACTTCCTTCTCCCTACACAAATTGGCTTCTCACTCAACACTCCGCCATCTTGGCTGCCTCTCCTGGCCTCCTCCACGTGGCCTTTCTCTGCTCTCTCCTCTCCTCTCTAATGATAATTTCAGGAACCAAGTGAGCAAGCTCTCGTTCTGCCCCCATTTTATAGTGTAGATTCAAAACCTTTAATCCAATATACAAAATAGGGAAGTCTCTAATACAAAGTCACTTCTCCGAGGCATGATTGGATTGTACCACCCCACATCAAAAAGGGTGGGAAAGGCTTAGTCCCAAAACCAAAGCTACAAGGATTCTGCCTGCCTTTAGCCCACCACCAACACACATTAATATCACCTGGACGACGGCCTCCTCATGGGCAGCGCCATCTTTAACAAAGTCAGCATAATATATTTTATCTGCCCAACACCAACCAAGTCACTGGCTACGAGAGGAGGAGAAGGGAAGAGTGGGAGAAGGGGGAGAAGAAGCAGGTGGTTGCTTTTTATGTGTGCTCTGATTGGGGATTGAACCCGGGACTTCTGCATACCTGGCCAACGTTCTACCCACTGAGCAAACCGGCCAGGGCCGCACTTCTGTGTTTTTTTACTCAGACACTTACTCTTTCTTTCTTTACATTCTCCTCTTTACTCTTCATTCCATCATCGTCTCCAGGTCATCCCCCGCCCTCAGTCCCCGGACCCGCCCCATCCCTTAATCAAGGCTGTTTCCCAGGGTTACACATTCAAGTCTCCTGTCCCGCCACACCCACCCAAATGAACTTCAAGGCCACCTAAATGCTTAGGATCCCAGATCTGTGCCCCACCCAGGCACCCCAGCCTCCTGGCCCACAGCCAACAGTCCCTTACATGTCGCACGCCGGGGCCGGCCACACTGGCTCCCCCGTGCACACGCCCCATCCTCTAGCCCTTTTTCCACCCTCACCCTTACACCCACTTATACTGCTCAGGGTTCTTAGTTGCAAAATAACAGAATCCAGTCTGGCTGGACCAAGTTTAAAGGAGGAATTGAATAAAGACCATTAAGAACTCATTGAATGGTTTGGCATCTTGAGAAACAGGATGGAGCTAAGTGTCCAAGAACAATACCCAGAGCTGCACCACAGAATTGCCCAACAAGGAAAGCGCTTGTCCAAGCCGGGTCGGGTCCAGGCCCCACGTGGAGCCTCTGTCCTCGTGTTACTTCACCGCGGTGGGAGGTTCACGTGGGCTGTCTGATCGCAGACCTGCCACATGGTCTGCTGGGCACCGGCACCTGTCTGCAGGGCACTGGGGTGTAATCGGCTCTGATTGGAGCCGGGGAAGATGCTCAAAGCTCTTGGGCAGCTACGGTGCATGGCCGCCCGCTGCCCACATCTTCCTGCTGTGTTGGTGACACTGCCCACATCTTCCTGCTGTGTTGGTGACACTGCCACACTCGGCAGCCGAACGTGGCGGTTTCCTTGATTCCTGAAACTCCCTGCTCTCATTAGTCATTTAATCCCGTCACTGAGACCTCCCCCGGGACTCAGACGCCAGTTTTCACCACCACTGAGCATCTTCCCGCCTGGAGGATGCGCAGGACAATTTCCAGTGCCACCTGCCCCGCCAGCGCCCAGTTCCCACCCAGCAGTCCAGCCTGCTGACCTCTTGACCACCTTCCTCCCGGACAGCCCGCAGGCTGTCCCCTCGCCACCGCCTGGTCGCCCATCGGCTTCCAGACCCTCCAGCCCCAGGTGGCAGAGTCCCAGAACCCTCGCTGTCGGTCCCGTGCCCCTGGAAGGCCTCCTTTCAGCCAGAGAGCAGGTGGGCAGGTCTGTGAGGAGGAGGAGGAAGAGCTGCCGGCGTCCGGCCGGAGGAAGCCAGCCTGCGGCATCTTCAGCTGCCGTGACCCGCTGCTGAGTAGCCCACCAGCGCTACCTGATTAAATGCTCGCGGCAGTCCCAAAGAGTCCCCATTCCCCCGTTTTACAGCTGAGGACATGAGGCTCCCTCATCACCCACAGACAAAAAAGTGGTGACAGGGTGAACGAGACCCCGAATCTGACTTCAGACGCCTGCCCCGACCACCACGCACGCTACACTGCCGCGTACAGGTGAGAAAGGCCGCCAGGAGGAAGCTGGAGCGGGCTTGCTCCGCGCTGGTTCAGAGGGCAAACGGCACATTACAGTGTGGAAGCTCCAGGGACAAGGCTGTGGCCCAGCGCAGGAAGGCTGTCCGGCAGAGAAGGGAACAGCTCCCTAGCTGCAATGAGCTGCCCGCCGCCAGATGTGCTCAGACAGGCCGTGCGGCTCCAGTGGTTCCTGCTCTGGGTGCCTTCAAGATCCTAAGAGACTAGCCTGGCCTGTGGTGGCGCAATGGATAAACTGTCAACCTGGAGTGCTGAGTTCGCCGGTTCAAAACCCCAGGCTTGCCTGGTTAAGGTATATACAAAAAGTAACTAAGAGTTGCTGCTTCCCACTCCTCTCCCCCATTCTCTCTCTTTCCTCTCTGTTTAAAAAAAAAAAAAAAATCAATAAAGAAAAACTTAAAAAAAATTCTAAGAGACTATTTGCAAGTAAACAATGGCCAGACCATATAATTCTAGCCAATAACAGGCCCAGGAAGCCAGGCTGCTAGAAGTCACACTTGTAGGGGCCTGGCCTGGTTGTGCAATGGCTAGAGCATTTGACTTGGAATGCTGAGGTCTCTGGTTTGAAACCTTGGGCTTACCTGGTCAAGGCACATTCGATAAGTAATCAATGAACAACTAAAGTGAAGCAACTATGAGTTGATACTTCTCATTCCACGTCCCCTCTGTAAAATCAAAAAATAAAATATTTTTAAAAAAAGAAAAAAAAAAGCCCTGGCTGGTAGAGCGTCGGCCTGGTGTGTGGAAGTCTCAGGTTCGATTCCTGGTCGGCACACAGGAGAAGCGCCCATCTGCTTCTCCACCCCTCCCCCTCTCCTTCCTCTCTGTCTCTCTCTTCCCCTCCCGCAGCCAAGGCTCCATTGGAGCAAAGATGGCCCGGGCGCTGAGGACAGCTCCAGAGCCTCCACCTCAGGTGCTAGAATGGCTTCAGCTGCAGAGGAGCAACACCCCAGAATGGGCAGAGCATCACCCCCTAGGGGGCATGTCGAGTGGATCCTGGTCAGGCGCATGCGGGAATCTGTCTGACTGCCTCCCCACTTCTAACTTTGGAAAAATACCAAATAAATAAATAAATAAAGTCACAATCATAGGAAGTCAAACAACTCTTGCAAACAATCAGCCTCTAAAGGGGCTCTGAGGGTAGACAGTTCTACCTGAGCTCAGATTGACCTGTGCTGACAGGATCTACTGCAGAAGGCCACTTCGCTTCCCACCTGCCGCCCAAGGCCTGACGTGCCCCGTGGGAGCTCAGCCTGCAAATGCAGGGACTTAATCCCCAACCCACCCTGGGGACCCCTCCACCAGAGAGAAGGGGTCAGTGGATAAATGCTTGAACCTGGAAGGACCTAGAAGAACCCAGCCCCCACCGAGAGAACATACTCCTTACTGGCATTTCCTGCTTGCCTCCTCCCTCTCTCCACCCCTTCCTCCTGTTTGCCCAGATCGCCTCCCAAATACACCACCAGCTTCAGAGACTTTGCCTTGGGCTCTGCTTGCTGAGGAACCGAGGCCAAGAAGTCGCTCAACATAAGGGGCTTTCTAATGCTGTCCCTCAGAGATTGTCCTGGAGGAAGGGGGACCTCCCACAGCTAGGGAGGCGCAGCGAAGGACGTACCCAGCAAAGGGTGCACCCTGTTTAATAGAGCAGCTCCACCTTCATGGTCACTTACTGGCGATCCATGCAGGTTCACTTTTTCAGAGGACTTGGGCTTTGACTTGTTGAAAGACCCGGAAAAGCGAGCCCCATGCCCTGGATTGTCCTGCTCAGGTGGAGTCCTCATCGGAGGTGGCATTACTGGGGCCTCGTCCCCAAGGACACACACAGAGCCCTCGGCCTGTCTGGTCATGAATCACATCATAAAGAAGGATGGGGTTAGCGCGTGCCCTTGGCTGGATATTTCTAATAAGTTTCCAAACATTCCTGTCTGGGATGATTTCTTCTTCCTGTAAGAGGATTCCCAGACATCAGAAATCTCTCTGGTTCATTAACTTTTGGTTCCCCTATAAATGTCAATGCCATCCCCTCTGTGGGATCCCAGCAATGTCTTTGAAGTGGCAGAGGCCATAAACAGGGCAGGGCAGGGAGCCCTCAGAGACAGCTCAGCCCCCTTGGAATCTAATTAGTCCCAGCTCCGCGGGCAGAGGCCCAGGATCAGAGGGCAGGGAGGCCCCTTCTCATTGGGACAAGGCGTGGAGGGCTCCTTCTCAAAGGTGTGGCCCGGTGTAGAGCAGACATGGGGCTGCTTCAGGACCTGGGGCTGGTGACAGTGGGGAGGAGGGGCTTCCACTATCTAGGCCAGGAGACCGGAGAGAACAGGCACCCAGACCAGAAGGACAGAGTCGTGTAGAGAGAGGTCTCTTGACGGATCTGTGACTCTTTGGCCCAGGGATAGCCAACCCTGGTGACCTGCCCGGGAACATGCCAGAGGGATAGTTTCGCCTCCCTCCTTCCCTCCCGTCTTCCGAAAGCTCCCCACAAGCAAGCCCTCTCCCAGAGGGTGAGGTGCAGGAGCCGAGGGACTGGGGGCGTGGGGGAGGCTGGGAGGGCAGCTGCGGATGGATCAGGGACAGAGCCGCCTGAGGAGTTGGCAGCGTCCTCCTCCGGGCTCCTCTGGCACTTTTCAGCTTCTCCCGCAGACTCCTGTTGTCGCTGTCTATGTACCTCCACCAGAGTGTGAGCGCCTTTATCCCCGAGTTGTCTTGGCTGACACCTGCTCGGTCCTTGCTGGTTGGGTGACTGAATCAGCAGCACTGAGGACTCTGCCCCTGAGACCTGGGGGGTGTGGGTCAGCAGCTCCAGCGGAGGGTAGAGGGCAGCCCAGGGCAGGAGGCAGGGCCACAGGCTGAGGGATGACCATGAGACCCTGCGTCCACTCAATGGACACGTACCAGGGAGACCCATGTGATGACAGCTACACCCAAGACCAGAAAGGCTCAGTCTCTGGGCTTGAGAGAGCCACCTGGACAAACGTGACAGTTCCCCCATAACAAAGCTGTCCCCAGGGCCTCTCTGAGCACAGAACGTTGTTAGTGAATGGGGGATTAGACAGGCTGGGAGGTGGGGGAAGCTGAAAAGCATCCTGGGAATGAACAGAACGGGACTTTTGGAGTGGGGAGGGTAATGTGCATAGACGAATCCAGTTCAGTGTTTAGAACAGAAATTTAATGCAAGAATGAGAAACCGGATTGGGTTGGAAAGCAAGCAGGAGGCCGTGGAGGTCCTGGGTGCCCACACCTGGACTTGTAATCAAGTCCTAGGCACTGAGGACCCCGGACAGGTTGTGAGCAAGAAAAGAGCATAGTCAGCTGTGCTTTGCGGTGGACTACTGCCAGGTCTTTAGGAGGCAACACCCAGATGGCCGTTACAATAATAATTACTGCGACAAGGCTACTTCAGGTGCAGCTTGCTTACCTGCAGATGGGATCTGGGTCCCAGCCCAGCGAGCTATGGAGCAAAGCTCCGAGAGCTCTCCCAGCCCCACGCGTGTCTCTGGGAAACACAGCCGGCTGTCTTCTCTCCAGGAGAGCAAAGCTCCGAGAGCTCTCCCAGCCCCACGCGTGTCTCTGGGAAACACAGCCGGCTGCCCTTCTCTCCAGGAGAGCAAAGCTCCGAGAGCTCTCCCAGCCCCACGCGTGTCTCTGGGAAACACAGCCGGCTGTCTTCTCTCCCAGGAGAGCAAAGCTCCGAGAGCTCTCCCAGCCCCACGCGTGTCTCTGGGAAACACAGCCGGCTGTCTTCTCTCCAGGAGCCCGTCCACCTGGAGAAGCTAATATGAGCACAAGGCCTGACCCAGCCCTTAGCTCCCTCTGTGCTCTGTTATTAAAAACCCAAAAGAGGCCCTGGCCGGTTGGCTCAGCGGTAGAGCGTCGGCCTGGCGTGTGGGGGACCCGGGTTCGATTCCCAGCAGGGCACATAGGAGAAGCGCCCATTTGCTTCTCCACCCCCAACCCCTCCTTCCTCTCTGTCTCTCTCTTCCCCTCCCGCAGTCAAGGCTCCATTGGAGCAAAGATGGCCTGGGCGCTGGGGATGGCTCCTTGGCCTCTGCCCCAGGCGCTAGAGTGGCTCTGGTCGCGGCAGAGCGACCCCGAACCACCCCACCCCCCCCCCCCGGAGGGGCAGAGCATCGCCCCCTGGTGGGCAGAGCGTCGCCCCTGGTGGGCGTGCCGGGTGGATCCCGGTCGGGCGCATGCGGGAGTCTGTCTGTCTCTCCCCGTTTCCAGCTTCAGAAAAAATACAAAAAAACAAACAAACAAACAAAAAACCCAAAAGATGTACTTGGTGGTGGAGTGGGGGTGGGGGCAGTCTGGAGTTGCCATGAGGAAGCAAATGGTTGCCTGCCAGTCCCCAGGAAAGAGCGACAGAGCCACCGAGCTCCATAATCCCTTCCACGGCATGGGCCTTGGAAACACTTGGGAATAAAGCCCCAGCATGGTCCGGACAGGACATTGATGGGGCGTCAGAGCGGTGGGGGCGCCTGCCCGCGGTCAGGACATGAGCCAGGGGCTCACCACAGGAGGGGGTGGCATTCCCACTGGGTGTTGATTGAGCACGGCAATAAACGGAAGCCGCGGAGGGAATACTGACAGCAGGAGCTTCGTGCATGTGATAGATCGGTGCTGGCCGACTTCCCGCTAAAGCACAGCAGCGCGTCCTGCCAGAGCCCCCGGGAGCCCCTGCCCCGTCCAGCAGCCACGTCGCTCCCCTCTTCTCATTAAAGAATAATCCTTCCATTGCTGAAGCTGCAGAGTGTGTGGGTGACGGCTTTAATGGTATTCTTTAATCGATGCGTTTTTGCGCTTTTGCTATAAAAGCAATTAAATTAAAAACAAATAATTCTCTTGATGGCAGATTGGGGACCTTCTCCAGCATAGGGACATTTACTGCTTCTTTCTTTCTTCCCCACGTAGGATTTAATAACGAACTATGCCTTTTCGTGGGAAACAAAATCAGCAGGTTTGGAGCAACCTAGCTGGGTTCTCCGAGGCCGAGGGAAGCAGGGTGGCCGAGGGACCCGTGACCTGAGGGCATGGGCCAGCTGCACAGCACAGGGACAGAGCCCTGCCCTCAGGAGGAAGGGCGCCCCAGGCCCCCACTTCAAAGGAGTGAAGGAGTCCCAGGTTGGATTAGGGGCAGGCAGGAGTGGAGGCCGCTTGTCACAATGTGAGCAGAGACACGCCTAGTCTTAATCAGAAAATGGTAGGACCAGGAATAGATCCCTGTCTCTCTTTAACCCAACTTCCTCCATCGGTAGACACTCGTCGCAAATAAACATTCAATCCAATGAGAACTTGGCCCACAAATCCATCCTTTGATTGTAAACTAACCCCGGGAAGGTGAAGGGTTTCATTCGCAGGCCAATGCTGACTGACTGTCATGGCCACCCAGGGACATGTGTGCAGTCTGAAGCCAGCTCCATGGGAAAGGATGCCAACACGGACGATGTCAGCCACAAGTACAGAGCGGGGCGTGCTGGCACTTGCGTCATGTATATTCCAACCAGGGACCCTACTCAGAAGTAATCCATTTGTCCAGGAAAATATCAATGCTATAACAACCACAGGCTCAGGATCAACAGAGTTGCAACTCCCAGGGGGAGGCCCATGTTTCTGTCTCCATCACAGAAATGAATTCTAGCAATGACTTCAGCTTCCCGGTCAGGTCGCTCAGCTGGACTCAGTCTTGCCTGTGAGAGCTATGGAGTGCTGGTGATGGTTACCACTCATCCATCCACTCCCCAACCCCACTGCTCATGGAGTAAACTGGGTGTTTCCTTAAACTTTTGGCAAAGAAGCCAGGGCTGAACCCTAGAGACCCTGCTTCCTGGGCTGCCAGTCCTTTCTAGGGAGGTCACCGGCCCTGGCCATAGGCTCTGTGACACGTATACACAGCCAAGAGCTTTCAGGCCTCCAGGTCTCAGGGTCAGTGGCTCCCACCCTGCCCATAAACTATCACTTTGAGAATTGTTTCCAAAAGGCCACCTGGCCTCTGGGGGAGTCCTTCTGGGAAGGGTGCTCAATCATAGATGGGTAGCGTCTTCCCTGTCCCTCTCTCTCTTGGATGAGCTTTGACCAATAGGCCCATCCTGAATAAAGTTCGGCAGATTCACAAACAAAGAGGGTATGCGTCACTTACAAAGCAAGTCCCTTGGGTACCAACCAGCTCAATATGCTAGAAAGGACTTCAATGTCCCCAGGAAGGAGGCACGTGGCTGGACAGAGAAGAAAACCAGGTCGGGCAGAGCCTGCCTTGGATGAGAGCGGCAAGAAGCGCAGGCCAAAGAGCACACGTGACGGGGGAAGTGTTAACACTACACTGTCAGGTGGGAAGAGCTGGAAACAAAAGAATGGACAGTTTCATTGCATTTCGCACGTGTGTATGTATGTGCACACACAGAGAGAAAAACTGAAAAGAGAGGAACTAAAATGTTCACGTTGTATCCTGGCCAGGAGGAATTGCTAATGACCTTGGGTTTGGGGCTATTTGTTTGGGTGGTTCATTTGCCTTCAGATGTTTGTACGTTTTCAAGGTGTTCTCTTTTGTAATAGAAAACCAAGTAAGCCTGACCAGGCAGTGGCGCAGTGGATAGAGTGTTGGACTGAGACGTGGAGGACCCAGGTTCAAAATCCCGAGGTTGCCAGCTTGAGTGTGGGCTCATCCGGCTTAAACGCAGGGTCGCTGGCTTGAGCATGGGATCATAGACATGACCCCATGGTCACTGGTTTGAGCCCAAAAGTTGCTGGCTTGAAGCCCAAGCTCACTGGCTTGAGCCCAAGTTGCTAGTTTAAGCAAGGGGTCACTTGCTCTGCTGTAGCCCCCCAGTCAAGGCACATATGAGAAAGCAATCAATGAACAACTAAGGTGCCGCAACAAAGAATTGATGCTTCTCATCTCTCTCCCTTCCTGTCTGTCTGTCCCTATCTGTCCCTCTCTCCGTCTCTGTCACACACACAAAAAAGGAAACCAAGTAAATGTTACTTTTAAATAATAACAGTCTGACTGGTGGTGGCGCAGTGGATCAAGCATCGACCTGGAATGTTGAGGTCGCTGGTTCAAAACCCTGGGCTTGCCTGGTTGAGGCACATATGAGAGTTGATGCTTCCTGCTTCTCCCCCTCTACTCTCTCTCTCTCTCTCTCTCTCATCTTTAAAATGAATAAATAAAAATTTAAAAAATAACTAAATAAATAATAACAAAAGGGTGTAAAAGGAAAACTTTCTAAACATCTTGAGTTTGAGGATTCTTAAGAACTATGCTCAAATAGAGCCTTATTCTATCTCATTTCAGAGATTTATTTATTTTCCTTAGGCATCTGTTTCCTCTCCCTATATCACCTAGTATTTAGATGATTTATTTATTAGACAAATTATTTCTTTCCCCTGGGCATCTTTTTCCTTTGTCTAAATCACCGAGTTCACACTTAGAGAAGCCAGGCCTATTTCTTTTATGATGGTTGGTTATTGTTTTCAGAGCAAGGGTGCTTAGCGGCCAACAAAGATGGTTGCGGTGCTGGGAAGAGATTTTTGGTTTCCTCTGCGGAAACTGAGATGCAGAGGGAACGCGAGGCAGCCTGGCGGAGCCCAGAAAATGGCACAGCTGGGAGGCGCCCACACTCGCCACCAAAGAGCCCGGCAAAGTGCCCAGCAGTGCCTCCCACGCAAGCGTGGGGGTGGAGAACGCCAGGCAACCTGCGGGACTCCAGTCAGCGAGACTCTAGCCGCGTCTGTGGCCGTGACTCATGCGTGCAGACACTCAAGCCTCTGGGACAGAGCCTCCCCACGCAGCCAGGGACTTGTTCTCTCTGAAACGCTGTGTTAAGTGCCGCAAGTGAGGAGCCTGGCTGGGCTGGAGGTGGGCGGAGAGATGGATCTGCCTGCAAATTGGTGAGTCCCACAGTCAAGGGACACAGAGGGACACTGAGATGGGACTGAGCATGGCTCCAAAGGCGTTTGGGGACACTGCACACCATGGGAAGATAGTGGCGACATCCACTGTGGCCCAGCAGTGCCTGCTGAAAGGTGCCTCCAGGCTCCATCCTGCAGCGTAAATCTCGCCCCAAAGCACTCGCCCTCGGTTTGTTTCAGTTCCAGCTCCCAGAGTCCCCCGCGGGGCGCAGCGTGGCACCCAGAGTCCTCCGGTCCTAAGGGGAAAAACAGAAAGAATGAAAAACAAAAAGAGCTGTCAAGAAATTAATTGAAAACAGCAATAAGAGTCTCATAAATATGCAATAAGACATTAATTTGCTCTTTTCTCCAAGACAGACTTGAAGGCTGCTGACTACCCCCATGCCCCCACCCCCTTTTCTGGGAGGAGCCGCTCCTGCCACTGGCGAACAACAGCTGTTTCCTCTCTATCAAAGCTTTCATAGCTGCAAAACAGCACAACCTCAGCCTGGGAGCCAGGGCCACTGATGTCACATGGTGTCAAGGGTGGCTCTTCTAGGAAAAGCAAGGAGAAAAATGCTTCCATCTATTATTGCATGTGCCTGGAAGAGGCTTTTTCGTTTTGTTTGTTCTGTGTCTCACAAGTCTGTATCAACTCCTGTGAAAGCAGTTTGAGTGACTCCTTTCTCGTGCGGACGATTAGACCAAACCGGGATCCAAGCATTTTAGAACTGGAAAGAAACCGGATCAGACTGCGTCCCCGGTGCCCTGCATGGCGCCCAGGACTTGGGGGCTTTCCCTCATTGGATGGTCAAGGTCACAGACACGTGGAAACCCAGGTCGCTGCTCCCAACTGGCGCTCCTGCATTCTCTCTCTTTCAGTTCTATTCAACAAACCAGAACAAAGAGAGGTGGCAAAGACGAGTGAGACAGAGTCCCTGCCCTCGAGGGACCAGTTTGGGAAAACAAGGACATAAATGACTATGAAGTTAAAAAATAATACGGATCATCCCAATCCTGGAAATAAGGCCACCAGAGGACAGTCTGTCCTTCAGCGTCACTTGGCCATTGTTTCCCAAGCCCACCCAAGGATTCCTTAATGACCTTGGCTATTTACCATTAATTAAGGGCTCAGACTCTGTGAAGTTGCATGGTAATGCGTAGATCAAGCCCAGTAAAGATATAAACAATTTACAAGCAATAGAGAAGATAACACCGAAGATTGATTATTTAATTGCCCTAGAGGACATTAACCAGTTTTGTTTTATTTTTCTAATTGTAGTAAAATACACATAACATAAAATTTTACTGCCTTGACCATGTTTAAGTACACAGCTCAGTGGCATTAAGTACATTCACATTGTTGTGCAACCATCACCACCATCCGTCTCCAGAACTCTTTTTATCTTTGCCAAACTAAAACTCTGTCCCCATTAAACACTAACTCCCTATCCCCTCCTGCCCTCAACCCTGGCAACCTCCCTACTACTTCCTGTCTCTAAGACTTTGACTACTCTAGGTGCTTCATATAAGGGGAATGATATAGTATTTGTCTTTGCGGCTGGTTTACTTCACACAGCATAATGTCCTTAAGGTTCATCCATGTTGTACCGTGTGTCAGATTTTTTGCCTTTGTAACACTGAGTATGTATGCTTATACATTTTGCTTATCCATTCATCTGTTGATGTACACTTGGGTTGCTTTCACCTGTTGGCTGTTGTGAACAATGTCTCTATAAACCTAGGTATACAAATATTTCTTGGGACCCTGACTTCAGTTCTTTTGGATATACACACAGTGGAATTGCTAGGTTATATAATTGGGTTTTTTTTTGTTGTTGTTTTTTTGAGGAACCACCATACTGTCTTCCACGGCAGCTAAACTATATATTTTACATTCGTACCAACAGTGCATAAGGATTTCGATTTCTCCTTATCCTCTTCAATACTCGCTATTTTTTATTTTTTTGATCCTCATGGGTGTGAGGTGATAACTCATCGTGGTTTTCATTGTCATTTCCCTAGGACTAGTAATGTTGACTATCTTTTCATGTGCTATTGGCCATTTATATACCTTCTCTGGAGAAATGTCTATTCAAGTTCTTTGACAATTTTTTTCATCAGTGTACTTGACATTTTTGTTGTTTAGTTGTAGGAACTCTTTATATAGTCTGAATATTAACCCTTTATCAGATACATGATTTGCAAAAGTCTCCTTCCATTCCGTGGGGTTTTCCCTCTGTTGATCATGTCCTGTGATAAACAAAAGTTTTTAATTTTGATGTAGTCTACCTTATCTATTGAGCATTCGATGTCATATCTAAGAAATCATTGCCAAATCCTCTGCATGAAGATTTTTCTTTGTTTTCTTCTAAGTGTGATAGTTGCAGCTCTTACCTTTAGGTCTTTGATCCACTTCGAGTTCACTTTTTTTTTTTCCAGAGTCAGAGAGAGGGATAGATACGGACAGACAGACAGGAATGGAGAGATGAGAAGCATCAATCATTAGTTTTTCGTTGTGTGTTGCAACACCTTAGTTGTTCATTGATTGCTTTCTCATATGTGCCTTGACCGCGGGCCTTCAACAGACTGAGTAACCCCTTGCTCGAGCCAGCGACCTTGGGCTCAAGCTGGTGAGCTTTTGCTCAAACCAGATGAGCCTGCGCTCAAGCTGGCGACCTCGGGGTCTTGAACCTGGGTCTTCCACATCCCAGTTCGACACTCTATCCACTGCGCCACCACCTGGTCAGGCTCAAGTTCACTTTTGTAGATGGTCTAGGTAAGAACCTTACTTCATTCTATTGCATATAGATATTCCATTTCTCCAGCACCTTTTGTTGAAAAGACTGATTTGTTTGTTTTTTTCATTAAATGATCTTGGCACTCTTGTCAAAAATCATTTTCTCATTCACATGAGGGCAACCAGTTCTGTTCTTTACTTTATTTTGATTGATCGATTGATTGATTTCAGAGAGAAAGAGGAAGGGGGAGAAAGAGAGAAGAATACTGATCTGTTGTTTCACCCATTTATACATTCATTGGTTGTCTCTTGCATGTGCCCTGGATGAGGATCAAACCCACAACCCGGATGCATTGGGACAGCACAACAAACAACTGACCTACCCACCAGGGCCAGTTTTGTCTTTTAACCTAGAAATTTTACTCAAACATTTTCTTTTAAATGATTATCAATATCCAGTTCCTCAAAATGCTTTTTGAACCAGCGTTACCATCTTACTGATTCCTTCATTCATGGCTTACTAAATTTTTGACGTCTGTCCATTCCATATTTTTTGAAAGCCATGTTTGGAAATGTTTGAACATCATGCTTTAACAGTAACATATAAAGGGCTGTAGGTGTCAGGGGAAGATCACTTCTAGCTGGGTGATTCAGACATTTTTTTTCCCTTTTGAGATTAGCCTTATGGATAATGGGTGGACTTCGGGGAGGTAGAAAAGGAGGTTTGGGGCACACATTTCAGACCCGAGGAATGGCAGGAAGAATGCTTTCTTACTTGCTCCCTTTCGCGTGTGTCTTATTAAAATCGGTGGGCAGTGCGGATGTGATACTCTGACGTGAGGAAGCCTGGGAGAACACGTCTGAGCTCTCATATGTTGTTCCTCATCACAGCCCTTCACACGGGCCCCCACTGCAGCTCCAGGTCAAGCCAGCACCTCCCACGCCCCCATCTGCCCCTCACTCCCAGCCCCTACCCCACACGAGGCTAAAAGGATCTGGGCATTTCCATCAACACTCCGGATTCATCTCAGCTTCTGCCTTAACACGCTTAACTAGGGAATCGTGTTTCCTGGCTGACTCCATCCCACCGCATGAGGCATCCATGAAATATCTCCCTGACAGACTCTAAATGTTTCCAGCATCGATCACAGGGATAAACCACAAACAAGCCCGAAACAGAGCAGCCATCTCTGGCAGACCCAAAGTGGTATTAATTGGAAAACTTATTCTAGCCACAGAGGATAAAACTGCAGCCCTCGAGTGACCTTAGCCGTGGCAAGTGTGTCGCCAGCCCCGGCTGATGGCCAAGCCCTCCCTTCTCTCGGGGCTCTTTACCCCGGAGGTTGCCCTGCCCCTGGTCGAAGCAAAGAATCAGAATTCAATGCTCAGGTGTGTGTTTTCTGAGGATCTCGGTGTGCACGTTCCTTCTGGGGTTTTTGAAATCACATTGCGTGGGCTCTAGGCTTTCCTAAATGTAACCCATGGCTCCGACCCTTCCTCGGGCTCTCAGTGGCCACAGCAGCCGGAATGTGGCTAGATATCTGGGTGTCCCGGCTCTGCCTGGCTGAGAGAGGGGCTGACCTCACCTCTCCTCCACTGGTAGGTAGTTCGTGCATAGGAGGAACCCAGGGGAAGAGCCCGAGCCCCCGTGTGCCGAGACCCACCGCCTCCCACCGCCCACCTTACCCCGTTCTTGAGCCTCCGCTGTCCAGACGCCCTGACTGAGGCCCCTCAGCCTTGACTCAGCCTCTACAGTGAGCACAAGGCACATCCCCCTGGGGCCAGCAGGGCTCCCTAAGGGCTGGAAAGGGAGGAGCCGGGCAGCGGAGGGAAGGCACAGGGGTCTCGAAGCGCAGCCGTCCGGGCTTCTCTTCAGCCCGAGTGACCTGCACGTCCTGTGTGCGGTTGAGGGCAGGCTCAGGGGCAGCAGACTGCATGTGGCTTCGCCCTTCTCCAGTGGATAGCCTTGAGCCTGTTTCCACATGTGCAAATGGTACCAATCAGAACACCTTAGAAAGCTGCTGGATGGGGAATGTAAAGCACTTAGCACCGGCAACCATTGGTCTTCAACAAATGTTTATTTCTTGTGGGTCGGAGGTGGACTCTGTTCTGTGTGTGTGTGTGTGTGTGTGTGTGTGTGTGTGTGTGTAGGAAAAGTACAAGTAGAAAAAAAGCCAGAGAACTTGCTCATCTCCCCAGACATTCTCTTTGCTGATCGATGTTTCTTTCAACTCATAACGGAGTTTAGTCCCGATTCCATATTCGCTTGTCCGGAGAATGATAAACTGTTACCTCCTTGGAGTAATCTCTGCTGCCTTCAGGCCAGCCCTCTCCACCTCAACAGATGGGATTACATTCGTCTTTCTACCCCTTCGGCAATTGAAAAGATCAATGACACATTAGTCTCCTTGCCTCTCTCTCCTGGGGGGAAATGCTGATGGTCCAGAATTAATGTGGCAATTGATTTACAGTGTGGTGTCTAAAGGCATGAGGACAAGTCCTCCCACTGCTGGGAGGGGAGAGGAGAAGGCCGCCCTTGGCCACTTGATGGAACTGACTCACAGGCCTGTGTTGTCTAGCCTGGGCAAGGAGCCCGCTGCAGAGGGCTGACTCATCTGGAAACTATGTCCTGGAGACTAGCGGGGCTTAGTCTTGAAGTCCCAAGGCCACGGCCACTTTCAAGTTCTATGGCCTTGACAACTGAGTTGACCTTTCCAGACCTCAGTTACTTCATCCACAAAATGGGGTCGAGATTCTGCAGAGAATGACTATGCAATGAAAACGGGATGAATTGTGTGAATGGATGTGCTTGGCAAAAGTTAATTTTTCATCTTTAAATGCAAGAGTAAGTGCAGTGGTCTTGAGTGCGAAACTGACCGAGTTACCTATGTGACAACTGAGGCCTAGAGAGGTGGAACCCGAGCAGTCGGTCAGTGAGGAGGACAGCCCAGCGTCTTCACTGCTGTTAGCACAGGTGACTGCCCCTGTTTCTCCCGGTTCCTTGGGAGCTAGAATAATATGCAGACGACAGGTTGGAGAGGGTCAGCTTCCTCTGGGATTCCCACAGGGGACCCCTTCTGTAATAGAACAGATGTTGACTGAGCACCTTCTGTGTGACAGATGCTTCTCTAGGCACCATGGGGGTAAAGGCAACACAACAGACGCAAATTCTGAAATGGCCGCAACCCTGCGGATTTGGTGTTTCTTCTTCTACCCTCCTGCCTTTCCCTCCCTGAACGGCGTGGGGCGGGACCCTGCCTGCCCCACTGAGACCTCTCCTTGAAGTCTGGTGCCTGAAAAGGCAGCGCTGGCCGGCTCGGGCAGGCCCAGCGTGCAGGTTGTTACAGGTCAGAGCCTTTGGTCTGAAAGGTTTCTCTAACCCAAAACCGAGCCTGTGTTTTTCCCACGATCTCTAGCTTATTTACCAAATAAAACACAAGCCCCCTGACGGAAGAGGTTCTGCCTGATTTACCATTGCTCCCGGCACAGAATGTGACAAACCGGGAGGGAGAAATAGTAAAGAAAAGGAACTGTGGGCCACAGTGAGGCCGCAGCACGAAGCTGACGGACGAGCGGACCGGGGATGCAGTCTGCGGCCTTTATCCGTAGCAGCACGGAGCAAACGGACCGAAGCTCTCGAATGCCCCGTATATCTGGGCAGGAGAGTGCGGAAGGCACCCCCCTTCCTTTGCCAGGTGGCGGACCGTGCCCAGTGGCTGTCTGAACTGTGGAGGGGGCTGGGGGTGCTCCACCTAAGAGCCTCTCCTCATGGAAAACAAGAAGTCCTGTGCAGGAGACACCTGAAATGTCCCCAACGTGAACACCTTGGCCATGTTCAGGGCACTTTCAAAACAAACAGAGAAAGCAGAACATTTCCTCCTCAGCTTCCTTTGCAACTGAAGCCTAGCACGTGACCCGGGCCCACTGCTCACATTTACCTACACAGGACTGCCATTCAGAGGCTCTGGGGAAATTCCACTCCGCTGGCAAAGGCTGCAGCTGAGCGGGGGCACAGGGGCTGCAGGACCGGGTTCCTTCTGCAGCGGCGACATGGCTATAGCAAGCTGCCATGGGTGCGGTCAAGCGGGTATCGGTGACATGGCTATAGCAAGCTGCCATGGGTGCGGTCAAGCCGGTATCGGTGGCAGGGGTGTTTTCCTCATGGGGGGGGACTGGAGGTTTAGTCTGAGTTCTCCAGATCCCCCACCCCCACCAACAGTCTGGGTACCCACGAGCTCCCCAATGTCATTTTAAAACTTCCTCTCCAACTCCACAAGCCAGAGCCAGCTCCTGTTGCTTGCCACTAAGCCCCTCAGTGACCGTCTCAGTCACGTTCACCTGGGCTGTCAGTTCTTGAGGTCGCGCCAATAGCAACAACAGCTGCTATCTGTGCCTTGCTTGCGACGGTCCTGGGGGCTGCGCCCGGGCTTTGTACGCACGGTCTCATAGAATTCTCACGCCGCCACGAGGTGGGCACTGTTCCTATCTGCACTGACAGTGGGAGGAAACAGCTGTCAGGGCGTGACAGGACTTGGTCAAAGTCCTACAAGAGGGTAATTCAGGGTGGTGACAGTAGACGAGCTCTTGAGGCTAAACATGGATTCCAAGACAGACGGAAGAGGTCAACAGGAAAGCCCTTCGTTCTGCTCTCCACAGCGGGGTGGGCAAAATTCAGTGGGCCACTGGGCCACTTTGTCCTCACAATACTGCCTCCTGAAGTAAGGACCAGTGACATCCCACCCCGTTCACAGATGGTGAAATAACACGACGATATTGCATTGTCCGTGGATTTTCCCAGGATGGCAGAGATGATAGACAATGGGACATATTGTTACCTCACAGGTGTATTCTCTGAGCCCCACCCGGATGGGGGGGGCGGGGGGGGGCAGCAGCACAGGGACGACGCTGCAAGCCTGCACTTGCCGAGCGTCAGTGCGCAGGTCTGCGTCTCCAACACAGGCGAATACACGTAATTCTTCTCCATTCATTTTAAGGCACTTATTTGATTTGCATAATTCCAAGGCAAATAAATCTTAGCATTAAGGCTGATTTGGCTGATTTGATGTGTGATGCAGACAGCCGAATTATGAATAAGGTTATTTTATCAGCTTCTTTAAATTTTCTTTTCTCTGGTCTACAATTTTTTTTATCCTGGGTTGATCTCTCTGTTATTTATAAGGGCTTCATTCCGATCTGTCATGGCTGCATTAACAGGACAGCTAATGAAGGCTTAGATACAGAAGTCTGCCTTTCATTTATCCTCAACAGCAAAATTAATAACGCCGCAGAAAAATAGCTCCCTGTGCTGGAACTTCTCTAGCCAATCCTGAGTCACCCCAAATCTGTTTTGCCATGTTTTCCAGTATTGGGGCTCAGCTGCAAACTCGAGGAGACAGTGCCCGACTTCAACCGCCACCTCCTGACGGCCCAGCTCATTGCCTAGAGGCTGGGATGGGAGTGCCTTCTCCCACTCGTTCCCTCCACACATTTAGTGAGCACTTTGAACAGGACGGGCTCAAGGATGTAAAACAGACTCAAGGTCACAGTCAGATGGATCATGGCACCACGGTTGGCCAGTGTAAGAAAAATATCCCAGCCAAGTATCAAGGTTGGAAGCAAGCTGGAAAGATGATCTGCTTTATCCTGTTGCCTCTGGGAAGGTAACCCTCCCAACCAGTTTTTCTATGACATAAGGGCTGCCAATTGCAGGTAATATCAATATCACAGATAGTGACTTTGAATGATAGAATTTACTGATATATGTGTGTCTTGGCTTCCCCAAGGTTGTCAGAATACTGTACCACAAACTGAGTGGCTGAAACAATCCAGATTTGTTGCCTTACAGTTCTAAGAGGTTGGAAGTCCAAAATCAAGGTGTTGGCAGGGGTGGTTCCTGCTGTGACTGTAAGGGCGGGGTCTGTTCCAGGCCCCTCTCCTCGGCTTGTGGATGGCCACTTCTCCCTCTGTCTCATCACACTGTTTGTCTTCTGTGCCCCAATCTCTCCTTTTTATTTTATTTTTTTTTAAGTTTTATTTATTCATTTTAGAGAGGACACAGAGAGACGGAAGGGGGGAGGAGCAGGAAGCATCAACTCCCATATGTACCTTGACCAGGCAAGCCCAGGGTCTCGAACCGGCAACCTCAGTGTTCTAGGTTGATGCTTTATCCACTGCGCCACCACAGGCCAGGCCTAATCTCTCCTTTTTATAAGGACACCAGTCATATTGGATTAGGGCCCACCCTGATTACCTCATTTTAACTTGATTACCTCTCTAAAGACCCTATTTCTAACTCAGGTGACACCCTGAAGCACTGGGGCTAGGACTTCAGCATGTGAATGTGGCAAAGACACAACCCAACCCGTAACAGTGAGTGTCTCTGAAGCTGGTGTTTTGTTTATTACTTAGAAAGTCACAGAGGTAGAAGAAGTGAGCCAGCTAGGCTGCGTGGACTCAGGAAACAAGTTACAGAGGCAAGTTACAGAAGAAGGGCCCTTGGAGCTTAGGAGAGAGAAAAGCAGAGTGGGGAAAGGCTCAGATATGAGAGAGAGAGAGAGAGAGAGAGAGAGAGAGAGAGAAACTCTGGGGAAAGAAGGGGTGAGGAAAGAAGACAGTGCTCAAGAGAAAGATAGCATGCTTCCGAAGCTGGTTTAACTAAAACTCTAAAACAGCCTCCAGTCAGAGCCCTGGAGAGAAGGTTAAGAATCTGTGATTCAAGTTCTAAATCAGCCTCTTCCCCCTCTCTGGGCCTGAGATTCCTTCTCTAGAGCGTAAGCGATGTGGACTGGGCCTCCAGACCCTCTCCCGTTTCCAGGACTGGGCTGCTGATGAAATGAGGGGAGTTGAGGCAGTTTCGTAGTGAGGGTCATGGCGAGTCTGCACCACTCACCAGCACAGTGATCCTGAGCAAGTACTGATCTTCTGAGCTGCAGGGCTTTTTAAACCATAAAATGGGGATAGTGATAGCACCTACTTCAAAAAGCTTGTGGCCTGACCTGTGGTGGTGCAGTGGAGAAAGCCTTGAGCTGGGATGCTGAGGTCGCCGGTTTGAAACCCTGGGCTTGCCTGGTCAAGGCACATATGGGAGTTGATGCTTCCTGCTCCTCCCCCACTTCTCTCTTTCTGTCTCTCACTCTCCTCTCCTTTCTAAAATGAATAAATAGCTAAATATATATGTGTGTGTGTATATATATATATATATATATATATATATATTTTTTTTTTTTTTTTTTTTTTTTTTGGTATTTTCCTGAAGCTGGAAACGGGGAGAGACAGTCAGACAGACTCCCGCATGCACCTGACCGGGATCCACCCAGTACGCCCAACAGGGGCGACGCTCTGCCCACCAGGGGGCGATGCTCTGCCCCTCCGAGGCGTCGCTCTGCCATGACCAGAGCCATTCTAGCGCCTGGGGCAGAGGCCAAGGAGCCATCCCCAGTGCCTGGGCCATCTTTGCTCCAATGGAGCCTCGGCTGCGGGAGGGGAAGAGAGAGACAGAGAGAGGGGGGGGGGGGTGGAGAAGCAAATGGGCGCTTTTCCTATGTGCCCTGGCTGGGAATCGAACCCGGGTCCCCCGCACGCCAGGCCGACGCTCTACCTCTGAGCCAACCGGCCAGGGCCTGTATATATATATATATATATATTTTTTTTTTTTTAAGGTTGTGAAGACTAATAAGGCCTGTGAATTGCCTCCTGGCACATGGCTGTCACTCCATGTATGTGAACTGCTGATGTTATAACTGCTGTTATTAGTATGTTATTAGTATTAGGAGTCAGGCTTTGGATCTAGCACTCAGCTCTCCGGTGAGGCCGCAGGGACCTATCGGGTAGCTCACGTGGAGTGACATGCTTTAGCTGGCAAGACGCTTGTGAACCTTCTGACATATCTTCCCCATCTCCACCTTATCCACTCTACTTAGCACATTCACATCACTGGAGTTAGGGCTAGGATTTCAGGTTACTCCTTACCCTGTATTTTTATCATTTGATCATCTCATTTAACACAGCGCTCTGGAGCAGCCACGTAAACCTGGCCCTGCGATCTCACTCTTGTGTGAATGCTACCTGTTGGAGGTCTGTAGCAATCGTCTGGCTCTTACCTTCCTGGAACCATCAGTGATTTTCTCCTGTGTGTCCTCAACTAGATTGTAAGCAAGTTGAGGGAACAATCTGAGTCATCTTTCTCGGATTTGGCAAAGCTTATTTACTGATTCCAACAATGCACCAGCCCCTCTTTCATATCTCATAGAATCCTCTCCACCATCTGATGAGGCAGGCGATGGCACTCCTTGGTCACAGGTGAGTCCCTGAGGTTCAGAGGTCACACAGGAGGCAGTGGTGAAACCAGGCTACAATTCTACCTGTGTCTGACTCCAAGGCCACCACCCAGCACTGAGCTTCCTCTCTGAGCCTCACCAGCTCAGTGGATCTAGACCCCTCCATCTTGAGCAAGGTTTTCCATGGCCTAGGTGAGCATCCCAGGCCCTCCTGGGATTTCCATTTTCCAAGAACTTGTTTTTTGGAGGAGGGGAAAAAGATGAGGCTAACAGCGGTTAAATCTGGAACTTAAAGGTTCTTTACCTTACAGAGCCTGCTCACAGAAGGCCCATCAAGATCTTCAGAAAATATTGACTAGATTCCTACTGTGCTCCACTATGCTCAAATGAAGAAATGGAGGAGACACTCTTCCTGTCTTTGAAAAGTAAGAGTAAAATTTACAATGCAATGAGGTAAGTACTCTAATGTGGGAGTCACAGGACTTTCCCTGTCACTCCAGAAATGGTCATCAGCACTCAGAACGGAGACTCAAGAATCATCAAATCCTCTCCCAGCTGAAGCAGAAAACAGTTAGGGGTCAGACTCCTCCTCCCACCACCACCCTAGCCCCCCCCCCCACTTCTCCCACTTAGATAAAGCGACTGACTCCCTGTCTACCCACCACAGAGGCAAAACAGCAACTGGGCAGAGAAAGGGGATGGAGTGGGGCAGCCTGTCCTCCCACTCCAGTGTGGCAAGGCTGCTTGGGCCAGTGGTCATCCTCTTCCTGTGCTCGTGTTCCCCTTCAGAGGCCTTCCTTACAGGTCACAACGTGAGCACCAGCTTTTCTGAGGGTTCTTTAATCACTGATCAGGCTTTAAGATCATCAGATACCCTGGAGCTACAATGGCCAATATGGTGGCCATTAGCCACACGTGGCTACGGAGCCCTTGAAATGTGGTGACTCAACTGAAATGTGCTGTCAGTGGAAAACATAAACTGGATTTTGAACTTCGTTGGGGACAGGTAAAATATCTCAGTAGTATTTTTTTTTTACCTTATTTTTCTTTTTTTTTTTTTCTTTTAGAAGGGAAAATTTCTTTTATTTTATTTTATTTATTCATTTTAGAAAGGAGAGAGAGAGGGAGAGAGAGAGAAACAGAGAGAGAGAAGGGGGAGGAGCAGGAAGCATCAACTCCCATATGTCCCTCGACCAGGCAAGCCCAGGGTTTCGAACCGGCGACCTCAGCATTTCCAGGTCAACACTTTATCCACTGCGCCACCACAGGTCAGGCCTCAGTAGTATTTTTTAAATTGATTACATGTTGACATGATAATATTTTGGATGTATTATTTGGATAAATACAATGAAGGATATTAAAATTAATTTCACCTGTTTTACTTTTTAGTGTGACTACCAGACCATTTAAAATTATAGATGTGACTCACATTACATTTCTAATGGGCAACACTGCTATGGAGGTTAAAAAGCCAAAGCTTGCGAGCCCAGCAAAGCTTTGCACCACCTGGAACCACAAGGGGGCGGTACTGCAGCGCCGAGCTGCCTCGGATGTCTTGTAAGGGTAGTTTTAAACTTTTTTCTAAAATTTTAAATGGTCCATATTATGTTATCCTTAAGTTTAATCATAATAATAACAGTGATTTCCCTAGAGCAGGAGTTGCAAACTCCTGAATTACAACATTCATGACTGGAATTTTAAGGAAGCTGCTAGTTC
Source organism: Saccopteryx leptura (assembly GCF_036850995.1). Lineage (NCBI taxonomy): Eukaryota > Metazoa > Chordata > Mammalia > Chiroptera > Emballonuridae > Saccopteryx > Saccopteryx leptura. Next base: position 69,747,754 of record NC_089513.1, read on the forward strand.
CACTATCACAGCTAGGCAAGGACTAGAGGCAAAAATTCTAAGCAACCCACCTACCTGCACATTCATAAGGGACTGGTTAAATCAACTAAGGCACAGCTATAACATGTAATATGTTGTAAGTATTACAAAGGATGTAAATAAATACTTATCGACATGGAAAGACACTTCGCTAAACTCTGTGGAAAAGGCCAGGTCCAGAATTCTATACCCAGTATGTATGTCAATTGTACTTAAAAATGAAAAGAAAAAAAAAAAGCTAAAAGCATACATTTGGAAAGACGATGGACTGAAAAGATGTCTAAGAGATGAGGCCATCTCTGGACAGACTATGGGTGGCTTTCTTTCCTATTTCTACAACTGCTTTACAATTAATTTTTTAAAAGTGATCCTACCCAGTCTTCTTTTCGAAGGCTACCTTTCCCAAACTGTCCTGAGCCCTTGCGAAAGGAAGAACCAGTGTTAAAACCTTGACACTACCTAGCTGGGTTTTCACCTTGTTCTTCCTCGTCCTCTAACCCGTGCGCACTTCCCTTCCCCTCCAAGCCCGCGGAGCCCTCCACGGGGTCCCGTGTCGCCTCTCGGTCCCTGACCCACTGCCGGGAGCCGACCCTGCCCGGCCACCACGTTGCGGTAAAACTAACACAAGACCTGGCCGATGTATCCAATCAGAATCTCAAGGCTACATCCCTGACACAAAGTGATCGGCCAGGAACCGACGCTCCGAGGACGGGCTGCAGACCCGGCAGCCCGTGCCGCCCGGTCCGGAGCGCCGGTCCCGGTTCGGGAATCAGCACCTGGGCGGGGCTCGGGTTGCGGGAGCAGAACGAACGCTTCCCGTTCACAACGCGGAGGCCGCGCCGCCAAGTTTGTCCCTCCGGTGACGCCGTCCGGGCGGGCGCGTTGTCATGTGATAAGGGAGCGCTGGAGGCCGGTGCCGGAGGAGGCGGTGGCGCACGGCCGGGACCGGGTCGGGGGCCCAGCTGGAGAGATGGAGGCGACTCTGGAGCAGCACTTGGAGGACACGTGAGTGGTGCGGCCCTCTGGCCAGCCTGAGGTCGCGGTGGGGGCACTTGAGCGGGACAAAGGGCGCGAGCTGCGGGTGCCGGCCCGGCGGCTTGGGGACGCCGTGCGACGCCCAGGCGGCGGGGTCCGGCGGTGGGCAGGGTCCCGGGGCCGCAGGGAGGCCGGTGACCCGGATTGAAAACCGGCCGGGGCTCAGTCCCCTCTCTTTGGAGCGCGTCTCCGCGGCCCGAGCCCCGAGCCGCCCGGCGTGTGTAACTTGTCTCGGGACGGGGGCGGCTGCGCCAGGGTCGGGAAACGGGCTCATTGGGGAGGATGTACCCGTGCAGGCGAGCCCGGCGGTGTACACGCGCGCGCGCGAACACATCCCCTGTGTGCAACCACTTACTTGGTAATAAAGAAAATGGAAGATAGTCTTTTCAGTTCTTCAACGAGGAATATCTACGTAAAACCCAAAAGAAGAGGTTGTACAGAGAAACACCTCCGTCGCAACCAAGCCCCCAGCTTCCCACCCTGCCAGGAGGCAGCCGTGTTGAGGTCTCAGCAGTTTTACCTGAAGAGTGGACTAAAGCATGCGTTTGTACTGAGGGCAACAGAATTCTGAATGTTGCAACGTTGGTGGCCCTCCAGAACTCCTTGACACAGTCTTTTCTGTCATCAGAGAGAAATTGGTTTAACTATTTAAATTAATTAATGTAGTTTTTCTTGGGGTTGGGAGGGTGATAACGAAATAAGGTTAGAAACACTGATTTAAAACTCTTACTACAATGCCTAGTACTTAAAATGCCTGTGTGTGTTTTGTTGTAATTATTTAAACTCATTTTCCGACCTCATGTGTTCCTGGAATTAGGATGAAGAATCCATCCATTGTTGGAGTCCTCTGCACAGATTCACAAGGGCTTAACCTGGGCTGTAAGTGTCTCCTGCCAGCCCTTTGGTGGCTTGCAGAGCATTCATTGGATGTTGACTGGGAGTCAGTGTGTTCATACCTTGCTACTTTCTGGCTACTTTTGTGAGAGTAAAGATTATCTCCAAATAAGGAGATTAGAAAATTGAAATTTATAAAGGTAGAACATTCCTTAAACTACACAGTTGTTTCTACTAAAATAATTGGACTCATTTTAAAGTGGGTCAAGAAAGGACTTCAAAGGATGATAGTGGTTTCAGTGATTAAATGTGTACCATCTGCACAGACTGCTAGGCTTCGGAGACTCATTTCTGACTTTTCCATTAGGCCTGCAAAACACTTTTTCAGTCTAACTACACTTAACAGTAAGCAAGTAGGCAGTAAAATGGGGCTTCACGGTTGGACCCTCCTGGGTTCAACCCTCTGCTCTTCCATTTGCTTGGACCAAAAAGAACTTTTCTGAGCCTTGTTTTTTGTTATTGTTTTGTTTTGACTGGGTTTTTGTTTAATAATGATAATAACGATTGAATTGCATTTATTGAGCTTTTACTATGTGCCAGGCACCATTCTAGTGCTTTACACTATCTATATTATTTACTCCTCGTAACATGATGTAAATAAAGAAATTAAGTGATTGAGCTGGGATTTGAGTCTGGCTCCAAAGCCTCTTAATCACAGTACTACAAGGTTCTATATTATATGTGTAGATTGGAGCACACAACCCGGATGTAATGCTCAGTTAAACGGCAGCAATTACAGATGAGGAAACATATCCAGAAAGGCAAATAACTAAAGCATTCGGCTGATTACTATCAGAACTAGTAAGCCCAGGACTCCTTACTCCTGTTCGCCACAGAACTTTTTAAAGCTTTGAAGTTTTGCTGGGAGGTGACTGAAAGGAGCCTGTCCCTGCAACTCAGGTTTTACATGCAAAGAGGTTGGGAGAAGAAAGGTGGATGGAGGGGGCATGAGGGCGCTTGCCAGGCTCGCTAATGGACATTCAGGTGAGGAAACATAAAACTAGGTGAGTTCCTTCGAGAAACCTTCAAGGCCCGAAGGACGGCACTGTCTGTCCAGTTAATGCTCTTTCTGTGTAACAACAGTCAACCCGTCAGCTCTGCCGTAGTAGCGTGTCTGGTACCTGACTTTGTTTTAGGCAGGTATGCTGGTGTTGCCTTTATACATGCAAATATGTACACTTAGTCATTTTTGTACCTGCCAGCCAAGATTTGGTTATTATCTGCAGGCTAAAACAGACAGTAAAAAGCCAATTCTATGGATAGTGGAAAAGGGCCAGCTTATTCAAGGGGCACTAATTGCTCACAGAATATCCACATATGCTGTCAAGGTGGTCTCCTCCAAGACTTTTATGTGCTTTGAGGTTGAGCTCAGGAAAAGGAAATCTGATTTCCTATGAGGAATTAGTTTCAACAAGTCTGTTGCCCTCGCTGACTGCTTTTTGTCGATCTCACTTCTGAATTTTTTTGTTGGTTTCAGCAAGGTTCCTATAAAATGGATTTATGACTTTCAGGTTGACTTGAATTACAGCTTCCTTACATGTTTGAGAAGGTGTTTAGAGATGGTGATGGGAAGGACTTTGAAATGGAGTGTCTCTTATGGCTTTGTTGATTTAAGAACTGATGTCTGGCTTTCTCACTGATGTAACCAGCTGAGTACACCAGAGCAAAATCATTTCATGTCAGGAACGAACTGAAGAGACCATGAACTGAAGTCTTGTTGTGAATAATTCAATGAGAGACACTGCTACAGCTCTACACATTTTTTGGACATTTGGGTAACATGATAGCCTCTCTGTCTTGCAGGCCGGGGGACCCTGTCAGATGAGCACGCAGGGGTGATATCTGTTCTCGCCCAGCAGGCAGCTAAGCTAACCTCAGACCCCACGGATATTCCTGTGGTGTGTCTAGAATCAGATAATGGGTGAGTAGAAGTCAGCTGGACCTTGCTTTTCTTCTTATTCAGAAAAGTCCCTGGGAAGCTTGCCTGGGGCCTGCCCTGTGCTCCTTGGTGAGTCTTCGCCCTTTCCAAACACACATGGAGTGACCCATGAAGCTAATGGGCTTTCAGACCACAGTGACATTTAAATCAAGAGAAAGAAATGTCCTGAAGAAGTGTCTGTCAAGAAAAAGAAAGTGAAATAGAGGAAGGTCAATCCAAGAACAGAAACTGCTTCTGTAGTAGTAGAAATACTAAAGATATTCCGAGTGAATGTGTGCAGAGTAACGGTGACACAGCAGAATACAAACTGTGTACACTCTCAGCACAGTTTTGTAAAGAGAAAATGTACAATAAATAGTATGCATGCAGATCAGATAAAACCAGGGAGATGTTACCAGTGGTTGTCTCTGTCTGGGGGGTTATAGGGCTCATTTCATTTTTATTGTTTATACTTTTCAGTATTTCCCAAATGTTTGGTTGTGTTCATATATTGCTGTTATACACAGGAAAATGATAAATATGTTTTTAGTTGTGTCCTCAGCCAGACCGCAGCTTTGACCTCCCCGGACCGCTTCGCCTTGTAGGAACATCCTGATCCAGAGGCACGACGGCATCACGGTGGCCGTGCACAAGATGGCCTCCTGACGCCGTGCGCCCCGCGGCTGCCGGAGCGACGCGCTGTCCGTGCGGACTGGTCTACACACTACAAACGCGTCAGTAGTTAGGCTGTTCCCTGAGTGAGCTTTGCGCACTTCTGTATTAAGCTTAGGTTAAGTGCTGGGTCCAGGTGACTCTGTATATAGAATTCTGTCATGTTCAATAAATCTGGTTGGAGGAAAGTTTGGATCTTTTCTGCATTCTTTAAACTTATCAAATGTTCATTTTTCCAGTTATCAAATTGTAATTTTTTAAAAAAGGTCTTGGCTCCAAATTAGTCTCTTTTTCAGAATCTTCCTGAAGTATATATTGATATATTCTCACAAAAGTGTCTGTGGATATTTAAAACAAATCAAGCATATTCCTACGTCATAGTAAAATATAACGGTGAATATCATGAAGCACTTCCTAGCCGCCAGGAACTCATTCTCACTTAGAGCCCCCATGGTCGGCCCTCTTTGCCCCGTTTCCATTTCTGTAGCAAAGGCTAAGGGGACCAGCGGTCACCGTGCCGTGGCGATGAGAGTCCAGCTCAGAGCCTGTACTCTTAGCGCAGACCGCTGGGAAACAGCCAGAAAAACAATCTGCTAGTATTTGAAAGTACAGAACATGATCTTGACCCTCCGCAGTTCACCACTGAGTGCTGCCTGAGCATGCGGGGAAGGCCCCGCTTTGGTGAACTTGAATGCAGCTTCTGTTGCTCGTTAGCAATTTAATTGACAGTATAAAAAATTCTAGACTCTTACTATTATTTATTCAGAAATACCAAGCATCTAGAAAATACTACGTGAGGATGCAGAGGTTTGAATAAGACGTGGCCCCAGCCTCTGAGCTGTACTCTGAAACGGACATGCGTGAAGTTGTCTTCGCCACGCCGGACACGCAGCCTCAGTTTTATCGTCTGCCCCACTGGCCTGGTGCTTCGAGGGCCCACTCTTTGTCTTGCAGATGTGTCCCAAGCACCTGAACAGTCCTCGAACATAGCCACTGAATAAGTACCTGCTGAATAGACGAACATGGCAGACACGGAGTTTGTGGTACGGTGGGGCCTGTCCAGGCGCAGGGAGTGACAATGACAGACAGGTGGTAGACCAAAGGGATGGTTAGTAAAACCAAAGGCTTTAGTTTGGTCTGTGAGGGAGAAGGTGAAGGAGCTGGGAGGGAGGGCCGCTACCTCAAGAAGTTTGAACATTTCCTTTTTTTTTTTAAGGATCCTAAGCCTTACCCTATTAGAAGGATGGGGTTTGCAACAGGTGAGTCAGAGTTCAGCTTTAAGATTAATCTGAGGCAGACCGAGTTCATTTTCTCAAAAAGAAAAACTTCCTCTTGTTTATATTTCTCCAATTCCTCGGCCACAGTAATGACCTTGATGAATTTTTGCTGCATGCTAGATACATGTTAAGCTATTTACATACATTTAGCTTATTTAATCTTTTTTTTTTTTTTTTTTTTTAGTTTAAAGATTTTATTTATTGATTTTACAGAGGGAGGGGTAGTGAGAAGTATCAACTCATAGTTGCTTCTCTTCAGTTGTTCATTGATTGCTTATCACACGTGCCTTGACTGGGTAAGCCCTGGGTTTTGAACGGTGGTATCAGCATTCCAGGTCAGTGCTCTATCCACCGCGCCGCCACAGGCCAGCCTAGCTCATTTAGTCTTAATCATAGGGGATAGTCGCGTCATTTTCATAGAGGAAGAAATAGCCTCTGCAAGATAAATTAGCTCAGAATCAAATCCGAGAGACTAAAAATAATCAAATTGGCAGAATGGGAACAAAAGGCAATGATTAAAGACAACCGAATCATCTAGTTTAGAAGGTAGGAACCGCGTGCCTTTCAAGTCAACAGAGGAAGGGCTGCAGAGAAAAGCTGGCTGGGTGTGAGGTTGGACCTGTCAGAAGGACTGCGGACAGGGCCTCAGTGCTCAACAACAAACGTGCTGGGTGCCCACTAGGAACCAGACACGGGCTGACCTCCCTTCGGGCCCCCACCCACTGCATTCAGAACGAAAGCCGAAGTTCTCACCAAGGGCTCCCAAGTCCTGCGCGATCCAGCCCTGCCCACCTTGTGCCCATCTCATGCCGCCCTCCGCCTGCACACACCCCTCTGTCTAGCACAGTGCCGGCAGAGCAGGCAGCATCCCTGAGGGAAAGGAATGCCTGCACGTCCTTTCTTCTTTGTTCTTCACATCTGTTGAGGTTAGGGCGGAGTGCACCCACTTCTACTGATGAAACAGACCCGTGCTGGAGAGATCAGGGATGGAAAAGGCAGGTCTCAGTCTGCAGAGCTGAAGCTGACGTAGGAGCATGTGAGGGTTTCAGAAGACCACCCTGTGATGGTTAATTTTTTTTTTTAAGATTTTATTTATTCATTATAGAGAGGGGAGAGAGAGAAAGAGAGAAGGGGGGAGGAGCTGGAAGCATCAACTCCCATATGTGCCGTGACCAGGCAAGCCCAGGGTTTCGAACTGGCAACCTCAGCATTTCCAGGTTGACTTTTTATCCACTGCACCACCACAGGTCAGGCTGTGATGGTTAATTTTATGTGACAACTTGACTGGGCCTCAGGGTATCCAACTATTTGGTTAAACATGATGTCTGGGTGAGTTTCTAGGTGAGATTAATCTTTGAATCACAGACTGAGCAACATAGATTGCCCTCAAAGTGGAAGGGCCTTACCCAGTCCACTGAAGGCCTGAACACAACCAAAGGCTGAGTAAGAACAGTCTCTGGCTGAGTGTCTTTAAGACGGGATGTGGGTCTTCTGCGTCTGGACTCAGACTCAGACTGAAACTACACCATCAGCTCTGACTGCAAATCTTGGACTACGCAGCCTCCATAATCACATGAGCCTATTCCTTAGAGTAAATCCTCCCTCCTTGTCTCCACTCCCCCCCCCCCCATAAATCTCCAAGACTTTCTATTGGAGGTTGATCACATAGGCATCCTCTCCCTGGAATTTGCCCAAAAGTCTAGACTCCCAGAGGATAAGGAAATGTTCAGCATAAACCATATTGTTTGCACAAATAATTGAGCACAGTGATCTGCTCTTACAATTTAGGGAATTGTAGAAACCCAAGATCTGTGATCCCAGATCAAAGGGCGGGCAGCCTCCTAAGCAAGCCTTTCAGAGGATGAGTCTCTCGCTAGTATGATGCCTCTTTTCTGTACCAGGATGGGATGAGGACAGGGAAAGCTTCAGCTAAAAATAAAATATATATATATTTTTTTGTATTTTTCTGAAGCCGGAAATGGGGAGAGACAGCCAGACAGACTCCCGCATGCACCCGACCGGGATCCACCCGGCACGCCCACCAGGGGACGATGCTCTGCCCCTCCTGGGCATCGCTCTGCCAAGACCAGAGCCACTCTAGTGCCTGGGGCAGAGGCCAAGGAGCCATCCCCAGCGCCCGGGCCATCTTTGCTCCAATGGAGCCTTGGCTGCGGGAGGGGAAGAGAGAGACAGAGAGGAAGGAGGGGGAGGGTGGAGAAGCAGATGGGCACTTCTTCTATGTGCCCTGGCCAGGAATCGAACCCGGGTCCCCCCGCACGCCAGGCCGTCACTCTACCGCTGAGCCAATCGGCCAGGGCTAAAAATAATATCTTTTAATTCTAGATGGTAGTGGTGTATTATACACTAAGTCCCTAAGTGCTAAAAATTATTCCTGGGTTATATTTGCCAGTGGAGGGAGGTCGATGGTGGTGACTTAGGAATCAAGCTGCAATTCTTTTTTTTTTTTTTTTTCTGAAGCTGGAAATGGGGAGAAACAGGCAGACAGACTCCCGCATGTGCCCGACCGGGATCCACCCGACACGCCCACCAGGGGGCGACGCTCTGCCCCTCCAGGGCGTCGCTCTGCTGCGACCAGAGCCACTCTAGCGCCTGGGGCAGAGGCCAAAGAGCCATCCCCAGCACCCAGGCCATCTTTGCTGCAATGGAGCCTTGCTGCGGGAGGGGAAGAGAGAGACAGAGAGGAAGGAGAGGGGGGGGGGGGGTGGAGAAGCAGATGGGCGTTTCTCCTGTGTGCCCTGGCCGGGAATCGAACCTGGGACTTCTGCACGCCAGGCCGACGCTCTACCACTAAGCAAACCGGCCAGGGCATCAAGCTGCAATTCTTGCTGAATAGCTTTCAGGCCAACCGTTAGAAGGTTAGAGGTTAAGGGACTTATTTATATCTCCCAGTGGTGGCCCAAGGCTTCTTTGCTCTTGATATTCGGCAACACCTGATTAATAAGAACCATTAATAGTACCAACCGTGGGTCTAATAATGTGTAGTTGTCATATTTACATATAGTCAGTCCTCACAACAAACTTGCAAAATGGTATTAACTACATTTTACAGGTACAGAGAGACATACTCAGAATAGGTAAGCGGCCAAAAGTCTGCAGGCTTAAAAGATGGCAAAGTTGAGATTCTACCCAATTCTGCATTTCTCGCGGCTCCGCAAAGCTTCCTCTATAAAAACTGTTTCAAGGGGCTCATCTCCGAGGGCTCTGCAGCCCGCCTCACCTCGCCCCGCCCCGCCCCGCCTCGCCTTGCCTCTGAACGACTCATTATTTGCCACATTGAAAATCTGACCAGCCCTCAGCGTCGCATCAGAGCTCCCTATCAATACAAAGCCTCGCCCCGTCTCATCCTGTGATCAGAGTCACAGACAGCCCTGCTCTGAAAACACGAGCTACCACCCAACCTTAAGTCAGTCCTCCAGATGTACAGTAAAACAATGCTTTCCAGAGTATGTTCGTAACAACAAACAGCACTAGAAAAGTGTTTACCTTTTCTCTTTTGGGGTGTTGCCTTCCGCGGCAGGATTGTTCCATCCGCACCACCAGCACCCCGACTGCACAATCTTTCCTACCACCGTGCTCACAGCGTCTCCCAAACCACCAGGCTGGGATTCTGCTAGCGCTTCCGTCAAAAAATATGAGGGAGTTTGGTTTTAAGAGCCTGAGAAGCCTCTCTATAAAACCAGAATGTGCTTAAATATATGCAGATTTTCCAGATAAAACAAGAAAAACACACTTTGGCCTAAAATACACTCTGGTTTGACACCTGGGAGGGAGGTTGGCACTGGGAGATGAAAGCGGAAAATCTGTTGACTTTTTTTTTTTTTAGGTGGAACAGAAGAAGGAAATGCGACAAGAAAGCTGAAACAGCCCAGTAACTTTCTAGACTTAGCCTTAACCATTTCCAAAATGCAGTAAGAAAACAAGTTTCCTTAAAATTCAAGTATACAACCTCGCTAGGAGGTGTTTGGTGGTGAGGTAATCAAATATAAAAAAAAACACAAGTAAAACGGGGTCCACCCTGACCGATAGTTTGATGGTTAGAGCATCGTCCCCATAAGCAAAGGATGGGGGTTTCAATCCCCGGTCAGGGCACAGACAGGAACAGGTCGAAGTTTCTGTCTCTCTCGATCTCCCTTCCTTTTTCTCTAAAACCAAGTTAAAAAAAAAAAATTATATATATATATATATATATATATATATATATATATATATGGCCTAGAATAAGGCCTATCCAGATTTTTTAGTCAGTACACAAAAGGTCACACGAATGGGCTGAACTTCCTGAGGGTGGCCGTTTACAGCCCAGGAAATGGACCTCCTGACTCTGGGAGAGTGGTTTGTTGTGAATTTACTTGAGCAAAGATAGACTTGAATCAGGGAGCATCAAACCCAAAGTAATTAAGCGCGCTCACCAACAGCAACTTGGGGTAGGCTTTTATAGGGAAAAGGCAGAAACAAAGCAAGGGAATGATTGGCTGGCTATCCCTTAAAGCCTGGTTGGCTGTTTGTGATTGGCTGTCCTTAGGTTTGGACTTTTTCTTCACCTTGAGGCATGTACAGGCTCAGATTTTGGTTTGCTTATATAGGGCCACACCAGCCACCTCTGTTAATGACCTCCTACTTTAATTCATTCATCATAGTTACCAAGAGGATTTTCTGCTTGGTTTACTCCGATGTGTGCTTTGAGCCTAAGGTGAATAACTTGTCTCTGAGCCAGGTGGGTGGTGGGAGGGCCCAGGGTGAGGTCCTGGTCTTGCCCCCTCTCCTCAGGAAGTAAAGTCCACTGGCAGGGGAGCCGGCCTTGGCTCTGACACCCTGGGCACTCACATGCTCACTTGCCTTCGCAGCACAGTGTTATGAACTTGCCTTCCAGGAAAAAGTAACATTCTAGAAAACTGTGGAATTTATCTTCCCAGAGTTTCATCTGTGGAGGATTCCTTTGCTGAGCACTACACCAAAGGTAAGACAAGACTAGGATTGCGTGTTGGGGTTGGTTTTCTATAATTTTTTAAAACTGTACTTATTGATTTGGGGGGGGGGGGGAGAGAGAGAGAGAGAGAGAGACATCAATTTGTTGTTCCATTTAATTGTGCATTCACTGGTTGATTCTTGTATGCGCCCTGATAGGGGATCGAACCCATAACCTTGGCACATCAGGATGACGCTCTAACCAACTGAGCCACCTGGCCACGGCTCTATAATGTTTTTTTTTTTTTTTTTTTTTTTTTCATTTTTCTGAAGCTGGAAACAGGGAGAGATAGTCAGACAGACTCCCGCATGCGCCCGACCGGGATCCACCCAGCACGCCCACCAGGGGCGACGCTCTGCCCACCAGGGGGCGGTGCTCTGCCCATCCTGGGCGTCGCCATGCTGCGACCAGAGCCACTCTAGCGCCTGGGGCAGAGGCCACAGAGCCATGCCCAGCGCCCGGGCCATCCTCGCTCCAATGGAACCTTGGCAGCGGGAGGGGAAGAGAGAGACAGAGAGGAAAGCGCGGCGGAGGGGTGGAGAAGCAAATGGGTGCTTCTCCTGTGTGCCCTGGCCGGGAATCGAACCCGGGTCCTCCGCACGCTAGGCCGACGCTCTACCGCTGAGCCAACCGGCCAGGGCTCTATAATGTTTTGAATGACCCACCAGCTTCTCCCCTAGCCTATGATGCCCACCACATGGCCATCCCACGTGCCCGGCCAGTGGATTATCCTTTCCAGTAAGAAACAGCCTGCCTGCACCTGAGCATGTGAAATAAAGAATGCCAGACAGACTCCTTCCTCACACACCTACATTTTCTTTTTTTGCTATTTCTCTCTTTATATCGCTTGTGAGAAGGTAGCAGACTATGACACTTCGCTGCTGAGGACTTTCTAGCGCATTGTCCTGCAGAACCACAAGGCCACCATCACACCCAAGAGGCTTAGCTTTATCTGCTACATAGTCCTTATTCAAACTTCTTCTCTGGACCTCACAATGTCCTTCACAAATCGTTTCCGGTCCAGGGTCCATTCAAGGAACAGCCATTGCATTTTGTTATTATGTCTGTTTAGCCCCTGAGAATATTTTTATTTCAGTGGGTGCCTTGTAAATGGAATTCCTAAACCTGAGGCACCCCACACTTTTTTATTTCTCTAAAGCCCAGAGCTCCCCCAGAGGACTGGAGGGCGATACGCAGCTTCCCCTAGGATCCGGCTTGCAGACGTGGGGGTAGAACAGCCAGGACAGTGCCAGGGGCGGCCACCCCACAGTCGGTGAGGTCAGCCTTTGCAATTACTTCCTCTGAAATTCCTGCCTGAAATAAACTGAGTGGTCATCTTGCCGCCACTCAAACTGATGGTAGAGATCTTTCTCTGGCAGCTTTAAAGTCCTTCAAACCACAGCCTATCATTAGCTTCTCCTTCCTTCCCCCATGATTCTGCCTAGATCGTGATTATAGAACAAGCAGGGAGATGGGATGTTACAGTCGGGAAGACTTTATATGTAACTAAAGACATGCTTCACAAGAATGTCAAAGCCATGTGAACCTGGCAGCTGAAGCCAGGCAGCAGACCAGCAGAAAAATCCCCAAAGATGGTACAAAGTCCTGCTTGCATTTCTGAGGTTGAGATTAGAGTCTATAAACAACTTCAGAAACAAGGAAATCATCTACTTTTAAAGAGATAGGCTGCTGGCCATGGCAGGTGGCTCAATGGATAGAGCATCAGCCCAGCATATGGATGTCCTAGGTTCAACTCCCGCTCATGGCACACAGGAGTGGCAACCATCTGCTTCTCCCCTTCTCCCTCTCCCCCTTCTTTCACTCTTCTCCAGTAGCCAGTGGCTCAATTGGTTCGAACATGGACCCGGGCACTGAGGATAGCTCTGTTGGACCACATCAGCCTCAGGCACTAAAAATAGCTCGGTTGATTCAAGTATCGGCCAATGATGGGGTTGCCGGGTCAATCCTGGTCAGGGTACATGCGAGAGTCTACCTCACTGTCTCCCCTCCTCATATATATATATATATATATTTATATATATATGAAGGCTAAAATAATGAATTACAGCACAAGTAGTTTTACATCACAAATAAAAATAAACTTTAGAAGTTTAAATCTGTTTCTTGGATTGGTCACAGGGATCTTCCACACTTAAAACGGACAGACGGACGAAGCATCATGCTGAAGAGGGCGGGCAAGGCCCAGCCTTACTCCAAGCCCCTGGATGGAGGCTGGGGATGGGTGATCGTGCTTCACTTCTTCCTGGTAAGGCCTTACATCCCCTCTCCTACTCTCTAGAGGACGGCACCCTGGAGAAAGGCTCCAAGCAGCCTGACAAGATCATCTATGAAATCCTTCGCATGTGAATGTTACGGGGGGGCAGAGCAAGGCCAGGAACTGCTCGAGTCAGCAGCCCACACTGAATCCAGAAGGCTGGGAATGTCCACCTTGAGTGAAAGCAGAAGGGTTCCCCTCCGGTCTCCTCCTCCTCCCCCCTCCTGTCCCTCAAACCACAGAAAGCTCCAGTCACCACAAACAGCTGTGCCCTGGCTGCAGGGCCATTCAAATTGGGGACAGTCATACATTTAACCACCCCCGAAGTAGCAGCACTGGGAAGTGCTGAAGGGTCTTTGGTCCCCAGCTCAGCCCAGCACCCACATGGCTGGCAGCACCTCCTTGTCTCACAGGGGACGGGGACATTTCCTCCGTGTTCTGCCTGCCTCCCTTCCCCACCCTTCCCCACCAGCACAACAAATGCTAGACTTGGACCCCACGTGTACTGCCGATATGTCTGGGGAGGGCGAGGGTGTAGATTCTGAAACGGGAGCCTGTGTTCTCATTCACGTATAAGCAACTGGACTGGGCACTCGTTTTTCAATGAACTTCCTCCCTCATCCTCCCAGAAGCTCTTGGGGTTCAGTGGCAATCTGAACGGCCAGCATGGTCACTCTAGAATACTGGTGAATCCTATCCCTGTTTCGCTCCAAACAACCCTGCAGACTGGCACTAGCTCCACAGGTCCTCTTGTGTCCCCACCCAGACACACCTTCCCTGCCGGTCCCCACCCCCCACCCCCCACCCCGCCGTGGCTCACAGGGCATGGAGTGCGGGTCCTGGTGACTGCTGATAATCCTGTAGTCCACATGCGGACAACTAAGAACTCTATAGACAGGGCAATGGGAAAACAGCATGCCTCCTCCCTCCCAACAGAGAAGGGAAAGTAGGGCAGAGGCCCCTGGCCCGGACAGAAATACAGACTCTCTTACCAGACGATTTGTGAAACATTAGCCTCATTACCAAAAACGTGGAACCTCAGTGTTCCTAGTAAGCAAGCAGAGGATGCCCTGAGTCTGACAGCCCCTCCCGAGGCTGGGCCACCTCCCCAAATCACCGGCTCTGCAGAGGTGACATTGCCAGGATGATCTCCCCCCCCCCCATTCCTCCCACCCCCGTAACTACTTGCTTTCCCTACATTACCCTCTGAGAGGAAATTGTTTAACCAATTTAGTGCTGGTAAGAAAAACTGCCTCATAACCAGATTAGTAAACAATGTCCCACTTTTGCAGGGGGAGGGTATGATGCTGTATATAAAAGCATAAAAAATATACTAGTTTCTCAAAATGTTAACAATGAGCTCCGGCTAATCACCTGCAGTGGTGATGTGGACACTCAGGTGACTGCTTTGGTGATGACATGAGTTACAAGTATACTTTCCTACAACAGATGAGCTCTTTAAAAGACTAAAAAGCCTGACCAGGCGGTGGTGCAGTGGATAGAGCGTTGGACTGGGATGCGGAGGACCCAGGTTCAAGACCCCGAGGTCACCAGCTTGAGCGCAGGCTCATCTAGTTTGAGCAAAGCTCACCAGCTTGGACTCAAGGTTGCTAGCTTGAGCAAGGGGTTACTCAGTCTGCTGTAGCCCCACGGTCAAGGCACATATGAGAAAGCAATCAGTGAACAACTAAAGTGCCACAACGAAAATCTGATAATTGATGCTTCTCATCTCTCTGCGTTCCTGTCTGCCTGTCCCTATCTATCCCTCTCTCTGACTCTTGCTCTGTCTCTGTAAAAAAAATAATAAAAATAAAAAATAAAGTTCTCTTTAAAAAAATAAAAATAAAAAATAAATAAAAATAAAAGGAGACTAAAAAGTCCGACAGCCAGCGGTTCTAAGGGAACTCCCTACGTTTTAAAAAAGGGACTCATTCCAAGTCGCCACACTTCATGTATTGGCATGAGTTTCGGCATTCAGGCCGTCTCACTGGACTGGATGTCTCCTGAGGGCAGGGAGCATGTCTGTTTGCTCACCACTGCATGCTCACCGCTGTAAGCCCAGACCCTGGAAACAGCCTGGAACACAGTAGACACTTTGATACCTGCTGGGGGATGGATGGACTGATGGACATACCTATGAATAAACAAGGTGCTAAATGCTCACATTACAGAGATGGGCATGGGACTTGTATGCCATGTTAAGAACCCTGGTTTTTATCTTGAGGCTCAAAGGAGTGAATAAAATAAAATGGAGCCTGACCAGGAAGCGGCACAATGGATAGAGTGTCAGACTGGGACGCAGAGGACCCAGGTTCCAAACCCCCAAGATCACCAGCTTGAGCGCGGGCTCATCTGGTTTGGGCAAGGCTCACCAGCTTGAGCGCAGGGTCACTTGGTCTGCTGTAGCCCCCGGTCAAGGCACATTTGAGAAATCAACCAGTGAACAACTAAGGTGCCGCAACGAAGAACTGATGCTTCTCATCTCTCTCCCTTCCTATCTGTCTGTCCCTATCTGTCCCTCTCTCTGTTACAAAAAATAAATAAATGAAAAATGGAGAGTGATGGGATCAGATTTGCCCCCCAGGAAAATAGCTGTGGGTGCAGGGTGGATAGTGGAGACTGGGGGCGGGGAGATAGACCTGGAAGCAGGGAGGGTTCAGTAATCCAGGTGAGAAAACAGTAAGGCCCTGAGCTGTAGAAGCAGCGATGGGGTGGAGAGAACAAGGATCTGAGCGCCTCGGAGCGCCTCGGCAGATCTGTAGGACTTGGAGAGTAACTGACATTCAGAAAGAGGGAATCAGAGTCCTGGGTAGTTGGCTTGGGCAACGTGGAGGATGACTATGCCGTTCACTGAGTTGGGGACTTTCGAAGGGGGTGGATCTACGCACAGCTGGGATGGTTTGATTTCAGACACAGTCTGAGGGACACGCCACACAACCGATGTGTTCAGCATAGTCTGTGGACTTGTGGAGCTCGGGACCTGCACCCTGGAATTTGAGTCACCAGCATCCACGGTGGTTTGAACAATGGGTCAAATCTCCAGGGAGACAGAGAAGAGCAACTGCAAGCCATTAATTAACCCTGGGGAAATCGATGTCTAGGGGACAGGTGGAGCTGCCTAGAGGAAACTGAGCAGTCAGAAGTAAGAGCGATCTTTGTGGGGGTGGACACACAACAATGGGTGGATGCGTTGTAGAACTGTGCATCTGAAACCTGTATAATTTTGTTAACCAGTGTCACCCCAATAAAGTCAATTTAAAAAAAAAAAAAAAAAGCACAATCCATAAATTCAGTGTCACAGAAGAGAAGGCAGAAATGCCCAGGAGAAAGAGATGAACAGAAAAAGCTGCAAAGTCAGATCTCATAGAAATGACAATGGGCTGTTAGGGTGACAACTGGGAAGGCATGGATGATAACCTCGGAAGAGGCAGCACACGGGGTGCTGGGATGGGAGGAAGTGGGGACAGCCAACAGACTATTATTCTGCAGTTTGTCTGTTCAGGCCAGGAAAAGCTAGGTGATGCTAGAGAGGGACCAGAGGGTAGAAGGAAATTTGCTATTAAACAATAATAATTTCCGGCAAAGTCTGATGTTCTGTATTCAAAAGGGGCCACTGTGGCTGACCCAGCCCCAAACCAATATTCTAATTAAGATGGTCTGGGTGAGGAAGTTCTTACGGGGTGGGGGTGGCGGCATACTCTTTAAGATAAAAAGGAACTGACAGGGCGGAATCAGCCACAGGAGACTTTCTAAAGCCTTTAGTCTTGGGTGAGCCCATTTACTAGGTCTGATACAGACTCTGGGACTGGACTGAAACCCAACTACCTTGGTCCAAAGCATGGGATGATATACAGATTTATCTAGTCTCTTACCTGAGGGACAATCCTGACCTTGGGGAAAAGATTTTCAGCATCTTTTAGTCAAAGAAACAAAGTTGCACTGTTACAATTTAAGGGAGGGAGGCAGGGTGGATGCAGAGGCTGACCCTGGCCTTCTTGACACCCACAGTGGAAGATGCAAACTCAGAAGTCCTCCGCACTCCATGCTGCTAAGCTCAGACATCACTGATGGACCACAGAGGAACTGGGGGGCCAGTAGCTAGCCAAGTGCAGGGTGTAGGGGTCAGCATCCTTCAGATGCCAGCACAGAGCCCACGTCCACAGAAAAAGAGGAAGGATATTTCCCGGAATGATGCCACATTGTGGTGTTCCTTGCTCAAGATAGGGTTCAGTCACCACTCTGCATTTTGAACCGATAGAAACAAGTCTGGGTTGTTTGAAGTTCTTACATGTTCTCTAGCCCTGTTTCACAACTGAAACATCTTTGGGGACATTCTGATTTAACTGTCTGAATGAGGGCTTGATAAAATATTTTTCACTTTTGAATATATAGCCTTGGTCCCCACTGCATTGTTTACTCAAAATAATGAAAAATTGGCAGTTTTTCTCCAATCAGAATGGGAAATATATATCGAGGGGCCTCCTCCTCACCACCCCCAACTTCTGCGACCTTGAAGCACCACCGATGCTTAGTCCCTTATTCCAGACAAGAGAATACTAGGTGGAAAGAAGAGACTAACTGGGGATAAAGGGAGAAGGTCTTGATTATTCAGCAGGCAGGTGTTAAGGGAATGAGGTGCCTAGGAGTCAGGCTCTGACTTGGCTGAGTGTGTAGATGGTAACAATCGAAAGAGAAATGGAAAGTGGGCATGGGATACAGAAAAGATTTTTTGCATTTTGGATGAGTTGACAAGTTACAAAGCTATGGTAGACAGTTATATAAATGGGTCTGAAACTCTTGGGAAAGCAGACTGGTTATACAAGATAATAAAATCATAGTTAACAGTTGAGTTTTAAGTGCTACTTAATGGTCCCCAAGGGGGGACCTTAGTCAACTAAGGGTTGACTTAGTTTTTTACTTTTTGATGGTGCAAAAGTGATACGCCTAATAAATTACATGATACTCAACGCTTTATTATGAAAGTGTTTGTGTTAGATGATTTTAACCAACTGTAGGCTAATGTGTGTTCTGAACATCCTTAAGGTAGGCTAAGCTATGATGTTCAGTAGTTGAGGCTTATTAAATACATTTTCAACTTATGATGGGTTCATTGGGGTGCTACCCCAGCATAAGTTGAGGAGTCTCTGTGTTCCGTACTTTACAAAAACTTGCTCAATTTTCGGAGCCCTGTGAACCAGCTGTTTACTTCATCTCCACTTACCCAAAGAGGAAGCTTAGCTTCTGTGAAGTCATTTGAACAAGGTCACACCCCTGGTAGGCAGTAGGGCCAGGATTCCAGCCAAGGAGGCTGACTATGCAGAACAGTCCTGTAACCACCACACCGTGAGAGTATGTGGGGGGCAATTAAAACCATGACAGTGAATGACTATGGGGCAGATATAAAATAAAGCGAGATGAATACAGAAACACAAGAGAAAATTTTTTACTAGGTAGACAGAGAAAGTGCAATCAGTGAAAAGGAACCGATTTTTAAGCAAGGTTTGGCCAGGCTGAAAGCAGAGAAAGTGACCTTGAGAAACCAAGCCACTAAGAGGAAATGGAAGCTAGGAAGCCCCTGGAGACACAGTGCAGACTCTGACTAGGTGGCTTCCCTTGAGTTCCCCCTCCAGAGCCCTGCTCCTCACTGCCCCAAGCTATCAGAATTCAAGAAACACAGTTAGCACTCCCAAAGAAAACCTGATCTCAAAGGAGCACTCCTCCTAGTGGACAGGAGGTGGTGGTGCAGGAAAGCAGAGTTAGGTGGGAAACAAGAAAACCGAAGGCACACGCACAACCCAACCAGGTGACCTGGTTTACCCTTGTCCTGGCACAATTAAAAGCACTCCCTTTAGCTCTTAAAAGTGCTTCAATATGGATAAATTATATGGTCATCCTGTTTAGGGTGCTCTGCTCAAGAGCTGAGTTAAAGCAAAGCTAACCTAAGAACTGATAGAAACAATTCACTTTTGGACCAACACTTTCCTCACAAAGGTAGCTGGGCGTGGCTGTGCATAACAGACATTACTGTAACAGAACAGTCAAGTAGTGGCTGGTCAGGAGTCAGTCTATCTGGCTTCAAGCCTCAGCTCCTGCAACTACCTCTGTCTTGAGCAACTTTTAACCTCTCTAAACCTTAATTTCCTGATCTCTAATATAATAGTGACACGCCTGTTCTATATAGTCTTGGAATGATTCAATGGGATGCTTGCAGGTAGAAGTTAGGGATGAGCAGCCCATGAAATATAAAATGCATGGGGAATTGCCCAATGAGCTGGTCAACGCCGGGGAGGGGGCGCGAGCAAACAGGGCTGCGAGCAACTGGGGCTCCTCTGTCCCGGCCCGCCCGTCACCTGACTTGGACTCTGGTCTGCTTTGGTTTATTTAGGTCAACATATTTGTGTTGGGGATGATCAAGACCTTTGCAATTTTCTTTGTGGTTTTTCAAGAAGAATTTGAAGGCACCGCAGAGCAAACTGGCTGGATTGGCTCCATCATGTTGTTCCTGGCTTTTTCTGCAGGTACGGAGCCAGGATGCACTCCTGAGTCAACTCCAAGAAGACTCGTCTGTCAGTCAGTCAGAAAGTGTTGCTCAAGTCAGGTTCACTTATTAATATGTAAACCGGGAAAAGTACAGACTTCCGGTATTTAGCCTCCGCTTGATAAAATTGGAAAAAATTAAGAATTCAAAGAAAGTTGAAAAACCCAACTATTTAATTCCGTGATTGGGTTTTTCATGCCTTATTTCCACAGTAAGCCAGCCTCTCAGCTAGAAGGTCAGAGCATGGAATTCTGATCCGATTGTCTAAGCATACTTAAAACCAACTGAGAACTGATTCCTCTTCCTTCAGTTCTATTTGGAGCTAGTGTGGTGGAGATTAGGGAGCAAACCTTGTTCTAGTAATACATCACCAGATGCAGTTTCATTTTGCAGTTTTACAATGCACTTTCAATAAGCTTCCCCTCCAAACCTGCTTATTTACAATCCTTTCCTTAAAAACTTGAGAAACAAGACTCTTCTTCCAGAAAGCAAAATAACGTGGACCTGGGGATGGTAAGAAACCCAACACGGACACCTTTCGGAAGGACACACAATCCTCTGTAGAGCACTCCGTTTTCCTTCCGCTGCTCATTTAAACTGCACACCAGGAAGGTAAGGGATGCCAGAGCACATCACCTAGTACAGGCTCTTCTTTCTTTCCCTAAGGTCCCTTGGTTGCCATTATCTGTGACTTGTGTGGAGAGAAAACTGCCTCCATTCTTGGGGCTTTCCTTGTTGCTAGTGGATATCTGATCAGCAGCTGGGCCACAGGCATTCCTTTTCTGTGTGTGACCATGGGAGTTTTACCTGGTGAGTCCACGGCACAGAGGGTATAAAGAGGGAACTAGGCACCTTCCCTTTTACGGTCCATGGGTCCAAAGGGCCTGTTTTTATTATCTCGACTCCTGGAGACTGTCTGGTCTGGTAATAGGGCACTTCATGTAAGTGATTCCAATCTATTTTTCTTTTTAGGTTTGGGTTCTGCGTTCTTGTACCAATCGGCTATGGTGGTAATCAGCAAATACTTCAAAAATCGATTAGCACTTTCTACAGCTATTGGCCGTTCAGGGACGGGACTGACATTTTTCCTAGCACCTTTCACAAAAGTCTTGATAGATCTGTATGACTGGACAGGTGAGTCACTGTAAGGTTCTGACCTATCAACTCTGCTAGATTTCATGTTCAGTTTTCTCCCTTTGATGGCTGGCAGTGAAGAAGTTTGGAGCCAGAGTGGAAACGGTTTCTAAAAGCAGCATACACCTCCTCCTTGGAGAATACACAGCAGAAGAGACCTTGAACTCTTTTGCAGGTCTGCCAGCCACATGAGCACCTGTGAGTTCACTACAGGGTCCTGTCTGAGGGCATAGGGGGGCACTCCTTGTGGCTGTGAAGCACCCTACAGGGAGAGCAATACTCCTGGGAGATAGGAATCCTCCTCCCCTCCCACCATCAAAGCACTCTTCAAAATTTTTAAGAAAAAAATAATATACATTAAAAAAAAAAAAAAGCCTTTTCCATCAGACTCACTAAAACAGAACCAAAACAAGAAAACTGGGTAGCCTGACCAGGCGGTGGCACAGTGGATAGAGCGTCGGACTGGGACATGGAGGACCCAGGTTTGAAATTCTGAGGTCGCCGGCTTGAGCGTTGGATCATCGACATGACCCCATGGTCACTGGCTTGAGCAAGGGGTCACTGGGTCTGCTGTAGCCCCTGGTCAAGGCACATATAAGAAAGCAATCAATGAACAACTAAGGAGCTGCAGCAAAGAATTGATGCTTCTCATCTCTCTCCCTTCCTGTCTGTCCCTAACTGTCCCTCTCTCTGTCTCTTGTCACACACAAACAGAAAAAAGAAAACTGAGCAAAAGGAAGATTATTCCCCTTAATACTTAATCTTTTATATACTGTTCATTATAAATTTTCACAAATGAATATCATTCACTCCACAATTTTCTTTGTGCCTTCACGTATTTGTATTAATCTTACATTACTGGAAAAGTATAATATGCACATATGTATGTGTATGTCTGTTTCTTAAGAAATAGTCAGAAATTCACAGAGCAGTTTTGTTGACTCTGTCCTTTTCTAAGTACAAAACTACCAGCAGTCTCATGATGAACAGGACCGGCTGTCGAATCCTAAGACAGGCGAGCAGAACCTGCAGCCAAGTCTATCACAAGGAGCACCCCACACAAGTCGCAGCTTTGGTCAAGCAACCACTGAAATCAAGCAACCACTCGGCTCCAAAGGCAAAACTAGCACCTGTCTTTTTTTAAATAAACAATGTCATGAGATGCAGGGCTGAGCCCTCTTCCAGGGCAGTTTCCAAATGATCCCATAGTCAAATTCTATATTTATCATACTGCAATTTATACCCGCTTCTGAATATTTAAAATCTATTTAAAACACAATGTAATTTTCTACCATTTGAAGTCTCCCCCCCCCCCCCAAGCCCTTTTTTCCTTTAGCAAAAACAATACTTTCTCCTTTGATGCCATCTATTAGTGCAGCTTCTGGTACTGTAACTACAAAGGGCACCATCTTCACGATACAGCAGTGTGTACGGATAACAAGCCATCAGATTTAAATATTTTGGTAAAATTGCAGGGCAGCTTGACCAGGCAGTGGCACAGTGGATAGAGTGTCGAACTGGGACACGGAGAACCCAAGTTTGAACCCTGAGGTCACCAGCTTGAGCGCGGGTTCATCCTGTTTGAAGCCCAAGGTCGCTGGCTTGAGCAAGGGGACACTGGCTTGGCTGGAGTCCCCCAGTGAAGGCACATATGAGAAAGCAATCAATGAACAACTAAGGTGCGGCATCGAAGAATTGATGCGCAAAGCAGTATCTCCAGGAATTATTCCTCTATGAAGAGCTAGTGGCAGGGTTCTTCTAAGCCTAAGAACACAGTGTTGTGAAATAAGAGGTCATTCATTTCTAACTTCTCAATTTGTCTCTATTTAGGCGCCCTTCTATTATTTGGAGCGATCATACTGAATTTGGTGCCTTCCAGTATGCTCTTGAGACCCATCCGTATCAACAGCGAGAGCAATTCTGATGTGAAAGAGAAAGGTAGCAGTTTGTCCGCAGGTGGCCCAGAAGCCGTGTGTGGGACAGACACCTCACACTACAGTGAGACACTGGAGTCTCCAATCAGGGACAGTACCATGCAGAAGGCTGGACAAGCAGGTCCAAGTTTAATCGACTTGCAAAATCAAAATGAAGAGGTCAACAGTGGGCTGAACAGGAACAGACTGTTCTTAGTGACTAAGGAAGAACGTTTCAAGCAAAAGGCTACTTTGTGGAGCTGTAAACAAAAACTCTGTGATCTCTCACTTTTGAAGAATCCTTTCTTCTGCATATTCACCTGGTCTCTTCTCTTCAGTCAGTTGGCATATGTGATCCCTACTCTGCACCTGGTAGCCAGAGCCAGAACACTGAGTATTGACATGATGGACGCCTCCTACCTCATTGCCGTAGCTGGTAAGAAAGCTACTTTAACCTCCCAAACATAAAGTTTTTCCTAGGTGTCTGTCTGACACATTAGACATTAAGTATTTGTTGGAAAATACTGTTTTTAAAAGCTGGTGCTTAGTGGTAACTGCCACTCGAAGAAACAAAAGAAATTCTAGGTAGTCAGCATAGTGCAGTGGCTGAAAGCTTTGGCTCTGGAGCTAGACTTTCCGGGTTCAAGTTTTTGCTCTGTATTTCCAAGCTGTGTCACCTTAGGCAAGGTATGTGTGCCTTCTCTGTGCCTCAAATTCCTCATTTGTAATACAGGGATAATAGTACCTACCCCAATAAGGTTATTAGGATTAAACAAGTAATGCATGTAAGGTTTTCAATAATGTTCTACTAATATCTGTAGCTAAGTATTTTCCCCCTTGAACTCATAGTAAGACATCAATATGCCTGTTGAGGCTAGTCACACTAATGGATTGGCTGATATTTAAAATAAATTAGAATGTAAGTTAAAAAATAAAACTAATCACTTAGTTGAGTATAAAAATATATAAAAACAGGATACTTTATATAGAACATAGAATTTGTCACACCTGACAAAAGAGGAAGTCTAAAAAAAATGGGGAGAAATGGAATGGAACTGGTTTGCTCTAGTTATCTGGAAATTCTCAGTAGCTCAACATGACTTTTCTCTATTTGTTTTAAGACTATTTACCAAGCCCTCATAAAACCCACTACACTCCGTTTCCAATTGCAAAGGTCCTCTGCTTCAGTCAAATAAATTGTATGTACACACACACAAAAGATACATAGCTAAACTGATGTTTTTACTAAACTGTCTGGTCAGTTATCAATTTAGATCAAATTAGGGCTACCAAATGGAACAAAAGAATGTAACATGAAGACTCAATATGTATCCTAGGGAGTAACTAAAAATACACACATGGTATTCCATTCTGTATTTTTATCTCCTTTGTGTGTGTGGAGCAGTTTGCTTGAACTGCAGGAAGGATTTAAAGTATAACACCACTGTAGCTCATGCTACTACTCTTGGTGAAAATCTCTTGGTATTTAAACACTATATTAGCTATAACAGGATAAAAGATATGAATGTTCTATCATGCAATTGAGCAAAAAAGTGATTCTTACATTTTATTAAAGTTACATGATAGCTCTAATGTTCAAAATATGATTTTCAATTTCTCGACTTCCCACACACTTTCAAATTAAGCATAAGTTTTGGAGGAGGATTTAATTATCAAAACCTCATATGCAATTATAAGAAAGAGTTCCAACATCTTTTTCTTTAATTATATTTATTGAATTTTAGAGAGGAGAAGGGGTCAAGGAAGAAGCAGGAAGCATAAACTCATAGTAGTTGCTTCCGGTATGTGCCTTGACCGGGCAAGTCCATGGTTTCAAACTGGCAACTCAGCGTTCCAGGTCATTGCTCTATCCACTGCACCACCACAGGTCAGGCTCTCTCTTTTTGAAACATAAGACTCTATTGGCCGAGGCCAGGTGGTTCAGTGGATCAAGTGTTGGCCCAGTGCTCCAAGGTCACAGGTTTGATCCCTGGTCAGGGCACATATAAGAAGCAACAAGTGAATGCACAACTAAATGGAACAAAGTGAACAATGAGTTGATGCTTCTCTCTCTCTCTCCCCTCCCTTTCTCTCTCAAATCAATGGAAAAATTTAAACATAAGACTTTATTATTTATACTCCATCCTCCACCCTATGATTTCTCCAAGACACTGACCAGAGCGCCTACCAGTCTTTAAGAAATCGTACTTCAGCTTGGTGGTATGAACTTCCTGGCATTTTATTAGATGTATCTCGAATACTTAGGTAAATGTATCATCTACTGACAGACAAACGGAACCATTTCTTTCCTCATATCTCCTAACCTCAGGATGAAGTATTATGACTCAGGAAAAGATGCCTTAGGCATTTACATTTTCCAGAGGGGCTAGGGAAATGAAATTAGGATTTCATGAGAGCGTTTCAAAATTATCCCAGGTATCACTGAGACAGTCAGTCAGATTGTCTCTGGATGGGTTGCTGACCAAAACTGGACCAGAAAGCATCACTACTACATGTCTTTCCTCATCCTCTGCGGCGTCACTAACCTGCTTGCTCCCCTGGCCACCACACTCCCACTCCTTATGACCTACACCATCTTCTTTGCCATGTTCTCCGGTGGCTACCTGGCACTGTTACTTCCTATCATGGTGAGTAGACACTCTCGTTAACATTGTTAAACCATTTAGGAAAAGCAAGGATTAATAATCTCCCTAGAAGAGAATACATACTTTGTGTTAATTTTATAATTAAAACATCATACCAAAGGCCTCAGAAACCCTGTAGCTGTATTCCGGTAGTTATTCATCTTACCTTGGGGGTGGGAATGGCAAGAGGACTGTCCACCTGGCCCAGGAAAGAAACGAAAGAGGGCCAGCAGGACTCATTTTGCTCATTAGTTTCCCAAGTTAGGCTTCTGTTCACGTCCCTTCAGCTTCAGAAATTTCCTTGACACCTTCTAAGACAAGATCAAAGAGTTCCTGAGAGAAAAGGGGCCTTCCTGCCCACTGTGGCTTCTCTCTCTTGTTCAAAGTCTAGGTATCTTAATAGGGATTTAAAAAAACTCTCCATTTTTACCAACTGACTTAAAGTCCTGGACCCCAAAGGAACTGAAATATAAACTTCTGGGTTCTTAAAACTAGGTCCCCAAAATACTGGGAACACAATCCCTGGGAAAGTTCTGGCCTCAGGTCACTATTAGCCTAAGTGCTGTAGGATACTATACGAGGCTTAGGCAAAAGCCACTTTCTAAAGTTGAAATAAACTCCTAACATGATTTCTTACAAACCTATGGCTGGTACTCAAACTCAGGTAGATTCAATACCATTGTCGGCTAGAATGTAATACCACTTCCTAACAAAGAATAGCAGTCAAGTTCAGAAAAAAAGTACCCTGAACCACCTAGAAAAAGAAGCAAAACCCCATGTCCCCTCCCCTGCTAACAAGGGGAAAGCACAGCCTGCCAGGTGGAATTCCTGTCCCTCCCACCTCAGTGTCAGGCAGGCCTTCCACGTCACCCCCCACGGCAACTCTTCACAGTCTGAGATGACATAAGCAGCACGTGTCCCTTAGTAGGCAGAAGTTTCCATAGAATTTCAACCCCAACGCAGCTAACACTGAACTCTAACCCTACAGGTGGACCTGTCCGGGAATTCTGTCATACACAGGTTTATGGGACTTACCAGCTTCTTTGCTGGGATAGCAATCCTTTCAGGACCACCTATAGCAGGTAACAGCTCAGCCATCTTCTGAGCAATGAAAGAAAACGCTGACCTATGATTGATACATAGTAACATGGAATGACCATGTCAAGTTTAAACAAACTGATGGTATCTGGGCAATTCCTGGACCAGCCCCCACACTCCATCACCGGGCCAGGAGAATCCAAGGGCTAACCCAACAGATGTGCATTAAGCAGGTTCTTATGTTCTCTTGGGTGTCTTAAGAGCTAGGGCTATATGTCTGTCTGTCTGGGAAGACAACCAGGCTTTATCAGATTTCCAAAGACCTACAATGCTTAAAAGAAAAAGAAACACTGCCATTTTTACCTAAACAGGAGCCACTTTTATAGAGCTTGAAACTGCAAGCCTGACCCCTCTGCCCTTCAGCCGTGTCTAGGACTTCTCAACATGTCTTATGTCAGAGTGATGGAGATTCTTCATTCTCTCTCTGTAGCTAAGGTGGGAGGAAGGCTGGCCAAAGGCCAGAGCTCTGTGGACAGGATAGGCGCAGCCTCTGGGGAACATTAAATACAAGTAGAATAAAAACTGGGGGAGCTCTGACCACTTAAGTTAGCTTTCAGACTGAAGTGTGGTGTTTTTCACTTACTTTTAACCTAATGGGACATTGAATCCAAGACTATTAAAAGGCTGACTTACTCACACAGAAATACTTCCAGGGAACAGACTTGAACTTTAGTCTTCCACACCTTAGTTCTCAATATATCTGAACATACAGATTACTACAGCATTTCTAATCACCCAAAAAAAGGAATTCCACCTAAAACTTACTTTGGCCTCCTTCCGTCCTGAAGTGAGACAGAAAAAGGATCTGATCTTGCCCACCATCATTTTTTAAAAATTAAGTTACATCTATTAGGCTTGCACCTCTATAAACTCAAGACTTAGAAAAGGCACATAGCAAAAGAAAATGTAAAAAGTCTAATAACAAAGGTTATTACTGGAAGGAAAAAATGCACCACTCCCTGAGGTTTAGCTTAGGTGTACCTATTCTAAAGGAAAACTAGATACAAATCTATAACCAAACCCTTCTGTGAGTGTATGGACACACATCTTCACATACTGCCAAACTCAGCCTATACTGGAGAGCAGGCTGGAACTTAAGTCAAGCCAGAATTGTTATATAGGGACTGGTAAAAGGTGACCAGACACCAGAGATGCCTAGCAGGACTACTTTCTGGCTAATGCCAGGCCAGAGACAGAGAACAGAGCCCAAATACAGTTTGCTGATGCATTTTTCTCCATCTTGCTCCTTCTTCACTGGCTGTCCAATGATATCCGGGAACTTTCCAGGCTAACAAGCCAAAAATACAAAGAAGGAGCAAACACCAGTGCAGAGTATCTTATTCAAATGATAAAGGCAAGTAACAAAACTACAACATGTCTAGACATTTTATGTTCCATGTCTTTGTACATATTTTAAAATAAAATATTCAGAGTTCAGTATATGAGAAGACAAGGCAAGTTTTGTGACAACCATTATCTAAAAAGGAAAAGCTATATTTGTGTGGGGGGGTCGTTTTGAAATCAATTGGTTGGGTCATGATCTTTTTATTTGTTTTTTAATGAAAAAGGATCGACTACAACAGAGCAGATTAGAAAACATTGCATCACTTTATTGTGAAACTTTTTACACACACAAACCTATGTATTTTAAGAATATATGATGTAAAGTACATTTCTTACTGTGAGTAAAAAAAAAAATTTACAAGCCTTTTATTAACCAAAGGGTACAATACCCTAGCACAATATGTGAGGAAAAAGAAAGCTCATGATAAACTTTCTACCTGCTAATTCTGAGAATATTACAAATATAAGTTCTAAAAAAAGTCAAAAGAAGTGTTAAGGCTGCCACTGAAAGCTTATGTGTAGATTTTTTAGTTTGCGAGTCGCTCTCAGCATCTTAAACAAGATGATGAGGGTCGATGCGTACATAAGTCAGGCTTGCTTCTCCGTCCCAGTCTCCCACTGACTGCGACGCTGCGCTGCACACTGCAGGAGCGGAAGCAGCTTCCCGAAAGCCTCTGCCTCTGTAACTCACTCCTTGCGAAACAACAGAGGACTTTAACAGAGGCCATTACATTTGTTTCTAAATTCTGACTCCAGCACCAACTGCCAAAGAAACATCAGAAACGCTGATTCACAGACAGGCTTGTTCGCAACAGGACTGGGCAGTTGCTCCATTACTGTCTTAGCTTTCAAGAAATCAACAGGCTTGCTGGTTACACGATACTAAATTCTCAACCAGCTTAGGCCTTCAAAACTGTGTGAGATTCTCTGTTTTTTTTTTTACTTACCTGTTCGACTGTTATTACCAAATAGCAAAAGTTGAAATTCCTATAAAAGATTACAGGCATTTTAAATTAGCATCAGTAAACAATAAAACTTTCCACAGTAATCCACAGTCAAAACACTTTTAATAATGGTAACACTGGTTACCAAAACAATATTTTTCTCCTTCCTGTATAGAAATAAAAAAGAAAAACAAGTTAGTCTTATACAGCATATTTTAATAAAACAAAAAAAGGGAAAAATAAGCATAGAAAACCCATAGAAATCATAACTAAGTTTCTTAAAATTACACATTTTTCTTTTAAAAAATGTAAATAAGGCACATGGGCAAGAAATTTATACAACTTTTAAAACATTGATTATACTAATATAGTAGCAACAACATTTTTTATTTTCTATTTTTTAACTTTGAGGCACGTTTATTAAAGCTGGGGGCAGTGAAACAGGAAGGCCTAGGACAGAAGCAGCAGCAGGAGAGGCTGGCGGTGGCTGCTGTCAGCTCACTGGGAAGCAGGCAAAGGAGCCTTGGGGACAGGTAGGGGGTCAGCCCGGGAAGAGCTCCCCTGCTTGCGAGTCTCACAAGGACCCTTGGAACTGAGGAAGGGAGTGCTGCTGAGAAAGAAAGGCGCAGACGTGCTCCTGGGAGGGAGTGCACTCCAAATTCTCACCAAATCTGTTTCAACACCGACAAGGAAGTTTCAAATTACTCCCCAACAACACACAGGTCCTCCACAAGCCACCCTTACCCACTGTAGCCCACAGCCCGCCCCTCCTGTTGCTTTCCAGTACTTAAGTGACAAAGTCATAGAGATAACATGGCCTGCTGCAGGGGAGGGCAGTTTTAGAGCTGTTCTAGGTTTCCGGACTTCAGGCGACCAAGACCTAAGTGAAGGCCAAATGTCATCACCTGTCCAAACCCAACTGCTGTTTCTTGCTGGTAGTTGGCATCTAGATCTACACGCTGGCACCAGGATGGAAACTAAAACAGTGGTGGAAAAATAAAAACTATTGCTCTTTTAAAACATTATTATATTTCTAGTAGGCCCTATTAACAAAGGTAAACCCTGCAGGAAGCAATAGAAATACAAAAATAGTGCCTTGGGGAAAAAAGCAAATATATAATCATACTCTCCAACACACAAATCAGAGATATAAAGCTACTCATGGGAAATTCCTAATCTTATATCCAAAAGCAGTTGACGTGTGAGCTCAACATGCTGAAGGCTGTTTCTTGTAAAAATAAAACCAAGGGCCCATAAAATAAAACTGAATGCAGCCTCCCTCTCCTCCACATAACCCCCATTCCCAACCTTAAATGTGCATAATGCTAATATATTTAAATCAAATTAC
This sequence comes from Saccopteryx leptura, assembly GCF_036850995.1. Classification (NCBI taxonomy): domain Eukaryota; kingdom Metazoa; phylum Chordata; class Mammalia; order Chiroptera; family Emballonuridae; genus Saccopteryx; species Saccopteryx leptura. The sequence goes on from NC_089513.1 coordinate 69,777,794, forward strand.
CATCTAAAAACTCCCTAAAACACCACAAGTATTTGATAACCTAACGACCTTACCTTATATTAAAGATTCATTCACTCCAGGAGGTACTTCAGAGAAGTGATTTTCTCCAACAAATTCAAGGAAAGCTGTTTCTTTTTTTTTTTTTTTTAGATTTTATTCATTTTAGAGAGCAGAGAGAGAGAAAGGGGGGAGGAGCAGGAAGCATCAACTCCCACATGTGCCTTGACCTGGTAAGCCCAGAGCTTTGAACCTGGGGCTTTGAACCGGGGACCTCAGTGTTCCAGGTTGGCGCTTTATCCACTGCGCCACCAGAGGCCAGGCAGAAAAGCCATTTCTAATGCCACATAATTTTAGGTCGATTGTACACCAGCATAAGTTAAAGTTAACTATAGTAGTTCCTAAAGGATAATTAATTACACCTCTCTTTTGCTATTACTTGCCGATCTCACACCTCATCAAAAATACCATGAAGTGCCTGACCTGGTGGTGGCGCAGTGGATAGAGCATCGGACTGGGATGTGGAAGGACCCAGGTTCGAGACCCCGAGGTCGCCAGCTTGAGTGCAGGCTCATCTGGTTTGAGCGAGGCTCACCAGCTTGGACCCAAGGTTGCTGGCTCCAGCAAGGGGTTGCTCAGCCTGCTGAAGGCCTGCGGTCAAGGCACATGTGAGAAAGCAATCAATGAACAACCAAGGTGTTGCAACGTGCAATGAAAAACTAATGATTGATGCTTCTCATCTCTCTCTGTTACTGTCTGTCTATCCCTCTCTCTGACTCACTCTCTGTCTCTGTAAAAAATAAAAAAAATAAAAAAATAAAAAAAAATACCATGAAGTGAAACTGGTAATTCTGCACTATTTTTCTGTGTTTTATAAGAAAAGACAGAGACTAGATGGAAATTCATCGCTCTAAACTTGCTCTGTCCCACTAACATGGGTAAGTGCAGCTCCTCATGAAATGATAGCTCATTCGTGAGGATGAAACGACCTCTCTTCCACCTCACCTGAGATACATTAAACAAATATTCCATTCAGTCCTCACTCCACCTGTTCTCAACCACCCTCTACATTCATCGGTCATCTTAGCCTATCAGTTGAGAATTTCTCTATGGCCTGAAACTGTATTTAGAAAACAAACAAAACACTCAACGTTTGGTCTGCTTTAAATCACTCTGGAGGCTGAAGTCAGTGGGGGACAGGTGAGAATGCAGAGCGCAGGCCTCTGTCCCCTAATTCCCGAGGGACATATTATAGACCCTGAAGAGGCAGAGGAAAACCCTGTAATCATTTCTTTACCCAGTGATTTTCCCTACAATGCCCTAGAGCAGTGGTTCTCAAAGTGTGTGCCAGGGCACTAGACGATTTCCAGGTGCACCCTATGGTAGTCCAGAGAAATATGTGCCTGTTGGGACCAAAACACCAACAGGATTTTTGGAGTTTAGATTTTTGGGAGAGAGGTGTGGGGAATTGGCTGTAAACTGACAGTCTGCCCAACCCCCCACCTCACTTGCCTGATGAGGTTGCAAAAGGCTGTTAAGCTGTGGTGCTGGATTGTTTACACTACCCCCCATGTTCCCTGGAAAGACTGGAGGCAAGTTTCTTCTATCCTTTGTTTAGTGTAAAGTTAAGATGATATGTATGGTGGGGGTTTTCTGCACTCAACACAATTAAGAGTAAAAAGAGAGGAATTCTTCAATGTATTGATGAGGAAATGAGAGTTTGCCTTTCAAATACATGCCCAAACATTGAAGAAATAGCTAGGACACATCAGGCTCATGTTTCTCATAAACACAAGAATGAAAAAACGTAACACATTCGCGCCAGGACCTGCCAAATGTACTTAATCTTAATGAGAATGTATGTGTATATATATATATATATATATATAGAGAGAGAGAGAGAGAGAGAGAGAGAGAGAACTTTTGTGTCGTGTTTTTTTTAAACTTTTTTACGAATTCTAAAGAAGCATAACTCAAAAAATGTAACATAAAAATGTTTTTTAATGTCCGAATAAATTTAATTTTGTTGTATTTATTTCATTTAATTACCATAAAAGCACTCTTGGACTTTATATTTTTTCTTTAACATTTGACTTAATTATTATAACATATTTCTCAGAAACTTGTATACAGTGTGCCTACAATTATTTGTAGGACTTTTTTTTTTTTAGAGAGACAGAGAGTCAGAGAGAGGGATAGATAGGGACAGAAAGACAGGAACGGAAAGAGATGAGAAGCATCAATCATCAGTTTTTCGTAGCGACACTTTCATTGTTCATTGATTGCTTTCTCATATGTGCCTTGACCGTGGGGCTACAGCAGACTAAGTAACCCCTTGCTCAAGCCAGTGACCTTGGGTCCAAGCTGGTGAGCTTTTTTGCTCAAACCAGATGAGCCCACGCTCAAGCTGGTGACCTCGGGGTCTCGAACCTGGGTTCTCCATATCCCAGTCCAATGCTCTATCGACTGCGCCACCGCCTGGTCAGGCTACTTGTAGGATTTTAAATGTGCCCCGACTTCAAAGAGTTTGAGAACCACTGCCCTAGAGAGTTTGATTTTGATTCAGTATTTCCAGGATTGATGAATCCCTACAAAAACAAAAAAAATCAAAAATAAATCCAAATAGCTCTTTAGTGTGGTTTAAAAATGAGGAGGGGGTTAATCCTTCCCTTGCAAGTATATTCCTTTACAAGGCCAAGGAGTCAAGCTACCAAATCCCAACACAGACCACAACCCTTTAATAAAATGCAAAGTACAGAGCTAGCACCTAAAGCATTCCTAGTAAATCTTACTGCAAGTCTCCATCACGGGCCCTTGGGAGAGTTCTGGTCTTAAAAGGCACCGAGGCCCTGGCCAGTTGGCTCAGCGGTAGAGCGTCAGCCAGGCATGTGGAAGTCCCAGGTTCGATTCCCAGTCAGGGCACACAGGAGAAGCACCCATCCGCTTTCCACCCTTCGCCCTCTCGTTTTTCTCTCTCTCTCTCTCTTCCCCTCTGCAGCCATGGCTCGATTGAAACGAGCTGCTGAGCAATAGAGCAATGCCCCAGATGAGCAGAGTATCACCCCTAGTGGGCTTGCCAGGTAGATCCCGGTTGGGGCACATGCAGGAGTCTGTCTCTTCTCATTGAATAAAAAAATAAAAATTTTTAAAAAGGCACTGAGGTTTAAATGTGCTAAACCACATTTCCCAAGATTACTGAAAATATATGTATTCTCCCATCATGGCACATATAGAAAATACTTGTGTAGCACACCCAAAGTAAAGTGACAGGTTGCTAACAGCAGCCAGCAGCTCTGGTGACGGAGGGAGGAGAGAATACCACTGCCTCAGCACACCTTGGAAGTCCCCCTGTTCTGGTTCAACACCAGCTAGTCACCTGCTGAATGCTTAGTCACTAACTTGAACTAGTATCAAGGGACTTTGAATTAAGGGCCATCTGGATGTACTTCAAGTTTTCACAAGATGACCAACAGTAAACTTACAGTAGTAATCCTAATAAAAAGGATTCATAACTGAGCTCAATCAAGTTCTGAGATACCACAGGTACGAATACGTTTTAGACAGGATGTTAAATTCATCTTTAAACATGTACGGCTTAACCCATAAAATGATGTTAAATAGTTCCAAAATGCTGACATTAAAAAAAATGAATTTAGCCTGATTAGGCGGTGGCGCAGTGTATAGAGTGTCGACCTGGGATGCTGAAGACCCAGGTTTGAAACTCCGCAGTTGCCGGCTTGAGCACAGGCTCATCAGGCTTGAGCCCAAGATTTTTGGCTTGAGCAACGGGTCAGTGGCTCAGCTGTAGTCCCCTAGTCAAGGCACATGAGAAAGCAATCAATGAACAACTAAAGTGCCACACAAGTTGATGCTTCTAATCTCCCTTCCTGTCTGTCTCTCTCTCGCTCTAAAAAGATAAAATAAAAAAGAATTTAGATTACTGTATTACTTATCAAATTTGACAGATCATTCTAAATCCTTTTGTGTTGACAGCAAGAAAACTGGTTTTCAAAACTATTAAAGAAAGCTAAGCCCTACCTTCTTAGTTGTTTTAAATTATCACAGGAAACATTAGGTATTCCTGCCCAAAACATGGTTTACAGCTCTAGATATAAGGAAGTAACTTGGAGAACAATATTTTGTATCTAAGAATCAGTTGAGTGCCATCCAGGATGAAGTACGCTTAACATGAGTCTCAGGTGAATCCGATGCAAGACGCCTGGAGACACAGGAGGTGCTCACAGGGGACTGCAGCTTAGGGCCGCACCAGCGGCCTGTGTACCTCTCCATGTCAGCTGCATACAGAAACACTAGCTTGCTGCAGACACTCAGATGTACACACATTTTCCTGAATTGTGGCTGGTACCAAATCACGACTTTCTCTGCCAATCACAATGCTTTTGCAATGACCAAAAGGAACCCACTTTTTTGAATGTTAACTTATGTGCATGTGTTTTCATTGAAAACAGCTGGAGGCCCTGGCCGGTTGGCTCAGCGGTAGAGCGTCGGCCTGGCGTGCGGGGGACCCGGGTTCGATTCCCGGCCAGGGCACATAGGAGAAGCGCCCATTTGCTTCTCCAACCCCCCCTTCTTCCTCTCTGTCTCTCTCTTCCCCTCCCGCAGCCAAGGCTCCATTGGAGCAAAGATGGCCTGGGCGCTGGAGACGGCTCCTTGGCCTCTGCCCCAGGCGCTAGAGTGGCTCTGGTCACGGCAGAGCGATGCCCCGGAGGGGCAGAGCATCGCCCCCTGGTGGGCAGAGCATTGCCCCTGGTGGATCCCGGTCGGGCGCATGCAGGAGTCTGTCTGACTGTCTCTCCCCGTTTCCAGCTTCAGAAAAATACAAAAAAACAAAACAAAAACAAAAACAGCTGGAATACAATGGCTTCTGAACTATCAAAAATATTTTAAAAATATACACTTAAAGGTATTAAACTGTTTAGGGTTGAAAGTACATCTTTGTACAGCTTTTCCTACTGTTACCAAAAAAGTACAGTGACCTGACAAAATCAGACCAAATATACAGTGTTCTTTTACTTTTTGGTGGCAGGGAAAGACTAATTATTCCAACCAAATACAGTAGATAATTCAATATTAACACAAGTTCTGAATTTAACTTACCTAGGAGCCACTTAAATCTAAGCCTGATTATAGCAGCTAATACTTTCATAAGACAATCAATAACACATTCTAGTCCTGCATCCTACATTTCGCCTCATATTTGCTATTATAAAGACTCCTAAAATTCCTCAACTGCACATTATAATTCTATTGAATGGCAACTGGGTCTTCGAGATAGGACAAAAACATATATTAATATATCGATTATCAAGTATAAATAAGAGAAACAGATTAAAAACATGATTTCATTAAATTTTGCACAGAAATAACATAGAAACAGTTCTAAAATATTCTACACAATCCCTCACCCTGGTAAGAAAATATATTAAACATATTTTATTTATTAATTTCAGAGAGGAGAGACAGAAAGAGAGAGAGAGAGAGAGACGGGGGAGGAGCAGGAAGCATCAACTCCCATATGTGCCTTGACCAGGCAAGCCCAGGGTTTCAAACCAGCAACCTCAGCATTCCAGGTCGAGGCTTTATCCACTGCGCCACCACAGGTCAGGCTATTAAACATATTTTAATCTTGAATGTTTCTAAAGCAACATTCTGTCTTGAAATGTGTGTATGTGGTGAAATGAAAGGCTTAGAAGCAGTTTTCTCTTAACCTGTTTTGGGCCCTCTCACATTTCTTCAAGACAACAACCTGCTTTCACTATCTTTAGCTGTGCTCTCCTAACCTTTTGCAACACTACCTCCCTATCCAAGTATGTGGGTGAAACCCCGAAGGCTTATAAGCAGTTTTCTCTTAAACTGTTTTGGGCCCTCTGGGACTTCTTAAAAACGACAACAACCCATTTCCACTATTTTTAGCTGTGCTCTCCTAACATTTCATAACACTATTTACCTCCACAGCCAAGAATTTCTAGTCTCTTTCCATAGTATTATTTCTAATACTGCTGCCGCATAATTCACAAGTTATGTATATACTGGTAAATCTGCCGTATTAGTGGGACTAAGGCAAGAATGACAAGGGATAGAAGGGGGCTGCTTTCCATACTCCTTCCTTTCTAGAGAGTTCTAGAAGAGTTGATAGATTGGTCACCTATTTCTCAGATAAAGGTCAATCACAGTCAAAATAATACAAGGACCTGTCCTAGTTGTTTTCATTTCACTCTTTTGCTTAAGAAACATCTGAGGTCACTGATCAAACAAGGAGTCAATAAGTAAAAAGTAAAGTTAGCTGAATTTAAGAGGCCATCAAACATGCCATCCACTCATTACATTGAGACCAGGAAACATAAAGCTACTGAAACAACAAATCTAAAAAAATGTAAAGACTGTATCTGAGCCAAATAAAGAGAGCAAAGAGGAAAGGAGATAGAATATACAATCAGACCAAAGGAAAGGATGTACTCTATACATTCAGTGAGAAGTCATGTTCCAAGAGAGAACCAAAAATCACAAGACACAATGTAAGCTCCATGAGGGCAGACCTTTCCATTTTGCTCACATCCCCAGTACCCAGAACCATGCTAGCATACAGCACCAAAACATTTTGAATAAATGATCAGAATAACAGCTTTAACTTTCTAAGGGTTTTCTGGATTTAAATATAAAAGCCATAATGTAAGTCTGTGTCTCCAAACATAATATGCACAGTCTCTAGAAAGGGAGCTATCAAGTATGGCCAGTAGACACCTCCCCCCTCAAAGTTCCTGACACTCTTTTAGGGAGTCTGTGAGGTCAGTTCTCTCATTGTTTTTCTTTGGAAAAACATCAGGAGTTCACAATTATTTTCTTTGTAAGAATGGTGGCCTTCTAATGAGATTCATCATAAAATGAAATGGTACGTGTCCCTAATTTTCTCCAACTTCCATTCTAAGATCAAAGATGAGTTCTGGGTCAAGAATGACTTTTCTCAGCTTTGGCCAGATGGCTCATGCATCTGCCTAGCATGTGGATGTCCTGGGTTTGATTCCTAGTCAGGGCACACAGGAGAAGCACCCATCTGCTTCTCTACTTCCCCTCTCACTTTTCTTTCTACACCCCTCACCCCTGCAGCCATGGCTCAGTTGGAGTGAGTTGACCCAGGTGCTAAGGATGGCTCCATGGCCTCCAGCTTAGGTGCTAAGAAGAGCTCCATTGCTGAGCAATGGAGCAATGCCCCAGCTGGGCAGAACATCGCCCTCTGTGGGCTTGGCTAACAGAAACCGTTCCTTCCTTCCAGGTTGGTTATATGATCACACCCAGACATACGCAGGCTCTTTCTACTTCTCTGGCACATGCTATTTCCTCTCCTCGGCTTCCTTCTTCTTTGTACCACTGGCTGAGAGATGGAAAAGCAGAGTCTGACCAGGAGGAGAAAGGACTGCAATCAAGTGCAAGCATAACAAAAGAAAAGTTAAACCAGTAAGTCCTTGGAAACAAAAGAAAACCTACAGGAATAATTCACTGAAAATAAAGCTCAGAAGAGAACAGTTTCCTCCCTTGTAAAATAAGAAGGCAAACCAAATAAAGAATGTTTAATTGGTGGGAAGAAAGAAATAATAGCAATTTAAATTATCCCATTTGTTAGTATTTAATAGGTTGTCATCAGTTAAAGCCACTACCTTAAGTAGTAAATGAAAATCAGAATGTACTGTAATAATAAATTAACTAAACTCTCAATTGTACTGTAATTGTCAATAAAATATGTAAAGACAACCTTTTTTCTTAAAGTATTAAATATAGCCAATGGTATCTAGAACTCTGGAATCTGAATATTAAAACCTTGTTTAATGACTGTAATATTATATACCCAAAAAGTCTATCTTTGCTAATTGATTAGCGCTATTCTTTTTCTTTGCATTCTTTTTTTTCTTAACTTTTCTTTTTTTTTTTTGTATTTTTCTGAAGCTGGAAACGGGGAGAGACAGACAGACTCCCTCATGCGCCGGACCGGGATCCACCCAGCACGCCCACCAGGGGGCGATGCTCTGCCCCTCTGGGGCGTTGCTCTGGCACGACCAGAGCCACTCTAGCGCCTGGGGCAGAGGCGAAGGAGCCATCCCCAGCGCCCGGGGCCATCTTTGCTCCAATGGAGCCTTGGCTGCGGGAGGAGAAGAGAGAGACAGAGAGGAAGCGGGGGGGGGGGGGGGGGGGGGGGGGATGGAGAAGCAAATGGGCGCTTCTCCTATGTGCCCTGGCCAGGAATCAAACCCAGGTCCCCCGCACGCCAGGCCAACGCTCTACCGCTGAGCCAACTGGCCAGGGCCTTAAATTTTCTATAATAAACATGGATTGCTATGTAATAAAAAATAATTGTTCTAAACTACCCTTTACCTCAAGATCATCTTAGTATCCCTACCCATCCAAACAATATTATTTTCACTGTATCTAATTATCTAAAATAATCCAGCTAAATATCTAGATGTGTCTTTAGAACTATAAGTTTTATGAATGTTGAATACGTGGCTTTTAATGGGAGATACTCTTAAACTAAACGAAGTTCCTTTCTTTCTTTTCTTTTTTTTTACAGAGACAGAGTCAGAGAGAGGGATAGACAGATAGGAACGGAGAGATGAGAAGCATCAATCATTAGTTTTTCGTTGCGCGTTGCAACTTCTTAGTTGATCATTGATTCTCATATGTGCCTTGACCGCGGGCCTTCAGTAGACCGAGTAACCCCTTGCTGGAGCCAGCGACCCTGGGTCCTTCCACATCCCAGTCCAACGCTCTATCCACTGCGCCACCACCTGGTCAGGCCGATGTTTCTTAAATATGGAATAATTGTTAACTAATTAATAATGTGACTTAAACAATTACATGTCAATAGAAAGCCCTTTATTCTTTGACTTTTTTTTTTAACAGAGACAGAGAGAGAGAGAGTCAGAGAGGGATGGACAGGGACAGAAGACAGGAACAGAGAGAGACAAGAAGCATCAATCATCAGCTTTTCATTGCGACACCTTAGTTGTTCATTGATTGCTCCCTCATATGCACCTTGACCATGGGGCCACAGCAGACTGAGCCAGCAACCTTGGGTCCAAGCTGGTGAGCCTTTGCTCAAACCAGATGAGGCCGTGCTCAAGCCGGCGACCTCAGGGTCCTGAACCTGGGTCCTCTGCATCCCAGTCCAACGCTCCACCTACTGCGCCACTGCCTGGTCAGGCTATTCTTTGATTTTTAAGAAGGAAGAACACCTAAAATTTTCTGCAATAGCAACATCTCTTAGCATCTCCTTCAAAACACTCCTTTTTAAACTATTGTTGTTGATATTGCATCTGTTGGTCAAATAAGTTTGTAAATATGATATATGTTTGCTTGCTTATAGTTTGCATTGGGTGTGGAGGACAGGCAGGGTCATTATAGCCTAAAGCTTAGTTTTAAGACTAAGCCTTTCTCACCCTTTTAATACTAAGATCTTTTCAAAACTAAGCTTTTCCCTACACCATTAAATGTTGCATGATGTGAGGTGGTGCACTCTCATGAGGAATCCCATTATGCCTCAGGTAAGTGACTTTGTATCAGAGACTTCCCTGTTTGTACATTGGATTAAAGGTTTTGATTTCTACACTATAAAATAGGGCAAAGGAGCCCATGCTGTAGGAGAGCAGAGAAAGGCCACATGGCGGAGAGGAGAAGCAGCCAAGATGGCGGAGTGCTGAAGGAGAAGCCAGTTTGTGCAGAGTTTGTGCAGAGAGAAGGAGATGGAGAACAGAGGTGAATAAGGCTGGTGAGCTAGAAACCTTTGATTCTAGGAAACTCGGATAAGTCAGTGGCTTTGGGAGCCCTGAATGGAAAGGGAAGTGTTTTCCCACTGTGTGTATTTCTTGCCTGCTAGGTGCAAGCTAGGATTAAATAATGGCCCACCAGTTCTTGGCTCTGTTGTTTCATTACCATCTGTCCGAATCAAATGGGAACCTGCATGGGCCAGGCAGCTGTGATGGTGGCTGTGACTACTGGCCATACAACATCCTTCCATTCTTTTCTGCTTTAAAGTAGCTATTGATTCCCTACAGAGAAAAATCCTAAACTGAAAGCCTGTTTTAGCTCCAAAATGTCACCCCCTCCCATTAAGGGTGCCTTTGTGCAAAGTCTGCCACCAGCTACAATCCCAAAGGCTTGTTTTCCACCACCAGGCAGTCTCACTGTCCTTCCCAATCTGAGTCACTCAAAGGCCATCCCTCTGGAAAACCTTCCCTAGCATTAATTCCTTCTCTCAACTGGAACCCCATCTAACTTTTAACAGAGTTCTCCGGGAGCTTACATGTCAATCATTTCCATCAGCCTCCAAGACCAACAAGGTGGATGATGTTTTATTCATCTCTGTATTCTCCACGGAGCAGCATCAACTCTGGGCCAAATTAACCTGGGTCTGAATCTCAGTTATCGCAAAAATAGTAGTTGGTCCTATTTAAAATGTATAGGGTTTACATTTAAATACAAATATCTAGCATTCTTTCTACACTGTAGATTTAAGATAATATGAAGAAAAAAAAAACAGAAACCCCACTTCTCTCACACACACAAACAGCAATTGAAGTTAATAATAAATCTCAGCTCTGCCACTTGTTACCATGTGACCTCATGATATTCCACCTAAGTCCCAATTTTCTCCTCTGTACACTCAGGATAATATCCCCAGACTACCTCGCAGATATATTGTGTGGATTAAATGCAAGTACACTTGAATCAGGCAAAAAATCCTTCATACACAGTAGCTTCTAATTTTCATTCTTCTGCTCTCTATGTTAAAAGAAATCAATAAACTACCAGGAACCATTCAGCTCTATTACCCTTTCCCTTTTGGGCAATAACAGTTTTCAAAGGAGACTTTTAACTTCCCAGGGCAACCGTGCTTTTCTCCGATGAAAGCAGACTACATTTTAAGCAGAATCAACTAAAGAACTCCAAGTTGGAATTCTGATTTGTGATTCTTAGGCAAGAGATGTTCTTCATCATACTCAATGGAATAGTCCCCCCAAACCTGGGTGACGTGGGCTAAGAAAAGTCTGAACAATCTGTAGACTACAGGAAGCTGAACACTGCTCTAACTAATGTATTCACTGTAATTAACTCATGATGTTCCTTCATTTACTACTGTTCTTGGGCAATATTTTAAGATGTCAACACATTTCTTAGAAGCCATTATCTAGAAATACTACCCCAGATGTATATGGGGTTTCAAGAAAAGCAAAATAGTACATTAATTTCCATTCTCATTTTCCCGTAAGATATCACAAGGGGGCAAAGAGGAAAACAAGTATCAGGCTTCAGACATACCAGTATGTGTGTTTGGGGAGACAGATCAGTGAATAACTTGATTTTAACACCTAATAATATACTAGTCACTGCGATGGGGACATTTCATATATCATCTAATTTAATCTTCAGCAGATACAATGATTACAAATGAATAAATGGTCCAAGAAATTAAACACCCAGTTAAGTGGGGGAGTCATAATTCAAACATACACCAACCCAAAACACTATGCTTTCTTTCTTCTCTAGATCACCCTGGCTTCTTGGCAGTACCCCGAGTTCATGAAGCTAATTTAATTGAAAGCTGTTATCTTATAATCAATTTGTTCTAATTCAAATTGGCATAAAATATAACATCCAGACTGAAATGAAAATGCAAAGTACCCAAGAACCAAAACAAACACATCTGCTATAATGCAATAATAATATAGCTATTAAACTAATTAACTTTTTAGGTCTTCCACCTGACCAGGCAGTGGCGCAGTGGATAGTGTCGGACTGGGATGTGGAGGACCCAGGTTCAAGACCCCGAGGTCACCAGCTTGAGCACGGGCTCATCTGGTTTGAGCAAGGCTCACCAGCTTGAGCCCAAGGTCGCTGGCTCAAGCAAGGGGTCACTCCGTCTGCTGTAGCCCCCCTCTACCCCGTCAAGGCACATTATGAGAAATCAATCAATGAACAACTAAGGTGCCGCAACAAAGAATTGATGCTTCTCATCTCTCTCCTTTCCTTTCCTGTCTGTCTGTCCCTATCTGTCCCTCTCTCTGACTCTGTCTCTGCCACAAAAAAAAACAAAAAAACAAAACAACAAAAAAAACCCCACTTTTTAGGTCTTCCAATAGTCACCAAACCTGACCAAAGAAGGTAATGCCTAAGCACAAGCCACTCCAGTTCCTTAATATGAAGATACTAGCTTTTATAAATAAATTTATTACAAACTTACAATAAACTGTAAGCCTTGAAATACATATAAATATATATATTTTTAGTAGAGGTATGATCATTTGAACATAAAAGTTCAGTATACTTTCTCAGCTAGTTATTGAGTTATATTTAAAACTGCTGGGGTATTTCTTGCAGCGCTTACTCTTAAGAAAATGCCATACCATCAGTGTTAAAAGATCTTCCATAGAGGTCATTAAATATTATTTCTGATACTAGAACTCTATAACCTTACAGTACTTTTAAGTTCTTTCTCACCTATCACCTCAGTATCATCATGTGAATCCTGTGAGGAAGCTAGAAATGTATTATTATTTATATTTTATAAATAAGAAACAAAAGCAAATTAAGTCCAAGTTATTTGCCTAAAGTAACGAGGCTTGTCCTTGGGAGAGCCAATTCTGAAAACCGATTTCCAGTGTTCATTAGCTCATGGCCCTCGAATTCTCTTTAGTAACTCTCTAATTTAAAATAAAAAACAAACAAGAATTATACTTCAATGGACTGAAGTGATAATTTTGTGATCTTTTCAAATAACCTAGGCATATTAATATTTATGATACTATATTTGCAAAAATTAGCTCCTTAGTGAATAAACATGCCTAACTATAAAATCAACTTTTTTCATTAAGTGAAAATACACACTGTATTAATATTTGATTTTTACTATTTTTAAGAAAGACATAATGCAAAACATGAACAGGGGTTTCTCCGAAGACTTCAATAATAAAACCAAAGCTCAATACATTTTAAAAACCTTAAGTGGTTTCTCTTAAGCCAGACCCAACTTATATAAAGGCTTTCTGTCTACATATAGTATTTGCCTCATTTGGCTATTCATTTGCCACAAATATCAACCCACTGTCTCACATTTATTCCCTATGGTACTAACATAGACAAATGAATATATATATATTTTTTTCTTTTTTTTTTTTCTTTCTGAAGTTGGAAACGGGGAGGCAGTCAGACAGACTCCTGCATGCACCCGACCGGGATCCACCCAGCACGCCCACCAGGGGGCGATGCTCCGCCCATCTTGGGGCATCGCTCTGCAGCAATCAGCCATTCTAGCGCCTGAGGCAGAGGCCACAGAGCCATCCTCAGCGCCTAGGCAAACTTGAATCCAATGGAGCCATGGCTGCAGGAGGGGAAGAGAGAGACAGAGAGGAAGGAGAGGGGGAAGGGTGGAGAAGCAGATGGGCGCTTCTCCTGTGTGCCCTGGCCAGGAATCGAACCTGGGACTCCTGCACGCCAGGCCGACACTCGACCACTGAGCCAACCGGCCAGGGCTGACAAATGAATATAATATAACAAAAGTCCTTGGAATCAACTTTTAAATTCACATCTTACTTCTATGAGAGAGGTAAGCTGGTATTACCTAGAGACAAATATGACAATCATTTTCTTTTTTTTAACTATCAAGTGAGAGCCAGGGAGGCGGAGAGACAGACTCCTGCATGCGCCACGACCGGGATCCCCCCAGCAACCCCTGACTAGGGCTGATATTTTGCCCATCTGGGGCCGCTGCTCCATTGCTTGGCAACCGAGCTATTTTAGTGCCTGAGGTGAGGCCATGGAACCATCCTCAGCACCCAGGGCCAACTTGCTCATTTGAGCCATGGCTGCAGGAGGAGAAGGGGGTGGGGCGGAAGAGGTGGAAAAGCAGATGGTGGCTTCTCCTGTGTGTCCTGACCAGGAATTGAACCCAGGACTTCCACACATAGGGCCAACGCTCTACCTCTGAGCCAACCAGCCAAGGCCAACAATCATTTCTTAAAAAAAAGAAAAAGAAAAAGAAAAAAAGGAACCTAATCCTTAGGACATTCAAACAGAAGCTATTATATAGTATATTGTGAAATCTCCAAAATGATCAATAACAACCTAGTGAGGCCTTGTTAGAAATGCAGAGAATAAGCTAAGGTAGGGTGACCAACTGTCAGGGTTTGGCTGGAAATGAGGGAGCTCCTGGGACTCAGGCTTCCTGTTTTAAAACCAGGATGAGCTGGCCACCCTTACACTAAAGCCCAAAGAGCCCATCTAGATAATTGATAGCATGCAGACAAAAGCATGCTTTTTTTCTAACCACCTTCCCCCCTAAAAAAAAAAAAAAAATCACAAATTCAATTCTATTTTTGCCTCATTCAAGCCACAGTGAGCAAACAGAAATGAACAGGACACACAGCAGTTAAGGAAAGGGAAGCGTACATCTTTAGTGAGACTACTTTCAAGCATTAACTTGTGAAGTAAAATATAAAAATTCACATTCCCTATGGAAAAACTGCCAACTTTCACTTCTTATACTATTTTACAAAACTGACACTCTGAGGTAATAAAAAGCTAAGATACCCCATTCTGTGGTCTCTGTCAATCAACGTTAATGATCATTTAACAAAAAAAAGAAGTCTATAACAATGTACTTAAGAGTAGTATGTCAGGACCATAGAAATGAGACAAATATATTCAAAGGACAAAAGTTAATACTATCTTCCTTCCAACACCACGAAACTAGTCAGTGTAGTAAAATCACTTACATACACCAACCTGAAGATCAGCGTTTTTCACACTTGATTAAACAACTTCAAGCCTCAATGCCCCAGCAATGCAGCAGAGCCCTCTGAAGCCATAGCAATAAGATGACTCACCAACTGGCAGGTGCCTGAGGTTCTACGAATAATGAGTGTCTGCCTAGAGAGAACAAATGTTTATGCCCAGAGATGACCCCATCCTGCTTGGCTAAGAGAGGAGGGAGACTAAAAACTGGTCAGTAGTACAGTACTTGTTTTACAATGTAAAGAATCAGACTTTGCTCCAAAGAGACTTAAAATTCATATGGACTTTTAGAATGTCTTCTGTACATATTTTATATTTCTTTTTTTTTTTTTTTTTTTCTTCTCATTTCTTTTTTTTTTTTTATTTTTCTGAAGCTGGAAACAGGGAGAGACAGTCAGACAGACTCCTGCATGCGCCCGACCGGGATCCACCCGGCACGCCCACCAGGGGCGACGCTCTGCCCACCAGGGGGCGATGCTCTGCCCATCCTGGGCGTCGCCATATTGCGACCAGAGCCACTCTAGCGCCTGAGGCAGAGGCCACAGAGCCATCCCCAGCGCCCGGGCCATCTTTGCTCCAATGGAGCCTTGGCTGCGGGAGGGGAAGAAAGAGACAGAGAGGAAAGCACGGTGGAGGGGTGGAGAAGCAAATGGGCGCTTCTCCTATGTGCCCTGGCCGGGAATTGAACCCGGGTCCTCCACACACTAGGCCGACGCTCTACCGCTGAGCCAACCGGCCAGGGCCTACATATTTTATATTTCAATGTTAACATACTAAAAAGTACCACAGAATAAGATCTGGAAGGATAAAAATCAATTTTATGACCCCCCCAAATTCAAAATAACTGAAAGTGAGAATTATTCTGAGTTAATTGCTTCAAGAAATGTGAAGTCAGAGTCACAAGAAAAATAAATCCATATTTAAACCCTCCTATTATATTTAATGACTTGATGTCAGTTTCCACTCAAGTGAAAATTAAAAGTTCATAGTTAAGTTCTAGTTCTCTGATGGATACCCTTCTGTGAAAACTGACACCAGGCCACAGTTAATAAGATATGGGTTTATAAATATGGAGTTTAAGAGAAACTTACCCTTTCCCTTTGTGCAGCTCTGACTTCCAACCCAGTTTCTATAGAAACAGGAGGACAAGTACCTGTGCCAGAAGTCTGCCAATTAGAACTCATCTTTTAGTTGCTGAATAAGAAAGCCGTATCCCAAAGCCGGCTATAGGTTTCTGATTGTCAGTAGTTCCTAAAAAGAAACCCAGGAGGAAAAAAAAGACATTTAACCAATCACCGTACTTAGAAATGCTCCCTCCTTTACTACTTGCTATTATTAAAGCAGAGGAGGTAGAGCCAATACCATGTGTATTAAAAAAATGTTTGTACTAAAGGGCTTCAGACATCTCTAAACTTTAGGGAGCAGAAAACAGAAGCAAAAGTGTCTCTGAAGGTTCAAAATACCTTTAAACCCATACATGAAACCAAAAAACCACTCATGTAACACATAGCAATAAAGTGTTTTCAACCACCAAACTTTAAAGTTCAGATGAATTCATTCCTTCTGTAGAATGAATTTTCAGTAAGATTTTAACACTACAAAGGGTAAACTTCACAAATGAAATTTCTCAGGAGAAACAGATGGTGATATAGGCAAGTCTCCACTACAAACAAACCTCTCAGGTCTCAAGAGAAATCTATGAATCACAAATTAATCCTGGAAAAGTTTTCTAGACACTGACAATGCTGTTTGACAAAAAGCCCCCTAAAAAGCATACACTGATTTAAAAATTGAAAAGCTGTGGGATGTGAGAACAGTCTGGCTGCAGCTTTTCATTTGATATCAACATGGTTTCTTGCCGAATATATGTTAGAATCTTTTATTGTAAAAACATATTAAAAATACCATTCCTTTATCTAAAATGATATACTGTAATTAGAATACTCTCTGAGCATTCATATCGGACCATTCCTGTTAATATATATGAATCTTTTTTTAATATATATGAATCTTAACACTTATTATATTATTTGTCACTGTGAACTTTAAATTTTCTAAATTATGGGAAACCTATCATTAGTGTCACAAATATCCTCATCTGCAGCTATAAAAAGTAGCATGTTCTATCTCACAATGAAAAGAGTGGACGAGAACAGAATAGGCAGGAGAAAAAAGCAAGAATAAAAAATAATCAAGAACCAATGAAGTAGGAAACACAGTAGTGATCCCTCCCCCATCCTGGTGGCAGAGACCTCTGGTCATGTTCTGTCAGAAGCTCACTACCTTAGAACTCTTCTGTTCCTGTTTTTTCTTGTTGAAAATATTTTTAAATGCATTAAAAGTAAATGTCATTGATTAATGCACAAATCTGAGACATTTCTGCATAAAGGATGAATCTAATCATCCATATTTTTTTTTCTTTTTTTTTTGTATTTTTCTGAAGCTGGAAATGGGGAGAGACCGTCAGACTCCCGCATGCGCCCAACCGGGATCCACCCGGCACGCCCACCAGGGGCGACGCTCCGCCCACCAGGGGGCGTTGCTCTGCCGCGACCAGAGCCACTCTAGCGCCTGGGGCAGAGGCCAAGGAGCCATCCCCAGCGCCCGGGCCATCTTTGCTCCAATGGAGCCTTGGCTGCGGGAGGGGAAGAGAGAGACAGAGAGGAAGGAGGGGGTGGAGAAGCAAATGGGCACTTCTCCTATGTGCCCTGGCCGGGAATTGAACCTGGGTCCCCCGCACACCAGGCCGACGCTCTACCGCTGAGCCAACCGGCCAGGTCATCCATATTTATGACCTGGAATATCCACGCACCTATGTCTTAAGCAGTGCTGCTCAAACTTCAAAGTACATACATACAAATCACCTGGGGTCTCGGTCCACTCAACAGGTCAGGGATGGAGTCCTGCCATTCTGTATTCCTAACAAACACTCAAGTGATGCTAGTGCTGCTGGTCTGAGGACCACACTTTTTAAAAACAAGGATTCTAGAAGACTGTGCAATATTCCCACTGTGCTGAACTCAAATTATACTCTGAAAGTTTGGGGATTTCATTTTCAAACAGTCCTTAAGAGATTGATGGGTGTGTGTGTGTGTGTATGTGTGTGTAGAACAGTGTTTTCAACCTCAGCCACGTGTGTGTGCGCGCGCGCACATGCGCAGGTGTGTAGAGCAGTGGTTTTCAACCCTAGCTACACAGTAGTCACCGAGGGCACTGAAAACAACAAAAACAATACTGGGAACTCGGCAGAGGCCCAGTTGACCTCGATCTATTTAAATAAAGCACTGAGAAAGTATTTCAGCTATTGGTATTAAAAAGTTCCGCCCTGGCCGGTTGGCTCAGCGGTAGAGCATCGGCCTAGCGTGCGGAGGACGCCGGTTCTATTCCCGGCCAGGGCACACAGGAGAAGCGCCCATTTGCTTCTCCACCCCTCCGCCGCGCCTTCCTCTCTGTCTCTCTCTTCCCCTCCCGCAGCGAAGGCTCCATTGGAGCAAAGATGGCCCGGGCACTGGGGATGGCTCTGGCTCTGGCTCTGTGGCCTCTGCCCCAGGCGCTAGAGTGGCTCTGGTCGCAACATGGCGACGCCCAGGATGGGTAGAGCATCGCCCCCTGGTGGGCAGAGCGTCGCCCCATGGTGGGCGTGCCGGGTGGATCCCTGTCGGGAGCATGCGGGAGTCTGTCTGACTGTCTCTCCCTGTTTCCAGCTTCAGAAATATGAAAAAAAAAAAAAAAGTTCCATAGGTGATTCTAATGTGTTTAAAACATCTGCTATAGAACAAAGAAAAATTCTTGTTAAGGTTTCTAGTTTATGAAGTGTTTCTGTATATAAATAACATACACACAAATATATGTGTATGTAGCACCTCAAAGAGTTCATTCTGCCTGTGATGACAGTTCTACTCGGGACACAGATGTATTAACGTGCTTACGCATAATTTTTTTTCACTGAGTCCTTTTCCAGGGTAAAAGGAAATCTGTTGTCACCTGGGAAAGGTCAGCATTTACAAACTAAACACATGTATCTGGTTTGCACAGGATCACAGCTGTTCTACAAAAAAGACCCTCTACACTGATTTTTAGTAAGGAAGTTTGGTTTGACTGCAAGTTATAAAACATAGAAAGTAGGGTCAGTGTTAACAGCAGAAACTACACACCATGACTACATTATTACTGCAGTGGAAACTGTCATGACAGCCTGCTGAAAACAGAGATAGATAATAACATGATGAGAAAATGAGGTACTAGGATAGAGATGGCTCTGAAACCTTGGGGTGGCCAACAGTTATGAGCCTGCAGAAGAAAGAAAATGTCTATTACAGTATTTAAATACAGAACACTGCTCGTCTCTGAAGAATATACAGTCTTACAGAGAATCCGAAATGCTAATTTATCTTTGAAGGAAATACTATCTTTGATTTGTAAATGGTTTAGAGTTCCTATTTTGAATGATCTATACTGGTTTACCTTTAATTAGTGTAGCTAATTAATTCTTCAAATATTTGGATACCTATTCGATACCAGGCATTATGCTAGATCTTGGGAATAATTGAATGGCATTTGAAGGAAATTTGTTATTTTCCTGAGACAGGTAAGCAAATCTTGATCAAATCACATCAAAGCCTGCAGTGGTTTTCCACTGCATTCAGCACTTAGAACACAGTCCAAACCCTTTGTCCCTGGCAGCAAGGCCCTAACTTAAGAGTTTACTACCTCCCTTCGTCCATCAGAATGTAGGTTCCATGAGAAAAGGGACACTTAAAAGGGACACTTGTTTGTTTTCTTCACCAATATACTCCCTCAAGATCTAGAATAATGCTGGCTATATAAAAGGCACCTAAATATTTTAAGAATTAGCTATATTCATCAACAACAACCCAGTATAGATCATTCAAAAAAGGAAATCTTTCGATCATTTATAAGTCAAAGATACACCCAACTTGTCCTATAATAATTCCACTGTCTCCATCCTATTGGCAACCTAATTAAAAGGTAGTAGATAAGTGATGTTCATCGATGGAAAACAACTTATGTGTACATACACATGCAATCCTAGATTAATATTCAATTTTAATTTAAATTAAGACTATAGCCACGTTATTTTTAGAGTAACATCTGAAAACTCAAGGATCTCTCAATCAGTTCCTGGCTGTGTTATCCCTTAGCCAAGTCACAAAAATTTTTTGGTATCCCTTTAGCATTTCATGAACTAAATACTGGCCCTCTTCACAGACTGTTAAGGTGAAATTAAATACTAAGCAAGACTAAACTCCTTGGAGAAATAATTACATGACTATAAAACTGTTACTAAAGTGACACTTTTAGTGATAAATTCCACTGCACTTACAGTGCTGTTCTGCTTGTCTCGATGACAGCTTTGAATTTATCCTCTGGAAGCACCTCCTCTTAACTTCAGAGAGAACAGTATTCCAGCTCTCCTACCTGGGCCTCTTTTCCAGCACCATCCATCTTCCCTTCCCCTGTCTTAAATACGACATGACCACCAAGTACATACCTACTTCAGCACTCTACCCTGTGGGCCAGTGCTGCTCAACACGTGGCCACTGACCATAGACTGCCACATCAGAATTGACCTGGGGAGCTTGTAAAAGAACAAAGACTCCCGTGCCATGCTGCCCAGAAGGTCTGGGACTGGAGGCAAGGGCCAGCAAGTTTCCCAAGAACGACCGATGCTGATACTCTCTAGTCGGAAATCCGCTGCCCACATTCTCAAGTTTGCAGCTTAACTTCCATCTCAGCCTCCAGAAAGAGTAGTGAAGTATGACAGTACAGTGACAACAAAGGCCTGGGTAGAACCCTGGCTCTATTACTTACTAGCTCTCAGATTATGGTCTGTGGTGAGACATGAGACAGTGTGGACAGGACTCAGCAGAATGTTGGTCTGAAGGGGGTATTTAATGATTGCTACTTTAAGTACTTTGCTTTTTATCCTTATGTCTCAATTGATTATGCATCCTCACTCCTGGCCCTCTTCAAACTGGCTTGCCCTGGATTCCATTTTTGTTGACCCAACCATTTTAACTGTTTTCCAAGCTTCAGCCTGCATCTTTTCCATCGTCCAACAGGCTGCTCCATTGTTATTTATGACTGTCGGCCTGACATCTAAATCCCAACTCTCTCCCCCATTCCATATCCTTGTCCAACTAACATATTCTTTTGTAAAAGCCTTTCTTGACCACCCTAGCTTAAAGTAACCTGTTCACGTACTCATTCATATACCCGTTATCACCCATAAAAAATTCATTAGCAAAGCAACTCAAATATTGGACTGTGACAGCTCTCCTATAATTATCTTAAAACAAAATTTTCCCCCTGATATTTAACTAGTTACCTGTTTATATCTAGTTTTCCCAATTAAAGTATAAGTTTCTGACAAGGGAGGGACTATTTGATACTTTTTTCTATATGTCCAGCACCTAAGTTCTTAATATACATACAATCAGCATTCAAATGATTACACAGACACCTTACTTCAAAGCTTACTATTACAGTATTTAGACAGAAGCATGTTAAATCATTTTACTTCAAGGTCAAAATCTCTTCTTGGTTGCTAAGAACAATCTTGTCTGAGGTTTGAAGGAACTTATTTAACAAATTCCTTTGCTAACAATTTAAAACTAGGTTATAAATTCAAGTTATTAAGTAAAAGGGTCTTTTTTTTTTTTGTATTTTTCTGAAGCTGGAAACGGGGAGAGACAGTCAGACTCCCGCATTCGCCGACCGGGATCCACCCGGCACGCCCCCTGGCACGCCCACCAGGGGGCGACGCTCTGCCCACCAGGGGGCGATGCTCCGCCCCTCTGGGGCGTCGCTC
Organism: Saccopteryx leptura; assembly: GCF_036850995.1. Taxonomy (NCBI): domain Eukaryota; kingdom Metazoa; phylum Chordata; class Mammalia; order Chiroptera; family Emballonuridae; genus Saccopteryx; species Saccopteryx leptura. Next base: position 69,799,422 of record NC_089513.1, read on the forward strand.
TGTCACGACCAGAGCCACTCTAGCGCCTGGGGCAGAGGCCAAGGAGCCATCCCCAGCGCTGGGGCCATCTTTGCTCCAATGGAGCCTTGGCTGCGGGAGGGGAAGAGAGAGAGAGGAAGGGGGGGGGGGGGTTGGAAAAGCAAATGGGCGCTTCTCCTATGTGCCCTGGCCGGGAATCGAACCCGGGTCCCCTGCACGCCAGGCCGACGCTCTACTGCTGAGCCAACCAGCCAGGGCCGTAAAAGGGTCTTTTAACCGGAGAAACTTAGAGAGTAAGCTGGGAGATATAGGTGGTGGTCAGATAGGCCATGATCAGATATCCTATTGCATAAGCACTAAATTTATTGCCTCAGATAAACAACTTTGAAACAACAATGTGACCTAAGCTACGGAAATGGCAATTTATAAAATCAAGGTTGTTTTTTTTTTACCATAGTCAGGGTAATCCCTACTTTCAATTTTAATACTCACAGCCAGGCTTTCCAAAATGAGCACAAGTCAATTCACAGGTGCTCTCAGAACAATTTCCTTTAGAGTAGAACCCTAAACTTGAACCCTATGAAAGACACTGGGAAACCACACAAATATTTCAAAAGAACAATTTCCAATTTATGAAACCAGAACTCTAGATCTAACAGTCAACTCAATAATTTTTCCTTCCCAGTGTAGTTGAAAATAAAATCCTTGAGTTATTTCAAAATTGTTACGCTGTGTACCTTTCCATTTTGCATACGGTTTCACATCCAAATAAATAACATTCCCTGGTGCAACCTTTCCTTCTTATTCCTGAGAGGAAGCCCCGGATCTTAGACACATTGAGATTTGTGAAGTATAATATAATCTTCCTCAAATTGCTAGTGATTTAAAATACTTGTTCAATAATTGAAAAAATTACTTAATGGGCTTTCAATGCAAACTAGCCAGAGAAAGAAAATACACTGGAAACTGACATTCCCAACAGGTATAAAAGGTTTAAACACATGTAGGTAAGAGATTATTTAGACAAAGTTTTAGCTGGCAGCCAACTCATAAGCAAATGATTAAAAACTCTTGTAAAAGACACATTGAGAACCTGTAAAAAACTACTGTAATTCACTTTTCCTCTTTGGAAAGAAATAAACAATAATTTCTGGGGAAAAAAAGTCTACTCAAAATTTTCCATCTCATTTAAAATAGAGCAAGAAAACCTAAATTGCATTATACACTAAAAAACTGTGCTTGTGTTAAGTTACCAAAACCCCAGACTTGACTGATGTCAGGGGGCTGGTCAGGGGAGCAGTAAGGGCTCAGATTGCTGGTAGGAGATTGAATGGACTATGAAAAAAGAATGGTAAGAGCATTGTCAACATTGTCTAGTCACGCCCCTAAAGTTGAAGTGGCCTAATTTAGAATTAAATTAACCTTTGTGGGACAAGAAAAAAATTAACCATTTTGGCTAAATTATCATTCCTAGTCTGGTGGCCCAGTTGTTTCTTGGGGGGAGGGGGCGGGGCTATATATTATAATTTTGTTAACTTGGAGCTTAAAAGCAGGAAATTCTTCCAGTATCACCAAGGGTGAAGGTCATGGTCATGGAAAACATCAAAATTTTAAAGAACGTCAAGGCCGTAGGCCCCAAATCCATACCCAAGATTTTCATGCTTTGGCTCCCACATTAAATTTTCTCCAAAAAAAAATAGCAGCACAAAATTTCTGGCCTGGAATTTTATAAATACAACACTTTGGTGAAGGGAGCTAGCTTGTAACAGCAGCACTGCCCGAAGATTTCCCAAGAAACATACCCCCAACAATAAAAGCCCTCACCCTATTAATTATAATGCGTTTTTGACCTCTATAGACCCTCTTACCTGTTTATAAGAGTTTACACAGCTGTTTGCCACTGGAACACCACCTTGCAGAGTATAAGCGTGGCATCCTTTGTTGGTAATCACCTGTTGCCTAAGTAATCATCATCCCGCCTGGAGACAGACAGCACTAGGGCTCTTCCATCCGAGGTTAAAATTCAAAACAAGCCCAACAAGCCTGCATTTCAAGGTAGTCTTCGTCTGCAACTAGTTAGGTTTACAACTGGCAAACAACATGGTGTCTGAAGCCTCTGGTGCAGCATGGCTGGCTTCCTCTTGAGCTCCAGCGTTGTCACTGTGCACCGAAGTCTCCTGCTGCAAACAGGGGAGTTGTTCTACTGTACTGGGAACAGCTTCCAAAGCTCAGGACCCCCTGTGCAGGACAATGCAGCAACTAAAGGCAAACACTTTTTTTCCTCTTTAAGGATGCCTCCATTTTTTTCCTCACCATCTGTACTACCAACCGAGGTGACTGGGCCTGAGTGTGCGTTCGGACCTACGAAACCGTCACGGTGCGTGCACATCCAAGGCATGTGGAACCACAGGTCAAATAAGGCACAGATACCAAGTAACGGCTCTAATTACACACGCTAGCTCTCAGGAACTCTTCATCCATTCAGAACTAAACCCATCACTGCATACCTCGGGTGAGAAGCCCCTGGAGACGGAGGGGCTCCTCCACTGTCAGCCAAGGCTTTATTAACATCATTAACATTTAAAAAGCAAACGGAGCATTCTCCTTCTTTTGGCAATTTGGTGCAAATGTTAAAAGTGCAAGATAAAGCAATTGCAAACTTTTCTTCAAATTAAAAATGAAACTAAGGTCAAACGTGATGGGTGAACAAAATAAATCAAAACTTAAATTTCAGCAACTCCGGCTCTTCCAACCATCAAAGCCCCCGACTCGTGCACTGTGGTGAGGCTTACGGTGCTTGCCCCGGCTTCTTGCGCGCCAGCCGACAGCACCATGTCCTCATCAAGTTGAGGACCAAGAAGCGAACGATCCCCTTCACTGCAAACAAAGGGGGTCACAGTAACACTAGTGATCCTTCAGAATTGACACACCGTGATAAGTCAAAGTGATGGTCTCCCTGCTTCTTGCTCAAGACATACAAGATCTGAGCAGCAGCAAGTGACGCCCCGGCTGCAAACAAAGGGGTCAAAGGTTTGCCGTCAATTCACTTCCAGGCAGAAAAACATTTTCCTCAAAAGAAACAATTTATTTAGAATAAAACAAAAGCAGCTCAACTGTGAGCGCATGTTTGAATGACAGCTACTCTTAAGCTGTGTGAGCCATAAAAAGGGTTTTTCTTTACTTTTCCAGAAATCTTGTGTACACAGCACAAAGCAAGAGGTCATTTTTTTCCACTTAAAACACCGGCATTGGCATCACAATAGCAGATACACAACTTTAAGCTGCCATTTTTAGTAAAATGCACAAATACTAAACAGATTAGCTTTCTTCCATCAGGAGGCCCATGTAAACTCCACATAAGCCACAACTTCTCTTCGAAAAGGTCCGTCCATTAGAGCTTTGATTTCCGGATCTTCATCCACTGTTCCCCAGCTTTGCTTGCAGGAGGGAAAGAAAGGTGTTATTCAGTACAAATGCTTACAATTTGAAAATACATACATTTCCCTATGCCATCATAGATGAACATAACATTAACAGGACATTGCTGGATAGTTCACCTTGACTTCACAAAGCACCAACAACACCCACTGGCACAAATCTTAAAATGAATTTACTTTATGAACAGACAAAAAACAAGTAGAATAGGGTGGATTTTTTTTTTAAAGACTGCAATTAAGTGAGAATTATAAGTCTGAAAATACCCTTTACACTCATGTAACTGAGTAAAACACACTGGAAAAATTTCAGAAGAAAGCAAGTTCATAATCAACCTGGAATCGATGTATTTTACAAAATAACGTAAAAAAGAAAAAGAAAAAGAAAAACTGTAAAAAGGTGAAATTCAGTCCAACTTTTACCCCCTCTTATTTTCATTCTGTAATTTACATGGAGCAATACGGCACTGCTCCGTTACTATAAAAAGGGGTCAAGATACAAAGCCATTTAAAAATCCACCTTCATCTGAGTTATCAAAGACAGCAGCTGTTATTTTAAGAAAACACTCATACAAACCAATGCTAAACAGCCAAAGAACACTTTAGGACTTTCACTTTTCAGTGCTGTTTATATCACACATATAAAACTTTTCATGAAGCTGGGCAGTTCACTGTGGTTACCTGAAATCATTTTATCCCCTCTGGGACATCACCATCACCAGAATGTTAATAGGGCCACATTCGCTTCTCTGCTTGCTCTAATACCTAAGTCCTATCTCTCTCAAAACTGTGCACTGTGGCAGACAGAAAGAAAACGTCCAGAAATACTCTCCAAAAAAATTTTTTTCACATGAAAAGTCATAAAGGCCCTCTTCTCAAGAGGATTTCCTAATTCTGTTACCACAGAGTTTTTGGTGAATGGTTCCTATATGGACCCAAACTGCAGTTCAAGCTATACCTGCATAATGAGCAATTTCACTGTCTAAAGAAAGTGGATTGAAGAAACAAACAAAAAAACTATGTCAGTGAAAACCTGCTCATAAAAGTTTTTAAATAAACCTACAGTGTTTGACTCTGAAAGCAACAAGCACACACCTTCCTTTTACTACTGTACCTCAAATGATGAGTTAAGAAGGACCAGAAAATATTACCTTCAAAATGTGACAAAAGCTTATACCAGCCAGAGGATGGACATTTTAAGATGTAATTCTTAAAGGGAAGTCTATCTATGCTCAGTTAAGAGTCAAAGTATACATCTTAAACCAGGAATTTAAAATTTTGGGTGGAAAACTCTTTTTAAGAATCCCAGTTACAACCAACAAAATAGTATTAAAAAATTGGCTAGGAGGCTTGCTTAATCTTCCGTAAGCTTTGAAGTGGTGTCCAAAAGTCTTAATTAGCTTCATGTTTTCACCAGTAATACTTAATAAGTCATTAAATGATATACTGAAGAAAATTTCTTTCCATTCATTTGAATCGTGTTCCAGAAACATCAACTAAACAAGCAATTATTTTAAGTACAAGAAAAAGAAAAATATTGGTTGTTACAAAGAACTCCCAATGCTGAGATTATGAAATTCTGACTAATGAGCATTAGAACCACATAGTTTTAGATTTTTGCTTTCATTCCATTCTGAAGGTTTAAGTCAATGGTTTACCAATATTAGAAACCTGCACAATGGAATGGGCATCACAAATAAGAGGTTCGTCTGAATGATGGCACTCTGTAGGTAAGCACCAAACTAAACATTATTAGTTATTTATAACACATACATTTAGAAATGGTATCAAGCCGTTGTTTCAAACACAGGGAAGCACAAATTTCCCAGATTTAACAAAAGCTGCAATGTCAAAAAAAGATTCACAAAAACATGAAGCAAGAGTCACTAAAAAAGCAAAAAACAACAAAAAAGCCCAGAAAAACCACACACTTTGAATTATCATAAAATTAGATGTCATAGACTTCATTTTCTAAAAGAGCCAATTATTTGTCCAGCATCTTATCAGAAGATATTCAAAAGTTAATGGTTAGTGAGATTTAAACTGGAAAAATGTATCGAGCCAAACTGTACTTTGGCCCCACGTATGCACAGCCTGCACACTAGCATTCAGTTCTAAACAGGTGTTGACACCATCTTACTATGCCAAGCTCGGCCTTATAAAAGCAGAAAGCACCCAAAGACTTCACTGCAGGACTTCTCGTATATTCCCCACAGGCTAACCAAAGGCCTTTTAGTGCTCTTAGTACTTTCTTTCTCTAAAAATGGCTAGTTTTTCCAGTTTAAAAAAAAAAAAAAAAAAAAAAAATCTCCAAAGCTAAAAAGAAAATTTATGAATGCATAATAAAAACAAAACAAAAAAAGACAGCAGTGATGAGGCTTTCATGCTGACATGCATTAGACACCTGTAATAACGGAAAATAAAAAAATTACATGACATTTCCCTGGGTTATTATTGATGCTATTTTAAACTACCAGCTTTGATAACAGAAAGAAAACAGTTGGGTTCTGCCAGGCTTTCAATAAGTCACTTTCAAAGAATTTGGAACATGACCATGATCCAAAAGGTCCTAAAGTTTCTAATCATAATTAAATATCAAGGGCCTTAGCTCAAGTCTTCAGCATTTAAATCAAGGGGGAAAAAATATTCTAATGACCTGAGAAACTAGGAGAGGGGGGGCTAAGGGGTAGATTGGGAAAAAAGAAAAAAAAATCTCCCATTACTGTTACGCAGCAAAAGCCCTTATTGTAAGAACCAGAAATCAATATAATCTTTAGCTTTGAAAAAATGTGAGGATGGGTTAAATTATTTTAAATTAATTCCAGACATCTGGGAAATAAAACAATAAAAAAGGATTTTCCTTCACTGACATTTCAATTCTGTGGTTGGACACCAGTTAAAATATTCAACACAAGATTTCAGATACTCAAACATTTTCAATATTGTAATGCCATCGCTACTGTTTAAATATGAAAAAATACAAGCAAAATTTTAAAAGAGCATGTCAAAGGCAGTTCACAATGACTTCAAAAAATTCTGCAATCTAGATATGGCTGATTAATGCGCACTGAAACAAAAGATGACTTATGAGCCTGCAGGCAACTCTTCTTTCTATCACTGAAATCAGGAATTCGAATGGAGACAAAAACTCATCTTTAATGAAAAACACTTAAGTTTTGAAATATGCACAATTAGAACTATATCAGCTACACCTCTGAAAAAGTCGGTAAAAACACCACCACACACCAATAACTGACCAAAGAATTCTGATTTTAAAAGCACCTACTCGTTTCTTACATACTAGTGTAAGCTTAAGACATGGTTTGTAACATGCTCCTCAACGTTTACTGAACAGTTACAGCTACAAACCAAAAGTGCATATACGGGATACAGAACTCAAGAATAATAAAAATGCAGATGTTAAAGCACTCTCTGGGCATAAACCGTCTATTTTAAGAGAAATACTCAAATACCTGAATAATTACATTGCTATACAATTTATCAGCTTATATTTTTGAGGTCCCTGATCAAATTTTTCTGTTCAAATAACATTTCTGGTACAGGAAATCAAGCCACTTTTAGATCTGCATTACCATCTTTATACAGTCAATGGGCTATTTTCTCTAAATTTTGACTTTTCACAATTTTGCTTTTGTAACTCTGAGGATTTTTTTAAGCTCAAGGTTAAAAAAGAAAAAAAAAACAAAGAGGAGGAAAAGTTACTCATAGAGTAGGAACTCCTAATTAAAGTAAATCATCTGCCTGCTACCTTCTGGGCATCCCTTTCACTTAATAGCTAAATTGTCTTGTCTATTTTAAAGAGGTTTATAAAAATGTAAAAAAGAAAGAAGCTACAACTAAACAACTAATTAAAAAGAAAATTTCGTCTGATGCTGTATCCCATTATACATCACAAAAGAGAAACCAGGCCAAAGTAGTAAATACAAGTTACACATGGACTTTAGGACGCACCACGAACAATGATCATAACCAGGTAATCTTCTTCAGATTTGGCCAGTGCCTTGGCAGGAGAATCCAGGAACTGCTGGGAGAACTCACAGGGTGGGAAGGCATGAAGGACCCCGGTGTTTTCCTTGTCTTTGTTGCCCCCCACAGGAAGGCTGATCACCCCAGCGGCCTGCTTTTGCTTTAAATAGGACACCAGGTTCCTAAGTGGCCTCTGAGTAGAGGTGGCAGTGTCTGATGTGGCCGAGGAAGAGGAGGATCTGCTGTCAGAACTTCCAGGCACAGCCAGAAGAATGGCATAACCATTGGGCCCTGCCACTTTGATGCGTCGAGTTACTTCATCCAACTTGGGTTGGTCCAAACGAAGACGCTGAGTGATCTTGAGCTGGGCCACTTTGCCTCCGCTGGAGCCCTCCACAAGAAGACTACTAGCCACTTGGAGGTCACCCTGCAACAGATGCATGTTGGAAGGAAAGTTGCTGTTCTTCAACAGAAGCATGCCCTGCCAGGCCAAACAGAGCTTGGGAGAGGCTGCTGCTGCAGGGGCTGTCCCACCATCCTGCTTCTGGGAAGGAGGCTTCAGCTTTGACGAAGTAGTGCTGGTGCTGGCCGCACTCCCATCAGACCGGTCTTCTTTCTTCAGAGGGCTTTTTCCCTCAGTGGGAGCAGCTGTCCGGTGCTTCCTATCGCGTTCGGCTGATGCAGAGTTTTTGCGGTCTCGCTTGTCACCCTGGCTCTTCTCCAAACTACCTCGTCTGTCTCTGATTGGAGAGGGCCTTTCCAAAAGAAGACGGGAAGATCGATCATTGTCACTGTTGTAGCGGTCCCGGCTACTGCCCAAGTCTGGACTACGGTCAGGAGAAGGAGCACAGTGACGTTTTCGTGGACGGTCACTCTCAGGAGACCGATCCAGATGCCGTCCCCCACTGTCCTCAGGCAGCCTTCGCTTCCTAGGCTGGTCTCTGCTGCTGGGCAGATCGCGCTCACTTCTGTCCCGGTCCAAGGACCAGCCATCCCGCCTGCGATCCAGGCTATCCAGTGGCTCATAAGCAGGCACAGCAGTAGCTGCAGACCGAGTGCTGCGTTCCCGGACTGGGGGCGGGGGTGGCACCCAATCAGAGTCAGTATACAGATCCCGATCCCGGTCTCTGTATAGTAAGGGTGGTGTCCTATCCCGCGCACCCCTTAAAGGGTCAGGTGCCCGATGTCCAAAAGCATCTGTCACCAGCTCATAATGAGTTAAAGGCAGAGGCTGCAGATACTGCTGCTGGTACCGATGTTCCGTGTCTGCAAAGTCTACTCTTAGGCGCCGATCTGGCCCACCAAGTGGAAAGCCCCGCATATGGGTCCAGGCAGCATGAGCCGCATCCAGGCTTTCATACTGGATATATGCCCAACTATCACCTTTGCGGTAGTCAATGGTGCGGATCGTGCCAAATCGGTCAAACTCTCGTGCCAGGGCAGCAAGAGGCACCCAAGGTCCCAGGCCACCTACCCAGAGGCGGGTGGTGGGTGTAGCTTTCCCATAACCAATTTTGATAGGATTCCGAATTATAATTTTGCCAGACATTGCTAGTTTGGCCCGGTGAGACATGTCTAGGTTCTCAAATTTGAGAAAACCATAGGTACTGGTCTGGCCCCGAGATGGCCTCTTGATGTCCACTTCTGTAATGACTCCAAAGCGATCAAAAGCCCTTCTCAGGTCACTCTCTGTCACAGTGATGTCCAGGTTGCCCAAGAAAAGCGTCCTGTTCGCTCGCTGGTCATCCTCTGGTGAGATCTCATCCACTTCTCTGAAAGGAGCAGCACCTGCTCCAGCTCCCACCCTCGGCTCCAGATTGTATGCTGGGCGCACCCTCTCGTAGAACGGGTAGTCTCGCTCTCTCTCCAGGTCGCGGGGTAACGGGGGCGGCGGTGGAGGGGGCAGGCGGCCGAGAGCCAGCTGCTGCAACCGGTAGTCTCTGTATCCCAAGGCTGCCCCGCCGGGGGAAAGGGACCTCTGGCCCCCACCACCTCCTCCGGGCGGGTGCCGGTGTCCCCCTACAGAGGCCCCCACCACGCTGGAGGACGGCGGGTACGCGTCTTTGTCTAGGGGGGAGCGACTGCGGCGCCGGCTCGCGTACACGGCCTCGATCTTCAGCGGCCGGTCGTAGAGCACCAGGCGGCCTCTGGCATGCTTGGCCGCCCGCGCGTCCTCCGGCCGCCGGAAGTTCACGAAGGCGACGCGCTCATCCCCGCTGCCAGAACCCGAGAGGTGGCTGATTTTGACACTTACATCGCCGAAGCGTTTGAACTCGTGGAACAGTCCGTCCTCCACCGCCTCGTCGCTCAGCTGGGAGCCCAACTCGCTGATCTTCAGCGTCTTGTACTCCCCGCCGTCGGCGGCCGAGGAGGCGGCCCCGGAGGAGCGCGACTCCCCGCCTCCCCCTCGGGAGCTGCTGCGCGCCTCGCCCCCGCCCGAGGAATTTTTAGTGCTCGGGGAACTGTAGCTACGCAGGCGGCTGCTGGAGCTGCCCCCGCCGGTGTCATACTCGCGGCTGCCACCCCGGCTGCTGGACTTGTCGAGGTGGAGGCTGCGCCGCGACCCGCCGCCGCTGTCGGTCTTGCCGCTGCTGCTCCCATTGCTGCCGCCGGAGCCCCCTAACTTCTTGCTCCGCTCCCCGCGAGAAGTCGAATCCTCGCCGCCACGGGAGCGTTTGGGTTTGACTGGGGAGCGCTCTTTTCCCTTCATTGTTGCGGGTCGTCGGAGGTCGTCTCCGCGGAGCTGACTAACCCTCCGCCCCGCGCTGGTTTCACACAGCGGAACCGCATGCCGCCATCTTGGACTCCGTCGCTGCAAAGGATCCCGCCCTGCACTCTCCATTGGTCAAGTAGTTCTTCTCTTCTACAGTCTCATTGGGAAAACTACTTGTCTGTCTTTACATCTCCCCGCGCTCCGGGAAGGCGCCCGCCCGACCACTGTTATTGGGTTCTCAACGCCTTAGTCGGAGGGCCTCATTGGTTACCTTCGCTGTCCATCTTAACGGTTCCTCGCGCCAGGCTGTCGCTCCGCCTCTCGCACTCTATGGTCACCTGACCCAGAGTCTGGAGGCGTTGATTGGACATGAAGTGTGCCCTGTAACGGTACTTCTGGAGCCTTGAAAGCAATGATCCCACCTCCTCATCCCTTTTATTGGTTTCCGACTCCGTTCTTTAACCCACTATTTGGGAAGTTGAGTCATCTTTTCTGGCGTTTTCTCCTGAGACGCCGCCTCACAGCGATCTCCCGCCAGAGAGCGATCCTTCTTTCGACCCCTTCTTCTAACTCCTCCGGCGGCTGAGAGAAGTTTAAATCTGATTGGGTAGTGGCGGGGAAGTTGATAGGCTGCAATAACTGTCCATCATTCCCTTAAAGGGGTAGACCCACATACTGGGGGAGTGGACTGAAGGTGAAAGAGTGGAACACGCGATTGCTGTGCGACGTCATGTAGACGTCGCGAGATGGTGACCCGAATCTCGCTCCGCCTCTTGGAGCTTTCGGCGTTCTGCCCGCAAACATTTGTTCGTTCCAGCCGCGTGCTCTGCTGCGCTTCCGCTCTCGGAGCTCGAAACTTCTGGGCTCCTCGCTCGGCTCCTGCGGCTGTCGGTGTCTGCAAATCCTTCTGGAGGCCGTTCGGGGGCGCCCGGCGGCCCCTGTGGTAGTCCCTCTGGCCTCTCCGGGAACGGCCAGAAAAAGCCCCCACTCCCTGTGCGGCCCCTGGAGCCCGCGGGCCGGGCCGGGCCGAGTTCCCAGTTCACAAAGCCCGGTCACGTTAACGCCCCGGGGCGGTGCAGAGGCCGCGCCCGGCGCTCGGGCCCCGCAGCCGGGAAGCTCTGCAGCCGAGAGCGCCCTCGCTCCGGAGCCCCGCTCGCCGTGGCGCCCGCAGTTCCCGCCCCAGTACCGCGGGTCACTGGGGAGTGACCGACGCTCTCAGCTAAGCCGTCCGCTGGCCTGTCGGTGGGCTTCCTCTTTTGTGCCACGAAGTCACGTGGATTTGAGACTTTGTAGCATTTAAGAGTTTTATATTGTAACCGTGAGTGGAAAAATTCTGCTTGACCTTTTGACTAAAATTAAAGAAAGCAGGAATTGACCGCTCCCTACCATAAACCACTGAGAAATTTGCTTAGAGCTAGTTCACCGGAGGCAGCTCGACCACCACCGAAACTGCTTACCAAATAGGTATGTGTTCCTGATAAAGATAGGATAAGGGTTAACGACTAACTGCCAGCTCAGCTTCTGTAAACGGTTGCTTGCTTGCCTACCAAAGTATAAAAGCCCTTGCAAAAAGACTGAGAGTGCTCTTGGCCACCTCCTTGCCTTGAGCCCGCTCGCGAGTGTAATAAACTTTTTCTTCTGTTTTACCCACACACTTGGGTCTGGAGTCTTAGTGGTGCGTCCTCGGTCAACATTTGGAGGTTCCACCGAGATCCCGCTTCCTCGCAGACCACGAGACGCATGCCTGACGCTTGGTGAGTGAAACTGGCGGTGGCTGTCAGGCAGGGATGTGAGTCCCTCCTGGCTGCGACCGACAGACGTGTCAGGGGGTCGCAGGCCACGACTCCGGGGGACGCCCTGGAGTGTGAGGACGACCAAGGACGCTTGGAAGTCCATCTGCTGTCTCAGACAGAATCTGTAGATTTGTTGCCAGTTTCCAAACGAGCTCGTTGGTCCGGACCGCTAGATTTATTTTTTAGTTTCATTTTGCCGTTCACGGCACAGCCGGCTTAGTCTATTCGTCTTTGTGATTGTCCTGGTTATTGTCTTATTTGTGTGTTATTGTCTTTTTGGGTTTGAAATGGGACAGAAAACTTCCACCCCACTGTCCCTGACTTTGTCTCATTGGTCTGAGGTTGATGCCCGAGCCCATAATCTGTCTCTTCTTGTTAAAAAGCGCAAGTGGCAGACTTTCTGTGCCTCCGAGTGGCCCACCTTCGGAGTAGGTTGGCCGACCACTGGAACCTTTCACAAGGACACCATAAAAGCGGTTAAAGCAGTTATCTTCAATCCAGGACCTCATGGCCATCCGGATCAACAGCCTTATATTTGGGTTTGGGAAGACCTGGCCGACAACCCTCCTCCTTGGGTCCGACCTTTCCTTCCTCCCCCTACACCCTCCCTTCCAATAACCCTCTCCACCACTCCGGGCCCTCCCAGACCTGCTCTAACTCATCCAGACCTCTGCTCTATGCTTCCACTCAAACCTCCGGAGCCAACGGCGCCTGCTTCATCCCTGTATCCCCCCCTTCCCTCCTCTGTTCTCCCTGAATCTCAAACTGACCTTATTCTTTTTGATTCGGGACTCCCGCCTCCCTATCCCAGGGATGTCCCTGCCAGCGCTGCAGGTCCCCAGCTTGGGGCCCCACATCAGGATGAACGGGGACCATCAGTGGAGGGTCCAGCCCAAGGTACCCGGAGCCGGAGAGCACAAACCCCAGATGACGTGGCCGTCACCCTGCCCCTTCGACCTTTCGGACCCCCTGTCCCTGACAGCCAAGGGGGGAACATGCCGGCGCTTCAGTATTGGCCCTTCTCCTCCTCAGATCTATACAATTGGAAAAACAATAATCCGCCTTTTTCAGAGGACCCTGTCAAACTTACTGACCTTCTCGAGTCTCTTATGTTTTCCCATCAGCCCACTTGGGATGACTGCCAGCAGCTTTTAGGTATCCTCTTCACCTCAGAAGAAAGAGACCGAATTCTCCTCGAGGCCAGGAAATTGGTTCCTGGACCTGATGGTCGTCCTACTCAACTCCCCAACCTTATAGATGAGGCTTTTCCCCTGAGGCAGCCTAACTGGGACCCTAATACGCCTGAAGGTAGGCAGCGACTCTTACTCTATCGCCAGACTCTGATGATGGGTCTCCGAGCGGCGGCGAGACGCCCCACTAATTTGGCTAAGGTAAGAGAAGTAATTCAAGGGCCAGAGGAATCCCCATCCAGATTCCTAGAGAGACTAATAGAAGCCTATAGGAGGTACACCCCTTTCGACCCTGAGTCTGAAGAACAGAGAGGGGCACTGGCTATGGCTTTTATAGGACAGTCAGCTACTGATATTCGGAGGAAACTCCAGAGGATGGATGGGTTACAGGACATGGCTCTGAGAGATTTAGTCAAGGAGGCTGAGAAAGTGTTCTATAAAAGAGAGACAGCAGAGGAAAAGGAGCAAAGATTAGAAAAAGAACGTGAAGAAAGAGAGAGTCAAAGAGATAAACGAAGGAATAAAGAGTTAACGAAGATTTTGGCTACCGTAGTAGGGAAACAAGATAGAAGAGGAAAGCATAGTACCTCAGGCCCAAACCAAAAACCAAAATTAGGACCTAACCAGTGTGCCTACTGTAAAGAAGAAGGACACTGGGTCAGGGATTGCCCTAAGAAGAAAAAGAAGAAGACCGCAGACCTCCTTGCCCTGGAAGGTTAGGGGCGTCGGAGTTCGGACCCCCTCCCTGAACTCAGGGTAACATTCAATGTGGAGGGGACACCAATCGACTTTGAGGTGGATACAGGAGCGGTTTACTCCGCCTTGCAGAGCCCGCTGGGTCCCCTCTCAACCAAAAAATCCTTGGTCCAGGGGGCAAATGGATGCCAGCATAGGTCATGGACAACTAAAAGGACAATGGACCTGGGGAGGGGAAAAGTACAGCACTCCTTTCTGGTCATACCAGAATGCCCTGCCCCGCTGCTGGGGAGGGATTTGCTTACCAAGTTGGGGGCGAGTATTGATTTCAAACCTCAGGGACCAGAAGTAAGATTCAGTAACCCTCTTGTCAGTCAGCCTGTTGTGACCATGCTGACCTTGTCTGCTGAAGATGAGTATAAACTGTATGAGACCCCTGCCCCCGGACCCCATTCAACAGAAGACAGGTGGCTTCAGAGCTTCCCAGATGCCTGGGCAGAAACGGCAGGGCCAGGATTGGCAGTACAAAGGCCTCCGGTGGTAGTATACTTAAAACCCTCCGCCACCCCCATAAGGGTCAAACAATACTACATGAGTAAAGAGGCCCGGGAAGGCATTAGACCTCACATCCAGAGGCTGCTAGGACAAGGGATCCTGAGGCCTTGTCAATCAGGGTGGAACACCCCCCTGCTACCAGTGAAGAAACCAGGGACAGGGGACTATAGACCAGTCCAGGATTTGAGAGAGGTTAACAGTCGGGTAATGGACATACATCCAACGGTCCCGAACCCTTACAACCTCCTCAGTACCCTCAGTCCTGACAGGAAGTGGTATACAGTACTGGACCTGAAAGATGCCTTCTTCTGTTTGCGCCTGCATGAGGACAGCCAACCCCTGTTTGCTTTTGAATGGACTGACCCTGAGAACGGACTCAGCGGACAGCTCACCTGGACGCGGCTACCCCAGGGCTTCAAGAACTCTCCCACCATCTTTGACGAAGCGCTGCACCAGGACTTGAGTGCCTACCGAGCCTCCACCCCTGAGGTAACTCTGTTGCAGTATGTTGATGATCTGTTACTTGCAGCCGCCACCATAGAGCAGTGCAAACAGGGAACTGAGAAACTGCTTGTCGAACTGGCCAAACTGGGATACTGGGCATCCGCCAAAAAGGCCCAGATCTGCTAACCCGAAGTCACCTTCCTGGGCTACTCTCTCCGAGACGGTAAGAGATGGCTAACTGAGGCCAGGAAAAAGACTGTTACTCAAATCCCGCCTCCGAAAAATCAGAAGGGCCTCAGGGAGTTCTTGGGCACAGCAGGTTTTTGTAGACTATGGATACCCGGCTTTGCCGCACTAGCCGCCCCTCTATACCCCTTGTTAAAGGATGGAACTGAATATACCTGGGGAGATGAACAGCAAAAGGCCTTTGACCAAATCAAGAGGGCACTGTTGTCGACCCCGGCCTTAGCACTCCCCAACATAGAGAAGCCATTCACTCTCTATGTAGACGAGAAGGAAGGGATAGCTAAAGGAGTGTTGACTCAGTCTCTGGGACCCTGGAAACGGCCGGTGGCTTATCTCTGCGTCCAAGAGGTTGGACGCAGTCGCAAAAGGGTGGCCGGGATGCCTACGGGTGATCGCCGCTGTGGCCCTCCTGGTCAAAGATGCCAACAAACTGACTCTGGGCCAAAAATTGACTGTTGTCGCCCCCCATGCCCTGGAAAGCATAATCAGACAACCTCCAGACCGCTGGCTAACCAATGCCCGCATTACTCATTACCAAAGCCTCCTGTTAGATAAAGACAGGATCACCTTTGGCTCTCCAACTGTTTTGAACCCAGCCACCCTGCTACCCAGGAAAGAGGGGAAAACTGTCCACCATCAGTGCAGGGATATCCTAGCCGAGGAGGCTGGAATCCGGAAAGACTTACGGGACACATCATTGCCACAATCTGACTTAATTTGGTACACTGATGGAAGCAGTTTTCTGTATGAAGGAGAACGCAGAGCTGGGGCTGCGATGGTAGACAAGGAAAAAGTAATCTGGTCAGAGAGACTTGCCCCAGGAACCTCAGCCCAAAAGGCAGAACTAATAGCTCTAACAAAGGCCTTAGAACTGGCTAGTGGTAAACGGGCCACCGTCTACACGGACAGCAGGTATGCATTTGCCACTGCACATGTGCATGGGGCAATTTACAAAGAAAGGGGTCTGCTCACATCAGCAGGTAAAGACATTAAGCACAAACAAGAAATCCTAGCCCTCTTAGATGCTGTCATGCTCCCACGGGAGCTGGCCATTGTCCATTGCCCTGGGCACCAGAAAGGGCAAGACCCAGTAGCCAAAGGCAACAGGAAGGCGGATGAGGAGGCTCGAGCGGTAGCCATGAGGACTGCCTCCAACATCCTCACTATAGAAGCAGAGCCATCCCCCACCCTGACCCACTTAAAGGAACCTGAGGATGCTCGGACGTTCCTCCAGATGGCCCACCGTCTCACCCACCTTGGGACTGACAAACTGGTACAACTGCTTCAGGATGATAAAACACTGACCACCCCCGAGAAGAGGCAAATGGCAAAGGAAGTAGTCAAAGCTTGTAAGGCCTGCCAGATGGTAAATGCCTACCCAGCCAAAGGAACCAGAGGAACCCGTCTCCGAGGCACCAGACCAGGCCAATATTGGGAAGTAGACTTCACTGAGGTAAAACCTGCCAAGTATGGACTAAGGTATCTCTTAGTTTTTGTAGACACCTTTTCAGGATGGGTAGAGGCCTTCCCTACCAAACATGAGACGGCGGCGGTGGTAATTAAGAAGATTATGGAAGAAATCTTTCCTAGATTTGGCCTTTCAAAGGTAATAGGGTCTGATAACAGACCGGCGTTTGTGGCCCAGGTAAGCCAGGGGGTAGCCAAAATATTGGGAATTAATTGGAAACTACATTGTGCTTATAGACCCCAAAGTTCAGGACAGGTAGAGAGAATGAATAGAACAATTAAAGAGACCTTAACTAAATTAGTCATAGAGACTGGCCATAGAGATTGGGTAATGCTCCTACCATACGCTCTTTTCCGGGCTCGGAATACCCCTTCCGCTAAAACTAACCTAACTCCCTTTGAAATACTTTTTGGAACCCCTCCGCCTATTCAGGATTTATCCCCCTCTGACATAAATATCCCGAATACCCCCTTGTCTGTTAGGGTACAGGCCCTGGCCAGAGTGCAACATTGCCTATGGAAGCAGTTGTCTGACCTTTACCAGCCAGCAGGAGATGGGACCCCGCATCGCTACCAGGTTGGGGACTTCGTCTATGTCCGGAGACACCAACACCGGACACTCAAACCCCACTGGAAGGGACCCTACCAGGTCCTCCTCATCACACCCACCGCTGTAAAGGTCGATGGCATCGCTGCTTGGATCCATACTTCACACCTCAAGCCTGCTCCTGCTCCTGATGACCAGTGGACAGTGGAGAAAACAGATAATCCCCTCAAGCTGCGTGTCTGCCGCCGCAACAAATCCCCACCAACCGACCCGGCAGACATGGCAGGTGATATCGGGGACCAGTGACATAGTATGGGAAGTGACTTCCAATGACCATCCCCCCTGGACTTGGTGGCCGTCCCTGTATCCAGACCTCTGTCAGCTTGCGGCAGGGCTGGAGACTTGGGACATCCCGACCACGGACCCTGCTAGACCCCTTCCTTGTAATATGTCTAGGAACCCCATCTGCCTCAGACAAGGCCCGATGCCTGCAGACTATTTCAATTTCCCCTAACAGTTCCTATTTGATCCCTGAAAAAGGAACTCGGTGGGCATGCAGAACGGGCCTGACTCCCTGTGTGTCCACTCAGGCCTTTAACAACTCTCAAGATTTTTGTGTAATGGTTAGGGTTTTCCCCCGCCTTATATATCATGGGGATGAGGACTTTGAAGAGACGGTTGAGGGGCGGACCAGATATAGAAGAGAGCCTGTCACACTCACCCTAGCAGTACTGCTGGGAGCCGGGGTATTGGCAGGAGTAGGAACAGGAACCGCTGCCCTAGTTGAAGGACCCAGACAAATGGCCTTGCTAGAGTCTGCTATTAACCAGGATTTAAAGGCCATAGAGCAGTCGACAGAAGCCTTAGAAAAGTCACTAACCTCCCTCCCCGAGGTCGTGTTGCAAAATAGACGAGGCTTAGACTTGTTATTTTTGAAAGAGGGTGGTTTGTGTGCTGCCTTGAAAGAAGAATGCTGTTTCTATGCCGACCACACTGGAGTAGTAAGAGACTCCATGAGCAAACTAAAAGAAAGGCTGAAGGCTAGAGAAAAGAGACTACAGGACCAGCAGGGATGGTTTGAAGGGTGGTATACCAAATCACCCTGGTTGTCTACCCTCATCTCCACCTTGGCAGGACCCCTTATAGTACTACTGCTAGTTGTCACTACTGGACCGTGTGTCTTAAATAGACTAACCACCTTCCTGCAGGGGCAAATAGGGACCGTAAAACTCATGATTGTAAGACAGCATTATGAAAGATTAAACCAGGACTCAGATCTCTAGGATTAGAGATATGCAAGAGAAAGAGGAGGAAATGTAACCGTGAGTGGAAAAATTCTGCTTGACCTTTTGACTAAAATTAAAGAAAGCAGGAATTGACCGCTCCCTACCATAAACCACTGAGAAATTTGCTTAGAGCTAGTTCACCGGAGGCAGCTCGACCACCACCGAAACTGCTTACCAAATAGGTATGTGTTCCTGATAAAGATAGGATGAGGGATAACGACTAACTGCCAACTCAGCTTCTGTAAACGGTTGCTTGCTTGCCTACCAAAGTATAAAAGCCCTTGCAAAAAGACTGAGAGTGCTCTTGGCTACCTCCTTGCCTTGAGCCCGCTCGCGAGTGTAATAAACTTTTTCTTCTGTTTTACCCACACACTTGGGTCTAGAGTCTTCGTGGTGCGCCT
The DNA here is from genome assembly GCF_036850995.1 of Saccopteryx leptura. Classification (NCBI taxonomy): domain Eukaryota; kingdom Metazoa; phylum Chordata; class Mammalia; order Chiroptera; family Emballonuridae; genus Saccopteryx; species Saccopteryx leptura. Next base: position 69,818,160 of record NC_089513.1, read on the forward strand.
TCGGTCAACAATATATATATATATATATATATATAGACACACACACACACATGCCCTTCCGCTAAATAATCGAGTGAAATTGTTCCAAGCACATGCGTCGCATATTGCATATTATATTCTGGGGCCTCTTGCACCTCCCTCCCCCACCCCACCCGGCTATTATATATTAGAACCAGTAACACAACCACCGTGCTGTCTCTAAATCCACCTCTTCGGGCTCCCTCAATCATTACCCACTTCAAACCCGTACTTTCTTTCTATCCAGAGATCTTGATTGTGTTAGACAATAAGCACATGTGCGGAGTGCTGGTGATACTGAGCTTGGAACGGGTCAGCCTCTGCCCTGCTGCTCACCGCAGGTGAAAGGTTGGTCCTGCTGAGTTCATCGCAGCCTTAAGGCCTTCTGCAGCCGCGCCAGTTTTCCTGCGGGCAGAGGTTCTGAGGATTCTTGTACTGATTCTTGTACTTCAGCCACACCTCAAGGTCCAATATGGCGCAGTGCAGATGTTTTAAAACACCTTTTTCAATGTAGCAATAATATTCCCCCAAACTGAAACCTAAACTTGAAAATTTAAGATTAGGGACTGCAACCTGTTTAGCCCTTCTTAGCCATAGAGCTCTTCCTAAATAATCTTGTGAGGAAGGTGAAGATGTGTGCCTCTTATCTTGATTAGATCAAAGAAGTTTGAAAGAAGCCCAATATATGAAAGCATAAAAATGCACGGTATTGCCCTGGCGGGGTAGTTCAGATGATTGGATTGTTGTCTGGATATGCCAAGGTTACGATTCCATCCCTGATCAGGGCACATAAAAGAATCAATGAATGAGGCAGAAGTCCCAGGTTCGATTCCTGGCCAGGGCACACAGGAGAAGCGCCCATCTGCTTCTCCACCCCTCCCCCTCTCCTTCCTCTCTGTCTCTCTCTTCCCCTCCCGCAGCCAAGGCTCCATTGGAGCAAAGATGGCCCCGGGCGCTGGGGATGGCTCCTTGGCCTCTGCCCCAGGCGCTAGAGTGGCTCTGGTCACGACAGAGCGACACCCCGGAGGGGCAGAGCATCGCCCCCTGGTGGGCAGAGCGTCGCCCCCTGGTGGGCGTGCCAGTTGGATCCCGGTTGGGCGCATGCGGGAGTCTCTGTCTGATTGTCTCTCCCCGTTTCGGCTTCAGAAAAATACAGAAAAAAAAAAAAAGAATCAATGAATGAACATATAAATAAGTGGAACAACAAATCTTAGCTTTCCTCAAAAACGATTTTTATGGAAAAAGTAAAAAATATACAAAAGTAGAATTCTATAAAGAACTCTGTGCCCACCACCCAATTTCAATATTAACTCATCAGTCTTGTTTCATCTATACTCTTTCTTCCCCATCATGCACCTTTTCATGATTTTGTTCCAGGCTTATCTGGTACATTTTCTGCCCCAGACATGGAATCAGTCATTCCTCCAAGGAGTTCTGGTTCCTTTTAGTGGGAAATGATATTTAAAGATAAGTATCTGGATGTTAGGTGATAAAAATCCAACAGTATTTCTAAAAGCACTCAAAGAAAAATCTTTATATAGGGAGTTTTTATCTATTTCAAGGTTATATTAATATTAATACAACACAAAATTGAACTTTTATCTGATTACTTAAAGTAATAGCCAATGCAAATAAACTAGGCTCCAGGGTGACTATTTTTGGTTTAAATGATCTGGTTAGGTGACTCACTGATCAAAGAAAAAGATAATGACCAGCTCAGAATCGTTTCCCAAATCTCATGATAGGGAGTAGAAGAGGGAATTCAGGGAGCTGCTACCAGGATGTGCAGCAGTGCCTGAGTCTCTGCTGGGCTTAGTGGCTTGCCATTGGAAAAAGCAGCAAGAGCCCTGGCCAGATAGCTCGGTTGGTTAGAGCATCGTCCCAAAACACAGAGGTTTCTGGTTCAATCCCTGGTCAGGGCACATAAAAGAACAGATGTTTCTGTCTCTCTCCTGCACACACTCTCTCTCTCTAAAATTATTAAAATAAACAAAAAAAGAACAGAAAAACCAGAAAGCTCGATGGATGCACATAGCTGGCTGCAGCAGGAAGGCATGCCTAATGAATTGACACCTGTCTGTGGTTAAGTTCGATGGGGTAGACAGAAAATGCCTAGATACCATGATCAGTAACAGCCAAAATACAGGCTGTGATGTGTGTGTCCGCGCACGCATGTCTGTGACAGAACTGAGTAATGACATATTAAGTTGATCCATGCTATAGTTAAAATAAGTAATTTTTTCACTTTCTTTGTGGTCTTTAAAGTCTGAAGCTACTTAGGTTGAATCAGCCTACTTCACACATGTGCTTTTGAGAGAGCTGAGAGGATAAAAGTGACCCATGGTTTAGAGGGCCAGGACTTTCAACTCTTCTTCTGGTGTTGGTGATAGAATTGTTGAGGCCCCGTCCAAATTTTCACCTGATCGCCTTGTGATCTGTGGCCAGAGTTGTGAGGACAGCTGATCAGGCAAGGAAGATCTTTCAGCAGTCATGAAACCAGTTAAGCTCGGACAGATTCCCTGAACACCATAACAGCATGTTGCTCTCTCTTCTTTCAGTGCCTTGTCAAAGAAACAAGTGTGTTGAGCAGAAGAGGTCATCGCCCATTTTGGTGTCAGTTTTGACCCCTTAGAGCTGTACAACTCAAAAGACCCTAGAACATACGGCCCAGTGGGAGAGTGGCCACAACTAGCATTCTATATGAAGTGCTCTCTATCTCCTTTAAATGTTTTAAATTTTAAAGAAAAAAGGAAAGGTAAGCATGTGGAAGAAAACTGTGCAATTAAAAGACATATCAGTATGTTTTCAATGAAATGTCTTCTTCCTACCCTCTTCCTAGGTTTTATTGTTTGTGTATCTTCAATACACACAGAGACAATTATAATTGCAATAGCAACTATATCTTGGGAGCTGAGAGCTATTCAATTTCCTGGCACATACAACAAGGCCTGAAGCTGGGAACTGAAAAAAATTTCCCACCTATAACAGTGGATTAAAATGTTCATTTCTTCATAAAATTAATGGTCTCCTGATAGTGAGGTTTTTTGTTTGGTCTGAAAAAATAAAAAGTGTATATTTTACTCACATGTATATAATAAATCCCTAAAATAGCCAACAATCATTTAGGAGTCAGTTTGCATCATAGAGACACTTATTTGTGGTTTGTGGAGTTTTTTTTAACAGCCTTATTAAGATATAATTTATATCCCATAAAGTTCACCCAGTTAGACTGTATAATTCAGCAGTTTTTAGTATGTACCCCCAGAGCTGTGCATGCAGTTCATTCTTTAATATTATTATAGAAAGCTCCCTGACCAGGCGAGGTAGTGGTGCAATGGATAGAGCACTGGACTGGGATGCAGAGGACCCAAGTTCGAAACCCTGAGGTTGCTGGCTTGAGCGCAGGCTCATCTGATTTGAGCAAAGCTCACCAGCTTGAGTCCAAGCTCTCTGGCTTGAGCAAGGGGTCACTTGGTCTGCTGTAGCCCCATGTTAAGGTACATGTGAGAAAGCAATCAGTGACCTAAAGGTGCCACAACAAAGAATTGATGCTTCTCTTCTCTCTCCCTTCCTGTCTCTCTATCCCTATTTGCCCTCTCTCTGTCTTTGTCACACACACACACACACACACACACACACACACACACACACAAAATATATATATATAAAAAATTACAGAAAGCACTCTGCTATAAGTCCTCCTATGTGACTGAGATCTAATACAGTGTGTCCTTAAAGTCATGGTGCACTTTTGACCGGTCACAGGAAAGCAACAAAAGATGATAGAAATGTGAAATCTGCACCAAATATAAGGAAAACCCTCCCAGTTTCTGTAGGATGATGTGGCAGCATGTGCGCAGATGATGATGTAACACCGTGTATACAGCAGAGCAGCCCACGGCCATGCCAGTCGAGATGTGGACGGTACAGAGGAAAGTTCAGTGTGTTCTGTGGCTCGCTAAATTCGAATCCGTGACCAAAATGCAACATGAATATCGGTGCGTTTATAACGAAGCGCCACCACATAGGAATAACATTACTTGGTGGGATAAGCAGTTGAAGGAAACCAGCAATTTGGTGGAGAAACCCCGTTCTGCTAGGCCATGAGTCAGTGACGAGTCTGTAGAGGCTATACGGGATAGCTACCTAAGGAGCCCTAAAAAATCTATGTGTGAGCCCACATCGAACTACACTGAATAGGTATGAAACTGGGAGAGTTTTCCTTTTATTTGGTGCAGATTTCACATTTCTATCGTCTTTTGTTGCTTTTCTGTGACCGGTCAAAAATGCACCATGACTTTACGGACACGCTGTATAATGATCTCTTTCATTTATCCAGACATCTGAAAGGGCAATGATTAAGAGGATGGACTCTGGAGCCAGCCAACCTAGATTAAAATCCCAGCTCTGCTGTGGGTCTCTGCTATTAATCTCTCTGGGCCTTGAATTTCTTGTCTGTGAAACCAGAAAATAGCACAACCTCTTCACAGGAAGGATTACATGGGATAAAACATGTGCAGAGCTTAGGACAGTGCCTGGTATGTGGTGAGCACTCTGTAAATGTATGTTATTGCTAATACACTTTCTCTTTGCACTTGAGTACATAGAATTGGATTATTGTAATGCTTAGTTCATAACACACAATCAAAAGTTCATCCATGGGCCTTTAAACTTTTCATTTATTTATCAAGAACATAGTGAAAACAGTGTGATGATTATGGGAGGGAAAGAGGGACGGGGCAGGTAAAAGAGTGAAGTGGGGATAACCGGGGATGGAAGGAGACTTGACTTGGGGTGGTGAACGTACACTGCAGTGAAATGATGTGTTATGGAATTGTACCCCTGAAACCTATGTAATTTTATTAACCAGTGTCACCCCAATAAATTCAATGCCTACTACATATACCATACAATCCAAGAAACAGAACGTTATCCGTAATTTACATCTGAACAATATAGTGCTCCTCCCTTGTATACATTTATATTTGAACAATATAGTATTTGCAATCTTCTGAGACTCCCATTTGTCACACATAATGTTACTATATTCTTTCACGTTATCATAGGTAGCTCTAGTTTATTTCTTTTGCTGTGAAATATTCCATTGTATCGAATAAACCACCATTTATATATGCAGTCTTCGTCTCATGGACATACGGATCCTTTCCTGTTTTTGTGCTATTATGTGAAGATTCTAATTCATGTGTCCTGAGGCACGCAAGCAAGATTTCTGTGGGATAGGATAGGGAGGTGGGGGGAGGGGATACCAAGGAGTGGAATTACTTCATTTAAGTATATATTGAATGGTCACTTTTTCAGGATAATGCCAAACTGTTTTCTAAAGTGTTTTTAAAATCAATGTACAGTCTCATTAACAATACATAAGAGATCTTATTGATTCATGTCATTGGCATTTTGTAACCTCTTTTTTTTTTTTTTGGTCAAACAAATGGGTGTCAAATAGTATCTCTCTGTGGTTTTGCTGTTTTATTTCCCTCCTAATTACTAGTGAGGTCATGTACCTCTTTATAAGTTTACCGGCAATATACGTTTTGTCATCTGTGAAGTATCTCTTAATATCATTTGCTTATCTCTTAAAATAGCTCTTTCTCATATGTGTCTCATAGTCATATAGTCTTAATTCTTATCTTTTGCAGGGTATATGGCAAATGTTTGTTCACTTAGTTTAGGACGTGTTTTAATAAACAGAAATTCTTAATTTAAATAAAGTTATGTTTAACAACCTTGTGTAGTCAGCACTTTTGTATCCTAAGACACCCTCTTCACTTCCCCCAACTCACCATGTCTTTTCACTTATAGTAGTAATGTTCTCCCTCATATATTTTCTTTTTAATTTTTATTTACTGATTTGAGAGAAAGAGACAGAGACAGGAACTTTGATTGATCTGTTCCTGTATGTGCCCTGACTGGGGATCAAACCAGGAACCTCTGTGCTTCCGGACAACGCTCTAACCAACTGAGCTATCTGTACAGGGCTTCTTATAGAATTTAGAATCAATCTATCAATTTCCATGAACAGCTATGATTGGGGTTTCATTAAATCTATGAGTTAATTTAGGGAAAAGTAACAGCTTTGTGAAATTAAGTCTTCCTTTCAAGTGAACAGGGAGATCTCGTCACTTAATTAGATCTTATTTCCTTCAGCAACATTTTTAATTTTTATTTTCTCATTTTTTCTTTTAAAGAAAATTTTTGTAATTTCATGAGAACTTTTGCATGTCTTTTATTCCGGTTTGTTGTGATTGTTAATGGTGTTTGCTTGTTTTGTTTTAAAGAACAAGGCAGTAGAGTCAAAGGGAAAAGCTCCGTCTCCCGGTTCTGGAGTCCTAGATTTCTAGACACAATCGACACGGTCCTGTCATTCTGTGTTCTGTGACTTTCTCAATCGGGCACTTAAATCTGCTAGGCGTGGGACTCAGTACAGGTCCACTGATTGCCAATGTGAGATGCCGTCCCCTGTATTCTGTATGAGCCCAGTTGTTGGAAATCACACGGCTCTCCAGCCAGAGCCTCTCCTTCCTACAAGTAGAAATCTGAACAAACACATTATATTGAACAACCCATTCATCAGTAGATAATGAAAATAAAAGCCAGTCTTTACTGAGCACATACCACATCCCAGGCCCTCTGCTGAAACTTTCCTCATATTAGTTTATTCTCACAACAACCCCAAGAGGTAAGTAGCTTATAATCCTCTATTTCTTTTTTCAGGCAAGGACACTGAGGCTGAAAGGCCCAATATATCTTACACATATTTAAGAAAAGGAGTATGTGTCCTTTTTTCCAGTCTACGAAAAGCACTTGATTTGAAGTCATCCTTACCTACTATCTGTTGCCTAACCAATATCCATTCCTCCCTCCTTTGTTGTGAACAGGTACATACTTTGATGGGGAAAATTTTAAAACTTTAAAACAAACTGACCCAATTCCATGGGTCCCAAATAGAAGCTGCCCCATTGGCTGAAGGCTGGACTCGACTCACACCGTTTGTGACCTGATAAATGCACGTTATGTTCAAGGACCAAGCGGAGGCAGAAAGTAGCCGAGATGACCACACCTCAGCTAGTGGTCCCATCTTTTTGTCAAAAGGATAATTGTATAGTCAAACTTCAAATTCAAGTGTGAGAAGAAGACATTTAAGCTTGATAGCTAATGTGTGGGCATTTTAACTGGCTAACTAGTGAATTAGTGGCATAATAAACCTCAGGGATCAAAGGAGTTTTTACTCAACTACTGGATTTAAAGACGTACCACCAACACTGAGGGTGAGGTAAAAACTGACCTTCGCTTACTGGTTTTGTGGTAAACATTTTGTCAATGGCTAGGATGTCACATTAACTTTCTTTTTGTCAATGCCAATGTTTTCTTCTCCTCCCCCCCACTTCCCACAGTGTTCCCCCTCTTTGATCTGTTGGTCCCCTTTTGCGTGTTCAACAAGCCCTCCTTCTCAAAATTCTCTCTGCCCTTGTTTCTGTGCCCTGCACTTTCGATTCCATTGCATTTTGACCAATATTTATTGATCATCTGTGACGTGCCAGACACCAGGCTATCATCGTTCGGTTATGAACTCATTCATCAACATTAACTGAGTTTCTAGTGGATTAGGCACGGTGCCAGTGACTGATACAGAGATGAACAAGAGAGAATCCTTGGCCTGAGAAGCCGCACGGTTCGTGGAAGAGACAACTAACATGTCATGGAACCACGAGGCTGCGACAGAAGTGCATACTCAGGGGCTGTGCCCCTCAGACAAAGAATCAGTTGCTTCTCTCTGGAAGCAGGGGATACATTGCATAACACAGTGTCTGGCACGTGCTGAATTTCAATAAATACTTATCAAAAGAACAAAAAGCCTGCCAGGCAGAGAGACTAGTGTGAGTAGGGAACGTTCAGGTAGCCCTACTGGCTAAGGCAGGGGTAGTCAACCTTTTTATACCTACCGCCCACTTTTGTATCTCTGTTAGTAGTAAAATTTTCTAACCGCCCACCGGTTCCACAGTCATGGTGATTTATAAAGTAGGGAAGTAACTTTACTTTATAAAATTTATAAAGCAAAGTTACAGCAAGTTAAAGCATATCATAATAATTACTTACCAAGTACTTTATGTAGGATTTTCGCTAAGTTTGGCAGAATAAATCTTTATAAAACAACTTACTATAGTTAAATCTATCTTTTTATTTATACTTTGGTTGCTCCGCTACCGCCTACCATGAAAGCTGGAACGCCCACTAGTGGGTGGTAGGAACCAGGTTGACTACCACTGGGCTAAAGTCATGGTGTTCAGCTCATTGGGGCAGGAATCAGATTCTCTGGGGGCGTGGAAGGGGTAGTGATGGGGGTAACATTTATCTGAGAGAGAAATTTAATTTATAAATGTTATGCACATGCATATTTAAAGAGCATATGACAAATTATTAATTTAGAACTTTAATTTTATATGTTTATCAAAATGAGAATAACATGATTGTTTTTATAATATAAATTATAGGAATTGAAGAGCAAACTAGAAAAGTTGATAGATAAAGAGGATATGAAATTCTGCAGCAAAAAAAAAGATGTCCTCTTGAGGGTAGTAGTAAGGTTTTTATGTTTAACAAGAGAGGGGCTGTAATCTTGGGTTGTGACGAATTGCATCTTGTAGGTTACAGTTTATCGATCAGTGCCTCAATAAAATGACCTGGGGATTTCATTTTAAAAAGCAAACTCTGCCCTGGCTGGATAGCTCAGTTTGTTAGAGCATTGTCCTGAAGTATAGTGGTTGCTGGTTTGATCCCCACTCAGGGCACATATAGGAATAGCTCAATATTCCTCTCTCTCTCTCTCTCTCTCTCTCTTTCTCTCTCTCTCTCCCTCTCTCTTGTTGAAATCAATCAATAAAAATTTTAAAAAAAATTTTTTCCAAAAATATAAATTTTTGAGCTCCACCTGTTATTAGTCAGGGTTCTCCATGACTAATTTCTCCAGAGAAATCAAACTAATAGGAAACAGAGATATATAGCTATAGGGATATTTTATATATGTAAATACACTGCTCACAAAATTAGGGCATATTTTATTGCTTCATATTCACTTTGAAATATCCCCTATTTTTTGTGAGCAGTATATATATATATATATATTTTTTTTTTTTTGAGCAGTATATTTTTTACATATATCTTTCCAGCTAATGAAGCCTGTTCCCCAGCGCTTAACAGCTTGAAACAATCCCAGATCAGGAATCTGAGAACGGCTCCTCCAACAATTAAAGCTTATGGTCTCTTGCGTTGTTGCATTCAGATGTTGGCTGGAACTTCAGTGATCTCATCCGGGCTGGTTATCCAAGATGGGATCACTCACATGGTTGGCAGTTGCCATCAGCTGTCATCTCCCCATGGCCTTTCCAGCAGAGTCATCTGAGGGTTGTCCGACTTCTACCCAGCATCTGGCTTCATTCCAAGAGCACCAGGCAGAAGCTGTATAGCCTTGGAAGTCACACAGCATAACTCTCACTGTACCTTAGTCAAAGCAGTCACAAATCCAGCCATATTCAAGGGGTTGGGGCATGGACTTAGACACCCCCTCTTGCAGGGGGCAGTGGCCTGGTCACAATGTAGAAGAGCACGTGGAGTGGGAGATCTTGTTGTGGCCATCATTGGAACGTACAGTCTGACGTAGCTCCCAAATCGACCTCTGCCATCCTGACCTCTTATCTCCTCTCCTGGTGTAGTTACACAAGGGCCCAGAAGATATCTCCACTTGCACGTCTTGTTGTCAGCACAAACTCTAATTTATCATTACAATCCTCCATTCCAATAACCTTATTGTTTTTGTAATGTGATAACTTAAAAAAAAAAACACACACATAAACTAAACATTTCATTTTTGACCTTTCTTTCTCTGAAAATAATCGGCCACCACATTCTGTCTTCTTCCTTCATATTGGCTCTTGCGTTCTGGTCCAGCTCCTCCTCACCTCTTGGCCCCCAGCTGGTCTTCTCACCTCCATCCTCTCCCTTGCTGCGACCCATTTTCCATGTCCCAGCCTGGTTAGTCTTTTCCAAATCCCACATCCCACTTGTCTACTAAACATTCTGGAGTGGGCCCCTAATGAAAATCCATTCACTTAACTTTCTGATAGTGGGTTCCCTGGGAAGTGAACTAGGGGACAGAGTTACATGCAGGGTGTTTCTTCAGAAGTGACTTTGAGATTGACGCCTAAGGAAGGGAAGGGAAGAGAAGGGAAGGGAAGGGAAGGGAAGGCAAGGGAAGGGAAGGCAAGGGAAAGGAAGGGAAGGGAAGGGGCGGAGCCAGGATTGACAAGAAGAAAAAGTGAACCTGTAATACGGACCCTACAACAGCCCTGGCTGACCCCATGGGGAGCTCTGGAGCTAGAATGAACCACTAATTACTGACTTTCAAAGTTGTCCTGACTTCTGCATTGTTCAGTCATTAGATACACAACTGCCCACAAGATATCTCCACTTGGGACTCATATCAAACAAAACTCAAGTCTAAGATACAATTTTCCCCATGGAAAGGAGCATGACCTTGGCCAAATCAGCTCTCTGCGGTAGAGGAACCCCCTAATTGGCTGGTGTCCACTCCCAGGAGCTAGAGCGACTCCTTCACTGAGGGACAGTGGGTAGCCCGTCCCAGAGTCCCCCATGTTCAAGAGTACCTTTACTTCTTCAATCACACAACCCACGGCACACTTTCTCTCTAGTGCTTCCAGGCTCAACTTCAAGGTCATCTTTCATGTGACCTTCAGCAAACCCCATTCCGCATCACTCTTCACTTGACCTACCCTCTGATTATTTCATATGATATTATTTTGCCTCATTTCACTCCAGCTCAGTTATCCTTTGAGATAAGGAATGGGGGCGTGTCTTTCATCCACGATGCTCAGCACAGGTGTGGGTACACATATATTTCTAGTCAGAGCCCCAGAGATGCGTGGGGGTCCATTGCCCAGTCTCTGGTTAATGTGGAGACTGTACCGGTTTCAATTCCCATCACCATAGCAGAATCGTGTAGGAAGCCACCGCCCCATTGTCTCCCTGAGGGAGAAGAAAGAGGAAACCCTCGCCGATGACCAGCGCTTGCTGGGCCGCATCTGCAGACGGAGAGGGGCCTGGGAACCAGCACTATTCTGACTTCAGCAATAACCTGAGGTCCTACTCCCCATCTCTTTGTCCCCAGCCCACAAAGCAGGCCAGCGCTCCTTCTTGGACTCACAGGGTGCTGTGTACATTTAACTAATAGTGGTGATAAAGAGCCGCCCAAACACCGAGTGAAATTACAGTGGGCAATTATTTTTGTCCGGAGAGGCAGCATTCCAGCCATTGTCAAAGAGGGGAGACGAGCTGTTTTCTTGCCCTCAGAGGATCAGAGGCCTGGTCGTAGCTTTCTGACACCTAGAGCACACCTAGGCAGGAATGCCCCCTTGGATCGTCCTGCTCTTTAGGGGTTCCTTACAGTTTAGGGGAGAGGGAAAGGCATTCTAGAAGCCACCACTGTGTGGTGTGACTGCCTTGTTCAAGGAACGGACAGGCTGTCACAAGGCAGACAGGTCAGACTTCTGAGTTTCTCACCCAGGAGGCAAGAACTGGATCTCTGAGTAAAAAATGATAAGGGGCAGATTTAGTGTCAAAAGCAGGGAAGACCACCATTCTCTTGATTATAGCTCTCAGAAAGTGGGAAAGGCTACGCTGAGAACTAGTGAGTTCCCTGTCGCTAGAGGCATTCAAGCAGAGACTGGAGAGCACTCAATGGGAAGGCGGTTGAGTAGACTCTAATGAAGTAAAAGGGGAGAAGCTATTTGACCTGGGCCTGGGAAGTTTTAGAGATTCCTAGGAAGGCTGCATGTTTTTTTGGGGGGCGGATAGGTGGGGGTACACACAGGAATGGAAGACTGCCATGGGGGTAGCTGGAGGGAGCCCGGGTTTAGCCGAGGCCAATGTAACTGTTTTGCCAAGGGCAGCCCAGTTTCTCCGGAGGCTTTAGGCCCCAGAGCCTGTAGCTGTACACAATCTACTCACTCATTCAGTTAATTCAGCAAACATTTACAGGCCGGAGAGGCAAGTCCCCACAGCGAAGCTCCGGTGGGGTTGCCTGCCGCTCCGCCTCCCGCTCGGCGACCTCGGCCGGCAGAGGACAGCAGAGACACGCGGATGCCGAACTGCGCAGCCCGCTGGCTCAGCTTCCCTGTTGGGGAAACTGGGTCACTCGGTCCTGCCAAGCGGCAAACATTCTGAAGGGGGTGGGCACACTGGGCTTCCAAGCAAGGGCTGTGCGGCCCCAGATGCCACCTGACGGGGCCATCGGAGCCCTCAGGCCTCTGGCCCGGCAGGAGTAGCCTCCTTCCTTGCTTGCAGAAGGAAGGAGGAGATTGATAACATGGGATGGCTCAGGGCTAGGGGAGAGGGCTGGATGGATCCCATCCCAACAAAGGGTTTCACGCAGCTGGACAGAGCCCTGAGCCGCATGTCAGAGAAGGCGGGGGCAGGTCTGTCAAGGCTGCGGTGCATAGGGCGGTTTGCTTCCCAGAGAACTGGGACCTCACTAAGGAGTGTGAGGCTGTCTTTAGGGAGGGGCTGAAACCTCCTTTGGAGGTGGGGGAGGGGCTCACGACCAGATTTGAGTCAGAAAACACTAGACCTGCTGGTTCAGTGGTTAGGAGGCAGGTTTAGGGTCAGATTTACTCCTGTGTCTTGATCTTGCCCCTTATACATTATAGGACTTGGATGAGTCATTTTCAGACGTGTTTCCTTTTCCATAAACAGGTGGCTCTATTACCACGATTAAGTGGAAGGCTGATGTGAGTGCGCCCAAGGGTTGTTTTCTCCTCCCCAGCCCTCCCGCATGCAAATGGACACCATCTCTGGGGAGCGCAATGGAAGCAGAGGCCTGTGAGCGCAGCGGGCAGGAGGGACGGCCACGGAGCTGTTAGTCTGGGCAGGGTGAGCTCATTCTACAAGGATGCTGTCTTGGTCCACGGGGCTGCCTCTCCCCACGGCCCTCTCCACCCACAGCACCCTGCTGCAGAGGGATGTGAGGGCCTGGGGGAGCACCCCTGCCAGCCTCGAGCCTGGCTTCGGGAGGTCTTTGAGAGTCAAGAGTCAACAGACCTGGAACAAGAGGCGGACCTGGGGGATGGGACAGGGACACAGCCACTCCTGAGACCCCACTTCTTCCCATGGACTCTAATGGTTAGAAGGGCCGCTTGAACCCGAAGTCAAGGACCTTTTATGTATTCTTTCTCCATTCATCTAAGACCTCTAGGCCAGGACAGCGCTGCCCCTGCCTCTCCGGCAGAGCCATGGTAGGAGCCGATGCTCCTGTAGGAGGACTCAGCTCAGTGCTGGATCTTGCTGGTTGTCAATGACGGGGGGGATTTTGGAGAACTGTTATGAGCCTCTAGTTTTACTGACTAAAAAAATAAAAAAAAAATTTTAAAACTGAGGCTCAGACCAGGGAAAGGAAAGTTCCTGTCCTTTTCAACTGCTTCTAGAAGCTTCATCTAGGAGTGGAGAAAGTGGCTGGATCCCTATAGCCAGCTGCCCAAACCTGAGAGTCTCCCCATCTCCTTGGGGATTTCCCTTTGCCTATAGGCTCCCTGCTCTCCCTCTGGGCACTGCTTACAGTGCACAAGCTCCACCATGAGACAGACTGAGCTCTCCCTGCCCAGCCTGGCCTCCGGGGCTGTCAGGGTCACAGCCAGGGCTTCTGAGCCGGATGGGGATCGGGCCCCCTCCCATTGTGCAGTGTGATGAAGCCAGTTGCTTCAGTTGGAACCCCATCACTGCCGTGTACCAGCTGTGAGACCTTGGGCAAGCTACTTCATATCTCTGAGCCTCCGTTTTCTCATCTATAAAATGGGGACAATAGTATTTTTCAACAGAGACACTATTCTTCCCAGTCCCTCCTAATCTGAAAGTAAAAGCAATAATAAATCAAACAGCTTGCTTCTTCCCTGGGAAAGCCAAACAGCAGGACAAAAAAGGAAAGGGGTAGAAGTCAGACTTGGGGATCTTCCAATCCAGGCACAGGGAGCTTCTGGGTGGCAGCAATCCTCTGAGGCTAGAGGACAGGGCTGGGGCCCAGCACATCTCTGCCCCTACACTGCATCGTGACTGGAACCAGACTGCTGGGCCTCTTCGGCCCTTAATATCCTCCTCTGGACATTGGGGACATTGAGCTTGGTGATCTCTAAGGTCCCTGCAACCCTGCAGCCCCTCAGATTCTCAGCCCCAGAGCTAGCGAGGCCCTCAGTCTCTGGGATGCAGCCTAAACCTCCCACAGACACAGCAGCTGAAAGGGCAGCACTTGGCTAGGCTCTGGCCCACAGCCCAGAGGAGGTCACTCAGCCCCAGGGAAGCCCCTGGTTTGCTGGTTTGGATGCTGTTAAGGGCCAGGCAATAGGAACTTTGGCCTATTGGCATCTGGCTCCAGCCAAAGCTTTCCAGGGAAGGACGAGGAGGAACAGCAGGGCTGGCAGAAGCCCGGAATAAAAGAGCCTGGAGCTCAGACTCTGCGGCCTTGCTTTGAAATCCACAGCCTCAGCCACCTGGGACGGGGAGGCCTGGACTGAAACAATGGCTGGGGGAGGGGGCAGGGGAAGCATCCTGCTTGAAAGGCCTGGGTGAGGGACGAAGTCCACAGGAGGGAGAGTGTTGGCAGGAGGAGGTTCTGAAAAGGCAGAAAAACAGGGGCCGGAGCAGGTGCCCCACCACTGACTCAGTCAGTCAATCGGCAGTGAGTCAGCATGTCCTCCATGTGTGGCACTGGGTGGCAGCTGTGGGGGTGTCATCAGTGGGGTCACTCAGGGCTGGCTTGGAGGACATTATTATCAATGAAAAGTGTATGTGGTGTGGACCATTGGGTGGGCAGGGCAGGGTGGGGAGAACTGAATCCCAGAGGGGCTCCCAGGAGGTGGCAGGAGCTGGCTGCCCGCCTCTGCCAGGAGGTAGATCGGTGTTTCTCTCTTGGGCAGTGAGCCATCTGGAACACCTGCCTCATTCATTCAGCAACCATCGGTCATGCCTGATGCTGTGAAGTGCGCCCCGTGTGATGACTTGCTGGCTCTAGGACCCCTCTCCGGAATCCCTGGATGCCAGTGTGATTATGATTGTCCCTGTCTGCAGACAAGCAACCTGAAGACCAGGTGGAAGTCGCTCAGCTCCTGAGGCTGGGAGCTGGGATTTGAATCTATGTCCAATGTCCAACTATCTTCGAATCCTGGGTCCATTCCATTAGGATGCCAACTCCCCTTATTGCCTTGTAGTAAAAATGGACAACCCCCACCTGACAACCATCCCATGCAGACTGGGCAGATTTTGCCAGAAATATAGGTATTTCCAGGGGAAATTGGCTGCTCTCGTTGTCTGTCCCCATTGTAAGCAGAAAAACAGTTCAGCATTGCAGGATAATGCCCAATGGCCCCCTCTTTCCTCAGATATTTCATTTGGGGATCCAACATCTTCCAAGGTCCCCCTTGAATCTTGATGCCTTCACTCCTACTTGGTGACTCCATTCCAGGACTTCTTAGTGACTCATGCAGAGGAAAAATCATGGAGAGCCAGGCAGAATCCACTGCTGAAGGCCTTTCAGTGACCAGATGACCTTGAACAAATTTCAGAGTCCTCTGAGCCTGGGCTCCCTCTTCTGTTAAGACAGCCAACCACATCAAACAAAACTTACAACTTGGTTCTGAGAATTGAGTGAGTTAACCTGTGTGAAGCTACCTAACTTTAAGATCTTTAATAAATACTATTCATAAGGGGATAAGACTGGGGGATTTTGTGACAAAAAGAAAGATTATGGGAATAACAATCATTGAGCCTTAAAAGATACCAGGTATTATGCTCAACACTTTACTTATACTGTATTTTCTTTCTTTTTTTCCCTCTTTGTTTATACTGTCTTTTCTCAAGTAAGCCTCTCAACACTCCTATGAGGCAGGGAGTATCTCCCCATTTTTCATATAAGGAAACGGAAGCTCCAAGATGTTCAGCTAGTTGCCCAAGGTCAAAGTGATCAAGAATCTGACCCAAAGCCCAAGAGCTAAACATCTAAGCTGCTTTGCAACAATCCACACGTTCCTGCTGTGTGTGGAGGCTTTCTGCCTGAAATTTGCTCTCATTCTATCTGTAGATTTTTGTTTAGATAAACAAGACCCTTCTGAAGGGGCTTTCACATCCCTTAGGCCAGTGGTTCTCAAAGTGTGCGCCAGGGTGCACTGGTGCATCCTAGAAGATTTCCAGGTGTGCCCTATGGTATTCCAGAGAAATATGTGCCTGTTAGGGACCAAAAAACCAACAGGGTTTTGGAGTTTATATTTTTGGGGGACAGAGGTGTGGGGAATTGGCTGTAAACTGACAGTCTGCCCAACCCCCCACCTCAATTGCCTGATTAGGTTGCAAAAGGCTGTTAAGCTGTGGTGCTGGATTGTTTACACTACCCACCATGTTCCCCGGAAAGACTGGAGGCAAATTTCTTCTATCCTTTGTTTGGTGTCAAGTTAAGATGATATGTATGGTGGGGTTTTTTGCACTCAACACAATTAAGAGTAAAAAGAGAGGAATTCTTCAATGTATTTGATGAGGAAATGAGAGTTTGCCTTTCAAATATATGCCCAAACATTGAAGAAATCACTAGGACACATTAGGTTCCTGTTTTTCATAAACACAAGAATGAAAAACTTAACACATTCGTGCTGAGACCTGCTGAATTTACTAAGTCTTACTAAGAATGTATCTATATATATAAAAAGATAACTTTTTTGTTGTTTTTTTAATTTTTTAACCCCTCTTTTTTACGAATTCTAAAAAGCATAACTCAAAAAATGTAACATAAAAATGTTTTTTATGTCAGAATAAATTTAATTTTGTCGTATTTATTTCATTTAATTACCATAAAAGCACGCTTGGACTTTATATTTTTTCTTTAATATTTGACTTAATTATTATAACATATTTCTCAGAAATTTGTATATAGTGTGCCTTCAATTATTTGTAGAATTTTAAATGTGCCCTAACTTCAAAAAGTTTGAGAACCACTGCCTTAGGCTAATTGTTCCTCCAAAGAAGCACTCAGAGCACTGTGGTTAGTTTACCTCTTACACTTTCCACATAGTATATGTATTTACACTCCTTCTTGACTCTCTTTGGGGTGTTGGACAAACTCTTGTTTTATTTCTGTCTCCTTGCCAAGTAATTATTTCCCATTGTGCTTTGCACACTATATAGGCTTTTGATAAATGCTTGTTGAGTTGAGGTATGGTGCATCAGGCAGAGTTGGATCAGAATCCCTACTCCTGCTAACTGTGTGACCCTGAGCAAGTTGCTCAACCTCTCTGGGCCTTCCTCAGTTTCCTCGCCTCTAAAATAGGATAACAGCATCTACCACCATGGGCTGTTGTGTGGATAAAATGAAAAAATGCAGGCAAAGCATTACACAGTGCCTGACATATGTGACACTCAACAACACCTATGGGGGAGACTGGACAAGGCAGTTGGTGGCAACCAGGATAGAAGGAGGTAGCCCCAGGAGTCAACCAGAAGAAACTAGAACACTGCTAGAGACCAAACTTGTTTACTCGTTGGGGCATGCTGGAATAGACAGATAAAAAGGAAAGAGATATTTTAGGGAAAGTTCAATTAAATGGAGAGGAGCCAACAGAACGAAGGCTGCTGGGACAAGAGGGGGAAAGGAATTGGTTAGGAGCCAGAGAAGTCTGGAGCAGTGTCTCAGAGACTCTGTCCAGGAGGAGAGAAAGACGCACCCACCCAGCCCCAGCCAGGAAAAGGCTGGGAGTGCGGGTGTGGCTGGGAGGGAGATGTTAGCCGCTAAGGTGGCTGCGGAAGGAGCAGCTTCTGGATTCCAAACGAGGATCTGAAAGCCAAAAAGGATGAATAATCCAGGCGCCAGGCTCAAGGTGGGAGGCAGCTGTTCATTTATGGCTTGAGGAACACTTGACTGAGCCTCTTCAGCTAGTTTAAGTGACTCCTTCTAACACAGTTTGGACTGAGATATCTTTAGCTGGAGCGCGTGCCTCATGGAAGACTCGGTCCCGGGGAAAGCCGAGATCAATGGGAGCAGAGGACCTCAGACCCTCCCACACGGTCCATGGAGACCGCCCCTTTTGCTCTCAGCCCCAGGCGGGCTTTGCCGCATCACGCAGGTTCTTTCTGAACTTCACACTCGTCTCTGCAACTGAAATCCAAATGTACTGATACGGACTTTTCTACCTAAAAGAGGTGGAGGGAGGGGGGAGGTTAAGGGCGTCTTGTCGTAATCTAGAACCAGAGCCCTTGCTCTCTCCATCGACCATCACTTAGCTCAGTTCTCCACCACGAGAGAGAAGAAGCTGGCCAAGTGGCAGAAGTCATTAACCAGCCTGCAGGGACCGAATCAGACTTTCTGACCTCGGGATTGGAGTGAGATTGTCCAAAGCAATTTGCAGACTAACATGAAAGGTGACATGGACAGGGAATTGTCTGGGGAATGAAAAGTTCCTGCAGCCACAACTTTGAGGCAGGCATGTCCTGCCTGTTAACTGGAAATTGTAACGGCAGCCGGGAGCCTAGAGGGATACTTCCAGCCAGATGTCGGGAGACCCTGTGGCCAGGTGTGTGCATGTGTGAGTGTCCCTTTCACTCCAGTGCAGGCCCAGATTGGTGGGGTGGGTTCTACTTTACTCAGTTATTTAGGGACTCTGGTGACCCTGGTTTTGACAGATTCAACACAAGGCTGATGTCCAGCTGATGGGGGAAGAACATGGAGATTGTACCTGGAAGGTCTTTGTGGTCAGGCCCGGAAGTGGGCACACACCTGCCATGCCATTGGCCAGAGCCCATTGCCAAGGACACAACTCAGCTGCAAGGGGGGCTGGGACATGAAGCCTAGCTGTGTCCCCAGGAAAGAGGTGGAGTGGACTTGGTGATCTGTCAGCAATCTGTGTCACATGCCCCAGATCACACAAGACATTTGGTGATCGAGTCTTGGGAAGAGGCACTGGAGAAAGAAATGGATGGAAGAGACATAGAGGGCTTGCTACAACATCCCACCTTGAGTTCACCTTGATAAGTGCCCCTTCCTCAGCCTTAGGAGCAGGGGCCTTGCGGGGAAGGAGTCAGGTAAGCCTTGACTTGGAGTGTTAGGAGAAATGGGAAGCTGTTGGCCTGGGAGAAGGGGTGTGCTGGAGGCCTTAGATAATGTTCTGAAGAGAAGGCCAGGGCCTGGTCACTCAGAGCGAGATCTGGAGTCAGACGAGGCAGGTACCTACGGCAGGGGCCCCGGACACACGCTCCACACTGCACTACCCATGTGCAATGCCCTGAGCCCCATCTTGGTGGAAGGGGAGCCGGGGAGCCAGAGCCGAGGAGAAGGAGGCAACCTGGGGGTCAGCAGACACAAGGAGTATCTACCTATCACTCTCAGGAGGGACCACCCAGGAGAACAGGGAGCCCCGGGGCGCCGAGCAGGTGGGGCGCAGAGTGGAGAGAGAGGACACCACAGGAGAACAGGGAAATGGGGCCAAAGAACCCTCTTCTGTACAGCGTATGAAAGCTGTGCTCTTGTTTTTAATGCTGATGTTACTTTGGGGCCTCACAGAACTAGCCAACAGAACTTTCTGCGATGCCAAAAATGTTCTCTACGCAATATGATAAGCACTAGCCACGGGTGGCTATTGAGCACTTGGGGTGTGGGTAGTGTGACTGCGGGGCTGAATTTTAAATTGTATTCCATTTTAATTCATTTAAATTGCAATGGCTGCCTGTGACTAGTAGCTACAACATTGGATTGTGCAGGTAGCTTCAGCTCGGCAGAAGCAGGGGAGGAGCTGTCAGTTACTTTAGCCGAATCTCCCACTCTCTGCCTGTTACCATTCCTGGCACCCCATCTTTGCCCTACAGATGAGCCCGGAGTGGACGGCTTTGGGCCTCTGAGAGTCTCACTTGCTTTCATCCCTCTGGGTACGTGACACTGGCCAGCATGGTGTGGGGATGAGGGATTGGTCAGCGTGCATGACAACCGGGAAGCATTTCTGAATCTTCGCAGACCCAGTTCTGATCTCCAGAAAGGACTAGGACCCTAAGTTCTCTGTCTTGGATTTCAAGGCATTGGGCCACAGTCACAGCTCCTCCATCGGTAGGAGGGTCTGAGCCGCTGGGGCCTGGCCGACGCAGTCTGCAGAGGCTCCGGCAGTGTCCGAGCTCGGGCGTAGGAAATGTAATGGCATCTGCCTCTCCCGGGCTCTGAGCCCAGGTTGTCCAGGGTAAATGCTTTGAGGCCCGCTATGTCCCGCCCCTCGCTATGTCCCGCCCCTCCCTGCCCCCACCCCACCCCACCTCCCAGCCTCACTCTGAATCATCAGAACTTCCTTCTGTTCTAGCACATCCCCTCTCCTGGGTCCCAGACCAGCAGAACCATCTCTGCTTCCAAGGCTGTGGTCACTGTTTGCCATTATCTCTCATCCCTTCAAAATATGGAAAGGGAACATTATCAATGGACGTGATTGTCTGTCTCTGTTCTTGAGGGCCCCCCAGGCCCCCAGCTGCCTGGCCCATGCTCAGGGCAACACCCAAGTGCCTGGAGTCCGTTCCACCCCCAGGCCTGCCCCTGCCCACCTCTATGCCCAGAGGGAAAGCTGGAGGAGCGAGGAGGCCTACAGCGACCCCTGCCCCTCTTCTCTCCACACATTTCTTTCTCCTCTCTCCTCCTCCATTCCCTTCCCCTCTGGGGAGAGCTGGTTTAATTCCTCTCTACAGGGTCCACGGTTGGCTGGGCCCCAGGATGGTATCTGAAGGTGCGAGAGGGAGTTGACAGGAGAGAGTGGAACAGAGCGCGGTTGCAGAACCTGTGGGCTGGAGTGCAGGCGGCTCTGCCCTCAAGCCTGAGCTTTTCAACCAGCCTTGGGGCTGCCCCACGCCTGGTAGACCTGAACTGAAGCCATTCTTAAGCCCTCCGTGAGTCCCGCCTGTGGCTTTACTGGGATTATTCAGCCCCCTGTGAGCTGCCCCTAAATCCACTCATTTCTCTTCTGCTCAAGAAATGGCCTCACTCCGTGTCTCCATACAGATCTGCTCGGGCACCTCTCCCCTGGGAAAGGTTCCTTGTCTCCCTAACAACAGACAGCTGGCTGTGGTCCTTCTCGGTTCTGCCAAAGCACCTACGTGAGGTTTCGTCCTTTTCCCTTCTTCACCTGTCCCTGCACCTGCCTCTAGCACCCAGCACCCAGAGGGCTCATCCATATCAACTGACCGCCGGCCCAGGAGGCTTTCCCCAGCCTGAAGCGGACCGCGGGTCCTGGCTTAGATGAGAGAAGGAACGCAGGACCTACAGTTGATGTCCTTTATCAAGTGCTCTTCTCACAACGCCTGCTTACGAGAGCTGCCGATTCCCCTGCACGGCCTCGCCACCCGCCTCTAAAGACTGGAGACCCACTTAGGGCTGGCACCGTCCCTCGCACGGAGCAGATGCTCCATAAATATTTATCAGATGATTAACTCCCAGTGCTCAGATCTCAGGATGATGCTGAGCTCAGATTCAATTTTGTTGTGGTTGCTTCACTCTTTGTTGTTTTCTGGTCGACAGGGAGGTGCGAAGGATCGTCTTAGGGACAATGCGTGTAAGCCACGTCTCTCTGCCCGCTGCCCCCCTAGAGAGCTGGAATCGGAGATTTCAAGGGGGCACCAAAAGCTCTCCTGCTCTCTGGACTGCTCTCTTGGGACCCGCTTCCCACAGCCTCCCCCGTCCTCCGGAGCAGCCAAGACATCTTTTCATGGCTGCTCCTTCTGTGCGGGGCTCTGGCGGTGGCTGCTCCACCGCTCGCTCCGCCAGGGCCCTGCCAAGTTCCCTCCTCCACACCTGATGGTGTACCTGGCTGGCTTTTCAGCCTCACTCCGGAGTGCTTTCTTTGGTTCCAAGTCAGGTTATCCTTCCTCTTCTTCTTGGGAGGAACGTCCACGGCGCCTGGGTCATCACCACTTCACCTCCCGAGTCCTTTTCTGTCCTGGGGCCTCCTCCCCGGGTGCGTCGCCCAGAGCAGGGCTGGGCCCTCCTCCTGCAGTTGTTAGCGCCAAGCCACACTCGGCCTCCTTGAGTTTTAACAGACCGCTTTGTCTCCCTCGGCCCTGCTGTGGATTCCTTGAGAGCAGGTCTGGGATGAAGCACAGCTTTGTAGCCTCCCACGTGCTCCGTCTCATCCCGTCGGACTTTGCCCATGGCGAGCTTTAACGCCTCTCTATTCAAGTGGAGGCTTGTTAAGGGGGGTGGGAACCCTAGGATCTCTTCCACTAAGACGATGGAACTTGGGATGGCTTCCATTAGGACAATGTTTCCCAACGTGACTTGTGCGGGTTGCAGGATATTAATAGGTGTTATGATAACGAGATCCATGATCAGCTAAAACACATTTATTTCTTCAAGCCCTTAATTATATTAGTGTACATTGTGATTTTCCAAGAAAAAAGATATAGGAGCTTAAAGCCCCCGTGGATTAGGGTCTGCAGACACAGGACCCCAGGACAGGTAGTCAGGCTGGTAGAGAACGTCTGCTGATCTCAGGCAGAGGATAGAAGGCACCTGGTTGCTGCGGGTCGGCAAACCGCGGCTCGCGAGCCACATGTGGCTCTTTGGCCCTTTGAGTGTTTAACAAAGGCCAGCTGAGGAGTACCCTAATTAAGGTAATAACAATGTACTTATCTATATATTTATAGTTTAAGTTTAAAAAATTTGGCTCTCAGAAGAAATTTCAATTGTTGTACTGTTGATATTTGGCTCTGTTGACTAATGAGTCTGCCGACCACTGGTAGGGCAAAGGTGTTAGAGAGAGGTCAGCAGGTAAAGCCAACCGCACAGAGATGCCCTCTGGATCCCCGGGCTCACACAGCGAACGCCAGGGGAGGAGAGCCTGAGTCTCCTCACTCTCAGGGGCTTATCCTCCTCAACCCTAGCGGGTGGTGGGCTGTCATCATTCGCTTAACCACTAAACCTTCATTCAAACCGCCATACTCCTGGACCCAACTGCCAGTTTCCAGATGCGGAGTTTCTAACAGCTTCGGATCGAGAAATTTTCTAAGCCAGAACTTACAGCACAACAGGGGGCTTCCCATGAGGCTGGACTGGCCACAGCCAAACAAATTTGGCCAAGAGATCTTTATTTTTAAAACACCTCCTGGGATTGATGCGTCTGGTACATCAATGTACAATTCGAGAATGTACCATTGTCGTGCGTCCTAGCGATGGTGATGTCATGTGTCATTAGCGATGGTGATGGGCTTCGCCATCAGGGAAGAAGCATCTCGGTGGTCTTTTTGTTTATAAAGCAACTTTGGGCACCTATCCCATCATGTGAGTATCCCACCCTTCCCCTGGACAGTGAGACTAACATGGCCATTGTCCCCATTGCACAGATGACAGAAGGCAGAGAGGACACTGGGAGGTAGGGTTCTGAGACATGCATTTGAGATTCTGCTCTGCCTGTCACTATTTGTGGGCTAGCTAACTCTGAAATGGGACTATCTGTCTCCCAGGGTTACTAACAGTATGAAATAAGCATGTATGTGTAAAACCCAGCACTCCGTATGTGTTTATTGGGCCCAGCCAGAAAAAAATGGCTACTTACTGTTGGGTGCCCTGCACAGTTCTCAGCATGTTCCAGATGCTATTTCATGTAATCCTCACAATAACCTGGTGGGTTGGTGGTCATTATTTCATTGTATGGATGAGAAAACTGAGAGTCAGAGATTTGAAGAGATACGCCCGAATTTACATACTTAAAGTGACAGTCAGAAAACCTGAATGCAGAGCCAAATCCAATGCCCATATTCCGTGCTCTTTAATATTGAGTTAAGATGCTAATTTAAAAAATAAAAATGTAAAGCCTACCTCACATGCAAAAATAAGCAAACAAAAACATATTTAAAAAGACTAGTTCTAGGCCCTGGCCTGTTGGCTCATCGGTAGAGCATCAGCCCGGTGTGTGGCAGTCCTGGGTTTGATTACCGGCCAGGGCACACAGGAGAAACGCCCATCTGCTTCTCCACCCCTCCCCCTCTCCTTTCTCTCTATGTCTCTCTTCCCCTCCTGCAGCCAAGGCTCCACTGGAGCAAAGTTGGCCCGGGCGCTGGGGATGGCTCTATGGCCTCTGCCTCAGGTGCTAGAATGGCTCTGGTTGCAACAAAGCAATGGCCCAGATGGGCAGAGCATCGCCCCCTGGTGGGCATGACGGGTGGATCCCAGTCGGGTGCATGCGGGAGTCTGTCTCTGCCTCCCTGCTTCTCACTTCAGAAAAAAAAAAAAAAAAAAAGACTAGTTCTAGGCTAGGCTGGATGTAGTTCTCTAAAATAAAGATGAACAATATTAATGTTAATCTCTAAATCGGAAAGCAGTAAGTCAGTGTTAAAAGAAGTGTGTCCAAAGCTTAGTTCCAGGAGTTCCTGGCATAGCAAGCGTCTTTCCTCTCTGTCTCCCGTTTTCCCCCTCTGGAAAACAGGAGAAACTGCTGCTATTTCCTAAGGCTGTTGCAAGAAGTAAATTGACCTAGACTATGCAAAAGCCTTTCCAAAAGTGTCTGGCTCTTGGCAGACACTCAGTAAGTTTTAGTTGAATGAGATTCTTTGTAGTTTATAATCTAACAAGGACACACGAACATACTGTAGATATACTGATTGTTAACACCATACATAATACTGGTGAATACATCAGTGCTCATTTTTATAATCGTGTTTTAACCATCTGGTAGAAAGGTATGAGGGTGGGCAGGAGAAGGTGGAGAACCTAGGAGTTAAAAGCCCCTCACAAGCTGATCCAATCCACTTATCAGCTTTGGGCCCTTGGGAAGATGATTCAGCCACTCTGTGCCTGTCTCCTGGTCTGCAAACCGACACACTGATAGTAAAGATTAAAAGAGTGAACCCGTTCAAAGCGCTAAGAACCTATATAAGCATCCCCCTCCCCCACCCGCTGTCTCTCCCTCCTCTGAACCCTTGCAACTCTCATAAATGTCAATGTCAGGTTCCGATCATTTTCATGCTTTGGGTTTTTTGGGTTTTTTTTGGTGTGGATATGTTTTATCACTCTACTCGATCTAAGAATTTGAAGGCGGGATGAGGTCTGACTCAGCCCGCACAGAGTAAGCTCTCCATAACGGCTTGTGGAATCACCGATGACTTAGAACACAGCCTCGGGTCCAGTTCTGAGCGGCACCGGGGGCCATGTGCTTCCTTCTCCCTTCCAGCTCCATGGCTGGACCCCTCACCGTGCCAGCATGTTTCTCTGCTTCTCTCCTCTTGTCTTGGCTATTGAAGTCTCAAAAAAGAGCACCTGTGCTCTTCAGGGGCTGACTGAGCTCCACCTTAGGGGTTCTGCTGCTGCTCCCCACAATCCTTTGACCAATCAGCCAGCACGTGAGACCACAGACCCGCCAGGTAGACCTGCAGGTTAAGTGCTCAAAGCAGCTGGGCGCTGTGATGTCAGAAAGGGCTCCCACCTCTGTCTTAAAGTCCACAACAGCCCCCCAGGCACCCTCTGGGACACACCTCGGAGAGGGTCAGCACACTGAGTCATTAGCTCCCGAGCGCTCTGTAGCTCAGGGGACAGAGAAGAGGGATCAAGGCCCCCAGAGATCAGGATGGGAAAGAGGAGAGGAGGCATCTCTGGAGGCTGGGAAGCAGGATTCCTCTCTCTCTCCTCTCCAGGATCCTGATAGGCAGGATCTGACTCACTGGGTAATGAGGGAAGGAGCCGGGAGATCCGCAGTATCCAGTCCTCGTAAGGAAACAACTGGAGATGGCAGACTCTACTGTCCGCACATCTGTTCAAGGCTCGTTCTTCACCCCTCTCTTCCCATTCGCTCCCCAGCCCCCTCTATTGCTGTTCAACACACGGGCCATCCTTCCGGGAGGCCACCTGGCATGGCTGCCCAAACTGGACTTCGGGAACAATCAGACCTGATTTTTAAGTGAGGACTCTGCCAATTACTGTCTGTGTGATGCTGGCCAAGTTCCCTAACCTCTCTGGGCTTCCACTTGCAATATTACTAACGTGACTATTCCAACATTACAATTTCAAAATATTGTTGAAATTGATGTGAGCTGCGTAATTACATTAAGTCTCCAATGGTGCCTAGCACGTAGCATGTACTCGGCAAACTATTATTGGGGGAGAGAATCCCAAGTCTAGTCATATGGTACAACCTTCCTTTCCCTCTGTTTCCATCCACTCGAAAGCCAGCCAGAGTCACAGCAAAGCATCAGGCGGCCAGGGGCGGTGCAGGAAAGCAGGACAGCCCTTCGTGTTGTGTGGGTGACCAGGCGGGCCAGGGAGAAGTTCAGGCCGAGTGTTCAACTGCCTCGTGTCCCCATGTGCGCTCAGCAAGGGCATGTGCTAACCAGGCTGAGCCTCAACTTTAATTGCTAATCTTCACAACAATCTTAGGAGCTGGATATTCCCTCTTGGCTATTAAGAAAACAAAGTTAGAGAAGGTAAGTGACTTGCCCGAGGTCATGCAGCTGGTAGCTGTGGAACCTGCGTCCAAATCCGAAGCCTGTGTATTTTCCCCAGGCTTCAGATTCAGCAGGTCCTGGAAGGGGAGCTGGGAAGGGGAGAAGGAAACTGACCTTGATAAGCACCGACTACCTATAAACTCGGCACTTTCCCGGAAGGCACCTCATGTAATCCTCACAACCGCTCCATTAAGAGGGTGTGATTATCCCCAAGAAGAAAACCAGGCTCAGAGAGGTGAAATGACTTGCCCAAGATCACATAGCTATAAGCAGTAAAATCAGAATTTATATTCACCTACTGGCTCCCCGGGGACTTTCGTTTCCTGCTGGGGTGCAGCATCTACAACACTCCCTCGGCTGGCTCTGTGATTTTGCTTTGCTCCCAACCCAAGACCCATTTCCCACCTACTCTAGGTTCCAACAGTGACTGACCCCTCTGCACGGCATCCCTCTGCCTTCCAGTTCCGGTGAGATGAACAGGAAGCTTCGGCAGATCGGAAACCATCAGAAAGAGGCCAGGGTATTTGTTCTGTCACTCCCTCCCTGCCTTGCGTTGGTTCTGTGACGTCCCCTTCTGACCCTTCTGGGCGTCCCCTTGCATGGCCTCCCACCCCTTCTGTTCTGAGAACAACCTGTCCTCCACGCACCCTTTTCGGGCCTAGGGTGGGAATAGCTTCCTTCTGATGGCCTCTCTAGTGACCTCGACAGTGTTTGTTGATTACCTGCAAATGGTTCTTTCTTTCACTCACCTTCCTAATCCCAGCTGAGTGTTCTGTTTCATGCTGGGGGCTGACCAAGCCTCCTACCAGCCATCTGAGGCTATTTCTCTTGGGGCTACTTGGGAGGCAGGCCAATGGCTTCTTTGCTGGCCAGATGGGTCCAAGGCTTTCCCAACTAATTAGTGATAAACAGGACAGTGGCCAGGGACTGGAGGCTGGCGCCTAATGGTGTTCTTGACTCTGTCCATCTGGAACTTCAGCTTGGGGCCACTTGGCCTCTCCATGTCCTCACCTTTAATGTGTGGGATATGAGCAGAGGGTCTCTCTGCTCTCTCCCGGCGCTGACACCCAGAGAGGGTAAAGGGCTTGTCGACCTGCCCAGCGAGGCAATGGAACAAAGACTGGAACTCCTGGATCTTAACTGAGTTACTGGATCTCTGCTTCACTTCGCAGTGTCTTCCTTCACGGCTCAATAAATATTTCATCTGCGGTGACTCAAAGTCATCTCCCCGCTTCATGTCAGCCCAGAAAGCTTATAACCTAGAAACTGTCACCGCTCCCTGACACATCCTGCCACTTTGCCTACCAGGTCCCCAGCCTCTCACCTGCCTCTGGCTTTTTTCACATGAGAAAGCCGGTTGAAAGGCACCTTTCCCAGATATTACCGGGAAGAAGCTCGGGGCAAAAGGAAGAAGACTGATCTTCAGATGGAGACGGGCGGGCCTGGGTGGCTGCTCCCCACCTGTATAAATACCTGGAGGAGGTGAACAGGGCACTCTGGGAGAGCTGCCGTCTTCTGGGACACAAGTACCTCCGCTGATGGAATACATAATCCATTGTGGAAAACATGGTCCTTAGCTGATCCTGCCACTGGGCTGTGAACGCTAAACTGGCTTAGGAGTTCCCAGCCCAGCCCTCAGGCTGGTGGATTTGGGGAAAGAGCTGGGGAGAGGGGAGGAGGAAGCAGGGCCCAGGACTGTTGGGGAAAGGCACATGGGCCGGAGGTAGAAATGTCCAGGGGGCTCTACCCCTGACACTGTTGGGGGTGGTGGGGGTATATAGTATGGCCCATGGGGGTCTGTGCAGGGGCTGAAGAGGTAGGCACAGGGTCAGATCCCTCTCAGCCTAGCATTGTGGTTGGGAAACTATAGTTTCAATGTTGCCTCTGCAATCTTGCTTCTAAACAACATGCCTCCTTGTTTATTCCCCTATCTGCCCCGGCTCCGTGTTTCCTCACTGGGAGGCCATGTTCTGGGGAGGTGGAGGGAAAGACCCCCAGCGGCTTGGCTCAGAAACTCCTGGGTGGGGGGGTGCTAGGACACAGCTTGGACCAGGGCCAGAGAGGAGCGGGAGGGAGAAGATCAATCAGTGTTCCGTTCTGTTCTCCCTCCCCCGGGAAGGAGGAGTGTGCTGCAGACAGCTGGGATGTGCAGGAGACAGCAGGCCAGAGGGAGGGCCTGGGGGGCGGAGCTGGGAGGGCAGATGGGGTGAGCAGAATAGGGGAGCCGAGCTCCAGGTATAAGGGGGAGGCGCAGTTCCCCATTTCCCCTTGGGCTTTTGCTATTTAATTGAGTAATTCCTGGCCCCAGGGCAACTCAGAGAGTTTTTCTGGCTTGCAGTAGAGATGTCACTTAATTGCCTTAAGATTCTGCTTGGGGTTTTTCCTTCTGAATTTCCTCAAATGGCCCAGATTTACCCTGACTGCCATGTTAGTGTATTTTGTTTTCTCTGCCACCTAAGGTCCCCCAGGGTTCCCAGCAGAGCATAGCTTTCTGAAAGCCGCAGGGCGGGCCTCCCTCTGGAAGTCTGGTAAGACAGGCTCACCGGTGGCGATTTGGGCACCTGCTCCCCCGCCCCATGCCTTCCTTCCTAGAACACAGACCCTTGGGCAGTGTCTGAAATGCCACTTAATTCTTTCCCAATAGCAATTCCTTGTAAGAACCCGTAGGCTCCTCTTTAGACCTTGGATCTCAAGTGCAGACTTCAGGTGGGGTCAACTGTCTTGCTAGGTGAGGATGAATTTGTTTACCAAGCAGCTTCTGTCCTTTAAGACAGTGGTCCCCAACCTTTTCTGGGCCACAGACCGGTTTAATGTCAGAAAATATTTTCATGGACCGGCCTTTAGGGTGGGACGGAAAAATGTATCACGTGACTGAGACAAGTGTCAAGAGTGAGTCTTAGATGGATGTAACAGAGGGAATCTGGTTATTTTTTTAAAATAAAACATCGTTCAGACTTAAATATAAATAAAACGGAAATAATGTAAGTTATTTATTCTTTCTCTGCGGACCGGTACCAAATGACCCACAGACCGGTACCAGTCCGCGGCCCGGGGGTTGGGGACCACTGCTTTAAGAGACACTGACGTGAGAGAGACCCTGAACTGCTCCATCTCTGAGACCTTCATTTTAAACATGCCTCTCTCTGGCGACAAAACTGGCCTTTCTGTTGTTCCCTAAGAGTGTCACTCTTCCCCAAGACCTTCAGCCCTCAGCGCCTCTGAATCTGTTCTTCTCTCCTGACCCCGCTGCTTCCCGACAGCTCTCCACTCCTTGGTTGACCACTTAACCCAACCTGACCTCCACAGCCTCTTGTGGTCTGGCTGCCTTAACAAAGTACGTGTGCTGGGGCGGGGAGGGGGGGGGTAGGACTTACGACAATGAGGAATTTATTGTCTCACAGTCCACGGCCCGGGGGTTGGGGACCACTGCTCTAAAGGGTACTGAAGGGATTGCTATTAGGAAAGGCACATGGGGGACTTCTGGGGTGCTGACCAATTTCTACTTCTTGACCTGGGTAGTGGGTACACTGGTGTTCCTTTTAAAATGCTTGGATCGGCCATGGCAGGTCAGCTTAGTCAGTCAGAGAGTGGTCCCAAAACACCAAGGATGTGGGTTCAGTCCCCAGTCAAGGCACATAGGGGAAGCAACCAATAAACGCACAACTAAGTACATATGCTTCTCTCTGTGTCTGTCTTTGTATCTCTAAAATCAATCAATAAATAAAAAATGAAATTAAAAAAAAGTGCCTCTGTCTCCTGTCTGCCTGGAAATCTCCAGTCACCTTCAGAGGTTCAGTTCTCATGTCACCACCTCCTAAAAGACTTCCAGGATGATCCTATCCTGGACCCCTCTCTTTTTGCCACATAAATCTGCTATTGCACAAATCACACCGCCTTCGGATGATTTGTATACACGCCTGTCTCTCTTTTCCCTCAAAGTCAGGGACAATATTCACTTTTCTATCCTTTGTATCTGGAATATGTAGACATTTAACAAATGTTTAGATGTTTAATATAAAGGGTGGTGGAAGACTCAATCCAGCTGAAAGCTGAACCTGCCTATCTTGGCCTGTGGTGGCACAGTGGATAAAGCATTGACCTGGAATGCTGAGGTCGCCGGTTCGAAACCCTGGCTTACCTGGTCAAGGCACATACAAGAAGCAACTACAAGCTGATGCTTCCTGCTCCCTCCCCATTCTCTCTCTCTCTTTAAAATCAATAAGTAAAATATTTTTTAAAGAAAGCTGAACCTGCTTAGAGTTGGAATTCTTCACCTTATTCTCTTCACCTTATTCTGCTCCTGCACTTGACCTCACTGTGCCTTCTCCCAGGCTACCCACCGCCAAGGAGGGTCAAATGGGTTCATGGAGGGGTTAGTAGTTGAATTCTGTCCCCCTACCCAAATTCGTATATTGAAGTCTTAAGTCCCAGCACCTCGGAATATGATCTGGTCTGGAACTAGGGTGGTTGCAGATGTAATTAGTTAAGATGAGGTCCCACTGGAGTAGGGTGGGCCCCTCCTCCAACATGACTAGTGTCTTTACAAAAAGAAGAAATGTGGACACAGACACACGGACAGGGAAAACTGCCATGTGAAGATGAAGGCTGAGATCAGGGCGACACTGTGCATGCCCTGGAACACCAAAGATTGCCAGCAAGCCACCGGAAGCTAGAGGGGACACACAGACCGTCCCCTCGGATTCTCAGAAGGACCCAACTCTGATGGTGTCCTGGCCTGGAACTTGTAGCCTCTGGAAATGTGAGACAATAAACTTCTGTTGTCTAAGCCACTCAGTTTATTACAACGCTTTAGGAAACTGACGCAGGAGAGAGAAGTGTGCAGAGAAGACAGTTTTCTTCCATAGCACAGCCCTTGGCCTCTCATACCCACGAGCCTTTGACCCCCACGTAAACCAGGGAGGTAGGGTTCTTGGTAGTTATTACCCCTCATTTCTTGTGTTTAAAATAAAATACATAGGATTATAAAGGAAATCAATTCTTGTGAAGTAGCTATCAAAAATATTTTAAAATTTTGTGATATGATGATATGTGATATGCTTCATTACTGTTACATTAAATAGCACGAGCTAGCTTCAGATCTTATAACTAGTGTAACTTGGAAATAGTAATGAAATGCAGGCTATTTCAAGATATATGAATAGCTGTAACGTGTTAGGAAAATTCCCATGATTTCTACTGGGGACCAAAGTATTGCTCTTGCTAGTACATCTGTGACTTGTGTGCACATCCATAGTTGAAGTGAACGCTAAAGTTTGGTTAGTGATTAGTGAAAATAAAGAGGTAATAGTTCTTCTCCTTGTTCAAGTTCATGGTCCCAGGCTAAGAGCCCCCTGCATCTCAAACTTTCCTGTGTATATGAATCACCTGGGGACCTGATTAAAATAGAGATTCTGCCTGACCTGTGGTGGCGCAGTGGATAGAGTGTCAACCTGGAAATGCTGAGGTTGCCGGTTCGAAACCCTGGGCTTGCCTGGTCAAGGCACGTATGGGAGTTGATGCTTTCTGCTCCTTCCTCCTCTCTCTCTCTCTTCTCTCTATAATGATGAATAAATAAAAATCTTTATAAAAAATAAATAAATAAAATAAAATAGAGATTCTGATCCAGTGGGGCCAGGGAAGGCCTGAGGTGCTGCATTCCTCCTTTCTCTCTCTCTCTTCTTTAATGTTTATTTTATAAGTTTTAGAGAGAGCAAGGAAGAGAGAAAGAAAGAGGCAGGAACACCGATCTGTTCCTGTATGTGCCCTGACCGGGGACGAACTGACAACCTCTGTGCTTCGGGGCAGTGCTCTAACCAACTGAGCTATCTGGCCAGGGCTGAGGTGCTGCATTCTTTACAGTCTCCTGTGATGCTAGGCTAATGGTCCCTTGGACAGGGATGCCTCTATGTAGTAAGGTGACAGATAAGGGTCACCACCCAGAGCCATTATCAGGAATCTGAGAGCAGGAACATCAGTTGCTGAGCCTGAGGGTGGGGTTAGCACCTCAGAGCTATTGAGTGAAGTGTCACTTTGCAGTAGTTCTTTGGTGACAAGGCCATCCCTGCATATCAACTGAAAAGAATGCAGAGGACATGCCTGGCAAAGCTTCAGGGAACCTGTCATGTCTCGAAGGCTCCAGCGTGAAGGACTGAGCCTGTACCCGGTGGGATCGGTGTTATCTCCAGGTAGATAGTGTCAGAATTTAATTAAGTTGAAGGACACCCAACTAAAGTAGGAAAATTGCTTGGTGGTGTGGGAAAAACCCCCACAATGGCCCTGGCCAGGAAGCTCAGATGGTTAGAGCATCATCCCGAAATGCCAAGGTTGTGGGTCAGGGCACATACAAGGATCAACCAATGAATGCATAAATAAGTGGAATAGCGGTCAGTTTCTCTCTCTCTCTCTCTCTCTCTCTCTCTCTCTCTCTTCTCTCTCTAAAATCAACAAATAAAAATTTTAAAAAGAAACTTTTTAAAATCCACACATGGAACTGGTGTCAGAATGACAGGCCCGTGTCCATTCCAATACATGACTGAAATACATTGTATTTCAGTCCTCATGTTCCTGGATTTTTACACCTGGTGAGAGCATCATTAATATCACCGTTTTGTCCGGAGACAACCATGGCTGGTGGAGGTTTAGTGACTTTCCCAGGAACACAGCTACCAGCGGCCGGGCTTGGTCTCAAACAGAGACTCCAGTGCAACCCACAACAGCCTAAAAGTCCTGGGATCGGGCGGCCTGACTGATGATGCTCTCGAAGCACTCTGTGTACCGAGGGAGCTGCAGAAAGATATTCCCAGAACCTGGAGCCTAAGTCCATTTTCAAGAAAGTAAAACAGCTAATAACTAACAACAAAAAGGATATATTTAGCCATTGATAGAAAAGATCCGCTCTAAACAATGCTTTGTAAACGTGGAATGAAGAGATTGGGAAATATCCAAGCCCCCAAAGGTGACCAGGACTAAAAATGTAGCTAGAGACTTAGAGCGCAATCAATAGTTCTTGAACGGACTGAAGCAAGGATATGGTGACTGGAGGTCTGTGGTCGGCCTGGAGCCCAGAAAGGGGGCGATCCAAGGAGAGAAGCAGCCAGTGTGTCTCCGGCTCCGCCTGCAAGAGACTTTCTGGCTCTGGAGAGAGGTGCTGCTGGGGGCCAGGCACAATTCATCACAACTTTCTAAAGCCTCGCCCTGGCTGGTTGGCTCAGCGGTAGAGCGTCGGCCTGGCGTGCGGGGGACCCGGGTTCGATTCCCGGCCAGGGCACATAGGAGAAGCGCCCATTTGCTTCTCCACCTCCCCCCCCCCCTCCTTCCTCTCTGTCTCTCTCTTCCCCTCCCGCAGTCAAGGCTCCATTGGAGCAAAGATGGCCCTGGCGCTGGGGATGGCTCCTTGGCCTCTGCCCCAGGTGCTGGAGTGGCTCTGGTCGCGGCAGAGCGACGCCACGGAGGGGCAGAGCATCGTGCCGGGTGGATCCCGGTCGGGCGCATGCGGGAGTCTGTCTGACTGTCTCTCCCCGTTTCCAGCTTCAGAAAAATACAATAAATAAATAAATAAATAAATAAATAAATAAATAAATAAAGCCTCGACAACTTGTCCCTTCGCTCTGTCCTCACTAAGCAACCTTCTGCATGTTAGTTTTCTGGGTTAGCTGGACACCAGAAAGGAGATAACGTGGTAGGAATGGTCGCCCTTGTGACATTTGACTTGGGTCTCTAAGTCTCTTAGGAGTTGAATGATTGCGAGTCAGTCCCTCGTGAGCTTGGTCTCCAGTTTGATCCTGGCCTCAGGTTCATCGGTACCGTATGAATCCAGTGATTGTAAGTCAACGCCTCTTGAGCTTGAGCGTATACAAGGATGTTTAGAAACCCAACATCTAGAACTGCAAAGCACCCACTGGTCCACAGCAACCCTGCATAGATGCATGCCCTGGGAGACCCCCCAACATGCACACAGGATGTCTGTAATGAGATTTCTCTTTCTTCAGCCACATACCTGCAGAGTGCAGTGAGGTTCACAGGTCACCTCAGTGATGCCCTACTGGGTGCCCCCACCATTGGGAGTGATGCCCTACTGGGCGCCCCCACCATTGGGAGTGATGCCCTACTGGGCGCCCCCACCGTTGGGAGTGCACGGTGCTCTTGGATGCTCGGAATAACACAGGCTTATTGGAAGAGAATAATGCCACAGGTACTCAATACCCCAAGGCAGAAAGAAAACAAAGAAAGGATCTGGTCTTTCCCCCTCTGCCCCACACCCCCACACAGTCAGACATACCTTAGTCCTGCTCCTTCCCTAGGAAGAGAAGGAAGTGGTGAGGCAACAGATGGAGACAGAGTTTGGGGGATGCTGGAGGCTTGGTAAATACTGGAAGCTCTCATTCCATGTCTTTCCCGGAGGGAGAAGTCACACGGGGAAGGGGGCAGGGGTCCTCTGGATCCACTCAGGGGATGACAATCGGCTTTTGTCTCTTTCTCCCCTCTGGGATTTACCAAATGATGAAGATAATTTACCAGTTAATGTGGGCAGATGGCTTAATTAAGCAAAATCGAAAGACATTTGCAGCAGGCTCTGGGTGTGTGACTGACTCAGGGTGGGTGGGACCCTGGGTGGGTGGGACCCTGGGAGTTACCCACCAGATGTGTCTTTGCCTGTCTGCAGGGTCCCTGCTTGCTCCCCAGGCGCCAGTGTGCAGGGTGCCCGTGCAGTGACCTGCTTGGCCTTTGGAAGCAGGCTCCTCCCGCAACCTCAGCAGAGCAGCCTGGGCAGGTCCCCACTCACGCTTTGACAAAGGCCTCTGGTCTTGTGGGCAGTCCCTAGGTCTCGCGACAGCAGCTGAGGAAGGAGCTGGGCCTAGCCCGAGGGGGCAGGTCGGGGGTGCTCAGTCTCCCAGGAGATGGAAGTCAGGTTCCTGCCCTCCGGGAGTTCATGGTGGGGTGGGGATACCAAAGTCCTGGGCCTATCCAGGCCAAGCCTGAGATTCTGGCTCTAAATTTGACATTGAGTATTCTGAGGCCTAGCCAGGAGAAGCAGCTGTTCTACCGTGACCTGCAGAAGAGGCGTGAGCACCCATCCCCAGCTCCTGTGCTGGGAGCATGTGAGTGTGCAGGTAGCACATGTGCACACGCATGCGTGTGTGTATGTGTGTGCTCACGCATGCACATGGGGGCGAGAATACAGAAAGCCTGGCTTCTGTCATTCCCCCCCTCCTCCCAGGCCCCTTCCTGTCTGCCTCAGTGCACCGGGTTCCTGCCTGGAGGCCGAGCCCCTCCCCATCTCTATGGCTATGTCTGAAGGGAGGGGTGGGAGCCCCCAGCAGGCAGTGAGCTTCTGGGCTCCACAGCCTTGGGGAACCGGCCCCAGAGGGTCTCAGCACCATTTCCTGGGCGAATTCTACTTCCACAGCTCATTAACCTATCCTGTCTGCAGCTGGGGAGGAACCAATAGCAAACCACCAATCTCCCCCCCCCCATCCCCCCTAAACACCTTAAAACGATTGTTTGGCTCAGAGCCAGAGAAGTAGTGATGTTTTCCAAGCTGCAAGGCAAGGTTTCTCTGCTCATTAGCTTCATTATTTTGCTGGCCCGGGGGGAGCCCCAGTCTTAGACGAGGATGCTGAGGGCCCTGTCTGCAGGGCTGCAGCTGTCTGCTCCAGGGGGGCTCCAGGGGCCGCTGAGCCAGGCGAAGATCACCGGGCACCTCCCGGACCGGAACGTGGCACCGTTACTGGGGGGGGAGGGCTGTGTGGACCAGGAGTTTCCACTGGGGATAAAGGGCAGGGGAGCAGGAGGTGGTGGATCTGTAAACCGGGGGTGATGGAGAGAATTGCTGCATCCAATATAGGACAACCGATTAAATTCAAATGTCAGATGAACAACAAAAAATTTCTGAGTATAAGTACGTCCCAAACATACCATGGGACATACTTATACCAAAAAAATTATTTGTTGTGATGCGAATTGCAGAGATAACTGGCCATCCTGTGTTTTTCAGTGCTAAGTCTGGAAGCTCTGGTGGTGGGGGTGACAGCCAGGAGATAAGGTGGCTAAAAGAATAAGGGGGTGGAGAGTAGATAGGAAATGGTGGGGCAGTAACCAGCAGATCATGGGGCGGGCCAGAAACACACAGTCTTCAGCTGCTCAGTCACAGGCTTGGCAGAGATGGACTGCCATCTCCTCCCACCCCGGAGCCATGGAGCACCAGCCCCAGACTCCTTGTCTTTGAAGGGTTTGTGAATACCAGCTTTGGAAGCACACTGGCCTGGGTGTGGATCTGAGCTGACTCACCCACTAGCTGAGCAACTGGGCATTAACTCCTCTGAGCCTCGGCATCTGAGTAACGGGAGTAAAAAGAGAGCCGACCTATTGTGATCAACTAGCGGGTTTTTGTTTATAAAGCCATTAGAACACAGCACTCAGTAAATGATAGCTTCAAATGCCAAAGCCTTCTTATCACCACAGGGAACCAGGAAATGGAAAATAAAAAAAATAACACACGTGGGGAAGTTACACAAGTACCAGGTTCTTTCAAAGTTCTCACTCATAGCCATTATCTCTCTTATAAAAATAATGGAAACCAGCCCTCCCTCAGGGGCCTTTTGCATCTGAGAGGACGGCTCACTAAATCCCCTTCACCTTTCCTCCTTGCTTCCTGTCCTTCCCCGGGATGGCTCTACCCAGCATTAGCCCAGAAGATAACCACAGATCAGAGTCCATTCAGCCCCTGGAGCCAGGGGGGCAGTGTGCATCGGAGGGAGATTACAAACCGGGAGGCTCTTCATTCATTCAACAAATTTTAATTGGGCTTCTCCCATGTATACTGGTGTCAACGTAAAACAACTTCCAAATCTGGACGAATTTTTTGAGTTGATTTGAGCCGAACTGTCAACAGTTGCCGGGAAGCAAAGTCTCAACGGATTGAGAAAATGCTCCGGAAAATGGCGATTTCACCACTTATTTTATACATCAGAATCCAAGGGGAAAACGTAAGGTGGTTACATGAAATCGATCGGTGAGAGATTAGGGAGGTGGGAGACGGCGAAGTGGGGGAAATCTCTGGGATTGGGTACAAAGTAAAGTGTATGTGTTGAAACTTCTTTTACACAGGCAGGAACAAGACAGTTAAGTCAATGGTTCACATAACAATAACTATGGGGGGTCTATTGGCTCCTGCTCTGGTGAGATGTCCTGCTGATGGAAAAACAAAGATGACCTTACATTCCAAAGGCATGTTATCAGGTACATTATCGTAGATGCAACAGAGAGAGAACACCTCCCTAGGACATGACTACCCACCATAAACTGCTTTTAGCTAGAAAGGTTTAATTTAGACCAGGGGGCGGGAACCTTTTTGGCTGAGAGAGCCATGAACGCCACATATTTTAAAATGGAATTCCGTGAGAGCCATACAACAATGACCGGTGTACATTACGCATTATCCAATAAAAATTTGGTGTTGTCCCAGAGGACAGCTGTGATTGGCTCCAGCCACCCGCAACCATGAACATGAGCGGTAGGAAATGAATGGATTGTAATACATGAGAATGTTTTATATTTTTAACGTTATTATTATTTTTTTTATTAAAGATTTGTCTGCGAGCCAGATGCAGCCATCAAAAGAGCCACATCTGGCTCGCAAGCCATAGGTTCCCGACCCCTGATTTAGACCATCCTGAGTGTTTACATTAGGTCTCTTGAGGTTGCAAGGCCAATGTGCAGGGCTCATCTGAGCTTGTCAGCTTTAGTTCGTGGCTTTGTCTTTCTTTTTTTTTTTTGTCCACACTGGGAACAATCTAGTGAATGAAACAGACCTCATCTCCTTGCCCCTCCCAAACACTGCCATATTCACTTGAATGGTTCAGAGACTGGGATGGTAAATGGGTTAAAATCAGAATGCCACCTCTGAACAATTGGAAGTGGCAATGCTGTATGTAGCCGTGCTCCAGTTCAATGGGGAAAAGCTTTGTGATTGATTAGTGATGTCTGCCATGGGTGCTATATGGAGAAGTGGTACCACATGTGCCATTGATATGCATATTAACATTTCCTTGCATGCCAAATCCTGGGATAAAAAAGCTCACAGCTTGCATTCTGATATCTTTTTTAGGACTGAATCCAAGTCTCCTTGAGTCCCCAGCTCAGATGAAGGTGAGGCTTGCAGCTGACAGACATAAATCTCAATGGAAGAAAGAAATGGACAGTGAAGTAAGATCACACTTCCAGGTGCCTGACAGACAGGAACAGACTTCACCAGATAATGAGAGAAATCTAGCAGTGAGAAAAGTCCAGTGACAAGTAAAAACCTAGCCAGCTGATGGAGTGATGCCACCACGGTCCCTGTTACCAACCTCATCAGGCTTCTCTAGCTAAGTGTTGGGCAAATAAGTTTGTAAAATCTGTATTTTCTGGTTTTGCTCACTTTTATTGTTAAAAATGGCGCTGCCCATGTGAATGGCCGTTGCCCAGGTGATACAGCTAATTACCTTCCTGCTTGGGAAGGGGCTTGGTTATGCTAATATGCTGGAGGAGGGATTTTTGTGTGGAAGAATTTTAAAAGGAGGAGCTAGGAGGCCATTTTGGGAGAGAGGAGACCACGTTGTTGCAGGAGAGAATGGCCACGTGGTTGTAGAGGAGGCAGGCAGCCAAGATGGAGGCATGCTGAAGGGCAATAGAGGTCAGGGGCTTTGTAAGCTCCGCTGAACTGGTGAGGGCCTTTGATTCTAGGAAAACTCAGATGAGTCAGTGCTTTGGGAGCCCTGAATGGAAAGAGAAGTGTTTCCCCGCTGTGTGTATTTACTCGCTTGCTGGGTGTGAGCTAGGATTAAAGGTAACAGCCCACCAGTTCTTGGCTCCGTTGTTTCATTACAATTTATCTGAATCAAATGGGAACCTGCAAGGGCCAGGCGGCTGTGATGGTGGCTGCAACTACTGGCCCCACACTGGGAATGCCTTTCTTGATGACGAATGTTCTGCTCGTGTTAGGGATGATACATAAGGTGACAGCAGATGGCCCTGGGTCTTGGCTAGGAAGGTGAGCCCTAGGAGGTAGGGACAAAAGCAGGGTTCCCTCCTGGTACCTGAGACAAGTGCTTGGACCTTGCCATCAAAACTCAGGGGATCCCAGTTATATATGCTCATGTGGGGTTTTAATACTCATGTGAAAGGGCAAATGCTCTTGTATTGTAGCTTGAAGGGAACTTAGAGATGATAAACTCTGGTATAGACACTATTGAATTTTTTCTTTTTAAGCATATGCGAGAGAGAGAGACAGACAGTAAGGGAGAGAGATGAGAAGCATTAATTCTTTGTTGTGGCATCTTAGTTGTTCATTGATTGCTTTCTCATATGTGCCTTGACCAGGGGACTCCAGCCAAGCCAGTGACCCCTTGCACAAGCCAGCGACCTTGGGCTTCAGCCAGAGACCTTTGGACTCAATTCAGTGACCATGGATTCATATATATGATCCCATGCTCAAGCCAGGAACCCCACACTCAAGCTGGTGAGTCCATACCCAAGCCAGATGAGTCCATGCTCAAGCCAGCAACCTCAAGGTTTCGAACTTGGGTTCTCAGCATCTCAGGCCAATGCTCTGTCCACTGCTCCACCGCCTGACTGTTGACATTTTAAGCCAAATAATATTTTGTTGCAAGAGGCTGCCCAGTGCATTATAGGATGTTTAGCAGCACCCCCAGATATCAGTGGCACTGCACACTCTCCCGGGTTGTGACAACCAAAAATATCTCTAGATGCTGCCAAGTGTCCTCTGGGGAGCAAAGGCATCCTGGTTGAAAAACAGACTCAAATCATCTTAACTTATGGATAAAGAAACTGAGGTCCAGAGAGGTGGCCTGCCCAAGGAACATCTGGTTTGTTCTTAGGGGACACTCCCTGGAAAATTCTTTTGTAACACCCCACACAAAAGAAAGGGTCTTGTAAACAAGCTCCTATGTGATCATATCACTTTGAGTATAACTATATAAAAAAACTTCGAATTAGCCTACATGTAAAATCAGAGGGCTCTGCTCCTGCCTCTTCTCCTGGGGCGGGGCAGGGTGGGGGCCTTTCACAATGTTGCTTCCCACTCAGACGTTCCTGGAACCAGTTTAGAACAAAATGTACCAGGCTTTAGACATGGAAACACTGCCACTCTCAGCTCCCATGGCAGTCCCGCTGACTTGACTCGAATGCCAGGCTTTATAGGTCTTGGTATCGAAGAGAAACGAGGGACCTTGATGCCACCAGAGAGGGAAGAAGTCCAGGGTTAGTAGTAAGGGAGCTATTTCAGGGGTGGAGAAAGTGACTGAATAAGAAATGTGATGGGCTGTTCACTTCACTAATAAATCTTGTTTTCTTTTCCTTAAAGAAAAGAACATTCCACTGTTAATTCGTGAAAGTCCAGAGTTGCCCACGGCCTTGAAAGTGGCACAGGGAACAGCATGGCCTTTCTATTGTCTTCCTCCTGCAAGCCAGACCTGTGCCTGCTAGGTTTTTGCTCATTTCTGGCTAAAAAAGCAAGCAATTTCAAAGGCATTTCGCTGGCCCTGACCATTTTTTAATGCTGTGTTCTTTCTTGATTTCATGTATAATACCACTGCCATCAAGTGAGAGTCACCTCCTGTGACGAATGAGATGGTGAGGAGGAGATGCTAAATTTAAATTGTGCAGGCTATGGAGTGCTAGGTGAAACAGAGGCTTCAAAAGAAAAGGACAATTTACAGGTTCTTTGCAATTCACCTAAACTTGAGTCTCTGATTAAAAATGTGTGAGCTACATTGGTAAATACACACCAGCCAGGTCTCACCGTAGCAGAGAATTTACTGTGGGAAATGCCTGCTACCAATTCACGGTTGCAGCTTCCCCTGCAGTTCCCTGTGCGTTGATTTTTAGTTTGTTTTTGGCTTCGTGACATGATGCACTGGTTCTGCATGAGGTATTAAGCTGTTGAGGCCATTAGGACACTTGTTTCTACACTGTGTTGAATACAAAATGCCTTTCTCTCTCTGCTCGAGACGATGCTCTTGCATTTAGATGCGCCAGAGACGAGTAGCTCATGTCAACTAAACTCCTAGGAGATGGATAGTGAGTCAGAATTGTCTTGAGAAATGTCTCTTCCAAACCTGGAATCAAGAGTTTCTTGGGTGGCCCTGGCCGGTTCTGTCAGTTGATTAGTGTCATCCTTATACGTCAAAGTTGCAGGTTTGATCCCCGGTCAGGGCACATACAAGAACCAACCAATGAATGCATAAACAAGTGGAACAACAAATCAATCTCTCTCTCTCTCTCCCCCTACCACTCTCTCTCTAAAATCAATAAAAAATGACAAATAAAATAAATAAATAATAAAAATGAGAATAAAAAAGTTTCTTAGGTAGTCTTGAGGCTGAATGTTGGGGCAGGAGGTTGGCTAATGTTTTTAATGGTTAGTACCTTGTGCAACGGGAGCCAGATACCTTTATCTCTGTGCTAGAAAATTTCTGTTAAGGGGTCCAGGTACCCATGAGGGCTGGTTAGGGCTCCCTCACCTTCTGACAAAGCTAGAGACACTAATGGTCATTGGTCTTGTTTGTCTGGCCACCGTGAAAACCACCCCGTTTCTACTAACTCATCTTTTAAATATTCAGGTCACAAAGCATACATTCAGTTCTTAATGACATTTTAGTCCTGGGAGTATTCAGGTCCTTCTACAACTGGTTAGACTCTCAGGTCCGGGCGACATCCTCAGCCAACATAGAGCATGAAGTGAGCTTTAGGA
This sequence comes from Saccopteryx leptura, assembly GCF_036850995.1. Taxonomy (NCBI): domain Eukaryota; kingdom Metazoa; phylum Chordata; class Mammalia; order Chiroptera; family Emballonuridae; genus Saccopteryx; species Saccopteryx leptura. The sequence goes on from NC_089513.1 coordinate 69,860,440, forward strand.
AGACTGGTTTGCGACTGGCTCTACTTGCCGAGGAGTGGCTTTATCTACTAGTCCTGGGCTCCCCTCTACCGACAGCACTCACCGTACCCAGAGGGCGTGTGCTTGAGTACTTTCCCCAACATGAATCTGAGTGGTTTCACCTACATTCCTCACCCCCACCTCCTTTTTTTGTTGTTGTTTTCTTTTGTGACAGAGACAGAGAGAAGGACAGAGAGGGACAGGCAGGAAGGGAGAGAGATAAGAAGCATCAATACTTTGTTGCGGCTCCTTAGTTGTTCATTGACTGCTTTCTAGTATGTGCCTTGACCGGGGGCTACAGCAGACCCAGTGACCCCTTGCTCAAGCCAGTGACCTTGAGCTCAAGCTGGGGAGCCTTGCTCAAACCAGATGAGCCCATGCTCAAGCTGGTGACCTCGGGTTACAAACCTGGGTCCTCCACATCCCAGTTCGACGCTGTATCCATTGCACCACCGCCTGGTCAGGACCCATCTCCTTTTTTCAGTGAGAGAAAGAGAGATAGTGAGACAGACTCCTGCATGTGTAGAGGGAGGAGAGAAGCAGATGGTCTCTTTTGATGTGTGTGCCCTGACCGGGGATCAAACCTGGGACATCTGCACGCTGCCAACCAGCCAGGGCCTCAAAGCACATATTTCTAAGGTTTGCTGGTCAGGGCCAGGGCAACCATCAGAAGACCACAAGGAGCAACACTGTTCAAACCCACAGCCCAGACCCTCCAGTCAATTAATTCTCCAGTCACTTCCCGAGAGCCAGGCTTCTTCATACAAGTTCAGGGGGGAAGGAGGGGAAAGATGACAACCCAGGGTCCCTGTTCTTTCCAGACTCTTCATCTCATAGGTGAAACCAGCACAAAGATAAATGGCTCTCATGGAAGGCAGACCATAAGAAAGGCTTAGTTACAGTCCCAACCAACCAAGTACTCACGTGTTGACTCCCTCACTAAACTGTGAGAAGAAACTGCCTCAGTTCTCTGTTTCCTCAGCACCAAACACAGGGTCAGGCCACATTTGTGTGCAATGAATGTTCATACAATGGATGAAGGAGCCAGCCCAGGAAACACAGAGTGCTTCTTCTCTAGGGACCAAGCCAAGGCAATGGAAGCCACTTTCTTGCTCTAACCAGATGTCTGCCCTCTTTTAGCTGCAGGGCTCATTTTCTCCAGGAAACTTTGAATGCAGTTACAGAAGTAGAGCTTCCTCCTTCCTCTCCTCACTCTGCTGCTTAATGATCATTCATTCTGCCAAGGCAATTGTCATGGGAACTGTGGAGACTCAGGCAGACACCACCACCAGCTCCGGGGAGATTGGGGAGTGATCGTTTTTATAATACATGAAATTGGATTACAAAGATAGAGGCATTTTAAGATGGATTTACTGGATGCAAAAGACAGAAAAGCACTCATGCAAGCCAAAATAAAGGAGGCAAATAAAGTGCAGCCCAGGTTCTTAGAAATTGGATCTGGGAAATCTGAACTCTGAGAGCTCCAGGCTGACACTCTCTTTGCTTCTCTTTCTGGGGCTTCCATGGTGTCTCATCTGTTTACAAGTGTGTGGCATATTCCTCTCTTCAGCTTACTCAAGAAACTTCTCTTGTCTCCCGATAACTTCAGCCCATTCACAGCGTTGGTTTGTGAGTGAAGTCTCCAACTCTTCATAACCTTGGAATTCTGATTGAGGTCTGGCTCTGTAGCAACTTACTTAAGATTCTGGAGAAGGTGGATCTCATTGGTTACTGACAAATCAATACATTGTTCAGCACTGAGAGGACCTGATTCTGGTCCAATCAGCTATAGTGGGCGGGCAGGGGGTGGTGTCTCATGAAACAAATATGGCAGTTTAGGCCTGTCCTTTCAGTAGGCTTTGTAGACCAAGACAAATCTCAGAGACAGAGAGAGACAGATGCAGGTGCCCCAGAACAAAATTACTTTGTTAGGTCAACTTGAGGTCATCAGAGGTCCACAACTTCAGGGAAATTTTGGCAGGAAGACGAGATCTGTCCTGATCATGGTATTGATGAGCTAGAAGAATGTAGGGTAAGAACAGGCGACTGTGTGGTGTAAGCTGCAGGTCACTGTTAGCCTTTTATATGTAAGCAGAGCCTCCTCCTCCACCACAAGCTGCCTCCCTGAGTCACACTGTACAGCTGTCAGCAAAAGGGATGATCCCGAAGCATGTGGTGGGATAGTCTCCTCCTCCACTCCATAGCCTACCCCCTTCTGCCATACCGTAAACTAGAAACAGCCCCACATGGCTGTTTGCTTCCCAGCAAAGCTGGGCTTACATGCTTCCAGGAGCAGCTAGCCCAGTTTCTGATGGAATGGTCTTCTAAAGAGGAAGAAAGGGGTCCATGTGCACAACTTTAGGTTAACCCCTGTGGCCAGAGGCTACGAAAAGCAGCTATTTGGGGTAGGAATGAACCAGTACAAACAGATCTGGGCTCACACGAGTCTGGCTTCCCATTTTTTGCTTTTTACTCTTGAAAAGAAGTTTCCTAGACCAGATTTTCCTGATGAGCTGACAGGATTCTGATTCAAAGCTGCTCTCAACAGAGTCCGGAGACCTGAGTGCCAGTTTTATCTCTGCTACTTTAGCTGTGTGGCCACCGGCAAGTCCCTACCCTACGCTACCCTAGGCTTCAGATTTCTCACCCGCAGGAATTTGGAGAAGATGATCTCTTTGGTTTTTCTTCTTGACCATGTCTTACCCACTTTTACCAGGACCACACGTCTGTCGGCACTCAGCTGTCCTCACCTCAGCCGGAACACGCCCTGAACTCACAGCCACCACTCCTGTGAGGGTTTAACTTTTCTCTTCTCTTTGTTGCTGTCTCCAGCACCTGGGTAACCTCTGGCCTTGATCAGGCCGCAGAAAAGGAAGAAAATGCCCTTGACTCGGAGAGTCCATTTCATTTTTGTCTATTTCTACCCTTCTCCAAGACTGTGGTCCTCGGCACCCCTCCATGGGCCCCCAAGCCTTCCTGAAAAGATCCTTTAGGAGAGTTCCAACCAGCCCCCACTGCCCAAGTCTACTGAAAGGCTGACCTCCCACAACAGTAGACTGCTGCATTGCCCCAGAGCGTGCAACTCTGAACTGGGGCACCAGTCTGCAGGGGACGGGAGGGGCCACACCGCCACCAAGCTAGGCCAGGCATCCTGTGATCAGACCCTCGGAGCCCCACTGACTGCTGCCCTCTGGGGCTGTGCGGCTGCATCAGAAGACCCAGGCCCACTCTGGCAGGCAATCCCTCCCCGCCTGGAAGCCTCGTGCCCCCCATCACATAGCCTCTGCTTGTCTTCCTTGAGGAGCCCTGAGGAGCCACTGCGCCACCTCCCCCGCAGGTGTGGTAAAGTACCAAAAGCTACAGAATCGATATTAATGTTTTAAGAGGCTTAAAGAACATTTTATTAATTTGGGTTAAGGTGTGCAGAGAAATTTTGTGAATAATCTCTGTACTGTGTGATTGGCATAGAACCAGGATGGCCCTTGGCATTGTATTGTAAATGTGAAGGGAAGGAAAACATGGATTCCCTGACATTCCTCCACACCTGTGGGGAAAGGGGTGAATGGCTAGCCAGGTGCAGGAAGAGAAAAGCCAAAATAAACCTTTTCTTATAGTAATGAGCCATTTGTGGGCATTTGTCCCCACGGAAACTACCTCTCCCATATGAATGCATATAGTTAATGTGCGTGACTCTGGACAAAGAGATGACGGATAAACATTAGAAAATATAGGAATGTCTCTTAATATGTAAAGAGACATCTTTCTATCAATGTGACTTGTATATTTTGTTTTCTCCAAAATGATGTATGGCTTGCAAATTGAACATGGTCCTATCATGTTAAAGGGCATATGACTATAACCAATAGTGGTAAAGGGCACCTAATTGCAATTTTTGCTTCTACACTTCCTGCTTGCAAAACTATAAAAACTAAGTAGAACAAAGGGCCAGCGGGCTCTCCCTCAGACCTCTGTCGGAGTAGCCGCCGCTTGGCCAAGCTAGACAATAAAGCTTTGATGTGTAATCGACGGATTTTGTTCGTGTCTTCAATGTTTCGAGTCTCTCCGGATTAGGCTTAACATTCCTCATCCCAAACTCCCAGCCAGTACTTTCCGAGTTCATCTTTCCACCCTCTTGGTTTGCACTCACACTCTCCAGTGTTCAGCTTATCTCCCTAAAGAAGATAACCTGTGGTGGTACAGTGGGTGAAGCGTCGACCTGGAATGCTGAGGTCGCCGGTTCAAAACCCCGGGCTTGCCTGGTCAAGGCACATATGGGAATTGATGCTTCCTGCTCCTCCCCCCTTCTCTCTCTCTCAATCTCTCTCTCTCTCTCTCCTCTCTAAAATGAATAAATAAATTTAAAAAGAAGAAGAAGAAGCAGCCTGGTAGCCACCCTGCAGGCAGAGCTCACAGGGCCTGCAGTGAACGTGTAGACTTGGCCATCAGGCTGCAGGGCGGATTCTCTCTCAGTCCACCCTGAAGCATCAGTGGATTCTTACTCCCTGGCTTTGGTTTGAACTTCCCGGGCAGAAGCAGCTGTCCTTCATAAAAGTTCCCTCTTAATCCTGCAGTCCTTAGATTCCCCCCAGTACATTGTGCCGGGGATTCCCCAGCCATAGCCTGACACTGGAGGGGAGGGCCCTCCTACACTGTTTATCCCAAAGAATGAGGCCAGTGCAGCAAGCAGCACCTTAAGAGAAAGGGACCAAAGAGAAGACTCTGAGGGTGACATGACTTTAAGAAAGGGTGAGGACAGAGGTGGACCAGGTACGGTCCCATATGCATGGAGGGGAGTTGGTCGAATTAAAGTGTTTTTCCAGCCTAACCAGGTGGTGGCACAGCGGACAGAGCATTGGACTGGGATGCAGAGGACCCAAGTTAAAAACCCCGAGGTCGCCAGCTTGAGCACGGGCTCATCTGGTTTGACCACAGCTCACCAGCTTGAACTCAAGGTCGCTGGCTCCAGCAAGGGGTTACTCGGTCTGCTGAAGGCCCACGGTCAAGGCACATATGAGAAAGCAATCAATGAACAACTAAGGTGCCACAACAAAGAATTGATGCTTCTCATCTCTCTCCCTTCCTGTCTGTCTGTTCCTATCTGTCCCTCTCTCTTATCTCTGTCACAAAATAAATAAATAAATAAATAAAGGTGAGAATGATGGAGCATCGATAGCTTTGTCTCCTAGAAACTGCCAAGCAACCTGGATAGTATTCATGTGTTCATTCATTCATTCACTCATTCATAAAAGTCATGAAGATGTACTGAGCTCCTTCCCTGATGTATACTCTGTGTAGGCAATACAGATACAAACAGACCCCATTTTCTGCCCTCTAGATCCCTCCCCTTGAGGGAAAGAAACACAAATAGATCACTAAAGTTCCACGTGACGCGTCTTTAGAATGGGAGGAAGGCAGGCTGGGGAAACCAACGACAGCTAATACTGATGAGGATGTTGAACAACCGGCTCTCTCACATGTCGCTGGCAGAAAGGCAAATAATAATTTGGAAAACAGTTTGGCAGTTTCTTAAAAGTTAAATATATACTTATTGTACAACTCCGAAATCCCATTCCTAGGTATTTACCCAAGAGAAATGAAAACACATGTCCACAGAAAACCCTCTACATCAGGGGTAGTCAACCTTTTTATACCTACCGCCCACTTTTGTATCTCTGTTAGTAGTAAAATTTTCCAAACGCCCACCGGTTCCACAGTCATGGTGATTTATAAAGTAGGGAAGTAACTTTACTTTATAAAATTTATAAAGCAGAGTTACAGCAAGTGAAAGCATATAATAATAATTACTTACCTAATACTTTATGTCGGATTTTCGCTAAGTTTGGCAGAATAAATCTTTATAAAACAACTTACTATAGTTAAATCTATCTTTTTATTTATACTTTGGTTGCTCCGCTACCGCCCACCATGAGAGCTGCAATGCCCACTAGTGGGTGGTAGGGACCAGGTTGACTACCACTGCTCTACATGAATGGCTTATAGCAACTTTATTCATAATTGCCTAAAACTGGAAACAACCCAAATGTTCTTCAACTGATGACTGGAACAGCCACCGTGGTACAGCTACACTTTGGAATACTACCTAGTGTTGGCAGAAAATGGAACCAGAGTGTTACCGGCAATTGGACCTTGGTTCAGCAACCATGGAACTTGAGTTCTGGCTAAGACAGACTTTACAGCCACGACTCAAATACAAACAAAAGCTTATTTAGAAAGTACAGAGGTGGAAGAAGTGAGCCATGGAGGAAATGGGCTCAGGAAACAAGTTACGGAGGTAAAAGAGGGCCCTTGGAGCTTAGTGCGCTGCACTGGGTCCTCCTTCCTACCAGCTTTAAGGGTGGGGATTATAGGGGAGGTCCCAGGAGAGGATCTCAATAGAATATTCATCAGCTTTCCAGGTGTGTCCTTTTAGGGTCATAGTTTCTACTGATTGGTTGGTGCCAGGGCAGGGTCATTGGTCAACACAACTGATCCTGATGTCAACTGCAGCATTGCTTGTCTGGTTTTGCTGCTTGTCTGGGCCTGGAGCTGAAACACAACTGAGGGCTAGATGTTATCCCTAGGGGTTAATGCTTACGGGAGTGCTTGTGCCACAGTCCTCATGGGAGTCACACGAGACCACCCATGGACCCCTTGTTCCTCGTGTAAAGGGGAGTCTGCTCCGTGAGTAGTGACATACTGGGGAGGAAATGTCAGGGGAAGTGTCTGAACCACATGACCAGAAATATGAAAGATCGGGGATCTAAACCGCAAGAAATGATATGCTAGAGGAGGAAAGGTCACCCTTGGGGCAAAGTCCTTGTTTTCCCAGTTTTGTCCCTTGCTAGGCACCTGGAGCTTTCCACACTGGTGACCTGGTGTACCTGGCCTATGGTCCAGTTTTGTCCCTTGCTAGGCACCTGGGGCTTTCCACACTGGTGACCTGGTGTACCTGGCCTATGGTCCAGTTTTGTCCCTTGCTAGGCACCTGGGGCTTTCCACACTGGTGACCTGGTGTACCTGGCCTATGGTCCAGTTTTGTCCCTTGCTAGGCACCTGGGGCTTTCCACACTGGTGACCTGGTGTACCTGGCCTATGGGCCTTGCTCTGCTCCGTCCTACTGCCCGCCACACCTAGCAGGACAACGGAACGGATTACAGCCACATGCCACCACATGGGTGAATTTCAAAAGGAGTAGACTGAGTAGAGGAAGCCAGGCCCCAGAGTCCACCTCTGTGACGTTCTGGAAAAGGCAAAACTAGAAAATAAAATCCACCCTGACTGGTGGTTGCAAGAGGTGTGGTTGACTAGCAGGTGTGGTATGAGGGAACCTTGGGGGGTGGGATGAGGTGAGATTGTTCTGTATCTTGATTGTGGTGGTGATCCTATGACCCTATATAATATTTGTCAAAAGTCATAGAATTGTATGCTAAAAAAGGTGTATTAATTACACCTTGGTAAAACGGACTAGAAACTATTATATAATATAGCTACTATATTATTGGAAAGCCTGGCTTCCTCAGAAGACGGCCCTTTCCTGGAGGTGAGGTATATGAGACGAGTGATAAGGAGGATTCATAGTGGTGACTAACTGCCTGATGGGTGGTGGTGCAGTGGATTGAATGTCTACCTGGAATGCTGAGGTCCCAGGTTCAAAAACCTGACGTCGCCAGCTTGAGCGCAGGGTTGCCAGCTTGAGCATGAGATCTACATGACCCCATGGTTGCTAGCTCGAGCCCAAGGTCTCTGGAGCCCCCCCCCCCCCCCCCCGTCAAGGCACGTATGAGAAGCAATCAATGAACAACTAACGTGCTGCAACTATGAGTTGATGCTTCTCATCTCTCTCCCTTCCTCTCTCTCTTTCTCAAAAAAAAAAAAAAAAGAAAAGAAAAGAATGGCGACTGACTACAGAGGGCACATCTCCCTCACTAAAAGGAAGAGAATAAGACAGTGGCTAAGGGCAGGACCTAATCCTAAGAGAGGCTGAAACGAAGTTTTGAGGCAGGAGAGTAAGAAGCTAGGGAAATTCCTTGACAAGTGGGGTAAGAGAAACTGAGACAAAATAATTAAACAAGGCCAAACAACTTGAGCAATTTACAGCCAGCTAATAAATCATAAGGTTTTATCTTCCCTAACCAAGGACACTTAGGAGCAAATAGTTTACACATTCCAGACCCTCCAGGCAGACTGGTCCCACCCAGTCCTGGTCCCTGTCCGGTCCCTCTTTGATAACATTCTTTAAAAAATGAAACTAGAAACCGAGAAAATAACCCAATGCTCTTTATGCACATTTTAATAAATCAACATATTAAAGGACACACCGGGAAAGTTATTGAATATTCTGTTAAGAACCGCCCCTGAGACCTCCCCTACGATTCCAGGCCGCTAAAGAAAGACAAAAATCCTCAAGACAAAGGACCCAGCAGTAGGTTCTCCCTAGTGCCCGCCCATACCTTTCTTACTCTAAGCGTCCCCAAGAGACTTGCCAACAGTTCCACCGTTCAGGGAAGGAAGCAGGAGCCAGATTCTAAATGTACTTCGGAGTGTGTTTGTGCGGGGGAGTGTGGGGGGCGGGTGGTATCTGTAATGTACAGATTCCGGAAGGATGTGGAGGCCGTGGGGAATAAGGACAGGCCTTGTAATCAACTGAACCCACGTGTGTGAGCACAGCACTGAGCCAGAAATGTACTTCTGTGCCCTGGAGCTCACCAGTTTGCTTCAAAGAAAACCCCTAGACAGTAACTACAATATAAATAGCAAACACAACGTTCTTCTGCATCAGAATGGAGCAAAGATGTTGGGCCAAAAGCAGCCTAAAGGTCTGATGAGAGGTACAGCAGCAACACTCATCCCCAACCCCTCCCAGAAGCTCGACCACCTCCCAACTGCAGCAGAAAGTGTGAGGCATTGCAGCCCTGCCCCCAGGACACGCCCAAGCGGCTCAGGACACACCCACAGCGGCTCAGGGTCCGCTTGCTACATAGAAACTGGAAGCGTCTGGGGCTGTACAATTTCTTGTGCTGCAGGCCCCTTGGCAGAGGCTGTTTGCTCCTTCTGCCCAGCAGCTGAGGAGAGAAAGTAGGGTGCCTCATGGGAACTAACTGGGAGATGGTGAGGGGACCTCAGAAAGAGCAAACAGCCCAGGACAACGGGGCATCAAGGTCTGGGGGCTCCAAGGGAAGAAGGGATCCGTGATTTCAGGGGTCTCCTGGTATTGAGGTACTTTGGAATACAAGTGCCAAGAATTTCTAGGGAAGAAATGGAGCCCATCACTAAGTGAATTTAGCAAAGGGGCCAATAAGGGCCTGGAGTAGCGACAACAGCTGTGGCCATCATAGCTAAGAGACTGCGGCTGTACTGCTTGGGTTCAAATCCTAGCCCTGCTGCTTTGGGCTTGTGTGCCCTTAGGCAAGTTGTTTAACCTTTCCATGCCTCATTTGCAAAATGGGGACAGTTTCCACCTCCCCGGCTGGTGGAGAGACAGAGGAGCTGTCCCAGGTTTAGAGGAAGCCAGGCCGAGAGTGAGGACTCAGTGAAAGATTTCCTAGCGGGGTCCGGGGCTGCACTTACTTGTGGGACCTGGTTTGTTCTGCACTGCCCTGTGCCCTCCCAGCCCTGTGGCCGCTAACCTTCCAGGGTCTGTTCAGTTCAGTTCAGCCAAGAGCTTCGCCCCTGCGACCAGGTGGCGATCTGGATGACATGGTCTGATGGGCCACCACACTTCCCGTCTTGCTCATCATTTCTCCCCCCATTGCACAGGCCTGCTGGGGTGCTGAGTGACCACACTTGAGCATGCATGCCGGCACCTAGGAAGTGCTCAGTGGTGCTCCTTCTGTCCTCACCCAGAGCTCAGGAGCCGGACCCCCTCTGTGCTTAGTAATGTAATGCCACTGCGCCCCGCCTCGCATCTCCATGCTTGCAGGAGGAGTGGGTCTACTTGTGGGCAGAGCCTAACCTGTCCTACCCACATCCCAGGGCCTCTCTCCTGGCTCTGAGTTCTTCTTTAAGGCTCAGGGCGGGCTCCCTGGCACTAAAGAGATGATGTCTACTTGAGCACCCTCCCCAAGAGTCATCATTCTGACATACCATATTTTTTGCTCCATAAGACACACCTGACCATAAGACACACCAGGGGTTTTAAGGAGGAAAATAAGAAAAAAATATTCTGAACCAAATGATGTGTTAAAATATTTAATAAAATACCATATTTTTCGCTCCATAAGACTCATGGGCACTTTCCCCTCCACTTTGGGGGGGGGGGGGAGTGCGTCTTATAGAAAAATAGGGTAACTATGTTGTAATCCTAGGAACTCAAGCAACCAGGAGAGCAATGCATGTGACCCTGCCTATTCTCCCTGGGAGAGGGGCTGGGTCAGCCCCTGGGGCCCCTTTGGCTATAACTTCTGTAGCCTTAGGTCACGATGGCTAGGGGCTGTGGCAGGGGAGGATGGCTTTCTCCTCTTGTTGTTGTTATTATTTTTATATTGTTGTTGTTGCTGCTGCTGGAGACCAAAGAAGACTGAGAATTCTACTGTTCATTCATCTGCCACTTGCAAACCTGTTTTCCCAAGTCTTCCTGCCTAGCCAGAGCCTAAACACTATAAAGGAGACATTTTTCTGGGGACTTCCAAAGTGTAGCGGAAGGCATAGGGTAAAAGAAGTTACAGTATAGCCAGGGGTCCCCAAATTTTTTTCACAGAGGGCCAGTTTACTGTGCCTCAGACCGTTGGAGGGCCGGACTATAAAAAAAACTATGAACAAATCCCTATGCACACTGCACATATCTTATTTTAAAGTAAAAAGACAAAACTGAAATAAATACAATATTTAAAATAAAGAACAAGTAAATTTAAATCAACAAACTGACCAGTATTTCAATGGGAACTATGCTCCTCTCACTGACCACCAATGAAAGAGGTGCCCCTTCCAGAAGTGCGGCGGGGGCCGGATAAATGGCCTCAGGGGGCCGCATGTGGCCCGCGGGCCGTAGTTTGGGTACCCCTGAGTATAGCATAAATAAGTAATGTTTTAATATGATGATTGTTTTTGTACTTTTTTTCTCTCCTCATTTTTTTTATGTCAAGTCCCTTTTAGAATCCTAACCTGCCTCCTTTGTACTAAGGATGACACAAGACAGAGACCCTCACCTTCCCTTAGGAAGAATGGGGGAGCTTTGTGCTCAAAGGGGAGGCAAAGCCCAGAGGTAAAGACATGCTTGGGAAGTGGCCCCCCACAAAGGAGGACTCCCCCCCATCCCCTCCTCACACAAAGCTTGGAAGAGTTTTGTTTTGTTTTAGGGAGACTGTTGTTTTATAAGCCTACACCTGTTTCCCAATATAGTCTTCCCACTGGAAAAGCTTGTTTATTTTTCTACTTGTAAAATATGATTTTTGAACTATTGGTCCCCCACAAAGAAATGTCCCCCCCCCGTGACAGGACTCCTTTATGTAAGGGCCACTTTGAGCACCAGAAACAACTGTGGGTCAGATGATGGCCAGTTTGGAATGACCCACATATCTCTGGGTGTCGGTCTGTCTGTGCTGTCCAGACCGGCTCCTACTCACCCTTGGTAGTCCTTGCTGAACGAAGGATGCCAAAATAAATATCAGTCATTCTATCTCTAGCAGCAATCTTCGGTGGCCAAGGATATGTCAGCCACAAAAAATGAATAGCTCTAATATTAGCCCAGACATGTGGACATGTTGCCCCAGCAGGTGTGGAAAAAAAGAGCCCTTAAATTCTTATGTATTTTTAAAGCATGCCTCATGCACCCAAACCTCCCAAGATGTCACCAAATGTATTTTGGCCCAGAATAGCAGTTATTACCGAAACTCTGACCTCGGCGATGAGCCAGCACCCAGCCCTCAGGTCCTTGGGCTCAGGGAGCCGGCTGTCCCCAGAACAGGCTGAACAGCTCTTGTCTTTGACCCCACACGTCCCTTCTGTCACCATCCAGCCGGTGATTCTGTCCCAGCACACAGCCACTTCCTTCATCATAGAAAATGGGTACATGTCAGATGCAGACAAGTCACCGCACAGACCCCAGACGTCATGGTGTCACCAGTGAGCATTTACCGTGCACAGCAGTAATACTGTCCAGTGCGCATGAGGCCTGCGCACAGCCTGCTCCATTGTTCACAGGGCTCTGTTCTTAGTGCTGGGGCTGCACGGAGGCTTATGGTCCAGTGCTCACAGGTTAGAGAGATGAGACATCACAAGTCCTGACAGTGCCGCTGGTGCAGATAAGCACAACAGAAAGGCTCTTGCAGGGGGGCCTGGGAGGCCAGGCCAAAGGGGTGCAAGCAGGAGGGGATGTGAGTGGGGGCTTGGTGCAAACCTAGACCTCAGATAAGTAGGGAGGAGGGCACTCAGGGGAAGGATGGTGAGAGACAGGTTTGATGAGGTTGATAGAGACCAGGTCAGGCAGAAGCTCAGCTGTACTGCGTAGAAGTTAGGGTTTACCTAATGGTCATGAGGGAGCCAGAGTAGAGAAAACAAGCCATTAGAGAAACAAGTCTCAAAATGTAGGCTAGAGAGGACTGGGAAGTGCCTCCTGGCCTGAACTCTACATTCCCAGTAACAAATGTGTCACTTGCAGAACCGTGGTAGGACAGGGGTCAGGTGTGTGGGGGGAGGCGGGGAGAGGAGAGAGAGGGACAGGGGAATAAGAAAGAGCTTCCCGTTAGGGCAGAAGACAAAGTGCCCTCACATGGGATCAGACAACCAACGGTATAATGCAGTATACAATAAGCATCACATAATTGCTCTAACACCCAAAGTCTGCTCTTTGAAGCAAAGAGAAACATTTTTATAATTATTTATCATATAGTGTGTATTATTATATTTTTTATAATTTTAATAAAATGGAGTCAAAGCCTATGGAGACATCTTATTTTAAATATTTTAAAACAAGTTAGAAAATTCTGTTTTCAGCTCTTTCTTAAGGGTACAGAGATGAGAGATTTAAAGGTAATGCCAGCAAGGCTTTGGGCAAAGTTGGATAATAATGGAAACATCCAAACATCTGTTTTTAAGTGCTTTTTCCTCAGCATGAGTATATATTTCTAAGAGACCATAAAGCATTTATCTGGAAGGGGCAGATTAAGAGTACTTATTAAAAAAATCTGACAGCCATTTGTCCTCACGGAGATGAGCAATAAAAATGGAACATTTGTCTTTATAGGGAGAACATACGATTCATCTTTAAATTTAGTAACTGTTTTAAGAACTTGCCATGAGACCATAAAAAGAAAAAAAAACACAAAAGGAAATCTTACCTTTTGTGACAGCATGGATGGACCTGGAGAGTATTATGCTAAGTGAAATAAGCCAGTCAGAGAAAGACAAGTACCATATGATTTCATTTATATGTGGAATCTAATGAACAAAATAAACTAACAAACAAAGTAGAAACAGACTCACAGATAGAGAAAACAGACTGACATCTGTCAGAGGGGAGGGGGCTGGGTAGAAAAGGCGAAGGAATTAAGCACACACACACACACACACACACAAACTCATAGACAAAAACAAGGGTATGGTGATTACCAGAGGGGAATGGGGTGGAGGGAGGTAGAAGGAGGTAAAGGGGAACTAAATGGTGGTGGAAGGAGACATGACTTGGGGTAGTGAACAGACAATGCAATATACAGATGATGTATTACACCTGACACCTATATAATTTTATTAACCAATGTCTCTAATAAATTCAATAATAAAAATAAAGATTTCGGAAATTGCAAAGTCTACTAAAAAAAAGAACAAGACTTGAGAAAACTGGGGGGACCTCTCTGCAACATGACAGATCTTCCTGGTCACTCTATATCCATTACAAAGTGACATAAAGACCGTGTGTGTGTGTGTGTGTGTGTGTGTGTGTGTGTGTGTGTGTGTGTGTGTATATATATATATATATATATATATATATATATATATATATATATATATATATACACTTTAAAGACCTTAGTTTTTGTTTGTTTGATTGTTTTTAAGTGAGAGGAGGGGAGATAGAGAGACAGACACCTGCATGTGCCCTGACCAGGATCCACCCAGCAACCCCATCTGGGGCTGATGCTCTCAAATCAATCAAGCCACTGGCTTTGGGAAGGGAAGAGGGAGAGAAGAGGGAGAGGGAGGGAAATAGAAGCAGATGGTCGCTTCTCATGTGTGCCCTGACCGAGGATCAAGCCTGAGATGTCTACATACCAGGTAGACACTCTATCCACTGAGCTAACCGGCCAGGGCCTGAAGACCTTAATTTTATAAAATTAACAACATCAATGACATCATTAATGTTTCATGCACCTCTGGATTTAACTTCTCTGCTGCCAAGTGAATGATTATCAAGGGTGATTCTATCTTTCTAACCTCATCCCAGGTTCCTTTTTATTCAAGTCTATAATTTTCTCATAAAGCAATTTTTAAAGGGAAGTCATTGACTCTTCTCCCACACATTTTTCCTTTAGTGGTTCAAAATATTTCTTTCTCCTGTATTTCTAGTATTTAAATAGAATCTAGCAAATCTCATTAACTGAAATGAATCTCTATATTTTTAATCAAACATAAAGCCATCTTCCCATAAGCCAGGGGTCCCCAAACTTTTTACACAGGGGGCCAGTTCACTGTCCCTCAGACCGTTGGAGGGCCACCACATACAGTGCTCCTCTCACTGACCACCAATGAAAGAGGTGCCCCTTCCGGAAGTGCAGCGGGGCCGGATAACTGGCTTCAGGGGGCGCATGCGGCCCCTTGGCCATAGTTTGGGGATGCCTGCCATAAGCTATTCTTTGTTCTACTACTGGTTTCTTAAAATTTTCAGCAATATTTTCTATACATCTTTCAATAGTGTCTCCTGACAAAAGATTGCATTTTTGTTGCCACGTTGTTTTTCATGTATCATTTCAGCCATTTTTCATAGTTGAAAAAGCTTTCCTGAGGGTATGTGGTTTTTTGTGTTTTGCAATTAAGAAACACCGAATGACTCTTGTATGTGTTTATCACTACATTTAATGAAATTTTACTAAATACTGGGGGTAAATCTTTTTTTTTTAATATGCTAGTATTTTTTTAAGGTTTTTTTATTTATTCATTTTAGAGAAGGGGGGAGAGAGGGAGGGGAGGAGCAAGAAGCATCAACTCCCATATGTGCCTTGCCTGGGCAAGCCCAGGGTTTCGAACTGGCGACCTCAGCATTCCAGGTCAACGCTTTATCCACTGCGCCACCACAGGTCAGACCTGGGGGTAAATCTTGTAAACTTTAAGCATCAATAAAATAATTGAGAAAATTTACGCTCATGGTCTGGAAGCTTCCTATTTAGATATCTTACTCACGGGGTAGCTTTCTGCTATCATCAGCGAAGATCTCAAAGCAAAACTCTTAGTGACTATTAACCATATTTTAGGGAATTCTCTTGAAAATGGTGAATTTCTTTGCTAATTTCTTTTCAGATCCAATAACAGTAACTTGTGGTTGCCTTTTGCCTTATAATGTGGCTAATGAAGAGCTTATCCAGAAGGAGATAGGTCATGCCAGGCATTTTCTTACGTTGGCATTATTGCTCATATCTTTAATCCGGATGTCTCTGCGGGAATCTTTGAAGAACATTTGCTCATTTTGTGAAGATTCTATAGATACAGCGTAGACACTCAAAAGAGAGGCTGAATTGAGAAAAACCTCACAGGTGATAGTCATTACTTCCTCCTAACAAAGCCTGAGCTCTTACAGACCCCAAAGGGTTGAGATCCACCGTCTATGCTGTCAGTGAGGACCAGCCTTATGCCCTCGATGGTTTGAAACGGTGAAGAAGAAGGTTCTATTCCTGGGTTTGGGAGGGTCAAGCTCTCCATTCTCAGAGAACTTCTCAGCCAAGAAGCATTTTCCTATATGCCAGATTCTCCCTTGGGAGAAGTATCTGCCATCCATGGGACTGAATTCTTCACTTTCCCCGAGAGCGATCCACAGAGGGACAGTCAAGAAAGAACTCAGCCTGGTCTGAGATGCGTGCCCAGGCCTACTGGGGGCTCCGCCGGGAGAATTCAGCCACAGTTTCTCCACCGATCCATGGGGTGGTTTGATCTGAGCTGGACCAGTTCTAACCTTGGCGGGCCAGGGGACAGAACCAGGGCAGCACTTCATGTTGGTTGGCGAGGCTGCGGATCACGTAAGAAGGCATCACCCTTTGGCAATTTGAGGGGCATCAGCTAGAGAATTGCATTTGGCTTTCTGTAACAGAAATCCATGCTGGCTTACCCAAAATGGGCTTTTATTTTTGTCATGCAAAAAGAAGTCGGGGGCAGGTAGTCCAGGGGTGTTGCCAAGACAGTCAGATCCTTCTAGCCTAGCACAGGTTTTCCTTCTTAGGGACGGGAGTCGGCCGCCCCATTCCCAGGCACCTCCTTCTTACCCTAGGCAGGAGGAAGGGGAGGGGTGAGGCCTAAATGCCTGCTTCTCCTCTGGGGACTGCGCCTTTGTGTAAGGATGGAGACTTCCTAGACTTTACCTTTCTTGTATTGTCCGCCCTGAGGACATCTGCAAGTGAGCCGGTGAGAGCAGACATTTCCACAGAGCACGCGACCGCTCCCGAGCAATCAGTGTTCATTTAATACAGATGAAGGGAAAATGGATTCTGGGACACACACTCAGACTGTCTGACCTCATCTCATGAATGGATGACCTGTACTTCAGTTCCATATTGCACAGACTGACCCTTGCTTTTTCACGGCCCCCTCTCAAAAAGCTTTTCATCATGACTTGGACAGCGTATTAAAAATATTGTCAAGAAGCACTGCATTGGGAGAAAGTCTTGGAGTGGGTTCTCTGTACCTCCAGTCACGCCCTGTGCTGGCCCACGATTCCCTCCTTGAGTATTTCCACGGGGGCGGCAGGAGTCAGGATGCATGCGCTCCATCTTTGGTTTACTGTGGAGCTCCTCCATGTCCTTGACCTACCTGATGGGTCCTTGAAGAGGACAGTTCCAATTCACAAATAACCCCGGCCATCTGTGAGAGAGGCTGTGCAAAGGTGGAGTCTCCGGGGCGGACCGCAGTGCCCACTCCTGCTGTGCGTGACTCCAGGCCGGCATGCAGCCCGCAGCCAGCGCTGCATTTCAGCATGGAGGAGACTGGGTGCTCCCAGACAAGAAGAGCTGGGGCTGGGGGCTGGGGGCTGGGGGCCAGCGGGCGGCAGGGGAGGCTCAGCGCCGGGGAGCTGGCTTTGCGTGAAGCTATGATTTTCTCCAGCTCCTTGGTGAATTTGCCACTTTCATTTCAAACCTCTTCCCAGGGTGCTATCTGCAAGGTCTGCAGGTTTCATTCAAAATGAGCTGAATTGATATTAAGCTTGTTCAAACCCCGTTTTAAGAATTACTGCACTGGCCTTATAAAAGCACAATAACATGGGTGGTTCTGGGCGGAGCTAATATCACCGTGTGGAAGGAGAAAGATGGATAAGTAGTCTTTTTTTTTTCCTCATTGTCAAATAAATATACACACACTACACAAAGTTTAGAAAGTACAGAAAAAATTTAATAAGCAAGAAACAAAAACCCTTCATAAATCTTCAGACCACATTCGATATTATGTAATATATGCATCTTCTAGGCACGTATATCCATACAGTGCCTAGCGAAGTGCCTAAGGCAGGAATGCTGGTTGCTCCAGCATCATTCTCCTGTTCTTCATTCCTGTCGTAACCCCCATTTTAATGTGCTCGGGTAAAAGATGAGATGTCTTACCCTCCCTCGGAATGAGTCAGTGTTAATGGGCTCTGAGTAGAATTTAGATGGGCTTCCAGGAAGACTCCTAAAGAAGGGAGTGGGTCAGACAGGGCAGGCACGCATGCCCTTTGTCTCTTTCTCTTCTTCGTTTCCTCCCTGGAATGTGGAGGGTATGGCTAGAACTCCAGCAGCCCTCTTGCGCGTTTTAGAATTGGTCCTCTGTGCTAAGGACAGTGATACAGAGAGCGAGAAGGAACCTGCCTCCTTGATGACTGTGCCAAGCTGTCATAGCCCTGGAATATCTGCTGCTGGACTTCTGTTATGGGAGAATAAGTCTAGTTTATTTAAGTCACTGTGGTCATGGTCTCTGTTAAGAACAGCTAAAAATAGCCTGACCAGGCAGTGAATAGAGCATCAGACTGAGATGCAAAGGACCCAGGTTCGAAGCTCTGAGGTCGCCGGCTTGAGTGGGGACTCACCAGGTTGAGCGCGGCATTGCTGGCTTGAGCATGGGATCATAGACATGACCCCATGGTCTCTGGCTTGAGCCCAAGATCGCTAGCTTGAAGGCCAAGGTTGCTGGCTTGAGCAAAGGGGTCACTTACTCTGCTGGAGCCCCCTGGTCAAGGCATATATGAGAAAGCAATCAATGAACAACTAAGGTGCCGCAACAAAGAATTGATGCTTCTCATCTCTCTCCCTTCCTGCCTGTCTGTCCCTATCTTTCCCTCTCTCTCTGTCACACACACACACACACACACACACTAAAAGTAAATCTTAAACTAGTGCCTGATGCAGAGTGAGTGTCCAGGAAAAGTCTGGGGTAGATTTTCTGGAAAGAACTTTGGGTGATTTGTAGAAGAGCAGGCAAAAGAATCCTGGCCCTCTACCACCAGCTCCTCGAGTGACCACATTTCGGGCTCTCTCTGGACCTCAGTTTATTTTCTGTGAAGTGCTAGGGTCAGGCCCAATGCTCCCTAAGAGCATTTGGGCTCTTACCCCCCCCCCCCCCGAATCTATGGCCTGGACTGACTTGAGAACTCTTCTGGGTCCATTTCTCACTAGCTTGGTAACTGGAGGTGAGCCACTTGGTCTTTCAGAGCCTCAGATTTTTCATCTCAGTTGCCTAAGCACGTCAGGCACACAGGTAATGTTTGTTGAATAAGCGGGGAAAGTGAGGACCATGCCACCTGCCTTGATTGCCTACACAGAGGGTAACAAGCAGAGGAGTGGGTTACTGTAATCCCATGGCTCCAGGACCAGGTTGACCTGGCCTCCCCAAACCCCACACTGAGCTGTGTTCTAAGTTTTTGTTTTTTTAGAATTTTATTTATTCATTTTAGAGAGAAGGAGGAGAGAGAGAAAGAGAAGGGGGGAGGAACAAGAAGCATCAACTCCCATATGTGCCTTAACCAGGCAAGCCCAGGGTTTCGAACCGGTGACCTCCAGGTCGACACTTCATCTACTGCGCTACTGCAGGTCAGGCCATGTTCTAGGTATTTGCCAGCATTGTCTTCTACTACGAAATGGCCCTGCCACCTTCCCCACCAAGCAGCTCTCAATCTACTTCTTGGATGGCCAGAGTCTTTGGGCAAAGGAACATGGAGAGAACCAACACCGTTCTACGGGAGTTGTGAGGAAGACATAGAATCAATCTCTCCCTGAACGAAGTTCCAGTGCTAGCATCCTCCACCTCCCAGCTGACCCCTTCTGAGGATACCAGGGACTTGTGCCATCCTCTGCCTTCAGGAGAGGAAGCCGTGGCCATCCAAGGAGCTCCTGGATTCCCATTGGCCCAGAGCTCTACCTGGGCCGCTGTTTCCCGACAGGAAGTTCGGTTGCCCTGGCACTCAATCTCCATGGCAACCCTCGCTTCTGAGACACTGAGTGGAAACTGCTGGTGTGGGGAGGCCAGTAGCAGAATACTGATTTGCCCAAGTGTCTGTAACAACAACTGCATCTCAATACCTTTCCAGATACCCAGAGAGCTAAAAATATACCCGGCTCTGTCTAGGGCCCTCCAGCCAGGCTAAGCATCTTCAAGTGCATCTGGCTGAGAATGACCTGCTAATATTGGTTATATTCGGCAACTTGGGCTTGGGGAACTTGGAGTAGGGTGCTGCATGTAAAATCGCAGAGCATAGGTCTGGGGTGGGGAGAATATTGGCAAGAAGATGGAGAAGTGAGGAGGCTCTCTCGCGAGGAAGCTGAGGGGTTGTGGAGAGACAGTCAGCAGCAAGCACACTGAACCCGAACTCCCTGCAGGACTCTGGTGAACATGCTGGTCCAACTCAGGTGATCCGGGCATTTAGTCATTTACTCATTCAACAAACGTCTATTGAGTCATACTCTGTTCCAGACTGTGTCAAGCACAGCGATGACAGGTGTTAATGAGAGTATGTATGTTCCTTGCTCCCATAGAGCAGTGTTTGAAAATCAGAGTTATTTCCGAAAGTACAGACACTGCGTGTGTGCCTGGGTGCCTTCTTTGCTATGCAGTGTTTCCCGACATGGAGGCTATTTTACTTACAACCTTGGCAGCGTTTCTGGCACATAGTAGGTGATGGGCTAATATGGAATGGACTGTGGCCTGTGCTAGCCCCGGACAGCAGGCCTCCCTGTGGGCCTCCCAGTGGCTCTGGCCAGCCCTGCGAAGGGCGTGGTCAGGCTGGGAGGTACTGTATTCAGGATAGAAGAAGTGACTGCTCACTGACACCTGCTCAGGGAGCTCAGGATAAAGTGACAGGTTGAATTAATTCCTAGTCTCTTTGGCAGGATCGACAGACAGCCCTGCCCCCACCCTATCGCCTTCCCGTAATCCTGAACATGTCATTCAATTACTTCTGCATTTCCCAGAGCAGGAAGCTGTGCAGAGGATAGAACAAGCAGTCCCTGCCAGAGCTGCTCTCAAAAATCGGGTGTTACACACTTAGCCCCAGTCCCAGCTCCAACCCCAGCCTCATCCATAAGGCAGGAGGGGTGGAAAGTGACCGCGACTCTTTGGGACTGTGCTGGGATATAGGGTAGGTGCTACGCAGGCGCACAAGGATCCCACAAATGATGCACCAGGTCACTTGAGGGTGCCATCTTGACCCTGACTGCCCTCCCGAGCCTCAGGGGAGTCTGATCCAGCAGCTGACTGGTTGGCTTGGAACCGAGAGAAGGGGCTGGGCTCCCAGACACCCCAAATCCTTCAGGCTGTTTGGCTGGGAGGGGAATGGTTCCACGCAACATCCTTTCCGGTGCAGCTGATATGCCCGGTAGGGGCACCCACTGCCCAAGGGGGCACCCATTGCTCTACTTCTGGTTCCTTCCTGCAACTCTGGGCAAAACAACAGCGCCTCCTCCTTCTTCTCTGACTGCTTCCTCTTTCAATTGGGGCAGGAGCCGGTCTATGCAAGTTTCCTTTCCCCACCTGCTGGAGGAAGGGTGCTGTGGCTCCCTGGGGTGAGGCAGGGGCCTGCAGACACCAGACCTGACCTGGAGCATTTGGGGGCACTGGGAGGGCTGGAGGGTCATCTCTTGGACCAGGACCTCCCCTTGCCATGTGCTGGACTCATTCAAGGCTTCCCCTGAGATGCTTCTTACCTCCCCACCCCTTGACTAAAACTGCCCTCAGGGCCAGTCTGATAACACCTCCACAGGGCCCCTGCCAGACCCTTCTCGCTGCTCAGGGGAGGAAGAAACAGAGCAGAAAATCAGCTGATCAGGGATACGTTCCATGAAGCAGCTGATTGCATGTCTGTGGCCTGGCAGAGGAGAGAGCCTTACTCAAGGGGCACTGCCCGGGTCACAGTCCTGCTCTCGCTCGTCACTTTACCTGTGGCTAGCCCTTCAGGACCTGTATACCCCCGTCACAAGGTTTTCAGGAAGACTCATCAAGATAACAGACATGCAAATGCTTTGAACAATAGCAAACACGTGTGTGGAATTTAGTCAACCCCTACTTCGTGGTTGGCACAGTGCTAGATGATGTGACAATCGGAAGGGATGGCCTCCACCCCCCAGGAAGCTTGTGTGTCATCTTAAGTTGACATCTGAGGTCTGTGACCAGTATGACATCTCAGCTGGTGGGTTGTCGTTGTTAAGGGAAGGCAAGAGGGGACAGGAACAAGGCTGACGCTGTGAAACAAGCTGAGGACACACAGGCGGACCATAATTAAGTGCCTTCTGTTTAGTGCAAGCTATGGGGGGGTGGGGAGGAGGAAAAATGCCCCACATGTCTGGGAAGGCTCTGCGGAGGGAGCCCGTTTTAAGTTGGATGGCACAGGTGGGCAGAGAGTTGGCTGACAAGATGGGCTGGGAGAACGGTGTTGAAGGTGCAGGGGACGTCATGAGCTAAGGTACAGAGGCCCCACAGTGGCACTGAGGCAGTAGAGAGATGAGACCGTAGGCATAGGTCTGGGCTCCGACTTCAAGTCTATCACTTAGCGGTGGTTTGCCTTGGACAAGATCAATTAACCTGAGTTAAATGAGTTCCCTCACTTACGAAAAGTTGACAACAAGACCTACCTGAAATGACCGGTGGGAAGACTGTGTTAGATCCAGGCCGTGTTCTGCAACTCACCAGCTGCCTGATCCTCCAAGATAACTCTTCCGAACCTCAAATTTCTCCTCTTCATAGAGAACGTTACACCTGCTCCAAAGAGTGGTGTTAGTGTTAAATGAGCTAATAAATGTGAAGTATTTCCCAGAGGAAACGCCCGTGACTGTGATATGCCAGGTGCTCACTAGGGAAGTGGGGCGTTGGGAAGTTTCCTGAGCAAAGCAGGAGGGTCTGAGCTGAGCCTTGCCCCCTCCCCCCTCCTGAGCAAGGAAAAGCATTTCTCGGTGCTCCAGGTGCCCGGGAGGGGGCCCACTGTGTGTGTGTGTGTGGGGGGGCTGTCTCTACCCTCTCCCCTCTCCCAGTTAACCAGCTGACAGACCAGTTAACTTGAGTTAACAAAGCCAGCCGCAGCCCTGTGGGGTGGACTTTCATCCCCTGAACCCAAATGACCGATTTAATGGCTGTGACCAAAGCAGGGAAGGAACTCAGAGAGGGCTGTCCTCTGGCCGTTGGAAACGGATGGTCAACTTCATTTCTTTGTTGGAAAGAAAAAGAAATCACTTTAGTGGATTTATTTTCTTGCGGGCACACTGAGTCACAGAATCTGGACAGCCTCCTCCAGCCGCGGGGCCTCCAGTGTCCCCAGCCACCTCTGCCGACGCCTGGTGAGGTGAATAAATGCACGCAAGCCGCCAGGGCCACTGGGCAACTGGGAACCTAGATGACACGTGGGGGGTGGAGGGTGGCAGGTGGCCAGGCCCCAGGGGACCCAGAGCCTGCCCCCAGCACTGCTCTTCCTGTGGCCAGTCCTCAGAGAGCTACCTGGAGCAGCCAGACAGCTCAGCCTCACAGTCCCCCTAATGCGGGTCCTCCTTGTCCCCACATGGTCAGGAATGCGCCGTGGCGTGAGGAAGGACCCTGGACCGAGTACAGAACACTCATCAGATCCCCCTTTCTGATGAACTGGCCCCGGTGAGGGCTGTCACTTTTCATTGCCTGTTTTCTTTTAACAATTTTTTTTAAATTTTTATTTATTGATTTTAGAGAGAGGAGAAGGAGAGCGA
The DNA here is from genome assembly GCF_036850995.1 of Saccopteryx leptura. Classification (NCBI taxonomy): domain Eukaryota; kingdom Metazoa; phylum Chordata; class Mammalia; order Chiroptera; family Emballonuridae; genus Saccopteryx; species Saccopteryx leptura. Next base: position 69,883,782 of record NC_089513.1, read on the forward strand.
GAGAAAGGATTCAGGGGACGGGAAGCATCGCCTTGCTTCACATATGTGCCTTGACCAGGCAAGCCTGGGGTCTCGAACCGGCAACCTCAACATTCCAGGTTGATGCTCTATCCACTGCGCCACTACAGGTCAGGCTCATTGCCTGTTTTCTTCACCTGCACAACGGATGGTGGCCTCCCCTGCTCATTGATTAGAGCTGATGTGAGAACCAGTGGGCTAACATCGTCATCCTAGCATCTTACAGATAATCATGAATGATCAAATAACTTCAGTGCCTCCTCTCTTGGGCAAATAATCTCAGTCCTTGCCCTCCAATCAAATTCAAATCCCGGCTCTCTTTCTGCTGTACATTGTTAAATTTATGGCCTGTGGCGTTTGAAGCCCTCTAAATGGACAGGCACACCCCCTACCCTCTGGGTGTAAGCAGCTGTCACACCAGGAACCTGGCTATGCCTCTCTGTTTGCCTCCTGTCCCCACAGCCAATGCCCTTCCCCTGCCTGCTGTGTGGCCCTCACCCACCAGACCTGTCAGCACCGGGAGCAGCTTGTGGGTGAGGACAGCGCTCCTGAAATCCAGGGCTCGCCTTGGAAGCCTGCTTCCTGCCCATGGCATGGCTGAGCCCGCCCTGCCCAGTCTCTGTCCTCCTCCAGCAAAGCCTGGGGCCTCTCCGGGGCGGTGGGCCCTCTTAGGCCGAATGGTTGTCGTCTGAGCACACAGCATCTCAGGAGTGGATCTAACCTCCCTCTTTTCCCTCAGGTGTGAGCTGGGCGCCGAGCAGGTGTCTGACTCACAGCAAGCGCGCCTCTGATCATTGCAGTAACAGCGAAGGAAGGAATGACTGAGTCACTGCGCTCAAGGTCTCACAAATGGTTTGTCCTCTGGGGAGATGGTTGTCCTCCAGACATGAAGGAGATGCCAACGCCCCAAATGGCTCCAGCTTGTGCAGTGGTCCCCAGTGCGGCACAGAAATTATTCTGAGCCACTCACAGCCGGTTTTTACATAAAGAGCGAAGTAGAGGAGGAGAATTCTGCCTTTCTCTTTCCTAGTTCCTGGTTTCCCTACTGGCGCAGGTGTGCAAAGGGCCAACGTGAGCTGTACCCTGAGGACCTTGCAGCCGGGAGGGAGTTAGTGAGTTAACCAGGAGTGCAGAGCGCAGGGAGGCCTGAAGCCGAGAAGCAAGGAGGGACCAGCTGGGAAGACTTGTGGGTGGACACGAGGCTTGTGCTCTGTTCAGTGGGCCTTAGCCAGACAATGAGGGAAGGGGGGGTGGGGTGGTCCAGGAAGGAGGACCTGTATCTGGGAACCATCTGGAAAACAGTGTCACATTATGTGAAAGCTGCAAGTGATGACCCATTCTTCCCTCAGCAACGGATTCCTGCGAAGGTGTTAACTGTGAGTTAAGGGAAGGTGTTAGCTGCTAACGGCTTTTAAGGCGCGGCCCCTCCTTTAGAGGATTTTGTTTTCATTCCACCACTGCCTGGGAAGAGTGTGGCTTTGGAATCAAGCTGACCCGGCTTCCAAACTGGACGCCGCTCAACCGCGCGTTACCTATAACCTTGGGCAAGTCATTTGGTTTCTGGAAACTTGACTTTCTGTCCAGTGAAGACAACAGTCTCCACCCCACAGGGTTGTTGTATGGATTAAAGGAGATGTCCTGAGCACAGGGCCCAACTCAAAGCCAGCACAACCTGTTCATACACTCACTACACAAGAGCCATAGACAAGAGCCAAACATACTTCAGTAGTTACTTCTTATCTGCCAGTTTGCTTTTCTCCATGTTGGTTATGCACAGTCAACAGAGGTCTAAACATATTAAATGGAAAATTACAGAAAAAACAACAACTCATTTTTTTAATTAAAAAAATTTTAATGTTTCTTTTATTAATTTTAGAGTGAGAGGCAGGGGGAGAGAGAGAGAGAGAGACAGGAACATCGATCTGTTCCTGTATGTGCTCTGACCAGTCATAAAACTGGCAACCTCTGTGCTTCGGGACAATGCTCCAACCAACCAAGATATCTGGCCAGGGCTTGCTTTCTTTTTTAAACAGCTTAAGACTGATTTATTATTATTATTATTATTTGTGTGTGTGTGTGTGTGTGTGTGTGGCAGAAACAGAGAGAGACAGAGGGACAGATAGGGACAGACAGACAGGAAGGAGAGAGATGAGGAGCATCAGTTCTTCCTTGCGGCACCTTAGTTGTTCATTGATTGCTTTCTCATATGTGCCTTGACCAGGGGGCTACAGCAGACCGAGTGACCCCTTCCTTGCTCGAGCCGGCGACCTTGGGCTCAAGCTAGTGAGCCTTGCTCAAACCAGATGAGCCCGCGCTCAAGCTGGCGACCTCGGGGTCTTGAACCTGGGTCCTCCATGTCCCAGTCCGATGCTCTATCCACTGCACCTCTGCCTGGTCAGGCAAGACTGATTTATTTTTATTTATGAATTTTTTAGAGTGAGAGGAAGAAAGAGAGAGAGAAAGACAGAAACATAATCTGTTCCTGTATGTGCCCTGACCGGGGATTGAACCAGCAACCTCTGTGTATTTAGACAATGCTCTAACCAACTGAGCTACCCCATCAGGGCTATAAAGTTGTACACCTTTCTGAAGAGCATGATGACACCTCGTGCCATCCTGTTCAGGACAAGAATCCTCCGTTTGTCCAGTGTCTCTGCGTCGTACACACTCCCTGCCCACTGGTCACTCAAGGTCAACTGTCAGGGTATCATAGTACCTGTGTTCAAGTGACCCTATTTTACTTGATAATGGCCCAATGCCATTCTCATAACTTTTATTACAGTATATTGTATTAATTGTTCTGTGGGTTTTTTTATGGGTTGCGGTTGTTACTCTCTTACCGAGCCTAATTTCTACATTAAGTCTATATAAGTATGCACACATAGGAAAACACAGAGTACGTGTAGGGTTTGGTATTCTGCTTGGTTTTAGCCAGCACCTGGAGGTCTTAGAACATATCTCCCACAGATAAGGGGGATTACTGTATACACAATGGAATGTTTCTCAGCCTTAAAAGGGAAGGAAATTCTGATACATGCTACAGTATGGATGAACTTTGAGGACATTACGCTGAGCCAGTCACAAAAGGAAAAATACTGCACGAGTCCACTTAGAAGAGGTACCCACAGTCATCCAAGTCATAGAGACAGGAAGTAGAAGGTGGCTGGGGCGGGGGAGGGGAGGATGGGAGCTGTTGTTTAATAGGCTCAGCGTTTCATTTTAAAGAGCTGAAAACAGTTATGAGGATAAACGATGGGAACGGTTACACAACAATGTGCATGTGCTTAGAGCTACCGACCGGCACACTTAAAAACAGTAAATTTTGTAATGAATATTTTACCACAATGAAAAAATGTTGCTTTTATTTTCTTTCTTCAGCAGCAGAGTCTCTACCAACATTTCTTTTCTTTGTAAGGAGGATGGACAAGGGCAGACTTGGTGTGACACTTTTCAAAGGTCACCACCCTGGTTTGCTGCCTAATTATCGGCAGGTCCAGCCCAGACTCCCAGAGGGGGGTTGATGGGTCCACGTGCTGTCACGGCTGCAGAGCCCATACAGCAGGCTCACAGAGGGAAGCAGGCTATAGCAGGAGAGTGGTTAACATTCACCGAGTGTCCACTGTGCGCCTGCCCGGCAAAATGCTCAGCAGGCGCCAGGCATACCAATGACACACTCCTGGCCTCCAGGAATTCACAATCAGCTTCTACCCCTACCTGCCAGCCTGCCATTCCCATTATGGAGGGTCAAAGGGAAGAGACATCGTTTTGCAATTGTCTGCCTGGACTCAGGACCAGAGATTTCCCAGGGCCCCAGAGGACCTGGCTCCTGAGGCCAGCACTACTGCTGAGCTCCAACACAGAGGTACTTCTGTGTCCAGACCTGAGAAGCAGTCAGCATTGTCCAGTGGGACCTTCACAGTGCTGAGGTTGCCAAGAGCTCAGGCCAGGGGGCAGTTAGGGAAGCGAAACCTACCTGGGTGCCCTGCTTCCAGCAGCACCCTGGGGGGAGGTGGGAGGACCTCCCTTTGAACTGATTGAAGGGACTTGCTTTGGCCAGCATCTCCTTGGGATCACAGGCTCCTCAAATTGGGGAATCTTCATGAGGACCACCCATATAGTTTGGGGTCCTGTAAAGAAGGTCTCATCTTTCCTACATCAGCCCACCCCCAGGCATATGGCAGAAAGCTATCCCACTACAAACTATGATTGGCTCTTGAAACATAAGGTCCCAAGACCAAGCAAATGTTTTATTATTCATTCAACAAACATTTACTGAGCCCCGTTTAATACAGGTATGTTAATAATTCCGTCTCTGCTCTTAAGCTGAGCAAGAGACAGACATCTGTCTAAGTATAATTTCCAAAAAGTTAAAAACATGAGTCTCATAAAGGTACAGAATAATTATGCGTCAAAGATTTTATTGAACTTGTTAATCAACATGAAAACCAATAAGATGTTAAAGCTGGTTCAGAGAGCATTTAAAGAATTAGGATTTTTAAAGAAGATGTGGCACATATACACTATGGAATACTACTCAGCCATAAGAAATGATGACATCGGGTCATTTATAGCAAAATGGTGGGATCTTGACAACATTATACGGAGTGAAATAAGTAAATCAGAAAATACCAGGAACTGCATTATTCCATATGTAGATGGGACATAAAAGTGAGACCAAGAGACATTGATAAGAGTATGGTGGTTACGGGGGGAGGGGGGAGAGGGAGAGGGAAGGGGGAGGTGGAGGGGCACAAAGAGAACTAGATAGAAGGTGACAGAGGACAATCTGACTTTGGGTGATGGGTATGCAACATAATTGAACGACAAGATAACCTGGACATGTTATCTTTGAATATATGTATCCTGATTTATTGATGTCACCCCATTAAAAAAAATAAAATTATTAAAAAATAAATAAATAAAAAATAAAAACAAAAACAAAATAAAGAATTAGGATTTAAAAGGAAGGCACATCAAAGTAAATACTTTTTTTAGAGACAAATCTGGTAAACATCCAATGAAACTGGGTGCTCTCTCCTACTGGACAGAATCAGGAAGGCACATCAAAGTAAATACTTTTTTTAGAGACAAATCTGGTAAACATCCAATGAAACTGGGTGCTCTCTCCTACTGGACAGAATCCCTCCGAACCTCATCGCTACCATGCGAAAATCTACAAGTTCACAGGTGACATCACAGTCTGAGCTCTTCACTAATAACAGCAAAGGACAAAGTCCAACAGCAAGACCATCCTCTAGAGCTGTCCAGTAGGCACGTAATGTGAGCTCTATGTACAACTTAACTTTTTTCTAGTAGCCACATTAAAAGGTAAAAATGAACAGGCAAATTTTATTTTAATATAGACTACTTTATTTAACCCAACCTGTCCAAAATACTGTCATTTTGACATGTGGCATTCACCACGTTTCAAGTGCTCAATAGCCAGCCATACAGTAATTGCACAGTTCTAGAGAGTTAAATGACCTGTTTAGGCCCATTAAACAAAGCTTCAGGATGGCACTGAAGAAACATATAATCATTCTCTTGGCTGTATCTAAATTTTGGATAGTTTTTCCTAACATATCTACATGGGTCCTTGTGACCTAGTTGGCAGGGGTTCAGGAGAGGTGAGTCCAAGCTATGGGTCCAAGTAAAAGAGTTTGTACAACACAGTCAAGCAAACACCTAGAACAACAAATGTTCTTGTATAGGGGTATCAGGGCACGACATTCTGCTGGTGGGATGGGGTGGATCAGAAAAGACTTCACAGAGGATGAGCAGGCGTCACTCCGAGCAAAGGCAAGTATGCTATCCAAGGCGGGATGGTGCACAGCGAGAGCTCCAAGAACATTTCTGCTTGGGCAGGAGGGGAGAGAGGGAAGGGACCGAGGCCTGAGGGACCAGATGGTCAAGGGTCTTAGAGGCGACATGGAGGCATCTCACTGTCATCCAACAGGGAACCATAGAGGGTTTTCGGCAAAGGGGAGGAGTGACCAGACTTGTCTCTCAGGAAGACCCACCCTTCAAGGAGCATTTGGCCCTGTGGCTGGTGAAGACGTTGGGTTCCCTATCCTCCAATCACCCAGTTGTGAATGGGGATGAAGTTTGCGTCATGGTTGGTAGCTAAAAATATTTTATAGGCATCAAGTTACAGGTGTGATGCCCAAATCCAGAGTGAAGAAAAACATGGGGTCAAGGTGGCTTCTGAGGTCAGGACAAAGTGAAGATGACTTATGGTTGGCGGTTTGGTAGCTGATACCCTGGCAGCCCTTGGGGCAGGTTAGTACAAGGTAAGAGAACTCTCAGCCTGGCCTGAACTCAGCCGCTGGCCAAGGGAGGCAAGAAAGAGCACGTGCAGGGGTTACAGAACAGTCCTGGGGATGTCAAGTACAGCATGGGGTAAACAGTCAACAATATTCTAAGAACTCTGTATGGTGTCAGATGGGTATGAGACTTAGGATGAACACTTCATAAGTTATATAATGTCTAATGACTGGGATGTACATCTGGAACTAATATAATATTGCATGTCAACTGTAATTGAAAAATTTAAAAAGATTTTAAAAAGAAGAAGGAACACATGCTTGATGGCTCTGATCCCATCATCTGGATGGAGATAAGAGCTGGCTTTGATTTCTCTGGCCCTTTACATCTGAGAAGCTTGGAGTACTTTAGGGCAGTGGTCCCCAACCCCCGGGTCGCAGACCGATACTGGTCCGTGGGCCATTTGGTACCGGTCCGCAGAGAAAGAATAAATAACTTACACTATTTCCCTTTTATTTATATTTAAGTCTGAATGATATTTTATTTTTTAAAAATGACCAGATTCCCTCTGTTACATCCGTCTAAGACTCACTCTTGACACTTGTCTCGGTCACGTGATACATTTATCCGTCCCACCCTAAAGCCCGGTCCGTGAAAATATTTTCTGACATGAAACCGGTCCGTGGACCAAAAAAGGTTGGGGACCACTGCTTTAGGGCATTGCCTAAGCTGCTGGTCTCTCACTCCTGCAAGAGGTGGGTCAAACAAGGGCAGGCAAAGCTGGGACAGGGGTACATAGTACAAAGAACCAAGAACTCCTGAATTTTCTGAAACGTCCCCCTTGGTCCCCCACCTCATCCCTGTCAGAAGAGGACCCTGACTGGCTTTCCTTCTAGTTAGTCCTACCCAGCATGAACAGAACAGCTACCGTATGCCGAGATGAAGGGGAGAGACACCCGGGGGAACGAGAGACCGCAGAACAGCTCGTTGATCAAACCTCGGGCTGGGTGATGGGCGCACGCATGCGCAAAGGGGGTAGGGGCCGAGGGGGTCTCCAATCAGCTTCCATACGGCTGATGTGCTTGTAAGCGGGCTGTGTGGAAAGACAGATGACGCTCAGGTCCTATTTCCACTTGCGGTTATACAATCACCATGTTCGGGACTAACCATCCAGTCGAAACAGGAAAATTCTGATCTAATCTCCTTGGAGAGAAGACTTCCCCTCACTTTTTTGCCATGAACTGATCACCAGCTGGGGCTTTGTGTATAATGTCTTCTGATGAAAACTGAGGCCCAGAGCAGCAAAGGGAACTGAGCTGGAGCTTGGGGAAAGAACACAGGCCTGCCAGCCCCAACAGCGTGCTGAGAAATGAGCTCTACAGAATGTCAGCCACGTAGTTAAAGCCAAAATCCAGTCTGATACCCGGCGGGGTTCCAAACATCAGATGTGGATTTGGTCACCTCTCTGACATAGTTGAGACCCTCTGCTCATTCAGATCCCCCTCCCCCACCCTCCGCCAGACCTCCCCCTCCAGCCCTGGCCCCTCCCACAGAGGCTGTGTCGTGACCTGTGTTCTTTTTCTCCCCAGTTTAGGGTTCTGCAGAGGAGGACTTCTACCTGCCTTGTGGAGCCTTCCTGTCAAACCTAGAAGGGGCCTGGAAGTTCCTCCGCAAAAGAAGGGAGAGAGGAAGGATGGAAGTGAAGCTTCGTGCAGTGTCAGTTACTGAGCTGAGTAGTAGGGACGCGGGATCTCATCTGAGCTGGTGAGAACCTGCTAAGGTGGGCAGTATTAACCCTAATTTTATAAATGGAGAACTGCCGCCCAGCCAAGGCAAGCAAGTGGCCAAAGACTGCACAGCCAGTGGTGGGTACGAAGCTAGGGTTCCAGCCTCCTGACTCCTGTCCACCTTTAGTCCCAGGTTAGAGCTGATCTAAACACTAGAGATTTCTAAGCTGAAACAAACATTCCAAAGTGAGAACTCTTCGGGCCAGGCTGAAAAGCAGCTGCCAGGGGCCACGGGCTCCTGCTCTCCTCACAGCCGGCGCTGGCCCAACCTCTCACGTCTACACAGTAGTTCTCCATATTGGAGTGGGAGTGGGGATGGGCACAAACTCCTCTGAGAGTCTGATGAAAGGGCTGGATCCTGTCTCTAGAAAATGTATATTCACGCACGCATACATACAGCGTTGGCTGCAATTTTAGGTGTTTCATGGGCCTGGAGAGTCGGTGAATTCTCTTTGCAACCCCGGAGTCTCCATGGGGGTCTAGTTGGGGAAAGAGAGAGAAGGTGTTCGGAAGAAGGTAGAAACAGAGTGCTATTGAGCGAAGAAGCAGAGCACCTGCCAGGGCGAAGCCTGCTGGCATCAAAGACAGTCATCAGAGGGCATGGGGAGCCCTGGGGGGCAGGGAGAGATGGGCCCCCCCCCCCAGGCCAGTCCTGAGCCTTCTGGGAACTGGGTTTTGTTCTAATAAGGGAGGTGGTATTCCTCCCACGGCTCAGGTTCCTAAATCTCCTTTTAGAAAGTGGATTAAGATCCCTTCCCCTGAAGTCAGCAGCAGGCACAGTTAGAACAAAAACCCTGAGTGGTCTTGGTTTCAAAGTAACCCAAAGCTTCCACCTGCTAAGGATGGGGTGGCGTCAGGCTAATCCAGCCACCGAGCCAGACTGTTAAAAATAATGATTACGTAAAGAAAAACGTCCTCAGAAAAAGTACCCCAGCTAATCTGGGCTGGGCTGGAATGAAGGCCTCCTCCTGTTCTGACCTACCTCCGTGGTGGAATGATCTATTCCTTCCTTGAATTGTGCCCTCAGTTCTTTTTATGCACGTGCTCGCTCAGCAGACACCCAAACAGAGCATTTTGGGTTTGCCCAGCTGTTCTATTTCCAGCCTGTTCGGTTCATTTTAGGTCCCACTGCTGGGACTGGCCCCTCCTTCCTCCTCCTCCTCCCCTCCCAGTCTTCCCCTTCCTGCTTTTTTCCTCTTGCCTGGTTTCCTCTCCCACACCTCCATCTTCCACTCTTCCTTTCTCTCTGTTCTCCCCTCCCTTCCCTTCCCCTCCCCTCCCCTCTCCTCCCTCCAACCCACACTTCCTCCTCCTCCCCTCCACCTGCTCCGAGGTGCTGCTCTCTGTCTCTCCTTTGGTGCTTTCTCTTACCTCCCTGACTCCTTGCTGGCCCTGCCCAGGAGCTCACAGATGTGTGTGGAAGACTTGGGGGGTGGGGGGTGGGCAAAAGGGTAGAAGGTGAGACAGAGGGGCTCGAAGCACAGGTGGTAGCCTTGGGAGCAGGCAGCTCAGCTCAGAGGGCTTCTCTCTGACTTCTCATTGCCTTGGAAGCAGGTACACAGGTGTCTCTGCTTCTGAGTCACCAAGAGGGAAAAGGGACTGCCAGTGAGTCACCTCATGAACAATCATGTCCCATGGCCCTGCATCGAGTTAGACACAGCCATCATCCCGTCACCCTTACTAGTAAGTGGCCCTGGCAAGGGCATTCTGGAAAAGGCTTTCTAGTACTTCCTGTTGTAGAAGTCAGGCCTGCAGCACCCTACTGCCCTGTTTCCCTATATAGAAATGGGGAGGGGCACGCACTGAGCCCCACCCACTAGCCGGAGTCTGGCTCGCTGTGTCATGTACTCCCCCTCGGTTTATTCCTCTTGCAAAATCTGCAGAAGTACAGTTTTCCCCATTTCACAGAGGGAGGACCATGCTCAGAGGGGTTGAGTCATTTACCTAATGTCACACAGCTCACAGTGGCAAAGCTAGTGGCAGTAAATCAATGAGCGTGGTGCTGAGGGCCAGACCCTCCTGTGGCTGTGTGTGACCATGAGGCCGGAGGCCAAGAGCACAGGGGCCGGAGCCAGGCTGAGCGGATTCAGGTCAGAAGCAGACTGTGAAATCTACCCTCTGGGAGATCTCTGTCAAGTTCATCTCTGTGCCTCGGTTACCTTATCTGTAAAATGGGAGTGATTACAAGAGCCCTTACTTCCTGGATTTTTCTGAGGATTAATCCACACAGAGGGCTTAGAACAGTGCCTGGCCCACCGTAAGCACTCAGTGTTACTATTCCTCTTTCCTGAGGTCCCAGCTCTCTGGTTTTAGTGGTCTCAGAAGACCATCCACCCACTCTCTCATTCAACCTTCATATCACCCTTGGATGAGGGCCATGGAGATTTAATTCCCATGTCGCAGATGTGGAACTGCTAGTCCGGCAGTGTCACAGGGGCCTGGGCCTCTGTGGGCACGACCCTTCCAGACTCTCTCTCTCTCTCAGGCCACTTAAGCAGCAGGAATTTTACCCAAGAGAGCAAATCTGAGCAACTACACTAACACATGAAGACCGAGGAGGAGGGAGATGGAGAAGAACCCAGGACGTGAGCCCCCCGTGTTCCAAGTAGACTTCAGTGCCAGCCCAGAGCCATTAACACCAGGAAAGAAAGACACAGCCTGGGAAGCTGAGGGCACTGGGAGGCTGTGAATGGGAATGCTGGTGGTGGGAGGGGTAGACTTGGCTGGTACACCCTGGCCAGGTGGCAGAGAGAGAAGGCCCAGCAGCCCAGAGATGGTTTTGGACAAACGATGAGACCCAGACATGGGCTGAAATGACAGGTATGAATGATAGCAGCAGAAGGCAGCAGCATTCCTTCCTACATGCATTAGCTCGTTGTTGAGATCCTCCATATCCCAGTCTGACACTCTATCCACCGTGCCACTGCCTGGTCAGGCTGTTGAGATCCTAAACACTGAGCAGGGGCTGGGGATAGAAATGTTAACACATGAAGCATCTATAAATGAGAAACAAGCAGCACATTATCACTGTAATAAGTACTCTAACGGAGGAGTATACAGGGTGCAGTGAGAGCTTAAAGGAAGAATCCAGGAAGGCTACTCAGAGGAGGTGACAGCTGAGGGATGAATAAGAGTTTGCCAGGCATCGGACTCAATACTGGAATGTAGAAGGGGGACACAAAGGAGACAGAGAATCTTCTGTTCAGAGAAAACTCCTATTGTATATCATTTCTGACTTCCCTTTCATGCTTCATTTTCTTTTCTGTTAATGAGAGCCAAGCCAGAATTCCTTGTAGGGCCCTGTAATTTGACTCACATAAGGAAGCTCCTGCTTTCTTTCTCTTCTGAACAAAAATAGTATCTACCCTGTTTGGAGCTCTCTGGTGCTATAACAGAGAATAAGGCTCTCATTCCATAAATTGAGAGGAGGCCTAGTAATCTCATGTCCTAGGAAATTAAATATACATGGGACCTAATTTATACTAGAGTGTGGTTGACTGGTACAAGATATATATTTCCCTATGCATGGATTAGAAGTGAAGAGAGGGTGAAGAGAATAGAAGGCCCTTGGAAATGTGTATGTTTAAGGGTCAGTAAGGTGGTGGGAGTTAGTGAGAGCCCCTGGCAAGGGGAGAGAAAAACCCAGGAAGAGAGATGAAGAATACTAGAGACTAATTCTCTAGTCCTGTCCGGGGAAGTCCTGCTTGTCACAAGCCAGCAGAATGAGGCCTAGAGGGAGAAGAGTACCACTGGAGCCTTCTTACCTACCCCTTACCCTCACCATTCTATCCCCAGTCTCCTGGGAGCTGGTTATCACCTCTAGTGAGGTCCTGAGAGAACTGAGGTCCCTAATCGATTGGCCAGGAGCACGGTGTTGGTCCTCAGGAGGGAGGCAGTCCTGTGGCACAGGGCTGGGTATAGCCGGGGGGTTGGGAAGGGGGCAGGCTCTGACTCCTGCTCCTCGGTCCTCTGGTGGCCTGGTGCACGGGGAGGGTGTCACAGGCTGGCCACCAGGCTGGTCGTCTAGAGTGGTTGTCCCCAACCTTTTTTGGGCCACAGACCAGTTTAATATCAGAAAATATTTTCATGGACCGGCCTTTAGGGTGGGACAGATAGATGCACAAAATAAAATTATGCGACCGGCATAAAAACTGTGGTATTTTTAAATATAATTGTCGAACTTACGAGACAAGTGTCAAGAGTGAGTCTTAGACGGATGTAACAGAGGGAATCTGGTCATTTTTTAAAAATAAAACATCGTTCAGACTTAACTATAAATAACACGGAAATAATGTAAGTTATTTATTCTTTCTCTGCGAACCGGTACCAAATGGCCCACGGACTGGTACTGGTCCGTGGCCCGGGGGTTGGGGAGCCCTGGTCTAGAGGCCTAGAAAGGGTTAAGGAACCTGGGGCAGCTTCTCCAGGGTGGTGGTAGTTGCAATGGCACACCTTTGTTCTTTATAGCAACTTGAGAGCCACCACCCCAGGGAGGGCCGCCATGACTATAGCTAATCCTGGGCCAGTGTCTCTGGGCCTGTGGATGTAGCTCAGGTTTTTTGTTTGTTTCCATTTGTTTGCCGTGAACATTTGATTACTGATATTGAATTTGAAGTAATTGTCCTTAGATCTGGGGCCTAAATAAGAGGAATTAGAAGGAGATGGTATAGCCCTGGTCAGTTGGCTCAGTGGTAGAGTGTCAGCCTGGCATATGGAAGTCCTGGGTTCGATTTCTGGCCATGGCACACAGGAGAAGTGACCATCTGCTTCTCCACCCTTCCCCCTCTCCTTTCTATCTCTCTCTTCTCCTCCCACAGCCAAGGCTCCATTGAAGCAAAGTTGGTCCGGGCACTGAGGACGGCTCCATGGCCTCCACCTCAAGCGCTACGCTAGAATGGCTCCGGTTGCAGCGGACCAATGCCCCAGATGGGCAGAACATCGGCCCCTGGTGGGCATGCCGGGTGGATCCCGGTCAGGCGCATGTGGGAATCTTGTCTCTCTGCATCCTGGCTTCTCACTTCAGAAAAATACAAAAAAAAAAAAAAAAAAAAAAAAAAGAAGAAGAAGAAGAAGAAGAAGGAGGAGGAGGAGGTGGTGTAGGGGGAGTCTCTAGGGACATTATGAATGGAGTCCTGCCTGGGGTTACAGAATCTTAGCTCTGGTCCCTGCAGAGGCCCGTCGGGAGCATTCATATCCCAGAGGCCCCAGGGTCTGTGTGCTGAGGGCTCAGGATGCCACTGGAGGAGCCCCATTGTCCCACCCGGAGGCCCGAGCTGGGTCAGGGGGCTCTGAGTTCAGGAAAGACCACTTAGGGGTGGTACGACTGGCTTGAGGGCCCTGCTGGCTGGGCACGTCCTGGCTCCAGGTTTCCCGTCCCTCTTTCCCACACCCCAGAGTCCCTTCCCTCCAGTCTTCATCCTTCAGCTCATCTCGAAGCCTGGCTGGTTGCCCCTCCATCTTCTTCCTCTTTCCTCCTCTTTTTTCTCATCTCTTTTTCTTTTGTCACTTTCTTCATCCTCTCAGGGACACCAGGATGAATCAGCTTCCTGGGGGGCTCACCATGTGGGAGGGGGAACCATACAAGTACCCAGACCACCAGGTACAAATGCTAAGCTCCTTCCTTCCTTCCTTTCTCCCTCCCTCCCTCCCTCCCTCCCTCCCTTCCTTCCTTTTTTCCTTCCTTCCTTCCTTCCCCCCATTTCTTCCCTCCCTCCTTCCCTCCCTCCCTCCCTCCCCTCCCCTCCATCCTTCCCTCCTTCTTTCCTTCCTTCCTTCCTTCCTTCCTTCCTTCCTTCCTTCCTTCCTTCTTCCTTCCTTCCTTCCTTCCTTCCTTCCTTCCTTCCTTCCTTCCTTCCTTCCTTCCTTCCTTCCTCCCTTCTTCCCTTCCTCCCTTCCTTCCTCCCTTCTTCTCTGTCTCTCTCTCTCCATCCCCCTCTCTCCCTTCCAACCCTCCTCATTATTTTGAGTTTCTCAGGCAGGAAATGCATAATGTAAAGAGGAGAGCCTCCCTGTTGCTCCCCAAGGGCTCCCAGGAATGCCCTAGAAGTGAGGTGCAGAAGCCAGCTGAAGCCAGAGCTGGGGAGGGAGAAAGGAGGCCGGAGTTCAGCAGGGCCAACTCTGCTGCTTTGTTCATTCATAAAAGATTGATGGGGCCCCGGGCACTGCGCTCGGCCCAGGTTCTTACTAGCAGGCAGGCAATAAGCAAATACCCCATTACAAGGGGTCTAAGTACCATGGAGGAAACGAGCCAGCTGCAGTAACAGAAAGAAGCACAGGGTGGGGGAACGGGGTCCTCACCAAGGAAGTGACATTTAAAGCCAGACCCAGAGGGTGAGAATTCAGCCAAGTTGAAGGAATCAGGGGGAACTGGGGTTCGGTGGTCTGTGTGAGGGATCAGTGTGCAAAACACTAAAGGTGGAAGAGATGGTGAGCAAAGGGCTTGGGGAAAAGGCAGGAATGTTCTGCAGGGATGGGGGGGGGCACCGATCAGCCGCTTGGGTTTATTGAAAATGCAATGGGAATCCAGCCACTGAAGGTTTCAGCAGGGGTAACACAATACGGCATCTGCCTTCTGTTTTAAGAAGCTCCCTCTCTGGCTGCTGGGTGGAGACTGGGTGCTCTAAGGGCTGATGGGACCCAGGGAGACCGGGTGAGAGGCCATGATGGAGCCCCACTGCGGTGTTGGAGGGGACCAGGAGATGAAGATTCTGTGAATGTATCTCAGAGCTACAAATGACAGAGCTTGATAATGAGTTGGAACGTGGACAGATTTGTGTTTGTTTGTTTGAATTTTTTTTAAATTTAAGTAAGAAGAGGGGAGACAAATTGCTTCATGTACCCTGACTGGGATCCATCCAATGATCCCTGTCTGGGGCCGATGCTCTGCCCATCTGGGGCCATGTTCACAACTGAACTATTTTTAGTGCCTGAGGTGAAGGCTCCATAAGACCATCCTCAGCATCCAGGTCAAATGTGCTCAAACCAATCAAGCCATGGCTGTGGGAGGAAAAGAGAGAGAGAGAAGGGGAAGAAGGAGGGAGAGGGGGAGGAGAAGCAGATGGTGGCTTCTCCTGTGTGCCCTGACTGGGAATTGAACCCAGGACATCCATATAGCGGGTCAGTGCTCTACCACTGAGCCAATCAGCCAAGGCTAGAAGACGTTGGTTTTTAATCTACTAATCTTTTGACTTTTCTGTACCATTGGATGGTAAGTTCCATGAGGGCAGGATCCTGTTGGTCTTGTTCATTACTGGTTCCCTAGGACACAGTACAGGCATTTAATAAAGATTCAACGCATGGTGAGTGAGTGAATTAATGAATGAGAGGGCGGGCTTAACGATGACACCCCAGTTTCTGGCTCAGCCTTAGGGGGATGGTGGCAGCACACAGAGAGGGGAGGACCAGGGCAGAGAGGTGAAATCGAAGCCCAGTGTCAGGGAAGTGGTGGTGGCAGTGAGGGGCCGAGCAGGCAGTGTGAGTGGGTGTGGAGAGCAGGAAGGGGAAGGAGGTGGGCTATTTGGGTCGCTGTTGTACCCCCAGCATGGAGAGCCGGATCTGGAATAGAGAAGAGGCGCAATATGTATGTGCTGAATGAATGAATGAATGAATGAATGCCATTGAGGGGAGAGTTCTGGGCTGGAACCATACATGTGGCTGTCACCAGTGCCTGGAAGGTGTTTCAGGCTGTGGAGTGAATGAGGTCACCCAGGAAAGAGTATGGAGAGAGAAAGGAAGGGACTTCTGCTAGCCACCCCATCTCCCCAAGTCAGATATTACTGATTTAGGAAGCAGAGCCCCTAACTCAGCCCAAAGCAGAGGCCTGCGATTCCAGAATCTATGGAGTGGCCCTAGAAGCAGGCCAAGATGGGAGCGCAGGGGCCAGCCCCATAGCCTGAGGGGGAAAAAGCTTCTAGCACCAATAGAGAAAGTCTCTGACCCTTCTGACCTGGGGCCACAAGTCTCCTCCTGGCTCCCTCTTCTCAGACTGCGATGCCCACCTGAGGCTGCCCAGGAGAGAACAGGTCCCAGAGCCCCGGAGGTCCTTGCTCGCCTCTGGAGTAACACATGTTGTCTGGGGCACAGGTGTGGCTACCAAGGCCCAGGTGACTGGGTCAGCTCATGCGCCACCTACTGTACACACACACACACACACACACACACACTCACACACGGCCTGGACTGGGCCGTGAAGGTGGGTGCTCACTGTGATAAGGCTGTAGAAGGAGGTGCACCGTGTACAGGTCGTCAACCCAGGCCCAGGATATCCAAGTCCCTCCCGAATAGATGCATCACCAGTGCCAGCCTCAACCCTGACATCTACCTGGGATTGGCCAGGAAGGAGCTGACAGGAAGTCTAGCAGAGAATTTCACCTAGAGTGAAGGACTTTGAGGCAAATCATGCTGGGAAAGCCCTTATTGGAATCCTGTTTAGACCTGGGTTCTGGGCCCACCTCCACCACTAACGAACTGGGCTGCCTCACGTGATTCAGAACATGGTGGAATGGGAAGGGATCTTCTAGCCCAACCTTCCACGCGGAGCTGAAACTCCTCCCACAAAGCCCTGGCAGAGGATCATGCAGCACCTGGACAAACTTCCAGGGACGGTGGCCTGACCTGTGCTGGCGCAGTGGATCAAGTGTTGACCTGGAACGCTGAGGTTGCCAGTTCAAAACCCTGGGCTTGCTGGGTCAAGGCACATATGGGAGTTGATGCTCCCTGCTCTCCCCTCCCCTTCTCTCTCTCTCTCTTTCTCTATCTCTCTTCTCTAAAATGAATAAATAAAAATAATTTAAAAAAAAAACAAAAAGACTTCCAGGGTCGGGAACTTCTCCACCTGCAGGGCAGCCTGTCCCCATTTGGCAGTTTTGTTAGAAAGCATCTTTTGTGCGAAAGGCCTGGAAGGACCCAATAGCAGATGTTGACAGTGTCACCGCCGGGGGGGGGGGGGGGAGAGTGGGATTGGGGGAGGGTGCCAGGGGCTGCCCTGTTAATTTGGTATGAGATGCTTTCGACACCAGGGGTTCGAGTTGCAGTGGCAAGGAAAACAAAAAGTAAGGTTCTTTATTCGAACCGGGTCTGCCTTCCTAACATTTCTGCCCATGGGGCCAGGTCTGCTGTCTGGGACCAGGGAATAATCTAAACCCACTTCCCCTCGGATGCCCGTCAAATACCTGAAGGTGAGGGTCACATTTCCACCGTGTCTTCAAACTTGGTTTCCAGACAGGTTCCCGCCGGTCATCCCCTTCCGCACACAGACAGTAAAACTCAGAGGGCTGCAGGAGGAACCAGTCGCTCCCTGCGCCAGGTCTTACATCCTCCTAATTAATTAAAGGAGCCGGAGAAGAGCAGACATCCTTCTCACTTTTATGTGTGTATGTGTGTGTGCTATGATCAAATAGCTCACTTCCTCAAGCCTTGGTTTCTTAACTATAAAAGGGGAAAACAAGACCTTTGCTACAAGAATCAACTGTTAGTAAGAACTTAAAAACATTAAAAATGACCCATCCCTATCCTAGGGTTTATGACGTACGTGCCCCATTCCACTCGGATAGCCGCTAAGTGTTGGGCTCACAGAGCCAGACTCCTTGGGTTTAATCCCAGTTTTGCCACTTATGGGCTGCGTGACCTTGGAGAAGCGACCTGACATTGCTGTGCTGTTTTCTCCTCTGTGAAACAAGGATGACGACACTACCCATCTTGGAATGCATTTTTAGGAGCATCAGAGGCATTGCCCAGAGTGCAATAAACGTCAGCTGTTGGGTATTATTACCCTGAGTCTTACTCATTTACCAGGAAATGAGGGCATCGCCAAAATAAGGCTAATTCAAAGCACCTGTGAGAAAGGTGAGGCCATCCCACCAACCTGGTCATCTGTTAGCGGGATAAGACGTTCCACAACCCAGCCCCCGTTTGTACGCCATGACGACGAGTAGGCGCTGTGCTCAGGGCTCTGCAGGTCCAGCCGCACTGAGCTCTCCCAACAGCCCCAGGAGGTTGACAGCATCCTCACTCCCGTTTTACAGATGAGGAAATAGAGGCTCACAGAGCCTCAGTAATGTGCCCAAGGTCACACAACTAGGGAGTGACAGAGCCAGGACTCGAACATGAGTCTCTCTGACTACCGAAGTCTGTCTTGATCACCAGTGTCCTGCTCCTTTAACCAGCTCCCTAGCTTGAGCCCTCCTCCAGCTTTGGGGACCAGAGGAAGCCAAGCCCGCTCCTCCTGACCGAGCTGCCTGTAGATTCTGGAAGGTGGAGAAAGGGGGCTCTCCAGCTTCTCACTGAGCTCTCTCTGCCCTCCTGCATACGGCCCTTCTCCCCTCCAGGGGGTCTGATGGTGTCACTGGGACCCCAGCTGCATATCCTTGGGTCCCCTCAAAATCACCCTAGTATCTGGTACCCCAGGGGCTGTTCATTGGGTTCTTTGCCCGGATCATGAAATGGTTTCATATGATACAAAAAAAAAAAAAAAAAAAGGAAAAACCCAGCCATTTTGGACGTGAGCCCTGGTGCGTCACAGCATTACGGAGGCAGCAGCAAGCACACCCACCCCATTATCGCCAGGCCAAGCTTCTCTGGGGTGAGCTTGGCTGCAAATGGCTTTCTCCTGTCTGGGGGGGGTCCAAAGCCCCAACTTGTCCTCCACTGCCAGAGGAGAGATATTCTCTTTAATTGATACTGGCCGCCTGCCATTGCCTCGCCTCTGCGGGCTCAGGCTCCAAGCCCAATTTCCCCTCACGCTCCAGGAATAGGCCTCCCTTGGCCCCTCCCCCTCGGCCAGCCATCCCCGCCCCCTGCTCCCCAGGGTGCGCTTGTCCTCCCTGGGCATGGCTGGGGAGACAAGCCTGAGGCCTACAGGAAAGGGGGGGGGCAGGAACTAATGCTGTTGTGCATCTACTGTATGTCATATAGGGGCAGAGGTCACTGGCCAGGTCGTTACACTTGCTGTCTCTGGAATAGTTGCTACCGTTATCCCCATTCTACAGACAGGGAAACTGAGGTTCACTGAATTATCCCAAGTGACCCACCTACTAAGTGGCAGGTAAGACTTAAAACTGAGGCCCTTATGACTCTCTGTTATGCCTGGAGTAGGAGTAAGAAGACAAGAGTAAGGAAAACACACATGTGCCTGGACCTGGCGACGTAAGTCACCGGGCCCAGTGCAAAATAAAAACCTAGCTCCCCTCCTTTAATAATTATCAGTCATTTCAAGATGGTGACAGCCTGATCAGGTGGTGGCGCAGTGGATAGAGCATCGGACTGGGACGCATGAGGACCCAAGTTCGAAACCCCCAGGTTGCGGGATAGAGCGCGGGCTCATCCAACTTGAGCATGGGGTCACCAGCTTGAGCGCAGGCTCCCTGGCTTGAGCCTGGGATCATAGACATGACTCCATGGTCGCTGGCTTGAGCCCAAAGGTCACTCACTTGAAGCCCAAGGTCGCTGGCTTGAGCAAGGGGTCACTCACTCTGCTGTAGTCCCCCAGTCAAGGCACATATGAGAAAGCAATCAATGAAAACCTAAGGTGCCGCAACAAAGAATTGATGCTTCTCATCTCTCTCCCTGTCTCTCTCAGAAAAAAAAAAAAAAAAAGACAGCGACAGCTGAGATGAAGTCAAGCGTGGGGCCCTTTTGAGCAACTGCCCAGACTACACACCCATGTATGTAGCCAGTCCAGCGGGTGTCCCTATGTGTGACAGTGAGGGGCTATGTCTGTCGCTTCTCACTACTCCATCCTCTTTGGGCCCTGGAGGCGTTCATTCCCCAGCCCTAAGTGGTCCCCGTCGTGCCACCAGTCCCTTGTCGGCCTCGGTTCATCAGCCATCCAGGCGTTGCGATGACTCGGGCATCCCCAGGGCCCTGGCCCACTTAGAAATGGTGTGATTTCAGGAGGAGGGGAGGCCCCCTGCACCATAAAGCAGGAACAGTAGGTTGCCCTAAACAAATAGTCCCGTTTTCTATGTGGTGGTGGGAATGTCACATGGCAGCAGTGGCGAGCGGACACCGCCCGGGAGGCAGGGGTCCCCGGGTAGTGCGTGACCTGGGGCAGATCACATCTCTTCTCTGAGCTTCAGTGTCCAGCTCAGAATGCGGAGGCTGGGTTGCACGGATGATTCCTGGTGGGGGCAGAGTTATATACTAGGAGGGTGCTGCATCTGGTGGGGGCAGAGTTATATACTAGGAGGGTGCTGCATTTCTCAGGTGTTGGGATGGAAGCCCAAGGAGGTCCCCACAGGCAGGAGCCGAAAAGGAGAAACAGTCAGTCACACAAAGGAGCGGCACGATGCTCCAGATGTCTTTATTGAGGGTCGAGCACAGCATGACAGTCGAAGGCATGCAAGCAGGGTGACAGGGTCCCCGGCCTCGGCTTGCCTCAGACACACAGGAGGGGACAGCTTTAGAAAAGGACCGACCGACACCAGGGAGGGGCAGGGCGGCTGGGAGTGGAGAGGGAGGGCCGAGGCCAAGGTCGAAGGGGTCACCTGGCCTCTGCTATTGCACACATCCTCTGGCCACTGGCCAGGAAGTACAGTATTGCAACTGGTCTCCCCTCGCCCGAGGCTCCCCCTCCTCAGACCTCGGAGCCCGACAGGCAGACGGACCCCTTCACTGCCCGTCTGCCCGGAGGCATCTTTTGAAAACAAACGGATGAGGGAGACAGAAAAACCCAAAATAGAAAAAGACAAAATGCCCCTTCAGTCAAGGATACAGGTAAGGGGAGGGGGGAGCTGAAAAGAAGCCCCTGGAAGTCCCCCCACGATCGGGGCGGGGGGTGGGAGGTAGAACCCCAATCTGGGGTGGGGCTACTGGAACAGTGACCCTGGGAGGGGGCAGTCTGGCCTTCCACAGGCCATCGGCCCACAAGGAAACACCCCCAACAGGGAGAGTCTAGCCCGGGACCACCCAGCTGGGACCAGTGCCCAGGTACACTTTTCCTGGGACATTACACACACACACACACACACACACACACACACACACACACACACAGCAGAAACAAGCAGTCAGGGAAGGGAGGGAAGAGGATGGGGGTCTGGGGGAGGGGCACAGGCTTAGGAAGACAGCCTAACAAAGACAGACCACCGATAGCACGTGCACTACACACAAGAGTATAGTATGTATGAATATAGATACTATATGTGCATATATATCTCTTCAATGTACAACAGAACAAAATGGCAGACCCGGATGGCTCCGGGCCCCGAGGGTCACACGGGAGGTTTTCCATCAGTCCTGTGCCAACAAGGATGTCTGAGTCTTTCCCAGCGAAAGATTCTTGCTTGGGTTTCAGTTTCCCTAAGCTTCTGGCTTTCTGTCTGTCTGCCTGTCTCTGACGTAGGTGCCGCTTTAAGAGAGGGTGAGGACTTCAGCCTGGGCATAGTTGGCCGAGAGGGCGTCCTGGCAGGTCTCTGTGTTTAAAGAGCACAGGTGTGAGACACTGGGGCACGCGCTTTCGGCTCAACATTGCTTTCCGGGGGTGGAGGGCAAGGAGGTCAGCAAAAGAAAGGGAGACAAAGACTGAGTTGTTAAAAGGAAGGCAGCCGCCGCCCCACAGGCTGTGGGCTGGAGAGGAGGCCAGGAGCAGAGCTGGACAGCACAGGGACCCAGGGCTGAGGCCATGAGGAGCAGGGACGGGTCAGGGAGAGCCTCTTCATCACCCCTCTGCTGACCCAGCTCTGGGCCAAGGTGACTCCCAGGGGGTGTTACAGCCCATCCCACACGTGCTCAGGTAATGAGCTCCAGGAACCACTAGCCCAAGTCTTCACAGCTTCAGTGCAGGAGAGAGAGGGACCCCAGCTCTGCAGCCCGGCATGCGGCAGCGGGGTAAATTCCTGGTTGGCCTGCAACCCACGAGCCATCACCTGGGCTGCTGCCAGCGCAGCTAAACCTCCCCCCCCACATGGCTCCATCTGCCGCCGCCACCTGAGGCCCTTCCATTGTTCCACAGGTCTGAGTGTTCCAGGGTGTGTGTGCCCAGCCCCCCTTCCTCAATCTGCCAGAACAGAACGCTGACAGGGAGGGTCGGGGAGCATGAACGCGCCCATCTCAAGAGAGAAGGTCCAAGAGCAGAATCTGGTTGAGAAAACAAACCCCTCGGTGAGCCCGCTGGACATCCCACCTCCTCCTGGGAAGTCAGCGGCTTGGGCCTTCCCCTTCCCTACCTTCCCGGCACCAGCACAGGGGAGTGGGGCAGGGACTCTGTGAGGTGACACTCTGCCCAGAGCAGGGGCCCTCCTCTCAGGAAGCCTGCAGTAGGGCAGCCCTGGCTCTCGGCTGATTTGTGACCCCCCCAACCCCCACCCGCACCCCATGCAGCCTGGGCTCTAGGCTGAATAGGCACCTTTCCCTCTGGTTCCAGCTCAGTCACTCTCTTCAGAAACGTGGGGACTGAGAAGTGGCCTCTAGGGTTGCCTGTAGCCCTGGGACACACTGGGCTGCTTCCCGGCTTTGCAGGGACACTGGGCCCCCAGCCCTAGACGAAAGAATTCTAGAAGCCAAGTAATGGGTACAGGCCCAAGTGAAAACCCAAGGAGAAGTGAACTGTGCTCTCAGGTTGTGGGGAAGGGAGAGCCTTCCCTGGAGGAAGGAGGCCTGAGACCTGGGCCAGCTGGAGGCCCTGCAGGCCGCTCCCTCCTCGGGCAGAGCCCAGGTCTCCTCTGTAAGCTCCAGGCCCAGGTCCCGAGAGGTCAAGGGACAGACAGCCTACTTAGCTTTGCCGTTAGCTAAGTCCTGGGTCTCCCCTATGGAAGCCAGGGGCCCAGGGCGGGGGGGGGGGCAGTGTGGGAGCCCCTCTTCCAAGGCACTCAGGGCTCCAGCCAGGCACTACCGCATCGTGTTGCCCAGGACATCGGTGCCTATCACAGGGGTGCCGCGAGCATGCCGGTCCCTGTGGGCGGGAAGGAGGCGGTGGGTGCCGTGGAAACTTGGGCTCCTGACAACTTGAGGGCTGCCACAGAAACAGCCGCCTCGGCTCCTGAACCAGAAATGCAGCCAGAGGAGAAAATAGCTGTGCAGCCTGTGCTAAACCGGACACCTAGCGCATCACGGCCTCATCAGAGCCACGACCCCAGTGCCAGGGAGCCCTGCTAGGGGCAGGACTGACCTTGTCCTAACAAAGGAGCCGCTGGGCCCTCAGACTTGGCCCAGGGGTGAGAGGAGAACATATCCAGCATCTCCATCCTGATCCACAGGGCTTTCCTGTCCCTGTCCCCTAAAGAGACCTGTTCCTTCTTAAGCGCGGTTGCATGCATAGCCTTGTACCTTCTCAAGTTGTAGGGGGACACTTCACTCTGAGAGAAAGTGGGAGACAGGCCCCAGAGACCACAGCAGGGCTGGGCTATCCCAGCTGCCACCTGGAATAGACCTTTCTGGAAAGCAAAGTCCGTGTCTGCCCAAGACTGAAGAAGACACCGGCATGGGGATGCTCCTGGCGGTCCGACCTTCCTGCCCCATTCGCCTTTCGGGATGCGCCCTGACTTCCCAGCATCCTCCTGGACACTGTCCTGCCATACCTACCTTTGCCCACCCTGGGAGAAGCAGATAAGGACCTTACTTAGTCATTCCCTCAACAAAGTTGCATAATCTGACTCTAAAAATTGCCAGGCGCACGGCTCTGCTGTCAGGTCTCATTCCCATTAGGTGAAACAGGAAGTGACTGGGCTGTGGTGCCCCTTGGTCCCGGGGCTGCGGAGGGTCCAGCTCTGGGCATTGCTGGGGGAGGAGCCCCGAGGCTCGGCCCTCCCCGGGAGTGGCAGGGTGCCCTGCAGGAGAGGCGGGAGCAGGATGGCTCTGTCCCCACACTACCCCTCAGCTGCCCCTGCCCAGGGCGCACCCCTGCTCACACAATGACTCACAAACCTGTTGTGCTCCTGGGCTCGTTAGGTAAATGAATACACTTAATTATAGAAATTAGATGAGTCTCTGGTTCTGGCAGCGATACGGAGCGCAAAGGCTGGGTGGGAGCGGCCGGCAACTCAGAGGCTGGGCTGGGAGTGAGGCAGCAGAGAGGGGAGGAAGCACTGTCGTGGAAGCAGAGAAGCAGCATGGCGAGAGATGCTGAGGCTCGGGGCACAGCTGGGACTCCGGGCCTCACCGCTGGGTGTCACCTGGACAGGAGTGCCTCCTGTGCCCGGGCAGCCAAGCCTGGGCTCCAGGGGCCCCACCTGTGCCCTAGGCCAGAGCTGGAGAACATCAAGCCTCTTCTCCTGGAAGGGGGCGGGGAAACTGCTCCTCTTGGGAGACACCAGCAGAGATGTCCCACACAGGACAGCCTTATTCTTGCTGGTCTGAGTGTGGGATGGACAGACAGACAGACAGACAGAGACATTTGGTGTAGGCTGTTTGGTTACTAGCTGAAGGCCACAAAGAATGGAAATGTACTTGCTGTGATTTAAGGTGGGACTGTGGGGGGGGGGCAGGGCTGAGAGACAGGTCCTGGGGGTTCTGCCTCCCCCAGCTCAGAATGGGGGGCCCTGAGAGTAATCTCCTCCTGCTCTGAGGACCCAGACCTGAACATTTTAGAAAGCTGGGTGCTATGGAGGAAGGCTTGGGGGTCTGAATTCTCCTGCACCCTGCTGGGCACCCGCTGGCCTCCCACTGGCCCCAGGAGAAGTGGGGGCTGGTGAGCCTGAGTGCGCCTGCCCGTGTGTGCAGCCCAGAGGGCCGCCGTGTAGCTAAGGGGCCACGTGTCTGGGAGGCGGGCTGGTGAGGGGGTGGGTGGGGAGAGGGAGGAGGAGCTTTCTTGGAGAGTAGGGTGAGCTGTATCGCGATGCCAGCGGAGACAGCCCCAGACTGGTTCCAGCCACTCCGGCTATGTTGTTTAGACTCCTGGACTTTTCACAGCCTTGGTGAAGAAAAGGCACAGGGATCAGAGGGCACGCCCCTCACCTGAGTGGCTCCATGGCATCCATGCTCGTCTAGGGGACCCTCCAGGGCAGGTGGCCCAGGCTGGGTGGAGGGGCTGGCTTACCTGGGAAATGCTCCCTGACTTTTCCTGGTCCCTGGGTCACCTGGGCTCCTGAAGACAGACTCCAGGGGCACACACCCAGTTGACCTTGGCCCTGCCGCTGTCTCCAGCTAAGTTCTCCTCCAGCACAAAGACCCCAGCACCCTCCTTTCTTGACCCGGAAAAGCCCTAGTCAGCACCTGCCACCCTCTTCCCAGGAGTCCTCCACTGACACATGGGCAGCTAGAGGCCTGCAACGGGCTCTGGGCGGGGAAGGAAGAGGCCTGTGCCCACGCACTCCTGGTCCTGAACGCAGCCCGAGCGCAGAGAAGTGAGTGCGGCATGGTCTGGCACGGGGAAAAGTTGCCGAGTGCGCACAGCAGGGCCTGTTTCCCAGCAACCCACCTGTTCCCTCTGGAAGGTCACTCTAATTGGCTGAGCTACACGCTTGTTGCCAAGAAGCAGTGTGAAGGCATCTTGAAAATAGAGCAGCTGGGCCCCGACAAGCACCCAGAAAGATGTGGTGGGACGCGGGCGCCATGCACACACGCGGGCAGCCCCTTCCCCGGGGGTCGCCTGCTCCCCACACGCCCCGGGCCCTCCGGCCGTGCACCCTCACAGCCTCTTCCACTCCATTACTTCCACCACGCTGGGATGAAGGCAGGGTGCTCAAGTCCAACAGGAGGGCGGGTCCCCCTCCTCATATCCTGGGCTGGCTGCTTAGTGGGCTCCAGCCGGAGCAGGGTCTGGGTCTGAACAGGACACAGTGGAAGCCACTGCATGTTTGGGGTGGGGAGCAGGAGAGTGACACTTCCAGAGCCAGAGGACTGGGGCACGCAGAGGCCAAGGGAGGCCAGAGGGACACAGGCGAGGGGGTCATGGTCTGAGCACAGCCACCTGCAGCCCTTCCGCTGGGGCCTCTGGACCCCCTCCTTCCAGCGGCCAGACCGCAGCTCCTGCTCGGACACCCGGCAGGGTGTATGCTGACACACACCTCCCAGGGCCCGGTAGGCCCAGGCGCCCTGGGGTTCCTGTGGGAACGGTGGCGCTGAGCAGGCCGGGACAGGGCCTGGGAAGGTTACTCTGGAGGCCGCATGGACTGGACAGACTGGGGGACATCCCTGGGGTAACTGAGGCACCACAAGCTATTCCTGCAGTGGCCACTACCCTGCCTCATTTAGCCCAGGCTTAGTCTGAGGTTTGGGGACTGTGGGAAGTGGCAGGGGCGCCGGGGGTGAAGGGGGGTTGGTTAAGTGACCCAAGGACCAAGGTAAAGCTTTGCTTTGGGGGAGTCAGGGTTGGTCCTGGAACTAGGCAAGGTACTGAAGGAGAGCAGATCACAGGACAGGGCAAGAAAGACCAAAAGGGCGATCAGGGACGGGGCAGAGGAGCACCTGGTCATGAGGTCCCTGGTCGCTGGCCGCTACTGGCCCTCAGCCATCCTTGACGGCTCCTGCCCCACCTTGCAGGCTGGGAACCCTAACTCCACTGCCCGCTTCTGCGGGGCCTGTGACGGTTCGGGCTCTTCGGATGACAATGCAGCCTTCCGTGACAGGAGGCCATGGGCTGCCCCCTTGCATTCTGCAAATCCTGCAGAACACACCTCAGAGG
Organism: Saccopteryx leptura; assembly: GCF_036850995.1. Lineage (NCBI taxonomy): Eukaryota > Metazoa > Chordata > Mammalia > Chiroptera > Emballonuridae > Saccopteryx > Saccopteryx leptura. Next base: position 69,910,407 of record NC_089513.1, read on the forward strand.
AGACCCCCTCTCCCTGTCCACCCCACTCCCTGTCACCCTCTGGCTGTATTCAGATCACATCCCAGGAGCCTGCAGAGCCAGGTCAGCCCCTCCTGGGCCCCAGGCCCCGGTGTGGGACGGAGCGGGCCTGTGCCGGGGGACCTCACACCAGCACACTGTTCTTACCCTGACTCCTGAGTGTTGCTGGGCCCGCTCACTTGGGGGAGCCTTAGCTGTGCTTAAGGGAGGCCAAGGGAAAGGCAGGCAGTGACTCTGGGAAGCCAGGCCAGAAGGTCACAGCAGGAGCCAGAGGAAGAGAAGGAGACAAAACGGAGGGGAGAGGCTGGCACCCCTGATCCCACGTCCCCTCGGTCAGCACGTTTTCCCTGCGGGCACTTGGGGCGTGGGCTGTGTGTATATTCTGGGGAGGTTGCAGGCCTTTCGACGGAAATCAGGGGCTGGAAGATCAGGGCACCCATCCTAAAAGTGGGGGCCCGTCCAGGGCCCAGGAGATGGTGGCCATGGCCTGAGGGGAGGAGGGGACCTCAAGCTTTGTGGGGGTACATGGGGAGGCCCAGCTCTGCGGGGGGGCTCCCCACCTGCCCGGCCTGGGGAGCCATACCTTTCCGGACGCTACCATCGGCACAGGCATAGTCCCCCGCGCTGAGCAGGAAGCAGGCGGCGGCCTTCTTGTTTCTGTCCCGCGTGCCGGAGCGTCGCAGGGCCCGGCGCTCCTCTGGGGTGTGGGCGGAGGCCAGGGGCTGGGTGAGGCCAGCTCCCTCTTCATCGGACAGCACCGCGTTGGCCTCGCCGTTCTGCTTGGAGTCTAAGGGGCCAGAGAGAAAGGACAGTGCATGAGAGCTGGCCAGGCCCTCCTCATGGGGTCACCTGGGGTCACCCAGATCCTAGACCTAGCATGTCGCTTTTCCAACCTGAGGAGGGGGCCCAAGGAGTGGGCCTGGTCCTGGGGGCAGGGGGCAGGATGCTGGCTTCTTTCCTGGGAGATAGGGTCACAGAAACCCTAAGCAGGGACTCCCCATGTCTGCTGCGGGTGGTCCCCAGGGGACTGGCCCCTGGCGGGAGGCAGGCTCTGCTTCCTTCTTGGGTCTGGCTCAGGCTGACATTTGATGAGTTTGCACTCCCTCAGGGAATGCTTGTCTTGTTGGGGTGACAGGTGACACTACTGGGCTGTACCACTAGAGTGGCTTCCACAGCCACCTGCCCGGACCACCTGAAGGCAGATTCTCCTGTTTACCAGGCAGCCTGAGGAAGTCAGCGCTCTGCGCTTGGGGCTCACCTGTGTCTGGGGACCCTGGTGGGGAGAGCGCTCCAGTTCAACTCCCACTGTTGTGGGCTGTTCACCCAGGCTCCTGCTGCGTCAGGCAGCAGTGTAGGTGAAGCTGGGCCCTTGGATCCGGACAGTGGGGGAGTACTCAGCCTGAAGGCAGTAGCCCCAGCATTGGCCAACTGTGCCCTCACCGTAGCCAAGCGGTGACGGTCAGATTAAGGCACGGCTGACGGCCATAGGTTAGTGTGCACTCGGCGGCTGGCCATGGACTTGCACACTGTGATATTAAGTTTCCCTCTGAGCCCTAAATGGGCCTCCGGGTACAGCTGAAACTTCCTGTCGTACTAGCTGGGAGATTTGTCTTCAGGGTGGGGGAGCAGAGGGGAGCCTGATGTTTGCTGTTCCATCAAGGTCTATGGGAGACCCAGGCCCACGAATGGCCCCAGGCAGAGTGGCTTCAGCATGTATGATGGGCACCCACCTACCAGGCCATGGGTGAGTGCCCCCCAGTCAGGCACCTGCTAGAGCATGAGTCCTACTTTGCCCACAGAGCCTAGCCTGCAGCTGCTACCTTCGTGTCAGGCCCACCCCCAGCTCCCCGATGGCCTAGTTCCCAACAGTCCACCATACCAGGAATTCCGATTTCTCTTAGGGGCCCATCCCGTACCCGACACTTAGGTTCTCACTCTGACCTAACTCCGCGTTGCCAAGGGTCTAGCCAACTTCCCTTCCCATCTCCTGACTCAGGCGGAGGCAAGCTTTCCCGGGTGGCTTTTCCCTTCCTTGAAGAACAGGGTCCAGATCCTCAGGCCCAACCCTTCCGAGACGCAGACACCAGTTGCTGCAACCCTTCCCGGCACTGCCTGGGCCCCTGTCTCTGGGTCCCTTCCATCTCCCGTTAAGCCCTGAGCCCAGGACTCAGTCTAGCTTGTGCTGAACAGAAGGCAGCCTCCCACTACTGTTACGTTATCACATTTATTCAGCCAAGAGGCAGCAGACTCGAACGTTTGGAGAGAAAGGATTCCTGTGCGGACGCACCTTGGAAGAACAGCTGCCCGTCTCTCCAGCTAATCCTGACAGCGCCTGATAGTTGCAAAGCGGTTCTAACATGTCAAAGGTCTTTCGTTTCTGTCATTTGTTTGGGTCTCAGCAAAGTCTTGGGGGTAGAATATTAATATCATTCCCATGTTACAGATGAGGAAGCTACACCCAGAGAGGGTGAGTGACTGGCCTCAGGGCACACAGCACAGTGGGCAAGATGAGATTAGAAACCTAGGCTTTCAATTTATAGCCCCAGATATGGCCCATTGCAGCCTAAGTTCAGTGGAATACTCACTCCACAGACCTTGATACTTAGGAAGCGATCAGAGAACCAGAGGACAGACAGATTCGGCCTCGGTACTTTGCCCTCCTAAAGGCATGTGTTACACCGAGGGAAGCCCAGGGCAGTACAGCACAATTCCAGATTCCAAGGGCAGAGGACCACCTGGGGACGCCCACGGCCACTGTAGGAGAGGTGGCTCTCCTTCCCTCCCTCCAACCTCACCTGCCCGTTTCCTCTCGACCATACCCTCTTCCTGGGCAGGGGGGCTGGTATCACTGTAGGTGCTGTCCCGGGGCGAGGTCTCCTCGGACTTGCAGTAGATGGGTGACTCGAGCTGGGGCGGCTGCGGCACATGCTTCTTTCGTTTCTTGGGCAGCTTCTGCTTGGCCATGGCCAGGGAGTAGTACATGCCGAAGTTGTTGACGATGACGGGCACGGGCATGGCGATGGTGAGCACCCCAGCCAGTGCACACAGCGCCCCCACCAGCATCCCTGACCACGTCTTGGGGTACATGTCCCCGTAGCCCAGCGTCGTCATGGTGACCACGGCCCACCAGAAGCCGATGGGGATGTTCTTGAAGTCGGTGTGGTCGTTGCCCCGCGGGTCAGAGGGCCTGGCGCCAATGCGCTCGGCGTAGTAGATCATGGTGGCGAAGATGAGCACGCCCAACGCCAGGAAGATGATGAGCAGTAGGAACTCGTTGGTGCTGGCGCGTAGGGTGTGGCCTAACACGCGCAGCCCCACGAAGTGGCGCGTCAGCTTGAAGATGCGCAGGATACGCACGAAGCGCACCACCCGCAGGAAGCCCAGCACGTCGCGGGCCGCCTTGGATGACAGGCCGCTCAGCCCGACCTCCAGGTAGAAGGGCAGGATGGCCACGAAGTCGATGATGTTCAGCAGGTTCTTGATGAAGTCCAGCGTGTCCGGGCAGCACACGATGCGCACCAGGAACTCCAGCGTGAACCACAGCACGCACACGCCCTCGATGTAGGTCAGGACCGGCTCCGTCTCCACCTCCCGCCGGAAGTGCACGCTCGTGGTGTTCCCCACGCGGTGGATCTCCGTCACGTTGCGGTCGATGTTGAAGGCCTCGTGGGTCTCCAGGCAGAAGGTGGTGATGGAGACCAGGATGAAGAAGAGGGAGGCGAAGGCCACCACCTGTGGGTGGGGTGGAGAGTGCGGGCAGCTGTCAGACAGGGATGGGTGGGCCCAGGGACCTCCGGTTAGAGAGGGTGGTGGGAACATGGGTCACCAGGTAGTCCCTTAGATAGATGGTAGGAGGTGGGATTAAAGCACACAGTCAGGAGCAATCCCCTCCTCCTTGGGTTACCTTTAAGACAATACTTCTCAATCTTTGTCCCAGGGCCTAAAAGTGCGAGGCTACTCTTGGCCAGAAGCAACTGACCATAGCTGTCCAGCCCTGCTCACTGCCTAGCTCCGCCCATCTCTAACCCAGTTGTGCTTTAAGGCTCCTCAAGCTGTCACTGGTGTGTAAATCACTAGGAAATCTTGTTAAAACGCCATTCTGATTCTGGAGGTCAGAGCAGGACCTGTGATTCTGCATTTCTAACAGGCCCTCAGGTCAGGCTGTCTGTCCATAGACCACACTTGGAGCACCCAGGCTTGAAGGCAGTGTTAACAGCACCTGGGAACTAGTTAGAAATGCTCATTCTCAGGCCCCACCCCAACCAACTGAGTGAGAAATCCTGGGGGGGGGGGGGCAGCTGCAACACAGACTGTGCCCCCAGGCCAGGGGCTGGAGGGAGTGACCCTGGGCCTCTGTCTGCGTGCCAGCCAAACCCACTAAGCTCTGGGCATGACCCACCTCTGGAAGCCCCAAGTCCAAGCCCCTCTTTCTTGCCTCTCACCCTAGGATATCCCAGCCAACTGCCCTGACAGCGAGAAACACCTGAAGGAAGACAGCAGTTTCCAGGGCAAGGGACCGGAGCGTCTGCCCAGAATAACCACTCCTCCCACTCCCAAGCACTGACATTTCCGGGACCCTGAGCTCCAAACAAAAATAACCGCACCCGTTAGGATCGGAGTGTGGCAGCGGCTGGTCCAGACGGCTGCTGGGATCGCGGCTAGAATGATGACAGTGGCACATGGCAGAGGAACGGCTGGGTTTAAGTGCCTAATCATTATGAATGGAGATGAAATGCATGTGTAATAACACCAATTATGCAGCCTTCATCTGTTATTCATGTGATGCCACTCACCACTGTCAGGGTGCCTGTTGCTGCGGTCCAGCGCCCATGATGCTGCCTGTTCTACTTGGTGGGTGGGGGGTGGGCGTCCTCCCTGAGAACAGAGCTGAGCCAAAATTGGGGGGTGAGAGAGGACCACAGCCCCGCGGCCACTTGATAACCCCCAAGCCCAACTTTCACCTGGCCATGGCACTGCCCTATCTAATGGTGCCTCTCAGAGCTGCTTTCCAACCTAGGAGTCTGCTCCAGGATGGGGGAGGGGACACACCCTGTTCTTACTGCCATAAAACACCAATCGAGAACACGGGCGGGCGGGTCTGGGAAAATGAGGCAAGAAGCATCTCCCAGGACTTCCGGGGCAGGAGCGCGTCTGCGGAGGGAACTCTGGGAACGAACCCTCACCCGCTGTCTGTTCTGCGCCTGGTACAGTGGGCCATTCCCACTGTATTACTGCCTGCAGTCCTCCCAGTGTTCCTGGGAAGCAGGCCTCACCATCCCGTTTTATGATGGAGGAACTGGGGTCAGAGAGGTTATGTACTCGCCTAACGTCACACAGCCTGGGAGGGAGGGAAATGACTTGAATTCCGCATTGCTTAATTTCAGAGACTATACCTTCTCTTCACACCAATCTGCACACCTGCCAGGTGGGCAGGGTCAGTCCGCAGGCCTGGGAAAGTCTTCTCTGAATTGGCAGCCCCGCTTCCAGCCAGCTGCTGAGGACTATCACCCTTCGGGATGTGGACCTACGGCTTAGGACAGACACCCACCCCGTGCTAAGACTTATTTACACTTGAACATGGACGGGCTGATCAGGTAAAGCGTGGAAGGGGACGGGAGGGGAGTAGCACCCCACAGACACTCTTGAAATTTATGAAGGTAAATTTCAAGTTCCTTTCCTGGCCTCCTTACTCTTCCCCTGAGAAACGGGCTGTCATGGCAATACAGGCAGGTGTGGGCATTGCATTAGGCAAACAGGTGCAGCCTAGAGGCCTCCACGAGCATCCAGAGAGGAGCTTTCCAGGGGCCATGGTGACGTGGGGAGCCTGCAGTCCTGGTGCCACCCCTCTGCCCAGAAGCACAGGGGGCTGGGGTCAGGGGTGGACACAGCACAGCCCAGCTCTGCCAGGAAGCATGGGAAATGGGAGCTGGCTCTGAGGAAAAGTGAGCCAGGAGATTGGCCCACCTGGGAGCCGGGTGTGAAGGTAATTAGTGATTTGGAAAAACAAGTTGAGGAAGAGCTGCCACAGGGCGAAGCAAAGGGTGCAGAGAAGGAGAGGGGGAGGGAGGAGTGTGTGGCCTGGGCCAGTCTCCCCCACAGGGCCAGGGAGCCTCCCTCCCACCCCCACCCCCACCCCCCATGCTGCGCAGCCGCCCTGGGTCCTCCTGTGGCTGGCCCAGCGAGTGCAAATGACCCCGCCTGCGTTAGGGAGTACCCCCTGAATTCCTGCCGTGTTCCCTCACTTCAGTTTTTTTGTTTTGTTTTTAAACACAGAACTGTGCCATGTAGTCACTTCTAAACCGCACTTCCACCTCTCAGGAGGGTGGTCGAGGGCAGCCACATCTGCCCACTTCTCAGGGTAAGGGAGGCACAAGAGACCAAAAGACTCGCTCAGGATCAAACAGGCCACGCCCCTCAGCTCAGAGCTCTTTCCAGTTGGCCCTCTACCAAACGACAGGAGGAGGGGACAGTCCACTCCTGGACGACATGTGGTGGGGCCTCAGTCTCCCCTTCGACCTCTCCAGGACCGGCAGCCCCAGGAAGTCCCTGTTCCCCGAGGAGACAGGCAGACCTGAGGCTGAGTCATGTCAGGGGCAGGGACCTGGACCCTGGCACGTTGCCCCAGGTGGGTCCTTCTTCAGGGCCCAAATTAATCCTTTCTCCCTTAAGCCACTGTCCAAGCAGAATTATTTTGTTAGTGGTGGCCCTGCTTGCAATAGGGGCCCTTCATCAACCCCTCCCCTCTGGTGGCAGGGACAGGGCTTTCTTCTTCCACTGTCTTGACTGGGGGGGGGGGGGGAGGGAGGGTGCTTCCTGGGACAAAAACAAAAGGCCCAGGGAAGAGGCAGCATCACCCTAGTTAGAGGTCAAGGCCTTGAGCCTCCTGCTCAGCCCCCACCAGGCCACCCCACACAGCTGGATGTGCATTACAGCCTCTTTCCCATCAGCCCCCACCAAGGAGGACCACAGTCCTCCAGGGAGCCAAGCTAGAGAGCACAGCTCAGGAGTCCTGGAGTCACAATGCCTGGTCCTGCCATCAACCAAGTAGATGGTGTCCTCTGTGCCCGTCTCCTCGCTACAAAGCAGGGCCGGTGCTAGTACCCGCCTCGTCCGTTACCGTGGGATTAAATGAGCTTGCCCGTGGCAAGTGTCTGGTGCACAGGAGAGCTCGGCAAATGCCGACAGAGGGAGGTGTGGGGCCTCCAAGACCCTGCATGCCACTTCTGAAGGCGAGTTGGGTCTGAAACCAAAAACCTCATAAGATCCTTGCCTTTTAGAAGTGAAAAGGATTCCAAAGGCCGCCCCGGTTCAAATCCCTTCCTGGGGCAGGGGGAGAAGTGGCTTGCCCTGGTTCCCATGGCCCAAGCTGTTAGTTTCTCCCACTGCCCGAGGGCGCAATTCTGCGGGAAAGAAGTCACAGCTGCCCAAGCGGAAAGCTGCTGTGTGAACTGGACGGCTGGTATTGGCTCCTCTCCTGGCAGCTGGGAGGGTGCAGGAGGGTCTCACCACCCAGGACAGGAGACGCCGCGCCTCTGGGCAGGAAGCCACTGCTCCTCCGAGCTTCCCGCTCCCCTTGGGCCCCTCACACTGGCTGGCTGGGGACCCTCCTGTCCCCAGGACCTCAGGTGTTTCAGCTAGTGAGACAGCCCGGTGACCAGACTTCTCCACCAAGCTCATACTAGGACTGTCCTTGAGGGACATGTCAAGTCACACACTTCTGGGTGCAAGTCGGGCTCCACGCCTTACTTCCTGGGAAACCTCGGGCAAGTTTCTTAACCTCTCTGATCTTTGTTCATAAAAATGACTATTCCGGAGGCTGAGGAAAGCAGGAAACAAAACAAGATATACCTGTCCTTTAGACCTTACATTCTAAGGGAAGGAGACTGTCAACCCATAAAAAAAGTAAAATACAGAGTATGTCAGATGTTATAAGTGTTAGGGAGAAAAATAAAGACCAGAGGGGGTAAGGAATGTGAGGTGGGGGAGATATTTCAAATAGGGCGGTCAGGCAAGGCCTCAATGCTAAGGTGACATCTAAGCAGAGACTGAAAGAGTTATGAGATGATTCTGAAGAGCCGAGAGGCAGAGGAAACGGGCAGTGCAAAGGCCCTGAGGCTACAGCATACCTGATGTGTTGAGGGGCTGAGCATAGTACTTACCTTATAGGGCTGTTTTGAGAATTAAAAGAAATAATATTTATAAAACTCAGCACAGAGCCTAGAGTGTGTCAGGAATCCGGCACATGCCGGGGGGTGGTTGGGAGGCGACAGACACCAGTCACTGGGAACTGCATACAACCAGCGGGGGCAGGGGAGGGGAGCCCAAGGAGGAAGGGCCAAGGAGACAGATGGACAGATAAACATAAGGAGACTCATACCCAAAAAACCTATATTAAGGATGAAGTGTAGGAGAAAAGAAATTTGAGAACACAGCGAAAGGCACTTGCAGAGGAAGATCAGTGGGGCTGAGATGAACTGAGCCTTTTGCGGAAATGAGATCCTAGTGCCCAGGGAATGCTGGGCAGGAAGTGGGCAGCCCTGGGGGGCAAAGAGGGGGAAAGGAGCGGAGTCTGCAAGGCAAGGCACCTCTGAGCTGTCCCGGGGCTCCTGGAGTACGGCCTGCACTGCGAGGCCAGGTTCTAGCCGAGAGACCCGGCCTGCACTGTGAGGCCAGGTTCTAGCCGAGAGACCCGCCCCCTGCTCTTCTAGGAGCAGAACCTGGCCCCGGGCCCCTCCCATCCTGAGCCAGGACTCCCTGGTTCCAGTGTCCAGAGTCAGCCTCAACCTGATCCCACCTCCTGCCAAGCCAGCACTTGGGCCTCTCAGGGCCAATGAGCTGCCTACAGGCAACGAGTCCCAGCCCCAGAAGGAACCAGTCCAGCCTAGACCACTGGCCAAGATCTTACCCGGCCAAATATTGCCCATCCGTGTCCCAAGCTGTCCTATCTCTGCTCCAGCTGCTCTCCTGGCCAGGAAGCTCCCCTCTTCCCTAACTCGGCATGGGTAAACACTACCCACATTGCAAACTTATTTATAACCTGCCTCCTTCTAAAAATTACTGAAGGGAGCGAAGTCATTATCCTGCAGGGCCTCCCAGCTTACCTTCTATTTCCTGGTAGGAACTTCCCTGCACGCCGCCCCCAACCCTGTCCCAGGCAGGGGTGGAACTTACCACTTCTTCCTCTTACCTCCGATTGAACTTTGTTTTTTTTAAGACTACTGGGACACCTCTCCTGACCCATCTTGTATTATCATTACTATTTCTTGTCACCTAATTTCCCCCCCGACTGCTACTACTGTATCTGACCTGGCTCTTTTCAGGAATAAGCTCCACCTCTGTCTCGTCTAGATATTTATAGAACCCAGCGTGGTGTCGGGCATGTAGTAGGTGCTCAGTAAAGGTTTTCTGAATGACTGGGGCCAAGGCGGCTGCTGGCTCCTTCTCCTGGTCCTGGGGAACCTGTTATGCGGAGAGATGGTCAGTCTCGCTAACTGGGACCGAGAGGTGACAAAGGGGTGGCCAGGAACAACTCCAGGTACCTGGGCTGTCACACTCTGCGGCTCTCTGGGTTGGGCCAGGTCTACCGCCTGATGGGGACTCTTGCCAGAGGCCAGGTAACCATCACCCAACCTGAAAAAACCCAGTAGGGAGCTGGGCAGAGGCCAACACTGTCCATGCGGAGGGGAGGGGCCTGGGGGCTCCCCGCTCCCAAGGCCTGGGGGCCTGACTCTGTTCTAGCCTGCTCTTCCCCCAGCTCTCCAAAAGAGCCCAAGTTTATCTGATCCCCTCCCCCACCTGACACCCAGCCCCAAACAGTGACCGAAACACCTCACGATACAGAGACAAGATGTTCAAGAGGCAAATGCTGGGCTGTCAGAAGCAGAGAGGGAAAGACGAAACTAACCCAGGAAGACACGGAAGCTGCCTCAGGGCAGGTGTGGGGGTGGCTGTGGCCTCTGGCCTGACACCCCTCTGACTCCCCAAGTAGGCGGAGGGGCTGCCCTGGGGCTGGCTGGCACTGCCCTCCAGGGGCGCTGGGGCAGGCAGGGCAGTCAGCGCCCGGGCTCAGCTGGCTGGCTCTCCCTAGCCCAGAGGGCGAGCGGTCAGTGAGTCCTGCCCTTGTTCCGAAGCCTGTCAAGCCCACCGACCAGCTGGTGCGAGGCAGTGCCCGAGCAGAGAAGCCGGGCACCTCCAGCAGGAGCGAGAGCACTGAGCTCTGCGCTGGCTCCCTACATGGCCTTGGTTTCCATCCTCTCCCTGGGCCACGGACGCCTAGACTCCTTCCTTCCTGTCCTCTGAAAATTCTACAGTGAGAAAAAGAGAGCTGGCTCAGAGGGGGGCACTTCTGGGGATGGAGGAGATGTGAGCTCTAGTTTGGAGGGAGAGATAGAAGGGAAGTGGGGGGATAGCAGAGGGGACCCCGGAGCCTTCCTAAATCAGAGGCCTCCAGGCAGAAGCCAGGGAAGGCGCTGAGGCCACGGTGTAAGCAGAGCGGATTCATGAGATCTGGCTTTGGACCCTAGTTTACCGACAGCAAGAGTCCTTGAGCAAGCCCCTCGGGGCCTGTTTCCTTCTCTGCAAATTGAGGTTAATAATCCCTGCTTCCCACAGGCCAGATGAGATACTAGAAGAAAGCAGAGGTAACAACCCTGACACAGAGCAGAGGCTTAATCGATGTGAAAACCAGCTCCAGCTGCCTTCCCGGGGCAGCGGGATGCTGCGCAGCACGCCCTCTCCTTAGCAGGGACACATTGTGGGAAAACTCAGTCCAGGAGGACTACCACCCTTAAGAGGGCCGATAAGGGAGCTGAGCCAGCCCCAGCCCCTGGGGCCTCTGCGGACTGGGCATGATGGACGGGAGGGTCCGGCTCCCATTCATCAGGCCTCCTGTCTGCCCTTGGAGGAGGAGGAAGGCCCAATTCTACAGCTCTGGGTGCAGCCAAAACCGCCACTGGTCCCTCTTGGTCTGGGAAGCCACCCTGGTGGCTGCTGAGCTCCACTCTACCTGGAACTGAGGACAGTGAGCGGATGGGGACAAAACCAGCTTGACCCTTGTGCCCGCTCCCAGGTCAGGCCAGGGAAATGAACTACAGCACTGTTGCTGGAGGGCCCGGCCACAGAGAAGGGAGCAGGGGTGAGCACCTCGGTCTGAACTAAAAGGCTGCCCAGACCAGGCCAGTAGCTAGGCAACGGGCTCCCACAATCAGCTCAGCTCACTTTCCGTTGGTATCTGGTTTCAAGTCCTGTCAGAAGGCACTACCAGGTGCTGTGTGCAAAGATGCCTGGGGCTGAGCCCCGCAGGCCCTCTGTGAGGACCCCACGGCCAGGCGTGCAGCGTGGCAGGCCACACCAGGGAAGCATGCACACGGACCCAGGTGTCAGAGTGGGGCGCACACAGCCCCAGAAGCCCTGCACCTCAGACCCTCAGGCCTAGAGGGGTAAGAGAGTAAGTGTCCCTTCTGATGTCATCATCCGCCCCATGGTTTTCTGATGTCATCCATGGGAGGTGCAGATCCTCAGAACACCTCCCAGGCCAGAGTAAGAAATGAGCCACCTCTCCACCTGGAAAACTGCCTCCTTCAATAGAAAAAAACATGTTGTAATGGGAGGAACGGGGCCTGGGGGTTGAGGAGCCCTGGCTGTGATTCATAGCCCGCCACTATCCGGCGGTGTGACCTCAGGCAAGCTGTTTACCCCTCACAGCTCCCAACTATTAAGTGGGGATAACACCGCCACTGCAAATTTATTAGGAGGATTAGAGACTAATGCAAAGTATACGCATGGAGTGTGTGCTCAGTAAATAGCAGTTACTGAGTTTTTAAAATTCCATACTCTCATCTGTGTCCCAGGAGGAGCTGAAGGCTTGCCTTTGCCTGGGATCCTTAGCAGGAGGAAGTGCTCTTTGGCACAGGGGTGCCACCAAAGTCCCAGGCAGCTGCGTGCATCACTCTCGGCGAGCAGAAGGCTGGACACTTGGGCTGGGTTGCTGGCTCGGCCCCTTTGACACCACACTGAATGGCTCTGAAGCCTGGTCTCTGCATTGCTTCAGCGGGAGAATGAGCTCTGCCTGGCCCCAAACTTCTGACCCAGGGCATGCCCTGACTGACGGGACCCCACACCAAAAGCGCAAAGGATGCTGGGCTCCTTGGAGGGCTTCAAGGGGATGACAGGCTCCGAGCTTACTCACAGCCCCCTGCCTGGGCCACTCTTTGGTGGTATGGCCCCTTGGAGTCTAAGAGGGAAGAACCTGAGAAGGTGACAAGTCCCCAGAGAGAGACCCTGAATGTTCAGGACTAGGGCCTAGCTCCCTCAACCACTTCATCTTATTCCTGCCTCCTTGGCTTGTCCCGTCCTGTCAGGTTAAATCTGCCTCCTCCTCCCCTGCGCCCCGCTTTGGAAGAGTGTGAATTATCTGTACTTGTCTCTTCCCCACCCAATGCACACAGCCAGGAGATGGCACCAGCCGGGTCAGGGAACCGCACTGAGAAGCCCAGGGAACTCGCAGCAGACCCAGGCCGACACACGACTGTGCCCTCACCTTCTGAGCTGGTCTTGGAGCTCAGGGGAAGAAACTCCATCTTCACTCTCAGTCCTGAAGGGGGTCCCTGCCTTCCAGAGGCTGCCCCGGGGCGCCTGCAGCCCCCCGCTGGGCATGCCATGGCCACCGAGACCTCTGCTCCTCTGTTCTCTTCCAGGCGGCAGATCCATTTGCCCTGGTCTAGCAGCCCAGCCTAGCCCTTCCCTGCAGCCCGGTTTCCTGGTCTCCCGCCCGCTCCTAGAGGGGGTGGGGTGGAATGGAACTTTTCCTTCCTTGACCAGGTTGAGAGAGCACAGGAGGTGCTGAGGAGGGCAGCAGGGCTCTGAGACTCATTAGCATAACAACTTGGGATGCCCGAGGTGACAGGACCAGCTTCCACAGCAGCAGGCAGTGTCCATGTCCAATAGGTCGTGTCCCAGACAGACCCCGGCCAGGCTTCTGGCTGCCGGCCTTGAGATCAGACACCCGCCCCCAGGGTTCTCTTTTCCAAAGACTCTAAAGCCATCCTTCAGGATTGTGTTTCAGCTGTCCAAGCCTATCTGCCCACCCACCCCCTTCCACGGAAGGGATCTGGGGAAACTGGACTGGCTTGGGGAGGGGGTGATGGGTAGGAACCAAGCCACCCCATACCCACCCTTTACCCCCATTTCAAGCAGAACCCTGAACCAGGGCTTCTGGTAAGCCAGGCAGCACTGCAGCAGGAAGAAGCAACAAGAAATCTGGTCTGATCACCAGGCAGCCCATGGCTGGCCACTGGCAGTGGGAGCCTGCAGGCCCAGACATCAGGCCCCTCCTGTCTAACTCTCCTCTCACCCCTGCTGAGGCCAGGACATCCCAGATGTTCAAGAAGCCTTAGAGGCACTGTATAGGGCAGGCATCTTGTCACTCTAAAAAAGAGGTTTCTCCCAAACCTGGACCACAGGCCTGGGTTCTGGTCCCAGCTCTGCCTTTGATGAGCAGAAGAGGCCGAAGCAGGTGTCTCCCTCTCTAAAACTAGTTCTCAGCACTGTGAGCTGCTGGAGGATTTCAGTGAGGTGGCCCATCTGGAGGCAGCTAACCCAGGGCCTACTATAGGGGAGATGTTTAACACTCCTCCTAGTCATCCCCTAAACCCTTCCTGACCCAGCAGAAGACCTAATTGCAGTTCTCCGCTGACCCTGCGGAGGAAGTGGAGGTAAATGGGGACAGGGGACCTGTGCAGAAAGCAGGGGATGTAGGGGCTCAGCTAAGGACACCCCACTGGCTGGTAAGGGATACAGCAAAGAAGGCTGGTCCAAGTAGTAAGTCAAGTGTGTGCAATCTCCTGATGAGATGTGCAGGGGAAAGGGTGGGGGGATGTGATTCCCTAGGGACACATGGAAGGCAGGGAAAAGGAGGGAAAGGTGGCAAGGTAAGTCAGTTTCCATCTGGCTTCTCCGGCCCCTTCCCACCACTGCCAAGCGCCCCGGGGGCAACCCTGAGAGACGACCCAGTCTCCTGCCACTCACCCTGGCTGCCCTAGAAGAGTAGGGATCCTCGAAGAGTGCCCACATGCGGGGTTGCCAGCCGCGGCAGCCCCCGGACCCAGCGCCAGGACCCGCGCCTCCCTCGTGGGGCCCCAGGCGCTGCAGGGCCAACTCTCGCTCATCATCGCCAGCCTCGTCACCCGGCCCCGCGCTACTGCCGCCTCCGTCCGGGCTCTCGAAGATGTCCAGAGCCTCCTCAGCGTCGCGGTGCTGCCTGTAGGTCATCCAGCAGCAGGGCTCCACGTCGGTCTCGTCGATGCCCCAGAAGGTGAGCTCCTCCTCGAAGAGCGGCCCGCACACGTCGGCGGGGCAGTGCAGCTTGCCCGTGCGGTAGTAGTTGAGCACGTACGCAAAGACGCCCGGGTGTCGGTCGAAGAAGAACTCGCAGCCCCCGCCACCACTGCTGCCGCTGCTACCCGCACCGCCGCCATCGGACTCGGGCCTGCCCCCGCCGTCCGGATCAGCCAGCCAGGCGAGGCGGGTGCCGGGTAGGGTGCGCAGGGTGCTGCGGTAGGTCTCATGTCGCGTGCCGCCCACGTTGATGATGATCTTCTCCGACGCCTCGCCCTTGGCCATCTCCTCCTTCAGACATGTTTTGGACGGAGGCTTGTTCCCCGACTTGCGCCCGCGGTAGGAGGAGACACACACCGAGCTGATCATAAGAAGCGCTGCGGGGCTTCGGCTTGGGGCGGCCGCTGCCCTCCAAACACCCTTCCCGAGGAGGCAGCGTCAGACAGGGGAGGGGAGGAGACGACAAGGAGGCAGGAGGCGGCGGCGGCCCCCCTCTGCGGCGTGCCTACCCCTCCGCGGGGCGCGAGGCAAAAGGAGTTGGGTTTCTCGGGTGCACAGGTGGTTGGGGTTTGGGCAGGCAGCGTCGGGGAGGGAGACAGAAGGGGCAAAGGAGAGCGAAGGACCCGAGCGAGGGGCCGCGGAGGGAAGCAGGGGCAAACACACGCTCCCTTGCTAGGACTGGAAACCTAGACGCTCCGCGCCGGGACACGCCCCCCCTTTACCCCCTAAAAGGCGAGGAGGTGCACAGTCCAGGCGCACCGCAAGGCTTCGGGGCGCGCGCGCTCACACTCACTCGGGCCACCTTCCGGCTCCCTAACTGCGCCGAGCCCCGGGAGCGGCCGGCTTCCCCGCGGTGGCGGCGGCAGCGCTGCAGCAACAAGTCCTCCGAGCTGCTGCCGGGGCCGGGCCGACGCTCTCACGGCAGCCGCAGCTCCGCGGGCCCGGGCTCCGTGCGGTCAACACGAGGCGGCGGCGGCCGCATGTGGCCTCCTTCCCCCATTCATAAATCCAGCGCAGGGCACCGATGGCGGGCGGGGCTGAGAGGATCGCAGCGATCGGGGCGAGGCGGCGGCAGGAAAACAAGCGCGACCACAGGAGCGAGCCTCCGGTCCTGCGTCCGCGGCTCGGCAGCTACTGGGAGCAGCGCTGGGCTGGGCGTTGCGCGGCGGGGGCCGCGCTGGGGCGGAGGGGGCCTCAGACGGGGCGTCCTGCTCCGCGCCGAGCCCGGGGGGCGGGGCTGCTCCGGGGAGCGGGGCTCTGGGCACAGGCGAAGGAGTCTCCCGGGCGGCGGCCGGGCGGCCAAGGACACCTGCAGGCTTCCTGGGCTGCGCCGAGCGGGAGCCTCAGCCCAGCGCCCCGGCACCTGGCTCCTGCGATCTGGCGGCGCTGGGAGCCACGCCATCCACGCGTCTGCCCATCTCCGGGCGGGGCGCGGGCCTTGGCTCGCGGCAGGGGGCGGGCGAAAGGTGGCCTAAGGGCGGGGGAACGGGTGCCGTTGGCAGGGGCTCAAGGGGCTCTCCGTCTCCCTCCGGCGATGCTAGCGGATACCGCTCTCCCGTGGCGCCTTTTCCTCTCCGCCCCGCCTCGCCCAGGCGCGCCCTCCGCGGGGCGGGGCGGACGGGGCGCGGCGCGGAGCCGACGGGCCTCGCTGCAGGCCGGGCGGCCGGGATCTCAGCCTTTCTCCGCCAAGCCGAACCCCGCCGAGGCACGTAACCCTCTCGCCGCCGGCGCCCAACCCAGCGCGCCGCCCCTGCGCGCCTCCGCCACCTTCCCCCCCTCGCCCTCCTCCACCCACTCCCGCCTCCTCGGAGTCCGCAGCTCCTCCCACTGCAGCCCGGGTGACAGCGAAGCGCTCTCCACCCCTGACCTCTAACCTCAGCTCGCCCCTTCTGGCAGCTTCGGTCACCCCCTCCCGCCAGGCTGGTCGCATTGTTGCGGTCTCATTGCGGCTGACTGGAGGCGGGGGAAGAGAGCGAGTGGAGAGAAGATGTCTCGAGGAGAAGGCAGCCCCCTCCTGCCCTAGACACCGTGTTGGGGCCTCCTGACCACCCGCCCTTATCTTGCGCCTTCCAGGCCCAATCAGGCCCAAGATGCCTGTGGTCTTGATGCCAACCATCCCTGTCGCACTCACCGAATCCCCCGTGGTGGAATGGGGAACCCCGTGGCCTTCTGGTCTGGGTGGAAGAGAACTGGAGTCCTGGCGCTGTTATGGGTGTCAGGTGGGTAAGCCTCAAAGATCATTAAGCCAAGGCTCATCCATACCTGGGGACACATAGGAAGTATCCTGTCCTGCCTTGTGACCCACTCCTGGTTCTACTGTTGTTTCACTCGTTGCAGTCCGACTGTGCCCTTTTTTGTCTCACCCGCCTCTCTGACCCTGAGCTCTTGCAGCCACTGCTTTTTCATCTTGATAGCTCCCACAGTGCCTGCTTCAGAACTTGTTTGCTAAGTGATTGAGAAGCTGCCATGCCCAAAGCATTAGGCACCTACTGACTTTACTGGCCCCATCCCAAGAGCAATTTCCAGATTTATTTGTTTTTATTTAAGCCAGAACTTCTACATCTTTAAGGCTCTCTCTCTCTCTCTCTTTTTTTTTTTTTTTTTTTACAGTTTTAAGCAGCCTACTTGACCGTTTGGATGATATAAAGAGGCTCTTAAGGCAGAAATGCAAGGTGATTGACACACCTGCCCTGGAGTCTGTGCACCGGCGGGTTTACAGATCAGTACCTGCGACACTGGGGCAAAAGAGACAGGGCCTGGGGATGCTCCTGGGGAAGGTTAAAAGCCCAGTACAAATTCGAGGGATTCTTTTTTTTTTTTTTAAGACTTTATTTATTCATTTTAGAGAGGAGAGAAGGAGGAGAGAGAGAGAGAGAGAGAGAGAGAGAGAGAGAGAGAGAAGAGGGGAGGAGCAGGAAGCATCAACTCCCATATGTGCCTTGACCAGGTAATCCCAGGGTTTTGAACCGACGACCTCAGCATTCCAGGTCGATGTATTATCCACTGCGCCACCACAGGTCAGGCTCGAGGAATTCTTATAAGCAAAAGTCTCATTAATAATGAAGTCAGAAAACCAAAATGATGATGATCTTTGATGATTTATAGTAATACGCAGAGGAGGTGGGTATCATCTGGACCGTAGTCAGAAATACACATTTACTGGCATCCGTTTTGTGACTAGTGCTCCCCCTTCCCCCATCTGATGTCTGCATTTGAGAGTTTAGCTGGCTTTAAGTTTACTGTGGCAAAAAAAATAAAAATAAAATAAAATCCCAAATGTGACTGGGAAGAAAAGACCCAGGCCTGGCCGGAAGCTGGCGTGAGGAAGGATGAACCGTAGCAAAGACAATTATGAACCACCTGTAATGAGTGACTGTAAAGTCCTATCTGGTTGTGTACCGGCAAACACTCTTGGGGTCTCTCCCCTGCTTCCCGTTATTCAGGTCACCTGAAGTCAGTCATTCCAAGAAGGGGGCAGTTTGGTGGGAAGAGAAGGAAACTCATCCTACTCCCGAGTCCTTTGTTCATTCAATTGGTATTTCTTGAGTACCTACTATGTGCCAGAAGCTGTCCCGGGCCCTGGAAAGCAATCAGTAAAACAGAGCCCCGCCCCATTCTCTGCCTTAGTAAATCTCTGCCCTCTTGGTGCCTCCACTCCGTGTTTGTGGGTGGCCATAGGTATGTTGGGGAGAGGGGTGGAGGGAGGAAGCGGCCAGGGAAAGGAGGCCTCCCCTGCAGGGGAGGTCAGAAAGCTGGGGTTGGGGGGAAGAGAACCAAGGAAGAGCCAAGGAAATCAGAGGGCCCAGCCTGGGAGACACAGCCGGATAAGGTGCCCTGGGCAGGAGGACCCCCTGACTCAGCATATTGACCAG
This sequence comes from Saccopteryx leptura, assembly GCF_036850995.1. Lineage (NCBI taxonomy): Eukaryota > Metazoa > Chordata > Mammalia > Chiroptera > Emballonuridae > Saccopteryx > Saccopteryx leptura. Next base: position 69,928,631 of record NC_089513.1, read on the forward strand.
CTCCAGGAACTTGGGGGGCGGGGCTAGGCCACAGGCCACAGGCCTTCAGAGAAGGCCTCACTTGCTGAAGGTTTTATTCTAGAGCTCGCAACTAACCTGTTACCTGGGCCTTTCTCGAATTTTCTACGGGAATTCAGTATGCCGCAGTTGGCATCACAGGGCTTGTCCCCATTGTTTCTATGTGTATGAGGTCATGTTGTTTCCCCAAAGCACAGAAACCAGGAAGGGGAGGAAAGCCCCTTGCCTAGCCTGCGATGAGTCTGCTGTGGATGGGTCCGTGCTGCCCCCTGGTGGTGCTATGAGACCCTGCACCAGACCTCACCTGGGCTCTGGGCTGTGGTGATGAAGAAAAGGGGCTCCTGGGTCGGGGTGACAATTGATTCTGGCCTCCTTGTCAATTCCAGGACCTCAGGTATCTCTGCCAGCGGAATGCTCCCATCTGAGACTCTGCCTGCTCCCTCCCTTTTCCATTCCTCCAAGACCTTGATAAGCCACAGGCTTAAGCAAAACTGTGAAGGAGTCACAGTTGGAAATTCCTAATTCTGCAGATTTCTTTCCCTCCATTATCACCTTTTCTCCACCTTTGTCCCTGGAGTGTTGTGGTATCTTCTGGCTGTCAGAAATGAACATCTGTTTAGGGGCCAGTTCAGGCTGAAGTGTCAGCCACAGTGGGCTTTTCTCACCAGGAATAAAATTATGGCAAAACTAGGAAAACACTTGCCCTGGCCTGGTAGCTCAGTTGGTTAAAGCATTAGCTGGATACCCCAAGGTTGTGGGTTCGATTCCCAGTCAGGGCACATACAAGAATCAACCAATAAATGCACAAATAAATGAAACAACAAATTGATATTTTTCTCTCTCTAAACGCCCCCCCAAAAAAAAAGCAAGCTAGAAAGGCCATGTTTGATTCCAGAGTGACACTGACGAGGGCTTTTAAGCACCTGTAGCTTTTCTAGAGCCCCATAGAGAAGGCCCTTGCTCTCAGAGCAGAGGCTGATCCCACCAGGGGAAGCTTGAGAACCCGACATCAAAGCCAGCTCCCCTTCCCCGTGGGAGCTTGGCATGGGGCTCAACCACATTGGGTGACAAGAGCCCTCCAACCTCTTCTTTGGACTCTGCTGACTTTGAGGGACTCCAGGCCTAAGAGCAGGCCCCACGGCTGCCAAGGCAAGGTTCCAGGGATCACCCCTTCTCCCTCGGGGAGCCAGCCTCCTTTCCCGGTGGGCCCTGCTCCCCAGCCTGGGTCACTGAATTGCTGTGTCAGCTATCATCACTGAGGGGAGGGTGACAGGCCTTTCCCCTCCAGGAAGGAGAAGGGCAGGGCGGCAGAGCAGGCCTGAGCCTCCCGTGTGCTTATCAGTTCATTCCACCCTGCCTGCATTCCACCCTGTGCAGCCTGAGGAGACAGGCAGGCTCCAATCCAAATGCAAGAGCCTTCCCAAAAGGGGACTGGAGAGGACCCAGCCTCAGGGACAGCCCACAGCCAGTGAAGGTCAGCTAGGATGTCTCTGTACAAGGGCTAAAGGCAGGATTTGGGTTTCTGTGAAAATCCTAGTGAAGGTGAATTTGGGACTCTGGGGAGCTCCAAAGGTGGCCTTCAGTGGCCCAGCTCTTAAAGGGAAAGGACCAGAAGGCTGCAGGCCACAAGCTTAGGCCTGGCCAAGACTCAGAGCCTGATAAACCATGGACTTGGAATCAGAGGGCTGGAAGGGACCTGAGAGCCAGCTTACAGGCACATTCTCTTTGAACTCTGGGAGACTGGACCGGGCCTGGGATTGGGCCAAGGGCAGAGACCAACAGGGGCCCAGGGGCCTCTGCACGTGGAACCGTGTTCCTGGGAATCACAGGGCCAGGGCCAGCGTAAGTGGACCCCCGGAGCCCTCCTTGCTCGAGGCTCCTGGCCCAACCTGTGTCCAGAGAGCACACACATGCACTTATGTTAGCTAAGGATCCAGCTGGCAAGACTCACTGGCACTCAGCATGTCTCCACTAAAAAGTACAGATTCCTCCCACCTGGGTTAAATTCCAGAAAAAGTAGTTCATTAGGGGGTTGTGTGTCCCTCCTGATGAGAGGGTTGAAATTTCAACCAAAAACATTACTTTCAACCAACAGGTTGAAAATTTTTTTTGAGGAGTGACATTTCTAGTACCAAGACATTCCCCTGTTGCAGAGATCTATGGGGAGATTTGGAGTTGGGGTGGGTGTGGGGGAGGAGGGGTTCCCTTCCCTTTCCCATACTCAGGACAGTGGGTGGTGATTTATTTATCTTTGTGTATCCATAGCTGGCACAGGGCCTGTCACAGTGGATGCTTAACAAATGTTTGTTCAACAAATAAACTCATCCACAAAGAAGTGGTGGAGGGCAAGAAGACCAAGATCTGGATGGAAAGGTTTTTCTGCCATCTGGTGGCTATTCCCAGAACAACACTGTCTTCTCAGGCAGGAGAAGGAAATAGCAAGTTCCTTGGGGGACCTTGACTCTGTGCGTGCGTGTGTGTGCGTGTGCGCACGCTGGCGCAGATCAGGCATCATCGTCCCAGCCTAGAGAGGGGTGCATTGGTGGGTGGTCCTTCCTCCACCCCCAGGAGACAACCTCTTGCTTCTTCCAGTGTCTGGCTTCTTAAGGGCAAGGCAAGAAGAAGCCCTTCCCCTCCCACCAGCTCCTTAAGTGCTTGATAAATACTTGAGATTGAAATTTGAGAAAACAGGTAATGACAAATCTCGTATTTCTTTTTTATCTTTTATATGAAGAGAGGGACCACTTCCTCATAGCCTTGGAAAAGGCTTACTCCTGCAAACCCTCCAGTCCCCTGCTGTCCCCTACCTGGCTCTCAGGCCCTCCCAGCCCCCAGCCCTTCCCTGAGCTGGGCCTCCACACACCCCACCCTTACAGAGCTGCAGTAAAGCAGGGCAGGACTCCCTCTGCCCCCAAGGTCCCCTAAGTGGACATGAAACACCATCCTCACATTGGATGAAGCTTCATGTTCTTCAGATGGAACACCTGGACAACAGAAACCTGGCACCAAGCCGACCCTGAACAATGCAGTCATGCAGTCAAAAACCACTGTATGGTCAGGCCCCGATATAAAATGGCACGGAAAGATGCATAGAGTCAGGCTTCCCAACTGCAAATTGAAAGTTCTGCTTTGCCTGACTGGTGGTGGCAGCACAGTAGATAGAAAGTCGACCTGGGAAGCTGAGGTATCATGTTTAAAACCCCGATGTCGCCGGCTTGAGTGTGGGCTCACAAGCTTGAGCGTGGGGTAGCTGGCTTGAGCGTGGGATCATAGGCATGACCCCATAGTCGCTGACTTGAGCCCAGACATCACTGGCTTGAAGCCCAAGGTTGCTGGCTTAAGCAAAGGGTCACTGGCTCAGCTGGGGCCCCACGTATGAGAAGCTATTAATGAACAACTAAAGTGACGCAACAAAGAGTTGATGCTTCTCGTATCTCTCCCTTCCTGTCTCTCTCACATACCACACAAAATAAGAGTTCAATAAAGATATTTAAAAAGAAAATTGTCTTGATGTGCTGTTGAATTCATAGATGTGAAACCCGTAGATACAGAAGGCCGATGGTATATTTATTATGAAAAATTCCACATATAAGTGGTGCCATGCAGGTCAAACCCATGTTCTTCAAGGGTCAACTGCATCTTTCGCAGAGAGCTGTTGCAAACACCACAGAAAATCCGATGTGTGGAGTACTTGGAGCCCAACAACGCCTGCTACAAGGACACACACACACACACACACACACGTACGTCCCTCCTCATCCTCCCCAGCCCCCAGCCGGCAGCCGCACCCCCAGCACCCCATCCCAGGTCTACCCAGCGCTTCCCCACCCCCTCTCCCCAATCCTGAGCAGAGCAGAAAGGCAAGAGGGGGTTGGTAAGAACAGACACTTTATTGTACACCATGGGGGGAGTAGAGAGGAAGGCTGGGCTCCAGGGTGACAATCCCTTGTCCCCTTCCCTGGCCTGAGTGGTCTTGACCGACCCAGGGCTCTGGCCAGCCGTGGGTACAAGGACTTAAATTGTTCTGAACTAGGTCAGAACCTAAAGTGATGCTTGCTGTGTGTACTTGGGTCTGTAGAAAGCAGTGCTGGGGGGAGGGGAGACCCTGGGCGCCCCTCCCCAGCCTGTCTTTAGGCCCAGTTTCAGGGCCTCGTGGATGCTCTGGGGTCAGGTGCTTGCCCTCCAGCCTGTTGTCTCTTCTAACCCACCGTGCGGAGTCTCTGGGCGGGGCCATGGCAGGGGCGCAGCTGTGAGGATGGCAGAGGGCAGCCCCTACCCATAATACTGCCAGCCGCTTGCTTGGGGTCCGGGACCACGCAGCTCCGGCCGGCTGACTCAGGAGGGCCACTCCCGGCGCTGAGAAAGCAACAGTCTCTGCAGATTTATTGCTGAGGGCGAAGCCACCCTAACTGGCATCAACTGGTGTGCCCCACCTGTCCAGCTCCACCTGGACCTTGGGCTTCAAGATGCCTCAGTGGAGATGGCTCCCTGAGCAAACAGCTGGTGACTGGGCTGGAGGGCAGGGACGGGGACCCTTTCGGGCGCACCCCTGCCCTGGGGTTCGCTCCCTCTTCTGTGGGCGCTGCGTGGACAGCACCAAAGCCAGTGGGAGGGGGGACCCTGTGCAAGGGTACGGGGCTGCTTCCTCTTCCCCGGGGAGAGCTGGGGCTGGAATCTACCTGGTCACAGGCCCCGCCCCACCCCTCCCGGTCCCGCCCCCTTCCGGCGCCCCTGAGGGTGAGCGGAGGCGGGTGTCCGTCACAGGGCCAGCAGCGGTTCCCTCCGGAGCGCAAGGACCGGCTCAAAGAAACCCAGGACAAAGGCGCCGTGAGACGCCCTCCCGGGAGTCTCACCACCTTAAGAATCCAGGACTTTCCTCAGGATGAAGAGCTTGTGACTCCAGTGGTGGCAGCAAGACGCTGCCCAGAAAATAAATTTGGGTACTCCCTAGAAAGGTTCCCCCTTCCCTGTTTCTAGCAAGCCCAGTGGTGTGAAGGCAATGAGTCACCAGCAAGAAAAGCTGTCTTCCCCACACCAGGGGGCTTCCCGCAGGCCCTGCCCTCGGCTTGGCTGAGAGGGGGAGGGGGGACGCTGGGGGAAGGGGAGGGGTGGCGGGAGGGCAGCTGGAGCCCCAGGAACCTGGTGAACACTGGGATTCACAAATCAGCACCCTACACACACCCACACCCACGTATGTGCATACACCACACACGTACACGCACGCACGCACGCGCACCAAGCTCTGGGCCCTACGACTAACACAGCAGACACCGCAAAAGGCTAGGAGCGTGCCCCAGCCCTCGGGGACCAGGCAGACGCCCGGCTCAGAACCCTGTGCAGGCTGGCAGGCTGGGGCCTGGCCCAGCCACAAGCTACAAAATTAAAAATATATCAAATATACAATGAAAATAGATCTGTGCAGCACTGAGGATGAAAATAGTCCTGCAGCCACAGTATAATATTGGGTTTGTCATTTAACGGCATTTACACCCACATGTACAGACTGACTATACAATAGAAATAGAATACACAGACGAGTATATATAGCTGAGCGTCTCTCCTGGGGCCCTGCTTTTCCTGTTGCTAAATCAGCTGAGACTAGGCATGGGGCCAGGTGGGAGGTGTTGTCAGGTGAGGGGCCTGGGGGGAGGGCGTGCTCCAAAGGCTCCTGTTTCTAGGGAGCTGTGGGTCTCTCTCATCCCTCACACTCAGGAAGGCAGGTGGGGCTGAGGGCAGGAAAGGGAGGCAGTGGGGGAGGGGCAAGTGAGGGAGCCAGTGGGGGAGGAGTGGGTCCCCAGGCAAGGGACTCAGGGGTAAAGGAGGAAACCCTGGGCCTAGTCTGTGCTCATCCCCGAACCCTCAGTGCTGAGGGTAGTCAGTCACAAGTGACTCAGGACCCTCTGCAAGGTGTGCAGACCTAGTGCTGTGACCTTTCCCTCCCTGCTCACCACAGCTCTCAGAGGTCTGCTGTCCTAGCCCGCCTGACTGGCTGCCTTCCTTCCTTCCTTCCTTTCCTCCTTCCTGCCTTCCATCCTTCCTTCCTTCCTGCCTGTCTTCCTTCCATCCATCCATCCATCCATCCACCCGTCCATCCATCATCCACTTACCCACCCATTCATCCATCATTTATCCATCCATCTGCCCACCCACCCATCCACCTGTCCATCCAACCACCCATCCATCCTTCCATTGGTCCATCCATCGCGGTGCACACCGCCTTCCCCTCAGGTTCCAATCCCAGCCAGTACTCTGAAAGTAGCCCTGTTCCAGGGTCGGCCAGAAGGTAAGAGGGGGTTGGTGCTGTGGGGCTGGGCCCCAGGACAGAGACGCAGCCCCTCTTCCCTTTGGCAACCCTCAGTGTCCACAGCACTGCCCGTGGCCCTGCCTACCATGGGCCAGGTGGCTTGGGAAAGGTTTCCAAAGTGCATGATGTGCACCTAGGTAGCTGTGTTTACACAACAGAGGGTGAGTAGTGGCCCAAAGGGATAGTGAAATTGTCTTTCCCCAGGTGTGAGGGGTATGGGTCCCTGAAACCCAGGACCCCATTCCAGGGGAGAAGCTGCCAGTAGACAGAAAGCTGGGCCCCAGGTGAGAAGAGGCGGTGTGCTTTGCAATTGTGCTCCAAACCATCCGAATTGTGCTGTGGACACATGTGCTCTGGAAACCTCAAGGAGAAGACAGAGGCCACCACTCTGGGCCCCAGGAAGGGGCTGGGCACATGGAGAGGACAGGGGTTGGCTAATCCCTAATGGAAGCAGGAGGAGTTCAAGCCTAGTCTTCACTCTTCCAGGCAAGATGCAGGAGCACACCCCACCAACCCAGACAGGGCCTAGGGCGCCGGAGATCAGGGCTAGAGCTGGGGGGTGGGGGAGCCTCCCACCTCGGCGGCCAGGACACCATCTGCCTCATAACAGAACTCCAGCCCGAGCCCGAGTCCCAGCACAGCTGCCCCGTCCCCAGTCCCCAGCCTTAGCTCAGGCAGCCTCTGGGATCCCCTACCCCACCCGGTGCCTGTCAGCCCCCCACCCCACCACCACCTGGAAGCACAGAGGGACTCCGAGACCTACGAGTGGCAGGTAGCAGGTTAGGGGGAGAGAAGAAGGATGGCATGACTCCCCAGGGGGCCACGTGGAGTCTCCCCTGTGCTGGGAATCAGAACTTCTGGACTGTTTCAGTTATGCGGCTGCTGTTTGGTGAGAAGATCTCAGAGGGTTAGATGGTGTGGCCCCCACTCAGGTTGAGGAGCAGAATTGGCGGACTGGGGTGGGGGAAGAGGCAGGGCAGATTCCCCCCCCTCCCCAGGAGTGGCCAGGCTGGGACGGGCTCTGGCCTGGTGTGAGGGAGAGGCGAGCGGGAGGGTCACAGCTCCGACTCAGGGGTGCTGGCCAGGAGGTAGCCACTCCCATAGCGTCCATTGGGGTCCCTGCTGGGCTCCAGGGGTGACGTGCTGCCAGGCCCCAGGTAGGAGCGGTGAGCGGGCATGGGGGAGGGCGCCTCGCTAGGCACCTTGCTGAGGATGAAGCGGGTCTCGTCATTCTCCTCCAGGTTGGAGATGTCCTTCATCATGCGGCCCTTCTTGTAGGACACGGAGAGGGTGTTGGAGCCGTCGGAGAGCAGATGGAAGTGTCTCAGGACGAACACCACTGGGATGGGCAGGGTGGCCACGACGATGAGGGTGATCAGGATGGCCATGGCCCAGTTAGGGAAATACAGGTAGCGCTCGGCAGCCTAGGGGCGGACAAGGGTGAGGGCTGCTGCCCGACGTGGCCACAGCCCCATCGCTCGGGACCACCTCTTCTCGCCCTCTCCCCACTTCCCTCCCACAGTCCTGGCCCCGGTAGAGGTGGGGGTCAATAAGGGTTGCTACTTGAGGTAGCCGGTCACCGGCGTCCTAGTTTCTGCACTTGGGAAAAAGATGGGTGATTCCACTCCCCAACATGGGGATGAAAAACGGGTTAGAAAGACTGGATAAGTGCATTAATCTTTCTGACCCTCAGTTTCCCTATCTGTACAATAGGGAAAATGCCACCTCTTTCTGGGTCGTTATAAAGGTTACAGGTCAGGTATGCCATGCCCCGGGCAGGGCCTGGAGCACAGCAGCTGCCCTATAAGGGTGTCTCTATCACCTGTTACATTCAAGGTCTGGGAAGGTGCCCCTGGGGCTCCGGGCTGCCAGCCCTCACCTCCTCTTTGATCCAGGCGCTGTAGCCCGGGGGCGTGACCCCGAGCTGGATGATGCTGGCCGTGGTGAGCACAGCCATGCACAGTGGAGACACGAACTTCCACATGTAGAAATAGAAGCGGTAAGGCCGGAAGCCCAGCATCTCCGTCAGCTCCTGCATGAACCTGCCCGGGGCAGCAGAGGGGCCAGGAGTTGGTACCCATGCCGCGCCTGCGCATTCCCTCATAGCCGTCTCCTCCAGGAAGCCTTCACTGATCATTCCATCCCTCCCCAGCTCTTCCATTGTTCACATTCAGTGCTCCTGGTATATTATCTGTGGCCCAGCTGGCCTCTGGGAAGGCTCTCCTGTCTTCTTCTAACCTCTTCTGACCACATCAAGTCACACCCCACCCAGGGTATGACACAACCCATGGACACAGCCTAGGCTGGCAGATGGCATCAGGTGGCTGTGTACTCGGGCCACCCTCCCCCCAGTCCCAACTGGCCTAGCTCTAGACTCCCCCCACTGGCAAAGAAGTGGAAGTGCACCTTCCCCAGGGTCCAGAAGGTTTCTAACTAACTACCCCTTTTGTGGGTGGAATTCTGTGGGGCTTGCAGGCTGTGTCAATGAATGGCATTTTAAAAAAAATCATCTTTATCTCAATAACACCTAACTGAAATCTTGCATTTCCTTCTATTATAAATATAAATACAAGCAACCATAGTAGCATTAACAATACCTGGACTCTGCCAGCAACAGATTAAAGCTCAGGTATTATCTCACGTTACAACGGAAGATACCTACAAATACCATTTATGCTCACTGCTACTTCGAAATGACCATTGTTATTAGACCCACAGCTAGATCTTGTAACTTAATGCAGCAAAAATAGAAGTACACACACAGACAGATATTCCACCTCAGATTAAACATTATTTTGCTCATTTTCAATATAACGAATTGCCTGTACAACACTCTATACTTTATCATATGCATTTAAAAATAATATTCTGTCTTATCACCCGCCCCTCCTACACTCTCCTGGGAAGTGAGGGACTAAGTCAGGGGCGGTGGGAGGGCCTGATTCTAAGACGAGGCCCAGACATCACAGGAGGGCCAGGCTGAGTGGGTTAGTGGAGCCCTGGCCTTGCTGAGTGACAGGGACCTAGTCCTGGGGCATTCTGGTGATACAGATTGTTTTTGCTTTTTTTAAGTATATTTCTTGATTTTACAGAGGCAGGAGTGAGAAGTATCGACTCATAGTTGTTTCACTTTAGTTGTTCATTGATTGCTTATCTTATTTGCCTTGACCAGGCAAGCCAAGGGTTTCAAACTGGTGATCTTGGTCTTTCAGGTTGACCTTTTAGCCACTGCACCACCACAGGTCAGGCCAGATTGGTTCCTAAATGAGGACTGAGGCCAGCAGCTAACAGTGAGTTTAGGTCTGCCCTGGGCTCAGACCACGAGACCCAGTCCTTTCTTATTGCTGGATTTTTACCCATGCAACCCAAAACTCAGGGCCCAAACCACACCCTGCCTCACACCCCTATGTAAATAGCCGTACGGCTGTGACTTAGGCTGCTGAAGTAGATGAGTGCTTGCAAGGCACGGGCCCCGGTTCACCCACTAGGTGCGTAAGCTTCGCAGAATTCTGAGGGGTTGGTACCCGAGAAAGGTGCTATGATCATTTAAGGCAGTTCAGGGTAATTGCCGGGTCCTGAACCCAGGAGACTCATGTCCTCAGCCTGGCTCTGCCTCTCACCAGCTTGAGCAGTGATGTCCTCTCTGAGTCTCAGTTTCCCTAAATGGTCTGTAAGGTACTTTCGGCTCTGGCATTCTGACTAGGACCCCCTGCCCCATCCACAGCAGCCGCGGGAATACAACGCTCTCGGGGGAGTCAAGCTAGGTCAGATCCCTCCTCCTGTCTCCATCTCTCCCCACGGCCCCCTTACTTCTTGGTGCCATAGATCCAGGCCACAGCGATGTTCTCAAGGATGACGATGATGGTGAGTGGCAGGGTGGCCGAGTAGTCATCAAACATGGTGACAAAGTAGTTTCCGGAGCGCTGGACGAACAACAGCCCCACGAAGAATGCAAAGACACAGCAGCCCACTACAGAGAGCCGGGAGGCCGGCGTGGGGGCAGAGGCGCAGGTGGGCGGGGCCCGGGGGTCTTGGGGGCACCCAGGCCGCCCCATCCCACCCCTACCCCCATCATGACTCAGTCAGAACCCAGTGTTCCTAAGTCAGAGCCACAACCCCGTCGTTGTCCCTGAGGGCAGCCCACCGGCCGGCGGAGGCTGCCGGGAGTTACCTGTGAACATCTCCTTGGGCACCTTGAAGGTGTCGATGATGGGTGTGGTGATGCCTGCCATGGTCCCGATCATGCTGCCCAGGCCCAGGTTGATGAGCATCAGGAAGAACATGACGGACCAGAACGGGGAGGCGGGGAAGTGCGTCATGGCCTCGGTGAAGGCGATGAAGGCCAGGCCCGTGCCCTGCACGGACTGTGGGTGGGGGCGGAGGGTGAGGGCTCCGGCAGGGCCCGTGCCCACCCTTGGAGCCCCTTGCTTCATCATCTCTGAGCGTTAGGGTTAGCTATTTCCTCTTTCCTGGGGTTCCCCACCCCGCCTACATCCTGCTGCTTTGGCCAGTGGGTCTCAAATTTGAGTGGACATCAGACTCCATCCCCACAAAGGGAGTAAGTCACCAACCAATTCAGGAGCTCAGCTGTGAGGCCTAGAATCGAAAAGTTGTACAAGGATCCCAAGTTAATTCAGACGAAGAGGCCCACTTTTAGAAACACACCCAGCTCAAGACATGCCTCCTCTAAGCAGTCTTCCCTGATTGCTCCCAGCTCTGAAACCCAGACCTTAATGTAGTGATCTCAGCCACAGCTGCCCCATGGAATTATAGTGGAGCCTTTAAAAACACCAATGCCTGGGTCTCACCCCAGGGACAAGTAATTGATTGGTCTGGAGGTAAAGCTGGGTATTGGGATTTCATAGGCTTCTAGGCGACTCTGATGGGCAGCCAATGCTTGGGCCCCTGCTCATGGGTCAACTGACCACAGGCTGCTCACTGACATCACTTCTGCACTGTCCTGTAATATATGGTGACTATAGGGAGTACCTCTCTAATTGTGTGAGTGTGTAATTCTTGTCATTTGGATGTTATCAAGATTGTAGCATATAAAAATATGCTATGATCTTAGTTTTATGGGAGGACCAGGCCACGCCCATGAGAATGGGGCAGGGTCTTATGGGAGAGGGCAGTCTCTGATGCTGCCAGTCACCTGGGGAAGAAACAGGGCAGGGGTCCCCAGACAGGGCCCTTTTGCTCCTGCTCACACGGGAACAGATCAGGGGGTTCGGGTCAGGGTTCCCTCGGCGTTAGGATGGTGACTGGAAAAGGCAGCTGACTTAACGTGGCATTCAGACATGTCACAGGGGGTGTCACCTTCCCTGGCCCCCTGGAGCAGCGCAGTGCTGGCTCAGGGGGAAGGGAGCCGGCTCTGCCCTCCGAGAGCCTTGGCATCAGCTGGGACCCAAAGCCCTCTCTCCTGTTCCCCCTCTAACAGGACAGTCTTTGGGAAAGTCTGAACCTATACAAATAGGAATAGAGCAAGGTATCCAAACTTGGGCCTGGACACTAACGAGGGGGCAGTCTCCCCCTGCCCTCCTCCAGGGGCTGAGGGTCCTTGTGGCCCTGAGAGTGGAGTGGGCCGTGGGGACAGCTGGGGGAGGTGGCAGAAGCATCGAGGGTTGACTCAGAGACTGGGGACCCGTTCCCCTACTTACTAGCTATGAGACCCTGACCCAGCTGCCAACTTACAGGCTACTCACCTCACCTATAAAACTGGAACAATATTAACACTCAACTCAGGGCACTGTCACGAGGGACAAAGGGGACAGGCAGCAAAGGGCAGTGGCTAATGTAAACAGTTATTGTCTGTGTGCTGGGTACAGGCACTGTCCTGAGTGGATGACAGGTGACGGTGACTGGCACGCAGGAAGCCCATTCAATAAACCGGAAGGTCGTCCCTTACACTCCCTATGATTTCTGTGACATGGGTATTAACCTCGTCCTCTCAGCAAGACTCAACCTACCTCAGGGCAGGGGTGTGGGCTGATGCCTTTCGTCTCTCCCTCCTTGCTTATCAAGTAGATGAATGAGTCCCTGGTGGCTTTCTGGAACCTGCACCCAAGCCCCAGCACCCATGGCCTGTCTGCCTCCGGCCCGTCCTGGGAAGGGCCGCCCGCCCACCTTGTTCAGCTCGTCCTCCAGCAGGCAGGGGTCGAGGCCCAGGGCTGAGAAGTGGTCCTCCTTCACGGTCTTGATGACCTTGTACATCTCCGCGTAGTCCTTGGTGGTCAGGTGGGAGAAATTGACGTGGGGAGGGATGAGGTCTCGGCTCAGGACGTTGGAGTGGAGGTAGCCCAAGATTTTCTCAGCATTCCTGCAGCGTAAAGAGGCGAGGACCAAGTAAAAAGGCAGAGGTGGGCATGATCCTGGGGCCACCTCCCAGGCACCCAGCATCAATAGAGACAGACATCTGTGAGTCTGTCCTTGGGGTCCAGGACTCGGGATAGAGCTCCTCTGATTCCATCCTCCAGCCCAGGAAGAGAGGGACTCCCCCCACCCACAGTCCCCCCGCCCCTCCTGGGTAGGGTGGACAGGGAGGGGCAAGGACAGAAGGAGAGAGGCCACCTACTCGACCACACATTTTTCATTCATGATGTTGGCCTTGAAGCCCAGCACAGCAAACACCACGAGGGTGGCCAGCACCGAGGTGAAGAAGTTGATCAAGGACACCAGGGCAGCATCGAAGTGGCAGTTGTTGTCCTGCTTGTTGTAGCTGGAGAAAGCGATGACACCCCCGAAACCCAGCCCCAGGGCGAAGAAGACCTGCGTGGCCGCCTCCCGCCACACCTGCGGGTCCAGCATCTTGTCCAGCTACGCGGGAGGGGACCGTGGCAGGGGAAAGGACAGAGACACACAGTCATCGTTTCAGCCAAGGGCGGTGCAGTTCCCACCACATTCCCCTTCTCCAGCCTCCAACAGAGAACACCAGGGGCTCCCTGAGACTTCTTCCACCTCAAACCATAAAAAAAGACACCAACGTCTTCCTCCCACCCACTCGCTCTCCCTTCTATCAGAAATAAAAGACCCGACACGTTCATTCATTCCATCTACACGCTCCAGCTCACAGAGGAACCCACCTCGCCCCGCCCACCCTGAAGCACAGAACCCGGACACCCCCTGGCGGGGGGAAGCCTTGCCATCCCCCCCATCTGCTCTCAGACCCGACAGGAGCCTGAAACACAACAGCATCGAGCCGGCTCAGGGCAGTTTCCAAAGTGTTTCTCATCTGGTCTCCTTTCATTGTTTGTCACTCACAGTGCGGTCCATGACTTGGACCCAGCACAGGGCTTTCGAGACAGGCAGACCCCCCACTCTAAATCTGAAGCCCATTGTTAATTAACTGAGAAGACTTAGGCAAATGGTAGTGTCTGGGGTTTTTTTTATTGATTTTTAATTTTTTTAAATTTATTATTATTTTTTTTTGTATTTTTCTGAAGCTGGAAACTGGGAGGCAGTCAGACTCCCGCATGCGCCCACCCGGGATCCACCCGGCACGTCCACCAGGGGGCGTCGCTCTGTTGCAACCAGAGCCATTCTAGCGCCTGAGGCAGAGGCCATAGAGCCTTCCTCAGTACCTGGGCCAACTTTGCTCCAATGGAGCCTTGGCTGCAGGAAGGGAAGAGAGAGACAGAGAGGAAGGAGAGAGGGAGGGGTGGAGAAGCAGATGGGCGCTTCTCCTGTGTGCCCTGGTCGGGAATCGAACCCGGGACTCCTGCATGCCAGGCTGACACTCTACCACTGAGCCAGCTGGCCAGGGCTGTAGTGTCTGTTTTATGAGCCTCAGTTTTCTCATCTGAAAAGAGGGATTGTGAGTGTCAAACGTATACAGTCACCCTCAGCATATCGCAGTTCACTTTTCGTGGTCTCACTGTATCGCAGATCTTTAAATTGTATATATCTAATTTTATATCGCAGATTTTTTTTTTGCTATCACGTGGGATTTTGCGGTATATAGGTATTTTTAGATATTTATTATTTTAATTATTTTTGCAGTAAAATAAGCATTTTCTAGCCTAAAAAATTTAAAACAATATAAAAATATTAATTGAAACATATTAAAAGAATATTAAGTCTCAATAAAATATGTAGCATACAGCAGATGAGTAGACAAAGACTCACACGTATGGAAAACGCATAGGAAGCGTTTATAAGAGCGTGGGAAAGGTTAATAACAGTGTGGGAAAGGTTTATAAGAGTGTGCGGAGGGTTCACGAAGCCTTAAAAAATATATATAAATAATAAAATAAATATAAGGTCACTACTTCACGGATTTTCACCTATCGTGGGGGGTTCTGGAACCTAACCCCGCAATAGACGGGGGACCACTAAAGTCACCAGTCATGTCTGGCGCATAGCAGCATTTAATCAGGAAAAAAATGCTGCTGACCTTATCAGGGATTATTACTCACATTTTGAAAGAGTAAAGTGAAGCCCAAAGGTGAAATGATTTGCTCAGAGTCATGGAGCTCGCTAGTCGGGGCAGAGGAGTTTCTAGAATACAGATCATCTGGTGCTAGGCCCTGGTGCCCTCCTTAACACCATCTCCTGACTCGGTTGGCCTGTAAAGCAGGAGGTGGTCACCTGCTAGGGTCCAGGTGTGCTGGGAGGGAAGGGCCGGACGCTCAGACAGGTGAAAGCGGTTTCAAATGGTCACAGCGGAACAGGGAGAGCAAGACCACCAGAGAAACGGAGCGGGTCCTCATATTCCGAAAGTAACACAGGCCCCCATTTTCTCATCGACACGCCCCGGGGCCGGGCTGGTTGTGGAAAGCAGACTTTTGTTTCCAATTTTATTATAGAAAGGTAACGTATGATGCATGTACCACAGAGTTATGGAGCGCCCCAGGCGGGGTCTGAGACTAACCTGTAACATTTGAATTTCTGCCGCAGAATATGAATATTCACAGCAAGTGAATCAATAAAGACTAGAAAGAGCCTCACATCTGTTCAGGTCATTTTGCCATGAAATGAGTTCCAGAGAAAAAAGAAATTAACACTTGTTTTTCAGGGCTATTTGGACTTGGTCATTATGAATAAGGAACTGGGGGCCTATACATGCTCCTAACAGAAATCTGAAGATCATTAAGAAAAAAACACAGTAGTCCCCTCTCTTTTACCTGCGGTTTTTTTTCCCCATGGTTTTAGTTACCTATGGCCAACTGCGGTCCGAAACTATTAACTGGAAAAGTCACTGATGTAATAGATGTCAATCATGGCTATTCTACCAGTCTGAAAGCTGGACCTAGTGGGAGGGCTCTGGGTAGTTTGGTGAGTTTTAACTATAAAGAAGCAAAAGATTTTGTAACAGAGCACAGGCGGAGATGGACATAGCTCTGGTCACGTCATTTGCATGTTTAAAAGTCTTTGTTGGGTCCCCACTGTCAGCCAGAAAATCTCTTCCGGCTTTGTTCTGAACATGCTGACTGCAGTGAACTTACTACACTTTAAAAGCACCTGATCTCCCACCTGTGGTTCTTGCCCAGGCTAGTCCTCCTGCCTGGAATATCCTCCCTCCTACTCACTTTCTGGTGAACTCCTATTTATATCTCAAAACTCAGCACAAATATATCACCTCCTCTTTGTAGCATTCCCTGACTGCCTCTAGCAGAGCTAGTCAAGGTCCTGGGCTCTCACAGCTCTTGTCAATACAGCTCTTTCCACACTTTGTGCTTCTTAGGGATGGAGCCCACCTGCCGTCATCTTTCTATGAGCAGCCCTTGGGACCCGGCAGAGAAGGAAAGAGTGAGGTGGGGGACAACAAAAGAGACAGACAGGCAAAGGCTGACCTGTGTTAAGGTGAGCTGACTCAGGCACCGTCAGTACTGAACGCCTGTTGTTCCCTGAACTTAAAGGGGCTTTTTCAGGGTTTCAGGGGTGGTGGTGCATGTTCTCACCATGGTCCTGATCACAGTGTCAACAAAGAAGGAGCCCATGGCCCGGCCACAGGAAGCTCAGCATCCTTTCGAGATGTCAGAATGTGACTGCAGGAGGAGAGGTAGGAAACCGAAGACAAGGCTCACCCTTCTCGGGGCGCCCCCTCCCCCAAACCGGGTGATGGCTTCCTGTCATTTCCTTGGCACAATGGCTGAGTCACTTCCTCACGCAGGGAACGAGGTGTTTTATGGCATCTAACTCGGCGGCGTGAAGATGTTTTCTGAATCCAGGAGCAGCTGTGGAGCGCCCAGCCTGAGCAGCTTTGTGACAGGCACAAGCCCTTGCTCCCTGGCACTGCCCAGCACCTGCCCGTGTGAGAGCCGGATGGGACCACGAGACACCAGGTGGCACTGGAGTGCCAGGTTCCCACTGCCTAAGAGCAGTGTCACCTTCACGAGGGACAAGAGTAATAATAGCTAATGCTCACAGTGTGCAGCGTGCAGTCCTGCACACCCTCCTGACATCTGTGACGGGGCCACCATGCTCCACGCCATATTGCAGCTGGGGAAACTGAGGCACCAAGAGGCCAAGGAACCTGTCCTCTGACTGCTGAGAGATGGGCCTGGGATTGGGACCCATTCACCTGGCTCCAGAGCTCACCGTCTGGGGACAAGGCTGGGCCACCCCATCATCCTACTCCGAAGCCTTGCTTTAGCTGCGTGAGCCGAGTGCCACCACTGACCTCCACTCCTGGGCCTTCAGGACTTGCAGGGACCCCACTTCTCTTCCCTAAGGACTAACACACCCTTGACCCAGTGGCCAGCTTGGCTCACTGGTCAGAACTGCTCCCTTGTCTAGGGCCCAGAGGCGGCAGTGCCCGAGGCTCAGCTGGTACCGGCCCCAGCCCGGAAGACAGCT
The DNA here is from genome assembly GCF_036850995.1 of Saccopteryx leptura. Taxonomy (NCBI): domain Eukaryota; kingdom Metazoa; phylum Chordata; class Mammalia; order Chiroptera; family Emballonuridae; genus Saccopteryx; species Saccopteryx leptura. The sequence continues at coordinate 69,945,747 of NC_089513.1, forward strand.
GTGGCTTCTTCCTCGTGACTGCTTGTAAGTAAGGCACTCATGTGGCTTAAAGCTCAAAAGGCGGGAGAGGGTCCACAGTCAAGTCCTCTTGCTCACCTCTGTGTCCCGCTCCGCTCCCCTTCCCTGGACATAACCATGGCGTCAGTTCCTGTGTACCTTTCAGGGGATATTGAATGCACACATCAGCCATTATACATATATATACACGCACGTATCTGTGTACACGCCTGTGTGTGTATATTCCTCCCCCTTTTTCTCTTACTGTCCACACCAGAGACGTCCACGGAGCTCTCCCCCCTCCTGAGCTTCTGGGCTCGACGCTTCCTCAGTGCGCAAAGCTGGGAACGCAGAGTTCCAGGGCTCCTGCCAAGCTGCCTACTCTGCCCCTCCCCGGCTTGTCCCCATGGGCTGCCTCAGGGACCACCAGGCAGGCCCCTCAGGCCCTGGGCCCCATGTACCTTGGCTGCTGCAAGATGTCCATGACTCCAGGGTCACCCTTCTCCACCTGGACTGCACCCAGATGACTGGTCCCCTGCTCTGACTCAAGCCTTCACTTCTGCCAAACTGCCGGCAGTTGTCACCCAGCACCTGGGACTCAGCCTGACGCCAGCGACGTCCCCCACCTCTACACCCTTCTCTGGAGGTGAGGTTCCTCACCTCCTTGCTCACTTCGGGGTCCGCCTGCCTGGCTGCCGTCAGAATAACCTGGTGAGCACGGCAGAGCCTGGGCACTGCCCGGACCCCACCCTCAGTGGTCCATTCATCAGTCTGCTCGCTGGACTGGGACTGTGGGGGGGGGGGGGTAAGAGGGGCTGAGGGCTGGCGCTTCTGCCCTGTGGCTACAGCTCCCAGGCAACCTGCCGCAGGGGGAAGGGCTGAGCACACCCAGTGCCACCCTGAGCCCTGGGGTGTCCCTTTCCAGCACACCCTCGGGACACTGGGGCCTGGAGGTGGCCAGGGTGCTGCCGCCCCTCTCAGTCCCTACGCCACATCCCACTGCGCACCGCCTCCTCCCTTCTCAGGACAGCCCCTGCCGTCAGCCCCGCGACTTCAGTATTGACACCCGTGTCCCTTTCACCAGGCTGCCTCTGGTCCCGTCACCACCGCCCTTCCCCCGAGCTTGCCCTTCCCCCACTCCTCTGGTCACACCACACCCTCCATCGTACTATCTGAGCTCTGGCTCCGGCTCCAGCTCCGGTGTTAAGGACCCCACACTCCACAGCACTCCGTCTTTCCAGCCCGCTTCCTCTGGTATCTTGACTCCAGACAGTCTTCAGCCCCACTGGGACCTACCTCTCCTTCCCTGCCGCTCACCGTTCGTCTCCTCCGCTCCCTTCCTGACCGGCTTAGTGGGATGGTCCACCCTTTCAGTCTCTCCGTTGTCACCACGTGACCAGCTCCTCACCCTGGTGCCGTCCAACCCTCCACTTGCTCAGGGCTTGCCCCAAGCAGCTGGAGAAGCCACGCGACACACACCTGGGGCCCTGGACAGGTGGGACCATGGACAAGTGACTGAACCCTCTCTGCCCTTCAGTTTCCCACGTGCAAAATGGTCCTAGTAATGTCCACATCGAGGGTCGGTATGAACCTAAGTGAGCCAATAGACGGAAGGTGCTTGTGACAGGGCCCCGCACGTAGTGAGCACCGTCCGTTGTACAACACGTGATCATTCCAGGCACCAGGCTGGCCCACGTCGCCGCATACTCCCAACCCCTCACCTTCAGGAGTCCTGTGTGCTGCACGCACTGCCCCCCTTGCACAATTACTTCACGCTCACTTCTACGTCTCTGAGAAAAACGGCCCCACCAGGAGAGAATGCCCGCAGTGAGCACTTCCACACTACAGCGCCAGCTGCCCGCGTCTCAGCCCACAGGACGGCCTGTCCCCCTGCTCCTGTGGGGACAGTGTGTGCTCCCCACTAGATCAACTCCTCCACTCGGGCACTGGGTCCCCTCTCTCCTGCTTATTCAAGGACACTGGTTGCCTTCTCTCTGACAACATCAATTTCCCCCTTAGCTGGATTTTTTTAAAGTGTATGATTCCATGGTCTCAGTAGAGCAGAGGACTGTGACTGGTGAGCTATTTGGTCTTCATCCACAGTTCGCCGCACAGCTCCTGACACCCTGTGGAATTCCTAAGTGTGGAGAATGATAAAGGTGCCTTTTGTTAGGTGAGTGAGGTGGCTTGTGGAAGCACGTAAGGGTGGGGGCTGCTTGCCAGGAGAACCAACTCCGGGATCAGAGGTTTGGAACTTTCAGTCCCCCGCCACCTCTGGGGGAGGGGAGAGGGCTAGAGCTTGAGTCAATTCCCAATGGCCAGTGGTTTCATCCCTCGTGTCTATATTATGAATCTGCTGTAAAAACCAAAGGGGACAGGTCCCGAGAACCTCCAGGCTGGGGACCACGTGGAGGTGAGGAGAGTCGCTCACCTGCAGGGCAAGGAAGCCCCGCCCCCTCTCCCCCCTACCTTGTCCCATGCAGCTCTTCCATCTGTTCCTGAGAGATATCCATTTATAGTATACCAGTGATCTAGTAAGTAACATGCCTCTCTGAGTTCTGGGAGCCCTTCTAGGAAATTAATCAAACCCAAGAAGGGGGTCGTGGGAAACCTCTTATTCATAGCTGGGATAGGTCAGAAGTACAGATAACCTCAGCTTGTGACTGGCGTCTGAGAGGGAGGGGGTGCAGTTTTGTAGGACTGAACCCTTAACCTGTAAAATTTGATGCTATCTCTGGGTAGTTTCAGAATTGAGTTGAATTCTTGAACACCCAGCTGGTGTTCTGGGAATTGCTTGTTGAAAGTGTGGGAAGACCTCCATCCACCACCACCCCCATTGGAAACTGAGTCTCAACACACGATTTAACAGCCATGACCACCATCAATTTTAGAGAATCTTCATCACCCCGAAAAGAAAGGACATACCCATTAACAGTCACACTAGATTTCTCCCCCAGCCTCCCCACAAACCCAGTCCTGAGCATCCTCTAACTTGCTTTTTGTTTCTATAGATTTGCCTAGTCTGGGCGTTTTGTGTAAATGTAATCATACAACATGGGGTCTTTTGAGACTGGCTTCTTTCGTTCACCCATCTGGAGCATGGCTCAGTCCCTCATTCCTCTTTATGGCTGCCTAATAATTTCACTGGGTGGATATACTATCCTCTATTTCTCTACTCATCCGTTGATGGACATTTGAGCTGCTCCCACTTTTCGGCTAATGCGAACAATGCTGCCATGAACACTTGTGTACAAGTGTTTGTGTGGACATGTGTTTTCAGTTCTCTTGGGTAGGCACCCAGGGGTGGGACTGCTGGGTCATATGCTAACTCTAACCTTTTGAGGAACTTCCAGACTGTTTTTTCCAAAGCAGCTGCACTGTTTCACATTCTCACCAACCATGGGTAATCGGTTATTTTTATCATCCTATAAAATTCTGAATAATACCTTTGATCCCATGGCCCTGTCCAGTTAACGCCCCATTTCTCAACGTCTCTGCCTCCCTCCTTTACAGCAAAACTCCTGAAAATAAGTGGTTTATATTACAGGCCTCCAATTTCTCACCTCCAATTTTTCTTTGAACGCATTACTAGGAGATTGTCCCCAGCACTCCACCAAAACAGCTCTGGTCACGATCACCAGGGACCCCTCTGTTGCCAAGCGCATCGGCCATTTCTCAGTCCTCATTACCCAGTTTCCTGGCAGCTTTGGATGTGGCTGACCATTCCCTCCTTCTTAAAGCGCCTTCTCCACTTTGGGGGATGGACGTCTCCTTCCTCCGTCCCCTCCTCCCTCATTGGCTCTCTCTCCCCCAACCTCTAAACTCTGGGACTCCAGTGCTCAGCACTCAGACCTCGTCTCTGTCTACCTTCCCCCAACCTCTAAACTCTGGGACTCCAGTGCTCAGCACTCAGACCTCGTCTCTGTCTACCTTCCCCCAACCTCTAAACTCTGGGACTTCAGTGCTCAGTGCTCAGCACTCAGACCTCGTCTCTGTCTACCTTCCCTCTCAGGGTGGCTGGAACCAATCCATGGCTTTAAATTCTTGGACCCCCAAATTTATACTTCCACCCAACCTCCAGACTCGCCTATCCAACCACCCACTCAACATCTCCACCTGGGTGTCTGCTAGACATGTAGACCTGTCGCATTCAGAACGGCACTCTCGGTGTTCCCTGCCAAACCTGCTGCTCCCACCGTCCTCCCCAGATCCGTTGATGTTAACTCCATCCTTCTACTTGCTCGGGAAAAAGGTCTTGGAGTCATCCTTAAGCCCTCTCTCCCACACCTCACATCCAATACAACAGCAAATTCGGCTGACTTTCCTTCCTCCCTATATCTGACCACTTCTCATCATTCCCATCGCCATTACCTGGCTCCAATCACAGGCACCTCTCACCTGAAATGAATTCTATGTAGCACTTGGATGCAGCCTCCTAGTGGGTCTCCCTGTCCTGCCCTTGATCCCTCAGATTCTTAATGGCAGCCGAAGTGATCCTTCGAAGATGAAGTCAGATCATGTTGCTCCTCTACTCAGAACTCTCCAATGGCTTCCCTTTCACCCAGAATAAACACCAAAGCCCTTCCCTGGCCTGCAAGACCCTCGTGAGGTGGCTTCCCACTGGCCCTTGACCACATGTCTTACTGCTCCCCCTGCCCGTTCCGGCAACACTAGCCTCCCTGAATGTGCCAGACACGTCCGATCTCAAGGCCTCTGGCTGACTGTTCTGTTTGCAATGATGCAATGCGCTACCCCCAAACATCCACAGGGCCTGCTCCCTCACCTCTCTCGGGTCTTCACTCAACGTCATCTTCTGAGCAAGGCCTTCCCTGTGCACACTCTCTAAAGCAACCTTTCCCCCCATGCCCCCAACCCTCTTTCTCTGCTTTATTCTTCTCCTCACCAACACCACCCAACATTTCCTCCATCTTACGCTGTCTCCCTCCACCAACACGCGAGGAAGTCTGTCTGCTTTGTTCACTGCTGGGTCCCAGGACCCACAGCAGTGCTCAGAATATAACAGGCATTCAGCGAACCTTTGCCGAATGAAAAAATAAGTGAACAAAAGTCATGTGGGTTGTTTTCAATCTTTTGCTACTAAAACAAAATGCTGTGATGACCAGTACCGTGCACAGATCATTCTGCTTGTGGATGAGCACATCTGCGGGACAGAGACCGGGAAGTGAAATCCCTGGGCCGAAGGACGGGAGCACTCGGACTTGTGATAAACATCTCCTTGAAGTTTTGAGGGTTAAAAAAATCTACCATAATCCATCACTGTAAGTTGCTGAGCAAGTCATACGCTTAATTGCATGGCACCCCACACTGACTTGGGTTTTTCACTGGATGGGAAGAAAGTCATCGGGATAGAAGGGGCCTTAAGAATTCCAAAAAGTTCACTAGCCATTAACATGAGATAGTGTCCCAGCAAAACTGCTACTACTGGTCATCATGGTACTCGCCACCCTCAGTCACTGCTTGGAGCCACGGACCGAAAGTGCAGGTCTTAGCAGAGGTCTCCAAACTTTTTACACAGGGGGCCAGTTCACTGTCCCTCAGACCATTGGAGGGCTGCCAAATACAGTGGTCCTCTCACTGACCACCAATGAAAGAGGTGCCCCTTCCAGAAGTGCAGTGGGGGCTGGATAAATGGCCTCAGGGGGCCGTAGTTTGGGGACGCCTGTCCTACAGCGTGGGACATCTCTGTTGCTGGGAGACTTGAGAGGAGGGAGCACCGTCCAGGTCACTCAGGGTCTCCATGGAGACACCCTGCTGCTTTCAGGATTCTGAGATGTCCTAGCCCAAAGCCTTGGACTCTGCCATGGCTGCCAAATGGCAGGACCCCCGTCGTGGACACTGTGGTCAGTCTGATCAGGGCAGCGCACGCACAGCCTGTGCAACCGCGACCCGGACCCTGTAGCACCATTCCCGGCGAGAACTTGCCTGAGAGCGGTCCTCACATCTCACCCTCACACTCACCTATGCTGAAACAGTCCCAGCTCCGCAACAGTCGTCGGCCGTGACTGGGCTGTCAGACGACTGTTTCCGGGAGCGGGTCTTCCTGCAATCGACTTGGAAGGATTCGTACATAGTAACCTCACCGCAGCCATGACCACTGGCCTCACCGGCCTCACAGTGGCACAGGCTGTGAAGGAGATCCTCGCTGGAGGAGTTTGACCTCTGAGGCCCTCAGGCCCCCTTTCCTTACTCACACATCCCTCCAGGGTCAAGGGCAGGAGCTGGCCCAGAGAACTGTTGCTCAGTGGGCAAGGTCTCAACATGGGCCCCACAGACTGCAGCCGGCCTGAAAGTCACAGAGCTACGTGAGCCAGGGCCACACCTGCTGGTTCTTGGTGGCCTGGTTCCTCTACAGCCTTGCGGATTTATTTCTTTATACTTCACCTCGTGAAGACTCTGGCCTCTGCAGATGCTAACGTGGGATGACATGGTTCTCAGAACATCCAGGAAAGGGTTTTGGAAAGGAGGGTCCCTGTCGTTCAAAGTGCACATCAACCATTTTGCACCCATTTGATTGACAATAGTTGAAGATAAACAAATGTGCAGCAACTGGGCCTCTCCTATACAACTGGTGGGAGTGTTAATAGATGCAACCACTTTGGAGAGCAATTTGGCCAACATCTAGTAAAACTGAAGATATGCATACGCTTTGGGACAGCAATTCCACTCCTAAACACATACACTCCAGAGAGACTTGTGCACATGAAGGCCTGTGTAATGATGTTTATCGTAGCATTAGCAATGATGAACACTGGAAAAAACTTAAATAATCAGCAACTGGGGAATGCATAAATCAACTGCAGTTTAGTGCTACTGTGGAATACCATATGCAGCAGCTATAATGGATGCACTAGAATTATGCATATCACGATAGCTAAATATCAAAAAACAGTGTTGAGCAAAAATAAAAGCAAGTTGTTCTAGCTTGCATATATGATGCTATTCCTGTAAAGTTTAAAAGTATGCACAAATGTCTATATGCTATTTATGGATATACATATATATATTACAAAAAAAATTTTTTAATGTGTTACCAGGATAAATCCCAAATTCAGGATAGTGCTTATCTTTGAGGAGAGAGAATGGGATCAGGTTGGGCTATAATGATATGACATCTGTAATATTTTCTTTCTTAAGAATATTTTCTTTCTTAACTGGCCCTGAGCGGTTGGCTCAGTGGTAGAGAGTCAGCCCAGGGTGTGGATGTCCTGGGTTTGATTCCCAGTCAGGGCACACAGGAGAAGCAACCATCTGCTTCTCCACCCCCCCTCCCTCTCTCTCTTTCTCTCTCTTCCCCTCCTGCAGCCATGGGTCAGTTGGAGCAAGTTGGCCCCAGGTGCTAAGGATGGCTCCATGGCCTTGCCTCAGGCACTAAAATAGCTCGGTTCCTAGGAAACAGAGCAACACTCCAGATGGGAAGAGCATCGTCTGGTAGGGGGCTTGCCAAGTGGATCCTGGTTGGGGCACATGCGGGAGTCTATCTCTGTCTCTCTGCTTCCCCACTTCCCACTTAAGAAAAATAAACAAGAAAAAGAATGATTATTATATTATTATGTATGTGTTTATATGCCTGAGATAATTCATAAATAAAAAAGGTGTTTAAAGAGTGTCTGAATCAAATGGGGAGCAGTAGTGTGTGCGCTGGGACCAGCAGCCGATGTCACCAGTGGGTTCCCTTGCTCCTGGAATTAAACACCGGGCTTTCCCAATACCACCACAGGGCCCCTCTGGAGACCGGCGTGACTCTTCACATGTATGGCCATCTCCAGAGTAATCATTTCCTCATAAAGTTTACTACTGAGGTACCACCGAAAGACTCAGTGTGCGCATTAGGCTGGTTCTAGAAATGCAGCTGAAGTACTCCATAAAGCAGTTGGCTTTCTTCTCATGGCTGGTTTCCCCCAAGGAGACCAGGTTTGCCCTGTTCTCCTCTGTCAGACACCACGTGGTCACAGCAACCCTGCACCAGCCACGTTGCCCAGGAGTCACCCTCATGCTTCCGGTGAGTCACTAAGTGCTTCACAAGGTGGACCGCCGTGGTTGTTGCCAGGGAAAGCTCAGAAGTGACTTCCCAGCATGCCGAGGGCCGGTTTCTGCTGCCTGGTGTATACGGAGTCGTGTGTGTCCTGCACATGGCCACCCCCCACACGAGGCGCTGTCACAGGTGCACGGCAGGGGAGAGGATGGGGATTTCCAACCCCACTAGATCAGGAAATTCTTCCCCTTGTGCCACTTGCATGAGCTTTCTGTGTGTGTGTGTGTGTGTGTGAACAATGTTGAAGGCATCATCTAGCAGGGTTCTGACCCATGCCTGTGGACTGGAGTCTCACCAGGCCCTGCTGGTGGCTGATCGGTCAGCTGGCATTGGAGGCGGACTTCCCAGCCTGCCCAGCGGGATTACTAGTTACATTGCCTGGGGCACCTTGAAGAACATCCCAACCTGCATTTGAAATTCCTTTACTCCTCAGTGGACTGGCTCGTGCCAGCTGTGCCCAGTGGTCCGGAAGGGCACAGAGAGGCAGGGACGGAGGCTGGAGAGACCACCGGGAGGAAACCTGGGTGGCCATCTTCAGGACTCCCGTGCAGGCCTGTGACACGGGTACTCTGGTCCTGCGCGGCCCCCTCGCCAGGCTACTGGGAGGATTCTATGAGATGCGGATGGATGAGATGAGGGTAAAATCACTACCCATGGGGTCTATCATCTTTAATAAAAGAGTAACATTGTTCCTCTGGTCTGGGTACGTGCTGGGATTCCTGGGGGGCTTTCTTCTCTTAGGCGTCTTCCTGGTTTCTGCAGTCACAGAAGCACCCCCTGAAACCCACACGGCTCCCTGTCCCCGTGCCCCCGCCACACCTGACTTCCCACTGTCACCTCAAGCACGCCCAGTGCTTTTCCACGCTTGCTCATGTGGTTCCTTTGTCTGCAATGTCCTCCTGACACTCACTGAAATCTTATCTGCTCCCGAAGGCTCAGTTCACATGTCGCCTCCTCTCTGAAGCTTGCTTCTGATTTCACCCAAACGAACGTGATGTCCGTCCCCCGGAGACCCAGAGGGCGGGGCCCGTCCTCGTCTCCAGCGCGTCCCCGCAGGGTCTGACCACAGCAGGTCCCCCGCCAGCGCGACCCTGCGTGAGGCTGATGAGCCCGTGCAGCCCCGGTGGCCCAGGACGCCTACCTTGGGAGTGAACATGTGCAGGATGCCATCGACAGCCCCTCGCAGCAGCAGCCCCCGGACCAGGAAGCAGGCCAGCACCACGTAGGGGAAGAGGGAGCTGAAATACATCACCTGCAGAGAGGACAGGGACCCACCGTGGGACCGGGCCCTCCTGCGGCTGGCACCCCCCTCCCTGCTCACAGCTGGGGCACATGAACCGCCTCTGATAGCTGCCGAGAGCAGAGCCCCGGGACCCCTGGGACCCCTGGGCACGGGGCCAACCCCACTGCACGTCTGGCCTGGGGCCAAGGCACAAACAGGAGCACAGAAAAGCTGGAGTCAGCATGGCTGGGCCTGGTTCTCTCCTTCTAGGGCCGGCGGGGCTGCGCCCGCGGCCTCCCCACCCCCCAGACCCGTCAAGGCGGCGAGGAACCCTTTGCTCTCCGCTCCTCATTTTTTTTGTTTTGTGCCTGCTCCGTGTCCCTGGCTTCAGTCCCCCCCCCCCCCCCCAGGATCTCCCCTGTCCTTACAGCTCCTTTGACAGAAGGCATCCAGGAGGTTACAGTCATGGCTCCCAAGTAAAAAGATCAAAAGAAGGTCCTGCCTCTTGTGATTATAAATTGTGTGCTATTTTCTAACATGTGTGTTTCCACATCCCCATGTGCCTGGCACAGAGCCTCACGCAAAGAAGATGCTCACGCAACGTTTGCTGCGCTGACACAAGTCGGGGGGCTGCTCGCGCCGCGCGGTGTGAAGGTTAGGAGCGTGCGTGTCCGCAGCCAGACCACCTGCGTTCTCATCCTGGCTCCACCACTTAAGAAGCACGTGATCTTGGGCTCTTTACTTAGCCTTGGTGTGCCTCCACCTCCTCGTCTATAAAATGGGTGCAGTAACTGCTAACTCATGGTGGATCAAATGCATTCATACACTGGTAAGTGCCACAATTTTGTGTCAGTCACAATTTGGCCTTCAGAGAGGCAAGAGGAGGTGGCTGAGACCGTGCTACTGTTCCAAGGCTTAGCTTCCTTGCTCGCTGAGTCTGGTAAAGACCCTGGGGCCTCGGGCAGACAGCCAGGGCTCTGAGTCCAGCTCTGAGGGACAGACTGGCTGTGTGGTCTCAGGCGAGGGGCTGTCCCCTCTCTCGGCCTCAGTTTCCTCATCAGAATAATGAGCGGATTTGGCTCCAGGATCCTTAACATCCTTCCCAGCCCTGGCAGTCTGTAACCACTGACACGTGACAAAGGTGAATGAGCCCGTATCTGAAGGGGATCTAAGCTGCACGGAGGAGGTGTGTGGGGCTTGGCTGGTCAGCGCCCGCTGACAGCTGTGTGGAGCCTCCTCAGAGGGGCTGCCCGCCATCGCCTCCTCAGAGGGTCTATGTCCTCATCTTGAGTCACCCTGAGGCCACGCCCACCCCCAGGACCCTGCGGGGGCGACCCAGACCCCTCAGCGGCCTACCCTCCAGACTGTGTGGGTCTGAGTGCCCACTCCCCACTCACCTTCCCCGAGGATTGGATGCCCTTGACGACGGCCATGCCCACAATTGTCCAGGCCACAAGGAGGGACAGGGTCATCTTCCAGTTGAGGCCTCCGCTCTCCGAGATGGAGTTGGAGATGTCCAAGGCTTCTCGGTACCAGAAGTAGGTAGTGGCCGAGCTCTTTTCACACTCCGCCTCCACCACTGTGACAGCAGCAAAGGCCTCAGAGGCAGGCTGCGGGGCCACCTGCTCGTCCCCCAGGGCAGCAGTGGGCAAGGGGACAGCTGAGCGTGGCAGGGGGCAGGGGGTGTGCCTGTTCTGGGTTAACTAGGACCTGGCAGACCTGGGGACTCCGGGGCTCCCGACACGGCCGGGGCGGCGTCAGGACACAATGATTTAAATGCCCACCTGTGCCGCCCGCTGTCCACGTCTGTCTGTGGAGGGCGGGAGGGGTCAGGCGGAACTGGCCTCTAGCCCAGTGGTCCCCAACCTTTTTTGGGCCACAGACCGGTTTAATGTCAGAAAATATTTTCACGGACCGGCCTTTAGGGTGGGACGGATAAATGTATCACGTGACCTAGACAAGCGTCAAGAGTGAGTCTTAGACAGATGTAACAGAGGGAATCTGGTCATTTTTTAAAAATAAAACATCGTTCAGACTTAAATATAAATAAAAGGGAAATAATGTAAGTTATTTATTCTTTCTCTGTGGACTGGTACCAAATGGCCCACGGACCGGTACCGGTCCACGGCCCAAGGGTTGGGGACCACTGCTCCAGCCCCTCGGGAAGGTGCTGAGCTGGGAGCTGATGACCCGGATTCCCATCCCTGGGTTAAACCAGCGGTGTGGCCATGGGAACGTTGTTTCTGGGCCTCGGTTTACCCACCTGGGAGGTGGGATAAATCACCCAGCCCTTAACTGAAATGGTTTGCAAACGAAGACTGTTTCCAGAGAGGGTGGTATTTAAGAAGTACAGAGTAGTCGGTAACAACTAAAGAAAAGTTTCCATTTCCAGAGCTTTACTGCACTCGCTCGTTCGTTTAGTCCCCACGAGAACCCCATGGGACAGGCTGGAGAAAGGGCATCAGAAGGGGGAATGAGGATCAGAGAGGGCAGGTGTCTTATTCAAGGTGACACAGCAAGTCAATGCAATCCCAAATCTGTGCCAAAGCCTCTGAGGCTCATTTGACTCCTTCCTGGGACAGGGCTGACCGGGGTCCCCAATTTGGGCATACTCAGAGGGTCCCGTACTTGCCTGCCACGGTCCCATTCCTGACGACAGGACATTCGCTCCAGGGCAGTGGGTACTGGAAGGACTTAAAGAAGTAGAATATGCTCCACCCGATGATGACATTGTAATACAGCCCGACAAAGAGGCAGACCTGAGGACCAGGGGCCAGGGCAGGGGTCATGGCGGTGGTGGGGAACGCCCCCACCTGTCCCCCCCCTCCCAAGGCGCAGTGCTGGGCTGGTTGCACACAGCAGAGCCCAACCTGGGAGGAGGAGGGGGAGGAGGGGTGAGATCGGGCAGCCGAAGGCCCCTCCTAATCCTCCGTTCATCTGGTATTCAAAGCATCCACAGAGGAATGTTTCTGATATTAAAGTTCTCTCCTTTAAGCAATAAATTCTTAATATGTTAATCCTTTCCAGTTTGAGATTCTTCTAAGATGCTCAAAGCACTTCCCCATCATTTCCTGATGACTGAGGAGCACAACTCCAGAGCTGCCCCCGAGACGGCCCTGGCCTCGAGAGTCCATATGCCCAGACCATGGTGCTTTCTGGAATTTTCTGGATGCTGCTTACTGGTTTCCTGTGTCCACCCTTCTCTCAGGACTTACATCCGGTACTGTCTGCAGCTCACCTCTAGAAAGATGTCAGTTCTCATTTCTCGCCTCTAAAAGGATGTCACTTCTAATTTCTTCGAACTGAGGAGCCCAGGTATTTCTTTGAAAGCAAGGCTTTCTCATACACAAATCTGCTGCATGGATGGTGACAGGTCCCTTCTATCTCCCGGGGCCTGGCTGTATCATGCATCAGTGACACTGCTGGTTGATGTGACAGCTGAGGGCCTCTGGCTTCAGTGATGTCACCCGAGCCCCGGTGTGCAGGAGCAGACAGTCCCGCAGCACCTTATAGGGGATGTAGAGGGAGGGGGACACCCACTTTCTTCACTAGGGTGCTTTTGTTCCAAGGGAGGGCCCACTCACACTCATGGACAGCCCCAGCAGAGGGGCTGTACCTGGCTGTGCCCACCTGTGCAGAGGCAACGCCCAGCACGAGAGGGGCAGCTGCATAGACCCTCCTCCGGCCTCTGCCTGAGCCAGGCTGGGGCTGACCTGGCAGAACCATACACCTGACAGAACCCTCAGGCCATTCCAGTAGCAGATTCCAGTTTTTATCCCAGGAGTGAGCGTGAGTACCTGTGGGCTTTGTCCCTGCGGGAGGCTCGGTATCCTCACCCAGAGCGCCAAGCAAGGCCCTGAGGGTGAGCCGAGGGCCCTCACGAAGCGCCCCCTCCGGGGCTGGCTCCTGTCGGAGTCCTCCTCCAGCTCTGCGCATGAGCACAGCACACCGGCAAGGAGAGCCCGCGCCCCGGGGTACTGCCTTTTCCTGCCTCCCGCTTGCCCCACTGAAGCACTCTTTAACCAAGGAAAGAGGAAGGGTCTCCCTCGCGGGGACCCAATGGGCCAGCAAGCAGAGCGGGGTCTCTGGGGTGGTCCACATGTCCCCGGAGAACTCCGGCAGAGATATTCCAGGTGCCCCCCCACCCCCTGTGAACATGTCCCAGCCTTTCCTCCTTACTAACAATCCCAAACGTATTCCTGCTGCAGGCAGTGGAGGCAGCTCCCAGTTAGGGAAATAACGTGCTCCTGAGACACCAGCTGGGAGGAAATCTCACGGCGAGGGTCTCCTTCCCTGCCCTTGACCTGGCCCGGGGACGCTGGTCTGGAGACCCTGTACCCCAGAGCGGCTCCCCCGCCTCCCGGTGAGCGCCCGCTGCCAGCCCCGACTCACGATGCAGCTGGAGAAGCCGATGCCCCCCAGGCGGGGGCACACGTAGTGCCACACGCCGATGCTGCCCCTGCGGATCCTCTGGCCCACGGCCAGCTCCAGGAAGAACAGCGGGATCCCGATGACGATCAGCAGCACCAGGTAGGGCACCAGGTAGGCACCTGCGGAGGAGGGAGGGATGTCCGAGGGCGTCCGGGGCATGGCGCCAGGGCAAGGGAGGGCTGGCAGCCCAGGCCTGCAGCCCTGCCCACGGTCCTGATCCTCTCAAGCTGTCCCTGGTCCCCGGCGCTCCTCCAGGAATGGTCTGGCTCAGGCGTGTGACCTGCCACTTCCCCGTGACTCCCCGGCCTGAAACACTAAGGGGAGATCCAGACGGACATCAATGCCTCCCGCTTACAAGACTAGACCCAAAGACAGACAGACGGACAGATACTGGACTGCCTCTTGGAATCCGTATGTCACATCGCATGCCAATAGACACACTCACCTCGCGACATACTCTGCGGACACCTGTTCCCAGCCCCTCTCACCCACAGAGCGGCAGCCCAGATGGAGGGGGCCCCCCGGAGGCACAGGCCCTGGGCACAGCCTTCCCTGTGTCTGAGCCAGATGCTGACACAGCAGACCGGGCAGCTCCCGGGAAGCGGAGCTTGGAAGCTCTCCAGGGAGAGGGAATCGGACCAGCGTGGCCATTAATCTACAGCTAATTGGGAGGAACGGGAGAGAAATGAGCAGTTCAGGAAAGTGTAGCAGGGAGGACCATAAAGGGTAGAATGGCTATCACTAAAGATTCCAGACAATAAATTAAACTCGCTATCCTGGGCCTCACTGCAGACACAATCTCGTTTCCAAGTGACAGGGCATTTAGCTGGAGAATTAAAACCATGTCTGGACACAGACGAGTGATCCCGTCGAGAGCTGTGCCAATGACCTAGTCCTGTTAGCAATGCTGTTGGCACAGCCCTGCCTGCCCGTCAAATGGTGCCAGACCAGCAGCAGTCAGCAGTGCCCTGATGGTCACCCAGCACCCCCAGACCAAGCCCTGCAAGCTGGGTGTCTCCAGAAGACCCTCTAGCCACACCACTCTGCCCCCCATAACGTGACATGCGCCCCAATATGTGCTAGCCCACAAGAGCTGGCAGGAATCCAGATTCACACAAGCAAGGTCAACACTGTGTGTGTGTGTGTGTGTGTGCGCGCGCGCGCGTGCGCACACACACACACACAGAACCAACTGAGGGGTCCAACAGAGCTAATCAGGAAAGGCTTCCAGCAAAGCAACCGACTGAGCCTGACACAACAGCATCCAGGTCACTTACACACACACACACACACACACACACACACACACACACACACACAGAACCAACTGAGGGGTCCAACAGAGCTAATCAGGAAAGGCTTCCAGCAAAGCAACCAACTGAGCCTGACACAACAGCATCCAGTTCACTCACACACACACAAACACACACACACACACACACACCCACACACAGAACCAACTGAGGGGTCCAACAGAGCTAATCAGGAAAGGCTTCCAGCAAAGCAACCAACTGAGCCTGACACAACAGCATCCAGGTCACTTACACACACACACACACACACACACACACACACACACACACACACAGAACCAACTGAGGGGTCCAACAGAGCTAATCAGGAAAGGCTTCCAGCAAAGCAACCAACTGAGCCTGACACAACAGCATCCAGTTCACTCACACACAAACACACACACACACACACACACACAGAACCAACTGAGGGGTCCAACAGAGCTAATCAGGAAAGGCTTCCAGCAAAGCAACCAACTGAGCCTGACACAACAGCATCCAGTTCACTCACACACACACACAGAGTCACATGTAAATTCCACTTGTTACTAACAAGCAGCGCCATCACGGTGCTAAAAGGAGAAAGGTTCTGTCTTTTAACCTAGTTCTGTCTGGGTCCTGGGCTTGGGGAGGTGGGAGGGCGGGGACAGACCGGCAGGGCAGCCGAGGGACGCAGCCGCACTGGGTCTGTGTTTCGGCCGCGTGTCCTCGGATGGACAAGATGTTCAGGGAGATGGGTTCAGGGAGTCGGAGAAGTAGGTTGGCCTCTCCTATGGATGTTTCTCTTCTCTCCCCAAAGAACCAGGGAAAGACTCCAGGTAAGTACTGTCCAAAGAGGGGTCCTGCAGCAAAGACCGGCCACCAGCCACCCGCCACCCTTCACTCAGACCCATCCACCTCAGCCCGGCCCGGGTCCGCTGCCTCGACAGCCGGTCACCCCACCAGGCTGAGTCCTCGCTAACCACAGTGCTCGGGGGATGCGGGCTGGGGGCGCAGAGTTTCTGGGTAATCAGAGGTGCTTTTTTTGCATCAGCCCTTGTTGAAATCATTTGAAAACGTGCCCCCTTCCACCTTAAGGACACGTCTGGATTTCCCTTGATGTCCCAGCTGCCTTCAGGAGCCTCGGGCCGGCTGTCTGAGTGGCGGGGGAACACTGCTCAGGGCATTAGGAAACTTAACAGATGGCTGTAGGGACTGGGTTCCAGGACCACTGAGGTCTCCTGGGTAGCTAACAGTCTATGCTTTAAGTCTCATTTCTGGCCAACCCCCAGGTTATTCCTGGGATTTGAAAGCTGGCCTTGGTCTTGGCCTTCTGAGATGCATACTGAGTCAGGGTTGAGACCCAGACTCTGGGGAGCAGAAGGGGTTTGATACCAGAGTAAGATCCTCTAGGGGGATTCAAACTCAGGGCCCAGCATGAGGGCCCCTCCTACCTGGGAAGCAGTAGGTGTGATAACTCCATCTCAGCCAGGCCCAAGGGCCAAGATGTCCAGGTTTAAATCCTGACTTTATCACTAGCTGCATGACCTTGAGCAAGTTACCTAACCTCTCTGTGCCTCAGTTTTGCAGTCTCTAAAATGAGAATGATAATAACATGGGGTTGTTGGGGGGATTCGATGGTTGAGCCACATGAAATTGGTGCTTTGATTGTACCAAGATGCTTAAATACCAACAGTCTCATCTATTCCGGCCTAATATCCAGTAAGTGCCTAGGACAGGGCCTGGCGCCTAGTTGGCATTTAATAATGACAACCAGAAGTTGCTCTTTACAGCGTGGAAGATACCGTGTTAAGCATCCTACGTGTAAAGCTCTTTCATCCTCCCAACTATCCAGTAAGGCAGGAATTCCTATTATTCCCATTTTACAGGCGCGGAACAGAGAGGCACAGAGAGCTGACTTGCTGGGCAGGAACTTGAACCCAGGCCGCCCAGACAGCTCTTAACTGAGCAATTCCCGGATGGTCTTACTCTGCAAGCCTGAGCTCAGACCCACGTGGGTTCCAGTTCTGATCAGGGCAGAGGGCGTTCCTTTTCACCCCTCAGCCCGACCCACTTGCAGGGCACCCCGGGGCCGGCTGGCCTGCCTCTTACCGCCTCCATTTTTCTGACACAGGTAGGGGAACCTCCAGATGTTCCCGAGGCCCACGGAGAAGCCGATCTGGGCCAGGATGTACTGCAGCTTGCTGTTCCAGGCCGGCCGGTCCTCGGTGTCCAGCTCCTCCTCTGCTGCCTCCTGCTTGCCGCCAGGCCTGCCCGCCACATTCAGGATGCTCTGCTTGTAGTCCACGGGCTCCTCGAGGGCCAGCAGGTCGGCCACGGACTCCGTGACATGCTCGTTGCTGTGCTCGCGCTGGGTCACCTTGCTGTTCTTCGGCATCAGGGCCACGGGGGCCGCGCGGCCCGGCTCGTAGCACACGGAGAAGGTGGGACTCGCTGTTGTCAGCTCCTTCTCATCCGGGACCTGTGAAACCAGGTGAGCAGGAGAGGATCAGCTGGCCAGGCCAGCGAGGTGGGAGGCCCACATCGATTCCTTGCCACACACACAGAGCTGGTCAGTGGCAAGGAATACTGAGCTGGCCTTCTTCCCCATTGAGGGTGCCCACTGCAGAGCCCAAGGTCAGCAGACTCAGTTTCCCCACAGGCCTCATCTGAGCATCACTAGAAGCACACCAGATACCAAACCCAAATCAGGCGTCGTCCACAGAAGCATTAGTCCCTTTCATAAATGCAGGTCCAAGTGCTCAAGACCATGTGGAGGTCCCACAGCTGCCCCCTCCCAGAGTCAAGCAGGTTGCTGTGCCAAGTCCGAGCCCCTGTGTTCTCCTGAGCCCCGGTGGGACTCAGGGAAGCCAGCTGCTGCATTCCCTGGGGTCTTTCTATTCAAAACGTTGCTGTGGGCCAACAGCATCAGAGGGACTGGTTAGAAATGCAGAATGTCAGGCCCACTGCAGACCTGCTCAATCTTTCTTTGCATTTTTATAGGATCCCCAGGTGACTCAAAGGGATGTTGACATTTGGGGGGACATGGAGGACTAGAGCTCTCACTGTGGGGCCCCTGGACACCAGGCGCTGTGGCTCCTTCACTGCCCAGGCAGGAGCACTGACCAGGCTTGGCTAAAGATTCTGGCACCAGAGCCCTGAAGGTGTCTGCTCGGAGCCAACAAATCCTGGGTCATTGCTCACCAATGACATTATCTGAGGGCCACCGGAGCCAAGAGCAGGTTCTCCATCCTCCAGCGACAGCTCTACAGCAGATCATATCTGCACAACGGGGGCGGGGCAGGCAACTCGCTGCCCTGCCGTTCCTCAGCCCTCTTTCATCCCCTTAAAGAAACAGCGCCCAAAAAGGAGCCCCTTTGAAGGATCCCTGCATTCTACTCTATTTCCAGGCACCTCTTCATTAAGGGGAGGTCAGAGAATTTAAAATTAAACACACATACACCTGGCCTACAGTTGTCCTCTGCCTTTCTAGAAATATAAATTACCCTGCTCTGTAATTACTTAACTAAGGAAGCCGACGCCCATCTGTTCTCCCCAGACTGGCCGCGTGAACGACAGGGCAAGGTCACCGCGCCGCAGAAGTGTGCCCGCTGCCCTCCCCGCTGGGCTTGACCCAGACCTGCTGGCTGACTCCAGCAAAGACCGACCTTCGAGGGGACTTGGTCAGCTGGATCCTGCTAATGAAGCTGGGAGGCCTGGCAGTTGGGAACAACTGTCCACTCTAGTCTGTGGGGTTCACCAATCCTCCCAGGCCAGGACTTGGGCCACATCAGCAGGTGACACTTCCCTGCCCTCTTCATCTGAAAGGGACAGTGAGTCTTTGGGACTGTCCCCTGCCACCCCAGGGACAGTCAGGGTCTTGGGCTTTGGAATGACTGGGACTGAGCCAGCCTGTCTAGAAGGTCCCAGAATTTCCTAGGAGAGATGCAGCACTCTATTGGGACTCCACGGTAGCTCAGCTGAGAATATCCCGTTGTGTCCTGCAGCTGCCCCAGGGCGGGGCTGTGTGTCTGTGAACGGTTTGGTCCTCGGCCCCCTAGGCTGCTGCCTTGCCCAGGCTACACAAGCCAATGGTGTCCCAGGGCACTGTGCCATGGGGAGGCCCAGTGCTTGCCTGGGCTTCCAGGACGAGCCCCTTCTCCTCCCCCATCAGCAGGTCCCTGTCCCCAAGGCACTCAGATGGAGCAAACCTAAGGCATGTGCACTGGCTGCTTGTCTGGGTATCTCACCTCCCCTATAGCTGACATTGAGAATTTTTATCAAAACCAGAGCTGGGGAGAAGGGTGGGGGTCCTGCTGGAGACCGCAGTGGGCAGGGTGCGCCCGCTCAGAGCCCATCGGCAGGTCTTCAGCCTGCAGCAGGACCCGGTCAGAGCAATCTGCAGCGCGTTAGGTTTGATTGACTGTGCCTCCTGCCACAACCGGAGAAAAGCGAGGGGGATTCCACAAGTCTGCACAATCCATCGTGCTGCCGACCCACCGGAGAACACGCTTCCCCATACATAGCCTGGTGAGTGGCAGCTCTGGTCATCAACATGAGAAAGGGCAGAGGGGAGAGGAGAGAGGGGGAATGTCATTTTAAGCTAGGAGGACTCAAGGACAAAATCAGCACCTTGTGGTAAAGCCAGAGAAGGACAACACAGCAGCACCACAGTCCCCACGGGAAGCAGCTCCCTACGAGCTCCTTCCTTCTTCCCGAGACTAGACGGCGCTGCCATGCCAGACCCCCTGCATGGCTGGCTGGAACCCCGGGGGCCGCCATGCTGCCAGACCCGCGTAAACGAGCAAACCGAGGCACAGGGCCAGGCTGCAGTCAGGACGGGACCTCCGTGCATGTGCTCAGGTGACAACCCGAGTCTGACACTTAGAGGCTTGGGGGACCCTAGTACCATTCTCATTTTATATATGAGGAAACTGAGACCCAGGGAGAGGGTTGCACAGCCTAAAGCCATGAGGTCAGACTCCTTGGGGACGGGCACTGGCAGACGGTGGTGGTGGAGATCAGGGGTTTTGAGGTCAGACAGGCCTGGGCTGGAGGGCTCCCATTTCACTCATTCATTCATTCATTCATTCACTCCATCGCTCACTTGACATACATCTCCTGAGGGCCTCTGCTCAGAGGTCCCCTCCTCAGGAGGCCTTTCCAGACCATTCAATAGCAGCCCTTTGGGGTGCAGCCCCTGCACCCCCCCCCCAAGCATCACCACTGGTCCTTATATATAAGGTCTACCGGAAAGTTCTGTCCGTTTTTGGAATAAAACAAAATACAAATTTTTCTTACCGTCAATAAACTTTATTAAATAATATATTTCCACACCAATCCTATCTTCTGAATATGGTCCGAAATGGTTTGCTGAGCTGAATTAAGCCTTTCTGCGATCTCCGATGTTGTCAGAAAAGGATCTTGCTCCAACATGGTCTTAACAACATCATCATCGATCAAAGATGGTCGCCCAGAATGTGGCTTATCAGAAAGGTTGAAATCACCTGTTTTGAATTTTTCAAACCATCTTCTGCATGTCCTATCAGAAACTGTACCTTCACCAAACACTTTCAATAAATTTCTACATGCTTCTGTAGCATTTCTTCCTTGTTGAAATTCGCATAAAATACAGTGGCGTAAATGAACTTTATCAGTAGCCACGGGTACACTATCGCTTCACACAAAGTTGATACACTAACGTGAATCAACTTTGTTTTAGTTAATTTGCTACGTCAGTATGTATACATTAAGTGATAAAAATAGAGAGGCACACACGCGCCAAATAAACATGTGCTTACGTGTCGAAACTTGTTGTGATAGAAACGAACAGAACTTTCCGGTAGACCTTATACATATGTCGATTTCTTTCTTTCCCACCTAGCCCTTCTACAAGAAATATACGTTCCACAAGAGGAAACGTTTGGCTTACTTGTTCGCTGCTGTATCCCTCGTACCCAGAACAGAAGGCGGACAGTGCCCAGCTCATGTCACACAGCTGTCAGAGCCAAGGTGTCCCCACTCCTGTGCTCTCTCCGTGTTTTTAAGGGGGGCGGTGGCATCAGTACCACTTGGAACAACCCTGCCTCCCCACCGGACTTCCACACCTGAAGTCCCTGTGCCAGCGAAGGTCAGCTTTCAGACCAGCACGTGGGAGTCTGACCGATGACCCCAGA
Source organism: Saccopteryx leptura (assembly GCF_036850995.1). Taxonomy (NCBI): domain Eukaryota; kingdom Metazoa; phylum Chordata; class Mammalia; order Chiroptera; family Emballonuridae; genus Saccopteryx; species Saccopteryx leptura. Next base: position 69,966,897 of record NC_089513.1, read on the forward strand.
GCATGGCCAGACAGGCACCAAGATCAGGGAGACAGGGAGGGCAGAGTCCTCACTGGCCTTTCTTTTGCAGGTTGGGGAGCCAGCCAGACCCAGGTATCAGGAGGCCGGCGAGATGCTGGGTGGGCCTGACCTACCCCCAACCAGCTGTGCAAACTGGCCCCAAGGCCCTGACCTCTCAGGGTCTCAGTTTCTCTGTGTGTAAAATGGGTTGGTCTGGATGACTTCTGAGGCCCCTTCCACTCTGCGTATACCCGGGGACTGCCCCTCGTGCACGTGGGAGCGAGGGAGGCCTGACAGCCCCAGGCTCTAGCCGCCGCAGGTGTTTGCGCCCGTCTGTCGCGGCACCCTCTCGAGTTGAGAGCTGTTGGGGTGTCATGGGGACACTTTGACAGCCAGCCCAGCTGTGCTGAAATTATCCCCTAGGAGTAGCTGGGTGGGTTGTGAAGTCGCTTTGGTGAGCAGCACGGGAGACCCAGTTCCACGGCATTCTCGCAGGATAAAGAGCCTCCATTACTTAAAGCAGGCTGCAGAGGGGGTCGGGGATCCAGGCCACCTTGTGCCAGGTCTGTTGCCTAGCAACCGGAACAGCTTCCAGCTCAGAATAGCATGCGTGAGAGAGGCAGGACTGAGCCACTGAACTGTGCATCTTCCTAAAGGGAGAAGAAAAGATCCCCAACGAGGAGGCAGAGGGGTAAAACATCTCCTGCCCGGGGGCTGAGGGCCCCACAACCCTTCTCAAGCGCAGCACGGAGCAATGGCCGCAGGGGTGCGGGAGGCTGCTCACCCCAGCCCGGCACCGAGCTAGAGCCCCTCCAGCCCACAGCAGCCAGGGGCCCTGCTGGAACACGCAGTCTGAGCACCCGTGTCTCTTCCTTGGGAATGCTATACCATATAACTCTAGAGAATTGCTTATTTTCCAAGCCAGACACCACCACCACCCCCCGGGAGCTGAGTGGACAAGCCACCATCTTCAGGAAAGCGGGCAGCTACAGTCCCCACAGTGCCCTGCTTCTCCCAGGGTCTCCCACTCTGGAAAGAGGGCTACCCAGACCCCCAGGCCCTAAAGCCAAGGTCCAGTTCAAGACTAAGCCACAGTGAGAGCAAGCAAGGTTGGGTCCGTCTCCCAGACAACTTGACAGCTTCCCGGTTTCCGTTGACACGCGGTTTGGGCCCCAACAGCTCTCCTAATGACCTCAGAGCCTCTGGGCTTCCACTGAGCCCAAAGCCTGGCCACTGTTATCAGAGACACAAACTGTCCTCCAAATGATTTTTCATTGTTTTATTGATACCTCTGGCAGTCACCTGGGGCAAACGGCTCCTGACAGGCCCTGGGCCTCGACCTGGTGGCTGCTGTCCTTGGGTTCTCTCGCCTAGGACACACAGGCAGGGCCCTCACACCGTTCTTGACTTTGCACTCCTGTGGCCACCATCTAGAAGTCAGAGTCCGGGGACGTGTTCAGGTCGGCCCAGACCTGCCTTCTGTGAGACGCCTGCAGCAGGCGCCCAGCTCGCTTTCCTTCCAGACCTTCGGAGGCAGTTTCCTGAAATACCACGTTGCCTGGCTCCCACTTGCTGTGGCGTTTACAGCCCCCCACACACACTGACCCCCTCCATCTCCTGGCCCCGCCCACCCCACACCCTCTGCAGGGACCCCTCCCATGCTCTGCCTGCTGAAGCTCCAGTCATGGTCCCCCCGTCTGGCCTCCAGGACACTGTCTGCGATTCTCTAAGTGAGAATGGATGTCCTTTCTCTCCCCCCTCTCAGCCCGCTGCTTGGAACATTCCTTCACACTTCTACCATCTGGCTTTCTAGTACAGCCGCTTGTTTACATGGCTGATTCCTTTTCTAAGCGCCATGCCCGGCACACACAGAACGGAACGTGGTACTTACGGACATCCCAGGGTCCCTGCCTGCCCACCCTCCAAGAACAACCTGCTTTCCATGCTGAGATCCTACCCGCTGGCTGCGCCTTTGAAACAGAGAGGCTGGCCCAGAAAGCTCAAAGATCTGAGTTCGACCTACCAGGAGGTCCGCACACCCAGCTGGGAGGGGGACTCTAATGGGTTGCAGTCCTGCAGCACATGTGGGGAGGGGGAACCCCAGGACTGGGAAGCCAGCTTTCCATTCCTTATTCATCTGTGAAACAGGGAACAGGGCCTACCTGCCAACTGTATCTGGTTACCACATGGACAGAAGGAGAGAGACAGCGAAAAGCTGACTGAGAAGCCAAATACACAGAACAGTCATCGCTGAGCCCATTTCACAGACGTGCGGGGTGTGACACCACCCTTGCTTCCACAGGCAAACCCTGGTGCGTTACTATATTACATGTGCTCAATAAATCTGGTATGAATGACCTGAATGAGGGAATCCGGGAACTGATGCCTGAGCTCCCCAGATTTTCTAGTCTGATATTATTTGCACCTTTAACCGACATCCCCCCCCCCCCCACCGCCATTTTCTGCTGCGATATTCTGATCCCAAGAACGTCGGATAATCATGGATGTTCCAAGCGGCAGTTCAAAGCTAAGGTACATGAAGAGGTCTGGCCACGGCTCAGTGACTTTTTGCTTCTTAGAAAGGAGCCACAATTTTGCCCTCCGCTTTCTCCGCTTTGTAGACAACATCCATCCTGTCCTCGGAAAAATAAACCTCGGACGGGCACAGTCTTGGCCCAGCGCATTCCCGGGGGCTGGTGGGACCGTGCCAAACGACAGCTCGGGCGAAGGAGCGGCGGAGCCTTCCGCAGCCCGTCACATTTTCCAAGCGTGTTCTCTGCACTCGGTATTTTGTTTTTTTTTTCGTCAAGGGGGAAGGGAAGCAAGAAAATGGGCAGATGGTCGGGGGCAGGAGCTGGCACTGGAAAATGTGGGCAGGGCCCGTGCCAACCAAAGCTTTTGGTTCAGTTTTTACCAGTTCACGGTGGAAATGCATGCCCAGGGGGGATGTAGGAAGACCAGCCTCGGGTCTGTCCCATAGATGGCATTAACAAGCACCAGAATTTCGGTGCTGAGGTTGGAACGTCTGACTGCAGGGCGGGTGGAGTAATAATAACAATGACAACCAAGCACACAGGCCATCCACCTCGAGGGCTGACGCTGTAAGAGCCATTGTGTGGAGCAGCCATGGTCTCCTGTAACCCACCAGGAACGTATGGGGTTGCTAACACTATAATACCCACTGGACAAGTGAAGAAGTCGAGGCTCAGAGGCATCAGTGACCTATATTTCATTGAACCAAAGGCACCTCGCTGCTGGCACGCTCTTGAACGGACCCGAAAGGGTCAATGGAAGGTTTTTTCCCAACTAAGTCACCACTGCCTCCTCAACCAACAGCCGATGGAGACGATGTGTGGAAATATGCCTCTTGGGACTGATGAAATCAGGCACACGGTCAGGAAGTGGAGGCCCTGGGTCCCCACCAACTGCCTGACTCCGGAACCACAACTCTGTCACAGAAAGGACGCGGGTTTTGCACCTGGGGGACCCTGGGTTTGAGTCCGGGGGCCCATTACTGGCTGTGAGTCTCTGGGGAAGGACACAGTCTCTCCCGGGTTCAGCTTCTGGACCTGAAATGATCGGGATGAGGCTCTGACCTCACGGGGCTGCACGAGCACAAAATGAGATGACGCAGAGGACACGCCATGAGCCGGGGCCAGGTTCGTGCGAGAACATGGGGTCAACGGGCTCAGACGGGAACAGAGGCGCATCCGCCCGCTGTCCCGCCATGTCCTGGAACTGACGGGGAACAGCACGCAGGTGCGGGGGCTGGCAGAGGACGCACGAGCTCGGCGCTCCGCCTGACCTCCCGCTTTCCGCTGGGACTGCAGGAGAATGGAGCCCCGAGACTCCTGTGAAGGAAAGATTCTGCTGAAATATAAATATGGGATTCTAAAAATCCCTCTTCTATACTCCCCTCCCCCCTCCTCCTCCTTCCTTTCCTTCAACAAATATTTACTGAGCACTAACTCCAGGCCCTTGTAGAGCAGAGAACAGAGCAAACAATGTTTCAGCCCTGTAGGATTCATATTCTAGTGCAGAGGAACAAATAAATCAGCCAAACACATAATTAATTATGTATAGGCATACATTCTATCTTTAATGTATACAAAGATATCAAATAAATATATAAAAGAGAGTAGGAGGAGATGGCATGAAGCAGGGATGCTACAATATAAAGGGGGGTTAAGAAAGCAACTCTGAATAAGGCCCGATAGAGTAAGAGAATGAGCCATGTGGACATCCTGGGAAAGTATTCAGGGCAGAGCAAACGGGAAGTGCAAAGGCCCTGAGGCAGGACCAAGCATGCTTGATGAGTACAAGGACCCAAAAGAAAGGCCCCATGCCTACAGCATCCTGGGCAAGGGAAAGGCGGGAAGTGCTGAGACAGGAGGAGAGCTAGACTCCGAGCAGGCAGAACTCGTAGGCCTGGCACGTACTTTGGGTTTCCTTTCAAGGCTAACAGGAAGCTGTTGGCAGTTTTTGAGCAGGGGAATAATGTGACTCGTCTGTTTTAAAAGGGATCGCTCCAGTATAAATGAAGAAACAGGGAAGGTAGGTAAGAGATGATGGTGACTCGCCAGGATGTGAGATGAGGTTTGGGTTTTAAACAGAGAGGTAAACAGATGACTCCGAGGTGCTGAAGGGCACAGCCCAGGCAAGCAGACTGTCCCAATTCAGAAATCAAAAAAACATTTTTTTTTTTTTAAATCAGAAGTGAAATTAAAAAGTCCAGGAGCAACAAGTGAAGGCCTCATTCCCTTCTCCCCTCATTCACAGGAGGCCCTGGGTGGTGACATGGGGTCCTCACAGCATCTGCTCAAAACCTCTGACCTGGATTTCCCGGAAGCCACTATTTCCTCTTGTCTCAGAGAGAGACAGAGGGAACCCAGGGTGTCCAATTACCTGAGTTACCCACCGACTGCTGAAGAGCACTTGAAGGAATAGTGATCAGGAACCCTTAATTATAGTCCCAACGTGGTGTCTCTTTCCTGAGAACCAGAAACGTCTGTTGCCTGGGCAGAAAAGCACTCACTCCTGTCAGGAATACGTCACAGAACACAGAGAAGGAAGCAAGCATGTTTGAAGACCTACAACGCTTACATATGTGATCTGTTCACACAAGAACTTGGAATAAAATATGATGCTCATTTTACAAACAAAGAAACCTAGGCCAAGGCAGGGTAAATACCACTTACAAGATTACCTGGCCGGCCTGACCAGGCAGTGGCGCAGTGGATACAGCGTCAGACTGGGATGCGGAGGACCCAGGTTCGAGACCCTGAGGTTGCCAGTTTGAGGGTGGGCTCATCTGGTTTGAGCAAAGCTCACCAGCTTGGACCCAAGGTCGCTTGCTCGAGCAAGGGGTTACTCGGTCTGCTGAAGGCCCGCGGTCAAGGCACATATGAGAAAGCAGTCAATGAACAACTAAGGTGTCACAACGAAAAACTATTGATTGATGCTTCTCATCTCTCTCCATTCCTGTCTGTCTGTCCCTATCTATCCCTCTCTCTGACTCTCTCTCTCTGTCCCTGTAAAAAACTAAATAAATAAATAAAAATTACCCAGCCGTGAAGTAGAAGAAAGGATATTTGAACCGTGGTCTCCCAAACTCTACCCACCGCATTCTTTCCAACACACCAGTGCTTTCCAAGCCTCTGCATGTCTGACCCACAGAGACAAGCACACTGGTATGGCACACTGGGGCACATAGAGGGGCTCTACCACCCAAGGCTGCTCCAGGCTATTCCAAGGGATGAGGGCATCCTGATTGCTGGGCCACATGCCACCCAGCTGTGACACTGGTGAGGAAGTTCCCTAACATACCATGCTGCATGACCGAGCAATAGGCTTGCGTCTCCTTCAGCGAGTCAACAGCGGGGGCAAGTCCAGCTACCGCCATTTCTCCCCGAAGTCGGGAGCCGCCTCACCTGGCCACGTTCTTTACAAAAGCCAACGATGTCATTCAAATTGGGGGACTGGTCGAGGAGATTTCTTCCAGCTGTTCTAAAGGAGTCCCCTGATTACCAGCAGGCAAGTTGTCCCGCTGGTGTGCCAGGACCGTGGACAGCGCCCACCAGGCCAATCTGGGAGCCAGGGCTGGGCCACCCAGCACAGAGCCCACTCTCTGTCTTTTAAACACACAGCGGGGGTGGGAGGAGGAGGTCCATGTCCTCACTGAATACTCACCTGGGAACACCTGAGGAAGCCACTCCACCTGTTCACATCTCTTGAAAGGTAGCATTATCAAATAGCACTCCCCACCTGGAGTGGGATTTTAAACCACAGGAGCCCAGAAGTCTTATAATTAAAGAGAAGATGCAACCAGCAGGAGTCTGGGGTGTGGACCAATAAATCCTATTTGCAACTGAAACAGGTGGCAAATTAGTAGTGCACAGAACTCAGCAGAAAGTCTAATTAAACCAGTAGTTAGAAATAAGGGAATACAACAAGAGACAACTCGTTATCTTCAAATGAGCCCTGAGTCAGTTCTGGACGGCCCAGCGGCAGCGTGGTGGGACCAAGGTAGCTGGTGAGACGACCCCAGGCCTGGGGACTGGGGCCTCGTTCCCTCTGGCCCTGCGCTTGCCCCACGAGGCCACAGAGCAAACAGGGCCTTAAGTCTCACCTCCCAAGTTGGGGACTCAGGTCACCTGGGACTCACCTGACCCAGGATCATTCTCTAACGAATATACCTCTTTCTGAACGTGAGAATAATGTAGTCCAGTCATCCCGAGCTTCTGTTCCCACATGGGAGCTTTCTGTACACGGTGCCTATCTAAATATGATTTTTTAAAGATTTTACTTATTGATTTTACAGAGAGAGGAGCTGGGGGGAGCGAGAAGTATCAACTCACAGTTGTTTCACTTTAGTTGTTCATTGATTGCTTGTCTTATGTGCCTTGACCGGGCAAGCTCAGGGTTTCCAACTGGCGACCTCAGCGTTCCAGGTCGACGCTTTACCCACGGTGTCGCCACAGGTCAGGCCCTAATTATATTTTTACCAGTGGATGGATGAACTGGATTCATCCATGCATAAACAATGTTTTAATTTTTTATAGTATTCATCCTGGGCGGGAGCGATGATGCAAAGATTGCATCTTCACAAAATGGCTGCCTGTGGAGCAAGGTGTCTGCAGAGGCCTCTTGAGTCCTCAGGGGCGGGGGAGCACAGATGCTTTCATCCCCTTTCCCACCCTCACTTACAGGCACGTCCCACTGAGATCCAGGATGGCTGGAGGTGCCAGGCAGGCTAGGACAGTGTGGGCCCGTTCCCCGGGGCGGGTGATTGCTCAGAGAGAGAAGAGATGGAGACACAGAAAGAAGCAAATGCCACGTTTCCCAGAACTGCCCTGGACACAAGTGGCCGAGCCCCCAAGGTGAGGAGGGTGGGCCCCCCAGGGGACAAGACCGGGAAGCCAGCAGCATCCCTCCGAGCGGCCCACGCTGGCCGCTGCTGTAAACCACCCCGGAGTACGCAGACAGCCGCATCTGGGTAAATGCCCCGGTAGTCGGCAAACAGTTACAAAGAACTTACAATGAAGACCTAGCATATCGTGGTCAAGAGCAGGAAGTTTGGAATCTGGCCGACCCGAGTTCCAATTCTCAGGTTGCCACTCACTACTTGGGTGACCTTGACCAAGTTATTGAACCTCTCTGAACCTCGAGTCTGCTGTCTGTAAAACTGCTGAGCACAATTATATGTCCCCTGGGATGGTAGTGAAGATTAAACAAGATGGTGAAGAAATAAAGCACTCAGCACAGTGCGGAAGCCTCAATAAAAATCCAGATATTATCGTTTGGATGCCAAGCCCGGCATCAGTTGTTGGAATCCAGAACTGCCCCCGCCCCTCCTAAAACCTCACGAAGTAGGCATTCCCCCACTGATCACTGGCCCACCTGAGTTTGGGAGAGAGCCCTGACACGGATCCACCCGTGCCACCGTGACCTCTGACAGCCCGGGACACCAGCGCAGGAGGCTGATGTAAGAGGACTTCGCAGGCCTGAGTAACAGTTCTCCCCCATCCCAGCGCCCCACGTGTGCAGCTGCGAGGACTTCCTGCAGTGCAGGCTGGGAGCTGGTGATAACTCAGACCTGGTTTGAGGCAAAAAAGCCCCAATTCATCTTTCCTTTAAAGTATTCTGCTGCTTATCTTAGAAGCTTTAAAGGGATTAATGATGACTTGTCCTTCTGCAGCAAACCTGACAGGAGAGAGGAATGGGGGGAGGGGAGCTGCCCAAGCAGGGGCCAGCTGCTCAGGACTCCTCTCCTCTCTGTCTCTAGCAGCCTTGGAATGTGCCAGACCCCATGGGAAAGGTGTTGATTTCCAGGGAGCATGAGTACCCACACACAGACACACACACACACACACACACACACACACACACACACACGTGCACACTTTCCAGGTGCAAGCTGGAGTCCCCTGGATTAGCATGGCTTTTCCTGCTGCATTGGGGACGCCCTTATTTCCTCCACTCTTTTGTTGTTGTTGTTGTTTGTATTTTTCTGAAGTTGGAAACAGGGAGGCAGTCAGAGAGACTCCCGCATGCACCCGATCGGGATCCACCCGGCATGCCCACCAGGGGGCGATGCTCTGCCCGTCTGGGTCATCACTCTGTTGCAACCAGGGCCATTCTAGCGCCTGAGGCAGAGGCCATAGAGCCATCCTCAGCGCCTGGGCCATCTTTGCTCCAATGGAGCCTTGGCTGTGGAAGGGGAAGAGAGAGACAGAGAAGAAGGAGAGGGGGAGGGGTGGAGAAGCAGATGGGCGCTTCTCCTGTGTGCCCTGGCCGGGAATCGAACCCGGGACTCCTGCACGCCAGGCCGACGCTCTACCACTGAGCCAACCGGCCAGGGCCTCCTCCACTCTTGATGTAAACACATCTTAGCTCAGCACCAAGTCTGGACACATTATGTGGGGGGGGGGGGAGCCGGGGCCCAGGATCCTTCAGGGGACAGACTCCTTTCCTCTCCTGGACGGCTGTCTTGCAGCTTCCAACTCCACCACAGGGAGGACAGGTGGGGAAGAGGACAGCAGGATCTGATCGTAGGGCAGGGATGCCTTGACGTCCACCCAGCAGGCGCCATAACTTAGGACCAAGTCACAGTCATGAACATGCTTCAGGAGTCAAGGTCTGTGCTGAAGGCTCACCCTGGAGCCATCGCAGACAGCCCAGGGCACCCAACGAACCCAGCATAAGCCTGCTCGCCCCTCCCCCACAGCCCTGCTCTAACTCAGGCTTCCCCACTGAGGGTCTCCTGGGGAGAACTGAGGGTTGGAACTAGGTCAGTTTGCAGCTGAATTACAGGTCCTTCTCAACCACGTGTGAAGCCCTGTCACTTTCTTTTGTCTCCAACCCCCTCTCACACCACGGAGCAAGGGCAGGTAGAGAAAGAGCAGTCTGGTTAAGGTCCATAAAGAAAGAGGTGGGAAACTCACTTTATAGAGCATCTGCTGTGTGGCTCCACTCACAATGGGCTCAAAATAAGCCTGCGGCAAAGGCACCATAAGCATTCCTGTTTTTCATCTGAGAAACCAAGGCTCCAGAGGTAAAGTGACTTGTCCAAGGTCACCCTGCACTGGCACATGACAGAGTACTGGGTCATTCTGACCACAATCACAGATCCTTCCCCAAAACCTCTCCTTCACCTACCCACCCACAACCTGGCCCTGTGGGCCTTGCCTGAGGGTCAAAGCTCTGGGACCCTGGCCCAGGAGCCAGGCAGCCTGAGTTCTGCTTATCTCCCTTTGAGGACTTGCCCACCTCTGGTCAGTGGCCCCCAAACACTGAGAGTTCTGACCATTCCGGCTCACAAGTCCTGGTACCAAACTCCACTCAATTCACAAGCAGCTGACACAACTCTGCGTGTGACTCAAGGCCAAACAAACTCACTCCAATCAGAGCCGGTGGGCACGATTTGCCTTCTGCACTGAGTCACCTCCAGGCTGAGCTACAGGGATTCGCTGACAGTCACCACCTCCTCAGCCACACAGCTGCTCTACTTGAGAAAAAGCCAGCTGAGGAGCTGGAACCTCCGATGGTCCCCACGGGTGGGCCATGGCCAAGGACAATCAGGTGTGACCTCAAAGCCCTTCCTGCCCAAGCAATGGGTCCCCCTCACCAGACCATGGGATAATGTAAGCACAGCACCATACACAAGAAGCCCCGGCTGTTAACCTCCACACAGTCTGACTTTGCTCTCCAGATGTCCATCAGTAAGTCCTGTACAGCCTAACAGATCTAACTGAAGTTTTGATTGAATTTTTGGGGCCCTTGCAGGATCTTCACAGTTTCTGGAAGTTCCTGATAACAAGGGCAGTGCCCTCAAAGGAATCTTCCCCACTCCCCAACCCACTCCCTCCTGCCTCGTGTTCACAGCTGATTTGCCCTAAAGATAGCTCCAGTTAGAAACTTCCTAACCCAAAGAATTCATTAAAATATTTCTCAAAGGAAAGAGGAGTGGGATCAAATTGGATTAAAAACAAACAAACAAATATTCCTCTCGACAGCGATTGGGTCCTGTAAGGTGACTCTCGGGATTACGGAACACTTGGAGCCCTGACAGCGCTGTTCGGGCTTTAAAAGGAAACATCAGACTTCCTTTCCCAGCGGCCGCACCCGAGTACCGCGAACACTGCATGACAGCCGAGCCCGGGGCGCACAGGTATAAATGTGGCAGAGGCCTCTCTGCCGAGACGGCGCCCCCATCTCCGCCATTCCGCTCTCAGATGCGCTTCCCTCCAGGGAGGATGGGCTTCCCGCTAGCTCCGAACTCCGAGAGGGCCAGCCCCAGGACTGGGAATTAAATATTCATCTTGGGCGTGAGCGCTCGCTTTTCCTGCCAATGATATTATCAAGGTCACGGGCCTAGAGCCCAGCGGGGCTGGGGTCTCCAGCCGCACAGGAGCCTCCCTGCGGGCGGGAACTGCGCCCTGGGCGCGCGGCTCCTGGCAGTGAGACCCGCCGGACCTCCTCCCCAGGTCTCCGCGGGCGCTTGCCTTTGCAGCTCTGCCCCATTACCTCCGAGTTCTTGGGACCACCTGAGCCCCGGAAGCTGGCGTCGGGTGTCCAACCCGTGAGCAGGGCGCTGGGCACCCCGGAGCTCCGTCGCCAGGCAACGGAGGCTGAAGAGGAAGGGAGAGCCCGGGCCCGCGCAGAGCCGGGCGGATACCGGGGCAGCGCCGCCTCGTACCCCGTTTCTTAGGCCTTTCTGACTAGGGCGGGGCCAGCCAGCTAAAGTTGCGGTGGCTGACCCGGTCAAGCCAGGCAGGGCGCGGCCCGCGACTCACCTGTCCCGCGTGGACCGCTGCGTGGACTCGGAGCGGAGCAGCTGCGGACCCCGACGGGTGGCGGGCGCACAGCCCCTCCCACTGGCAGCCCGAGTCTGGCGGCGTCGGGCACCGGCCGGGGCTGGGAGGGGACCCGGAGCCGCGCGCCTACGACCCTGCTGGCTTCTTGCTCCTTCCCTTGCCGCCAGTCGCGGTCCAGCTCCCGCCCGCGGCGTTCTCAGTCCTCTGGAGAGCGGCCCGGGGACCCGGTCCCGCGGCGGAGGGAGCGCGCAGGGCTGCGGAAGCCCCGGTCGTGTGCCGCCCTCCCTGCACCCCGGTCACGCCGGCTCTGCGGAGCGGAACGGAGCTGGGCGGAGCGCGCCGCGCACTGTTCCCTCGCTTTCCGAAAGGCCACCCTGGCGGCGGGGCGCCGTGACGCAGGCTTGACTCACGCGCGGGCCCGCGTCAATGCGAGGCTTTGGGGCCGCGAGCAGGATTCTGATAGCCGACGCAGGCGGAGGGGGTGGGCAAGAGGAGGGACGGGGCTGTCCCGGCAGCAGCCCCTTGGGGCCCCTTGCCACGGGACCAGGACCCTGGACAGAAGTCACCAGGGCTTCTTCCCTCAGAGAGGAATGGGACCTCAATGACCCAGGCCCTCTTGAGTCCTGGGCTTCCTTTCTTCACCTTTTCAGGCTCGTCCTTTTCAGCCCCCCTCATGACTCCGTCCCACCCAAAGTGGCCGTTCCCCCTGCGCTAGCAACTAGCACCTTCATGCCTTGGCTCCCTTTCTTCTCCTCACTTGGAATGCCCTTCCTGCTCCACGGTCTTTCCAGCCCACCATCCAGCAGGACCATTCATTCCCCGTGCATTTCAGCTCCTCAACACATCACTCATCTATTGAGCTCCTACTGTACACCTGGGCTGCAGGGGTTGAGGTCACGGAGATAACGGTAGGGCACCCCTGCCAGAGGCAGAGTGGGGCTCATCCACATAGTCACAATACAAGACAGGAGGCTCGATGACCCTAGGAGACAGGGAGAGTGGGGGACAGCGAAGGGAGAGGGCACTTCTGACTGGGTCTGGGCAGACCTTATGATGGAGGTGAGACAGGATCCTGGCCTCAGAGGGTGGACAGGACTTCAGCAGACAGAAGGGGAGAAGGGTGACCCCTGTGGAGGGGTCAGCATAACAAGAGAAAAGAGCAGAGATGCAAGAGGGCGGAGGCACACAGGGGGGTGGCTGCTCGAGCTGGAGCAGGGCGGGTGAAGGTAGGGAGGTAGGAGCCATGCTCCCGGGCATAGCGGGCTGTGTGGGGAGTCTGGAATGAATGATCTCTGCTCTAGCGGACATTCAGGGAACCCTGGCATTAGAGACAGGTGTTTGGGAAGGGTGGGTGGTAGAGGCTGTCCCAATAGTCCCACTGAAAGGCAGTAGAATCATTGTCATGAACTCTAAAGGCTCTGAGATTTTACCCTTGCAATCTAACAAGTTAGCCTGCCACAATTTCATGGATGCTAGGAGAAGACACGAGACTCCTGGGCCAGAGACAAAGGACTTTATTACTCAAGGCACAGTAGGCATTACTTGAGCTTCACAGTCAAATCAGCTACCTTCACCCCCAGTCCATGGGAGGAACATGGGGTTGTGCCCAGGTGATACTGCGCATGCTGGGAGCTCCAAACTTAGGAAACCCCAATCTTTTATAATGGGCTGCAGGCAAACCCGCCCAGCCTTTGCCCTGAGTATTGTTACACTTACTATCATTATTATATGAACAGCAGACAAATCTGTCTTCCGCTGGGGAGACGCTATCTCCAACTTCCAAAGCCGTTTGCTGTGCAAGCATCCTCAAAAAAGATAGTCTAGAACAAAAAGTGATCAGTGCCCCTTCTTTTAGAAGCACAAATACGTGCGCATCCTTCTCGAGTTTGCAGTGCTGCCCCCATCTTGAACGTGCCCTACAAGGCCCCTCCTCACCCCTCCCCTCATCTCACACCCTCTCCCCGTGGCCTTCCCCGCAGCCCATTACCCACACCGACCTTCTCTCAGCTCTCCGACTCGCCCACTCCTTCCTGACTCAGCCTCCAGCCCGTGTGCCCTTTCTGTTGGGAAGCCGCTAGGCTCCCCTTCTCCTCCTCCCTCGGTCCCTGCCCGCTCACCCACAGAGTTCACCTCGAACCCTGGTCTTCACATCTCTCCTGACCACGGACAGGAATTCAGTCAGCCTGCCAGGCAGACATTTCTTCTCCTTAGTAGCTTCTGTCGCTGTTGTGGTTAGGTATGTAATGGCCTGACAGGCTAGTGCGTGACTGTCACCACGGCTGATGTGAACGTTCCACAAGGCAGAGACCATCTTCAAAACAGAACGGACTCTCCGTAAAGGTCTGCTGAAAGAATAGATAAAGCATGGTTAGAGGCCCTGGCCGGTTGGCTCAGCGGTAGAGCGTCGGCCTGGCGTGCGGGGGACCCGGGTTCGATTCCCGGCCAGGGGACATAGGAGAAGCGCCCATTTGCTTCTCCACCTCCCTCCTCCTTCCTCTCTGTCTCTCTCTTCCCCTCCCACAGCCGAGGCTCCATTGGAGCAAAGATGGCCCAGGCGCTGGGGATGGCTCCTTGGCCTCTGCCCCAGGCGCTAGAGTGGCTCTGGTCGTGGCAGAGCGACGACCCGGAGGGGCAGAGCATCACCCCCTGGTGGGCAGAGCGTCGCCCCTGGTGGGCGTGCCGGGTGGATCCCGGTCGGGCACATGCGGGAGTCTGTCTGACTGTCTCTCCCCGTTTCCAGCTTCAGAAAAATACAAAAAAAAAAAACAAAAAACAAAAAAAAACCATGGTTAGAAATAGGGGTATCAAGTCTGGGAAAGAGGGCTGCAGAGGCAGACTTGGGACTATAAACATAAAGGGGACAGTGAAGCAGAGCAGGAGAGAGCCCTCCAGGGAGGGCAGAGAAGGTGGTCAAGAGGACCAAGCTTGTGGGAGCACTTACAGGTATTGATCGACTTATGACCTATGCAATTTACGACCATTCAACTTTACAACCACAATCGCTAGCCACGACTGCTCCGCGTCTGGCAGCGCAAGTGTTGCCCAGTTGGGCGTACGACAGTGCGGACCAGCTTCCGGCAGCACTACCATCTCCACGTGCACCATTTCAGCTGTTATCCCAGACTCGGTACAGCAATTTGTGTTTTGTGTCTTGGATATTTTTCCTCAAACCCCTCCTAAGATGTCTACCAAGAGGAAATTGTCTCTGTCTACACCTCAGCCTGCCAACAAGGAAAGAAAGGCCATCGATCTGGACACGAAAATGAAGGTAATTGAGCAGTACGAAGGAGGAAAAAGAAAGTGAACGTGATCACATGTGATATGAAGTTATCACACTCGACTGTGTCGACGATTTTGAAAGACTAAGAAAGAATTCGTGAAGCTCTGAAAGATTCTGCACCCATGCAATCAACAGTTATAACAAAGCAACGAAGCTGGCCCATCCACGAAATAGAGAAATTGCTATATATTTGGATGGAAGATCATATTAAAAAACGGACACCATTAAGTCTTTTTACTGTGCAGATGAAGGTGAGAAGTCTATTTCCGACTCTGAAGGAGCATGCTGGAGAAGATCACAGTCAAGAATTTGTAGCAAGCACTGGCTGGTTCCAGAGATTCAAGAAGAGATTCCAAATGCATAGTGTTCGAGTGACTGGAGAAGCAGCGAGTGCGGATGAGGAAGGAGCACATAAGATTGTTGATAGTCTGGATGAATTAATTACAGATGAGGGATATCTAGAAGAACAGATTTTCAATGTTGATGAAACTGGATTATTTTGGAAACGGATGCCAGCACGCTCTTATATTCACAAAGAGGCCAAAAGCATGCCGGGATTTAAAGCATTTAAGGATAGGCTAACTCTGCTGCTTGGCGGGAACATCGCAGGGTTTAAGCTGAAGCCATTCTTAATTTATCGCTCAGACAACCCCCGTGCGTTCAAGAATGTTAACAAGCACACACTGCCCGTCTACATTCGTCCTCAACGTAAAGCATGGATGACACAAGGACTGTTTGAAGACTGGTTTATGAACTGTTTTATTCCTCAAGTTTGAGAATATTGTTTGGAGAAAGATATTCCTTTCAAGATTTTATTGCTACTCGATAATGCACCTGGATACCCGCCACATCTAGGCGATCTCCATCCAGATGTAAAATTTGTTTTTCTTCCACCAAACACGACTCCACTCATCCAGCCTATAGACCAAGGTTCAATTGCTACATTAAAGGCCAACTATCTCCGAACCACCTTCGCTCAAGCAATATCCGCTATAGATGCTGACTCAGAACTAACATTGCGAGATTTTTGGAAACACTACAACATTTTGATGTGTATCAAGAATATCGCTACCGCTTGGGAGGCTGTGACGACAAAGTGCATGAGTGGCATCTGGAAAAATCGCGCTATGTTAATGATTTTGACGGATTTGACAGTGAACATGAACTTGAAACAATTCAGGGGAATAAATAGTAAAACTCGCTAAACACCTTTCTTTGGAGTGTGAAATGGAAGATGTCAAAGAATCCGGAGAACTTACAAATGAAGAGCTAATCGAACTGGAAGGAGAAAGAGTGGTGGAAGAAGAAAGAAGAGAAGCAGAGAGGGAAGAGGAGAAGCCAGAAAGAAAGGTCACCACTAAGGGATTATCAGAAGCTCTATCTTTACTGAATAAACTTCTTATAGATTTCGAAGCAATGGACCCAAACATCGAATGATTTTTGGACAAAGATTGAATGGATGGCGCACAATGTGTTTTGTCCGTATCGTGAAATTTATAAAGAAAAAAAGAAACATACAATTCAGACAAAGCTCGCCATGTTTATGAAAAAACCAACTCCGGTAACCCCAACTGCTGCCTCAGATGACGACATCAATGATCCACAGCCAAGCACCAGCGGCCAATAAAATGTTTCGTACATGTTCATATATTTTGATATGTTTTGCAATTGGGAAAATGTTTCCTATGGTATTTTTTACACCTGTATTTTGTATTTTTGTATGCCCTTGTATTTTGTAATTTTGTATGTTTTGCAAATATTAAACCAGTTGTACCGGTTAATGCAGTGTTTTACTTAAACCTGATGAATGTAAAAATAAGAAACAAAATGGTGTAGAGATGATACAAATGGCATAAAATGAACAAAGAAAATTATGATATATAACAGTAATTAAAGAAAATTATGATAAAATATGACATAAAGATTTTTATAACATCATTTCACAGTACTGTACATATAGCCTACTCAACTTACGACCAAATCATGTTACGACCAGTCTGTCGGAACCAATCGTGGTCGTTAAGTCGAGCACTGGCTGTACTGTGGGAAGAACCAGAGCAGCCAGGAAAGGAGACAGAGAGGAAAAGTCAAGAGGTGAGAAGACAGTGCATGCCACAGGAGAACCGGAGACGTCTGAGAAGAGAAAGGCAGTCCATGGTCCAGATCTGCAGACAAGCTAAAGAGCAAGGCTGGAAGGTGTCCTTGATGACAGGCCCCATGGGGGGGGGGGCAGGACGCCGCACTGAAGGCCCTGAGATGGAAACAGGAAGTAAGGCTTCCACCGTGAAGTCTTCCTGAACCTTCCAGCTCTCAGTGACTGTCTCTCCGCTGAACATCTAGAACAATGATTCTTCCTTTTACCAGGCCTATAGAAATATAGTTCAATGAGGCATGACCAGGCAGTGGTGCAGTGGATAGAGTGTCGGACTGGGACCCGGAGGACCCAGGTTCGAAACCCCAAGGTCGCCAGCTTGAGCGCGGGCTCATCTGGCTTGAGCACGGGCTCACTGGCTTGAGCCCAAGATCGCTGGCTTGAGCAAGGGGTCACTCACTCTGCTGTACCTCCCTGGTCAAGGCACATATGAGAAAGCAATCAATGAAGAACTAAGGAGCTGCAATGAAGAATTGATGCTTCTCATCTCTCTCCCTTCCTGTCTGCTGTCCCTCTCTCTGACTCTCTCTCTGTCTCTGTCAAAAAAAAAAAAAAATATATATATATATATATATTTTAATGATATAGTGTAATGGTATGAGGTGTACTATTAGCCTCCCATCTTACTAATGGGGGAACTATGGGTTAGGGTGGTTAAATAATTTTTCCAAGTCATACAGTGAGGTCCATCCTGGTCCAAAGTCCTTGCTCTCAAACTTGACATTGAGGGCTACATTATGTAGGTCCCCCTTCCATTTTTCTGCGCCCTGCCTCTCAAATTAGAGAGTGACTGCTTAGAGGACAGGGACCTTTCCTGATCCTTTCTCTATGCCTCGTGTCCCCAGCACAGTGACTTATGCACAGTAGGGGCTCGGTCAGGGCTTACAGGCGGGGCAGCCTCTCAAACATGATGGGTCCGACACAGTGACCTCCTCCACTCTTCTCTCACCTAAGCTGAGTCTGTGTTTCTGTCTTAAATGCCCAGATGCTAAGCTACAACCTCTCCTTTGTTCTACATGGCACAATTATTAGTTTTTCCAGCATGGATATCTTTAACACCACCACCACCACCAATTCTTTGACCATTCTCTCCTCAAGAAGGGAAGCCTATGTCCCTTCCCTTTGAATTTGGGCTCTGTGACTTCTGGAATAAAAGATAATGCTTTGTCAGCCCCGGCCGGTTGGCTCAGCGGTAAAGCGTCGGCCTGGCGTGCGGGGGACCTAGGTTTGATTCCCGGCCAGGGCACATAGGAGAGGCGCCCATTTGCTTCTCCACCCCCACCCCCTCCTTCCTCTCTGTCTGTCTCTTCCCCTCCCGCAGCCAAGGCTCCATTGGAGCAAGGATGGCCCGGGCGCTGGGGATGGCTCCTTGGCCTCTGCCCCAGGCGCTAGAGTGGCTCTGGTCGCGGCAAAGCGACGCCCCGGAGGGGCAGAGCATCGCCCCCTGGTGGGCAGAGTGTCGCCCCTGGTGGGCGTGCCGGGTGGATCCCGGTAGGGTGCATGCGGGAGTCTGACTGTCTCTCCCCGTTTCCAGCTTCAGAAAAATACAAAAAAAAAAAAAAAAAAGAAAAAAAAGATAATGTTTTGTCTATTTCTAGACCCAGGACATAAGCAAATGGTAGCTTCCATGCATTCTTTCTCTGGATGCTTGCTCTGAGAACCTTACTACTACTCTGTGAGGAAGCCCATGCTGCCCGTCGAGAGGCCCATGTGGAGAGGAACTGAGAAACTGAGGCCCCCGCCACCAGCCCTGGATGAGCCCCTGACCGGAGGCCGGCCCCACCAGGCCAGCCTTGTGGATGAGCCATCTGGGAAGTGGGTCTTCAGTCCAGTGAGGTCTCCCCAGCTGACGTGGCACAGAGCAGAGATGAACTGCCCAGCGGAGTCCCTCCCAAATACCTCACCCGCAGACACCATGAGAGAGAGAGAGAAGTCACTAAGCTTTAGGGGGATTTGTGACCCAGCTATAAATAACCAGAACAGCCCTGTAACTGCTGCATAATTATGGAAGTAACAAGAAGGTCCCAGACCACGTGCCATGCTTACACCTTGGAGAACTCCCTCACCCCTGCGTTGGAAGCAGTAAATGGGCCTCTTCCCACAGCCATCGTAGGAACCCCACCTCCCAGACTAACCGTATTAGGTCAGCCAAAAGCCTGAGCGACCCTCACCCAATTAGGGTACCAAACCTAAAACGTGGCCGACAAGAAAGTTCCCACCCACGTGTGTTACAGTATAAAGGTAGCTTTAGAAGACATGCTGGGGCTTACTGTGGTTCCTGGAGATGGCTGTCCTGCTGTGGTCTGTGAGGACGAAGCCCTGGGGCTTACTGTGGTTCCTGGAGATGGCTGTCCTGCTGTGGTCTGTGAGGACGAAGCCAGTCCCATGTGTGCGTGTGAAATTTCACCTGAAGGAAGGGGCGATGCCAGGGTGACGCCCTGGGGACATGGACACTGGAAGTGGGAACCTGAGCTCTGAGTATCTCCAGGGCTGGCCCACACCCACGGCCCTTCTCATTCCTTACTGCCCTTCTGGCCCACGGCCACCATGCCTAATACACTGTGGGTGCTTTGCCATTGAAATGCTACTTGGCTGCATCATGTCACCAATCTGTTGGGGTGAGCAGAAGACACGGGTCATATCTGTCGTCCTGAGTCAGGAGATGGTGAGGTCTCAGCTCTGCAAGGCAGGATGAGCGAGCAGTGTGGTCCCCGCTGGGGCAGTGTGGCAGCGCAGGGCGTGAGCGCTCCTAAGCTGGGTCCTGGCAGTCATGGTCTCACCGCCTTAGCACCAGCTTGGATCCCTCAGGGCCGGAGTGTCCTTCTCTATGAAATGGGAATAATAATAGTGTCCACCTCACAGAGTGACAGAGTGTTGAGTAGTAAATGAAAATTTTCCACGGAACACATTTATAACAGCCAACCTGGCACACAGCGAGGACCTGAGACTTGCAAACTCTTGCTGCTGTGATGACGATGATGATGACGGTGGTGCTGGGGGTGACATAGTGAGGAGCTGGGCCAGTAGCTTGTAAGGGGGTGTTTAGGGCTAGAGCTCTTTGCCCTGGAGTTCTGTACAGAACGAACAGAACTTTGAGCCCAAGGAGGAAGCTTTGCTTTGCAAACCGGCCTATCCAGAAGGTGACCTGTCCGGACTCGAGCCACGTGGTAAGGAAGGAGCAGTAAGAGCTGAATGGGGTAGGGACTTCCCTGGGCACAGCCAGGACACAACAGGCAGCTGGTCCTCTCACCTGGCGCCAACCTTGGGGGATGGCAGCCCTTCCTACAGCTTGGAGCCCTTGCAGTGGTCGGGTTTTCGGACCCCACGAAATCATATCTGAGGAAAGCCTCTCCTTCTGTTGGGAGCTCACGAATGCAAGCCAAGCCCAATCTGTTACCTTATTGGGACTCAGTGGTCGAGAAAGTGGCCCCAGCGACTCTGAATCCAGAGTCCTTATCGAGCAGGCGGGTGCACCAACCCAACACCCCCTGCGTGAACACCCAGAATGCAGGTCAAAATGATGATTCCAAGGGACCCTCCACTTCACGAAAGAACTGGCCTCGTCTCTTTTTCTGAGACAGCCTGCTGTACAGACTCAGATAAACTCAGGGTCTGATCCAGCACGACCTTACCAGGTGACCTTTGACAAATCACTTCATATCTCTGACCTTCAGAGTCTTTATCTGGAAAAGGAGCTAATGATCTGTTCTCTAACCTCATAAGGCTGTTATAAGGATTAAATGAGATAAGGTCCTGTGTAAACTCAAGGCCATGTTATGACTGTTGGTATTACCAGTAGCTCATAAGATTTGCCAGGCACTACTCCAGCTATGCTTATGAATCCATTGCATTATGAAATGGTGTTCAGTATAATATGCATTCTCCCCTTAAGGGCCGGAAGCTTCATTTAAAAAATAACTCACTACTAAGAAACATAAAAAAAGAATATAATTCAGGAACATGACTGGATGCAACATTAACACGGAAAAAATCATAACCTTCAAGTATACCAACCAGGGACAAGAAACAACAAATGTTTCAGTTACAAGAGCAATAACCAAAAAAGAAAAACACTTGGAATAAACTTTAAAAGATGTGTAGTTTATCTGACATAAAGTGTCTGAATGCTACTGAGAGATTGTAAAGGACATTTAAACATGAGGTAAGAAATGACATGTTCTTGGATTGGAAGAGAAAACACAATGAACATGTTAATTCACTCTCAAATAAGCTGTAGTTTTAAAATGACTGCAGGAAAATAACATAAGGGTGAGGTTTTTGTTTTTGTTTTCTTTTTAACCAGACAAGCTAATTCTAAGCTTCACATGGAAAGAGGAAACAGGCAATTAGCCAGAGAAATTATCAGGGAAAGCAATGGGAGTGGTGGGGACCTGCCCCCAGCCAATAAAGCACATTATAAAGCTACATGTTTAAGTTAGTGTGGTCCTAGTTGTGAGAAGTACATGAAGCAGAACCCAAAGTCCAGAAAAGAACCCAGATCCAGCTATTTAGAATGTGATAAAGATTACATTTCAAGTGAGTGGAGGAAAAAGACAGATTTTTAAATAAGTGGTATTGGTTTGGCCATCCAAAAAGAAGTCAATTTGAATCCTTTCCTTATGCTTTATACCAATGTAAGCTGTAGATACACTAAGGTTAATACACGTACAAAAATAAGCCATAGGAAAAAACTAAACCATAGGAATGCACCAAAAGCAGCACTTAGAGGGATATTTATCATCTTAAACAGATATATTAAAAAAAAAAAAAGATTGTTAATCAGTGAACCAAGCAACAATCTCAAGACCTTAAGGAAAGAAAACAGAGAAAGGCAATGATAAAGTCAATGTACAAATTAATAAAATAGGAAGACAAACTTGCAATAGAGAGGATCATCGAAGTCAGGAGCTTGCCCTTTGAAAAGTCTAATTTTTTTTCAGTGAAGTGATAAAGGTACTAAAAGAAAACACGGGAATGACTGTAATAATGGTGAGCGGGGAAGACCTTTCTAAGTATGAGGGCATCCTTGGCAGTCCCTTTTACCTTCTGCTTTTTTGTTCTCCAAATCACTGATCATCATCTGGCGCTCAATTCACTCTCCCATTTATCTGCTTGTTGTTGGCCCCCAACTGGAGAAACGCTGTATCGCCAATGCCTAGAAGAGTCCTGCCCTATGGTGGCTGTTCAGAGATATCTGTTGAGTGATTGTTTAAAAAGTAGGGGAGGTATTTCTTAAGCCCTGGTCAGAGAGCTCTGTTGGTTGGAGCATCGTCCTGGAGCGCAGAAGTTGCCGGTTCAATTCCCCGGTCAGGGTACCTGCAGGAGCAGCTCAATGTTCCTATCTACAAAACAAAACCCAAAAAGTGGGGGAGGTATTTCTTTAATGTATAAAGAGTTACTAAAAATCAGCAAGAAGAGAGAAGAACATGAATAGAAACTTCATAGATAATAAAATACAAGTGGCTCTTATACACATAAAAAGATGTTCAATTCCATTCAGAATGGAAAAATGCAAATTGAAAAATGAGGCACCATTTTCTACCTATTATATTGGCAAATAAATTTTTCTAAAAGGTCAATAACACACATGTGCTAATGGGAGAAGAGTTTAATTGTGCAATCTCCGCGGGAGATAATTAAACCATATTTACCAAAATTACAGAGGCATCTATTCAAGGCCCATTAGTGTATACCAGTGATTTTCAACCTTTTTCATCTCATGGCACACATAAACTAATTACTAAAATTCTGTGGCGCACCAAAATAGATGTTATATTTTTTTGTAGATCTGACAAAAAATAGGTATAATTTTGATTGATTTACAAAATAATAACAGTAATTACTTACCCTTTTTGTTCCAGAGTTACTTTTTAAAAATATCAGATGCCTATATTTGTATACAAGGATTTCTGGTACCAAGAATTAACCATTCAGATGCAACCTTATTATGCGTGTGACCAATAAGAAGCAGCTCTGTTGAAGGACTATAGTTTTATGGTTCAATACAGGGCATTCACACTGGACGGCTACTGTTGTGTTGACCGTTGTCATTTTTTAATTAGACACTCTAAGGGAAAAGAGGTCAGTGCCCCTGACTAAATAGTCAGGTATTGCATGTTTTAAAAATTCTTGCAGCATACTGGATAAAAATCGCTGGTGTATAGCTATCAAAATTTTGAAGGCACAGACTGTGTGTTTTTGCACGTTGTTTAAAGACATTCATTCAAAGACACTCCTTGTAGCAGTGTTTGCAATTTTTAAAAAATGGCAACAATTTAGATGCCTATCAACAAGGACTGTTTAATCATTTATGGTGCCTCCATGCACTCAAATTCTTTGCAGCCATTAAAATGAACAAGCCTTCTCTCTACGTTCTAATTTGGAAATGTCTCCAAAATGTACTGTTTAGTTTAAAAAGGATACAAAATGGTATGAGAGGCTGTGGCCATTTGTGTTTGCTGCAGTGCATGTGGAGACATAAAATATTTCTGGAATGAGACCTCAGAAACTGGTAATAGCGCTTGCCTCTAGGGCGAGGGACAGCGTGGCTGTGGCAGGCATGGGAGAAAGATTTACTTTCCATCCTATACCCTTCGAATTGTATTCTGTACCACGTATATTCATTATATCCCTATCCGCGTCTACATGAATGTGAGGTCTCTGGAAGGGGAGGCCTGATACTGGCCGCACTGACTTCCTCTGCAGAGGGGACTGGAGGCCGGAGGATCTTGGGAAGGGAAACTTGGTGTTGGACTTACCTTAGTTTTGTCTTAATTTGCCTTTGACCCTGGGCATTTATTTCCCATTCATTAAAATAGCAAAATGCGTTCCTCTTTGCTCCTCTAGACTGCCCCTCTCTTCTGCTCTCTCCTGGGCCCCCGCCTACTCTCTGGTCCCCTCCGTCTAGGACCACTCTGTATGGATTGTGGAATCAGACCAGGGTCCTTATCTTAGAGACAGGGGTAACAGGAGTATGTACACCACTGAATACAGCGTGTGTTAAGTGAGATAGCATAGCATGTACCCAGCGAGTGCTCAATAAACAATAGTTCCCATTACATTACTGGCTTTCCTGGAACATGGCTCTAACCCCCCGAGGGCCGACGGCTGACCCTTCCAGATCTGGCTCTAGAATGCCTACTTCCTCGGTTTTGCAGCTTCCTCCAACCTTAGGAGGAAGGAAGAGGTAGCAAAAGCTTTGAGTAATCACAGTATCTTCTAATATGTAGGGAGAGCTGCAAGGACATCCCTCTCGGTGGTCCTGGGGGGGGGCGGCGAAGCAGGGTTTCTCTAATTGCCCGCCTGCTCAGAATTCTGAGGCTCCCACTCCCAACCTGGGAGGGAGCCTTGTTTGTAAACAGAACAGGGGGGTGTCTGCTGTAGCAGCAGCAGCAGCAGCAGCAGCAGCAGCAGCAGCAGCAGCTGGGAGTGGGGTGGGGGAGGGAATGAGCCAGGACCCGAGAAGAAGGGAGGGGGCTGAGCGCCCCCGCCCCAGGCGCAGGGAAGGAGAATCAGATGTAAAACCCGCCTCACCAAGGGCGGGCATGGAGCTTTCGGCACCTGAGTCAAATATAGACCTATTTCCATAAAAGCACCAGCCTGTTTCTATAAATACCTCAGCCAGTTTTCCGGGGTTCTCATGTGACTTTGATGCCTACCTCGTCTGCGGGGATCCGTCACCATGGCGACCAGGCCATGTGACTAGCCACTCTTCATTCATGGCAAGTTGCCGCATCCTGGGTTGGGAGTGGGGTGGTGGAGGGGGGCTGGAGGAAGGGCTGAGAAAGGGAGAATTGGATAAACAAGGAATAAAGATAACAGGTCCAGTCTGGCGGGGGCAGGCGGGGGCAAGGGGGGGCGGACTGCAGAATTCTAGCTTCACTGCAAGGATGCTAAGGATGCTGACAGAATTATTGATCTCTCCAGGGCCGTCAGGGGAGGGACATTTTATCTGCGCAGCTATGGACATCTTATCTTTGAGTCAGAGAAGCGAAGAGCCAGGGCTGGTAGGCACCTTAACAATCCCACTACTCTTGTCGTTTGATAAAGGAAATCAGGCCCAGCAAGGTGGAGTGACTTGCCCAAGGTCACACAGCAAGTCAGTTGCAAAACTAGGGCAAGAACCAGGGCGTGTGTCATTACAGGCTCTTCTCTACCTAATTCAGACTCCGCTCTGGGCTGGGGTGACTCTGGTGAGTGGTGTTTTAGATACCTATTCTCCCAAGTTAGCCCAGCTGGCTGGAGTTAAGGGGCCTCTTAGACAGGTGAAAACAGCTTTTTTAGTCTGTACCAGAAAGGGGCTAATACATCATGGGAAGCCCCACAGTGTAGAGCAAACAGAGATGCCATCCTTGATAATCTATGGAAGCCTTTCTTTTTAAATCAGAACATCCTAGATCTGCCCCCATCTAGCTAACTCCTTCAAACATCACCCGTTCTTTGTCCTCCCTTGCTCGGTGCTGGCAATGAGATGGAAAGGCAGGAAAGACCGTTTCTAACCTCACAGAGCTGCTCTGCTTAGGTACGTGTGGATAAGCAAAGAGAATCGTGTTAACCAACAGCTGTGTCCCGGGGACCTTCAGGTCTGAAATAAGGTAGGTCAGAGAAGTCAGGGAAGGCTTCCAGGAGGAGGTGGGAAGGAGGGCCCAGCCCAGCAGATGTATGGGAAGCATTTTCAGAGATACCTGGTGATGGCACAGGACCTGAGTAGTCAGGCGGGGGACAGGGCTCTGACTGAGGGGAAAATGCTGGCCAAGTCTTGGGATAGGCCGCTGCCAACCACGGAGCTGGTTCACATGGTCCAATCACATGGGCTCAAGCAGGCAGCAGCGAATGGCTCAGGAGAAGACGGATTCAAATCCAAGAAACACTTGCCTTGGAATATTCCTGAAGGAGACAGAGAACAAAAGCAGACATCAGCCGTGGATCCTGTCACCTACCGGGCCTCAGGAAAGATGTCCAGCAGGCTCCACGGAGATTAAACCCCACTGGAGGCTGATAGCGGCTGGAGTGGCCCAGGGCAAGGCTCGGTCTCCCTTATTCGTCACCTATGCCATCCCCATGGAGCTGAGGACATCAGCCCCCTGCCCCTGCCCCACCGAGTGTCAGCCGGCTGAACAGCGGACTGTCTCCGATATCGAAGGTGAGGACAGTTAGTCTGATGAGGGAGGCTGTGTCACCCCACAGGCAGCACAACCATCTGAGCACCGTGTGGGTTTACTAAGGCCGCCAGCAGCCGGAGTCTACCAACAGCGCCCAACCTATTTCTACAACCCTCCCCCGCTCGCAGCAGGGGCGTGGAATGGAAGCCCAGACTCATTCATGGCTGGTTGGGGTTAGCTCAGGGTGCAGACAGAGCCCTGCTTTAGACAGACCTGACTCAGTACCAGCTCTGTCCCCCACGCGTGTGGCCTCAGGGAGCTAGTGGATGCTCTCTGGGCCTCCGTTGCTTATCTGTAAAAAGGGGATGATGTTACCTACTTCGAAGAGCAGTTGTGAAAATTAGAGACAGTGATTACAAAAGGTCTGGCACATAGAAAGTGATTTTAAAATCAGTCGCCTCAGTCCCGGGGGTGGGGGGGTGAATGGGTACACTTCCTCGTGGGTGGGCTCCTGGCTGCCACGCTCACTTCACCAGAATGCATCTGAGTCTGCCCACCTGGCAGCTTCCTGTACACCATCCAGTCTGCCTAGAAGCTTCTCCCACTCAGCTTCACTCATCAGAAGCCTCGCTGTCCTTCAAAGCCCCACGTCAATGCGACTGTCTCCTGCTGTCTTGCCTGGTCCCCTCCAGCCCACGGGATGTCCTGGGGAGGCTCTGTCAGCACTTATCACTGGCCATGCCGCTGTCCTTCAGCGCAGAGCACACCCTGCCTTTAATAGCAGTGACGACAAGAACTATCATACGGAACACCATTTACTGCACTAAGACCCTAACACGCATGGGACTTAGAGAGGGTGAGTGGCTTGTCTCTGGTCACAGAGCCGATGAAGTGCTGGCCTAGACGTGAGTGCAAACCCGAACCTGCACATTCCAAGGGCTCCTGTGCGTCCTGTCATTGTCTTCTCTACAGTACTACAGGGCAGACCCTCCTAAAGTCCCCACTGTACAAAACCGCAGCTTAAAGAGGTGAAGAAACGTGTCCAGCTAACACATCCAAGCAGCAGAGTTGGGATCTGACCCAGACCCATCCAACCACGATCCCATGTGGCCTCCCGACAAGGTAAGTGATGGACGATCCCTCTCCCGCTTCTGTCATGAGATGGTTCAAGCAGGAAGCACAAATTCCTTTCTGTAGATGGAGAAATAAAAGCCTGAGGGTGTTACGTGACATGCCCAAGGTCACAAGGCAGCAGGGGCAGAGTCAGGTCTAGAACCTAGGGCTCCTAAACCCAGGGCTCTATTTTCTCCCTCGCTCTCTGCTGCTGGTGCTGCGATTCTCAAGATGGAGACACCAAGACTCTGGGACCTGGGCCAGGGAGCTGGCCACAGGCCTCAGCCTGGGCCCAGGGTGCCTCCAACCATGGAAGAATTTGCTTTGAAGACCAAGGATGACTGACTCCTGGCAAGGAGAGCTGTTCTTATTTCTGCTCGAGACAAATGGGATGCTGCCACAGAGTCCATGATAAATCTTTTAGCTGAAGACGATGCATCACTCTGGGCTGGTTATGCGCACAGCCTTTGGACGTGGTACAAGTCAATTACTGGGACCAGGTTCTCAGCACCGAACAGTTATGTTTTTATCGGGTGGCTGTGACGGAGCCAGAACTTCCCGAGGATCTGGCTGGGCAGAGGGTCCACTTGGAGTTTGCGGGGGGTGACTGCACAGTGGTGAGATATGCTCAGGAGCCCCACGGGGAAGGTGTCCCCCACTCCCACCATGATGGTTTCCACTCTGTGTTTGCTCCTGAAGTCATCACACACTGTTGGGCCAACCAGGATTAGTCTGTTCATTTTATAATAGAATCACCAGCCTAACATGCCCTCACTCTCAGCTGCCTGGATTTGGGGAACTGTTACTATTCCAGGCTAACTCCTAAGAACAGAGCTGCAAACAGGGCCTTGCTTGTTCAGCCCCGAGCCTCAGAAGCACTTCCCCTATAACCTGAGGCGCTCCTTACCTGAGCCCCAAATACTTCCAGGTCATCAGTCTGCCCCTTCTCCAAGCCTCTCAGGCATGAAGCTTGCTTGAGCTGACCCCTGGGAGCTGCTGTGTGGAGGTGTGGGGGGGTGTCAGAAGATCTGGCCTCCCCCTTCCCCCTAACCCTAAGTGAAGCACATGCCGGCTTCTCTGAGGCCAGAAATTTTAACCTAATATGTCTGTTGCTCCAAGGTGGTCTTCCCCTGGCCTGGTGGTGGCATTCAGAGTTTCCAAACCAAGGTTTGAGGTCCTAGCAAAGACACCATCCTGGGAGATGTGGCTTCACTTACTGCTGTGTGAGTCTGGGCAAGTCTTTAACCTCTCTGGGCCCCAATTCCCTCATCTAAAAAAAATGTGGCCAATGGTTCTTCCTAGCTCCAAAACGCTAAGATTCATCCTCTGGGTTTCCAAGAAGGCAGCTGGAGACGGTTGGAGCATACGATGAGGGGGTTGAGGCGATAAGAATTCGGGAAGGGAGAGATCACACAGAGAGGACAGTGGTCTGAATCGCAGAGAACTTGAATGTCATGCCTAAAGGTTTAGGTTTTATTTCAAAGCTAACAGAGAACCAGGGGGGAAATTTTAAGCATGGAAATAGAGTTGCCATATTTAGCACATAAAAAACACCAGACATCTAGCCAAATTTGAACCGGGCATTCTGTATTTTATCTGAATGCATTGGAAGAGACAAAACCGGAAGCAGAGAGGCCATTTAGGAGGCTGTTGTCAAATAGTTACAGGAGTTAATATTTGTTGAATGTTTGTTTTTGGCCAGGCACTGTGCTAAGTGTTTTGTGTGTATAAATTCATTTCATTCTCCTAACAAGGTGGAGTATCTGGTATCATTCCCATTCTACAGGTGAGGAGGCTACAGCACAGAGAGGTTAAGTAACTAGTTACCTACGCATAGCTAGTTAGTGTGAGAGAACTAAGATGAAAGTCCCAAGCCCACAATCTTAACCACTGAGACCTACTGCCACCCCCAGGGGCCGTGAGAACCTGACCGCAGGCCAGGCAGTGGGAAGTGGACACACTTTGAAGAGGTTTTGAAGCCCCAGTCCTTGGGGTGGGGGTTGGGATACTGTGACTAGTAGAGAAGAGAGAAGGGAGGCTCAGGAATCTGGCTGTATTCAAGTCACATGTTCAGATCACTTGATACATTTCAAAGCAGGAAGAGGGGCTGATAAGGAAAAGAACCTAGGCCTGACCTGCGGTGGTGGTGGTGGTGCCGTGGATAAAGCCTGGACTTGAAATGCCGAGGTTGCCAGTTCGAAACCCCAGGCTTCCTGGTCAGGGCACATATGGGTGTTGATGCAGCCTGCTCCTCCCCCTCTTTCTCTGTCTTCTCTCTCTGTGTCTCTCCTCTCTGAAAAGTGAATAAATAAATAAAAATTAAAAAAATAAAAATAAAAGAACCTACACTTCTTCGGCGCCTACCAAACACCAGGCAGGTGTACAGCGATCCTCGAGGTGTTGAAGAAGCACCATCAGCAGGACGTGGGGAGAGGGGAGAGGGGTGTGAAGGAGAACTTGGGGCTCTGGTTTGGGAAGGCTGAGGGCAACATTAACCAGAGAGAGAGCAGTATGGGGGTCTGGACCCCAAGTGTAGGGCGTTGGAGAGAAGAGTTCAGTCCAGGACATGTTCAAGTTATCGGGTCCAAGACAATGAGGCAGTAGAGGCCCAGAGAGGTTCAGTGACTCTCCTGGAGTCACACGGAAGGTAGATGTTAGGGCAGAAACTGGAACCAAAGTCCCTTGTCTGTATCTGGGGTGCAGGGCACAGAGAGCCCTAGTCTAGGTTCAAAAATGGGGTGAGAATGGAGACGCCCGCAAACACAAGTCGTGGTTGGAATTTGGGGGCCACTGTCCGATGCAGATTCAGGCGTGCTCAGCTCTGAGAGCCGGTCCTGCCCCCTGAGCTCTGAAACTGCAGTGAAAGCCGAGGCCCAGCTGGGCTGAGCTTAGGCACTGGCAGCCCAGAGCAGTCTTCCTGCAGCAGGGTTTCTCCGTCTGTAGAAAGGGAGCGATATCCACAGCCAAGTCGTTCTGAGGATGAAAGGAGGGAGATTCATGGGAAAGTGATGCACTGTGCAAATGTCATCTGTGGTTGGGCTGTTATTCCGTTCCCCTGCCTCTGCCATGCCCCCTCACCCCTGCCATGCCCCTCCATCTTCCTCTTCCCCCCACTCTGCCCTCCCATGTCCTCACCCTCCCTCCCTCCTAGCCCTCCCCCCTCCCCCCCCCCCCCCACACGCATACAGAGCCTGGTCCAGGGACTGTCTGCAGAGGAGCAGCCCAGAGACAGCCTGTGGCCTCCAGGCTCAACCCGCCTGGCTCCTCCCACCCCCACCCACCCCCACACTCACAAACAGGACAGCCCACCTCCTCGGAAGAGATGTCCTCTCTTCTCTCCAGGTGGCCGCCCCCACCGCTCCCTTCCTTCCACACTCATCCCCCTTTCAGGCAGCCCCGCCCCCTGCTGCCCAGACTGCCGCCAGAGGTGGCAGGAAGATGACAGGAGAGGCCCAAGGGGATGCGGAGGCTCCAGCCCTGATGGCCTGGAAATGTACAAAGCCAGTCCCTGAGGACCAAGCGAGAGACTGACGTCAAACCGAGGCTGAAAATACAGCCTAGAAAGTCACGCGGCACCATGAAAAATGAGTCGCTCTCCCGCCAGAGAGTGGGAATGAGGCGTAAACCCGAGTCTCCAAACCGTCGGGGGCTGGCCGCTGTGAGCCTCTAGGATGCCTGTCTCAGGGTCTCAGGGTCACCGACGCCCCATTCATGGGCCAGGGCACCTGCAACGCCCCCATTCCAGAGCAGCCAGTGCCGTGAGACCAGAGGGGCAGGAGGGCTCAAGGGGGCGGGCCAAGGTTGCTGCCCCGCCCTCACCCCTGCCCGCCCCGCCCTCACCCCTGCCCGGAGCGTCTCCGGCTAAGCCACAGTGTGGTGGGGACCTGACCTTAAACTACACCCAGAAGGCCCAGAGAGCCAGGGACCCTGCCTCCATGTGGGCTCCAGGTCCCCGCTGGGCACTGAGCTGTGACGTCCTTGTCTCCTGGGAGCCTGCTTTCCGGTCTAGTTTCCTCCACCACTCACCCCCACAAGTACTTAAGAGTTGTCTCTGTAGTACAGGAGAAACTGAGGTCTTGAGTTGTGGGGTGGCCTGGTGCCCACAGGCTGTCCGTGTCACAGAGGGCCCCTGAATCCTCTGGGCATGTGGTTCTCAGAGACCAGACTTCCTGCCACTCTCAGACATCCAAGTGTCCCCCTCAGACTGGTGTGAAGGGGACAGAGGACCCCCAGGCCATGAGGGCCAGCCATGGTTGGGGTTTTCTGACCAGCAGGGCCTTCCCTGCCAGTGATGTCAAAGGCAGATATCTCCGCCCGTTCTTGCCCTAGCGACACCCCACAACCCACCTACCCCCACCCTCCAGCCCCGATCTCCCACCCCCCACTTCTTGGCTCTCCATAAGCTCCCAAGAAGTAAAGCAGGGCCAGGGAAAGGGATGGGGGTTTCCTCCCAAGTGACCAACGTTAAATTTTCACCACTCTGTAGTAATAAAGAGAGAACTTAAGCTGTTTTAAAAAATAAAGAGCCTGACCAGGCAGTGGCGCACTGGATAGAGCGCCGGCCTGGGATGCTGAGGACCCGGGTTCAGAACCTCAAGATCGCCGGCTTGAGTGACAGCACATCTGCCCTGAGCTCAGGCTCACCAGCTTGAGTGTAGGGTCACTGGCTTGAGCGTGGGGTCATAGACACGACTCCATGGTCGCTGGCTTGAGCAAGGGGTCACTGGCTCAGCTGGAGCTGCCTGGTCAAGGCTCATATAAGAAGCAATCAAGGAACAACTAAAGTGTCACAACTATGATTTGATGCTTCTCAGCTTTCTCCCTTCCTGTCTGTCTGTCTCTCTCTAAATAAATAAATAAAATGTGATTAATCTCACCCCTTGGAGATTGAGATTCTTACCTTCTACACAGTTTCGTGTCGCTGTGTCTGACCTGACCCTCCATCCTCTTTGTAACCCCAGCTCCAATGTTGTCTACCGTCTGGATCCCCCCAACCCACCCCCCACACCATGACCTCGCCACAGTAAACTGCTCTCTCCTCTGAGCTTGTCTACAGACAGGTCTCCTCACACCATGCCTTAGGGCATCACAGCCATGTCTGTCTCCTACTGCAGAGCTCATGGGGCAGAGAGGTGCCTTGGTCATCTCTGCGGCCATCAGGGCTTGGCCCAGCCCAGCCGGGAAGAGGGCTTGGCTCCCGTCGTTCATGGAATCTAACCAAACACAGTTCCCTGGGGACCGCCAGTGCCAGCGGGGTTCCTGCTGGTGCCAGAGGACACTCCACCCTCCTCTCCCTACAGGCCCGGAGCAGCTACCCGAGCGGAGCCTCAACTTCTCTCCTGAGTCCTGAGCCTGAGTACTGCTCAGGACAACCAGGGCCGGCCAGGAAGCCACCCCCAACCCGCAGCCCCCCAAGGTCCAGCACTGGCCCTCACCCTGCCATAACCCCACCGTGGTCTTGAACTCAGTGAGGACAGGGGAGGGTCTGATGACCCGCCCCTGGTCCCTGTCCCCAGAACGTGTGCCTGGCCCAGCAGAGGCACCTGACACACACGTGCTGGAGCCCTGTCTGTTACCCCAGCTCTGTCCCCAAAGCCTCCTCCCCCCAGGGTCCCTGTTCTAGTGCACGTGCATGCATGCGTGCGTGCATGTGTGTGTCAGGGGGGAGGTGCACTTGGCGTTGATCAGGGAAACAAAATGGGAGGGGCTGGTGGAGCCTGAGAGCGCGGGACTTCCTCCAGTCACCAGCAGTCAAGTTTAAGCAGCAGCAGTGGCTGGCGGTTGTTGGGATGTGAGGAAGGCCCAGCGAGCATCTCCGAGGGCCTCCCCCTGCTCTCTCTGATGGACGGAGGCTTTGATCCTGGGGTCTCTGGCTCATAAATAGTGTCCCAGGCTCGGATGCCCTGGGACTTCTCCAAGGGCAGCTGGCTGACAAGGCCGTCCCGGTCCCCCTGCAGCGGGCTGTGACAGGTTTAACCGCTGGCCAGCAGACAGTAGTTACCTCAGATTTATCACCCTTCCACGAGGGCAGAAGGAGCTGTTAAAGGCTGCCAGGGAGCCCTTAAATCACCAAGCTGGGAAACGCTGTCGGCGGGCCGCAGGGCGGGTAGGTAGGAGCCATCCTGGGGCTCGGGCTTCCTGCTGGCTCCTCAGGTTACAGTCCTCTCCAGAGGGGGATTTACAGCC